>NC_084591.1:41493384-42865884 GCF_033807715.1 Cololabis saira | reverse complement strand
AAATCAATAAATAACTTTAAAAAATAGTATAATATATGCTAAGTTGCTCAATATCACGAGTTGCATAGATCTCATCAATATAATTGTAAACACAAGCATACATGCATTTAGAACAGAAGATTATAAACATATCCATCTAATAATTGTAATTATTCTAATAATTATTCAGTGGCCTAAAGGAAAAGGGTCAGAATCATGACATTTCGAAAAAAAGAAAGCTGATTTATAGTTCTAAGCATATACTGCATTTTCACTCCCGTGTTACCTCTCCCAACACTTTATTCCTCCTCTCCCAACACTTTATTCCTTTCTCTTACAGCATCCATTGCGATTATATACAAGTGGAAAAAAATGCAAATTAGACAATGATCTCTTTTAGAATGACCCTGAGTAACTGGATTGTGCAGTGAAAGGAGAGTCAAAAGGCGATGGTCTGGTGTACCATAGGGTGACAATTTATTCACAAAAAAAAGTCAAAATAACAAAACCAATACAGCTCAACAGACATGGCAGCAGGTGGAGATCTGAGCAGCCACCAGCACAGATGGAAACTGGCGCCTTTTATACCCCATCACTGGTCTACATGATTGGACACTTCCACACAGGTTATTTTACAAACTATTTGATCTTTTTTGTGATCAAATTTTTTTATTTATATTTCTTTTTTTTTTAATTATAAGCGGTGGCATCCACAATGATGTCAAACAAACATTATACACATATTTTCACCCCCTTCCAAACCCACCCCTCAGACCTAAGCATTCGATGAAAACAATTAATAGTTAATAAGGAAAACAGAAAAAAAGATAATACAACAATAAAAAACAAACATACAAACAAAAAGTACAAACTAAAACAAAGGCAAAACATAATAATATCAAAAACTGGGATAGCTGCAACAAGGTAGTCTATATCAATTTTAAATACATCTTTCAAGTTTGGCTTTAATTTGATCAGCTGCCATATACCAAAATAAAATATTTAGTTGTTTTGCATTATGGATTGGGGCTGTAGATATTTCCAGATAGATAATATCAAGAAAAGTCAGATATCATTGGGAGATGTTAAGCGTGTGTGGTGCTTTCCATCTTACTGCAATTATCTTTTTTGCTGCTGTTTGGCCAGCAAGCAAAATTCGTTTTTGACATAGGGAAGCAATAACTGTGGATAAATTATTTAAAATAAATAATTTTAAATTTGAGGGTTTACTGGAATATTCTGTACTGTTATCGAGGATAATGCAGTTGCAACCTGTTGCCAGAAGTTTGCAACAGGTTGTCATTCCCAGACCATCTGCATGAAGGTTCCTGGTTTATTCTGAGAGCATAATGTACATAAAGAGCTAACCAGGATCTTCATAAGGTGAAGCTGGCAAGGTGTTAAATATGTTCTGTGTACAAATTGATAATGAATAAGCTGATGATCTGGGTTTCTGGAAGATATTATATCTATATTGGTCCATACATCATTCCAGTTGAAATTTGGGTCCCAGTCAGGTATATCCCTTCTCCATATTGTATCTAGGGCTAAAGGTTTATATGACATTTTAAAAATATATTGATATATAGTTGTGCCCACGCCCCTTGTTTTTAACTTGTCTATTAGCTCATACAGGGGAAGTTCAGATAACTTTCACATCATTAGGTACACCTTGTGCCTTAAGTGCAGCGCTAATTTGCAAGTAGAAAAAAAAAGATGTGTTCTGTAAATTAAAACTGAACTTTATATCTTGAAAACAAACTCCCAGGAGAAGACAAGGGACATATAAGAACAAGGCCATTTAACACATGCGTAGCAACTTTCACATACCCCTTTCTTCTTTGCAGGTAATTTAATGTTATCCAATACACAAATTCAACATCGTCAATTATTAACCCTTGAATTAACATAGTAATATTATCTCACTTCCTTTCACGCTCAGGTAAAGCAGATCACCCATTACCGCCCCTGGCAGAAGACAAAACACATCACAATTGTTCAAACTGTTCCATCTTCATTCAGATATGATTTGTGCAAATATGCCCTGTGTAAACTCTGCCAATAAAGTGCCATTTCAATGAAAGTGCCATTATTAGTGCTTAATCAGATGTTTTAAAGAGTGACATTACACAGACCCCATTGCCATATTTACAAGGCCAAAGCCACAGAGGTATCAAGTAACAAAGTACAAATACTTCGTTACCTTACTTAAGTAGAAATTTTGGTTATCTATACTTCACTGGAGTAATTATTTTTCAGACGACTTTTTACTTTTACTCCTTACATTTTCACGCAATTATCTGTACTCTTTACTCCTCACATTTTAAAAACAGCCTCGTTACTCTATTTCATTTCAGCCTTTAAAAAAAAACTATCCAGTTAAATTGCTCCATCCGGATAGAGTGAATTTGGTTGTGGTTGTTTCAGATGTTCTTGTCCAGTTTTGTTCTTACATCCGTTCCCTCAGATTCCTGCAAATAAACTTGGATGTACATTCCAATAAAGGTTAGGATAAATGATAACATGCCTCTGAAGTTTGACTTTTTGCACCATTACAATACTTATAGGCAACTAGTCATCATATCTCCTGCTCTCTGAAACACATGTTAATGCTCAATAGTACACATATATGGTTCTTTAATATATTTACATTATACTAAGATGCATTCATTTTCAATGGATTTTGTCCTTAATGGCTTTTCCCCCTTACATTACTTTTAATTTTATACTTTAAGTAGTTTTGAAACCAGTACTTTTATACTTTTACTTGAGTAAAAAACTTGAGTTGATACTTCAACTTCTACAGGAGTATTTTTAAACTCTACCTGATGAATGTGAATACTTTTGACACCTCTGCAAAGCCATCAGTCAATAGTAAAGAAGAGCTCTTCGTTACGTCATTTAGGTTCTTCTAGCTACTTTGAGGATAGCTGAAATTTTTCAATGAAGTCGTAAAGCTTAAAAAAAAAGATTTTAATATAATCTGTCTGTCGACGGAAAAGACACAAGACAAGGAGGGAGGAGCAGTGTTGTCTCATGACACATGAACTCTGTTTTCTGTTTCCACAGGTGAACAGCGATGAAGATGATGATGATGTGGTGAACTACAAAAACGATGAAGACCTGCCGGCTTCTGTTCGATGTTCTGACCTGCAGTCAGAGCAGGAACGAACTTAAACCTTTTTACTGTGGCAAAAAAAACATTTCATAACTAAATGTTTAGATTTATGGATTTTACTGACTCATTTGCACTCTTTTTTAGCCAACTAGAACTTTTTACTTTATTTACTTTTTTAAATCCTGCTTTTCCTGCTACGTGGTGATGTTTTAATGTCTCTGTAAAGCACTGAATCACCTTGTTGAATTGTGCTTTACAAATAAACCTGCCGCTGAGTATTTCCGCTAGTTTGTGTAGTTTTTATAAGTAATGTGGAGTAATTCTGACTCATATTTGAGTTGAAATTTATGTGGAAATCTTATCTGCTTATGTCATGTCAGAACATTAATTTCCATCCAGAGTTACATTATTACTACTTCCAGATGTTTTATTGCTGACGTGAGAGTCGGACATTCAGCTTCGATCCAGATGTTCATTTTACTCCTAGTTGGAACCTGGATGGAAGTGAAACTCTGCTTAGAAAACATCCTGTTTAACTTCTTCATGGAGGTTGACACGTTAACTGATGATGAGAATGAAAATATTAACAGTTTAAATGTGCTACTACAGATGAAAGAAGGATAAACTGTCTTCTGAAATCCAGCTCTGATCTGACTCCAACCTCCTGGTGGATGTTCAACCAGGTTTTACCTCTCGTTTCTGGACAGTTTCAGCTGTGAGGCCGCCGTCACTCTGGTCATCATTTCCTCCTTCACTCTGAATCCTGAGAGGACAGATTGTACTGTGATTGAGTCCAGCGTGGTCATTGATCAGTGATCAGGGTGGTGACGGTGGTTCTGACCGCCATCACTGTTTTCCTCATCACCTCCAACGAAAGCCAACGTGACCAAAGTTCCGAAGGACAAAACAAGGACAGAAGTCGTAAGAAAACACAATCCACCAGACAGAAAGTCTGTCAGCACGTGTACAGAGGTGAACAAGAGATGCTGCCAGGTAGGGCTGGGCGATATATCGAGATTTTAATATATATATCGATATATTTTCAAACGCGATATGGTACGAGACAATATCGTTTATATCGAGAAAATATATAGATATTTTTTTTATGATTTTGATATAGCTTATTTTGTGACAAATTGACTTGAATGTTTTATTTAAGATTTGCACAAATGTTTTGTTATTTGCACAACGGTCAACCTCAGTGGAAAAGTCTGCCTGTTACTGTCTACATTGTATTAATTACACAGTGTATTTTAATTTAATTGTTATGCAGGAAAGGGATATTTGTTTTATTTTATTCAAGAAGCATTTTTATTCTATATATGCAGGCAGTTTATTTTTATTTCATTTGTTTTATATATTTTGATATTGTGCAGACCTCTGTTAATAAAAGGTACCTGTGTGACATTTGGCACGAGGCTTTGTATTAAAACTGATTGTTTTAAGGGTTTGCCTCAGAAAAAATGAAGCTAACAGAGATGCTATGCTATAATGCTTTGGGGGAAACCCCAATTATGTCACAGAAAAAATATCGATATATATCGAGTATCGCCATTTAGCTAGAAAATATCAAGATATGACTTTTGGTCCATATCGCCCAGCCCTACTGCCAGGACATTTAAGCTGATTGGAAATGGTTCGATTGTAGTCAAAAGCTAATTAATTCATTCCAGTTCCAGCAGACACGTCCAACCCAAACACTGTTGTCCAACAGTTACTGCAACAATGAAATTGAAGATTGAGCCCCAGACCCCTCAACTGTGGAAAGTCAGAAGATCAAACAGTGAAATCCTTCATATTATTAAAAGGTTGTAATAACTAACCCGCCACCAGGTGGCAGCAGTTAACTTTAACCTCGTTACAAACACTGCAGATGCACAGATGTTGATGTCTGGATATTTTAACCACATTTATCTTCCTGCTGGATTAAACAGGATTATCTGACTAAACCATGAATACTGTGTTAGTTTAAACAAAAGTAATAGATATTAAGTAGTCAACACTGATGTGGAAACCTCTTTTCATCAGTAGCCACAACTGTTCAGGGACCAAACATGGATCAGAGGGGGAACACTGATGAGATTCACGTTCTGAGATGTGAACCATTTCGTCTACTGACGTTCTTACTCTGATGTCCTCGTCACTGTGGAACAGCAGCAGGCAGAGGTGGGTAGAGTAGCGAAAAATTGTGCTCAAGTAAAAGTACTGTTACTTTAGAATAATATGACTCAAGTACAAGTAAAAAGAAGTCATCCAAATAATTACTTGAGTAAAAGTAAAAAAGTACTCAAATACTGAGTAACTTGAGTAACGTCTGATTTATTTTTTTAAACAACCATTCAAACAGACAAAAGTACAAAATAATCACCTTCAGGCAAATTTAATCAATAAAATAAATTTATACAAAATAGCTTAAATTAAAATAATCTTAAAGTCAATTCAAGTACTTTAATAAATAAAATAACAGAATAAAAAAATAAATTAAGCACAAGTAGCCCAAAATTTCAAGCCTTTGTACTTTTCTTTTTTAACCAGGCAGAACTAGAACAAGCCCATGAACTCATAGAAACTCTGTGTGTTTGAGTCTGTGTAAATGTGACAAAACATGCAAAAACAATCATTTTTCCCAAAGAATCACCCAGTGATGTCATGAGATTGACGCGTACGTGGATAAAAGGGATAAAAGAAAAGTAACAGCTCAACGTAGCCTAATGTAGCGGAGTAAGAGGAACAGTTTCTTCTTCACAAATCTACTCAAGTAAAAGTAAAAAGTATAGTGATTCAAAACTACTCCTAAAAGTAGAACATTTCCCAAAACTTACTCAATGTAACTCGTTACCCACCTCTGGCAGCAGGATATAACATGTAGATGTGTTTTTCTACAATTCCGACACAAAGCTGCTACACGACCACAAAGTGGACCAGTGGACCACAAAAATCACGAAATACACAAGTTCATGTTTTAATAAACCTCTCAAAGGAAAAAAACAGAGTCATTTTTTTGTTAACCAGGTCAACAATGACCTCCCAGAAACGATATATTTTAAGTTGTAGTGCAACAAAGAAAAGACAAAAACTGAATGTTCTGTCTAAAACAATTAAACCTAAAAACAAGAATCTTTTAAATGCTGCTTTTCGATTCAATTCAAGTTTATTTATATAGCGTCTATTACAACAGAAGTTGTCTCTAGAAGCTTTCCAGAGACCCAGAACATGACCGCAGAGCAATTATTACATAAACATAACAAACAGTGGCAGGTAAAAACTCCCCTAGTGTGAGAAAAACCTTACACCAAACAGTAGCAAGGAAAACTCCCTTTAGGAGGAAGAAACCTGGACCAGGACCTGGATCATAAAGGAGGACCCTCTTGCCAGAGGCTAGGCAGAGCAGAGCAGGAAAAGAGAGAACAGACAGAGAGAATGAATGTAACCTCGAGAATGTGCAGATACACAGGGACTTCAATTAAGAGGCCAAGACGGTCAGCGTGGGTCAATCTGCCATTTATTTTACAAGGAATAAAACTCTAAAATACCACAGTTGATGAAGAAAAAGAAGATCAGAACCACTCACTGCCTAGGACACTGGGAGTAAAGTAAATATCAGAAATATCAACCTAACACACATCAAATGAAAACACCACACTAAATCAAAGTGCCACCACAAACCATATCACCATCTAAGTGAACTCCCAGCGCCTCCACCACACGGTGAATGGAGGACACCGCCAGCCGCAACGCTAGAAAACAGGAGAAGACAATGTTAAAACTAAAATAACTAAAACTTTAAATACTAAACTAAAATAAACGGCAGTCAGTGCTATGCCTAAAAGAAAGCACTGTTAAAATGTTGTTTGTAGGACGTGTTGTGAGGTTTAAATCATCTTTTACATACCTCTACATTTTAAAACGGTGAAAGTTTCAGTCCTACAAACAGAGAGACCCACAATTAAAATAATTAAAATACCAATACCTCAGGGTGCATATACATGCACCCCTACGCTACCCTAACAATAAAACTACTAGACATAAAAGAAAACAATGCTAAAAACCCCTAAATGTTCCTTACCACGGGGCAGAGAGTCAAGAACAGCCAACTCACACAAAGGACAGAGAGAGAACTACCCTGCGTCACACCTGCTGTTAATCAGAGTTCCTGTGTTCCTCTGATTGGTCTCTCTGCTGACCTACTGCTACATGAAGAATACATACACTTTGATTTTTGTCTGAATTTTAATTTCCTTTGGCTTCTTACAAGAAAGCATTCTTAAAATGTTGCCTTTTTTGTATTATATTTTGTAAATGTGTGAAGAGTTTCTCAGATATGATGGCATGCTTATCAGATTGTTCATTGTTTGATTGTTCAAATCCAGAAGTATACTGAATTCCAAGGCCTTGCATTTGATTTACTATTCATTGATTGTTCCCTATTTATCTTACTGTGTGGAATTGTGGGGATCCACCTTTAAAACCACCTTAAATCCAATAATAAAACTTCAAAAACGAGCCATACGTATCATCAATAAGGCTGATTACTACGCTCACACAGAGCCACTTTTTCTAAATTCTCATTATTTTAAAATCATGCAAATTATGTTTAAAGCAAAATCAAAAATGCTCCCTGACCCAATACAGAGGTTCTTTTCAATTCAGGAGACTCGTTACAATCTTAGAGGTGTCTGCAATTTCACAGTACAAAAAGCTAAAAAAGGTATGAAAAGGAGATGTGTCTCCATTACTGGAGTTAAATTCTGGAATGATGCCAACATACATTTGAAAACATGTCATTCACTTGTTGTATTTAAGAAAATGGTTTGTAAAGCTATTTTTGAAGGTTATAAGTGCAATTGACCATCTGTAAATGTTTCTTTGCTTTTCTATTCTCTTCTTGGTTTTCTGGAGGTTGGTAGCCAAAAATAGAAAGTTGGTACTATAGGATAGGCTTTTATAAGCATTTTGCTTCAGCCTAGGCCTTTTCAGTTATTGTTCAACACATTTTTTTGGTTTTGTATTAAAAGTTAATGCTGTGTACAATGTTTTTTTGGTGTTGTTTTGTGTTGCAATGACTGAATAAACTTCATTCATTCATTCAAGAACAGAGAAAGGAGAGACACACACAATGGCTAACTGGTGCAGTACAGGGATGACTATATAAATAGATGTAGACAGCAGACACTGAGGGGGTCAGAGCCAAGGCAAGCTTATTCGGATAGCACAATTCAACACCAGGTAATTCAAAGTGCTTTACATCAACAAGACACAATTAAACAGTAAATAACAAATAAAATTAAATAAAATGATAAAAAAAGGAGGTAAAATAATAAAAAGCACAAGCTGTTAAAAAGTAAGGGCAGTAGAGTACAGCAGGTACATCTCATTCTTAAAATGGCAAGAATTACTTACTTACTGTTTCTATACGGTCAAAACGTACAAAGGCTGGGTCAAAAACAGTATAACAAAAGTAATCTGTAACAATTCGTATGGTGAATTAAACCAATTTGACAATTCTCTATGCCACAATGCCTGTTTCAAAGTCAGAGGGGGGGGTTGCAGGCCAGGATGTCAGCAGGCATCTACCAGGCACTAGTACAGACAGCAGGAAGCAAAAAGTGAGAGCAAGAATCCAAAACCATGACAGGACACAAGTTGGGAGGAAACAGTACGGACCAGCAGGGAGGGAGGGAAAGACAAGACCAGATATACACAGAAGGGTTGACGAGACACAGGTGCAGACAATCAGGACAGATGGGGACCAGGGAATTCGAGACAGAACTGAAACACAAAGACACAGGTTTCAAAATAAAACAGGAACTAACTAACCAAACCGTGACAAAAACACTAAATATAACAAAAAGGTGGCAGAATGTACATGGAAATGTACAGGACTGTCTCAGAAAATTTGAATATTGTGATTTTCTTTAATGCAATTAAAAAAACAAAAATGTCATACATTCTGGATTCATTACAAATCAACTGAAATATTGCAAGGCTTTTATTATTTTAATATTGCTGATCATGGCTTACAGCTTAAGAAAACTCAAATATCCTATCTAAAAAAATTTGAATATTCTGGGAATCTTAATCTTAAACTGTAAGCCATAATCAGCAATATTAAAATAATAAAAGGCTTGCAATATTTCAGTTGATTTGTAATGAATCCAGAATGTATGACATTTTGTTTTTTTAATTGCATTACAGAAAATAAAGAACTTTATCACAATATTCTAATTTTCTGAGACAGTCCTGTAGATGCAAGTACTACCCCCCACATCAGTCCAGCATGGAAACATGTTGACTCTATTCCATCTTCGTGGTGTTTTCATGTTAAAGATGAGCTGGTTTTTCCTTCATAACGTCTCTAATAATAATAATGGTTATTTAACTATTATTAAACTATTAATTAATGCTTAATAAAGCATTAACTAACGTTAATTAAGGGACCCTTATTATAAAGTGTTACCAGTCTGTCTTACTCGCCTGTCAGCATTTTCTTAATAGTAGCCAATAAGTGTGTGTTGACCTCTTCAGTCTCTCTTCTGTCCCCACCTGCCGTGTCCTCGACTTTCATCACCCTGCTGCCTTAGACCTCATCCCTGTTCCTCCTATAAACAAAACCAGGGTGGGGGCTGAGGGGCTTCCATATAGAGTTTCAATAGATTGTGAGCCCATTGGTTGGTTGGAAAATCTACTTCCATAAAGAGTAAATTGGAATTTCCTTTGCCTTTGGGCAATGTGATATATACAGACTCAGGACACCAGAACCAAGCTGCTCCCCAAAACTTCTGTTTCTTGCTTCTGTCTGTGATCAAAAGGTAAGAAATATTTGCTTTGCTTGCTATTTCGGTTTCTTCGCTTACAGGCTGTTTGGTTCTGGAATCATTCAAAATATTCCATTTATCCCTGAAGGGAAATTGATTAATTGTGCAGCAGAGAGCTTTTGAAAGGCTGCTTGTTAGACACTTCTGGAGCAGGATGATAGAAATGGTGATTTTACCTTAGACGTTCCTTGGGGTCAGTGTTTTGAGGATTCTCAGCGGTCTGACAGAACAAAGTTTGATGAAGAGTGCTGCTGTAAATAACTCCTGGAGATGGTAAATGTTTGTATTCACCACTGTTTTCACACAGTGTTAATGGAGTGATGTGGTGCTGTAACAACATGCTCTTCATGCCACCATGCTCATATTTCCTTTGTGTAAAATCAAAAGCCTAATTTAAAAACGTAACTTTAGCGATCACTCAGAAGACTTCAAACCTATCATATGAAAAGCATTTTGTTCTGTCGAGAATAGAACTTAATTTTTTCTCTTTTTAATACCACAAACTTCTTTATTACCTGTAACTTCAACATTATACTGCAGCATATTGGATCAGAATGTACAGATTGAAAATGAGAGATTCTTAGAGTATATCTTTATATAATATTACAATTTCTTTAAGAAAAGGAGTGTTGATTATGATTAAAAAAAATATATACATCTCAACAAATTTAGAAAAAGAAACATGGGAGATGTGACTTTGTGTGTGATAATTGATCACCACATAGCATAAACCTACTGAGACACAAATTAAAATGTGTGTGTGTGTGGATCCTGATCAAAATAAATATTCTATATGTACTATTTAAAGTACCTTTTGGGTCGTCTGCACCAGGGTTTCTTGTGGATGGATTTGTAACTGATCTACTGTACATTACAGAGGTGTAGAGAATAAGTGATTGTTTCTTGTCTGATGTTATTCGTTTTTTTGGTAGCACAATTTTGAGCTGCAAACTGGAGGAGACTGACTGACTGTTGCAGAGGATACTTCACACTAATAATGTCAATAATATGACAATAATATGTGCAATAACTTAAGATGTGCAATATCTGCCTCACAACACCCCACCTGCTTTTCTGCACTGTTTAACTGTATATACTGTTCATATCCTGTTTATACATATTTTATACGTATCTTTTGTATTTTTTATATATTTTTTATTTCTGACTTTTCAGTCTTTTTACCCCTCCCCTATATGTGTGTACTGCTGACAACAAATAAGTTTCCCCACTGAGGGAGAAAATAAAGGATATTCTATTCTATTCTATTCTACACCACATAGACCTCACACATGCATGCATGAAGTGGCTATTACAGTTAGTGTTCATAATTAATGGACCAATTTCTATGTGCTGAAGATATTGTCTCGATACTGGCCCTGTTTTGCTTTAGTCTAAGGAGAAAATCAAATCCACCTATTAAGGACCAGAGGTGGGTAGATTTGCCAAAAATTGTACTCAAGTAAAAGTACTGTTACTTCAGAATAATATGACTCAAATAGAAATAAAAAGTAGTCATCCAAATAATTACTTGAGTAAAAGTAAAAAAGTACTTGGTGAAAAAACTACTCAAGTACTGAGTAACTGTTGAGTAATGTCTGATTTATTTTTTAACACAACCATTCAAACAGACAAAAGTACAAAATAATCATCTTCAGGCAAATTCAATCAATAAAATAATAAAATAAATTTAAATTAATAAAAAATAAAAAATAGCTTAAATTAAAATAATCTTAAAGTAAATTCAAGTACTTTAATAAATAATAAAATAATAACGGAATAAAAAAATAAATTAAGCACAAGTAGCACAAAATTTCAAGCCTTTGTACTTTTCTTTTTTAATCAGGCAGAACTAGAACAAACCCATGAACTCATAGAAACTCTGTGTGTTTGAGTCTGTGTAAATGTGACAAAACATGCAAAAACAAACATTTTTCCCAAAGAATCACCCAGTGATGTCATTAGATTGACGCGTACGTGGATAAAAGGGATAAAAGAAAAGTAACAGCTCAACGTAGCCTAATGTAGCGGAGTAAGAAGAACAGTTTCTTCTTCACAAATCTACTCAAGTAAAAGTAAAAAGTATAGTGATTCAAAACTACTCCTAAAAGTACAAAATTTCCCAAAACTTACTCAAGTAAATGTAACTCGTTACTACCCACCTCTGTTAAGGAGTTAGATTCAAATTCAAATTTTAAAATCCTTTATTAATCCCCTCAAAGGGAAATGAATGAGCTAACTACTAGTTAATTAGTCTGCTCTGTTTTTGAATGTTGTGATCATGTTGGGATTATTCTGTTCTATTTTCAGGGAAGATGGATATTGTGTTGGCAGGTCTGAGATGTTTCTATCAACATAGCATGCATCAGGTGGTTATCTATGATTTTGTGGCCAGGCTTTTAATAACAAGGGTCTCCAGTGGGGATCACTGGACCCATATCCTTGTCTTAATTTAGACCTGAAGATCTCCCCTGGTGTGGGCTGTTGATGCCCAAACCAGTGTTACATTTCCTCTAAGTGGGGGTATTATAGCTAAAAGAGATCACTGGACTGTACATCATCCTGACACACCTCATCCCATGCTCCTATTTTACTCCTTTCGAGTTTGAATTTTATTTTAAAATACACAACTTCATTTTTTCTCCAAGGTTTTAAGGCCTAACACCAAGATGTCAGAGTGAGTAATTCTGGATCTCAGTTGTTTGTGTTTTGTGTTTTTACAAACATTTTAAACTAAGAAAATTTTGTTATTGGAAGAATATACTTTTTTTTGTTATAACTAACTCATGTTTTATCAAATTCTTAAGAAAAAAGATGTCTTCAAGTCGCAGGCATCATCTGAAGGTAAATTCATCTTTTTTAAATAATGCTTTATTCAACAAACTAAACCAATTGGCTATGCTTGTCCAAATGTATTCAACAAACATTTCACGTTATTTTACTGTTTTTTCACAGAGTTTGATGCTCTCCATTGCAAAAGGTTTACTAGAAGAGGAAGAAAGAGAACGAGAAGAAGAAAAGGGGCAGTACATGACTGAGAGCTGTCCTCCTCTGTCCATGCCCAGGACCATGCCGGAGCTTCAGGTAGGTCCCAAACCAATACCAACATTTATCAAGATCAACATATACAGCCTATTATAAGTATAATTAGGGCTGGGCGATATGGACCAAAAGTCATATCTCGATATTTTCTAGCTAAATGGCGATACTCGATATATATCGATATTTTTTCTGTGCCTTAATTGGGGTTTCCCCCAAAGCATTATAGCATAGCATCTCTGTTAGCATCTCTGTTAGCTTCATTTTTTTTCTGAGGCAAACCCTTAAAAAAACAGTCAGTTTTAATACAAAGCCTCGTGCCAAATGTCACACAGGTTCCTTTATTAACAGAGGTCTGCACAATATCAAAATGTATAAAACAAATGAAATAAAAATAAACTGCCTGCAGAATAAAAATGCTTCTTGAATAAAATAAAACAAATATCCCTTTCCTGCATAACAATTAAATTAAAATACACTGTGCAATTAATACAATGTAGGCAGACTTTTCCACTGAGGTTGAAAGTTGTGCAAGTAACAAAACATTTGTGCAAATCTCAAATAAAACATTCAAGTCAATTTGTCACAAAATAAGCTATATCAAAATCATAAAAAAATATATATATATATATTTTTTTTAATCGATATAAATGATATTGGCCGGGTTTCCCAGATCAGTTAAGTAGTTCTTAACAGCGAAAGACTTCTTTCAAACCTTCTTAAGGAGCCTGTGAAAGAAAATCGCGTTTCCCGGAGTTGCTCTTAGCTTAAGTATCTCTTTCATTAAGAAGGAAATGAAAGATGCTGCTGACCCAGTCTTTACAACCATCTTAGTGAACAAAGACTCACAGATCCAGCCGCGTCAGGCAAATCAATATTACACCAAGCAATGAGATATTAAAACAATGCACCCCGCACAAATTTTGATCTATTTAATACTTTAGATTTATATTGTTTAGCATTTATTGGTGACAGCAAAGGGGGAAAAAAAAGAAAAATAAGGAATAACAAGTGTGTTCCTGTATATGCTTTATGCTTTACGCACAAATAAAACGATCATCATGAATATCATTTATTTGATGATTTGGCTGCTATACAGCATGTTCTCGCTGCAAATCAACCGCGTCACCGTGCGCGAAGCAGAACTGTTTATATGAACACATTGGTGCGTCAGCACTTCAGTCCCCTGGACGTGCTGTCGGACCGGGCTGTCCAGGCAGCCGGGACACCGATCCTCCTGCCCAAGCGCACCTATGTGATGACAGGGAAGCAGCAGCTGAAGAACGGCCTTTGATGAATCGTTCATTACAGTCTCAAATGTAATCAATGGTGTCGGTTTATAGGCTATTAAAGAATCTTTTTGCCCAGAAGAAAAAAGAGCGAAGACAACGACCCATAACTATTTTCTTCTCTTGGAGAAACCCACTTGCACCGCAGGGTTTAGGATAAAAAGACGCTGCAGCGCGAGTCGGGATGCAGCAGCAGAAGAGCAGTGGAATATGTGCGAGGCGGGGCTGGTCTCCGCAATTAGAAGCCCTCTATAATTGTAAAAAGAATTTCACTTATCACGGGTTCTTTTTGGAACATAACCCCTATGAAAAACCAGGGATTGCTGTAATTCCACGTTGCGATTTGCGAAACTCGCCTTCTCTTGGCTCATGTTTTTGAACCCACACACACGCCCACCACGTTTCCTCACGGTCTCTGCGTGTGGGGAAAAAAAGCCTCACTGTAGCCAGAAATAACGGAGTAACGCACCGTTTGGATGAAAAAGGGTCATTGAATTATATTTATCATCTTAATTTTTCATTATAACGCACAGGCAGCGGGGAATTAGTGCGTTAGGTAGCAGTGCTGCGTGTAAAAATGCGCTGATAGTGATCGGTGATCGATTTACCTGGCATCGATTGATTTGGTTTCAGAACC
This sequence comes from Cololabis saira, assembly GCF_033807715.1. Lineage (NCBI taxonomy): Eukaryota > Metazoa > Chordata > Actinopteri > Beloniformes > Belonidae > Cololabis > Cololabis saira. The sequence continues at coordinate 42,851,010 of NC_084591.1, read as the reverse complement.
GGACAGCTGCTCCAAAGAGCGTCTGAAAGAGCAGACTAAAGGACGGTGTTAAGAAGTCATCTGGGAAACACCCGTATCTTAGGGTTCTCTCTTAAGTGAAACCTTCTTTGAACCTCTCTTAAGTCCTTAAGAGAGGTTGGATCTGGGAAACCCGGCCATTGTCTTGTACCATATCGCGTTTGAAAAAATCGATATATATTAAAATCTCGATATATCGCCCAGCCCTAAGTATAATACTTATATAGTTGGTTGGTTCTTGGTCAATCTGACATTTTAGATGCTCATGACAGTGTAACTGTCCTATTTTCCCTGTACTGTACGCAATTTGTGAGAAATCTCAGTGTGATTTTTGACTCTGGTTTTACATTTTAAAAAACTGTTTAGTTCAGTGATTTAAGCGAAAGTTACGAATGTAACTACGGTTCTATGAATCCCGAATGACCGCCAGAGGCGGTGCTTCAAGCACTGAACATTCCCTTTCGCGCATGCACAGTTTGAGTATGTATGCCAACAATGTCACCTGTGACCCCTGGATGACCCGGAGAAGTCGATATCTTCCGGCGTCGTCAGACGATCAGTTCCTACAGAATCTTCTCGCGAAAACACGAGGATTCTGAGTGACAGAGTGCTCTGGCGGTCATTCGGGATTCATAGAACCGTAATAAGTGGTTGCTTCAAGCACTGAATGACCTATACCAGCAAAGTCACGAGGAATCCCAATTACAAACCTCAGTAAGTGGACAACACATTCATGGTTCTTTTGGAACCGTATCTCCATAGGCTCCTGTGGGACCTATAGGCTATACCATAAGTGTTCAAATGCCTACTTCACAAAGTTCTTTCTATATTGTTCTAAATGTATTCAAATAAATAATGATTTTGTATTGTATTGATTTATTTGAGACCGAATAGGGCTAGGTTCTTTGTGTTGTGATGGACAGGCAAGATTATAACTTGGTGTGACATGTATAGCTCTATTGGAAAAAGTCAGATGTAAAAATGTTTGTTTTTGTGTTTAGGATCTGTGCAAGGAGATCCACCACAAGATTGATGTTACCGATGAAGAGCGATACGACCTGGAAATGAAAATTAACAAAGCCAACAAGGAGGTATTTCCTACCAACTTTCAGTTTAACTCAACACTGTTCACACCAACAGAGCCTAATTTTAATTCATTCCACAATTCTGATTGGCTGTGTCTGGTAATTGTCACTGTCACTCTGACTGACGTAGTTTTTGATTGTGTCGTATTCCAAATCACTCAACTGACTATTTGTAACCTATTTGAGCAAGCAGAATTTCACATTGAGAAACATCTATGAACATCTTTAACTCTATTTTGTAGTATGGTTTTTGACTCTTCAGACTGTCTACGTGTTATCTAGGTTAAATATGGAGGCAAAAACAAATGATTTGGGCTGTCCTTTTACCTGTTGAAGAGAGCTACCTTCAGCAGATCCCCACGAGCATGAATTGGAATAAGCAGGGATAGTTCTGATTAGCTAGTATAGATGGATAGTATGGTTTGGGCTGGTAGTCTGAACATAGCCTAAGGTTTCTTCTGCCCGTGTGGATTCATACAGTCATGAAAAGTCTGGAGCAGAAACCCTTCAAACCAAAATACTAAAAGCGGGAAAGAACATTGTTATGGGAGAAATTGCTGGTACCCTTCCATTAAATGAGGAATAAAAAAAACAATGATCAATGACAAAGCTTAAAACTGACAAAGGTAATGCATATCTAAAGTGTGGTTCAACTAGGGGTGTAACAATATATCGTGCCACGAAATTTCGCGATACAAAAACGTCACGAAACGTGTCGTGGAGGTGACAAAGTGTATCGCGATATTGGGTTATTAATATTAATCTATTGTGTTGACTAGAAACGCGCATCCGACCGCGCCTCGACCCGGGGACAACTTCTGCTGGGTTCCAGTGTACTTTAATGTCCCTCAACAGTGTAGGATTTTAGAACATCAACACAGCACCTAGTGCCGTACTGTGGCGTATCACTCCGCCCAATCTAATCTCTACTCCCTCTAATCTATCACTACAGATAAACTGACGAGTGTAATTATAGTCCCTGATTTACAGAATATAAAGAATATATTTATAAAATAATGAACCCTGAATTACCAAAATAACCTTCTTAACAAAAATAATTCTCCTCTTACACTTATAAGGTGAGCATGAATCAATCTGTTTTATGATGTAAAATTGTAGGTATTTATTTACTTGTATTTATTTATTTAATTTTAGTTGTTAAATTTCTGGAAAGTCAAATCATACATGAGAGAAACTATTCAGTTTGTGGCAAAATATTTGTACTTGTATGAAACTGAAGATGCATAATGCAAACCTGACATTTACTTTTAGTTCAGTTTGTGGAAAATGTTTGGCCTGGCTTTCTCTTTAAAACTTAAACAGTTATAAAGCATTACAAACTGTAACAATAGGGCAAACGCACAGTATTGTTTTGTGTCTTTCAAATAAAAGACATTTTTTCCAGTCATATGTTCCTCATTCAAGGTTGTTAAAAAAATACTGCTATAATATCGTATCTTATCGTGACCTCAATATCGTGTATCGTACCGTATCGTGAGATTAGTGTATTGTTACACCCCGAGGTTCAACAGAAAAAACAAACAAACAAACAAAAAACTTATATAAATATGTCCTGGACAAAAAATGGTGGAAACTTCCATTTTTATTGCATAACCTTTTGAGTGAATCCCTGTGGTCCAGTGATGTGAGACATGTGCACCATGAACAAACCGCTCCAGCTGTATCAGTGTTGAAGGGTTTCTTCTCCAGGCTGAAGCTTCACATCTTTCAATAGATGTCCAATAGGATAGATGATAAGGACTCATAGAAGGACACATCCAAATAGTTCAATGTTTTGCCCTTAGCCATTCATTTATGTTTTCAGCATATCCAGGGACCTCCATCAGCTTTCTGAAACTATGCAGAACATTTAGCTTCAGAATGCCATTCAAGACACCTTATGCTAGATGGAGTAAAACCGCCCCAGACTATAATAAGCCTAACCCTCCACAATATTCCATTAAGTAGAGGGTTCTTTTTCCTTTTTTTCCAATGTTGCTTTCTCAGGTCCATATTCAGTTTGTTGATCACCATGATACAACAGATTGACTCTTTTTCACCTTTAAATAGTCAGACTGACTGGCTGGAAGTATAAAAACACCTGTGATGCTCATTACACGATATACTTTAGTTTAACACTGTGGTCACATTATTTTCAATTCTATCCACTAATGTTTCTGGGCCTGTTTCGTTAGCTTAATCTTTTTCTTTTAGATTATTCTGTTGAACCACAATTCAACAGGAATGTTTCTATAAGTCACTTTTCAATAAATTAGCCTTTATTATTATGGTACTTTCATCAGTTTTAAGCTATTTCAGTGGTCATTGTGGGTTTTTCCTGTCTTTGATAGGTGGTACTAACACATTTATCCAGGTCTGTATACAAGTGCTCTTTTCCCTCTTCCTCTTTTGGCTTTTTCCTTTAAAGGGTTGCCAAAGCAGATGTTTCCATCCTACACCTGAGCCTGTACTGCTGTCTGGTTTCACAAGCAGGGAACCTGCAAGTGTTGCTTGCTTGGATGGATTCACAAGATTATGCTTTGAAAATCACTTGAGAACTAAACGGTCAACACTGGAATTGTACATACATAAATGATGGGTGGTGTCAAATAAAATATGGTTTTGGACTTCTGAACTGAACCTATCCTTGTACATGGACAGCTCGAATGCCTTTTACAGCCTTTTGTTTACTTTTGACTTTTTTCACCCTTTTTTCCCACACTCAACGTCAGAAGTATGTGGTCCTGTGGATGCGCCAATTCTGAAGTTGGAATTGTTCTCTTTTTTGGACTCTGCAATTCTGCTTTGGGTGACCCATTCATACACGGCTTTGTGCTTAAGGTCTCCAGGATACCCCCCTAACAGTACTGGAGTTGTAAAATAAAATCAGGGGGGATGGTGGATTTTATCATATGGGGACAGATAATTTGTGCTGATTAGAAATAATATAATATATTACAAATAATAGCACTGACCAAAACACCTGCAGAAATATTGCAGGAATTACATACTGTAGCAGCAGTTAAATGCAATTCAATTCAATTTTATTTATATAGCGTCTAATACAACAGATGTTGTCTCTAGACGCTTTCCAGAGATCCAGAAAATGAACATAAACATGAACATGACCCCCCGAGCAATTATTACATAAACAATGGCCTCCTTTAGGAGGGAAGAAACCTTGAGCAGGACCAGGAAATGCAGCCTTCTGTAAGCTTTAAATATCCACTGGGTTTACATCAAATACATCAAAACACAACAATAAAAAACAGTTTTCTGAACTTATTAATATGCCTCTGTCCTTCACAGGATAAGTAACATGGATCACTGCAAAAACTCACAATCTTAACAAGAATATTTGTCTCATTTTAGTAAAAAAAATCTCATTACACTTAAAACAAGACTCATCACTGGAAAAAACAACAATTTTCACCTGTTTCAAGTAGATTTTCACTTGAAATAAGTAGAAAAATCTGCCAATGGAACAAGATTTTTTTGCTTGTAATAAGAAGATAAATCTTGTTCCACTGGCAGATTTTCCTACTTATTTCAAGTGAAAATTTACTTGAAACAGGTGAAAATTGTCAAGTTATTGTCAAGTTGTTTTTCTGGTGTTATTTTTCTGGTGATGACTCTAAATGTTGAAATAGCAGTAAAACCACATTCATTGATGAAATGACATAAGGGATGGAAAGGGGGGGTGGCAGTTTTACTGGGCGGATGATTTTGACCATTTTTATTTCAGGGGGGATGCCATCCCCCCTCAACTCCAGTACTGCCCCCTAAGAAAGACAGAGGATCCCCACAGAGATTAGGAGAAGGAAGCAGAGCTGCAGAGCTGGAGTTGAAGTGCTGGGAGAAGAAAATAAGGTTTTTATAAGTCCTGTATACCTTCTGTCATCATGGGGAACATGAGATCTCTCCCTAACAAGATGACTGAGTTAATGGCGCTAACCAGACAGCAGAGGGAGCACCAGGAAACAAGCATCATGTGTTTTCCAGAGACCTGGCTGAATGAACTCACTCCAGACTCGGTGCTGGTACTTGATAGCTGTCAACTGCTTTTGGCAGACAGGAGAGCAGCAGTTAGCGGTAGAAGGAAGGGCGGATTAGCTATCTTCATTAACAATAGATGGTGTAACTCACGGTATGTGTGTAAATGAGAGACAACGAGCTGCTAACGGTTAGTATTCGGCCATATCACTTGCAGAGTGAATTCTTGCACATTATTGCGATTACTATGGGAGGGGTAGTGCTGTGGTGCTGTATGCATCCTTAGTATTTGCATACAGGAGATCCAGTGTTTTGCATCATATCCTTTTGCATCATGTGATCATATGCTCTAGAATTGTAAAATGACAATATTTTTCTCTGGCAGCTGACTTGACAATAAATATCATTTTTCCAAACACTTCCAAATAAAAGTTCAGATTCATGCTGAAACCATTTAGTGCACACACATTGACACATGCATTCCCTTTCTCCAGATAGATGACTTGAAGATCAAAGTTCAAGACCTGATGGGCAAGTTCAAGAAGCCTGTCCTGAAGAAAGTGCGTATGTCTGCTGACGCCATGCTGAAAGCTCTGCTGGGATCCAAACACACTGTTAATCTAGAGCTCAGAGCCAACCTGAAACAGGTCAAGAAGGAGGTTAAGGAGGAGGTGAGTCATTCAGTTCAATTTGAATTCAATATAACATCTATTACAAGGCATATTGTCTCTAGGTCAGGGGTCGGCAACTCGCGGCTGTAGAGCCGCATGCAGCTCTTTAGCGCCGCCCTAGTGGCTCCTGGAGCTTTTTCAAAAATGTTTGAAAATGGAAATAGATGGGGGAGGGAAATATATTTTTTGTTTTAATATGGTTTCTGTAGGAGGACAAATATGACACAAACATTCTGAATGTTTTCCAATGCTGTAAAAATGTGTAGAATAAATATTACATTTCAACATTTCCGTTAACTAAGATTTGTGCGGAAGAGTATCAGGGCCAGGCAGGAGAAAAAATATTTGAGGGGGGAAGATTTTTTTTATTGTGCACTTCGAGAAAAAAGTCAAAATGTCGAGAAAAAAGTTTAAATGTCGAGAAAAAAGTTGAAATTCCGAGATTAATATTGAAATACAATTTCGAGAAATAGTCGAAATGTTGAGAAAAAAGTCAAAATTTCGTGAATAAAGTTGAAATATTGAGAAAAAAGGCGAAATTTCGACTTTATTCTTGAAATTGTATTTCAACATTAATTTCGACATTTCGACTTTTTTCTCGAAGTGCAAAATAAAAAATGTTTGCATTCCCAGTTGTAACTAATATTGATACATGCAGCATGTGTTTGCCTTTATTCTAAGGCTTATACAAGACGTTTTTGTCTCCAGACATATTTGTTTTTTGTGTTTTTGGTCCAATATGGCCCTTTTAACATTTTGGGTTGCCGACTCCTGGTCTAGGTGATTACCCAGAGCGTGATCCCTGAGCAATTGTTAAACAAACAATAGAAGGTAAAAACTCCCCTAGCAGTAGAAAAACCGTAAACCTAACTGTGGCAAGTATATCAAACAAAATATATTAGCAGTCATTATCCGTCAGCTGGAGAACTAAGAGTCTTATGAACATGAACAACATGACTGCAGGTCAGGATGCAGCTCTGGAAGCCCTGGCTTGCAAACATTTACAGGAGAGAAAAAGAGAGGGGGCAGACCAGCACAACAAACTGCAAAAAATGGAGTGCAATTATGCTTATGAGATACTTCTAATTAATAACTGAAAAAAGGACCTTGCAGGTTCTTAGCTACATTTGTGAAGTACTGTAGCTGTTCAAACAAGACAAACAAACAAGACTGTCTAACTGAACTGAATTAGAATGACATGAAGAGGATTTTGTAATATGACAATCATGAACAGAATATGACATTTCTGCCATATTTAAAAAAGGACACAGGACACAGTAAGGAGTAGCTTCTCCACTTTGTATATACTGGGTTTTCATTTGAGCTTGTACTGACTTCTTATACAGTAGTTTATAGCAGCTTCTCACTTCATTGGTTCTCACCAGGTTAAATTAGCTGTTAAGTCCTACACCACAAATACTTACATGGATTAAAGTTCTCCGTACTGGGTACGGATTTCCGTCCTGGGGATTTTTTGGGGATATTTTTTTATGAGATCAGCGCAAATCCGACAAAAAATATGAACACCGGGGTGTCTGTAGCGCCGCGGTGACTTGTCGAACGGCGCCCACTGCAGTCAATCAGCTGTTGGCTGTGCACACACAGTAAAGTTCTCCTATGGTTTTAGATGCACGTAACCTGACACCTAATAACTCAGCCTAGGCTGAGTTATGGTTCTGCGTCAAAACGACGCCGTGCCTACGGCGTGTGGTTGGCTCTTTTCTACGTTTATGTGTGATTTTTTTTTTTTTATTTATTTTTTTGCACAATAGTTGTCCTTATCTCTTTGATTCACTGTGACTGGAAAAAGTCGGATAAACCATTCAGAAAAAGATCGCTAAATAGCGGTCGCGGGGGGTACTGCACCAGGGTTTCCGTTGTCCGGTAATTGCCGGACTTTGTCCGGTAAAATATGCCGAAGTCCGGTATTTTATAATCTCTCCGGTCAAAATGTCCGGTGAAAATACTCACTGGGGCTGCGGGACTAGGGACTAGAGTCCCCGGGAGTACCGCGGAGGGACACGCCGAGCCCCGGTGCCGGGAGCAGCTGCGGCGCCGACATCCACGTGTGCGTTGATTTATGGTTCCGCGTCGCACCGACGCAGAGCTTACGGCGTAGGGTTCGCGGCGACGCGCACCCTACGCCAGACCCTACGGCGTAGGCTCTGCGTTGGTGTGACGCAGAACCATAATTCCGGCTTAAAAGTAAACAACATGCGCCCAAGTACCCGTGCATGACAGGCAGACACACACGGGGAGAAGAGACAATTTCTTTAATTTTTATTTTTTTTTAAAAACTTTATCCTTATGAACGCAATTGTTATATACGGTAGTCCAACTTTCCTTATTTTAATCAGAACACTTTCTTTTTTCCTCTTCGGCGTGGAGTAGTGGGCTTGGAGCGGCAGCCATCGATTAGTTTTTTCTTTTTAGATCCGAGGCTTTGCGTAGATGGCGGCTTCCGCAACTTTCAGGCGCTTTTTCAGCGCAAGCAAACTTTATAGATGAGGCCCCAGGACTGTTACCGCAGTACCGCGCAGTAGTACTCGGTGCCGGGAGCCGGGAGGAAGCGGAGCTGCGGCGCCGACATCCACGGTGCGTTGATTTATGGTTCCGCGTCGCACCGACGCAGAGCCTACGGCGTAGAGTACGCGTCGCTGCGTACCTTACGCCGTAGGTTACGCGCAAGGTTCTGCAATATTTATTTATTTTTTGAAGTTAACTCACAGGAATAGATTATACATTTACGTTTTCAATCGCAACGGAAAGAAAGAAGGATATGATTACAACACGTAACAGGTATGGTCTACCTTGTAATCCAAACTTGCAACCTATCCTTCCCCCTGATGGTTGAAATGACTAAATTCTAAATGACTAAAAGGTCTGAAAACTTTCCGTCCTGGGATTTTTTTTTGCTTTAATCCCTGTACTTAGTATTAGTTATTTATTTTACACCGGTGGGGTGCTCTGCAGATTCAAGGCAAAAATCCATGGGTGTAGACTGATAGCTGATTTTGGAACACATAAAAACATTTATACATATATTACCAAGTTTAAAATTTTTTTTTTTGTGGAAGGAAACTTTAATTGATTAATACCATTACTTAAATGTTCTGTAATATGGTGGTTTAATCCTCTTTATCCAGGTTTATAACAAATTTCAGGTCATACCAAAAAAAATTATTGAAATCTAATACTGAATACTAATACTGAAATCTAAGGACAGACTTCCTAAAAAAACACAATTTCCATAATCATAAAGTAAATTATGTTATTATGTTGTTTTATTATTAAGTTATGTAATGTAGTGTACGGTTAGACCTGTATTCAGTGGAAAATACTGAGAATTAATTCATTTATTGTTTGACTGCTTAACTTAGATTATATTCCAGAATATCTGATTTAATGATATTTCATGAAACCACTAGTTTCAGCTCTATTTCTTGGTGCCTTCCTCTTTCAGGATAAGGACCTTCGTGATGTTGGAGACTGGCGAAAAAACATTGAGGACAAATCTGGAATGGACGGGAGGAAGAAGATGTTTGAGGCTGAAGTTTAAAATAAATGGATACGGAATACAATATCTCAGACTGTCTTTATCACATTGACTCATTCAGTTTTTTTTTTTTCATTTTAAAAGAATACATTCATTTTATAAACGCTGTACGCTGTAAAAAAAATTAATAAAGAGATTAGAGGAACCAAATTACTTTTGTCTTTTTTAAGTGAAATATTGTGGGTTTCGTAATGTTATAACAATAGAAAGCTAATAATTTGGCTCAACAGATATATACATTTCTTAAAGGTATTGTGACATGAAAAACACATTTTTCTTGATTTTTTGTGTTTTGTTGGGTGTTTTGACATCAATTACACCCAAAAAACAACGAACTTTTAACATTCAGTGTATTGTGTGCTTTCTGGGATTTTCCGCATAACTATGCAAAAACGGCGCACCTGGTTTGGTGGCGGGCCGTGACGTCAGGCCCGCTAAATCACCGCCCCCTCCACCCAGCTCCCTGCCTCCTCTCCTCTCCAGCGCACCATAAAGGCTGATTTATGGTTCCGCGTTACACCGACGCAGAGCCTACGGCGTAGGGTTACGCGGCGACGCGCTACGTACGCTGAACCCTACGGCGTAGGCTCTGCGTCGATTTAACGCGGAACCATAAATCAGGCTTAACACGGAGTGTTTAGAGCCTCTTTTCTTCTAATCACCGGAGGAAAACTGCTGAGAAGACCCGCGGCCACTGACTGGACTTAAGATAAGGAGACACTGCTGCTTGCATGCCTTTATTTTTTATGATTGTTTGCTGTGGACTGTCTGCTTCGCCCTGCTCCTTTTCCGTGCATGCTTCACCTGTCGCTCCGCTTCGTTTAACTCTCCGACGCCGCTGTGAGCGTATTGCTCGCGGGGAGCTGCGGTCCCGGTCCTCTGGTCCCGGTTGGACTTCATCCCCGGGCTGTAGTCGCCCTGTCTGGGCTGTGTGTCGGTGTTTGTGGTTCGGTGTGCGCGCGTGTGTGTGAAGACGGCAGAAGTGTGTAGCGGTTGGTTGGAGGAGGTTTGGAGGAGGAGCGGAGCAATGATTGACAGGAAAGGGGAAAAAGGACCCGTTTTTCACGGCGCAAAAAAACACTAATAAAAAGCCAGGAAAAGAGTACTAGTGTGAAGTTTTTCTTGTTACACTCTTTTAGACACATTTGAGGGATGTTGGCCAAGACTTTTAATAGTGTTAAAAGCATGTTAAAAATGATGTCACAATACCTTTTAAGTTGTTTACACAACATAAGAAAAGGCCGTAAAGTCCAATTTATTTATTTGTGCAACTATACATCATCATAGTCCAAAACAAAATTCCTAAAGAGCAAGTGATTTGCTAGGATGGCTTATGTTCATTCCTTAAAAATCTATAGTTAATTTATAGATGAATTGTCAATCACTCTCAGAAAAAAGGTTTTCTGCATTATGATATTTTGATGTATGTATTGATCCTATTAGAGCCAGTTGAATATGAACCTTTAAATGTCAAACAACTGAAAGTATGCTCTTCAATCATTTTGTCGTGAAATGACGGGGGCGAATATACTTTTCTGTTCAGAACGTGACCTGCAGTTCTCACTCTGGGCACTAGTGGCGCTGGTCCCGGTCAGACCAGCTGACCACAAGTGACCAGACGCGGAGGTCGGAAACAAGCAGCTGTTATCCTCACATTTCTGATCCATGTCGCTGCTGCACAGAGACAAACGTGTCAAAACAGCGGTGGCAGATCAGAACAGTCCCAAGTCCCAGTCGTGCTCGTCGGAAGATGCAGCGGTGATGGTTCTGGTGGGGGGTTTACCCACCGATCATCAATCATCTGAGCTGGATACAGAGGTTCTTCAGTTATCAGTCGACCGATACCGACTTTGCTCCTGATATTTCGGTAAATTAATCTTGTGACGACATGCGTGTGCTGCTCCACCTGGCCGCTGCAGCTCATCCCCGTCAGGTAACATCAGCTCTCTGCTGCGTCTGTCTGGTTCTGAGCTGAATCAGCGGGACAATCCCATGTAACACGTAGTCAAACCAAACGGAGCAAATACATAAATATCTCCGCTGTTTCTCATCATCAATTACCTGCATCGGCAGGACGAACGAGCTCCAGTCTCCCGATGGCTCTGGTTGAACGGCCCGACAAACCATCTCAGATCGTGCTGTTTTCTTTACCGAGATCACAAGTAGAGCAGTGATCTCTCTATCCCGTGTTGCTGTCTTGTTTATTTATCTTTACTCCACCAACTCGAAATATTGAATCACTTTTCTAAACGAATGGCGTGAACGCAGGCTCAAACAACAAGTGTATCCGCCCCTTTAATCTGATTGGTTATTTTACGAGTAAGTCGTCCCCCTCGTGGGATGCGCTCTTATGATTGGCTGAAACAAAGGAAGACATCTGATTGGTTGCAGATCCTTCCGTGTTTAAGAAAAACGCATTTGTGGATCGAGTCACGTCAGGGGAGTCTAAAAAGTCAAACACAAATCCAGCGCAGTTCACAGACAAAAAAGAAAGTTTGTAAATCAGGTTATATATATATTTTTTTTTTTTTTTTTTTGAGCATGTTCGAAATAAAGTTTTTCATTCATTCATTCATTCATTCATTCATTCATTCATTCATTCATTCATTCATTCATTCATTCATTCATATTTGTGTGTGCATCAAAAATACATTTGTGTATCTTGTCCTACGCACGTGTGAATTGCTCTGTGCATTTGTGAATCGGTCTGTGCATTTGTGAATTTTGTCCTGTGCATTTGTGGATCGGTGTGTGCATTTGTGAATTATGAGACTGTTCTAGCTCCATAGACTTACATCGGACCCAACAACACAAGCAAGACATCACATAGGAGGGTACAGCTGGATAAGTGCTGGTCAGACTGCTGTGGACACAGGTGCTGCCATTTCAGTGCTACAATTATTTTTTTTATTTTTTGTCCGCCCAACTCAACAGTCCCTTTGTACAAGAAAGCTACGTCTAAAAAGACACCATCATGCAATCATCTTGTCATAAGTGCTTACTCAGTGGTGAGTCCTGCAAAGAGATGGACACATTTTCTAACTAATTCTGATGAGCAGAGAAGTTTACTAGATGGAGAAGTGCAACTTAAAGAGCTGAGTCTTTAGCTTGCTCTTAAAAGTAGGTACAGACCCTGTAGATCAGACAGAGTTTGGTAAGACATTCCACCATCGGGGAACATTGGAGGAGAAGAGTCTATTGACTGATTTCACGCCACGTTGTGGTGGAAGCACCAGGCGTCTTTCACTGGCTGAGCGGAGCTGTGGAGAGGGAGTGTAGCTCTGGATGAAGGAGTGAAGGTATTGAGGAGCCGTTGGGTAATTGTTTGGTAAGCCAGAAGCTTTGAACTTGATGCTGCAACTGGAAGCCAGTGCAGGGAGATATCCAGCGGAGTGACATGAGCTCTCTTGGGTTGGTTAAAGACCAGACGTGCTGTTGCATTCTGGATCATCTGCAGATGTTTAACTGAGCAGCAAGGAGGCCGACCAACAAGGAATTACAGTAGTCAATGCGTGACATGACCAGAGCCTGAACCCAGAGCTGTGCCGTATGTTCTGTCAGGTAGAGTCGGATTTTCCTGATGTTGTAAAGAGCGAATCGGCAAGACCGGGAAACCGAGACGACATGGTCCTTAAAGGTCAGCTGGCTGTCTAATATGACACCAAGATTCCTGGCAGAAGACGTGGGCACAACTGTGGTGGAATCCAGCTGCAGACTTATCTGAGGAGGTAGAGAGTGACTGGCTGGACAGACAATAAGCTCAGTCTTGGACAGATTAAGCTGAATGTGGCGGTCCTTCATCTATGCAGAGATATCAGAAAGACAGGCCGATATTTGCATTGAGACGGCAGTGTTGCGAGGTTGGAAGGAAAGAGCTGGATGTCATCAGCATAGCAGTGGTAGGAGAAGCCATAAGAGCTGATGATTTCATCTAATGAATAGGTGTTTAGTGAAAAGAGAAGAGGGCCAAGCACCGATCCCTGTGGGACCCCTGTTGCCAACTCATGTGATCTGGACACTAGTCCTTGCCATGACACTGAAGGATCTTCCTGTGAGGTAAGACTTGAACCACAGGACAGATCCTGAAGTGCCAAGCTTTGAGAGTGTGGAGAGGGGGATGTGGTGGTTGAACATGTCAAAGGCAGCGGAAAGGTCAAGAAGTATGAGGACTGAGGATAGACCAGCAGATCTGGCAGCCCGTAGTGACTCAGTAACTGACAGAAGGGCAGTTTCAGTTGAGTGGCCCTGCCTGTAGCCAGACTGATGTGGATCATACAGGCATTTGTCATGAAGGAACTGTGAGACCTGACTGAAGACAACATGTTTGAGTTTGTATGTTCTCCCCGTGCTTGTGTGGGTTCCCTCCGGGTACTCCGGCTTCCTCCCACAGTCCAAAAACATGCATAGTAGGTTAATTGATGATTCTAAATTGCCCGTAGATGCGAGTGTGTCTGGTTGTTTGTATGTATGTGGCCCTGCGATGGACTGGTGACCTGTCAGGGGTGTAACCCTGCCTCTTGCCTGAAAGTAGCTGGGATAGGCTCCAGCAGACCCCCGAAGGATAAAGCGGGTATAGATAATGGATGGATGGGGATGGATGGAGTTTCAGCAGCCCTGATGCATTGTGGGAGTTTGTTTGACAGGCCAGGAGCATAAAAGCTGAACGCTGCTTCACTGTGTTTGGTTGTGACTTTGGGTACAGAAAAGAGGGTGTGTGTTATGGTTTTGATAGTTCCTGTTTTATTCTGAAGCCCGTGTCTTTGTGTTTGAGTTCTGTCTTGACTTCCCTGTGTCCCATCTGCTCTGATTGTCTGCACCTGTGTCTCATTAACCCTACTGGGTATACTGTATCTGGTCTTGTTTTCTACTTGCTCCGTACTGGTCCGTACTGTTTCCTCCTTCTGTGTTTCAGGTCTGGTTTTTTTTCTGTTTGTTTGTTTAACCCTGCTCAGCAGCGCTTTTTGTTTGTTTGATTAAATAAATCACCCTTTTTGAAACTTTTGTGGCATAATTGGTTGTAAGAAGAAATCTGATTGTGATATTTTTCATTCTCTATTTTGAATACCGTGCGTTGTCGCGCACCGAGGTGACTCGACCAAAGAAGTTTTACAAGCCTGACTCAGAGATTTTAAGAGATGATTTTTCGAACATTGTAGACCAATTAATGGTCCTGTAGGCAAGTTAGCAGACACTACATTGGGTAGGGAAAGTATTCAGACCCCTTTAAATGTTTCCCTCTTTGTTTAATTGCAGCCATTTGGTAAAATCAAAAAAGTTAATTTTATTTCTCATGAATGTACACTCAGCAACCCCATCTTGACAGAAAAAAAAAGCCAATTTAGTAAATTTAGTTTTGTAAATTTATTAAAAAAGGAAAAACTGAAATATCACATGGTCATAAGTATTCAGACCCTTTGCTGTGACGCATATTTAACTTGCATGCTGTCCATTTGTTCTAATCCTCCTTGAGAATGTTCTGCTCCTTCATTGGAGTCCAGATGCGTTTAATTAAACTCATCCAACTTGATTAGGCAGGAATCAGAAAATGGTCCAGGTCAGGGTTTGCCAGAGATAGAAGAAGACAGTGGGCTGGAGAGTGCTTGTAGCACAGACACGCTCAAATCTGGCAGACTGTGAAACATTTAACTGCTTATAAAAAAAAAAAAAGATTGGCCGAACCAAATCTTTATCTCAACCCTAGCTCTTCATGGCGTTCGGCGGGGGTAATTATGCACTGACTACATACTGGAGACAACGCAACTATTTGAAAATCCTGCTGTCAGCCACGTACTGTGCTCCCGAGACAACTGCCACTGCTTTGTTCCCCCAACACTACCAAAAAAAAGAATAAATCCACGAAAGCTGACATAGGACAAACAAGCAGTAGCTTCCATATTTGTTTAAATACTCAAATTACCATTGATGTGTCATCAAACTTATCCATCTAATTAACTCTGCGCACAATGGGAAACAAACAATGAATAATAAAAGTTATAATAATGGCAACGGAAAACCAAACAAAACATTGCACGCGTCGCCAAACAATTGGAAATCCGTGTCACAAAAGACAAAAAAGGGAATCCCGAGCCAGGCGCCCCAACCACGCTTCTGATTGGTTGAAAGCTACCATGTAAATCATGAGGAAAACTCCCAATTTACACAAGGTCTGTGCACAACAAACAATAGGCTCTAGTAGCCCGCTACTAGAACTTAACTCAAATTTAAACTAAGGCCACGTTTACACATAGCCAGGTATTTACAAAAACGCATATTTCCCCCTCTACGTTTTAAAAAATACCATCATTTACACAAATCGCATAAATAAGCTTTTAAGGTGCTATGAGCAGCCAAACCTACAGGGAGCAGTGTAACGAGAAGATAAAGTCATGCTAGCCAATCAGAATCCTGGAAAAAAACTTCAACAAATGAGACGAGTAACTTCCAGTTACTTCCAAGATGAACGAGAGTCTTCTGTTTGGAGTGACAGATTGGAGTTACTTTTAAGTGTGACTTTAGAATATAAAACAGGTAAGATACAAGAAAATATTGACGATGGCCAAACAAACTGTAAACACAGGTGGCACACATGACGCTGGTGACGTTTCTGTCGCATAATGTGACGTTCTGAAGCCTAAATGTCAGTTTCTCTCTGTTTACAAGCAAACGTGAAGACGGAGGTTTTGCAAATCTCCACTTTGGCCAGAGTTTTCAGAAATGATCGTTTTTGGTGAGTTTGAGCTTCGTTTTTGTGTAAACGAACGGCCAAAACGCATGAAAACACCACCGTTTTTGCTACACGGGGCCTAAAATTCAAAATTTTAAAATGTAAAACTCATATCCTTGAAGAGCCCCCATTTGTCATAACTGGCTCAAGCTATGCAAAACATCAGGAGCAGGAAACGGTGAGATTAAAGAATACTGTATATATTTATTAAAATATAACCCTAATAGAAGGAACTTAAAGGAGCTTGAGGCTCTTTTTAAGAAATGAGACTCTCTAGCGCCACCCTTCACCACGACGGCCGTTGGGGGTACTGCAGCCAACAGTGAAGCCGGCACGGGAGAACGGGGAGAACGCACATGCAGCGTCATGTGACGTCACATCCGCAGCCCAGCGCGGGAAATTCGGGGACCGAATTGCAGCACATTTTGCAGCACACAGCCTGTTCAAGGCAAAGGAGAGATACACTAGAGGGCTCATTCTTTTGGGTTTGGAACGCTTCATCTGACATTATTACTAGAAAACTTAAAATGTATACGGATTTTTTTCATAAATCCTGCCACAATCCGGCCTCAAGCTCCTTTAAATGATGAACTGAAATAACAAACCCAAAGACCATAAGGATCCTATGAGGTGGGGAGTCAGTAAATCAGTGGTGTAAGTGTGGACGTGTGGGACATGGTGTGGTAGATGAGTAAATGAAAGGAATAGCTTAAACATAACTGAAATAACGCATGGAGACTACAGCAGGGAGTGAAGGACAGGTCTGCCTCCTCTACATCTCTCTTCAAATGGAGCATGGCATGTTTAGGCCCAAGAGCTCTCCATTAGCCACCAGGACAATGGCCCACCCAGGCTCACCTATAGGGCGGCAGTTAGGGACAGTAGGCGTACCATCCACTACTCAGAACAATACTGTGTGTGGGGAATCACAAACGTTTATCATTGGAATCTACGGTATTTGACCTTACATTTCCAAGATGCCCCATATATCTTTTCAATGTTTTTATTTTGTTTTGTTTGAGACATTTTGCTTCCATCATACATGCTGTCTAAATATAATCTTTAAAAGCAATTACAGGAAAGAATATGTTCTCCCTGTTTTTAGATTTTAATTTACACCTAGTTCTTGCTGAATATTGATTATTTGAGAGACTTCTTATAGTATTTGTATGTTGCACAAATTATGTTTTCTACATTTCCTGAATTTTGTTTGTTAGAATGTCACAATTTAGAATAGATAACAATCTTAAAGGGTGGGTTATTTATAATAAGGCAAGCTGAGGAAGGGAGCAGATGACAGTGTACTGTATTTCATGACCTTGCCAGCTCATTGGTTTGTTGAGTAATCCACTTCCATAAAGAGAAACCAGAGGATTTAAGGAGCTATCTGTGATTGCAATATATACCTTCTTTACACACCGTCTGACTAGGACTCGCACTTCGTCTCTGTGACTTACAACTCTGCCTGTCAAAGTAAGAGCTCTTTCCAAGTCAATTTGATATTGTCTTAATATGTTGAGTAGTGATAAAACATGTTATCTGTCAGTCGCTTGCATGACAGCTGAGATAAATCTATCAATCACATATAATTAGTATGTGTGTGTGTGTGTGTGCGCGTGTGTTTGTTCAGATAAAAGTATGCCATAACATTTTATGTTTTCTCATAAAATGTTCCTTAACAAAATATGTGTAAACAAGTGACCATTAACAAATAATGTAGACAGTGACTGGCAGCTGCTGACATTTGGTAATCATTAAGACCCTGTTGAGACTCATAGTGAAAGTAATTGTTAATGATGCATAAATAAGAGCATAAATAAGATAAATAAGAGCAGTTTATGTGTCTCTATGTAGAAGTAGTTTCCATCTTGACACATTTCAAGTATAGTCCTTCAGTGTGCTGGTTTGGCGAACCAGTAACGTACAATCTGATGATGAGGCACCCTGAAAGCCAAAACCACTACAAGGCATGAGCCTGAAACTCAATCCATCAGTGTTTATCTTCCTGTCAGCACCTAGGAAGGGAGTGTTCAGAAGGAAACCTGGCCTGATCTGCTACAGATGCCAGTCTCCGTCTGTAGTGTTCACTTTAAACACATCCACAAACACCACACTTGTTTTCCCTTAAACTTCTGCATAAGGGGAAAGAGATTTGGTACATAGGACTCAGTCTGTGTTTCTGTGATAAAACAACTTTGCCTGGTCAAAGTAAGAGCTCTTTCTCTGCCATTTTGATAGTGTCTTGGTTTTCTCTTGTAAACCTTTTCTCTCACTTAATAGATAAGCACGAAGAAAGGTTTACTTTCATACACTACTACAATAACAATATGTTTTACAGCTGATTTATTTGCCTATGCCTTTCAGTTTTCTTATTAGCTTTTTAATGTTTTGTGCAATAACCTGGCTTTATTCTTTCAGGCGCTTAAAACAAACAAAAAAAAACGTGAAGGTTATGTTTCTTCTTATGTAATTTATTTCCCACACTACATTTATAATAAAATGTATTTTTTTTTTGCTTATGGTTTTAAATTTTCAGAATTAGATCAATCCCAGTTAATTTAATATTTACTTAAATGTTGCACATTCAGGCTTACCTTTTTTCTTTTTTTTATCAAACTTTTTTCTTTAAACCGATTTAGTTTAGATTTAATTTAGCTTTAAGGTTACTTTTTGGTAAATAAAAATGAATAATCCGTAATCCCTTTCTGCATGGATCAAAGTGCTTCTTGTGTACTTGAGGTTGAGCAGATGAAGTGAATGTGCTTTTAAAGTCTGCTTGGGCGACCAGTTATTTTAGTGATGTGCTCTAATGTCTTGGTGGCATTAGAAATGTTCTGCGGTGTCCGGTTACCGTGAATCTTTCAGTCCTTCCCGCAGAGACAATCCTACCCCTTAATAAACCCCAATACTTATTTGAGATAAAAATCAGGGTCTACATTTATCCTCGCAGATATTATTGCATCTCCAGAGAGTTTCAAGTTTCCTAAAAGGCAGTGTCGCAGTGATACACTCCCTCATCCTGTTTTACAGATGAATGCCATTTGTTCCAGGGCCAGCTATGTGTTTTGGGATGCCTGCACTGGTTGTCACGTATCCTTTCTTTTAAGACGAGCCTGCTGTCATTTTTTTTTCTTTTCCATAAGACGTTAGGAACAGCTGTGGGTCCAGGAATAGAGACTTAATCCAGAGCTTCATCACAACTCCTAAACATTTCAAACACCTCAGGCAGCAACTATCCCGCCCCAAAGGACCTCTGGACGTGTCTCTAGGGTACTGCTATAAGGGGTGCTGTAGTCTAGAGATAAAGTCAATGGTTTTGCACTAATATAATGTCCTTTTGACCTTATCCAGACTTGGCATGGTGTTTGTTGTCTTCTGCCGGTCAGAGAATAACTGACTCTACCTACTCACTTATGGCTACATCGTTTTGTGTAGATAGTTTTGCTTTTTATGTTGAAAAAACAAAGTCAAGCCATAATTTACATTTTACACGGAGGAAGAAACGTTTAAATGAGGCCCAGTTATATAAAGACAGTTCAATTCAGTCTAGTTCAATCCTTTTATTAACTATTATTGTTAGCTCAGAGACTATAAACATAGTCTGCTGTTGTACTAATCTAAAGCTGTTTTACTTTGTGATACCATAGGGACAGTCTTGGACAAAAGCTTATGAGTCATCAGTATTGAGTGTTAAAGCAGAACAAAAAGCATTCTTTCATGTTGAAATACTTTTATTTGAGGGAATATTTCATCATCTTTACGATGTGTAATCTAGCTCACATGGTCTCTCATATTATTGGCAAAAAAAACTTGTTTGGACCCCCGTCTCAGTCGTCTCTTGCAACACCTGCTTATTGCTTTTTGGCAATGTGTCACTCCTAAGCAAGATGAAACTAGCTCACAGAGACGCAGTTTACATCACGGCAGAAGTGACTAAGAGACTCAAGAATGTTATGACAGAAAATGAGAGAGGGACAGCAATAGACCAAACAAATCCTACACAGTCCCAAAAGTAACTTAACCTTCATGCTGAACTTAGATTGACAAGTGTTCCTCTGTGCTTCTTTCAAGACAGAGCTGTGGTCTGAGATTGGCCTGGATTTTTTTTTTATCCTTTTAGCATTTTTTCCCCTTTGTTGGCTGACCACAGTTACTAATCGTGTCCTGACACAACCTTTCCATTTATTCAGGGTGGGACCAGCATTAAATTCAATTTCTCATCTATCTATATAGCATCTATCAGAATAAAAATTGTCTCTAGAGCAATTATTACACAAACAAGAGCAGGTAAAAACTCCCCTCGGAGGAGAAAAATCTTAAGCCAAACAGTGGCAAGAAAGAGGGAAGAGGGAAGAAACCTTGATCAGAACCTACAGTAGATCATAAGGGGGAGCTTCCTGCTGAAGACCAGCCGGTTAAAGCAGGAAAAGGAAGATAGGAAAGAGAAAATGAAGAACAGAGAGAGAAGAAGCACAGATATATTGTCAATGGTACATAAGACAAGATTTATCAGTAGTCATTATCTGTTGGAGAGCTAACACATATTACTGATCCATGGGTAGTTGGTGTTACAGAGATGTTTATATGAACAGATGTAGAGGGGGGGACTGCAGGGCCACGACAGAGCCCTGATCGAGGGAAACTTCAATGACATGTCTGCAGACGCGCTGAAAGAAAATACAAAAAAGATAATGTTCAAATCTCTTTTATAGATTCTTAGAAGAGTTTACTAGAGTACAAAGAACTGCAAAAGCTGCAAAAACACACATTCTGTTCCTCTTTAAAGGGGACCTATTATGGCATCTAATACCTATTTTAAACAGGCCTTGAATGTCTTAAAAACAAGCCTTTGATTGTTTTTGCTAAATAAATTAGAAATTCAGCCTCTGAGCCATGTCTTTATCCTCCCATTCTCTAACCTCATTATCTATTCAATTCAATTCAATTCAATTTTATTTATATAGCATCTAATACAACAGAGTTGTCTCTAGACGCTTTCCAGAGACCCATACCCAGAACATGACCATAAACATAAACATAAACCCCCGAGCAGTTATTACATAAACAATGGCAGGTAAAAACTCCCCTAGTGGGAGAAAAACCTTAAGCCAAACAGTGGCAAGGAAAAACTCCCCTTTAGGAGGGAAGAAACCTTATCTATGTGGGATTCTGAGTGGGCGGGGCTATGATAATGAGGCTCTGTGCTGATTGGCTGCCTGAATGACGCGATACACCGCTACGAAAAAATGGCGGAAGCTCCGGCCGGCGGAGTTAGTTGTGGGCGTGGTTTCACGCATCGGAGGCCAACCTATGGAAATCGCGCCCGTCGTTACGTAACAACGGGAGCAGAATCTGAACGGCTAGTAGAAGTCACATCACACTGGACGGCTCATCCGGGCGGCTGTACAGACACTGCAGAATTTGGTTGCTTTCCTCCTTCTCTGAGTTGGCAGGCTGAGGGGAGACCACTTTATATATGTTAAAGCAAGAAAAACCTGTTTTTCATAATAGGTCCCCTTTAAGTTTTTAACTCTAATGAATCCACGCGACTCAGACCATGTTGTGCCTTCAAAGATAGTTTGTGAGAGATTTCTTGCATTTTTGTATAAACAAGATTGCTCCTATCAGGTCTCCTCCCTCTTCTTCTCTATTGGATACTTAGTTGTGTTCCTACTTGTCCTTTGGTCTTGGAGCATCTTCAGCAGGTTTCTCTCTCCTCTCTAACTACCGTATATTTTTTAAGCACCTGAGGGCTTCTGCAGGTAACTGTCCTTCCAGTATTCCCTCTTGGCTTTCTAGGGAATTAGTTTGTAAACAACGGCAGTCATACCTTGACCTCAATGGCATTATGGAGGAATTCCAGTCTGGTTTTTAGCTGTTTCATAGCACAAAAACAGTGCAGCTAAGAGTGTTTATTGACCTGCTTCTGTCTGCTGATCGTGGTCATCTGCTGTTCTAGAGTTGGATCTCACTGCTGCCTTCGACACAGTAGATCATGGTATTTTATTTTCACAACTAAAACATGGCACAGTTCTAAGCCGGTTCCAGTTATATTTGGCAGACAGGAGTTTCTCTGTCTATTTTGGACAGTTTTCCTCAGTCGCATCCCCACTTAACTGTGGGGTATCACAAGGCACCATTTAGGGCCCAGTTATTTTATTTTTGTATATGCTTCCCTTGGGCCCAATTTTTCAAAAGCATGACCTTGCTTTTCACTGTTTTGCTGATGATTTGCAAATATAACTCTGCATACAGATAAAAAGTCATGAGTCTATTCAATTTTTGCTGAACTGCCTTAAGGAAGTACACTCTTGGTTGGAAATAAATGTCCTCAATTTGAACAAGTATTAGACTAATTCATGGTTTTTGGTCAATCTGACATTTTAGATGGTCATGACAGTGTAATTGGCCTATTTTCTGAGTACTGTAAGCAATCTGTGAGAACTCTTGCTGTGATTTTTGAGGAGAGAGTGGAGGACTGGATTATTGCTACCCTTCACTGCCTTCCTGTCTAGTTCAGGATCCAGTTTAAGATTTTATCGTTTAATTCTACGAGTCTGCATGTTCATCACACAGTAATGTGTCAGCAAATCCCAAAGCTATTCCCACCAAAAGCAGTATATTTTATCTCCTTACCGTTTCGTTGTCATGTTCAGTCTATCCACACCATTCTTTGACCAGAATTCACGGCTTAGTCCTTCATAGTAGTGAAACTGCTTCATGCTTCGTCATTTCAAATCTTGCCATATCCATATCCTATCCATTTTGTTGACTTCTCGTGGCTTTTTTTTACATGTCGCAAGCTTTCAAACGAGAAATTACACTTGAACGAGAATTCATCCATCAGGCCTCTACCGTTGAGCGTAAACTCTGGAGCGTGGCAGCCATCTTGGATCAGTGACGCACAGTTGCACAGAGCGTAGAGCGACACCCAGCGAGAGACCCGCACAGAGCTCAGGGATGTTTGGATAGAGATTTTACATTTACTAAATCATGTATCATCAAATCATCAAGTATTTTATAGCCATATTCCCTTCAAAAAGGTAAAAAACACATTTTGGCACAGTATCCAAGTGGCCAAATAGAGAGTCAGTCTGGTATTATCCACACTAAAACCTTATAAAATCTATGTTCTATAAGCTATTCTCATGTAACTTGGTACAGTTGTAGTCAAGGGGTTGCTGAATCCAGGCAGTGGTGTCTTTATAATTATATGCATTGCTAGCATGGTGCAAACTAAAACAAAATTAGACGATAAAAATTTAATTTTTTGCCTTTGCTTTATCACAATTTGCTCAAGCATGTGAACATTGACAATTTTTCTGACACTGGAAATGTATGCTGGGAGGTCTTAGCTATCCATTGAGACCAAGATTATGCATATTGCCCTTATAATTGTGGAGATATTGTTGATTAAATTTGGATAGGCCTGTTTAGCGAAATTCACCTTCAAAATCCCTAGGGGTTAACAGGTTAATAACATGTTTCTAGTGGTAGGAAAACCTGCTTCATGGGATTTCTCAGAATAACTAAAAAAAATAATTCAGTAAGTGAAGATTATGAGTGATAGTGAAGTATTTTTATGCAATTAGGTTTGAATAAGCACTTTCAAGCGCTAACTTCTTGTTGAAATATAGATCCACTTCCAGTTCCAAAAGCGAATGACAACCAAAGACTCAATATAAAGCTTTACGGAATGTGATAATGTTTTATAGAAAATGTATTCCTGTTTGGAGTTCTTTATCTGTATGTTAACGTCCTTCAATTTACCAGTAATATTTCAAAATGCTAAACTGTCCAGTACCTTAAACATTTGTTAGCATGGCACACAAACAAATGTTTTGTTAACACTCTTGTTAACAGCAGACGGACAGAATGTACTAGTCTACAGAATAAACTGAACTATGTGACCATTGTGAGCAGTTTCAAATGTGTCCTGTGCGGTGTTTGCAAGTCCAAATTGTGATCGGTGACTAGTGGTACAAGAGAAGGTCAGAAAAGTAATAAAGTTAATGAGCCTGTGTGATGGATCAGGATGTGACTGAATCTAATTTAATTCTAATCCATCCAGCAGCTGAGATTTCTCTGCAAGTTGTGCACCTGTTGTATTCTTTAAGCAATGCTGGCAAAGCAGCTGTATTTTTCTTTACAGGATTAACGCAGAAAGGGGTTACACGGTTCAGCTCAATGAATTTTCCTGGAATTAACACGATGTCTTATGAAAGAGCTAAAATTAAATATGTAAAGTAATCTCTGTATCAGTAGATAACAACTTTACCTCAGACAAAGAAAGCAGGCATGAGGATATGTGACTTTAAAAATTAAGTATATCAGAATATAAGTAAAGTTTAGCATTTTACTTGTAACTATGTGATGAATCAATATGATCTAGTGATAGTTTTCTATTTTAGCACCCTGGAATTAGGTTTTAAAGGATGGGGCAGCTGTAGACATCATCACAAACCTTCTGCATTTTTTGCAATTCATCACTATTGTCAAAGAAAGTATTGAATCTGGTGAGAATTAGGTCAATCCACTCAAACTTCCAGACTCAATGTGCAAGACAATGCGCATTTATTCTTTTTACATGCAATAGAAAGAAACTAAAAGTCCACCAATTTTATTTTTGCATTTTAGTTAGTCTGCCTGCCTGTCATTCATTCATTTGAGCCATGGTGTCATTTACCTTTAAAGTGAAACTGGAATGTTCATACAGCGATATGATGCTGATGAACACAAGGGTGCAGGAGTACAGAAAACCATAAAGACTGACACTATTTTCGAAGGACTTTCAATCTATTGATAGTTTGATCACTCTGATGAACAAATGTTTTGAAACGTGCATAAATTTGTATTTAGGAATGGCCTGTCTGGTTAGGCACGCCAGCTCCTTAGTGAAAGTCAATGGATGGATGGAAGGATGGATGGATGGATGGATGGATGGATGGAGGGAGGGAGGGAGGGAGGGAGGGAGGGAGGGAGGGATGGATGGATGGATGGATGGATGGATGGATGGATGGATTAATCCAATATAACCTAACAAAATATATTCAAAATGCAATGTATAACAACCATGTGGGTAATAAACACATTTCCTTTGGTACAGTAGTTGATACATTTTTCTAGATGGGTGCATTTAGTGCTCCAATCCCCCAATACCATAAACACAAACGGATAACAGCTGTATTTTTTACATCAGTCTTGTTTTGTTTTTTTTCGATCAGATAATATCAGGATCCTGCAGCAAACATGGCTGATGAGTAAGTAAATTGTTAATTATGTATCATTAGTTCTCTCTCTGTTCAGCAAGATTGTGTTTAAGTGTGTTAAAATACTTTCTTATGTTGTAATGAGTGATTTTATTGTCAGGGAAGGGTTTCATTCTGTGGGAAATGTTACAGTGGGTATGGTATAGCACTGTAGTGTAATGCTCATCAGTATTCAAATATTACAAATCAATAAGAAATTAAAATAAAGCATATTATTACTTCCAGTCTGATTTACATTTTTGTGTTCCTGTCTACAGAAAAAGACTATCAGCAAGGCGTAAGCATACTCTGAAGGTAAGAATTCTTATGTCCCATACTCAAAAAAACACAACGACGTCCTATACTTCACTTTTCTTGCCCAAGTAGCTGGTTTTATGCTGGTTTTATGTGACACATATCAAGTAAAAGATCAGTCATCAAAGCTATTTATGACGTGTAGTTATTATATACATTTTCAGGTCTTCAGATTTGTGAAACTCTGTGTGAAGTCTCAAATCATATTTCTGAGATCTTGTTTGTGACTCAGCTGGCTGAATAAAGTCTGGGGGACTGAATTTCAACAAAACAAGCTTAAACGACTCTTTACACAAATAGTGGGGAACTGTTACTAGGAGTGTCAAGTTAGCGTGTTAATAGCTATTAATTAATTACAGGCATATTTAGCATGTTATTTTCTGTAATCATTGAATCTATTTTTTTATCTCTAACCGAGTTGCCTTTATTATGAAATCTGTGTTTGTGCTGAGTTGTTAGGGGCGGAAAAAAACAATGGCCAGTCCACACTGTAGATTAATTATTTACAGATCCTAATTAATCGCTCAATGTTTTTAATCACTTGACAGCACTAACTGTTACATTATGTTACCATTCTTGTTGAGTAATGAGGTTATTGTAAGAATTAGTTGATATCTGGGTTCGTTTGGAATGAATTGAAGGAATTTGATTCCTGTAAAAATTAAATGATGAGCAATAACTGCAAATAAGAAAAGAAATGGAAATAATTATCAAAGACATCTATTATTTAATTGCAAAAAGGATTTTTAGGTGAAGGGAGAAAAAGAGAACACATCAACACATCATTGGAACCGGCAACCCTTTGATCACTGGGCGACCTGCTCTACCACCGGAATCACTGCCACCCCAACTTATTTAGTTGCATTTACTACATTTTACCCAGAGATGAACTCATTGTTGACTTTGGATGTCCTCTTTGCATTGAGTTTTTTGTCTTTTGTTTTTGCGATTCTGCAATTTTGTTTAATGAGTTCATGTCAATCTTCAGAGTTGTATGCTGGTGGTTGCAAATACTTTGCTGGAGGCTGAAGCTGGAACAAAGTCTGGAGAGCGTGAGAAGTTCCTGGCGGATAAATGTCCTCCTCTGGAGCTGCCACACTCCAAGGAGGAGCTGGTGGTGAGAAACAATGCAGACTATAAAAAAATGGGCACATGTATATGCATATGCATGCATATATATATATATATATATATATATATATATATATATATATATATATATATATATATATATATATATATATATATATATATATATACGTGTGTATAAATAATGCTGTTTTGTCTTTAGGAACTTGTCAAGAAGCTTCATGAGGATGTGGGAGTTAGTGAAGAGGAGAGATACTGCACTGAGTTTAAGCTGAACATGGTGCTGAATGAGGTGAGATTATCATCTCCATGACCCACTCCCAGATTTAAACAATCGCTATACTATATGAGTTATCGTTTTTATGATTGATTACTTTGATGTAAATACGCTTATAACTCACTGAGAATTTGTCACGGCTTGGGTATGTACAGTAGGACCCAGATGCAGGAGACAGAGGCAGCAGGAGTTCCAAGAAAAACTTGATTTATTTAAATTTAAAGCACTGCTGAGCAGGAATTACAAAATAACCAAGAGCCTAAACTTGACAAAAAACTAAAAGAGGTTGGGGACCATGGCGGTGAGAACAGTACAGATCAGCCTGGACTAAGCGAAAGACAAGACAAGGGCCGTATCCGAAATCGCATACTGTACTACTAGTACGTACGTATTTTGCCAAAATGTAGTATGTAGTATGCAGTATGTGAACAAAAGCAAAATCTGCAGTATGCGAAAAATACCCGGATGTCATACTGATTTGGAAAGAATCCACAGCATGCATCAGTCCAGTCTACCTCGCCTACTATGTCCCAGAATGCAATGCGCCCTGGACCGGACAGCACAATTTTTTTTTTTTTTTTTTACACGCTTTATTGAGAAAACATAATTGCAATATAAAACAGCAGCGACCAGACAGCACAATTTTGCTGTCATCAGTACTGTACTGTGCGCGTGATATTATTTTCATTTTTATTATGTTTTATACCAAGTACGTAGAGGTGCACTAAATAAAAACCCAAACATATGTAGCTTAATAAAATAAAATTAAATTCAATAGACTGATACGTTCATTTTGATACATTTATTAAAATTGTGACGGCTCTGATGTACAGACAGAGCAGCAGCAGCTGCTTCTGGGGCTCCAGTAAAAACATGAAGCTTCACTTTATATTCAGACAAACTAATGTGGCAGCTACAACTGTTAGATTTCATCCATTAAACCAACATTTATCTTCCTAAATGAATTATTTCAACCAGCGGTAATTCTCCACAGAGCTGCAGGTTTCTCCCCGGGACGACGGCGTAGGTTGACCCGGCGATCACGTCTGTCCCCCCTGCCGTGAGCTGCTGCTGCTCCCGGGGCCGGCGGCTCTTCTGATCCCGGAAAACATCCCAGCAAATTTCTTAACAGGCGTTATTTACATAAACTGAGCCCAGGTTGGGGATCTTAAGGCCTTGACACACCAACCCGACTTCCCCCGCTCTCTGCCGACTGCTGTGTCGGCTCGCGTCGGCTGTGTCGGGCTGTGTCAGGCTCTGTCGGGCTCACTAGACACACCGCAAATACGACACCCGACGGCGAACTAGCACGTACGTTCTGCGCATGCGTGAGAGGTAATTCCCCTCCATACCAGCAGGCAGCGGTAGTCTGTATTCAGGGGCTCAAGGAGGAGGACAGCGCTTTTTTTTTCAAAGCTTTATTGAGAAAACACATGTGCAGACAAACAAAACTCTGACCAGAACAGATCTGATCAAAACAGACAAACAAAACTCTGTGTAGAATTACTGCTGGCTGAAATAAATCATTTAGGAAGATAAATGTTGGTTTAATAGATGAAATCTAACAGTTGTAGCTACGCCTGTTAAGAAATTTGCTCGGAAAATTTCGGGATTTTCTGCCTGCCGGCTCCGGAGCTGATTTATGGTTCCACGTTAAATCGACGCAGAGCCTACGGCGTAGGGTACGGCGTAGGGTACGGCGTACGGCGTGCGTCGCCGCGTAACCTACGCCGTAGGTTCTGCGTTGGTGTAACGCAGAACCATAAATCAGCCTTTATTCTGGCGCGGTTTGAAAAAGACAAGCGAGTGATTATGTACATTCACTGAGTGAATATTATGAAAGTAAAATATTTATTTCTCGCTAGAAATGTTTTTTCTTTTATTCAGTCCGCAAATGACGACGAAAAGCATTCTGGGAAATTCTGGGAACAGCCAATCACAGAGTGAGCTGTTTGACCGACGGCCGACGCCGATTCAACATGTTGAATCGGCTGAAAAGCTCCCGACCGCGGGACACACCGGGGAAACTAACCCGACAGACGAGCACCGACGCTCACCGACGGCCCGACGGCCGATTTTCGGCTTGGTGTGTCAGCCCCTTTAACGATTACTTTTACGCCTGAAAAAATATTAAAACTTAATAAAGTGGCATATTAACAGTGCTACAGCGGAAATTAAAACAGCCTTTAGCTCTCGGCTTCCGCTGTCGTTTTGGTGCAAAATGCATTCTGGGATACCTGGCTGCTACTGCTGTGTGAACGGTCCGCTGGAGCAGCGTACTGAATCGTTCATTTAGTAGGCAGTATTGATGCAGTATGTAGCATGTAGTACGTTAGTATGCGATTTCAGATACGGCCAAGATATACACAGAGGACTTGACGAGACAGGTACAATGAGGGCAGATGGGAACAAGGGAAATCAAGACAAAACTTAAACACAAGGGTTTTCTAAATAAAACTGGAACATAAATCCAAAACAGTGAAACGATTAGACCTGTGGAATTTATTATCTTTATTACCACAATCATCTGGATGTTTTTGACAACATAAAGAATGGCAAAAAAAGGAAGACTTTCCTGGAGAATTTGAAGCGTAGTTATAATCCCATGCTGAGCATATTGTTACATTCTTTCATAAGAGCCACATGTCAGCTGATATCATGTCATTTCTGATGTCATAGTGTAATGTCATATCTGTATAATACTGAAACGTTTCCTGTATAATGATTTTCCTTCTGTTTTAAATCCCCTCAAAGGTCAGGGACCTCAACATAAAGATTGTGGACCTGAGAGGAAAGTTCAAGAGACCCCGACTGAAGAAGGTGCGCATGTCTGCTGATGCCATGCTGAAGGCTCTGCTGGGCTCCAAACACACCGTCAACATGGACCTGAGGGCCAACCTGAAGCAGGTCAAGAAGGAGGTCAAAGAGGAGGTGAGCTGGTCCAGGGTTCAGCAGGTTTTCAGTCTCACATTCAATACATATGTGCAGTACTGGAGTTGAGGGGGGATGAGGGGGGATGGCATCCCCCCTGAAATAAAAACGGTCAAAATCATCCCCCCTGTAAAACTGCCATCCCCCCTTTCCATCCCTTATGTCATTTCATCAATGAATGTGGTTTTACTGCTATTTCAACATTTAGAGTCATCACCAGAAAAATAACACCAGAAAAATAACTTATTTGACAATTTTCACCTGTTTCAAGTAAATTTTCACTTGAAATAAGTAGGAAAATCTGCCATAGGGACAAGATTTATCTTCTTATTACAAGCAAAAAAATCTTGTTCCACTGGCAGATTTTTCTACTTATTTTAAGTGAAAATCTATTTGAAACAGGTGAAAATTGTTGTTTTTTCCAGTGATGAGTCTTGTTTTAAGTGTAATGAGATTTTTTTACTAAAATCAGACATTTTAACTAGAAATAAGACAAATATTCTTGTTAAGATTGTGAGTTTTTGCAGTGATCCATTTTACTTATCCTGTGAAGGACAGAGTCATATTGATAAGTTCAGAAAAGTGTTTTTTATTGTTGTGTTTTGATGTATTTGATGTAAGCCCAGTGGATATTTAAAGCTTACAGAAGGCTGCATTTAACTGCTGCTATGTCATTCCTGCAGTATTTCTGCAGGTGTTTTGGTCAGTGCTATTATTTGTAATGTATTATATTATTTGTAATCAGCACAAATTATCTGTCCCCATATGATAAAATCCACCATCCCCCCTGATTTTTTTTTTATAACTCGAGTACTGCATATACATGTGTGTGTCTGTGTGCCACGTTTATTCATTTATGTCATTATTAATGTGAGCTAAAAATATTTTCATTTGTGTTTTTAGGACAAGCAACTGCGTGATGTGGGCGACTGGCGTAAGAACATCGAAGACAAGTCTGATAGGAAGAAGATGTTCGATAGTTAAACTTGACCAGTGCCAGATTGTTTGTCTCCAGAGGAACTTTCAGTTTTAGTGTCTTTACAACTGAAGAGTTTTTCTCCAAAGTCAAATAAAACCCATTTTACTTGCAACATTGGGTATTTTTAAAATCCAGACACAGGATATAAAGCTGAATTTAGACATCTGTAGATTTTGGACACGTTCCTTTGGAGAAATTTTTCAGTCAAACTTTAACTGCCTTCTGTTTTTGCCTGAATTGGACATTGAAAATGATGTATTACTGCTGTATTGTAGACTGTAGTAAATGAAGAGCATATCCTACTACTAAACTACTACTTTTGAAAGAAAATACTGGTTTACAGTACCAGTCAGAAGTTTTTACATACCCATTCCAAGTGAATTGACATGTATGCCCAAACATTTGACTGGTACTTGGTAACTTCCTGTAAGTGTCAGTGATAAGAATGAAGGATGAATTGTACAAAATTAAAGTACCATTTTTGGTTTGCTGGGTTACCAAAAGGTTTTAGTAAGTTCCTTTGTTTTCATGATGGAATTAATGTTATCCACTACGAGGAAAAAAATCATCAGCTTCATTTATCTAAGCATTGATTAATCACTGATTAACATAAGATCATTCTCAGAGTAGTGGTATTATTTGTAACAGCAGAAACGCTGTGTGTCTTGCATGACTGAACAGTTAACCTTCAGTAAAGGCCAGCGTTGCAAAAAAGACAATAATTCTGTCTTTAGTGTCACCGTGCTCCTTCATTTTTATGATGATTAAACATGTGATGTAATCTTGTCACTTTTCGCTGTTACATTAAATACAGAAGCTTTATGTTCATCTTGTTTATAATGTTTCGGGATTGGAAAACCCTTGTTATTCCCACAGCTCCGTAGAAAAACGTTGACGTTTGGAACTGAATTGATTTTTGAACTGAGTTCAGTGAGCTTCTCTGGCTTGTTAGAACATTCACATGGAACTGTAAGTTATTATTCTAGATCAGGGGTCGGCAACCCGCGGCTCTAGACCCGCAATTGGCTCTTTAGCGCCGCCCTAGTGGCTCCTGGAGAAAATTACCTTTTTTTTCCTTTTTTTTCCTTTTTTAAATTTTTTTCTCTTCTTTTCTCTTTTTTCCTCTTTTTCTTTTTTCCTTTTTTTTCTTCTATTCTTTTTTTTCATTTTTTTTCTCTTTTCTCTTTTTTCTTCTTTTCTTCTTTTTTTCCTCTTTTTCTTCCTTTTATCCTTTCCTTTTTAGTCTCGACATTTTGACTTTTTTCTCAACATTTCGACTCTTTTCCCGAGATTGTACTTCAACATTCATCTCGACTTTTTTCTTGAAATTGTGACTTTTTCTCTTTTTTTTCGAAGTGCATAATGAAAAATAAAAATCTTCCCCCAGTTATAACTAATATAGAAACATGCAGCATGTGTTGCCTTGATTCTAAGGCTTATACAAGACTTTTCATTTTTTGCGGCTCCAGAAATATTTGTTTTTTGTGTTTTCGGTCCAAAATGGCTCTTTCAACATTTTGGGTTGCCGACCCCTGTTCTAGAACAAATTATTACAGAATTGGAAATTATGATAATTTATATCAGCTGACACATTTGATCTGTGGCCAGGTGAATTTAAGATAGCTGACAGTAAATAACAACTGTGATTAACGGGTGAGGTTTTCTTTCATTGGGTCCTATGTAAGACTTTTATCTTGGTGGAGTCCCAGCAACACTTTTCATGTCAGTGTGATGCCGGTACATATCTTATATCACTTTTTATCATGTAGAATTGAGAATATGAAGCGATTTGTAGATTATTTTCATCCATAAGCTGCTATTACTGGTATCTAAAACAGCAATGTATAGTTGGAGAGTAACAAAGAACCAATGACTACTTAACCGCCCCAAAACAAACTCATTTTGTCTTCACAGTCCAAAGTTTCAGTAAAGTTTAAGTTTTATTATATGCTGTAATGTTTACATGGCCACCCCCATCTCCCGATAAATCAGTACAGGAAAAAAAAATGAAAGAAAGTAGAAAAGTAATGAAGAACACACACTATGTCTTCACAGTCAAACGTTGCCCAAATAAAAGCATCTAAATGAATATCCTGTCTTAATCTTCAAAGAACTACTCTGTACTTTGGTCTGAGGGATAAAGTAAGTATTTTCTTCCTTTTTCTTTGTCTTCTAGCAGTCAATAACTGCTGGGTTGAAACTGTGATCATGAAATTTGATGGGAAGCATCTGCCTTTTGGGAATTGTAGTTTCTTGGCAGCAGTGAGTCTAAAATGTGGGTATTGTCCCGTGCATTGGCTGGTTGAATATTGCTCATCAGCACTTGATAGTCTTAATTTACCATTACGTTTGCCAGGTAACTGCCCAAAGTCAGTGCAGTTTACATCTGACATGTGCCGTCTAATATCAGACAAGTGTTTTTGACACCGTCCAGAATTAGAAATGACAAGAGAGCCATCTGCTGAGATGAAACTTAGTCACCACCGCTCACAGACTAACGGTGGAATCGTCTCTCGTCTGTTTAAATATACAAGCACTCACTTTTTTGTTTGTTTATTCATTTATTTTTGTACAGGTAGGAAGTAAATGGTCATCTTTAACCTAATAAGACATCTGAAAAGGACTGACATCTATCTCAAGTGCTTACAGGTAAACCCTTATTTTGTTTTTAAACACCAATAGGCTAAAACATTAAAGACATTTCATTTCATTGCATGATCTGGGATTTGATAGAAGGCATTGATTTGGCATTGAAATGATCAGTAAATTGCTTTTGTTAATGTTTAGGTTTCTGTGCACTGTCATGTTGCTGTTTTTACAGGGTTAGGGTTGTACTGCCTTAACGTAAAACGTGGACTTTCCAATTATGTCCAGATGGTTGGAAATACTTTTCCACATTTCTCCAAGTGTTGTAATAATTGACAAATGAAAAGTTAGCAGGATCCTCACAACCATAGAAACTGAAATAATGGCAAATGATATACTTGCTTGTACAGCGAGGATGTAGAATGACGGCTAGGTTTGAATGTTGCATGTCAACAGAAAGTTTGGCAACGTTGTTGTTTTTATCCAAAACTCCACCTAACAAACCTGCTGACTTTCAATTATGCAATCACATCACAATCATTTGTAAGATTTTGCAGAACCAACATCTCAAAAGATGCAGAGCACACTTAATGCCAGATAAAAACGTAAATGTATTTGCTGCTTTATTTTCTGCAGTCTGTAAATGCATTCTCCAAGGATATAAATAGGATATTGTAAGATATAAATAATATAAGTAGGAGTCAAGTGGAATATTTACCAATAAGATAATAATAATTTTTGAATAAATATTCTAATTAATGTATAAATCTTCCCTTAGCTTTGCCTCAAGCATCTATCCAGAATATTGTTACAATATTGATTCATTTTGACAGTAATTTTATATTTGGGCATTTCAGACCTGGATCAAATGGGACATCGATCAATTCAATTTAATTCAATGTATTTATTTGTTAACAGGGACTGTACATATTAATGAACACAAGTGTAAACATGCATGGTTGGATCTGAGATAGTCAGCCTGATGGGTCAGACCCATGTCCACAAAGATATACCTGCAATGCACGTTTAGATTATGCAAGCAGACGTCCCTACACGTCCTGGAAAAAGTGGTGTGACTTTCAAAGACATTCCTGACGGTGGCGCCAGAGGAATAATTAAAAATTACTTCAACAACCTCATTCTCCTATCTGAGATATAAGGACAATACTATTTTTACGAGTTAGGACATTTTCATTTTTACAAGGTATATTTTCTGATTTTGAGCCCTAAATGTGTGTCAGAATGACTTTTAACAGAAAAGTAGACACAAACATAAACATATTCTTGAATGGGACTAAACGACAACTAATGACTCCAGCGGAAAACTTCCCCTGCGTAACGCAGCAAGAATACTAATTCTGTACAAGAAACAAAACTAGATAGATATTTTTAGCCTCAGCGTGTGAATAAATCACTTTGTAAACATACACATGCAGTCATTACTGTTTTCACATAGTGAGGAAAGGCCACCTGACAGGAAAAGCAGATTCCCGGGGCTCAGGTTGTAGGTCAGGCATCTTTTGTAGTGAATCCTTGCTCGTCTCTTTGACAGATCCGTGAACCCGATCCAACCCTCATACTCATCAAGACATTCCCAACATGACTCAAACTCATCAACCACTCTCCGTTCTCACTTTACCCTCTCACCATCTCCATTTACTCCCATAGTCTGGCTTGCTAAATGCTTTCAGCTCAAATATTCCTTACTTTTACACTGGGCAGAGAATCTGAGGTGATCACAATTAAGGAGTTTCCTATTGTTACATTTTATATAACTTTTTAATTAATCATTTTGTTTGTGTGGAAAACCTTCCTCATCACTGTGGCTTGTTTGTAGTTTATCAGTTTCTAAAAGCACGTACTTTACAAAACAAAATTATTTTATCCAAATACTTTACATTCAATATTTCTTTCATAAAATGTTTTGATTTTGTATCCTTGACTTTGGGGGAAGATGGCTCAGTTGGTAGAGTGTTTCGCCCATGAACCTGAAGGTCAGTGGTTCCAACCCTAGTTCCTCCTGTGTCCACCAAAATGTCCTTGAGCAAGACACTGAATCCTCTGGTTGCTCCGGTTGTTTTCAGGCCAGCCCGTTGTGTGGCAGCTCTGTCGTCAACCGGTGTGTGAATGTGTGTGTACAGGTATGTGGGTGAATGTCTACAGTGTAAAGTGCTTTGGGGCTGTAGGAGTACAGCTGGAAAACGCTATATAAGTGTAAGCTACATCAGCAGCACAGCTGGACGTCAAAAACACAGCTGGACATTAGTGGCACAGCTGAAAGTTAGCGGCAAAGCTGAAGTCAGCCGCACAGCTGGACGTCAGAAGCAGTGCTGAAAGTCAACGGCCTAGTGCAGTGGTCGGCAACTGGCGGCCCGCGGGCCAAAATTGGCCCGTCTCCAATAATATCTGGCCCGCCAGATGACATTGAAAATCTGATAAATAATTTTTTTTTTTTTTTTTTTTTTTATTATTTACTATCACAAAAACGACAATTTCATAGAGAATTCAAAGCCTTTATTTAGAAAAGATAAAATAAAATAAAAGTAGGATCTTCATGATTCCGGACGCACACAATTCTGTATAGTTCCCTGTCACCTGTAGCATAGGGGGGCCTTAATTAGAGGTGCACACAAATATTCAGGAGTGACGTAGGCACAGACTCCCGGCAGAACTCCTGAAGCTGTTGAAATGGTAAGACGTATCTTCGTTTTATGCAAGCTAGCTTGCTTTAAAGTGATTTGTCGTGGTTTAAACTGTGAAAAATGCAACTGATAACTTACCTTGAGTTTTGCTGTTGGTCTTTTAAATGGTAAAACGTCCATTATATGTCTAAAAATACGTCGGAAAATCCGCCTCATTTGCATATCCTCTCACTCGCTTCAGCAGACACAGAGAGCTGCTGCTCCGTGTGCTACTGTTCATATCATGGGTTTTTCATGTGTTTAATGTCGTTCTGTGTATTTTAAAGAAGGACTGCATTTGTTAGTAGCTTGGCAGAAAATAATATTATTATCACCAAGTTACTTATAAGCGGTTTCATAACGCAGCCACAGAGTAGCGCTAAAGCAATAATAACACACTAATAACAGTCTGTAGCAAATTCAAGTTACTTTATTTAAACTAATGACTTTCTTAAATTACTTTTTTGTACAAGATATGATAGTATAATAATACTAGTAGCCTATAGATAAGGGGAAAAAAGTTTTGTTTAGTAGAAAAAAAACCATGTTTCGCCTGATTGATGTGATGTTCTGGCCCACCATTCAGTTGCTCCGAAAAGATTTGGCCCGAGGCCAAACTTACTTGCCGACCCCTGGCCTAGTGGAACGTCGGCAGCATAGAAACAAAAGTTAGCGGCAAAGCTGAACGTCAGCTGCAGAGCTCATCAATATATGGTGAATCTCATTTAAATGTAAAAAGTCATGAGTCAATCCAAACTTGTAAATTAACTTACAGTATACAGTATGTGTCTACATCAGGTGTCGGCAACCCAAAATGTTGAAAGAGCCATAATGACCAAAAACACAAAAAACAAATATGTCTGGAGCCGCAAAAAATGAGAGTCTTGGAATGAAGGCAACACATGCTGCATGTATCTATATTAATTATAACTGGGGGAAGATTTTTTTTTTCATTATGCACTTCGAGAAAAAAGTTGAAATGTTGAGAAAAAAGTGGAAATGTCGAGGAAAAAGTTGAAATGTCGAGATTTAAAAAGGAAGAAAAAAATAGAAAAAAGGAAAAAAAGAAGAAAAAAAGGAAAAAAGAAGAAGAAAAAAAGAAAAAAAGGAAAAAAAGGGAAAAAAAGATAAAAAAAAACATTTGCTTAGGTGGATTCATGAATATCATAAGAAAATAAAAACTTAAGTTACACAAAATAAAAAAAAATAACTAAACTTGTGAATGATGTGAGATTTCCTGCAGAAGTACTTGTAGCTTTTGTGTCCAGATGAATTCATTTGAGATGAGTGAGGTTTAAAGCAGCTGCTGGGTTTTCCATCCCTGAAATCTGCTTTCCTGCCTACCTGAAATGATACCCCTTTATTTTTATAGCACAACTGTTAATATGAGAAGGCTGTTTGTGGCCAGAGAGAATCCTGGAAGCTTTTCTGTGTCCCTCATCTCCAATCAGCAGTCCAAGATGAAAGTTAACCACGCCAGAAACCCAGCAAGCGTTATTTATAGAGGGAAGAAATGCCAAGTGATTTAACACTGTATTTGGAGTATAATAGTTAACGTTATAGATGTAAAGGTTTATTCATAATCTCTGTCTAAGCCTG
This sequence comes from Cololabis saira, assembly GCF_033807715.1. Lineage (NCBI taxonomy): Eukaryota > Metazoa > Chordata > Actinopteri > Beloniformes > Belonidae > Cololabis > Cololabis saira. The sequence continues at coordinate 42,813,258 of NC_084591.1, read as the reverse complement.
TTTCTCAAGTCTCAGGAGTCTCTGTGATGCAGGTTCAAGTCACTTGAAATTCCAAGTTGGGCTTTGCATGACATTTGAGAAGGTTTAATTCAGAGAAGTAAGACTTGTCCCACATCAGAGTCATCACCTGTTGATTCCTGGAATGCTGTTCTCAAGATCAGACGTCATTAATCTTCAGGTCTTGTGTTCCGCCTTCCTGATTAAAGGTAAACATATTTGAACTTGAACTGGAATACTTACTTGATTACATTTAGTAGAAGTTAGGAATAAAGAAGTGTTTGTTTCCCATGAAAGTCAATAAAAGTACTGTTATATTGATAAATAGTTGCCTCTAAATACTGCATGTCTGCTTGATACGGCTCTTTACTGGTGCCAAACGTCATTATAACAATCCTTGAAGTACCTTAATCATATTATAGTGTATTATAGTGTACACATGAGACAAGGTCATTATTTCTTGACAATGTGAATCTCATGCTATTTTTATCTACTGAGGATCAAATTGCATTTTATAGTGTTTCACTCCACAAAATTTACATTTTTAATTCATTTTATTTATCTTTAAGGGCTTGTTGCCCCACCACAATTTCTCAAAAATATTAACTTAAAATAAGAATTAAAACTTAAAAAAAAAAAAAAAGAATTAAAACTTAATTGTGGTAATAGTGAAAGCTCACTGAGATGCTGCAGCAAGATTTGGTTGCATGAACACATGTCCACTTTCAAGAATTTTTCCCTCTGGAGACATGCCCGTCTAAATATTATTGAGAGATATGTGTCCCATTTCTCTTCCCTGAGATCTGACACACTATACTACTCTGAAATAACAAACAGTTAAGTTCGTTGATGATGCCACAAATTCTTGAAGGGACTATCAACACTTATAAATAATCATAGTAATTAATCATTTGAGCCACTGCAAAGCTGAAACTGGTTGGTTTTTTCCCCCCTAGAAGTCAATGGGTGTTTGTGTAAATATAAAGTGTTTTTGAGCTTTCTCACCAAATTCTCAGATAAAAACCAGTTAAAATCAGCTTCTGCACTACTGCACCTGTCTTTCTCTGCTATAATGCCTTTTTTTTTTTTTACCAGATTCATTTGGTTTAATGTTTGGACTCTGATTGTGAGTGAATTATCACATCCCTTTCTTCCCATTTATAGCATCAGGGGTACAGAGGAGAGGCCTAAAATGAAATTGTGCTCCTCCTTGATGACGTCCGATTTATGGGATGAAGTTGGGTGTATGGGGATATTTCCGGAGCTTGATGTGGGATTGGACTGAGGATCCTTCATTTCCATAAACAGCAGCTACATCACCATATCTGACAGCTCATATATACACACCCTTGGGATGTTTTCTTCCCACTGCCACTACTGCCCTCCTCCTTGGCTTTCCGTCTTGTCAAAGGTGAGACTGCTTTCCCTTTCTTTCTCTACCTCTAATGTTTCCTTCAGTGATGGAAAATGGATATAAGACAGCTTTTGTGTGCAGTCGGAGTCTTTCTGGAGAGAAATGTGTTGGTAAAGTGCTGCAGAGATAAAAGTCCTCCTGACCTCTTGGCCGTTTGTTTAAAAGTGAAGGGAAATGTGATCCAGCGTGGAGGAGAGGGGACCACAAACACAGGTTTGATGATCGCTGTGAGATTGTATAGCGCTGCACAGAGATTTGAAACCAGCTAAAGTTGGATAACGGATGACTGTTTGGTTTTCTTTTCTTCCCCAGAAGATTCCCATTTCTAGGTTTTTGCCTCATTTGGATGTTTTTGCAAAACTGGATGTTTTTTGTGACTGATTTTTTAATGTTGTGACTTAAATTTCCTAAACTACTTGAATAATTGACATATTTTTCAATCACCGGTCTCATTTGTTTTCATTGATTTTATGGTTGTTGTTTCCAAAGCTGGCTTTTTCTTGTTGTAGTGTTTGGTTGTGATGTTTGGGGTGTGGTTTCTGGACAGCAGATTATTTTTAGGATTACATTGTTTGGATGTACTGTAAGGCAATTTTAGAGCAAAGCAAAACAAAAAGGTTTATAAATTGTTACTGTTTAAGATATTTTCCATACTTTCATATTTTTGCAAGATGAATTGAAGAATGTCAGCTATTTGTTTGAGTTTTGGTGACTAAATGAGCTTTTACACAATGATATTGAAAGATAAAATGATGTACCTGTTTTCACATGTATATACTTATCAAGCTTGTCAAATCATTGAAGTTTGATATTTGCATTTGGTTGGAATCTTTTGTTAAAAAAAGAAGAAACATTTTCAATAAATTAGTAAAGATTTATTTTTGCATTTTAATAGTGAAATATGTCTCTTATATCTGGTTAATATACAGGACTGTCTCAGAAAATTAGAATATTGTGATTTTCTGTAATGCAATTACAAAAACAAAAATGTCATACATTCTGGATTGATTACAAATCAACTGAAATATTGCAAGCCTTTTATTATTTTAATATTGCTGATATATAAATAAATAATAAAAGGCTTGCAATATTTCAGTTGATTTGTAATGAATCCAGAATGTATGACATTTTTGTTTTTTTAATTGCATTACAGAAAATAAAGAACTTTATCACAATATTCTAATTTTCTGAGACAGTCATGTAAGCTGCAAATCAGACTGACTGATGAAAGCAGATGGAGAAGTAAAGCTTTGATGTGTTTTTTTTAGTAAAGTTAACTCTTGAAATATGATTCTGGCACCGGCTGTTTTCTTATTGAGACAATTTTTCTTTTGGAGTGCGTGAACCTCCGTCTACTGAGCGCTGCTGGCAGCGACCCTGCTGCTGCAGCACATTCTGTCCCAGACATTCTTCTCTGCAAAAGGAATTGAAGTGTTAACTTCTGCAGGCTATTTAATTCTGAACACCTGTAAAAGAGCGTAACTCAGGGGACAGTGGCGACATTTGACCCATTCTCCAAACTTAGCTCTCCGATCACTCAACTGCTCATTAAATGCTTAAAGAGGTCACAGACGATCCTCTTGTACAGTAAACTGATCGTGAACTTGTCCTCACTCTCTCTCTCTCTCATTTTTTTTTATGTTCATAGGCTGTGAAGAAAAGAAACCGCCAACATGAGCCACGAGTAAGTGCGCCTTTATTTTTGTGTTGATCCTACGGTATGTGCAGTGGAGGAATAATGTGCTCAGATGTTAAAAAAAACCTGTTCAAAAGCAAACAACGAAATAAGAACATCATAAAGACAAAATGATGCTGAAATATATAAAGAATAAAAAGGGAAAAAGGGAAGGATAAGTGTAAAAAAGCAAACAAAAGGTAAGAACCAAGTCTGAGTTAAAGGAAACAGGGGAGCTAAAACATGTGGAAGGATAAAAGGACACAATGAAGAAAATAGAAAAGAAGATGGGAAAAATGAAATAGGAATAAATAAAAAATGAACAGAAAAAATGAGTCAAAAAGAGAAATACAAAGAAACAAAAATGATACTCAAGAGAAAGAAAAAGTTTGTGTTTACTGTAGTTATTGATTAAGAATGTAAAGTACTCACTGCATGATAGGGCTGCAATGTTTAACTGTGTTGGTTCCTGACTTGCCCTGCACTTGGAAGCTGACTGCACTACTCTATTTTCCATTATTTTTTTCTTTAACAGATTGTCTTTATCCTAGAAGCCCCAAGCCTGTCAGAGCCAGGAACAATAGAGATTTTCTGTCTATTTTGGAATCTTACATCAGACTCAGATGTTAAACATTTAACTTTTTCAGTGTAGAAAGCTTTAAAAATTAAAATCTGCAAAGAAATACATGAAATCAGACATGAAAGATATGTAATCAGTTTCTTTGTACATCAACTTCTGAAGAACTGAATTCATATCAAGACACTTATGGTATTGTTTGTGCTTCTCACAGGAAAAAGATGACTTCGAGCCGCAGGCATCATCTAAAGGTACAACCCCGACTCCGTGTGTGTGAACTTAACCGGCAGGTTTCATACATATGCACTCACCTGCTAGACCTCATAAAATGATAGGTGTATGTAAACACCAGGGTTCAGCTACCCGCGGCTCTAGAGTTGCATGCAGCTCTTTAGCGCCGCCCTAGTGGCTCCCTGGAGCTTTTTCAAACATGTTTGACCTTTCTTTTCTTCTTTTTTTTTCTCTTTTTTCTCTTTTTTTATTGTTTTCTCTTTTTTTCTTCATTTTTTTTCTTCTTTTCTTTTTTCTTCTTTTTTTTCTCTTTTTTTCTTGCTTTTTCCTTTCCTTTTTAATCTCGGCATTTCGACTTTTTTCTCGACATTTCGACTTTTTTCTCGAAATTGTATTTCAACATTAATCTCGACATTTTTACTTTTTTCTCGAAATTTTGACTTTTTTCTGGAAATTTTGACTTTTTTCTCGACATTTCGGCTTTCGCCATTTGCCTTCATTCTAAAGCTGGGCATACACTGTGCAATATTTTAAATCGTTTGATTCAGCTCCATCTCACACTGCACGACAGAGTTCAAAAGTTCAGAGCCCACGATTAATGGTCTCACGCTGTACGACCCGATGATCTGATGCGACTCGTCTGCTCACACTATACGTTCATAATCTTCACGTCGGACTTCTGTTACTGGAACTCGAGGCCGGTTTTGGGGCAGGGGTGAGCTGTGTCCACCCAAACGTGCGTCTTGTCCACCCGATCAAAGGTTATGGGGATCCTTTATTTTTTTATAATTTTATTTTTTTATATATATATATATAAAAAAAATCCCAAAATATCTGTACCGTTTCTGATTGGGTCGGCACTGCGCATCATTTTTAGACACAACAAAGAATGCATACAGCAAAAGTTGTGTCTCGGCGGAGGGACCGACGTCCCAGCAAAATGAAGACAACAGAGGAATGTTCAGAACAGCACAGCGCACACACTAAAGGCTGATTTATGGTTCCGCGTTACACCAACGCAGAGCCTACGGCATATGGTACGTGGCGACCCGCACCGTACGTGGAAATGCTGTCTTTTTTTGCTATTAAAACATGATTTGTAATGTGAATTTGCAACACTTAAACTACAAATAATAGTTTTTGACGTGACATCAGAGATTGCGCATGCTCTCTGTGAAAGGATGAGTCCAATCGGGTCAGAGCTGCTTCAACTGTGCGATTCCTTCACGAGGAGCGACCAGGATTTCAAACACGTTTGATTTTCTTGCGACCTCACGATTTGTGATCGGGAGCTCGTCGTGAGGTGTTAATCTCTCGTCGTGAGGTGTTAAGGCTGAATTAAGGTTCTGCGTCACACCAACACAGAGCACACGCCGCAGCCGTGACGCCGTCGTGAACCCTTCGGACTTCTCCGTCACTCCATTTCGTCGCGGTGCAGTACCCCCGCGGCCGCTAGTTAGCGATCTTTTTCTGAATGGTTTATCCGACTTTTTCCGGTCACAGTAAATCAAAGAGATAAGGACAACTATTGTGCAAAAAACCAAAACAAAAAAAATCACATATAAACGAGGAAAAGAGCCCTGAATGTTCACGACTGCTTCAAACCGGAAACCGGAAATGCGTTGCTTCCAAGCGAACCAATCACAGCCCTCTCGGTCTGCGTGTGGTCTGCGTCGCCTCGACGCGTAGTTACAATTTTCGGGAGGTGCACGTCAGTGACGGCACAGGTGACGGCACAGGTGACGGCGTGTGGTCTGCGTGGACGAAAACCACACGCTGTAGGCACGGCGTCGTTTTGACGCAGAACCATATTTCAGCCTTTAATCTCTCGTCGTTACCCCACGTATACTGCACGAGGCACGAGCAACGATTGGGTCGAAATCTGGCCCGATCCAAAAAATAGTCGCACGACTGGAAAATCGGCTCAAAACGAGCCGATAATCGCACAGTGTATGCCCGGCTTTAGGCTTATACAAGACTTTACATTTTTTGCGGCTCCAGACATATTTGTTTTTGGTCCAATATGGCTCTTTCAACATTTTGGGTTGCCGACCCCTGGTCTACACATACACTCCTGCTTGTTACACATTGCCATCACAGTTTGTTTGTAGTTCCAGATTTTGTATACTGTATATATAAAACCTGTTCCTGGCTCCGACCACGTAAAGAGCTTGTATACATGAGGAATGCGCATAAATATTGCTTGTCATTCTCAGACTTTACAGTGTTAATTACTCTATATGCGCTGTTATTGTCACAATACGCAGATACCTTTAAACATGAAGAAATGAGAAATATAGCATATTTATCTGAAACAATGGACATTTTGCATATTAAGGCTTTGGATTGTGCTTCATAAAAGGTCAGTCGTTGATTATGCAGTTATATAATAGGTCAGGATAGGTGAATCAGCAGGGTGTTGTGTTTAAACTCAAGGTGTTCAAAACAATATGGGCTTGCTGTGTCCCGCACAGCGTGGCCATGAAATGAGGCCTTCCAGAGCCAGAGAACACTCATTAGGGCCCGAGCACTTACAGTGCGAAGGAATTTTTCTTGTTTTTTTTTCTTCCTTCTTCCGACGAAATGGGCGCCTTTTTTTCCCCCTAAACGTGCCCCAAAAGTCACCAAATTTTGCACGCAAGCCAGGCCTGGAGAAAAATTTGATATTTAATGGTTTGCATTAATGGGCGTGGCATAATACCCCCTAGAAAACTTCGAGCCTCAAGCCCCACAATACGGTTTGACGTACATGCACGAAACACCTGTATCATGCAACTTAAAGAAAAGTCTCTTGGCGCCATGGCTGAAACCGGACAGGAAGTCGGCCATTTATTAATCGTGTAATTTTGGCGCAATTTATGCCATTTCTTCGGCCGTTTCTTCGCCTGAACCGTAACGTGCACCCAGGTGTGTTATACATCAAAATGTGCATCTCCATCCTGCGACGACGCGCATTACTTTTCTCAGTCAAAAGCGTTACCGTGGCGACGATAGACGCCAAAAAGCGCGCCCCCCCTTCATCTGATTGGTTCATATTTGATAGTCCCTATTTTCTGCCATTTGAATGGTTTGACGTGGATGGTGTCATTTCTGATATGCTTATGATAAGAGTTTGTGAACAGCAAAGGCAGTTATTATAGTATTATTGACCTAGGAATGTGGGGGGAACGCTGCAGCTTTAATTTGACATTACAGCTTTGCATCACTTATGTAAGACGTTGAGAAAAGTGAAACTTTTCAGGCTTTAAAGTAAACCAGCCAATCACATGGAGGCTAAACTGCCTAGCTGCTATTCAATCAATTGCATGTGGGGGCAGGCCAACAGTGGGAAAAAACATAAGAAAAAGCTGACTCCTGTCCTGCCGCGTGGCACATATTATAGAACCAGACTCTGGTCATATTATGTCAAAGCAGTGAGTGAGCGAGAAAAGCCTTCAAAGAAAAGAAGAGCATATGTGAAACATGTGTCATAACCTGGCCCGTAGGCCATGACAAAAATGGAAAACAACACAGTGCAACTAAAAATATGCTATTTATTTTAAAGAAAAACACTGCAAATGCAAAACAAACCAACTGGTGAGGTGTGGAGGTCAGCATCAGTAGTGTCAGTGTGTGTGAATGTGGAAAATGTGTGGTGCGTGTTGTTAAGAAAAATAGAGTCAACCAAACGAATGGGGCTGGCAGGGAAGAGAAAGCCACACTGAAGGCAGGGAGGTTTTATAGCCTGGAACACTGGGCCCAGGTGCTCCAAATCAGCCCAATCAGCTCAGCTCACACCAGACTCCTCAAAACAAAACAGAGAAAGTCAGGCATGCCCACAATTAGACAGGGTCGTCACACATGGAGCTGCTTTGTTGCACGTAGGTCATACTGTAGGTATTCCAACAGGATAATGGCCCAAAACACACAACTAAAAACTCCCAAGAATGACTAAAAACAAAACACTGGACTATTCTGAAGTGTCCTTCTGTGAGTCCTGATCTAAATCCTGTTGAACATTTGTGGAGAGATCGGAAACATGCAGTAGGGAGAAGAAACCTATCAAACCTGAGACAGCTGGAGACGTTTACTTATGAGAAGTGGACTAGACTGCAAAAACTCAAAATCTTAACAAGAATATTTGTCTTATTTCAAGTTAAAATGTCTCATTTTTAGTAAAAAAAAAATATCTCATTACACTTAAAACAAGACTCATCACTGGAAAAAACAACAATTTTCACCTGTTTCAAGTAGATTTTCACTTAAAATAAGTAGAAAAATCTGCCAGTGGAACACGATTTTTTGCTTGGAATGAGAAGATAAATCTTGTTCCACTGGCAGATTTTTCTACTTATTTCAAGAGAAAATTTACTTGAAACAGGCGAAAATTGTCAAATAACAAGTTATCTTTCTGGTAATGACTCTTGTTTTAAGTGTAATGAGATTTTTTTGACTAAAAATGAGACATTTTAACTAGAAATAAGACAAATATTTCTGGTAAGATATTGAGTTTTTGCAGTGTAGAAGACCTGCCTACAGGTGCACAATCCTCACAGAGTTACACTAAACACATGTATGTTTCAATAAAAGCTGAATGATATCATATAATGTGTCATAGCATGGAAAAAAACCAACATATAATCTAATAAAAAACAAAACCACAAAAAAGCATTACTTTGTCTCTAGATATTATAAAAATGAAAACTTTAAAACTTAACACCTGTAGTTTGAGTCGCCATTTATTTGTAAGCAGTCCCCACAGACGGTGGCAGACATTTTTTGTTTTTTAGAAAATGAAATGTTCAAAGTTTAATATAAAACTAAAAGCAGGCAGCTATATTTGGTTTCATATTGAATATAACTGAGCCCAAACACCCCCAAAAGTTTCAATTCACTTCATTTAATAGACCACATTTAATTTAGTGGGTTTGGATGCTTTAGGTCAGGGGTCGGCAACCCAAAATGTTGAAAGAACCATATTGGACCACAAACACAAAAAACAAATATGTCTGGAGCCGTAAAAAATTGAAAGTCTTGTATCAGCGAAGGCAACACGTGCTGCATGCATGTATATATATTAGTTATAACTGGGGGAATATTTTTTTTTCATTATGCACTTCGAAAAAAGTCGAAATGTCGAGAAAAAAGTCGAAATATCGAGATAAAAGTCGAAATGTTGAGAAAAAGTCGAAATGTCAAGATTAAAAAGGAAAGGAAAAAGGAAGAAAAAAAGAGGAAAAAAAGAAGAAGAAAAGGAAAAAAGAAAAAGAGAAGAAAAAAGGAAAAAAAAAAAAAAGGTCAAACATTTTTGAAAAAGCTCCAGGAGCCACTAGGGCGGCGCTAAAAAGAGCTGCATGCGGCTCTAGAGTCGCGGGTTGCCGACCCCTGCTTTAGGTGAGCAACAGAGCATGTTATGCATTTTTTTTTTTTTTATGTTCACTTAGTTACACAGTGTTCATGGCCACAAAATGTTTTTGTCCAAAGATTTACCTGGAAACCTGGCTGTGGACTGTTGTGGTTCTATCCATCCACATGTTTTTTCTTCATCTGTCCTGCAGAGCTTGATGCTGCAGATTGCGGCTGCCTGGATTGAACAGGAGAAAAAAGATCTTGTAGTAGCCAAAGAGGCCTACATGTCAGAGAACTGTCCTGCCCCCAGTGTCAGCGGAGACCAGGCCACCCTCATGGTGAGTGACACCACAGCTTAAAGAACGGAAGATCTCACAGAGTTTAGGGAGTTTTGTCTATCAGCATTTAAGTTATGAAAAACTTGTCACCTTTCTTGACTCTAAACTGAAATGATCCTAAATGTGTGTGGAAGGTCAGAAATCCCAGTCAGGTTTATCCAATAATCTTTGTTTATTTTATTGCTGATTTATTGAATAAGATGGTCTGTTTTATTGTCTATATTAGAACCACATTACTGTCTGCTATGTGAAATATCCATTTTCTAGAAAATAATGATCTCATCTATCTGTTTAACCAGGAAACCTGCAAAAAGTTGCATGCCCTCATTGACAAAATTGATGAACAGAGGTACGACCTGGCGTCCAAAGTGGGCAAGGCCGATAAAGAGGTAAACCTATTCCTGCTGTGTGTTGACTGTGTTGACTGTGTTAGTATAATATCCACCAGGTATGTTTCCAGAGGTGGGCAGAGTAGCCAAAAATTGTACTCAAGTAAAAGTACTGTTACTTCAGAATAATATGACTCAAGTAGAAGTAAAAAGTAGTCATCCAAATAATTACTTGAGTAAAAGTAAAAAAGTACTTGGTGAAAAAACTACTCAAGTACTGAATAACTGTTGAGTAACGTCTGATTTATTTTTTTAACACAACCATTCAAACAGACAAAAGTACAAAATTAAAGCTGCAAGCAGCGATGAACGGGCCCTCGCACTCACGGCCACCGCCCCCCATAAGCATATCAGAAACGACACCACCCACGACTTCCTATGTCAAACCATTCAAAAGTTATAGCAGAAAAAAGGGACAACCAATCAGAAGAAGGGGCGGGGCTAATTCAGGCCAATGAAGGTCAAGGACTCCATACAGAATCTAATGACACCACCCACGACTCTCTATGTCAAACCATTCCAAAGTTATAGCAGAAAATCGGGACAACCAATCAGAAGAAGGGGCGGGGCTAATTAAGGCCAACGAAGCTTAAGAACTCATTACAGAGTCCCATGACACCACCCACGACCTCCTATGTCAAACCATTAAAAAGTTATAGCAGAAAAAAGGGACAACCAATCAGAAGAAGGGGCGGGGCTAATTCATGCCAATGAAGGTCAAGGACTCCATAAATAATGTGATGACACCACCCAGGACTCCCTATGTGAAACCATTCAAAAGTTATGGCAGAGAAAAGTATTCTAGGGGGCGCTGTTGAGCCGTTAGGCCACGCCCATTAATGCAAACCATGAAATATCAAATGTATCGCCAGGCCTGGCTTGCATGCAAAATTTGGTGACTATCAAATATGGACCAATCAGATGAAGGGGGGGCGTGCCTTTTGGCGTCTAGCGTCGCCATGGTAACACTTTTGAAAGAGAAAAGTAATGCGTGGTGTCGCAGGATGGAGACGCACATTTTGATGTATAACACTCCTGGGTGAACGTTACGGTTCGGGCCGTATTAATTGCCGAAGGAATGGCATAAATTTCGCCAAAATTACACAATTAATTCAAAATGGCCGACTTCCTGTTCGGTTTCGGCCATGGCACCAAGAGACTTTTCTTTAAGTTGTGCCATGCTACACGTGTGTAGCGATTGTCGTGCATGTACGTCAAACCGTATCGTGGGGCTTGAGGCACAAAGTTTTCCGGGGGGCGCTGTTCAGCCATTTTGCCACGCCCATTAATGCAAACCATGAAATATCAAATTTATCGCCAGGCCCTGCTTGCATGCCAAATTTGGTGCCTTTTGGGGAACTATCAAATATGGACCAATCAGATGAAGGGGGGGCACGCTTGTTGGCGTCTAGCGTCGCCACGGTAACACTTTTGAAAGAGAAAAGTAATGCGCGTAGTCGCAGGATAGAGACGCACATTTTGATGTATAACACATCTGGGTTCATGATACGGTTCGGGCCGTATTAATTCTCGAAGGAATGGCATATATTGCTCCAAAATTACGTGATTCATTCAGAATGTTCAAAATGGCCGACTTCCTGTTCGGTTTCGACCATGGAGCCAAGAGACTTTTCTGTAAGTTGCAACATGATACAGGTGTGTACCGACTTTCGTTCATGTACGTCAAACCGTATTATGGGGCTTGAGGCGCAAAGTTTTTTCTGTCTGAACCAATCAGATGAAGGGTGGGCGCGCTTTTTGGCGTCTAGCGTCGCCACGGTAACGCGTTTGAGAGAGAAAAGTAATGCGTGGTGTCGGAGGATGGAGACGCACATTTTGATGTATAACACACCTCGGTGCTCGTTACGGTTCGGGCCGTATTAACTGCCGAAGGAATGGCATAAATTTCGCCAAAATGACACGACTAATTCAAAATGGCCGACATCCTGTTCGGTTTCGGGCATGACGCCAAGAGACTTTTCTTTAAGTTACGTCATGATACAGGCGTGTACCGATTTTCGTGCATGTACGTCAAACCGTATCGTGGGGCTTGAGGCACAAAGTTTTCAAGGGGGCGCTGTTGAGCCATTTTGCCACGCCCATTAATGCAAACCATTAAATATCAAATTTTTCGCCTGGCCTGGCTTGGGTGCAAAATTTGGTGACTTTTTGGGCACGTTTAGGGGGGCAAAAAGGCCCTCCTTTCGTCAGAAAAATAATAAGAATAATTAAAGCTGCAAGCAGCGATGAACGGGCCCTCGCACTCACGGCCACCGCCCCCCATAAGCATATCAGAAATGACACCACCCACGACTTCCTATGTCAAACCATTCAAAAGTTATAGCAGAAAAAAGGGACAACCAATCAGAAGAAGGGGCGGGGCTAATTAAGGCCAACGAAGCTCAAGGACTCCATACAGAATCTGGTGACACCACCCACGACTCTCTATGTCAAACCATTCAAAAGTTATAGCAGAAAATCGGGACAACCAATCAGAAGAAGGGGCGGGGCTAATTAAGGCCAACGAAGCTCAAAGACTCCATACAGCGTCCCATGACACCACCCACAACTTCCTATGTCAAACCATTCAAAAGTTATGGCAGAGAAAAGTATTCTAGGGGGCGCTGTTGAGCCGTTAGGCCACGCCCATTAATGCAAACCATGAAATATCTAATTTATCGCCAAGTCTGTCTTGCATGCCAAATTTGGTGACTTTTGGAGAACTATCAAATATGGACCAATCAGATTTCAAAATGGCCGACTTCCTGTTCGGTTTCGGCCATGGCTCCAAGAGACTTTTCTTTAAGTTGTGCCATGATACAGGTGTGTAGCGATTTTCGTGCATGTACGTCAAACCGTATTGTAGGGCTTGAGGCACAAAGTTTTCCGGGGGGCGCTGTTGAGCCATTTTCCCACGCCCATTAATGCAAACCATGAAATATCAAATTTATCGCCAGGCCTGGCTTGCGTGCCAATTTTGGTGCCTTTTGGGGAACTATCAAATATGGACCAATCAGATGAAGGGGGGGCGTGCTTTTTGGCGTCTAGCGTCGCCACGGTAACACTTTTGAAAGAGAAAAGTAATGCGTGTAGTCGCAGGATGGAGACGCACATTTTGATGTATAACACATCTGGGTTCACGATACGGTTCGGGCCGTATTAATTCTCGAAGGAATGGCATATATTGCTCCAAAATTACGTGATTAATTCAGAATGTTCAAAATGGCCGACTTCCTGTACGGTTTCGGCCATGGCGCCAAGAGACTTTTCTTTTAGTTAAGACATGATACAGGAGTGTACCGATTTTCGTTCATGTACGTCAAACCGTATTATGGGGCTTGAGGCGCAAAGTTTTTTCGGTCTGAACCAACCAGATGAAGGGTGGGCACGCTTTTTGGCGTCTAGCGTCGCCACGGTAACGCTTTTGAAAGAGAAAAGTAATGCGTGTTGTCGCAGGATGAAGACGCACATTTTGATGTATAACACACTTGGGGGCACGTTATGGTTTGGGCCGTATTAACTGCCGAAGGAATGGCATAAATTGCGCCAAAGTGACACGATTAATTCAAAATGGCCGACTTCCTGTTCGGTTTCTCGACATGACGCCCAGAGACTTTTCTTTAAGTTGTCCCATGATACAGGTGTGTACCGATTTTCGTGCATGTACGACAAACCGCATTGTGGGGCTTGAGGCACAAAGTTTTCAAGGGGGCGCTGTTGAGCCATTTTACCACGCCCATTAATGCAAACCCTTAAATATCAAATTTTTCGCCAGGCCTGACTTGCATGCAAAATTTGGTGACTTTTTGGGCACGTTTAGGGGGGCAAAAAGGCCTTCCTTTTGTCAGAACAATAAGAAGAAGAAGAATAATTCCTGCAATTACAATAGGGCCTTCGCACTGCAAGTGCTCGGGCCCTAATAATAAAAATTAAAGCTGCAAGCAGCGATGAACGGGCCCTCGCACTCACGGCCACCGCCCCCCATAAGCATATCAGAAAAGACACCACCCACGACTTCCTATGTCAAACCATTCAAAAGTTATAGCAGAAAAAAGGGACAACCAATCAGAAGAAGGGGCGGGGCTAATTCAGGCCAATGAAGGTCAAGGACTCCATAAAGAATCTGATGACACCACCCAGGACTCTCTATGTCAAACCATTCCAATGTTATAGCAGAAAATCGGGACAACCAATCAGAAGAAGGGGCGGGGCTAATTAAGGCCAACGAAGCTTAAGGACTCATTACAGAGTCCCATGACACCACCCACAACTTCCTATGTCAAACCATTCAAAAGTTAAAGCAGAAAAAAGGGACAACCAATCAGAAGAAGGGGCGGGGCTAATTCAGGCCAATGAAGGTCAAGGACTCCATAAAGAATCTGATGACACCACCCAGGACTCTCTATGTCAAACCATTCCAATGTTATAGCAGAAAATCGGGACAACCAATCAGAAGAAGGGGCGGGGCTAATTAAGGCCAACGAAGCTTAAGGACTCATTACAGAGTCCCATGACACCACCCACAACTTCCTATGTCAAACCATTCAAAAGTTAAAGCAGAAAAAAGGGACAACCAATCAGAAGAAGGGGCGGGGCTAATTCAGGCCAATGAAGGTCAAGGACTCCATAAAGAATCTGATGACACCACCCAGGACTCTCTATGTCAAACCATTCCAATGTTATAGCAGAAAATCGGGACAACCAATCAGAAGAAGGGGCGGGGCTAATTAAGGCCAACGAAGCTTAAGGACTCATTACAGAGTCCCATGACACCACCCACAACTTCCTATGTCAAACCATTCAAAAGTTATGGCAGATAAAAGTATTCTAGGGGGCACTGTTGAGCCGTTAGGCCACGCCCATTAATGCAAACCATGAAATATCAAATTTATCCCCAAGTCTGGCTTGCATGCAAAATTTGGTGACTTTTGGGGAACTATCAAATATGGACGAATCACATGAAGGGGGGGCGCGCCTTTTGGCGTCTAGCGTCGCCACGGTAACACTTTTGAAAGAGAAAAGTAATGCGTGGTGTTGCAGGATGTAGACGCACATTTTGATGTATAACACACCTGGGTGCCCATTACGGTTCGGGCCGTATTAATTCTCAAATGAATGGCATAAATTGCTCCAAAATTACGCGATTAATTCAGAATGTCCAAAATGGTCGACTTCCTGTTCGGTTTCGGCCATGGCGCCAAGAGACTTTTCTTTTAGTTGCGACATGATACAGGAGTGTACCGATTTTCGTTCATGTACGTCAAACCGTATTATGGGGCTTGAGGCGCAAAGTTTTTTCTGTCAGAACCAATCAGATGAAGGGTGGGCGCGCTTTTTGGCGTCTAGCATCGCCACGGTAACGCTTTTGAAAGAGAAAAGTAATGCGTGGTGTCGGAGGATGGAGACGGACATTTTGATGTATAACACACTTGGGGGCACATTACGGTTCGGGCCGTATTAACTGCCGAAGGAATGGCATAAATTTCGCCAAAATGACACGATTAATTCAAAATGGCCGACATCCTGTTCGGTTTCGGGCATGGCACCAAGAGACTTTTCTTTAAGTTGCGCCATGATACAGGTGTGTACCGATTTTCGTGCATGTACGTCAAAACGTATCGTGGGGCTTGAGGCACAAAGTTTTCAAGGGGGCGCTGTTGAGCCATTTTGCCACGCCCATTAATGCAAACCATTAAATATAAAATTTTTCGCCAGGCCTGGCTTGCATGCAAAATTTGGTGACTTTTTGGGCACGTTTAGAGGGGCAAAAAGGCCCTCCTTTCGTCAGAAAAATAATAATAATAATAATTAAAGCTGCAAGCAGCGATGAACGGGCCCTCGCACTCACGGCCGCCGGCCCCCATAAGCATATCAGAAATGACACCACCCACGACTTCCTATGTCAAACCATTCAAAAGTTCTAGCAGAAAAAAGGGACAACCAATCACAAGAAGGGGCGGGGCTAATTCAGGCCAATGAAGGTCAATGACTCCATACAGAGTCTGATGACACCACCCACGACTCTCCATGTCAAACCATTCAAAAGTTATAGCAGGAAATAGCGACAACCAATCAAAAGAAGGGGCGGGGCTAATTTTCACCAATTATGGTCAAGGACTCAATACCGAGTCCCATGACACCACCCATGACTCTTTATGTCAAACCATTCAAAAGTTATGGCAGAGAAAAGTTTTCCGGGGGGTGCTGTTGAGCCATTTTGCCACGCCCATTAATGCAAACCATGAAATATCAAATTTATCACCAGGCCTGGCTTGCATGCAAAATTTGGTGACTTTTGGAGAACTATCAAATATGGACCAATCAGATTAAGGGGGCACACTTTTTGGCGTCTAGCATCGCCACAATAACACTTTTGAAAGAGAAAAGTAATGCGCGTAGTCGCAAGATGGAGACGCACATTTTGAGGTATAAGTCACCTGGATGCACGTTACGGTTCGGGCCATATTAATTGCCGAAGGAATGGCATTAATTGCGCCAAAATTACACAATTAATTCAAAATGGCCGACTTCCTGTTCAATTTCGGCCATGGCGCCAAGAGACTTTTCTTTAAGTTGCGACATGATACAGGTGTGTACCGATTTTCGTTCATGTACGTCAAACCGTATTATGGGGCTTGAGGCTCAAAGTTTTTTCCCTCTGAACCAATCAGATGAAGGGTGGGCGCACTTTTTGGTGTCTAGCGTTGCCGCGGTAACGCTTTTAAATGAGAAAAGTAATGTGCGTTGTTGCAGGACAGGGACGCACATATTGATGTAGAAAAAAAAAAATTGCTGACAAAAAAGTCTGGATACTGCGGGAATCGAACTCTGATCTCTGACTCCAAAGACGGGAACGCTCTGGCTGAGCTAAGACTCAGCTTCTCATCTCTATTTGACCTACTGACTTAGGAGAGACCAACATATCGATATTTAGTAATGTAAGTCTGGAGCTGTTTTTTCTAATTTTTTTAAATATTTGTAAGTTATAAATATTAGTAAAACTCTACTATTTTAATTATTACTTTTTCTGTAACCATTCTGCCAAGGTTGTAACCGGGCTGAGCTGGGAATATTTCTGACGTCACCACATTACAGGGAGCTGATTGGTCGGGGGGCGGGGCCGTCATCACCCTACTCGCCACTGATTGGTCGGGGGGCGGGGCCGTCATCACCCTACTCGCCACTGATTGGTCGGGGGGCGGGGCCGTCATCACCCTACTCGCCACCGATTGGTCGGGGAGCGGGGCCGTCATCACCCTCCGCGCCACTGATTGGTCGGGAGGCGGGGCCGTCATCACCCTACTCGCCACCGATTGGTCGGGGGGCGGGGCCGGCAGACGTTTGAATCAGAAAGCGGGAGTCAGCGCGAGAGCGACTGGCGGCTCGTGGCGATTTTATTATAAAAAAGGGACAACCAATCAGAAGAAGGGGCGGGGCTAATTCAGGCCAAAGAAGCTCAAGGACTCATTGCAGAGTCCCTTGACACCACCTACGACTTCCTATGTCAAACCATTCAAAGTTTATAGCAGAAAAAAGAGACAACCAATCAGAAGAAGGGGCGGGGCTAATTCAGGCCAATGAAGGTCAAGGACTCCATACAGAATCTGATGACACCACCCACGACTCTCTATGTCAAACCATTCAAAAGTTATGGCAGAGAAAAGTATTCAAGGTGGCGCTGTTGAGCCGTTAGGCCACGCCCATTAATGCAAACCATGAAATATAAAATTTATCACCAGGCCTGGCTTGCATGCAAAATTTGGTGACTTTTGGAGAACTATCAAATATGGACCAATCACATGAAGGGGGGGCGCGCCTTTTGGCGTCTAGCGTCGCCACGGTAACACTTTTGAAAGAGAAAAGTAATGCGTGGTGTCGCAGGATGTAGACGCACATTTTGATGTATAACACACCTGGGTGCACGATACGGTTCGGGCTGAATTAACTCTCGAAGGAATGGCATAAATTTCGCCAAAATGACACAATTTATTCAAAATGGCCGACATCCTGTTCGGTTTTGGCCATGGCTCCAAGAGACTTTTCTTTAAGTTGTGCCATGATACAGGTGTGTAGCGATTTTCGTGCATGTACGTCAAACCGTATTGTGGGGCTTGAGGCACAAAGTTTTCCGGGGGGCGCTGTTGAGCCATTTTGCCACGCCCATTAATGCAAACCATGAAATATCAAATTTATCACCAGGCCTGGCTTGCATGCCAAATTCGGTGCCTTTTGGGGAACTATCAAATATGGAACAATCAGATGAAGGGGGGGTGCGCTTGTTGGCGTCTAGCGTCGCCACGGTAACACTTTCGAAAGAGAAAAGTAATGCGTGTAGTCGCAGGATGGAGACGCACATTTTGATGTATAACACATCTGGGTTCACGATACGGTTCGGGCTGAATTAACTCTCGAAGGAATGGCATATATTGCTCCAAAATTACGCAATTAATTCAGAATGTTCAAAATGGCCGACTTCCTGTTCGGTTTCGGCCATGGCGCCAAGAGACTTTTCTTTTAGTTGCGACATGATACAGGAGTGTACCAATTTTCGTTCATGTACGTCAAACCGTATTATGGGGCTTGAGGCGCAAAGTTTTTTCTGTCTGAACCAACCAGATGAAGGGTGGGCGCGCTTTTTGGCGTCTAGCGTCGCCACGGTAACGCTTTTGAAAGAGAAAAGTAATGCGTGTGGTCGCAGGAGGGAGACGCACATTTTGATGTATAATACACCTGGGTGCACGTTACGGTTCGGGCTGAATTAACTGCCGAAGGAATGGCATAAATTGCGCCAAAGTGACACGATTAATTCAAAATGGCCGACTTCCTGTTCGGTTTCGGGCATGACGGCAAGAGACTTTTCTTTAAGTTGTCCCATGATACAGGTGTGTACCGATTTTCGTGCATGTACGTCAAACCGTATCGTGGGGCTTGAGGCACAAAGTTTTCAAGGGGGCGCTGTTGAGCCATTTTGCCACGCCCATTAATGCAAACCATTAAATATCAAATTTTTCGCCAGGCCTGACTTGGGTGCAAAATTTGGTGACTTTTTGGGCATGTTAAGGGGGGCAAAAAGGCCCTCACTTTGTCAGAAGAAAAATAATAATAATAATTAAAGCTGCAAGCAGCAATGAACGGGCCCTCGCAGTCACGTCAACCGCCCCCCATAAGCATATCAGAAATGACACCACCCACGACTTCCTATGTCAAACCCTTCAAAAGTTATAGCAGAAAAAAGGGACGACCTGTCAGAAGAAGGGGCGGGGCTAATTCAGGGCAAAGAAGATCAAGGACTCATTACAGAGTCCCATGACACCACCCACGACTCTCTATGTCAAAACATTCAAAAGTTATAGCAGAAAATAGGGACAACCAATCAGAAAAAGGGACTGGGCTAATTGTCACCAATTATGGTCAAGGACTCAATGCCGAGTCCCATGACACCACCCACGACTCTCTATGTCAAACCTTTCAAAAGTTATGGCAGAAAAAAGTATTCTAGGGGGCGCTGTTGAGCCGTGAGGACACGCCCATTAATGCAAACCATGAAAAAAAAAATCAGATCACTCAAATGAACGACGATCATACAGTACAGCTGTATCTCATGGTCCAGAATGTATGATATTATATTAATCTATTATACCATATTATATTACATGTTGTTATTTCATATTAGCGTACCCAGTAATATAGCATATTGTATTATTGCATTGTATGTTGCTTCATTTCATATATTTTTGACTGTATTATATTGTAAAATTATATATCATAGCGATTGCATTATTATATAATTTCAATTTATAACACTAATATACAATTCCTCACACACACACTCCTTCCAAATGTTTCTTTTTTTTCTCCATTATGACAATTGTATGCTGTCATCCGTTATGTTTTTTGTTTTTAAGCTTGTTATGTCTGTTATTCAAATATATTAATACATTCATTAATATGCTATACTGTATTTTGTATTGTGTATATTGTGTGTGTGTGTGTGTGTGTGTGTGTGTGTGTGTGTGTGTGTGTGTGTGTGTATATATATATATATATATATATATATATATATATATATATATATATATATATGTGTGTGTGTGTGTGTGTGTGTGTGTGTGTATACCTGAAGTGTGACTACCTGCAGAACGTATTTTAGCATGAAAGCTTGCATATTTAACGTACATCAAGCATCCTGTATCATAGCTACATGTCTGCCGTTTGTAACAAAGCAAACCGCGTGAAAATCGGTTGAAAATCAAGTGAGTTATAGTTATTTTACTTATGCAGACACCTCCTTCCACAATAGAAGTGAACGCTCTAGAGTTAAAGCGATACCGATCCAAGATGGCGGCCACGCCCGACGTTCTCAGGCAGTCAATGCGGCGCCTCGACCAAGATGGCGGCCGCGCTGAACATCAGCCCCTCCCCCCGCGGGAGCTGCGCGCGCAAACTCCACTCAAATTCAAAAGTTATGGCAGAAAATCGGGACAACCAATCAGAAGAAGGGGAAAGAGAAAAGTAATGTGCGTCGTCACAGGACAGAGACGAACATTTTGATGTAAAAAAAACACAAAAATTGCTGACAAAAATTTTGGCATATCAAGCCAGGCTTGAACTCTCGACCTCTTGCAGCAAAGACCGCAATAATCTGGCTGAGCTAAGTCTCAGCTATTCCTTATTATTTGACCTACTGGCTTAGGACAGACCAACATAGCGATAAAATGTCTGGAACTCTTTTTTCCTAATTTTTTAAATATTTGTAAGTTATAAATATTAGTAAAACCCTACTATTTAAATTATTACTTTTTCTGTATCCATTCTGCCAAGGTTGTAACCGGGCTGAGCCGGGAATATTTCTGAAGTCACCACATTACAGGGAGCTGATTGGTCGGGGGGCGGGGCCGTCATCACCCTACTCGCCACTGATTGGTCGGGGGGCGGGGCCGTCATCACCCTACTCGCCACTGATTGGTCGGGGGGCGGGGCCGTCATCACCCTACTCGCCACTGATTGGTCGGGGGGCGGGGCCGGCAGACGTTTGAATCAGGAAGCGGGACTCTCTATGTCAAACCATTCCAAAGTTATAGCAGAAAATCGGGACAACCAATCAGAAGAAGGGGCGGGGCTAATTAAGCCCAACGAAGCTTAAGAACTCATTACAGAGTCCCATGACACCAACCACGACTTCCTATGTCAAACCATTCAAAAGTTATGGCAGATAAAAGTATTCTAGGGGGCGCTGTTGAGCCGTTAGGCCACGCCCATTAATGCAAACCATGAAATATCAAATTTATCACCAAGTCTGGCTTGCATGCAAAATTTGGTGACTTTTGGAGAACTATCAAATATGGACCAATCACATGAAGGGGGCGCGCGCCTTTTGGCGTCTAGCGTCGCCACGGTAACACTTTTGAAAGAGAAAAGTAATGCGTGGTGTCGCAGGATGTAGACGCACATTTTGATGTATAACACACCTGGGTGCACGTTACGGTTCGGGCTGAATTAACTGCCGAAGGAATGGCATAAATTTCGCCAAAATGACACAATTTATTCAAAATGGCCGACATCCTGTTCGGTTTCGGCCATGGCTCCAAGAGACTTTTCTTTAAGTTGTGCCATGATACAGGTGTGTAGCGATTTTCGTGCATGTACGTCAAACCGTATTGTGGGGCTTGAGGCACAAAGTTTTCCGGGGGGCGCTGTTGAGCCATTTTGCCACGCCCATTAATGCAAACCATGAAATATCAAATTTATCGCCAGGCCTGGCTTGCATGCCAAATTTGGTGCCTTTTGGGGAACTATCAAATATGGACCAATCAGATGAAGGGGGGGTGCGCTTGTTGGCGTCTAGCGTCGCCACGGTAACACTTTTCAAAGAGAAAAGTAATGCGTGTAGTCGCAGGATGGAGACGCACATTTTGATGTATAACACATCTGGGTTCACGATACGGTTCGGGCTGAATTAATTCTCGAAGGAATGGCATATATTGCTCCAAAATTACGCGATTAATTCAGAATGTTCAAAATGGCCGACTTCCTGTTCGGTTTCGGCCATGGCGCCAAGAGACTTTTCTTTTAGTTGCGACATGATACAGGAGTGTACCGATTTTCGTTCATGTACGTCAAACCGTATTATGGGGCTTGAGGCGCAAAGTTTTTTCTGTCTGAAGCAACGAGATGAAGGGTGGGCGCGCTTTTTGGCGTCTAGCGTCGCCACGGTAACGCTTTTGAAAGAGAAAAGTAATGCGTGTGGTCGCAGGAGGGAGACGCACATTTTGATGTATAACACACTTGGGGGCACGTTACGGTTCGGGCTGAATTAACTTTCGAAGGAATGGCATAAATTTCGCCAAAATGACACGACTAATTCAAAATGGCCGACATCCTGTTCGGTTTCGGGCATGACCCCAAGAGACTTTTCTTTAAGCTGTCCCATGATACAGGTGTGTACCGATTTTCGTGCAAGTACGTCAAACCGTATCGTGGGGCTTGAGGCACAAAGTTTTCAAGAGGGCGCTGTTGAGCCATTTTGCCACGCCCATTAATGCAAACCATTAAATATCAAATTTTTCGCCAGGCCTGACTTGGGTGCAAAATTTGGTGACTTTTTGGGCATGTTAAGGGGGGCAAAAAGGCCATCACTTTGTCAGAAGAAAAATAATAATAATTAAAGCTGCAAGCAGCGATGAACGGGCCCTCGCACTCACGGCCACCGCCCCCCATAAGCATATCAGAAAAGACACCACCCACGACTCTCTATGTCAAACCATTCAAAAGTTATGGCAGAAAATCGGGACAACCAATCAGAAGAAGGGGCGGGGCTAATTCAGGCCAATGAAGGTCAAGGACTCAATATGGAGTCCCATGACACCACCCACGACTCTCTATGTTAAACCATTCAAAAGTTATGGCAGAAAATCGGGACAACCAATCAGAAGAAGGGGCGGGGCTAATTAAGGCCAACGAAGCTTAAGAACTCAGTACAAAGTCCCATGACACCACCCACGACTTCCTATGTCAAACCATTAAAAAGTTATAGCAGAAAAAAGGGACAACCAATCAGAAGAAGAGGCGGGGCTAATTCAGGCCAATGAAGGTCAAGGACTCCATAAAGAATCTGACGACACCACCCAGGACTCTCTATGTCAAACCATTCCAATGTTATAGCAGAAAATCGGGACAACCAATCAGAAGAAGGGGCGGGGCTAATTAAGGCCAACGAAGCTTAAGGACTCATTACAGAGTCCCATGACACCACCCACAACTTCCTATGTCAAACCATTCAAAAGTTATGGCAGATAAAAGGATTCTAGGGGGCGCTGTTGAGCCGCTAGGCCACGCCCATTAATGCAAACCATGAAATATCAAATTTATCGCCAAGTCTGGCTTGCATGCAAAATTTGGTGACTTTTGGAGAACTATCAAATATGGACCAATCACATGAAGGGGGGGCCCGCCTTTTGGCGTCTAGCGTCGCCACGGTAACACTTTTGAAAGAGAAAAGTAATGCGTGTTGTCACAGGACGGAGACGCACATTTTGATGTATAACACACCTGGGTGCACATTACGGTTCGGGCTGAATTAACTGCCGAAGGAATGGCATAAATTTCGCCAAAATGACACAATTTATTCAAAATGGCCGACATCCTGTTCGGTTTCGGCCATGGCTCCAAGAGACTTTTCTTTAAGTTGTGCCATGATACAGGTGTGTAGCGATTTTCGTGCATGTACGTCAAACCGTATTGTGGGGCTTGAGGCACAAAGTTTTCTGGGGGGCGCTGTTGAGCCATTTTGCCACGCCCATTAATGCAAACCATGAAATATCAAATTTATCGCCAGGCCTGGCTTGCATGCCAAATTTGGTGCCTTTTGGGGAACTATCAAATATGGACCAATCAGATGAAGTGGGGGTGCGCTTGTTGGCGTCTAGCGTCGCCACGGTAACACTTTTGAAAGAGAAAAGTAATGCGTGTAGTCGCAGGATGGAGACGCACATTTTGATGTATAACACACCTGGGTGCACGTTACGGTTCGGGCTGAATTAACTGCAGAAGGAATGGCATAAATTGCGCCAAAGTGACACGATTAATTCAAAATGGCCGACTTCCTGTTCGGTTTCGGGCATGACGCCAAGAGACTTTTCTTTAAGTTGTCACATTATACAGGTGTGTACCGATTTTTGTGCAAGTACGTCAAACCGTATCGTGGGGCTTGAGGCACAAAGTTTTCAAGGGGGCGCTGTTGAGCCATTTTACCACGCCCATTAATGCAAACCATTAAATATCAAATTTTTCGCCAGGCCTGACTTGGGTGCAAAATTTGGTGACTTTTTGGGCATGTTAAGGGGGGCAAAAAGGCCATCACTTTGTCAGAAGAAAAAAAAAAAAAATAATAATAATAAAAATTCCTGCAAATACAATAGGGCCTTCGCACTGCAAGTGCTCGGGCCCTAATAATTAAAGCTGCAAGCAGCAATGAACGGGCCCTCGCACTCACCTCAACCGCCCCCCATAAGCATATCAGAAATGACACCACCCACGACTTCCTATGTCAAACCCTTCAAAAGTTATAGCAGAAAAAAGGGACGACCAGTCAGAAGAAGGGGCGGGGCTAATTCAGGGCAAAGAAGATCAAGGACTCATTACAGAGTCCCATGACACCACCCACGACTCTCTATGTCAAAACATTCAAAAGTTATAGCAGAAAATAGGGACAACCAATCAGAAAAAGGGACTGGGCTAATTGTCACCAATTATGGTCAAGGACTCAATGCCGAGTCCCATGACACCACCCACGACTCTCTATGTCAAACCTTTCAAAAGTTATGGCAGAAAAAAGTATTCTAGGGGGCGCTGTTGAGCCGTGAGGACACGCCCATTAATGCAAACCATGAAAAAAAAAATCAGATCACTCAAATGAACGACGATCATACAGTACAGCTGTATCTCATGGTCCAGAATGTATGATATTATATTAATCTATTATACCATATTATATTACATGTTGTTATTTCATATTAGCGTACCCAGTAATATAGCATATTGTATTATTGCATTGTATGTTGCTTCATTTCATATATTTTTGACTGTATTATATTGTAAAATTATATATCATAGCGATTGCATTATTATATAATTTCAATTTATAACACTAATATACAATTCCTCACACACACACTCCTTCCAAATGTTTCTTTTTTTTCTCCATTATGACAATTGTATGCTGTCATCCGTTATGTTTTTTGTTTTTAAGCTTGTTATGTCTGTTATTCAAATATATTAATACATTCATTAATATGCTATACTGTATTTTGTATTGTGTATATTGTGTGTGCGTGTGTGTGTGTGTGTATATATATATATATATATATATATATATATATATATATATATATATATGTGTGTGTGTGTGTATACCTGAAGTGTGACTACCTGCAGAACGTATTTTAGCATGAAAGCTTGCATATTTAACGTACATCAAGCATCCTGTATCATAGCTACATGTCTGCCGTTTGTAACAAAGCAAACCGCGTGAAAATCGGTTGAAAATCAAGTGAGTTATAGTTATTTTACTTATGCAGACACCTCCTTCCACAATAGAAGTGAACGCTCTAGAGTTAAAGCGATACCGATCCAAGATGGCGGCCACGCCCGACGTTCTCAGGCAGTCAATGCGGCGCCTCGACCAAGATGGCGGCCGCGCTGAACATCAGCCCCTCCCCCCGCGGGAGCTGCGCGCGCAAACTCCACTCAAATTCAAAAGTTATGGCAGAAAATCGGGACAACCAATCAGAAGAAGGGGAAAGAGAAAAGTAATGTGCGTCGTCACAGGACAGAGACGAACATTTTGATGTAAAAAAAACACAAAAATTGCTGACAAAAATTTTGGCATTTCAAGCCAGGCTTGAACTCTCGACCTCTGGCAGCAAAGACCGCAATAATGTGGCTGAGCTAAGTCTCAGCTATTCCTTTCATCTGACCTACTGGCTTAGGACAGACCAACATAGCGATAAAATGTCTGGAACTTTTTTTTCCTAATTTTTTAAATATTTGTAAGTTATAAATATTAGTAAAACCCTACTATTTAAATTATTACTTTTTCTGTAACCATTCTGCCAAGGTTGTAACCGGGCTGAGCCGGGAATATTTCTGAAGTCACCACATTACAGGGAGCTGATTGGTCGGGGGGCGGGGCCGTCATCACCCTACTCGCCACTGATTGGTCGGGGGCGGGGCCGCCATCACCCTACTCGCCACTGATTGGTCAGGGGGCGGGGCCGGCAGACGTTTGAATAAGGAAGCGGGAGTCAGCGCGAGAGCGACTGGCGGCTCGCGGCAATTTTATTATAAAAAAAGGACAACCAATCAGAAGAAGGGGCGGGGCTAATTCAGGCCAATGAAGTTCAAGGACTCCATAAAGAATCTGATGACACCACCCACGACTCTCTATGTCAAACCATTCAAAAGTTATAGCAGAAAATCGGGACAACCAATCAGAAGAAGGGGCGGGGCTAATTAAGGCCAACGAAGCTTAAGGACTCATTACAGAGTCCCATGACACCACCCATGACTCTCTATGTCAAACAATTCAAAAGTTATGGCAGAGAAAAGTATTCTAGGGGGCGCTGTTGAGCCGTTAGGCCACGCCCATTAATGCAAACCATGAAATATCACATTTATCGCCAGGCCTGGCTTGCATGCAAATTTTGGTGAATTTTGGAGAACTATCAAATATGGACCAATCAGATGAAGGGTGGGTGCGCTTTTTCGCGTCTAGCATCGCCACGGTAACACTTTTGAAAGAGAAAAGTAATGCGTGGTGTCGCACGATGGAGATGCACATTTTGGTGTATAACACACCTGGGTGCACGTTACGGTTCGGGCTGAATTAACTGCCGAAGGAATGGCATAAATTGTGCCAAAATTACACAATTAATTAAAAATGGCTGACTTCCTGTTCGGTTTCGGCCATGGCTCCAAGAGACTTTTCTTTAAGTTGCGACATGATACAGGTGTGTACCGTTTTTCGTGCATGTACGTCAAACCGTATTGTGGGGCTTGAGGCACAAAGTTTTCCGGGGGGCGCTGTTGAGCCATTTTGCCACGCCCATTAATGCAAACCATGAAATATCAAATTTATCGCCAGGCCTGGCTTGCATGCAAAATTTGGTGCCTTTTGGGGAACTATCAAATATGGACCAATCAGATGAAGGGGGGGTGCGCTTGTTGGCGTCTAGCATCGCCACGGTAACACTTTCGAAAGAGAAAAGTAATGCGTGTAGTCGCAGGATGGAGACGCACATTTTGATGTATAACACATCTGGGTTCACGATACGGTTCGGGCTGAATTAACTCTCGAAGGAATGGCATATATTGCTCCAAAATTACGCAATTAATTCAGAATGTTCAAAATGGCCGACTTCCTGTTCGGTTTCGGCCATGGCGCCAAGAGACTTTTCTTTTAGTTGCGACATGATACAGGTGTGTACCGATTTTCGTTCATGTACGTCAAACCGTATTATGGGGCTTGAGGCGCAAAGTTTTTTCTGTCTGAACCAACCAGATGAAGGGTGGGCGCGCTTTTTGGCGTCTAGCGTCGCCACGCTAACGCTTTTGAAAGAGAAAAGTAATGCGTGTGGTCGCAGGAGGGAGACGCACATTGTGATGTATAACACACCTGGGTGCACGTTACGGTTCGGGCTGAATTAACTGCCGAAGGAATGGCATAAATTGCGCCAAAGTTACACGATTAATTCAAAATGGCTGACTTCCTGTTCGGTTTCGGCCATGTCGCCAAGAGACTTTTCTTTAAGTTGTTTACTGATACAGGTGTGTACCGATTTTCGTGCATGTACGTCAAACCGTATCGTGGGGCTTGAGGCACAAAGTTTTCAAGGGGGCGCTGTTGAGCCATTTTACCACGCCCATTAATGCAAACCATTAAATATCAAATTTTTCGCCAGGCCTGACTTGGGTGCAAAATTTGGTGACTTTTTGGGCATGTTAAGGGGGGCAAAAAGGCCATCACTTTGTCAGAAGAAAAATAATAATAATAATTAAAGCTGCAAGCAGCGATGAACGGGCCCTCGCACTCACGGCCACCGCCCCCCATAAGCATATCAGAAAAGACACCACCCACGACTCGATGTCAAACCATTCAAAAGATATAGCAGAAAAAAGGGACAACCAATCAGAAGAAGAGGCGGGGCTAATTCTGGCCAATGAAGGTCAAGGACTCCATAAAGAATCTGATGACACCACCCACGACTCTCTATGTCAAACCATTCCAATGTTATAGCAGGAAATCGGGACAACCAATCAGAAGAAGGGGCGGGGCTAATTAAGGCCAACGAAGCTTAAGGACTCATTACAGAGTCTCATGACACCACCCACGACTTCCTATGTCAAACCATTCAAAAGTTATGGCAGATAAAAGTATTCTAGGGGGCGCTGTTGAGCCGTTAGGCCACGCCCATTAATGCAAGCCATGAAATATCAAATTTATCGCCAAGTCTGGCTTGCATGCAAAATTTGGTGACTTTTGGAGAACTATCAAATATGGACCAATCACATGAAGGGGGGCGCGCCTTTTGGCGTCTAGCGTCGCCAAGGTAACACTTTTGAAAGAGAAAAGTAATGCGTGGTGTCGCAGGATGTAGACGCACATTTTGATGTATAACACACCTGGGTGCACGTTACGGTTCGGGCTGAATTAACTGCCGAAGGAATGGCATAAATTTCGCCAAAATGACACAATTTATTCAAAATGGCCGACTTCCTGCCCGGTTTCGGCCATGGCGCCAAGAGACTTTTCTTTTAGTTGTGACATGATACAGGTGTGTAGCGATTTTCGTGCATGTACGTAAAACCGTATTGTGGGGCTTGAGGCGCAAAGTTTTTTCTGTCTGAACCAACCAGATGAAGGGTGGCCGCGCTTTTTGGCGTCTAGCGTCGCCACGGTAATGCTTTTGAAAGAGAAAAGTAATGCGTGTAGTCGCAGGATGGAGACGCACGTTTTGATGTATAACACACTTGGGTGCACGTTACGGTTCGGGCTGAATTAACTTTCGAAGGAATGGCATAAATTTCGCCAAAATGACACAACTAATTCAAAATGGCCGACTTCCTGTTCGGTTTCGGGCATGACGCCAAGAGACTTTTCTTTAAGTTGTGTACTGATACAGGTGTGTACCGATTTTCGTGCGTGTACGACATACCGCATTCTGGGGCTTGAGGCACAAAGTTTTCAAGGGGGCGCTGTTGAGCCATTTTGCCACGCCCATTAATGCAAACCATTAAATATCAAATTTTTCGCCAGGCCTGACTTGCATGCAAAATTTGGTGACTTTTTGGGCACGTTTAGGGGGGCAAAAAGGCCCTCCTTTCGTCAGAAGAAAAAAGAAAGAAAAAAAAAATTCCTACAGATACAATAGGGCCTTCGCACTGAAGGTGCTCGGGCCCTAATAAAAATTCCTGCAAATACAATAGGGCCTTCGCACTGCAAGTGCTCGGGCCCTAATAACGCGAAGAATTCCTACAGATACAATAGGGCCTTCGCACTGAAGGTGCTCGGGCCCTAATTAAAGCTGCAAGCAGCGATGAACGGGCCCTCGCACTCACGTCCACCGCCCCCCATAAGCATATCAGAAATGACACCACCCACGACTCTCTATGTCAACCCATTCAAAAGTTATAGCAGAAAAAAGGAACAACCAATCAGAGGAAGGGGCGGGGCTAATTCAGGCCAATGAAGGTCAAGGACTCATTACAGAGTCCCATGACACCACCCACAACTTCCTATGTCAAACCATTCAAAAGTTATGGCAGAGAAAAGTATTCTAGGGGGCGCTGTTGAGCCGTTAGGCCACGCCCATTAATGCAAACCATTAAATATCAAATGTATCGCCAAGTCTGACTTGCATGCAAAATTTGATTACTTTTGGAGAACTATCAAATATGGACCAATCACATGAAGGGGGGGCGCGCCTTTTGGCGTCTAGCGTCGCCACGGTAACACTTTTGAAAGAGAAAAGTAATGCGTGTAGTCCCAGGATGGAGACGCACATTTTGATGTATAACACACCTGGGTGCACATTACGGTTCGGGTCGTATTAATTGCCGAAGGAATGGCATAAATTGCGCCAAAATTACACAATTAATTCAAAATGGCCGACTTCCTGTTCGGTTTCGGCCATGGCTCCAAGAGACTTTTCTTGAAGTTGTGCCATGATACAGGTGTGTAGCGATTTTCGTGCATGTACGTCAAACCGTATCGTGGGGCTTGAGGCACAAAGTTTTCCGGGGGGCGCTGTTGAGCCATTTTGCCACGCCCATTAATGTAAACCATAAAATATCAAATTTACCGCCAGGCCTGGCTTGCATGCCAAATTTGGTGCCTTTTGGGGAACTATCAAATATGGACCAATCAGATGAAGGGGGGGTGCGCTTGTTGGCGTCTAGCGTCGCCACGGTAACACTTTTGAAAGAGAAAAGTAATGCGTGTAGTCGCAGGATGGAGACGCACATTTTGATGTATAACACATCTGGGTGCACGATACGGTTCGGGCCGTATTAATTCTCGAAGGAATGGCATATATTGCTCCAAAATTACGCGATTAATTCAGAATGTTCAAAATGGCCGACTTCCTGTTCGGTTTCGGCCATGGCGCCAAGAGACTTTTCTTTAAGTTGCGACATGATACAGGTGTGTACCGATTTTTGTTCATGTACGTCAAAGCGTATTATGGGGCTTGAGGCGCAAAGTTTTTTCGGTCTGAACCAATCAGATGAAGGGTGGGCGCGCTTTTTGTCGTCTAGCGTCGCCACGGTAATGCTTTTGAAAGAGAAAAGTAATGCGTGGTGTCGGAGGATGGAGACGCACATTTTGATGTATAACACACTTGGGGGCACGTTACGGTTCGGGCCGTATTAACTGCCGAAGGAAGGGCATAAATTGCGCCAAAATTACACAATTAATTCAAAATGGCCGACTTCCTGTTAGGTTTCGGGCATGGCTCCAAGAGACTTTTCTTGAAGTTGTGCCATGATACAGGTGTGTAGCGATTTTCGTGCATGTACGTCAAACCGTATCGTGGGGCTTGAGGCACAAAGTTTTCAAGGGGGCGCTGTTGAGCCATTTTGCCACGCCCATTAATGCAAACCATTAAATATCAAATTTTTCGCCAGGCCTGCCTTGCATGCAAAATTTGGTGACTTTTTGGGCACGTTTAGGGGGGCAAAAAGGCCCTCCTTTCGTCAGAAAAATAATAATAATAATTAAAGCTGCAAGCAGCGATGAACGGGCCCTCGCACTCACGGCCACCGCCCCCCCATAAGCATATCAGAAACAACACCACCCACGACTTCCTATGTCAAACCATTCAAAAGTTTTAGCAGAAAAAAGGGACAACCAATCAGAAGAAGGGGCGGGGCTAATTCCGGCCAATGAAGGTCAAGGACTCCATACAGAATCTGATGACACCACTCACGACTCTCTATGTCAAACCATTCCAAAGTTATAGCAGAAAATCGGGACAACCAATCAGAAGAAGGGGCGGGGCTAATTAAGGCCAACGAAGCTTAAGACTCATTACAGAGTCCCATGACACCACCCACGACTTCCTATGTCAAACCATTAAAAAGTTATAGCAGAAAAAAGGGACAACCAATCAGAAGAAGGGGCGGGGCTAATTCTGGCCAATGAAGGTCAAGGACTCCATAAAGAATCTGATGACACCACCCACGACTCTCTATGTCAAACCATTCCAATGTTATAGCAGGAAATCGGGACAACCAATCAGAAGAAGGGGCGGGGCTAATTAAGGCCAACGAAGCTTAAGGACTCATTACAGAGTCCCATGACACCACCCACGACTTCCTATGTCAAACCATTCAAAAGTTATAGCAGATAAAAGTATTCTAGGGGGCGCTGTTGAGCCGTTAGGCCACGCCCATTAATGCAAACCATGAAATATAAAATTTATCGCCAAGTCTGGCTTGCATGCAAAATTTGGTGACTTTTGGAGAACTATCAAATATGGACCAATCAGATGAAGGGTGGGCGCGCCTTTTGGCGTCTAGCGTCGCCACGGTAACACTTTTGAAAGAGAAAAGTAATGCGTGGTGTCGCAGGATGTAGACGCACATTTTGATGTATAACACACCTGGGTGCACGTTACGGTTCGGGCTGAATTAACTGCCGAAGGAATGGCATAAATTTCGCCAAAATGACACAATTTATTCAAAATGGCCGACTTCCTGTTCGGTTTCGGCCATGGCGCCAAGAGACTTTTCTTTTAGTTGTGACATGATACAGGTGTGTAGCGATTTTCGTGCATGTACGTCAAACCGTATTGTGGGGCTTGAGGCACAAAGTTTTCCGGGGGGCGCTGTTGAGCCATTTTGCCACGCCCATTAATGCAAACCATGAAAGATCAAATTTATCACCAGGCCTGGCTTGCATGCCAAATTTGGTGCCTTTTGGGGAACTATCAAATATGGACCAATCAGATGAAGGGGGGGTCCGCTTGTTGGCGTCTAGCGTCGCCACGGTAACACTTTTGAAAGAGAAAAGTAATGCGTGTAGTCGCAGGATGGAGACGCACATTTTGATGTATAACACATCTGGGTTCACGATACGGTTCGGGCTGAATTAACTCTCGAAGGAATGGCATATATTGCTCCAAAATTACGCAATTAATTCAGAATGTTCAAAATGGCCGACTTTCTGTTCGGTTTCGGCCATGGCGCCAAGAGACTTTTCTTTTAGTTGCGACATGATACAGGAGTGTACCAATTTTCGTTCATGTACGTCAAACCGTATTATGGGGCTTGAGGCGCAAAGTTTTTTCTGTCTGAACCAACCAGATGAAGGGTGGCCGCGCTTTTTGGCGTCTAGCGTCGCCACGGTAACGCTTTTGAAAGAGAAAAGTAATGCGTGTAGTCGCAGGATGGAGACGCACATTTTGATGTATAACACACTTGGGTGCACGTTACGGTTCGGGCTGAATTAACTTTCGAAGGAATGGCATAAATTTCGCCAAAATGACACAACTAATTCAAAATGGCCGACTTCCTGTTCGGTTTCGGGCATGACGCCAAGAGACTTTTCTTTCAGTTGCGCCATGATACAGGTGTGTACCGATTTTCGTGCGTGTACGACATACCGCATTCTGGGGCTTGAGGCACAAAGTTTTCCGGGGGGCGCTGTTGAGCCATTTTGCCACGCCCATTAATGCAAACCATTAAATATCAAATTTTTCGCCAGGCCTGACTTGCATGCAAAATTTGGTGACTTTTTGGGCACGTTTAGGGGGGCAAAAAGGCCCTCCTTTTGTCAGAAGAAAAAAGAAAGAAAAAAAAAAATTCCTACAGATACAATAGGGCCTTCGCACTGAAGGTGCTCGGGCCCTAATTAAAGCTGCAAGCAGCAATGAACGGGCCCTCGCACTCACGGCCACCGCCCCCCATAAGTATCAGAAATGACACCACCCACGACTTCCTATGTTAAACCATTGAAAAGTTATAGCAGAAAAAAGGGACAACCAATCAGAAGAAGGGGCGGGGCTAATTCAGGCCAATGAAGGTCAAGGACTCCATACAGAATCTGATGACACCACCCACGACTCTCTATGTCAAACCATTCCAAAGTTATAGCAGAAAATCGGGACAACCAATCAGAAGAAGGGGCGGGGCTAATTAAGGCCAACGAAGCTTAAGGACTCATTACAGAGTCCCATGACACCACCCACGACTTCCTATGTCAAACCATTCAAAAGTTATAGCAGAAAAAAGGGACAACCAATCAGAAGAAGGGGCGGGGCTAATTTAAGCCAATGAAGGTCAAGGGCTCCATAAAGAATCTGATGACACCACCCACGACTCTCTATGTCAAACCATTCCAAAGTTATAGCAGAAAATCGGGACAACCAATCAGAAGAAGGGGCGGGGCTAATTAAGGCTAACGAAGCTTAAGGACTCATTACAGAGTCCCATGACACCACCCACGACTTCCTATGTCAAACCATTCAAAAGTTATGGCAGAGAAAAGTAGTCTAGGGGGCGCTGTTGAGCCGTTAGGCCACGCCCATTAATGCAAACCATGAAATATCAAATTTATCGTTAAGTCTGTCTTGCATGTAAAATTTGGTGACTTTTGGAGAACTATCAAATATGGACCAATCAGATTTCAAAATGGCCGACTTCCTGTTCGGTTTCGGCCATGGCTCCAAGAGACTTTTCTTTAAGTTGTGCCATGATACAGGTGTGTAGCGATTTTCGTGCATGTACATCAAACCGTATTGTGGGGCTTGAGGCACAAAGTTTTCCGGGGGGCGCTGTTGAGCCATTTTGCCACGCCCATTAATGCAAACCATGAAATATTAAATTTATCGCCAGGCCTGGCTTGCGTGCCAAATTTGGTGCCTTTTGGGGAACTATCAAATATGGACCAATCAGATGAAGGGGGGGTGCGCTTGTTGGCGTCTAGCGTCGCCACGGTAACACTTTTGAAAGAGAAAAGTAATGCGTGTAGTCGCAGGATGGAGATGCAAATTTTGATGTATAACACATCTGGGTTCATGATACGGTTCGGGCCGTATTAATTCTCGAAGGAATGGCATATATTGCTCCAAAATTACGTGATTCATTCAGAATGTTCAAAATGGCCGACTTCCTGTTCGGTTTCGGCCATGGTGCCAAGAGACTTTTCTTTAAGTTGTGACATGATACAGGTGTGTACCGACTTTCGTGCATGTACGTCAAACCGTATTATGGGGCTTGAGGCGCAAAGTTTTTTCTGTCTGAACCAATCAGATGAAGGGTGGGCGCGCTTTTTGGCGTCTAGCGTCGCCACGGTAACGCTTTTGAGAGAGAAAAGTAATGCGTGGTGTCGGAGGATGGAGACGCACATTTTGATGTATAACACACCTGGGTGCTCGTTACGGTTCGGGCCGTATTAACTGCCGAAGGAATGGCATAAATTTCGCCAAAATGACACGACTAATTCAAAATGGCCGACATCCTGTTCGGTTTCGGGCATGACGCCAAGAGACTTTTCTTTAAGTTACGTCATGATACAGGCGTGTACCGATTTTCGTGCATGTACGTCAAACCGTATCGTGGGGCTTGAGGCACAAAGTTTTCAAGGGGGCGCTGTTGAGCCATTTTGCCACGCCCATTAATGCAAACCATTAAATATCAAATTTTTCGCCAGGCCTGGCTTGGGTGCCAAATTTGGTGACTTTTTGGGCACGTTTAGGGGGGCAAAAAGGCCCTCCTTTCGTCAGAAAAATAATAAGAACTAGAAAATTTCTGGAAATTTTGATATGGGCATGCCCTACCGCCCATTCGAGCCCTCTCGCTGCTCTGGTTTGGGGCTGCAGTGTTTGTGTTCGGGGCGGTTTTATGTCAGTTTGAGGTGTTTACGGTTGTATTTCATTCATTCCTGTGCTCCCAATAGCTATTAATGGGGCGCGCTTTTTGCCGTCTAGCGTCCCCACGGTAACGCTTTTGACTGAGAAAAGCAATGCCCATCGAGGCACGATGGAGACGCATCCAACGATGTATGCCATGCATGGGTGCACGTTCCGGTTCAGGCTACGTTAACGGATAGGTTTTTTTTCCACCATGGTTTAAAAAAACCCATCCGAATGAATGGGGCCATTTGGCATGGATTTTACATTAAACTTTCCTTAAATCACAGCTTCATGAAATTTTAATACGTTGAAGGTCACAGCGTGCCGAGTCAGGGAACATTTGTATGATGTCTCTACGATAATCTGTTGCCTAGCAACAAGCGTCCAAAGTCAAACGGAAATTAAAAAAAAAATGAAAGGTCAATATCACAAAAACTTAAAAAAATGGCATAATGAGGTTCTAGGCTCTGTTAGTGCCAATCAGGCCGAGTGTTTGAAAGTTTGAACTATGTCTCTACGATAAAGTCCGGCCGAGCAATAAGCGTCTGAATTTTCGCCTTTTTTTTGGCTTTTTGGCATCTAGCGTTGCCACGGTAGCACTTTTGACTGAAAAAAGTAATGCCCATCGAGGCACGATGGAGACGCATCCAACGATATATGCCATGCATGGGTGCACATTGCGGTCCGAGCAGTATTAACAGATTGTTTATTCACATGCTCTCCCATACAAATGCATAGGTTTTTGTTGCCATGGTAACAAGCCCCATAGGATAGAATGGGACAATTTGGCTTTAATATCTCAAAAGCTGTAAACGAGAGCGTAATGAGACCTCAGTATGGTGTAGTCCACATCAAGCTGAGTCTTTTAACGTGGGAACAAAGTCTCTGCGATACCGCGTTGCCGCGCAACAAGCATCCGAAGTTCCGTTAGCATCAAAATGAACAATGTGGAATATCTCAAAAACCGTAATAGCAAGCATGACGAGACTAAAATATGTTGCAGTACAAAGCGTCCCGGGTTTGTCAATGTTGTAATGATGTCTGTACGATAAACCGTTGCCTAGCAACAAGCGTCCAAAATAAAATAGATTTTTTTTTTAAATTGAAAGTTAAATATCGCAAAAACCGTAATAAGTAGCATGATGAAGTTTTATGGTCCTTTAGTGACTATCGGGCCGAGTGTTTGAAAGTTTGAACGATGTCTCTACGATAAAGTTCGGCCGAGCAATAAGCGTGGGAATTTTCGCCTTTTTTTTTGCTTTTTGGCAACTAGCGTTGCCACGGTAACCCCTATTACGGAGAAAAGTAATGCCCATCGAATCACGATGGAGACGCATCCAACGATGTATGCCATGCATGGGTGCACGTTGCGGTTCGGGCCGTATTAACGGACGAAAAAAAGTGCGGAATAAGAATAATAATAACTAGAAAATTTCAGGAAATTTTGATATGGGCATGCCCTACCGCCCATTCGTCCCCTCTCGCCGCTTTGGTTTGGGGCTGTAGTGGTTGTGTTGAGGGTGGTTCTATGTCAGTTTGAGGTGTTTTTACGCTTGTATTTCATTCATTCCTGTGCTCCCAATAGTTATTAATGGGGCGCGCTTTTTGGCATCTAGCGTTGCCACGGTAACGCTTTTGACTGAGAATAGTAATGCCCATCGAGGCAAGATGGAGACGCATGTAACGATGTATGCCATGCATGGGTGCATGTTCCGGTTCAGGCTACGTTAACGGATAGGTTTTTTGTTTCACCATGGTAAAAAACCCCATCCGAATGAATGGGGCCATTTGGCATGGATTTTGACATAAAATTTCCTTAAATCCCAGCTTCATGAAATTTGAATATGTTGAAGTCCACAGCGTGCCGAGTCAGGGGACATTTGTACGATGTCTCTACGATAACCTGTTGCCTAGCAACAAGCGTCCAAATTCAAACAGAAATAAAAAAAAAATGAAAGGCCAATATCTCAAAAAACTGTAATAATTAGCATAATGAGGTTGTACGTAGCGTTAGGGACAATTGGGCCGAGTGTTTGAAAGTTTCAACGATGTCTCTACGATAAAGTTCGGCCGAGCAATAGGCGTCCGAATTTTCGCCTTTTTTTTTGCTTTTTGGCGTCTGGCATTGCCACGGTAACACTTTTTACTGAGAAAAGTAATGCCCATCGAGGAACGATGGAGACGCATCCAACGATGTATGCCATGTATGGGTGCATGTTCCGCTTCAGGCTACGTTAACGGATAGGTTTTTTTTTCACCATGGTAAAAAACTCCATCCGAATGAATGGGGCCATGTGGCCTGGATTTTGACATAAAATTTCCTTAAATCCCAGCTTCATGAAATTTGAGTATGTTGAATTCCACAGCGTGCCGAGTCGGGAAACATTTGTACGATGTCACTACGATAACCTGTTGCCTAGCAACAAGCGTCCAAAGTCAAACGGAAAAAAAATAAAAAATGGAAGGTCAATATCACAAAAACTGTAATACTTGGCATAATAAGGTTGTACGGTCGGTTAGGGACAATCGGGCCGAGTGTTTGAAAGTTTGAACGATGTCTCTACGATAAAGTTCGGCCGAGCAATAAGCGCGGGAATTTTCGCCTATTTTTTTGCTTTTTGGCAACTAGCGTTGCCACGGTAACCCCTATTACTGAGAAAAGTAATACCCATCGAATCACGATGGAGACGCATCCAACGATGTATGCCATGCATGGGTGCACGTTCCGGTTCGGGCCGCATTAACGGACGAAAAAAAGTGCGGAATAATAAGAAAAGGGAAACCTTTTCTAGATACTAATATATCGCCTTCATTTTCATGTTTTTCCTCGTCTTTCCGGCCGTGTTTTAGTTTTTGGGGATTTTTTTTTTCCACATCCGAGCGGGGTCATGCTGTACACCCGCTGGTGTGACGTGGGACTTTTGCGACTTTAGCTTGTTAGCAAAATGCTAGCAACATTGCCCTTTGGGCCATTCTGGACGATTGCAATATGGTCATGCCATTACTTGGCATGCCCATAACTAGAAAATTTCTGGAAATTTTGATATGGGCATGCCCTACCGCCCATTCGACCCCTCTCGCTGCTTTGGTTTGGGGCTGTAGTGTTTGTTTTCGGGGCGGTTCTATGTCAGTTTGAGGTGTTTACGGTTGTATTGCATTCATTCCTGTGCTCCCAATAGCTATTAATGGGGCGCGCTTTTTGCCGTCTAGCGTCCCTACTGTAACGCTTTTGACTGAGAAAAGTAATGCCCATCGAGGCACGATGGAGAAGCATCTAACGGTGTATGCCGTGCATGGGTGCACGTTCCGGTTCAGACTACGTTAACGGATAGGGTTTTTTTCCACCATGGTAAAAAAAAACCCATCCGAATGAATGGGGCCATTTGGCATGGATTTTACATTAAAGCTTCCTTAAATCACAGCTTCATGAAATTTGAATATGTTGAAGATCACAGTTTGCCGAGTCGGGGGACATTTGTATCATGTCTCTACGATAATCTGTTGCCTAGCAACAAGCATCCAAAGTCAAATGGAAATTAAAAAAAAAAAGAAAGGTCAATATCGCAAAAACTTTAAAAGTTGGCATAATGAGCTTCTAGGGTCCGTTAGTGCCAATCAGGCAGAGTGTTTGAAAGTTTGAACGATGTCTCTACGATAAAGTCCGGCCGAGCAATAAGCGTCTGAATTTTCGCCTTTTTTTTTTGCTTTTCGGCATCTAACGTTGCCACGGTAACACTTTTGACTGAGAAAAGTAATGCCCATTGAGGCACGATGGAGACGCATCCAACGATATATGCCATGCATGGGTGCACATTGCGGTCCGAGCAGCATTAACAGATTGTTTATTCACATGCTCCCCCAACAAGCCCCATAGGATAGAATGGGACAATTTGGCTTTAATATCTAAAAAGCTGTAAACGACAGCGTAATGAGACCTCAGTATGTTGTAGTCCACATCAAGCTGAGTCTTTTAACGTTGGAACCAAGTCTCTACGATACTGCGTTGCCGCGCAACAAGCATCCGAAGTTCCGTTAGCATCAAAATGAGAAGAGTAAAATATTTCAAAAAGCGTAATAGCTAGCATGATGAGACTAAAATATGTTGCAGTACAAAGCGTCCCGGGTTGGTCAATGTTGTAATGATGTCTGTACGATAAACCGTTGCCTAGCAACAAGCGTCCAAAATAAAAGTGATTTTTTTTTTAAATTGAAAGTTAAATATCGCAAAAACCGTAATAACCAGAATGATGAAGTTGTATGGTCCTTTAAAGACTATCGGGCCGAGTGTTTCAAAGTTTGAACGATGTCTCTACGATAAAGTTCGGCCGAGCAATAAGCGCGGGAATTTTCACCTTTTTTTTTGCTTTTTAGCAACTAGCGTTGCCATGGTAACCCCTATTACTGAGAAAAGTAATACCCATCGAATCACGATGGAGACGCATCCAACGATGTATGCCATGCATGGGTGCACGTTGCGGTTGGGGCCGTATTAACGGACGAAAAAAAGTGCGGAATAATAAGAATAATAATAAAAAAAGGGAAACCTTTTCTAGATACTAATATATCGCCTTCATTTTCATGTTTTTCCTCATTTTTCCGGCCGTGTTTTACTTTTTGGGGATTTTTTTTTTCCACATCAGTGCGGGGTCATGCTGTACACCCGCTGGTGCGCAGTGGGACTTTTGCGACTTTAGCATGCTAGCAGCATTGCCCTTTGGGCCATTCTGGACGATTGCAATATGGTCATGCCACTACTTGGCATGCCCATAATAATAATAAGAAAAGGGAAACCTTTTCTGGGTACTAATTTACGCCTTCATTTTCATGTTTTTCCTCATTTTTTCGGCCGTGTTTTACTTTTTGGGGATTTTTTTTTTCCACATCAGTGCGGGATCATGCTGTACACCCGCTGGTGCGCAGTGGGACTTTTGCGACTTTAGCATGCTAGCAGCATTGCCCTTTGGGCCATTCTG
Organism: Cololabis saira; assembly: GCF_033807715.1. NCBI lineage: Eukaryota > Metazoa > Chordata > Actinopteri > Beloniformes > Belonidae > Cololabis > Cololabis saira. Next base: position 42,772,927 of record NC_084591.1, on the reverse strand, counting down.
GACGATTGCAATATGGTCATGCCACTACTTGGCATGCCCATAATAATTAAAGCTGCAAGCAGCGATGAACGGGCCCTCGCACTCACGGCCACCGCCCCCCATAAGCATATCAGAAATGACACCACCCACGACTTCATATGTCAAACCATTCAAAAGTTATAGCAGAAAAAAAGGGACAACCAATCAGAAGAAGGGGCGGGGCTAATTCAGGCCAATGAAGGTCAAGGACTCCATACAGAATCTGATGACACCACCCACGACTCTCTATGTCAAACCATTCAAAAGTTATAACAGAAAATAGGGAGAACCAATCAGAAGAAGAGGCGGGGCTAATTCAGGCCAATGAAGCTCAAGGACTCAATACTGATTCAGATGACATCACCCACGACTCTCTATGTCAAAACATTCAAAATTTATAGCAGGAAATATGGACAACCAATCAGAAGAAGGGGCGGAGCTAATTTTCACCAATTATGGTCAAGGACTCAATACAGAGTCCCATGACACCACTCACAACTCTCTATGTCAAACCATTCAAAAGTTATGGCAGAGAATAGTATTCTAGGGGGCGCTGTTGAGCCGTTAGGCCACGCTCATTAATGCAAACCATGAAATATCAAATGTATCGCCAAGCCTGGCTTGCGAGCAAAATTTGGTGACTATCAAATATGGACCAATCACATGAAGGGGGGGCGCGCCTTTTTGCGTCTAGCGTCGCCACGGTAACACTTTTGAAAGAGAAAAGTAATGCGCCTAGTCGCAGGATGGAGACGCACATATTGATGTATAACACACCTGGGTGCACATTACGTTTCGGTCCGTATTAATTGCCGAAGGAATGGCATAAATTGCGCCAAAATTACACAATTAATTCAAAATGGCCGACTTCCTGTCCAGTTTCGGCCATGGCTCCAAGAGACTTTTCTTTAAGTTGTGCCATGATAGAGGTGTGTAGCGATTTTCGTGCATGTACGTCAAACCGTATTGTGGGGCTTGAGGCACAAAGTTTTCCGGGGGGCGCTGTTGAGCCATTTTGCCACGCCCATTAATGCAAACCATGAAATATCACATTTATCGCCAGGCCTGGCTTGTGTGCCAAATTTGGTGCCTTTTGGGGAACTATCAAATATGGACCAATCAGATGAAGGGGGGGTGCGCTTGTTGGCGTCTAGCGTCACCACGGTAACACTTTTGAAAGAGAAAAGTAATGCGCGTAGTCGCAGGATGTAGACGCACATTTTGATGTATAACACATCTGGGTTCATTATACGGTTCGGGCCGTATTAATTCTCGAAGGAATGGCATATATTGCTCCAAAATTACGCGATTAATTCAGAATGTTCAAAATGGCCGACTTCCTGTTGGGTTTCGGCCATGGCGCAAAGAGACTTTTCTTTAAGTTGCGACATGATACAGGTGTGTACCGATTTTCGTTCATGTACATCAAACCGTATTATGGGGCTTGAGGCTCAAAGATTTTTCTGTTTGAACCAATCAGATGAAGGGTGGGCGCGCTTTTTAGCGTCTAGCGTCGCCACGGTAACGCTTTTGAAAGAGAAAAGTAATGCGTGGTGTCAGAGGATGGAGACGCACATTTTGATGTATAACACACCTGGGTGCACGTTACGGTTCGGGCCGTATTAACTGCCGAAGGAAGGCATACATTTCGTCAAAATGACACGATTAATTCAAAATGGACGACTTCCTGTTCGGTTTCTCGACATGACGCCCAGAGACTTTTCTTTAAGTTGCGCCATGATACAGGTGTGTACCGATTTTCGTGCATGTACGACAAACCGCATTGTGGGGCTTGAGGCACAAAGTTTTCAAGGGGGCGCTGTTGAGCCATTTTGCCACGCCCATTAATGCAAACCATTAAATATCAAATTTTTCGCCAGGCCTGACTTGCATGCAAAATTTGGTGACTTTTTGGGCACGTTTAGGGGGGCAAAAAGGCCTTCCTTTCGTCAGAAAAATAATAATAATAATAACGCAAAGAATTCCTACAGATACAATAGGGCCTTCGCACTGAAGGTGCTCGGGCCCTAATAATAAAAAAAATACAAATAATTCCTACAGATACAATAGGGCCTTCGCACTGAAGGTGCTCGGGCCCTAATAATAATAATAACGCGAAGAATTCCTACAGATACAATAGGGCCTTCGCACTGAAGGTGCTCGGGCCCTAAAAATACAAATAATTCCTACAGATACAATAGGGCCTTCGCACTGAAGGTGCTCGGGCCCTAATAATCATCTTCAGGCAAATTAAATCAATAAAATAATAAAATAAATAAAAATTAATAACAAAATAAAAAATAGCTTAAATTAAAATAATCTTAAAGTAAATTCAAGTACTTTAATTCATCATAAAATAAATAAAATAATAGCAGAATAAAAAAATAAATCAAGCACAAGTAGCACAAAATTTCAATCCTTTGTACTTTTCTTTTTTAACCAGGCAGAACAAGCCCATGAACTCATAGAAACTCTGTGTGTGTTTGAGTCTGTGTAAATGTGACAAAACATGCAAAAACAAACATTTTTCCCAAAGAATCACTCAGTGATGTCATGAGATTGACGCGTACGTGGATAAAAGGGATAAAAGAAAAGTAACAGCTCAACGTAGCCTAATGTAGCGGAGTAAGAGAAACAGTTTCTTCTTCACAAATCTACTCAAGTAAAAGTAAAAAGTATAGTGATTCAAAACGACTCCTAAACGTACAAAATTTCCCAAAACTTACTCAAGTAAATGTAACGGAGTAAATGTAACTCGTTACTACCCACCTCTGTATGTTTCAAACAAAATTGAATTACAAAAAATGCAAAGACAGTGCTGTTCTTCCTCAGGACATAAACCTAGTTGCCAATCAATGAACCCCAAGCTTTAAAACTGCTTATGAATTCAAAATGTGCTGAATATAGTTTTTTATTTATAATCATCCTCATCCTCATCATCATCATCATCCTCATCATCATCATTGTGATAGAAAATTCAGCCTTGGCTACTTGATTAAACCCAATCTGCTGAAAGAAGCAAAACAACAGGCAAATGTACGGACTGGGAGTCTGCTAAAAAAAAAGATAAACACTGACCTTAAAGATGTTTTTGTCTAATCGAATCGTAAAAATGTGCCTTAAAATCAGTACGCTTCCTTTGTTACGTTGTCATTCTGCATCCAGACGCCTGATGTATGTTCTGACCCTTTTGCATGCAATTGTTTAATTAAATCTACTGAAATCTGGATCATTACTCAAGTCTTATTCTTGGTAACTTACTATAGACACTCAGTTGCAGTCTAATTATTCACCTAATTGGGAAGAACATATTAAAGAGCATTTTACGTTTTTTTTCCACAACAATCATCATCATCATCATCATCATCATCATCATCATCATCATCATCATCATCCAAAAAAAATCCCCTTTGGAGATAAATAAAGTATTTTTTAAGTGAATTTTGAATTGAATAATCTATGATATTTACTTTAGTTCCCATTTTACAAATACTGAATGAACTATTCTTCAGGGCTAAAAGTTTAAGCTTTCTCTCTTTTTTTAAAATAAAATAGATCAATTAAATATCCAAATAAATAAAGTTGGTAGTTAAACTAAAAGAAAAGAAATGAAATGATGCTTAACCAATCAGCTGTCTGCTGATAAATGCAGGTCTGGGTCAATCCCACAGACTTTATAAGAGCAACTGCTCAAATGTGACGGGATGTCACCCAGAGGGTTTGTGAGGATTGCGTTTGAAGACTCTTTTTCCTCATGGCAACATGCTATAATATATAATATATAATATAATACATGACAGAGACGGTTAGTTTGCCTAATCCATGATGCTAGTGAATTTTGCTCTACATTCATTCTCATCTTCCATCTAAATACTCCCATTTTAAGTGTCGCTACTGAAACATTCAATATGAGTGCTGCCAGAGCTTGAACAAGGATTCACAAGCCTTTTTATTTATTTTTTGGTAACTGATGGTAAATTTAGATCTTTTTTTTTTCTTTTTTTTTCTTAGAAATCAAGTTTATATTTTTGAAGAAAGATGGGAAAAATGGGTGAACAAACAATTGCCCTAATGACCCATAACATGATTTTTGTGTATGTTTTGTCTCTGAATATGTCTATACTTTTGTCCATGTAGTGTATATAAGGTATCCTCTGAATGAAATCGTATATGTATTGACAATATATATATATATATATATATATATATATATATATATATATATATATATATATATATATATATATATATATATATATGTGTGTGTGTGTGTATAATGTTTTTTTTATTATGTGTGTGTGTTTTGTTGTTTATTCTTTTTTTTAATATTTTTTTTATTAACATTATTTCCCATTACAACATGTTTGTGCATCAAGTAATACAAATTTGTGCAAATAATACCTGCTTTATCATTTAAGAAAAAGCAAAAACAAAAGAAAACTAATAAAATCAACAAAATAGGAAATAAACAAATAAAAAATTGCATGTACATATGAGAACACGTGCCAGCATATGCTTCCAAGAAAATAAGAAAGAAGGAAAAAGACAAATAATAAAATAATTCTGAACACAAGGAAACACATCTAATATACATGTAGACAGGATAACAATGACTTCAGTCAAATAATGTAGAAGGCACTTATTAAAAAATAACAGGTCACAAACATGTCAAATGCAAGGAGGATTATTCACGTACACAAAAACACTTCACATCCGGTAAATTTAGATCTTGCCATCAATCCCATCCCAGCTGCTGTTTTTTCACCATCTTCTGACAGAACTGACAGTATATCATCGTCCGGGGAAGATATCTTAACAATTCTCTTCTGGTGCTACAGCTGTCTGGTTGTCATCATTTTGGCTGATTGGTGTAACAAAACCCCCCAAAAAACATTATACTCTAATTTTGTGGACGCAAGTTGTGCGTTGATGTACTTTCTTACGGGTCACATATACAGATTCATCTTCAGTCAGAGCCCTTATAGCAAAGTGAATACAGTTGTTGCGTTGATTACATTTGAGAATCGGATATTGCTGCAAATCACATTTCATGTTGGCTCCATACTAAAGAAACTTGATGCATTGAGTTAAGTTAATGCCGTCCAAAATGGGGGGTGTAGTTGTGCTCAGGGATTTCATTTCATTTCATTTTTTATTTATTCCGATCATGGAAATATGCAAACAGAAGAAACAAACACGTAAAATAACAACAACACAATCATCAACTAAAGCATATTCCATAACCAGAAAGGAGCAGGAAGAAGAAAATCTTATTCTACCTGCCCCTCCCTCAACACAAAATTGAACAATAATAACAGATGGTCTGCACAATTACAATTACTCAGTTAACATGACAAAGAAAGGAAAACAAAAAAATCAAAGATAGATTGTCTCCATACGCATATATTATAAATCTTAACTATTTCATCGATACATTGCTATTTTTTTCTGTAAAATTTTTTTTTTTTACTGAAATATGTTTATACAGCCCTTTAAATCATCATGTAATGAATTCCACAACTTAATTCCAACAACAGAAACACTCATCTGCTTTAAAGTTGTTCGCGCAAGTAGATGTTTAAAACTAAATTTTCTTCGACTATCTTCACTATTTGAACTGAAAGTAAACATGTATTGTACATTTTCTGGTAATACTTTACATTTAGCTGTGTACATGATTGTGAGTGTCTGTAACTTAACCAAATCATTGAGTTTCAGTAATCTTGATTCAATAAATAATCTGTTGATGTGTTCTCTGGGATGACTGTAATATCCCAGAGCTAAGGATACAATAACTGTATGACATTATACCTAAAAGGGGCTAAGGCAGATGATTTAATAAAATAATAAATAATATAATAATATTAAACCGTAAACAGATTTATTGCTGGTTGCCAGCAAATGGAGAGCGGTTCCAGTGGGCTGGTGTATTTAGGGGACCCAGTTCATTGATCCAAGTGCACTGATTTAGGGAATCTTAATCAGCATATTAGAGAGTCATCATCATGTCTGCCAGGAAATCATAGTGGTCTCTCCTTCCTGATCTGACCATTGGTGTAATCCTCAAAGAGTATCAGTATCCGTTCTGCAACATTACACACCATTGTCTCCGCTCCCCAGCAATAGGACCGTCTGCTATGCACCTTGCCTAATTTAAAGGGGACATATTATGGCATTTAATGTATATTTTAAACAGGCCTTGAATGTCTTAAAAACAATCTAAAGCTTGTTTTTTTCTACATAAATCAGAAATTCAGCCTGTGGGCCATGTCTCTAGTTTTACCACTTCTAAAGCCTTTTTCTGTGCTTCATTCTAAGGGGGGGGGGGGTTATGATAATGAGGCTCTGTGCTGATTGGCTGCTTGAATGACGTGTAGGAGGGGAGGAGAATAAGCCTCGCTCCGGCCAGAGCAGCGGCTGCGTCGTACACAAAACGTGTCCCATGCGAGAAGCTTCTGCGACAAAATCAATTCCATTGCTTTATTTTCTATTGGACTGTCCTAACTGGCCGCGGGTTTAACGGTTTCAGTGTGGACAGAGAGCGTCCGATGTCACGCAGCTCGACTTGATAGTCGGACGCTCTCATTCCGTTACACGCTGTAAACGGATCTTAAAGCCTGATTTACGGTTCTGCGTTAAATCGACGCGTACCCTCTTAGCGTAGGCTTTGCGTTGGTGTAACGCGGAACCATAAATCAGCCTTTAGTCACCTCGTCTTCACACAGGAAGATTTCTCATCATTTCTTATGTTACAAGACAGATGAATCATGTTAACTGTAAAGAAATCACAACACTGAATTTTCACAAATGGCAACTTAATTGTTAAAAAAATAAAACATGAGTTGTATATAAATAACATTTATGCACTATTGCTGGCTCAAGGAAGGACCGTGCGTTTTCTGAAGGTGTCGTTGAAGCTTCAGGTGCTTGGAAGATCTGAAACCAGAAAGAAAAAATGTATTACTAATTTACCTAACGAGTGAGTGGCTCCGTTAGTGAACACTGGAGCCGCCGGGGCCCGGGGCTCCTTACCGGGCCGGTCCGTGAGCAGCTCCGGCAGCTCCGTATGCAGCCCCGGTGCTCCGGAGCTCAGCTAAATACTTAGCCCATGCAAAAACAAACTTGTAGACAAATATAAATAACATAAAAAATAACGTCACTTACCGCTGACTTTTGCGCAGTTGCCGGGTCCGTACTGCTGCTACTGATCCTTTTATGAGGGTAAATGTCGATGCAAAACCTCATTTCAACTCTCCCTCGCTGTGGAAACAGCCACCACTTCTAAACAATGGCTGAAGCTCCAGCCGGCGGAGTTAGTTGTGGGCGTGGTTTCAGCAGCGGAGGCCGACCTATGGAAATCTGCTCCCGTCGTGACGTCACGACGGGAGCAGATTCAGAACGGCTCAAAAAAGTCACATGACACTGGAATATTCATTCGGGCGGGGGTCACAGACCCTGCAGAATTTGGTGGCATTTCATCTTTTCTGTGTTGGCAGACTGAGGGGAAACCACTTTATATATGTTAAAACAAGAAAAAACGTGTTTTTCATAATAGGTCCCCTTTAATCCATCAATCTGTGGTATCCGCCGTGCTGGTATTAAGATGGAGGCATGAGTGCTTATGAGCAGGCTCACTTCCTGAACACATGTATTTACTGCATGCTTGGATGCACAGGTCTGATATGAAACTAAGAAATGAACGTGGCTTCTTCCATTTACCACCTCGCCACATGCGCCGCTAGTTTCCCTCCTTCTCCAAAATATTTGTGCACCAGGTCAGGATCAAAGTTTGCATACAGGTGTGCATGCTCCCTTTTAGATCCCAACCCTTGCAGGGAAAGTGACAGGCACAATTGTCAGCAGCTATTAAATTATATGAAATAAGTACACAATATTTAATGCCAGCTTAGGGTAGTTTACTGGCCATTATTAGGGCGAAGGCCCTATTGTATCTATCTTCTGACGAAATGAGGGCCTTTTTGCCCCCCTAAACGTGCCCCAAAAGTCACCAAATTTTGCATGCAAGCGAGGCCTGGCAAAAGATTTTATATTTAATGTTTTGCATTAATGGGCGTGGCCTAATGGCTCAACAGCGCCCCCTAGAAAACTTTGTGCCTCAAGCCCCACAATACGGTTTGACGTACTGCACGGAAATCGGTACACACCTGTATCATGTCGCAACTTAAAGAAAAGTCTCTTGGCGCCATGGCCGAAACCCAACAGGAAGTCGGCCATTTTGAATTAATCGTGTCATTTTGGCGCAATTTATGCCATTTCTTCAGCCGTTAATACGCCCGAACCGTAACGTGCACCCAGGTGTGTTATACATCAAAATGTGCGTCTCCATCCTGCGACAACGCGCATTACTTTTCTTAGTCAAAAGCGTTATCATGGCGACGATAGACGCCAAAAAGCACGCCTACCCTTCATCTGATTGGTTCAGACAGAAAAAACTTTGTGCCTCAAGCCCCATAATACGGTTTGACGTACATGAACGAAAATCGGTACACTCCTGTATCATGTCGCAACTTAAAGAAAAGTCTCTTGGCGCCATGGCCGAAACCCAACAGGAAGTCAGCACTTTTGAACATTCGGAATTAATCGCATAATTTTGAAGCAATTTATGCCATTCCTTTGACAGTTAATGCGGCCCGAAACATAATGTGCACCCAGGTGTGTTATACATCAAAATATGCGTCTCCATCCTGTGACTACGCGCATTACTTTTCTCTTTCAAAAGTGTTACCGTGGCGACGCTAGACGCGAAAAAGCGGACCCCCCCTTCATCTGATTGGTCCATATTTGATAGTTCCCCAAAAGTCACCAAATTTTGCATGCAAGCCAGGCCTGGCGATAAATTTGATAGTTTGTATTAATGGGCGTGGCAAAATGGCTCAAAAGCGCCTCCTAGAATACTTTTCTCTGCCATAACTTTTGAATGGTTTGACATAAAGAGTCGTGGGTGGTGTCATCAGACTCTGTATTGATACCTTGACCATAATTGGTGAAAATTAGCCCCGCCCCTTCTTCTGATTGGTTGTCCCTATTTTCTGAATATAACTTTTGAATGGTTTGACATAGAGAGTCGTGGGTGGTGTCATGGGACTCGGTATTGAGTCCTTAACCTTCATTGGCCTGAATTAGCCCCGCCCCTTCTTCTGATTGGTTGTCCCTATTTTCTGCTATAACTTTTGAATGGTTCGACATAGGAAGTCGTGGGTGGTGTCATTTCTGATATGCTTATGGGGGGCGGTGGCCATGAGTGCGAGGGCCCGTTCTCCATAAGGGCCAAGGGGCCCGTTAGACTAAGGAATGTAAAATAACCAAATCAAAATACTGGTTAAGCTGTTTATCATCCAGATAATCATATACTGATTCCATACGAAGGTGAACTGTCATTTTAACAATAAACATCTTAGCCTGCTGTGAACTTTCATCCATATAAACGCACAATATAACAACTCTAACTGAAACCACTGCTCTGCTCTCTGCTACAGTAAGTGTCCCCTTTAAACTGCTCTATCACCCTCAGATCGATGACTTGAAGATCAAAGTGGTGGAACTGGCTGGAGTGAAGAAGCCCGCTCTGAAGAAGGTGCGCATGTCTGCTGATGCCATGCTCAAAGCTCTGCTGGGATCCAAACACACCGTCAACATGGACCTGAGGGCCAACCTGAAGCAGGTCAAGAAGGAGGTCAAAGAGGAGGTGAGTGTTTGCAGAAGCACCATGGTTCACAGGAAAAGATGTTCATTCACTTAAACTGTGTTTGTGTGCTGCAGCCTGGAGAGGCAGTGGGAGACTGGCGTAAGAACATCGAGGACAAGGCTGACAGGAAGAAGATGTTTGAGACCTCCTAAAGAACTTAACTCTGTCCCTGCAGCTGTGCTGGGCTGTTGCCACTTCACTTTTGGGAGAATTTTTCACTCAATTGAAGTCGAAATCTTTTGTTTCATTAAACCCGTAAGTCTTAGTCTGCTCTGTTATTGTACTTTTGTAAAAGGAATAGCTGAGGAGTTACAGCAGTTGACAAACCAGTTGGAAAAGGAGTGGTTTGACCCACAGCTATGTTCACTGCAAAAACTCACAATCTTACCAGGAATATTTGTCTTATTTCTAGTTAAGATGTCTCATTTTTTGTAAAAAAAATTCCCATTACACTTAAAACAAAAGTCATCACCAGATAAATAACTTATCATTTGACAATTTTCACCTGTTTCAAGTAAATTTTCACTTGAAATAAGTAGAAAAATCTGCCAGTTGGACAAGATTTATCTTCTCATTACAAGCAAAACAATCTTGTTCCACTGCCAGATTTTTCTACTTATTTTAAGTGAAAATCTACTTGAAACAGGTAAAAATTGTTGTTTTTTCCAGTGATGAGTCTTGTTTTAAGTGTAATGAGATTTTTTTTTACTAAAAATGAGACATTTTAACTAGAAAAACGACAAATATTCTTGTTAAGATTTTGGGTTTTTGCAGTGTTGGAGTGTCCTTGAGAAAGATGCAGATGCCATTGTGTCCTCGCTTGTAAGTTTCTTTAGAGAAAAGCATCAGCCTAATGAATAAATGTTAGGGTATAGATGGGTAAAGAGCCGTTCATTTCAAAGTTCTCTCCCATATCAGAGTTTTGTTTAGCAGCTCAGCTTCCCTTTTCCCCATATTGATGTTCACTTTTGACATCGTCCAGCTGCCAGTGTTTTTTTTCTAAATAAATCTGTTCTGTTTCTACATCTGCTGTCATGAGATATTTTGTCTTTCACTCGCTGATGCTCAACACTACAATCCAAGTGCATCGTACACCTCAAATAGATGTGGCAACATTTCAAATTTTAAACTTATCTTTCTGTTGGTTTTTGAAAAATCTTAAAGCAAACGTCTCCCACGGATGGAAAACATGCTTCTCTTCTACTTAATTTTTTTAAAATCTTAAATGAAAGTGGATTTACCCAGTGACAAAATGTAACACTTGTAATTCAGAGTGTAAAGCTTTCACAGGCTCACATGTTTTTGTAGTGCTGTGCGTGTCAGTGAGAAACGAGACACAATATCCATGTTTCATTCTTTCATTCATTCAAACAATACTTTGAAATAACAAACTAAACCAACTAAATAGTTCATTTGTTCATAACAAAGTGTGTTTTCAGTCAAATCACTTTTGTCATTATCATAATAAGAAAACTACACTAAATGTTCACTTACTTCACAGTAATAATCACATGATAATGTTTAAATGTTCAAAATCTGCATCTCAGTCCTGAAACTGAACATGGTTGAAACCTGCACGAGTGTCTTTCGTCAGACTTTACTGACATATCGCTGATCATAACGGCCACATTCAAGCATCAAAGAGATGAACTTTGACTTCTGCAGAACAGAAATGTGGCTCTCAGTTCACTCAGAACCATGTTATGTCTCTAGAAGCAATTAAATGTAAAACAAAACTAGGAGACGTGGGTTTTTTAATTGAATTTCAGTTACTCCTGGTGGTGTCATGTGATCAGGCAGCTGTGACGAGTGAAGGCTGGCAGATTCTGTTGTTATTCTCATTCTGGGCTTTTATATCTCCATAGGACACATTTTCTCATGAATCAAATATAAAGATTGATGACATGATCCCAATCCCAGCATTCAAAAGTAAACGCCATTTACAAACAGAATCTGTATAATGTTGACCTTTAGGCGGCTACGTGGGCAACACACCGTTGGAAATGACATCAGCACGGTCACTGCAAACTCACTGTGCCTGTTTTATTTTGTTTCTTAGCACGTGTGTTTTAGTCAGATCTTGGGTCTTTACCCCCGCACCACCTTAGACACATCAACACCCTTTGCTAGTTTATGATCCACCTTTGGTTTGCACAAGACAAACGAGCTGCTTACAGAAAGCTGTGAGTTAAACGCTCTGGGAGCTTTAAGTACTTTGTATGGGAGTTGAAGACAAAGCAGTCGTACACCACGAGCTCGGTTTTACTTAGGCTTTTAAGGATGTCAAATGTTAGAAACCTGCATGGAAATATGGAGGAAACTGGGTTATGCAGTTGCATTTGCTTTAAAGGGGACCTATTATGGCATTTAATGTTTATTTTAAACAGGCCTTGAATGTCTTAAAAACAAGCTTTTGATTGTTTTTGCTAAATAAATTAGAAATTCAGCCTCTGAGCCATGTCTTTATCTTCCCATTCTCTAACCTCATTATCTATGCAGGATTCTGAGTGGGCGGGGCTATGATAATGAGGCTCTGTGCTGATTGGCTGCCTGAATGACGCGATACACAGCTACGAAAAAATGGTGGAAGCTCCGGCCGACGGAGTTAAGCCTGAATTATGGTTCTGCGTTAAAACAACGTTGGTGTAATGCGGAACCATAAATCAAATGTCCTAACTGCATGCGATGCGAGCGAGCGTCAGCGACAAAATCAATTCCATTGCTTTAATTTCCTATTGGACTGGCGTTTTGAGACGCCCTGCTTCTATTCTCTTCCTGTCGCTCGCGTTGAAAGCCGGTTGAAAGCGCTGTAGGAAACGGTCATGGATGAGGAACGGCTGATCCAGTTAGTTGAAATGAGAAGTTATCTCTATGATTCCTCCTCATTTCACTACAAAAACCTCAATAAAGTGGCAGCTGCTGGAGGGAGATGGACAGAGAGTGTCCGATGTCACGCAGTGCTACGATAGTCGGACGCTCGCATGCAGTTACACGGTTTTATAGTTGTAGGCGGGGTTTGCATTTTGGTTACGTAACGAAAATGGCCAGAATCTGAACGCTCGTAGAGCCACATCACACTGGATGGATCATCCGGACGGCTGTACAGACACTGCAGAATTTGGTTGCTTTCCTCCTTCTCTGAGTTGGCAGGCTGAGGGGAGACCACTTTATATATGTTAAAGCAAGAAAAAACCTGTTTTTCATAATAGGTCCCCTTTAATATTAGGTGACGTAGAAAAACATTTAAATGCTCATAAGGATACTTTTATGTGTACATTTGTAAACTACTGTAACTACTGTAACATTTCTCTGTAAGCAACCGGTTAAAACCATAAATGTTTCAAGGAGGAAAAGCACATGCTGGCCACGTTTCTGGGTCACTGTGCTTTCAAACCTGTGTAGACGTGAATGCAGAGTTGACTCAAGAACACGTTAACCACCAGAGCTGCTCTGGTCACACTGTTTCATTAATGTAACTGAAAAGGTTTCAGTGTGGCAAAAACGATCGTATGTATCTTTGTTTGCCCTTATTCTGACGACTTATTCTGTGACAAAAAAGGTGAGTGGAATCATTTTAGATTTTATTTATTCATTTGTTTTTAAACATAAATGTTGCTGCTATTTGTTTATGCCTAACTTAACTATTTATGTTGTGTCTGTAGATGCTGTTAATAAACATCAAAACCAAAGTCCTCCTGGCCACAGGTAAAAGAATAAGGTACGCCTTTATATTAACTGTCACCTACAGCATCATACCTGTAGTCCTGCTGAGGACAGACAGGTTGTCACACGTATGAAGTCACAATCCTGTTACTTTTGTAGCCCATTTTTACCCGTAAATGTCCCTCACTTGAGAAAAGCATCAGTTTAATATGTAAATGTGAAATAATCTAATTCTGCAGATTCATTGAGGTAACAATTAATCAACAAAGGGATTTTAAAGATACACACGCACACTGACCCCTAACAGGCCGTTTAGAACAACCAATTAACCCAAAATCCATGTAAGCAACACAGCTGACCACAAAACTGCCCCAAACAAACATCTTTTCTGACCTAGTTTTTGTTACGCCTTAATGGACATCTCTGCATGAATGTCAGCTTTTTTTCTATCCTCAAGGTTTTACTTTTCTTCTTCTTTCCTGCTCTTACAGTAGACGGAGAATCTGAAGCCAGTTGCCGTGAGGAAACTGGTCCTGAAGAATGTGTGCATGTCTGCTGTTGATGCCACGCCGAAACCTCCACTCAGCTCCAAGTTACACGGCCGACATGTTCCTGAGGGCCGACCTAAAGGAGCTGGAAAGAGAAGACAAAAAGGAGGTGAGATCCTATTAACTCTAGATTTGATTGAGATTTAAGCTGGCCTTTGGAGTCCTGAATCGCAACACTAGTTGAACATCCCCTTCCAGGGTATACAGGCTGTAGGAATATTGACAATGCTGACTGTTTTAAACCTCTTACAGACTGTCTCATCAAACTTACTTTTTAATTCTCAGTTGGTTGTGGGTTTTTCTACTTATGACCCCAACGGCATCTCAGCATTTCATGGAATTAAGAAAATTTGTGGCACTGCAGGTTTTTTCGGGAATTTGGCAGTATTGTGATGCTTTATTTAGTTTTTTCACATAATCTATTATTCATGACGATTTTTTTATTAATCTATTTAAGTTCAACTTTAAAAACAAACTATTTGTAAACATCTGATTTCATTTATTAAATGTGGCTGAGTTGCAATCACATTGAACCACTAGATGTCAGCAGAGAGCCTTTGTCCTGTTACTTTTTCTCCTAATTCCTCTTTCTTCTAGCATATTGATGTGTGAGACATGAAACATGCCATTTCTTGCAAAACCGCCCCCAAAAATAACAAAAACACAAAACCAACAAACATGATTTCTTCCTAATGACCAAAAGCATAGTGAACCCCAAAAAGTGATAGAAATGCTGCATGACGGTTTCCTGCTCCTCAGTTGTACCAACTCTGTCTTCATTCTTGTTTTAAATAACTTAAATAACTGTTTTAAGCTACAATTTCTCAAAGAGCAAATAATGTAATATTTGCATAAAGTTTAAATATTTAAGACACATTTCCTGACGTATTTAGCATGCTTATAAACTTTAAAATGTCCTTAAATTTGTATATATGGCGCCAGAATGATAGCTAAGAGTTTTTCTGATCTTTTCTGTGATTTAAGGTATTATGGAGAGATGCAGATGTTGTTGACCAGAGCTAGTAGACACTTTTCGTTTTTATTTAACATGACATTTGATGTTTATTCATCCTTGGTGATGATTGAAATTAAGACTGTAGTGATTTTATTTTTTATAAAACCCAAATTTAAGAATAGTGGTGTTCTTCCAAGGAAAACTCCCATGAGCCTTGTAGCACCCTATAATGTAATAATTTCACCCTATAATGTAATAATTTCACCCTATAATGTAATAATTTCACCCTATAATGTAATAATTTCACCCTATAATGTAATAATTTCCTGAAAATGTAATAAAATTTGCACTTAACTCAACCGAAAATGTAATAAAATCCAATAATGTAATAACTTCACCAATAATGTAATAAAATATCCTGACTGATATTGTAATAACATTTTTATCGATAATGTAATACCTTATTACATTATTGGGAATTTATTACATTTGTCTTTTTTTCCCCCAAAACTGATAATGTAATACTTGACAAATAATGTAATATATATGTTCATTTTTAGTCCAGAGTTTTACATTTTGTGTTTTAAGTATCTAAGAATGTTATATACGCTGGATTTGAAACACCAGAATGACTATTGGGTTAAATTGCAGACTTTGAGTACCATGTAATAAATTCCCAATAACGTAATAAGGTATTACATTATTGGTAAAAATGTTATTACAATATCCGTCAGGATATTTTATTACATTATTGGGGAAGTTATTAGATTATTGGGTTTTATTACATTTTTGATTGAGTTAAGTGCAAATTTTATTACATTTTCAGGTGTTATTACATTTTCAGGAAATGATTACATTATAGGGTGCTACACTGCTGCTCAAAGCCCAGTCTGACCTGCAGTGGAGTTTGAACTTGGATTGCTCCGAGATGGGTGTGATTGCAGTACCAGTCCCTGCTGGCCCAGTGATGAGGAAAATCCGCCAGCAATCATAGATCAAGCTGCCCGACTGTTGTGTAACAATTGCCCACAACCCCTCACTTGTCTCGGCGGGGGAACCTGATAGTTTCTGTCCAGCGTCCAGGCCAGGGAGCAGTTTTCCTGCAGTCAAAATTTATGAGGTTCATAAGAGTTGTGGTGGTATTTCTGGAGCCCGCTGGCCTATTGGTCTAAAGTGGATCTGCTACCATAAAGAGGTCAGACTTTCCAGCTGAGCCAGCACTTACCACCCTATATACCATGTTTAATTTGTACTATTTGGGACTTGGCAATTTCTCCCCCCCTTCTTGCGCACCTCCTCGTCCTCGTCCTCATCACGTTCAGTAGGTGAGAGTCTCTTCAGCAGCTCACTCCACTCACTCTGTCAGTGCTGCACAGAGCTCTTCTTTACAGGTGAGACATCCCTTTATCCTCAAAGGGTTCTTGTTAAGGATGTTTTTTAAGGATGTTTTTGTTTTAGAGATGCTCTTTCAGGTCAGGCCCCTGCACACCTGACCCTTTTTCAAGGACACTGGCAACTCCGCTACATGCATGGTGAAACTAATCTGTTTTTAATGTTTTATTATGGCACAGTAGGGCTTTTTATTCAGAATCTGTTCAGTATTTCTAAAATCCATTACTAACTGTTTCTTTTGCTGCATGATGAGGGTCAAACTCTTTATGATTAGTAGTGAAGATTGATTGATATTGAAGATACTGATATCAAAAACTCGCTGGATCTAAAGTCAAACCATTCAGATATGATGGCAGCACTCTAGTTAATATTCCATATTCTCCATATTACAAAAGCTTAACAATGCTGTGATAAATTGTACTTTAACAAAAATAATAATAATTTTAACACATGTAAATATTCTGTCAATATTCACAGTATTTCCTCCTCTGTGAAATTATCATAGTTGAAAGTTCATGAATTTCCCCAATTTTGCATGTTGAGCTGACGTTCAGATCTTTTGTTATTTGTATTTTACTAACTTTAATAACTCTTCTACCTCAGGCTTTCATACCATTCTCATTGTGGTTCACGGATCAACATTTTTAAACGTGTTTCTAGTGTCAAATGCTTTATATTGGGATCTGAATGTGTCTTGCATGCCTGCGTGTTGTCAGAATCCATGCTAATGGCTCTCACTGCATGCCTGGCGTAACATTTGGCTCTGTGCAGCAAGTTCAAATCCAGGCTGAAAGTGGTCAAAAGCAGTAAGGGTTGAAGACACACCTGCCTCTCACAAATTAGCCCACATGTGATTCCTGGCAGTCCACCCTTCATCGCCATAAAGTGTTTCATCTTTCCTGCTGGAGGTCAAAGGTCATCGGGTTGATGATGGAACAGTACCAAGACCTGCCCAGTTCAGCTGTGGTTGGAGTGAGTGTGCTTCATTTGCAAGATGTTTACTCATGCTGAACTAAGTTCTTTTTTGTTGTTGTCGTTTGAACAGGACGTGAGCATCAAAAACAGCCAAAATGACACACGAGTGAGTACACATTATCATCTTTTTTTCAGTCAGCAGGCATTTTGGGCTCACCTCTTTATTGCACTGGGCTGTCAATTCATACACTGCAAAAACAGCCCTCGTAGAAATAAGCCCTGTATCATTGAATCTTGTTAAAACTGGCTAATATTAGGCAAAAATAGCTCTTGCCAGTGGGGAAAGAAATATATTCTTAAATATTATACATATTCTTAAAACTACTATTTCTTTTTTTAAATGTATTAGAATAAATTTTTCTCAGTGTATTCACTTGCGTTTAGGACTGAACATTGTGTTGATTGAACTTTATTTTGAGATTTGTTTCCTAAACTCTTCTTTTTTTAATTTAATTTTTTTGTAAAACAAACATTTGGGTTTGTAGCCTTAATGTTCTGTTGTTCTGAGGATAAGAAAGTGGGTAAAAGAAACAACTTGTTAAGATAAAACACAAACTAGATAGTTGCTGATACACCATCAGGCTATTATTCCCTGACCATTATCAGTGTTAGTTTTAAACTGAGCTAACTAGACATTCAGAATAAAACCTAACAACACGGCTGTCCATGTGGGATGGTCCTGAGGAGCTGATTGGTAGAACTGATGTTGACTTAGCAGTAGAAAGCAACTCCACAACAACAACAACAACAGCATCAGCCAAAATAAATACAGTTCAATGAGTGCGTTGTCATGGTGACGGTCTTATCTTCATCTAACAGGGGAAAGAGGATGACGTCCAGCCGTAGGCATCATCTGAAGGTGAGAATAACATTCTCTTGGCATTGACAACATTTCAGAGTTTGTAAATGACAAATGGACTCCATTTATATAATAATGTTCTAGTCCAGGGGTCGGCAACCCGCGGCTCTAGAGCCGCATGCGGCTCTTTAGCGCTGCCCTAGTGGCTCCTGGAGCTTTTTCAAAAATGTTTGACCTTTTTTTTCCCTTTTTTTCTTCTCCTTTTTCTTTTTTTTCTTTTTTTTCTTCTCTTTTTCTCTTTTTCTTCTTTTTTCTTTTTTTCTTCTTTTTTTTCTTCTTTTTTTCTTCTTTTTCCCTGTTTTTCTCTTTTTTTTTCCTTTCCTTTTTAATCTCGATATTTTGACTTTTCTCTCGAAATTTTGACTTTTTTCTCAACATTTTGACTTTTTTCTACACATTTTGACTTTTTTCTCTACATTTCGACTTTTTTCTCAACATTTCGACTTTTGTCTAAAGATTGTACTTCAACATTAATCTTGACATTTCAACTTTTTTCTCGAAATTTCGATTTTTTTCTATCTATATTAGTTATAACTGGGGGAAGATTTGTTTTTTCATTATGCACTTCGAGAGAAAAGTCGAAATGTCGAGAAAAAAGTTGAAATTTCGAGAAAAAAGTCGAAATGTTGAGAAAAAAGTCGAAATGTCGAGAATAAAGTCATTTCGAGTCACATTTCGACTTTTTTCTCGACATTTCGACTTTTTTCTCAACATTTCGACTTTTCTCTCGAAGTGCATAATGAAAAAACAAATCTTCCCCCAGTTATAACTAATATAGATAAGTACAGCACGTGTTGCCTTATTTCTATATACAAGACTTTTCATTTTTTGTGGCTCCAGACATATTTGTTTTTTGTGTTTTTGGTCCAATATGGCTCTAAAACATTTTGGGTTGCCGACCCCTGGTCTAGTCCCATTGACCATTCAAAGCACTTCTACACTAAAAGTCATGTTCTCCATAGTTAAACCATGCACCTTCCCACATCACTCTCTTGGTCTATAGAGATCAGTTTATAGTGTTCAGTAGAGTTTGGTGCTTTCCTTTGAGTTTTGCATTGTTTGTATAATCCCTGCAGAGTGTGATGCTTCAGATTGCTGCAACCTGGATTGAACAAGAGAAGAAGGACCTCGTAGCTGCAAAAGAGGCCTATATAAACGAGAACTGCCCGGCCCCAGCCCTCAGCGGAGACCAGGCTGCCCTAATTGTGAGACCAGAGCACACCGACCCACGGTTTCTCATAATCAGTTTAAAATTGCAGAAACAGGAAAAGCCTGACACTTTTCCAAGTGACATATATTGTTTTTATTGCACCACAAGACCGCCGAACAATGTTTGCCGTAAATAAGTAGACCATTAAAGAAATGATATCAACCATGTTGGTTCTTTGCATCATCAGGAAGCATGCAAGAAGCTCTATCAGGCCATTGACAAGCTTGATGAGTCGAGGTACGATGCCATGGTCAAAGTCGAGAAGGCTGACAAAGAGGTGAGATGTGATCAATGTCAGAGATGCAATTACACACACGAGTACTGGAAATCATCTGCTCAGACAATGCTGTGGAACTTTTCTTTTGTTTCCTTGTGGAGCTCATTTTGATTAATTACATTTATTGAACCTTAATATATTTACTAAAGTGGTGTAATGTTTATTTTAAGATTTTAGTTAGTTGGATTTTTTCAACAGACTTTAACCATCACATATTACATAATTTAGAAATGAGTTCTTTGGAGCAGGGCCGGTCCTACACTGCAAAAACTCAAAATCTTAACAAGAATATTTGTGGAACTGGAAAAAAACAACAATTTTCACCTGTTTCAAGTAGATTTTCACTTAAAATAAGTAGAGAAAATCTGCCAGTGAAACAAGATTTTTTTGCTTGTAATGAAAAGATAAATCTTGTCCCACTGGCAGATTTTTCTACTTATTTAAAGGGAAAATTTACTTGAAACAGGTGGAAATTGTCAAATAAAAAGTTATTTTTCTGGTAATGACTCTTGTTTTAAGTGTAATGAGATTTTTTTTACTAAAAATGAGACATTTTAACTAGAAATAAGACAAATATTCCTGGTAAGATTTTGAGTTTTTGCAGTGTAGGATTATAGCAGCCCCAAAGAAGATTTTGTTTGACCTTTAACACATTCTAAGCACAAACACAACATTTACAACTGAATGAAGATAAAAACAGTTAAATGAATTATCAACAAATCTCTTAATTTATGTGCAAATAAAAAATGTTTCTGAATAAACTTTCATATGGAAAGGGTTTCATGAACTATGTTTGTGTTTTTTACAGCCCTGAAAGAAGGAATTCATTTCTCTTTTGTCATGGAGTATAAAACACTCTTAACCCTTAACACACTCTGAGATACAGTATAAAGTTAAGCTAATTGAATGGGCAGTAAAATATATTGCAATACTCTGAATATAAATTCTTGCAGTGGTCTGTTAGCATTTGCGATACACTGTGAAAACAGACACTCTAGAAATAAGTGTTTCATTATAAAATCAAGCAAATTTGTCTTATATTAAGCAAAAACTAACTGCCAATGGGGGAAGACAAAATGTAAAAAAAAAAATAGGAAAATAATCTAGCCACTAGACAAAAAGTAAGATTAATTTGAAAACAAATGTGACTTATGTTCTTGAAACAAGGCTATACTTACTTTCTCACAGGTATGTCAGATATCAGAAGATACTAAAAGAAAAGCAACAAAAGAAAAGTTACTAAAAATCTCACATTTCAATTCATGTAAACTGTAACGGTTACAATTTAAGTTATGGATCAATTAGATATTCTTGGTTTTTACTGAGTCTTATATTTAAAAAAAAAACAAAGAAAGTGACATTAAAAAACTAAATAGTATTTTGGATTGTAGGTGAAAATGCAAAGATTCATATGGGGGTGAGTCTGTGCATGAAACATGAAGGCCAAAACTGAAAAATAATGGTCATAATGTGTGACATTATATGAGTGTTTCACTCATATACAAAAAAAGATAGATAAAATGAATAAATTAGACGTAGCTCAATTAGCACTTACGAAGAATTGCTAAATCTTTACATGCAAAGCATGCAACCCGCTGACTGGCTGGCTCTACTAGAGGTTTGAATCAATATTTATTGGGTCCAGATAGCGGAGCTGAAGCTGAAGGTTGTAGACTTGGCTGGAGTGAAGAAACCTGCCCTGAAGAAGGTGCGCATGTCTGCCGACGCCATGCTGAAGGCTCTGCTGGGCTCCAAACACACCGTCAACATGGACCTGAGGGCCAACCTGAAGCAGGTCAAGAAGGAGGTCAAAGAGGAGGTGAGGACCCGGGATTTCACAATCAACCATCACAGAGATTCACTTTAACAATTCAACTTTAATAATCCCCAAAGGGGAAACTTCATTGCCACCATGGCCACAACAATACAACATAAGACAATCAACAATACACATTAACATGTCTCCACCTAGGTGGATCAATACAACAGCAAAATAACCAGAAAATGACCCCCCAAAAAAGGGAGATAAAAGAAAAAAGAATACAAATCCATTTAAAAAGTATAGCAGCAAATTAAACAGCTAAGAATATAGCTGCAATTTAAAGTGCACTGTACAAACAAATATGGCATCAAGTTATGTACTATAGTTGTGCACTGTCAGGCTGTAGATTAAAACTTTTTAAGTTGTGGCCTATAGGAATTTTGATTGGAGAGCTGAGATCTGTGTTGTCTACATGTCTGTATAGGTTTGTAAATGTCTCCACTTTTTCACTGTTGTTATCATGATCACGCAGTCACTTCCCTTTGACTAACAAATTAAATGTAAAAAACAAAAATGGTTTGGTTGGGGAAATATTACCTTTTATCACACCTTACAATTAAGGACAAAACTAGTCTTGTAAGTATCTGTTCTGTGATATATTACTGACTGCAACGGGGGTTCAAATGCTTGTAAATACTTGGGTTTTAATTTCATTGCATTAGTTTGTGTTGACTTTGGTAGATACGTTGTACTTGACGTGATAGTCTCGGTGGTAACAAGTGTTTTTTTGTTCCTTACAGCCAACAGAACAAGTGGGTGACTGGCGTAAGAACATTGAGGATAAGGCTGACAGGAAGAAGATGTTTGAGACCTCCTAAAAACCTCCCTGGAACTGCGGGGACTGTAGCAGCATGGAGGTTTCAGTTGGAGGTCTGAGGGACTGAACATGTCCATGCGTTTAGGTCGCCCTCATCCTGGTTCTTTCGTTGTTTGTGTGACGCCGTCACCCCTGAGAGAGACTGAACCCAAAACAAGGAAACATCTTGCATGCAGTTTAAACTTCTGGCAGAAAATCATCACTTTCAAAAATGTACAGGTTTCCATGGAAGCAGTAGAAATAAATGTTTTGAAATAAGGATGAATTTTGTTGTAGATTCTATCCACGTCTTAGCACTCCCACACCATTCAAGTAGTGAAACACATGAGAGAAATGACAAAATATTAAATTAAAATATATATAAATATAACAATTAAATAATAATTAATTATTTAAATGATTTAAATAATAATTAAATAATAAATTAAAATCAGACTTTGAATAATAACTTTTAGATATATTTTTAGGGGGGGGGGGGTAGCTTCTTTTTAATTCAGGCAAATGGGGGGGAAAGTGAAGACAAATCTACAGACTTTTTGATTATAAATAAAAAAATGTACACATTTTAGATTTGATGTGGAATAATTAGGCAGTAGGTTTCTCAGAACCTGGACTACTGCTGCAACAGTAGTTTTAAATTCGGTTATAAACATTGCAAACTGGCTCAAAATAGTTTACATTATTCCCTTTTCGAGAGCAAGATGACAAGAAGACATTAGGCCTAAACCTTACATTTAAAGATATACAAAAATATTGAGCTCCTTGTTCATTGACGTACATAAATCTTCTTTAGTGACTGTTTGCAGTTTAAAAAAAGAATAAAAAGTTAGGTATTCCACATTTTATCTTTTTAAATTTGGCTTACCCTTACAGTTTAGAGCTAATTTTTCAAAATAAGAGCATAATCTTGACCAATGAATCTTGATGTATCCAGAAGAGAAGCGTAATCTTTCATTTATCCCACACATACGCGGTAAATGTACAGTAAGGGATTGAGCTCAGCTGGAGCTGCTCTCACATGGAAGCGACTTGACGGGATAGGGCTGGGCCGGGTGTATTTCAGGAGCTTGCAGGCCCATTGGTCTGCCTGGGAATCTATTTCCATAAAGAGGATCTGGGCATTTTGCTGAGACATCGCAAGCCACCATATATACCTATTTCATTTTTCTCTGTCTGTGGCTTTGGCAGTTTCCCCTTTTCTTCAACCAAGTGTGTTGTCCTCCTCCTTCCTCCTGTCAATAGGTGAGACATCTTTTTTTAATTTCTTTCTCTAGCTTCTCAGGTGGCTCAAATCTGTGTGTGACAGATCTCATTTAGAACGGGATGTAAACTAATAATTTATTCACTTTTGACTCGTCCCAGCATACTGAAATCTCTTGGATGCAATGTTTGGATGCAACATTCAACTTTTGCTTGCCAGACCTGAATTTATGTGTTGTGTTTAATGGGCATCTGATTTAAGACTTGTTTTGCAGCTGTTTTTAGGGAGGATATTGCCTTTGCCAAACCAATAAATGGAGTCATAAACCAGCCGAGACAAGCTGCAGGGTGAATTTCTTAAAAATGTTGTGTATCTATTGATCAAATGAAATGGTTCTGCAGTAACAAAAATTATTTCTTACTTTCTGCAATAGATTTTTGAAGTCTACTTGAAAGAGGCATGTCTGCTGCTTAGATAAAGTAACATGTTCTTGAGTAAAATACAGTTTAATAGTCCTTAAAAGCATGTTTACATGAGGCTGCATAGCCTTTAAGGATAATTCTCCCAGTTATCTGCAGGACTGAGTAAACTGTTTCGTATTATCCTAAGATGTAACTTATTTGGTATGAGTCATATGTTTTACACTTACATTGTTAAAAAAAATAACTGGTAATAATCAATATTTCACTGAATAGAAATAACGAATTGACTTTCTAGCAAATGAATAATAATGATAATTGGACAAAAATTAAGTAATTTGAAAATGAAACACAGATTTTGACCTCACAGGCATCTCACCTGCTGGAAGTCCTTATTATAAAAATTCTAAGTTATCTAAATCTTTCAGCTTTTAACTTTGTTGAGTAACGATCGACCAAAGGGATTTTAAATTAACCCATAACTTGATCTGGTCATGAATCCCAGAGAAGCGAAACCCGAGCGTTTCCCAGTTTAGTTCCGTCGACGTAGCTGCTCTTCAGCTGTGGTCGCAGATCATTTTACGTTACAAATTCTCCCGTCCATCAGGCTCCGATCGGGGCTGGGGAACATGCTGATCTCAGTCAAGTTTGCAGATAGTTTGATCTGAACGACTACAGTGTTCAGCAGGGGTCAAAATAACCAGTGTTTCCTCCCATCAATGTGTCCCTTTCTGTTTCTTTATGCAGGTTGCAAACCACAAAAACCACCAAGATGTCTGAGTAAGTCTGAAAACAACACAGGAAGGAACATCTTCCAGAGAAATATTTCAACTCCATCCTTAAGAAAGAAACTTTAAATCCTTTAATTATTTGCTTTTGGGGGGGGAAAAATACTGGCTCAGTTATTATTCACAAAGAAAAAAATGTCTCCTAAACCATGAAAAACATTGGATACTTTAATGATATAATGTAACTATCATTAATAATTAAAACTTCATCCCAAACAGGAAAAAGATGACATCAAGCCGCAGGCATCACCTGAAGGTAACATAAATCCAGATTTCTGTTTCAATTAAGCTGTTTTATTCTTTGTATTCTTTACATTTACATAAAAACATGTATTTACATTTAGATATAATATCAGAAGTAATTTTTTATCAGTGTAAACAGCGTATCTTTTCTGGACTACAGACTAGTCTACTTTCAAGAAAGAGATGAAAAATACTGAGCGTTCTCATTTAAAACGGAAAGTGTTTTGTTTGTTTTAATAAAAAAGACTTTGCTCATGACGTGTTTTTTGTTGCTTGTCCTGCAGAGTGTAATCCTTCAGATTGCTCAAACCTGGATCGAGGAGGAGAAGAAGGAAGTCATTGCAGCAAAGGAGGCTTACATGTCAGAGCGCTGTCCTGCTCCGGACGCGCATGGAGATCAGGCTGCTCTCATGGTGAGAAAGGAAACAGTTACTGAGATACAGAAAGCTTAGTTACAAGCAAAGCTCTACAGGAAAAACAAAAAACTAATCAGGGAGGACTACAAGGTGATAATTATTCCTGATTAATTGTACCAGTTGTTTTCCTGACAAGTAAATACCACAAATACCATGGAGTCCACAGTCACGTCATCAAATGTCTAACACTCAAACGTGGTGGAGATGGCAGCATCAGATTACTGAAGTGTAAGACTGTAAAAGGTGAACCAGACTTTCCGACGACTTCCCACCAGCTATAGCAAACGCAAGTGTTGCATCTCTGGTGTGATCCACGGCTGAGGAATGTGTTATCCAGGCCTTTGATCTGACTCACACTCTGTCTCATATAAATGCAACGTCCTAGGAAATTCTCACGGGTCACGTGCACAGGCAGAAACAGCTCTGCTGGTTGTTATGTTGGACACAATTTAGAAAAAGGACACTAAATTAATGGAAACATTTAAAGTACAAGGGGTTCTAACAGTTTACCATGTGACCTGGCAGAGGCTCCTCATAAATGCCTTGTTTTCAATGTAATACATTTAATAACTTCCCCCCAGATTTGCCCTCAAATTTTCATGCCAAAATATACTTTGGTCGAATTATATATACCAAATTTTTTGACGAGGCGACAGGTTTTGATTTGATTATTTATTTATTTATTTAAAGGTTTGGTTATCAGGGAAAATGCACATTAATAATACATTTAGACAAATGTAAAATATGCCAGAATTAGCCAAAAAGCCTATTTTGCATCTGCTGTCCCAGGACTGGTGTAAAATAGTCAACCTAAAAGAAAAATTATTAAGATATAATCAATAAAACATTTCTGAATAAGAAGGCTACATCAGAATAAAGATTAAAAGGTAAGAGACTAAGCTGAAAAACATACATACACAGGTTAACATAAGCTCAACAACAGACAATTGCTACAAACGAAGACAGAAACAACATGAAGCAGCAACAGTAACATCAGCATTAATAACAAGACACAGTAACGCACTAACAGGCCAGAAACAAACAAGACAAAAGCACTAAACACAGAATAAAAAGCCATGCACAAAAAGCAACAGTGTAACTAGATTAATATTGTTGTTGGGAAATTTTTGCTCAACCAGAGAAATTTTCATTGAGATCAAGGATGTCCTGACTAAAAATGCGGAGCAAAACCTGACATTGATAATCATCAAGCATTGGTGTGAGCCTGGATGTTCTGTGTTTGTGTGTCTACAGGAAGTTTGCAAAAAGCTCCATGGTGCCATTGACAAGATAGATGAAGAGAGGTACGACATTCTGTCCAAAGTGTCCAAGGCTGAGAAAGAGGTAATCATTTCCTGTCAAGAGCAAACATCATGTAAAGACCAGAGAATACAAACACTTTTCTTCCCCCCAAAGATTGAGGACCTGAAGCTGAAGGTTGTAGACCTGATTGGAGTGAAGAAGCCCGCTCTGAAGAAGGTGCGCATGTCTGCCGACACCATGCTGAAGGCTCTGCTGGGATCCAAACACACCGTCAACATGGACCTGAGGGCCAACCTGAAGCAGGTCAAGAAGGAGGTCAAAGAGGAGGTGAGATCACACATGTTTTTTTTACATTTACACTCTCAGTATTTAGCGTGAACTGGTTTTCTTACTGTATATGTCGTGTCCTCCACAGCCGACAGAAGCAGCGGGTGACTGGCGTAAAAACATTGAAGAAAAGGCTGACAGAAAGAAGATGTTTGAGACCTCCTAAATGTACTGCTGCTGTTCTTTTATCCCGTTTACATGGACTCCGATTGTCTTATGCGTGTTGGTCAAAGCAGGTGAAATGTGTACATGTCACATGGCTGCACAATATCCAGCTTGGGAGTAGTTGTTTTACTGGAAGTGACATGCGTGCTGGGGTTTTTTGCACTTTGTTGATTGGAGGAAGGGGAGTGTGGAGCCTGGAGGCATTAGTACCCCCCAAAGTTAGAAAACATTCACACTAAATGAAACATGTTCAATAAACACAATATTTGGAAGAAAATACATTTGGAGGTTTGTCTTTCTTTCTGTCATCGTATTCAAACTGTGTTTGGACACCAGGGTCACAGAAACAACACTGAAGCCTTGAGTCAGCAGGTTCTTTTGAAATCTTTATCTATTTCCCTTAAGTACGACGGAATATTAGGGCCAAACTAAGACAAAAAAAAAATGGAAATTACGAGAATAAGGTCATAATAATATGAGAATAACGTCGTAAAATTATGAGAATAAAGTCACAATATTTTGAGAATAAAATCGTAATATTACGAGAATAAAGTCGTAATACTAAATATAGATATATAAATATAACTTCACAAGATGGTCAATATTCCTCATTTTAACACAGGGAGAAGATGCTCTTCCTGTTAGAGTTCTCATAAATTATATTCTCATAATATTACGACTTTATTCTCATAAATTAAGACTTTATTCTCATAAATTAAGACTTTATTCTCATAAATTAAGACTTTATTCTCGTAATATTACGACTTTATTCTCGTAATGTTACGACTTTATTCTCGTAATGTTACGACTTTATTCTCGTAATGTTACGACTTTATTCTCATAATATTAAGACTTTATTCTCATAATATTATGACTTTATTCTCATAATATTACGACTTTATTCTATTATGACTTTATTCTCGCAACATTGTGACTTTATTCTCGTAATTTTACGACTTTATTCTCATAATATTATGACTTTATTCTCGTAATGTTACGACTTTATTCTCATAATATTAAGACTTTATTTTCATAATATTACAACTTTATTCTATTACGACTTTATTCTCGCAACATTATGACTTTATTCTCGTAATTTTACGACTTTATTCTCATTATATTATGACTTTGTTCTCGTAATTTCCAATTTTTTTTGTCTTAGTTTGGCCCTAATACTCCATCGTACTTAAGAAACATAGTCACATTTAAAAAAAAAAAAAACGCAACTAAAACTCAAATAAATATAATCCTTTTTTCGTCCACTTGAAATGCAGTGCAGAAGTAACCATTTGTATATTTTCAATTAAAAAAGGAATAATATATACTAACTGTAAATAATGTGGTTAGACCGGTCCAGTTCAGGGATAAATGAGTCTTACAGAATCAGGCACAAAGCTTGACCCCTTAAACTTAAAAATGCCCTGTGTCAGCGTTTCCCTGACCTGGTCCTGCATGTTTTAGATGTTTCCTAATTTGAACACACCTGATTCTGATTAAAAGTCATCCTCAGCATGTCATCAAGGTCTGCAAAAGTCTTAATGACACAGTGATGTCTGTCGGGTGTTCAAACAGGGAAACATTTAAACATGCAGGCCAAGGGCCGGGAAAAGCTGCTCTATATCTGCAGCCTGAAGGTACAGAACTATAGAAACGGGAGTCAAGATTATTGCTTTCTTAAAAAATTGTAGTCATTTTGCTGTAAACTGCTGTACATAGTGCTTAGTAATTCTTGCTCCAAACCAATGGAATTGCTTCTAATTTTGACGATCTTAGTCAGTGTCTTAACACTTAGAGTGGCAAACTAAGCTGTGACTCATTTATTCATTTTTCATATATCAAGTTCAATCCTATTCACGGTCACAGATGGGTGCTGGAGTCTATCCCAGGAGAAACACACATGGAATGGTGTCGTATATCTAATAACTCATTCTAAATAATACCTATTAAGACTTAAGGTTATGACATGACTGGGTTTCAATATCTCAAGGGACTTTCTCAGAATCCTTTATTTGTTGTCATATCAAGAGAGGTGAAAACCAAATATCCTCCTATGATGTTTCATGAAGAAATGTTTCCAATGTCGCCAATTAAGCTGCACTACAGTAATTATGATCATGGGGGGAAAGAAACATCTGTGGGATCTTAAATAACGTGGACAAATGTGATCTACAGTCCTGGCTTCATCGTAACAAAATAAATCTGCCACAGATCACTTTAGAAGAAGAGTAAAGTTAGTATGATGATACTGTTCAATTATTTTTATATCTATTTCTTCTATTAAATCACTTCACATGCCATGTACGTAAAAATGGGAAATTTATTAATTTTAGCATGGTACACTGTACAGTATATGCATTATTTTTTAACAGTAAAATAGAAACAGCTTTAGTTTGCATGTTTTCTAGAGTATTCTAAGCTCTTCTTAAAAAAGTGCACCATTATTGCATTTCAAAACCTCTGTTTTTATTACTTGCATCTCTAGGCGTATAAATAGATAACTTCTCAAAATAATTTAAAAAATGCTTGAGGCATGATAATAAATTATTCAAATCCCAATGAGCTCCTAGAGTTCCATAATATTTAATGTCATTTGGCCTCTTAAATGTCTCGCTTACACCACACACACACATACACACACACACTCCTTGTAAGGTTCTTTAGACGCCGTCTCCATCTTGCCAAAGCTCTAAAGTTTCCTTAGGAGCTAACTTTATCCTTGAAGCCTCTGAAGGAATGGCAAGGGGATGCCTGCGAGTTAAATCGGAATCATGTTACTTAACCAAGAACCTTTTGAAAGGACAAAAAAAAAGCTGAATTTCCCCTCTGTTACCACATGTCTGAGCTCAGTCTCACAGCTACTCATAAACTCACTTCTTGCATGGGTGCAGTATTAGATCATGATAGTTTATTTGGCATTTTAGGAAGTAAGCCAGACAGGAGACACAGTGATACAAGCCTACAAATCACAGAGGCATTTAACACTATAAAACCATGACAAGGATGAACTGTGTGGGTCAGTCGTGTGTGGTTCACAGGTTCTGCAACAGTGCTGCTGGTGTCATACTCTTTACTGTATCTGCCCCTAGAGTTGTCCATGTTCCTTATTTTCATGTCTTGCATTTTGGCAGAGCTTCAGCCATTGTCATTCTCCATTTGTCCACAAGATGTCCTCAGATTACTCTTTCTGTGCCTGAACTTGAACCGTCCTATCATTATTGCACATGAACCGGTGTTGTGCCGTATTCAGCACCCCTGCCGTGAAAAGCACCCCCTCGTCACGGGAACGCGCATGTGGAGAGGACGCTATAAACTACTACCAAACGGACATATATTACCCACAGATCTCTTATTCACGAGTAAATGTCAAAAAGGACTAAATGCTCATGTTTAATTTACTACAAATACACACAATGACAAAAATTATATTCTCATTCCGTCACATTCTGTTTAGCGTCCAGTTTTGTGTTATGATTCATGTTTAAATGCGCTCATGGATTCCACAATAGTCATACTTTCCCACAATCACCGTCACAGGATGGTTATTGATGTCATTAATTAATAGCCTCCCGCGACGAGGGGGTGCTTTTCACGGCAGGGGTGCTGAATACGGCACAACACCGGAACCAAGTGTATTATGGTTATATCATCAATCTTCTCCCAGGATGGTGTCACTGGCTTAATCCCCTCTGCATCTGTTTTGTTCCGGTTTGAGATGAAGTTATTATGAAATGGTCATCCACAATGTTATACTCAGCCATGGAGGTAGATTTGTGTCTTAATTATTCAATCAAAAAAAAGATTGCTTCAATCAAAAAATATATTTTCACATGTCTGACCGATGGGGAAGCATCCGCCCACTGCAGGATGTTTGTGTCAAAATGATTCAATCAAAAAAAAAAAAGACTTCAAAACTTTTTTCACCTCAATCAAAAAAAAAAAATCACTTCAAATCGAAAAAAAAATATTTTCAATCCAAAAAAAAGTGTTCAAATGCAATTTTTTGGGTCTCAAATATTTTTTTGCATTCAAACACTTTTTTTCTTTGATTAAAAACGTTTTTTTTAATTGAAGTGATTTCTTTTAATTGAAAATATTTTTTTCTTTTTGAAGCAACTTCTTTTTTGATTAAATGATAAAGACACATATATCCTCCTACCCATAATATGGCCCAAACACAAAAAAACACTACTTCAATCAAAAAAGTTGCTTCAAACAAAAACATTTTTGAGTCTCAAATATTTCTTTGCATTCAAGCCCTTTATTTCTTTGATTGAAATCATTTTCTTTGATTGAAGTGAATTTTTTTTTATTGAAAATATATTTTCTGATTGAAGCAATCTTTTTTTTTTGATTGAATAATTAAGACAGAAATCTACCTCCATACTCAGCCTCCTCTTCACCTCTGCATTCCATCTCTCACTTATTCCCACAGTCTCCAAACCGCAGGGAGGAGGTTTCTCATTTATCAAACCGTTACCTTGTAGCTGCAAAATGCAGTTTGCGGATCCCGTTGCAGAGAGAAAAAAATCTAAGCAATTTATTTTTCTGCATGTGATTAGACATTCAGATTATTGTGACACAAAAACCAGAATCATACTTATTTATTCTGCCATAAAGTATCATTCTTCACCTGGACAGGTCACCAGTCCATCACAGGACACTTGGGAATAGTTAAAAAAAAAAAGAGAAATGTTCACAATTTACATTTTGTGTGGGACCAAATTTGAAATAATGAGTTTCAATTCCACCTGATTTTTTTCTTGCTTTATTTACTGTAGGTTTGTCAGTGTCCTGCTGGCAGTAAGACAACGTTTGGAAAAAATATACTTTGGTACTGGCTCTGTGTTCTCTGCCCCTCCCGCCCTCAGTGGCCATTAAACACTCATCTTACATGTTCCAGTTTAGGTCCCGCCAAAAATAAATACATTTTTAGTCTTGCAAGCAACATTTGTATACTTGCAAACAAAACTTTAAAGTTTTCAAACAAAAACATATATATTTCAATTAAATTTTTTTTTAACTTGAAATAAAAAAAAAATAGTTATAGTTTTGCTCTCAATCTAATTTTTGATTGAAAGTTATTTTTTCTTTGCTTGCATAATAAAGAAACACAATGCCCTCCATAGAATTACATCGTTTTTTTTTTTTTCACTAGCAAGGAATAGATAGACCAAAAACCAAAGTGAAAGAAATGGCTATCAGAGGTTTTAACTTTCATATAAAGAACATTTTATTACCCTTCTAGTTTCCTTTTAAACCCATGTCTCGTATCTAAATTTCCTTTTCTCACCTCTTTGTGTCCTTTAATGTGTCTCATATTAAACCAAACCCACAGATTAATTGTTACATATAGCAGAACAAAATTGCAGGGGCAGTGGAAAGAGCAGAGTTTCCTTCACCTCCTCCTCAACCACCTCCATTAGCTCTATTAGGGGGTTCCCAAGTTGAGCAAAGGATATATTCCTGTCATGTCCTGGGTTTGCCCCGAACCCTCCGTCAACAGTGGCATCTGAGTATTTCTGGAGATGAAAACCAGTACTGGAGTTGAGGGGGGATGAGGGGGGATGAGGGGGGATGGCATCCCTCCTGAAATAAAAACGGTCCAAATCATCCCCCCTGTAAAACTTCCATCCCCCCTTTCCATCCCTTATGTCATTTCATCAATGAATGTGGTTTTACTGCTATTTCAACATTTAGAGTCAGCACCAGAAAAATAACACCAGAAAAATAACTTATTTGACAATTTTCACCTTTCAAGTAAATTTTCACTTGAAATAAGTAGAAAAATCTGCCAGTATCTTCTTATTACAAGCAAAAAAATCTTGTTCCACTGGCAAATGTTTCTACTTATTTCAAGTGAAAATCTACTTGAAACAGGTGAAAATTGTTGTTTTTTCCAGTAATGAGTCTTGTTTTAAGTGTAATGAGATTTTTTTTACTAAAATGAGACATTTTAACTAGAAATAAGACAAATATTCTTGTTAAGATTTTGAGTTTTTGCAGTGATCCACTTTACTTATCCTGTGAAGGACAGAGTCATATTGATAAGTTCAGAAAAGTGTTTTTTATTGTTGTGTTTTGATGTATTAGATGTAAGCCCAGTGGATATTTAAAGCTTACAGAAGGCTGCATTTAACTGCTGCTATGTCATTCCTGCAGTATTTCTGCAGGTGTTTTGGTCAGTGCTATTATTTGTAATATATTATATTATTTGTAATCAGCACAAATGATCTGTCCCCATATGATAAAATCCACCAGCCCCCCTGATTTATTTTTTACAACTCGAGTACTGATGACAACATAAAGATAAACTCAGTGTTGTTAGTGTATGAATGTGGAGGCATTGACTTAAGTCTTCTTGGGTTCCTCACATGACTTTGCAGACTGGACTGTGTTGAATACACTGGAGAAATCAGAACATACTTACAATGTTATCGTATGTATGAGATCATCTGAAGCAGCCAGATGGTGGCATACTTAATTCTAAATTTAATTTAGCTTTCAATCCAGCTTTGTATTGCCCCATGTATGTGAAACAGTAAAATTAAAAGAGGTGTAATCATATCATTAGGTGTTTGCCCACCATAGCCGAGACTTTTCCTTTAAATAAAGTATTTTATTACTCACTCCTCAGGTTAAGGAGGAGACCTGAGATCAGTGCAGGACCTCCCTGGGTGGTAGAGGGAGCAGTACCCTGGACTGACTTAGGTAGGAGCACGGGGTGATATAACGGGGAAAAAATCGGGATAAAAATATAAAAAAAATAAAGTATTTTAAATTGAATTGAAGATAATACTAATCCACAGGGCAATGCATACTGACCCAAAAGGTTGTAGGAGAATTACTCCCAGAAAGCCTCTGAGGTCTTTACACTGGCTGCCTGTCCATCAGAGGACAGACTTTAAAGTTCTGATGCTGGTCTATAAAGCTCTGAAAGGTTTATAACCAGAACACATCAGTGCCCTCCTGACCCGGTATGAACCTCCAGACCCCTCAGGTCATCTGGATCTGTTTTTTGTATCAGTTCCCAGAGTCAGAACCAGACCTGGAACAAACTCCCAGAAACCCTCAGATCAGCTGAAACACTCCGTGTATTTAAGTCCAGGTTGAAGACACACCTGTTCTCAGCTCCTTTTGAGTAAAGTTATAAACCTGCACTGGTACTTTTAAACTGGCTTAGAAACTTGGTCATATTTTAACTACTGATTTTCATCAGATTTGTATGTCCTTTTATGTCCATGTTTTATTTAAATGTTAAATCATGCTTTTTATTTATGTTTCAATGTCTTTGTAAAACACTTTGAATTGTGCTATAGTAAAAAAAACTTGCCTTGCCTTGCCTTACTTTAGACGAGATAGGATGAGACAAAACTGGCAAATCACAGCAGCTCCGTGTAATTACACAGATTCAAAAATGTAATTATCAAGCACTACAGCTAATGTGAAACTAATGGGGAATCTATGCCGGGTGTATCCAAGTCTTAAGACTATCAAGGCAGAAACTCTGGTCTCAGGCTGTAGTCTATGCAGATGTATGACGGCATCTTCAACTTCTATTTTACCAATCCCACTTATGCTTGAAGCCAGTGAACAGTTTAGTGCCTGACCACACACCTAATCTTGATTTAAAAGCAGCGCAAAAAAACTTTTGTTTTATTAAAATATACATTTATTTTCATTTGAAGGAATAGTTGCAAAAAAACAAAAAAAGCCAAAGTAATTTAATTGTGTCTGTCCTGGTAAAACGACTCTGTAGCTGATGTTGCACATTAACAACAATGAAACTAACTCAC
Source organism: Cololabis saira (assembly GCF_033807715.1). Lineage (NCBI taxonomy): Eukaryota > Metazoa > Chordata > Actinopteri > Beloniformes > Belonidae > Cololabis > Cololabis saira. The sequence goes on along the minus strand of NC_084591.1, from coordinate 42,738,070 downwards.
AGATGAATCTTGGAAGATGTGACTCAAATGAGAGTAATTGCAGAAGAAACAATAAGAATGGGCTAGTAAAAAAGAAAACACAAGTAAATATTTTATGGTGAGGTAAAAGTGACTTTACACCACCACCTATAGGGGGACCCAACGAGCTAGAAATAGCAAAAGTTCCTTTAGTGCAGCTATGAGCTGTTTTTGTACCATCCTCAATGAATCCCTTTTCTCCTTCCTGAAGGTAATTCTAATTTTTCAGGTTACTTGTGAGTATTGGTTAAGTATATTACTGTCCTGGTTGGGGTGATTTCCACACAAAAGTTTATATATTCAGTAATACATTTAGTAAAGGTATCAATCTCATCTCCATGTGATTCACAGTTTGTAGCAAAACACCTGCATAACTCCCTCAGTTTCCTGTGGCCACCTCCTCCAAATTCTTTAGTTGAGGTTCCTATGAACAATGGCTGTATCAGTGGAGGATAGAGAGACCTTGACACGTCTTGCTGATAGCAGATTAAGCTGTAAACTGCCCTGAAGTTTGCACACAAAAAATATAAAGCTGTGGCAGGATGAAGCTCGACTCCTGAGGTTGGTAAACAGGGGCCGGATTCACCAATATCTTCTTAAGAAAATCTTAAGAAATGTCTTAAGATCTAAAATAAAGAAGTTCATAAGAAAGTTCTTAAGTGCAATTCCTCAATATTTTCTTAAGAACCATCTTAAGAACTGTCATTTCTTACGAATTTCTTATTCGGGGGGAGAGGCGTGTTCGGCGGGTCAAACCGCGCTGTCTTCCCGGGGAGAAACTGATCCAATGAACTGACCTGCAGCTCTATGGAGAATTGTCTTTTATTTCAAGAATACCATTTCTTCTTAAGTTTTTTCTTAAGAAGATACTTAAGAAGAAAGTTGAGAAAATACTTTCTTGGAGAATATGACTTCTTCTCTTTTTTCTTCTTAAGACTGAACTTAAGAAAAAAATGACACTTAAGAAGATTTTTTTTCTTAAGAATGTTTTGTGAATCCGGCCCCAGGACTTTATTCCAGGCAACGGAATCACAACTGACAACAGAAACTGACAGCTGAGAACTGACACAGAACACGCGTTGCTAAGCAACCATAAAACGCCCCGTGACCACGCCCCCTTCCCTACAGTCCTGATGGGTGCGAGGGCCGTAATTGTGTCCGCCACAATGCTTCAATTTCTCTAGTAGGGGAGTTGGCAAACTGTGGCAACGTTAGAAGTGTACCAAACAGAGAGACATGTGGTTCAAATGTCCACAGATCCTCACAAATGTCTTCACACTGCAAAAACTCAAAATCTTACCAGGAATATTTGTCTTATTTCTAGTTAAAATGTCTCATTTTTAGTCAAAAAATCTCATTACACTTAAAACGAGAGTCATTACCAGAAAAATAACTTGTTATTTGACAATTTTCACCTGTTTCAAGTAAATTTCCACTTGAAATAAGTAGAAAAATCTGCCAGTGGGACAAGATTTATCTTCTCATTACAACCAAAAAATCTTGTTCCACTGGCAGATTTTTCTACTTATTTCAAGTGAAAATCTACTTGAAACAGGTGAAAATTGTTGTTTTTTTCCAGTGATGAGTCTTGTTTTAAGTGTAATGAGATTTTTTTTTAACTAAAAATGAGACATTTTAACTAGAAATAAGACAAATATTCTAGTTAAGATTTTGAGTTTTTGCAGTGCACGGGCACCATCCACCCCACCCAGGGTGTGGGCGCTGAAGTCCCGTCTTCTAGCCGTGAGACGGCTGCACTACCAGCTGCGCCACCGTGCCCCTTCTTTTTTTAAACAACTATTCGCGAAATGCAATATGATGTTGCAGCAGACGTCAGTTTTCTTCATACAGTATGTGAGAGCAAACTTGAATATGTCCTTCAGCAGCCTTCCTTATCAAACAACCTTTATTGGGACCTGAGATGGATTCTGTCAAAGATGACTAAAATCACAGACAGTGAAGTAGAGCAAGACAGAAAAACAGAAGATTGTGATGGATGTGGTGCATGTAGTGTAGTGTAGTGTATGTTAATGAGTGTGTGATGGTTGTGTGGTCAAGTTGGATGTAACCCCATCAATTCATACCAGAGGTGAAGAGAGACATGAAGCAGTCATGTTGACCACCAAAACCAGTTCAGCAACCAGCTGATGGTGGGATGTCCACTGTTACTAAAATAAAATTGATGAACTCTGCCAGTAGATAATATGGAAAAACAACTTACAGTTAAGAGTTCAATATCTGGGCTATATTGCTGCTCTTTCACAGTTACATTTCACAGGCACTGATATTCCACTACTCTTAGTTTTGCCATTTGCTTTCTCCGTTTGGCTACATGTATATAGTCTGAAAGCCAGTAGACAGGTATTACGAGCTGGGAATATGTTCCTGCAGCCATGTCTCTGTGAAACGTGTATTGTTGCATTTGTGATATTCAAAAAAAAGATGGATGAGTTTGGTGGAAATGGTAGTTCCATCTCATCCTCATGCTTCTTATTCAAAGATTGATTGTTTTATTATTTCATGGGCTGTTGTCTCTAACACGAAAGATTCACTAATAGGAAATATTGTAATATTGAATTATGCACAGGTGGAGATTGTTCTCTGCTTATCAAAACCTAGACCAAGCAGGTGAAGATTCAATGTATAACTATTTCAGGATGACCACTCTTTCGAATTTTATTAAAAAATTAGATATTGGACTATTGGTTGCATGACGAGGGTTTAACATCAAACCCAGCTGTGGAGTGGAATGCATTTAAGGCAGCGCTGAGAGGATGCATTATTCATATCTAAACAGGAGATCTGTCAGACCCTTGCATGAGTTTGACGTGGAAACGAAAGATATACACGTCAATTCTTTTGGAGCTAAACTAATTGAGAGTCGAGCATACTTAATAAAAAAGTAGAATACTTTCTTTTTAGAAAAAAAGTACAATATACAGAAAGAGTAGGCAGATTTTTGGCACAGAGAGTAAAGGTACAGGATACTCAAGCAATCATACCAGCAATCCTAGAAAACCGTGGCTATTTGAAAACAGATGAGATGGATGTCAGTGCTATATTTAGTGCTTTTTTATCAAGACTGTCTCAAATCATACAACCCAAACAATCAGAATATACTTCTGTTTTATCTGGTGTAAGTTGTCTGACTTTGACTGACAAGGAACTGGGTGCAGACATTACACTAAAGAGGTCAAAGGGGTATGGGGGACATGCAGAATGGGAACTCTCTGGGTCTTACAGGTGAGCTTTATAAGGCTTTTTGAGACTTATTGGCACCAAAGTTTTCACGGATGCAAGGGAAAGGGGGCGCACTTCTAGTTAGTATTCACACAGTGCTGAATATCCTCATATACAAAAAAGGTAGGGACCTGCAAAATTGCGGTAGTTATCACCCCGTATCGCTGATACGAATGCCTAGTTCTCTAAAAATTAGGCATCAAGGCAGGAAGTTGTTTATACCAAAACATGTTCACCCTGATCAAGTGGGTTTTATTAAGAATAGGACTTACTCCGATCATTTTCGCAACCCTCTCCATCTTATATGGTATGCTGGACATGGAACAGACACCCCTATAGCTCTCTCCCTTGATTGTGAGAAGGCATGCAACAGGGTGGAGTGGGGTATACCTTTTTCAGACTCTAGAGAAGTTTGGCCTTGATTCATCTTTTATCAGATGGGTAAAACTACTATATCACAGTCCTAAAACCATCAGTTCTAACAAAGGATAGATCTCTGGTATTTGGGCTTCATAGAGTGATAAGGCAGGGCTGTCCCTATATACTTTATATATATTGATTTTTGCTTTGGCTGTTGAACCATTGGCAATTTCTATAAGGAATGACAATAACATAACTGGTGTAAGGGCTGGAGATAGGGAGGTGCTTTTACACCTGATTACTCTTTTTCGGATATATTACAATACAAAGTAAATTGGACAAAGTCGTTGGCGATGCCTCTATCAAGACTTTGCATGCCTAGTGTCAGAATGGGCCCTTCCCCAGTTCAGGCCTTTATCACTCAGACAACAGCTCAAATCACCCAAGACAACCCTGTACTTTCTTTCTCACAGGACAGGACCAATGCTTTGTCTACTCTGAGTTCTACAACATGGAAGCAGTTTCAACTCCCAAAACGGCACTCATCACTGGATGTAGGAAGTGTTATGCCATTGGAAATCCAATTCCTTAAATACCATTCAAGGAATGGTTAAAATGTCTCCGGATGAAAGGCTAAGTTACAAATTGATAAACACGTCGACTTGGTGGCATTACTGGATGAGGTGTTTGATGAGCACCTAAAAACTGCCACTGCTTTTAAGGGCGCATCAAAAACGGTGCAAAATGAGCTCCTGGAAAGCATTCTAGCAATCAGGGAACACATCAGGAGGAGGTCAAGTCCACTGATGTCAATGAGGTACATTGACTCAAACCATGAAGTCCAGGAGCATTTCTTTGAATGTCTGCCTATTGTGGAGAGAAATAGGACATTTAAACTAGTGCTTTCAAATGTGATCATCAGTAATGTCAGGTGTCTCGCAAATAAGATGAATGAGCTTGACACGCTAGAGAGGATAAATCTTGAGTTTCAACAATGTAATTTTCTGTGTTTTCACTGAGAAGTGGTTGCAGGACCATATCCCCGACTTCAGCGTCTCTGAAAGAAACCCTGTCCTATGTATGTTATCCATCAAACATTATGACAGTTTTATCTTCGGTGAAACTCATGACTAAGAAAAACACAGATCACTGGTCAAAAAACATCTTTCTTAACACGGAGAGGCCAGAGAGGCCCAAAGTCATGTGATGCTTCGAGGATTAAATATAGATTCATGCTGTTCACATAGTTTTACTTATGAGAGAGATGATCGTTGACACGTCCTCTGCGTGTTGTAAGACTCAAATCACATGTATATTGAGTTAAATCTGTTAGTATATAATACACGTGACAGCAAAACGAAACTAAGAGTACTGTTTTTCGCCCCACAAACTTAAGTTATGGTGTTGATTCTTAAAATACAAACAAAAGAAAAAGGGGTGTAATGATGCACTAATGCTGAACATAAAAATGTACAAACCTGTACAAACCCACACCTCTTCAGGGAATGTAATACAAAGCAAGGAACAACGATACCCATAATGCAATGGAGTCAACACAACTACTGCGCGTTTTCTTTCTTTCAGGTCTCATCTTCTGACAGGAGCGTACTGAGCTCACGGTCAACGTTTTTTCTTTCATTTTTCACTTGTTTTTGCAAGTACCTTGGTCGGATGAGCGGGTTTTCATGAATATTTATCCTCATCCTCATATTCAAATTGATCTACTTGAGGGAGGAGACAGGGAGGAGTGCTCCCACATCCGCGTTCAATTTCACATTCAATTTCTTTTTGCGTTGGCATGATTTCTGCACAAGGATTCACGATGAAATGCAGACACTCTTTGTACATGAGACCCATGGTCTTCATCAGAACCAGTCCTCACCAGATTGTTATACCATCTCGGTGGTAATTGGGCCGAGTTGTGTATCTCGTTGCTCTCAGCAGCTGTTTTGAAGAAATCATTGTTTTTTTTCTCTGTCCTACAGTGTGCTGATCTCTGAAAGTCTTGTTCTTTGGTTTTCTTAATTGCGACCTTTTGGATCTCCTCTCACTCCCTGGTTGGATCCTCTCCCTGCACCAGCCACAGCCCATTTGAGGAAGCTGCCCACCTCTGACTACTTTTTTTTTTTTTTAATACTCAGAGGAACCAGCAACAACAGGCCAGAAGCCTATAAGCCAGTTTTCTCATCATTGCTGTAATTTTTTTTTCTACATATTTTAGAGGGGGATAGGGGGAGGGGGGGCATCTGCAGTAAGTCTGAAATGAGAGAAACACAAGAAAACACACAACGGGCACACAAGCCTTTGGAATCTGCAAGAGAAAAAACAAACAAACAGGAACAGGCAGAGACACAAACAGCAACCATTCCAGGTCAAGTCAAGTCGAGTCAAATTTGATTTGTATAGCACATAAACAAACGGCTGAGCCTCAACCAAAGTGCTTCACAGAAAGTGCTTAAAAGGCGAAGACATAAAAAAGGGACAAGAAAAGGGCTAAGAGACAAAATCTGAATAAGACAATATAAAAAGACACTAATTAAAAGCAAGGGAAAAAAGGTGGGTCTTTAACTGAGACTTAAAAATATGTAAAGACTGGGCCGCCCGGATGTGTAGGGGGAGGGAGTTCCAGAGTCTGGGGGCTCCACAGCCAAGGCTCTGTCCCCCCTGGTTTTAAGCTGGTCTTGGGCACTTCCAACAACAGTTGGTCGGCTGACTGGAGTTCTCCAGATGGGATGTGGTGGTGGAGAATATCAGACAGGTATGTGGGGGCCAGGCCGTGGAGGGATTTGTAACCGGTCAGGAGAAGTTTGAAATCAATACGGTAGCGGATGGGGAGCCAGTGGAGTGATGTAAGGACCGGGGTGATGTGTTCTCGCTTCTTTGTGCAAGTAAGGAGTCAAGCGGCTGAGTTTTGAACTAACTGCAGGTGTTGGAGTTGAGATTGGTCGATGCCGGTGTATAGGGCGTTGCAGTAGTCCAGTTGAGAGGTCTCTCAACTACATCAGGACTTGGCTACTGCGATCATCTGTCCCCAAAACTGTGGGGTGAGCATGTAGGTGAGTGTCTATGTCTATGTCTGTGTAAATGTGTGTGTGCAAGGTCAAAACAGGGCTTTACCTGAACTGCAACAATAGTGGAGGAAGGAGGGCACAACCACGCCACCAGAGACACCAGATGCCGACAAGGAAGAAACCTGAACCCAGCCCACCAGCAGCCCCACAGAGGACCAGAAGAGGGACAGGAGGTAAGCCCCCACCAGCAAGCCCTGCTCCCTCCCAGTGGCGACAGAGGGAAGCCCCGGGTGGAGCCCCCATGTCCACGGGAGGAGGCAGCCAGGAAACCCACGGCGACGGACCAGGACCCAGCCAGGCATCAGCCACCTGGTATAGGCCGATCGCAGGGCCAAGAGGTCCATGCCCTCCAGGGCCACAACCCCCACCTGGCGAAAGGCCAGCCCGCCTAGAGAGAAGGGGCCACCCCGACAGCCGACGCCAGCGGGCCGGCACCCTCCTCGATGAAAGCGGGAACCCCACAGCCGAAGCGGAGATGGGCACAGAGCGCGAGAACCCCCTCAAAAAGGAGCCACCCCGATAAGCCCAACAGCAAAGAGGCCCAAACCCAGGCTAGACAACAGACATCCATTCACACAGATACACTAACATACACTTACTGACAAAGACATGGACAATCATTCTCTCACCCCCCCCATCTCCCCCTGGAGGCCTGGGACAGCCCAGCAGCCCCCCCGCACCCTCTGGCAACACAGTGAGGTGTGACTAATGCAGTTAAAACAATGAGGGGAGGCCCAGCTGACTACTGCCTGCTTGCCCTCCGTCAACTCATTCACCATCGGTCACAATAGGCAGATCTACCTCCTCCCAACATCAGTCTCCACCAAAAGACTCACTCACCCCACTGATACATGGTTAGTTGGTGTACTAAAGAGGAGACTATATAATGTTAACAGCAGACACTGGAATGGTCAGAGAATGTGATGGTCATGAGGTTGAGCCCAAGAATAGCACAGATTGAGGCCGGTGGATCAGTTCAATTTATTAGTCAAAGCTGAACGTGGTAATCCACAACCTGAACAGGCCAAAAATCAGTCCTTCTTAGATGCAGAAACCTTCAGGCAGGAAATCCGAGCAACCAAGAACCAGACAAGCGACGAACAGGCAGATTAATCAGGAACAGGCAGGGTCAACACCAACAAGACAATCCAGAAAAAACTGCTAGAAAGCTTTGCATGGAACAAAGACAATCAGGCAACGACTGAGTGGAAGGAGTGGGTATATATCTGTTGAGGGAACACAGGTAATTGTGGTTGCACTGATGAAGCTGGCAGTAGGAAAGGAATGCCAGGAAAGGATCTACTGTATAGGCGTAGTGTAGGTCTATAGCAGCATATCTAGGATGAAGTTTCTTTGTTTTGTTGTTTTGTTTTTTTATCTTCTCTTGAATTGTTGTTTTTCAAAGCTATCTTTAAGTCGGGCTGCTCTAGTCTTGTCCTGCAGCTGCAGCTATGAGTACTAGCCCTAGTTTACACTAACTATTGGCTTTACTGGCAGCTGATTAATGTTTTTACTTGCATTTAATTTAAATTTGAGCAATGGGTATTAATAATATTGCCAATTTTGTCAGGGGAATCCTTCTGGGTAAAACCACTTTAACAAGCTTAAAATAAATGAAAACACAGTAGGCACATATATACATCACAAAGTCTCTCAAGCAAAGGTCAAATAACTCTTCAAGAGGTGAACTGGGAAGGTCAACCACCAACCCTCCAAGTGTTGGACGGCCCGCGTAAATTAGGGCTACAGTCGTCTTCATGTCTCACCATGTGTGCTGGGTCTTGCTCTTTGCACCATACTTTTCATCTTCTGTTCTTCCACCTCTGAGTGAGTACAGATGAGTGAATGCTGTTTAGCTGCATTGCTTGTTTTGGAACACTGAAGTAAGTGTTAGGGTTGTGTTTGAGAACGGCAGCTCTGTTTTCACGCCATCAATCCCAGGATCCCCTTTTGTCTGGACTGTCACCAAGCAAGTCTTGGGAAAGTGGGTTGCTGTAATAAGAATGGTGTGTTATGTGGTAATATGTGGGTGTGGGGATTTTAGGAAGGAAGGGCAAAGATATGGGGTTACTTTGTGGACTTCGAAGAATAAAGAAAGACGATTTCCTGACATGTGACTGCTTATCAAAAAGGCTTTTAATTCAAGCTGTCAGTATTAAGATATGCCTTTTTTCATCCAATCTCCTTTCGATGTGATCAAAAGCATTCTAAATGAAATAAAACACCTCTCAGGGTTAATGTCATGCAAAAACATCATTTTCTTTGGTCTGTAAACACAACACTCCAAAATGTCACATTCTCCTTGATTCAGCTCAAATACCATGTTTATTAAATACCATTTTTAGTCATGAAGGTTGCAACAAACTTCAGTTGTGAGTGAGTGGACGTGTGGGTTAATTTAACCAAGGAGTTTATCATGTTGAACAGGTGATTGGAATTGCTGTAGTGCCTTCATGGCCGACCAGACTGCAACTGCAGTTTTGGCAGACTGCTTTTGTCTTCAAGTGTTACTAAACAGCTGAGGTCCTCGTGGGCCGTCTTCCTTTTAACAGCCAAAGTAAACTGAAGTATTATCGTGGGTGACATTCACAGTTGCCTGACATTTGAACGTATGTTCCAAAACTATACTTCTTTTATACTTTATATTTACAGAGAAATACTTGAAGTGCTGAATATATTTGTTTATTTGCTAATATGGCTGAAATTTTATGGGATTCTAATAAATACTTTGAAAGTTGTGAAAATTTGCGAAAATGCTAATAATTTCTGTATTTTGTTGTTAGGTTTGAGGCTTTCGTTAAAATATACTGTTACTATTAAAAACTATTATGCTAAAATTCCTTTATATTTGTAAATACATAAATGCTATAGCAATATTATTATTATTAGGGCCCGAGCACTGACAGTGCGAAGGCCCTATTGTATCTGTAGGAATTTTTCTCGTTTTTCTTCCGACGAAATGAGGGCCTTTTTTCCCCCTAAACGTGCCCCAAAAGTCACCAAATTTTGCACCAAGCCAGGCCTGGCGAAGAATTTGATATTTAATGGTTTGCATTAATGGGCGTGGCAAAATGGCTCAACAGCGCCCCCTAGAAAACGTTGTGCCTCAAGCCCCACAATACGGTTTGACGTACATGCACAAAAATCGGTACACACCTGTATCATGTCGCAACTTAAAGAAAAGTCTCTTGGCGCCATGGCCGAAACCAAACAGGAAGTCGGACATTTTTAATGAATCGTGTAATTTAGGCGCAATTTATGCCGTTCCTTCAGCAGTTAATATGGCCCGAACCGTAACGTGCACCCAGGTGTGTTGTACATCAAAATGTGTGTAATGGCAATCCAACAACAAAAAATGCCATGTGAGGGAATTTGAAGCCATTTCCAACTCATGCTGGTTCCGAAAGAATAGGTCCGACAGGGAGCAGCGTTCAACACATTATTTTGCATGTGCAAAACCGGGTGCTGAATGAAATATTAAGTGCAAGCTTGCATATGATCAAAAAAGACAAGTGTATGTCAAATATCTCTGATTTGTGTATAGACCAAAGGGGTGTGTCAGCTTATTTCCTCTTGTTTAAGAAATTGTCGTTTACTATTAGCACACACTAAAAATGCACATTACCACCTCGAACCAGTCCAACCACCTGACAAATCCCAATTCACCTCCTGTCAAACTTTTTCTCCGTAGAAACAAAATGTTTTATTTTGTTGTACCTGGTGATAATGACAATAAAGATCTATCTATCTATCTTATGCAAATGTTGATAAGCGATTGTTTCTTACCTTTGTGGAAACACCCGACACTGCTCTTAGGCAGGTTGCAGCTTTAATAACATGGAGTATTTGATGTGCTGTAAATGAAAAGAACATACGTGTATTATTACTTACACTGTGTGTTTTCTCTGTGTATGTACAGTAGATGTTATTTGTTATGAGAAGATTTGCTGAAACGCTTTTTAGTCTGTTGAATGCTACAAATTACATAAACTCGTCTTGGTTCCAGTGTCAGTGTTATTTGCATACATTCTGTTGCACTTTAATTATAGCAGTGTTTTCACACTGTGGTACTAATATTTGCAATACTTGAAGACTTCTTGACTTGTGTGTCCTATCTCCTTCTGCACTTAGGCAAATGGAGACTGCAATGTTGGGGGGGGCTCAAAATGAGTTAGTAGTGGATTGTCTTCTTTATTTTCTTTTTCTTTTGGGTATCATCTTTCATACCCCCCAAGGGAAGACCACATGACCTGGAACGCCACAAAGAAAGAAAAAGGAGAGAAATTTCAGGCCCCGCTGCTCTGTGCTTTACAATGAAAACCACATGTAGGACAGACGGAGGGGGCGAGGTGTGTGTGTGTGTGTGTGTGTGTGTGTGTGTGTGTGTGTGTGTGTGTGTGTGTGTGTGTGTGTGTGTGTGTGTGTGTGTGAGGAGGGGGGAGTGCTGTGACTAAAAGCCCAGCCTCTGAGAGAGAGAGGAGGTAGTGCTCTGTGCTTTGCTCACATTCCCGAGCGAGCAGAGCTGCGAGGGACAGAACTGTGATTACAGTATAACGGTGTCCACGAGGAGACTCTCTAACAGACACTCACTTATCCAGGGCTCGGGAACTTCTGTACAGCTCCAGGACACAAAGTTGCCTCAAGTGTTGACTTGGGAGAGGGAAAAAAACAACCTCATCCAAGTGGCCATTGTTATCTGCTTTATTTCTACTCGAGGGAGAAAATAAGAACAAATACAAGAAGAACAATAGAAGCAAACATGTCGAAAGCTCTGTTGAGAAGAAACTCCAGCAAGAAGGGTTTACAAAACCTGATGAGGTAAGTGATTGATCTTTTCTGATTTCACCTGCTGGTTTCTGTTTGTTCTCTCTGTTTCACATTGAAAAAGAACCACTGGTTAATATTTAAACACCATGTACACACATACACACACACACACACACACACACACACACACTGAAACACACACTTGCTCAAAGTGAGTAAATTTGAGACTTTCCTCATTTCATACCTGCATAAAAAGATTATTATGTTTATATTTTGGCAGTCTGTTTCAAAGATAAACATGTTTGTCTTAATGGGAGCAGTGGATTAGTGGAAGTGTTTTGGGTCACACGTGGTTTTGGGGGGATTTAGGGATTTTGAATCCAATCAGCTCCTTTGACATTCATTCATAACAACAAAGAAGCAATTCACTGTTGAAAGCTTTTCCATTTAAAACACAGCATTAAGTTAAATCAGTGCAGGAAATAGCCGTTCACCTTCTTATCCTAGAGAGCAAAGCACCTGGGAAGGTGGAGGAGAGTTGGAAGCCTGGAGCGTCTGTTTTGCTGCGGGGAAAGGGAAATGGTGTCACTGACCGGTGTCAGAGGTGACATGTCCTCTCAGTCCGTCTTTTGTTTGCCGGGTGCTTGCGGGCACAGAACATCCCGTCTCTGGATTATTTTTTCAGTCTCTGTTTGTGCGACTCTTCGCTGGTATTTCATCCACATGAAAGCAAGTGATTCCGCTGCCTATGTTGAACTTTAAAAAGAGCATGTTGTCTTGACTTTTAGACACAATAAGAAGTCTTTTACATTTACACTTTTACATTTTTGGCATCCTTAAAGTTGAGAACAAATGTATTTGTTGTGCGAGTTGCTCAAAAAATTAAAAGTAAATATATTTATATTTATATATATATATATATATATATATATATATATATATATATATATATATATATATATATATATATATATATATATGTATATATATATATAAAGAAGATATATATATATAAAGAAGAATATTGAAATATTCTGTGTTTGTCATTAGGGCTGTTCGATTAATCGATTTTAAATCGTAATCGCGATTATGTAATTAGAACGATGTTAAAACGTGAAACTCGTAAAATCGATTTTTCACTTTTTTTTTTACCTTGTCTGCACACATATTAATGATTAATGAATACCTCTCAATACCTAGAAAATGTCTTGTTTTATTCAATTGGAAATATAACTTACTGTATGTTTGCAAGTGCTGATTTGCTGATTTTTTATTTTTCAGAGATAAAACTTTATATTTTATTATATTTTTTAAAACTTTTTTTCAACTTATTTTACAGAGTTTTGCACTTTATTAATTCATTTTTGGTTTAATAAGAGCAAAGTTTGCACTTAAAGCCCAATGGGGCAAATGTTCAATAAAAAAACTGCATATTTGAAATCATTTCTTTGCCTTTTGTCAATTCACAAAATAATCGTAATCGTAATCGAAAATCGGATTTTGAGAGAAAAAAATCGAGATTTTATTTTTGGGCAAAATCGAACAGCCCTATTTGTCATTAGTAGTTGACTAGTTACATATTATTCTGTGCCAAAAGTAATTTGGTACATTTGTCATATTATTTTATGTTGCATCTCATAAAACTGCTATGTGTTCTTGCTCCTTAAAAGACCAACAGATGTAGCTTGTTAAAGTGAAGCGAGAACATTGTCACCCTCATAGTAGATTTAGTATAACCCCAGAAACTCTGCCACTGATCACAATGATGCAAGCAGATCTTTATAATTAGATACAGGACCCCTATAAAGTTCGAGGCACTATCAGTGGTCAATTAAGGGATCTGTTCAATATCCACAAAGACGGTATCATGAGTGTGGTGTTTTGGGATACTCTTCGTGACATCGCTTTAGCACCCTGTGTTATTGATTGTTTTGGTCATCCCAGAAACTCTTTCTTGTCGTCGTTCTCTCGTACTAAATCAGTGTGATGATTATATTTCTAATTGGATACATCTTCATACAAATCACTTCAAAATGATTCTGTAAGGAGTTACTTCCTTCCATAATTATAGTAATATGTCTGATATTCTGTTACTAATTAGTTACACTACATGTAATAATAATAATGAAAAAGAACATAAGATTGATATCATAACAGACTTTAATTGAAAACAGATCAGTGCCAGTGTGTGCAGATGTTAACAGCTTGCAATGTTTCCGAGCCTCAGGTCATCATCCGAATCAGTGGGAACTCAGTTTAAGACTGCATCATCTCACTTCCTCCTCTGCACATTCACAGCTGAAAAGCATTCGTCTCATCCTTGAAGCTGCGCCACACATCCCCTCCATCCCCCAATATCTTTTTACACTGTTCTACACAGTATTTTTTAAGAAAAAATACAATAAAAATTAGTCTTGGTCCTCAAGTTTAGCTTTAAAACAAAGTTTTAAATTCAGAAAACAGATTTTGTGAAAAGTAAAGTAAAACAATTAAGCCATTGTATCTGAACAGGAAAAGTAGCAAGTGGATGAAACCGTTAGCCGGTGCCGTTTCAAGGTCGTTACAGCTGTGTTTTTACTTGGTACCACAAAAATGTCCTGCTTTTGTGAGAAATACTGACTGAACTACAACAGGAGATGACCAGCTGAATGTCACAAGACTATGTTGTCATGGCAACATCCTAATGGTGACAGTTCATATAAACTTACAAGCGCAGAGCGTAAGGAACAACACAGCTGAAGCCAGTACATTTAACCTGGTTAAGAAGCAGTGAACTGATAGAAAAAGGTGACTAAAGTTGAATTAGACGATTAAAAAGTTTATGCAAGAAAAAGCAGTGATCATAAATTTCACCCTGGTTAAAATGCTTCACACATGGTGAAACCTTTCAGATGTTTGCATGTCTTTTTACACTCACCAACCACTTCATACCTGGTATGTCTGATAAAGTGGCTGGCCAGTGTTTGTTTCTTTAAATTATAGAGTGTAATAAGCAGTATCAAAGTCTCAAACAATACCCATTCTTACTAAACTTACAAATGAAAGACGGGCTTGTGTACAATTGTGAATACATGTGGACTTGAGAGATGTTTTCCCTAAAGGTTTTTCACAAATGTAAAAAGCATGGATTTATCAGAGATTATATTACTGTAAAGCATTTACATATTACCATGCTTGTTTTTTAATTGCATTTTAATTTTCCTATGTCCTGCAGAAAGCGGGTCAGTTCTGGATTATGGTGATGTTATTTATCAACATGCATCTGCTTCCACCCTAAAATCACTTGATGCTGTTTATCACTCAGCTCTAAGATTCATCACTGCTGACAGTTATTCTACTCATCACTGCATCTTATATGAAAAACTTGGGTGGACTCCCCTTTCTGTCAGACGTGATAGGCATTGGTTTCTCTTTGTTTATAAAGCCCTAATTGGAAGCTTCCTCATTACCTTAGCTCCTTACTGAGGTGGCATAATGGTAGATACTCAACCCGCTCCTCTGATTTTCTTATGCTGGAAGTGTCATGTCCACGGGCTGAATTTGGAAAAACTGCATTTAGCTACTGCTCACAGTTGGAACATTTTGCAACATGCATTGAAGTTGGAAACGTTTGTGCAGCTTGTTCAATTCAAATTCTTGATTGCTGACCATTTTACTGTTTGTAATTGTTTTTAATTTTTCTCTTTTATTATTATTGTATTATTCTTTTTATATGGTTGTTGTACAATCGCCATCATTGTAAATGAGGGCTTGCTCTCAATTATTTCTCCGAATTCCAAAAAAGGTTGATTGACAAGCCTTTACAGGTCCATATTTCTCGTTCCCATTAGTCATGAGGTCTTGGTATCAGTGAGCTCATGGTAGAGCTGTGAGTCAGTGCAGGGCTGCCGCCGGGCTGCAGATAACAGCTGGAGGAGGCTCTGCTTGTTCTGACTCAGACCACTCAGCACATGCTCTCCGTCTTGAGGAGCAGACAGCAACGATGACATCACACCAAGAGTTATGTGGGACTTGTGCTTCAAAAGAAAACAGTGCTTATATCCTCTATCAACCATATCAAATTCCATGGTTATTTATCTATTTAGGGCAGCACAGTGGCTTGGTAGTTAGCACTGCTGCTTCAGTGCAAGGACATTCCTGTTTTGAATCCCAGCAGGAGTCTGTTTTTGTGGAGTTTGCACGTTCCTTCCATTGTTGTGTGGGGTTTCTCCAGGTTCTCAGGGTTCCTCCAGCAGTCCAAAACCATGGGCATTAGGATCATTGATTATTCTAACTTCCCTTTAGGAGTGAGGGACAGTGTGAATCACCTGTGATGGACAGGTGACCTGTCCAGGATGTAGCCCTGCTTTTAGCCCAAAGAAATCTGCGATGGGCTGGAGCAGGCCTGCGTAACCCTAAAAGAATAAGAGAGTGTAGAGGATGGATGGATGTGTGAGTTAATAAATGGTCTAGCTCAGGGGTCTGCAACCCAAAATGTTGAAAGAGGCATATTGGACCAAAAACAAAAATGTCTGGAGCCGCAAAAAATGAAAAGTCTTGTATAAGCCGTAGAATGAAGGCAAATGGCGAAAGGCGAAATGTCGAGAAAAAAGTCGAAATGTTGAGAAAAAAGTTGAAATATCGAGATTAATGTTGAAGTACAATTTCGAGAAAAAAGTTGAAATGACGAGGAAAAAAGGGGAAATTTCAAGAAAAAAGTCGAAATGTTGAAAAAAAGGCGAAATGTCGAGATTAATGTTGAAGTACAATTTCGAGAAAAAAGTCGAAATGTCGGGAAAAAAGTCGAAATTTCGATAAAAATGTAGAAATTTCGAGAAAAATGTAGAAATGTCGAGATTAAAAAGGAAAGGAAAAAGGAAGAAAAAAAGAGGAAAAAAGGAAAAAAAAGAGAAAACAAGAGAAAAAAGAAGAAGAAAAAAAGGAAACAAAAGGTCAAAGATTTTTGAAAAAGCTCCAGGGAGCCACCAGGGCGGCGCTAAAGAGCTGAATGCGGCTCTAGAGCCTAGTTGAATCTAGTGAATCTAGTTGCCGACCCCCGCCCTAGCTGAAGGAAAAGGAGGTTATGACTGGATTAAAAAAATATTTTTACAGTACTATATTTGCCTATTAATTTGCGCACTAGTGATAGCGAACACAGACACAAAGCCAGAACTTATTGCCAGATCAAGTGTAGTTCATCAGAGCATGTCAAGGCAAGACATGCAGCAGACCCGGTCTGGTTTTAATCTGCTCTGTGTGGGAGACAAACATGCTGGATTGGCTCATCCAGCAGTGGAGATGTCATCTGGTAGTTATATCTACCCCAAAAGGGGCAATGACCTCTGACCATTAAATCCCTTCACACATACGAGGCTTGGCCCAGTGTTTACCATGCAGAAGATAAGAGACTGAGGAATGTTTCTGGGGAATGCAGAGGGAAGGTACCTGATGAGTGATGGGGGCACTGGTCTCCCTCTCCCTCCACAGGTTGTCTCCATCAACAAGATGGAGGGCAGGTAAACAGACTGGAACTTTCCTGCTTCCAGGGGCCATACGTTTGTGAACAGCCTGTATTACTTCAGTGAAAACTGCATAATGTTGTACAATCAGGAAGCCGAAACTCCCCTCCATCTCTGTAACGAAACTCATATGATACTTTACATATGAAATCAATCATTTTTTCCAAATAAGAACAACATGCACTTCGATCTCACTTTGATTCTGTCTTTGTACTCTTTTGATTGGCTAAAAAAGTGAAGGATGGATGAATGAGAGGCACATTAGCTCATCTGTCAGTCAAAAATGTTATGACAAGAGAAATAGGATTGTTACAGCTGTTCATTTGTAGGAATCGTGTTTTCACTTAAGGGCATAAATCACTGCAGTAATATTTCTGTCCTTTAGCCGTGCCTCTTAAAGACACTGAATAATATCCCACTTCTCATTTTTCAGGACCTCTTTGCCTTTGCTGTAATTTTCAGGTCATCTTAAATACAAATAAAGTGTTAAATGCAAAACATGTTTTCTTTGGCCTGGACAAAAGTATCTTCTCTCTGCATGATTTTGGAACCACCTTGATTCCCAGACTGGAGGGATCAGTGATCCAAACTTGAACCCAACATGCTTATTACCACCTCAAGGGGCTTTACTGGAATACATGGCCACTGCTACGAAAATGGAGAGAAGAAATTATCTATTTTGCATGGGTTTTTCTCTAGCCTTCCTTTTCTGTTTGAATATATGAAGCACTTCCTCATGCATTCACTGATAAAACATTTAACTCATTTGTATGTGCAGCCTGAGAGGAATTAGGAAAATTCTTCAGAAATCAAAGAAATGTCGCTACATGTGCTACAACGAGGGGTATGCTGAGAAGTAGCACATGCAAACACATGATGGAATGTCATTTGATTACAGTTCTGACATAGATATCATTGAAGTCATGTTATTTTGCTTAATTTTCAGATATAGAAACTTACACCAGTCCAGTGTGTGGAAAGTCATATAAACAAATCAGCAGCACTAAAATTGCCTTCAAAGATACAAAGAGAAAACTGTTGGTTGTTCAGTGTTACAATGTAGAAGCATTTATATATATATATATATATATATATATATATATATATATATATATATATATATATATATATATATATATATATATATATATATATATATATATATATATATATATAAACTTACTGAAAAAATCTTTGTTTCTTAACCAGAGAAATCTGACTATAGTTCAGCTTATTTAACTGCAGAAACAGGCTGTGTTGATTTTTAAGAAATAAAACGTTATGCCACGGACAACAAAACACAAGTGAAGTCCACATATGCCAGGTCATATGAGGTTAAATATAATTTGTGGCTTGATTAATTTTATGCAACAATCAGTCACCTTGTGGAAAACAAAACAAAAATTCTAATTTAATTTGTCATCATTAGCTGGCCTTCTTTCTGTCGGTATAGTTATATAAAGTTAAAGTACTGAAACTGCTCATGTTACGGCCCACGATTGTTGAACAGTTTACCAGAGGACCCGAGAACAGCTCAAAGTCTGAACTACCGGTATTTTAAAAGGTAATTTAAAGCAGCACAATGTAACTTTTCCACCTTAAGCTAATATTTCATCATCATCATTGTGATGGTACATCAACTTCCAACAGGTTTAATGAACCTCTGTCATGGTCTGAGGGGTCTGTATCACCTTCACTGACACTATGTAACTTTGAGGAGCATGGTAGGAACCCTTCCACACTACTGGTAAAGCACTACCGCTTTTGTCCAAAGGAGCCGCCAAACTCAACAAAAGCTGAAAGTTACATTGTGCTGCTTTAAGACTTATCTTTTTAATTTCACTTTTAACTTCGTTTTTATGAGTTTTAATTTATGATTTAACAATATTTAGAGTTTTATTGTGATCTTATTCATTTAGTAAATGTATATAAATCAACAATATCTCCACAATTATAAGGACAATGTGCATAATCTTGGTCTCAATAGCTAAGACCTCCCAGCATACATTTCCAGTGTCTGAAAAATTTTAAATATTCACATGTCTGAGCAAATTGTGATAAACTAAAGAAAAAGCAGCGGCAGCCTGCGCCCTGTTGCGCCCTTTGCTGCCGCGTAAACCCGGCGGCAGAGCCTTGCGCCCTTGTGCGGCAGCACGTACACAATGAATGGGAAAGCCGCCGGCGGCCGCCGCTGTGCACCCTCTATGTGAAAGGGGCTTTCGTCAACCAAGACCGGCAGGATATGTAATGATGGCGGATGAAGCAGTTTCACTACTATGAATGATTAAATCGTGAATTCTGGTCAAAGAATGGTGTGGATAGACTGAACATGACAACGAAACGGTAAGAAAATAAAATATACTGCTTTTGGTGGGAATAGTTTTGGGATTTGTGATGAACTGATGTGATCTGATCTGATGTGCTGGCTGCGAAATGTGAATTTTGGCTTTCGGTTTGTAGCCTATCATCTGAAAGCGTAGCTTTTGTACTTTCCTATGATACCCACTACGTTGGGGTGGAGAAGATGGATCTTGCGTTCTGTTGCGTTTCGTTGCGGGTGTTGCTTATGTTTGGGGCGCCATCATTTGTTGCATGTATTTTTAAGTTGTTATAAATCAAATACTTTGTTGACAAAACATACTTACGCATACGCCAATAGGCATATTGGCTTTAGGGCTTCTTGTTTGAGAAACAGTTGAAAGAAAATACCCTGACAGCACTTGAGTAACTTTTTTCCACACATGAACTGGAGCATCCAGCTTCTGGACCCGGTACCGTCTGTAAAAAAACAAGTTGTCTTTCTTCAGTGTTTTCTCAAAAGACTGAAGATGTTCCTCCATTTTTGCTCAGTTTTTAATATTAGTGCCATGGGTCTATATGCATATGTTTATCTGTGTAATTGCAACAATATGTTTTCGTGGTCAAAGCTGGGACGTTTTTTTTTTTTTTTTAATTGCATCTTTTGATTAGGTAAGGCACTTTGTGTTGCACAAGTTGTATGAAAGGTTGTACACAAATAAAGTTTGATGATTGATTGATTGATTGATTGATTGGTTGATTGATTGATTGATTGATTGATTGATTGATTGATTGATTGATTGATTGATTGATTGATTGATTGATTGATTGATTGATTGATTGATATGACAGATCTAATCTTCCAGTCATAATATCAAAAAAAGAAAAGTTTCCATTTAGTCACAGCAGCTGTGCTGTGCAGTCATGCTGTCACATAAAAAGCGTGGAAGTTTGATTCAATCTGCTCTGTGCGTGTGAATCCCCTACAGTGCCTATTCATAACTCGGCATATGACATTATTTTTTTCTGGGAAGCGGCTTCTTTGTTTTTGTGTCAGCATGACTCAGTGCCCTCCACTGTCCTGACTTGTTATCGCACAACAGTGACTTCATCCCACAAACGTCTTCCAAACAGTCTTTTCTTGCACTACAGAGCCTGGCGGGCTTTCACACTGACAACTAACCTTGTTATTATTGTGTCATTCAGTTCAGTCATCCAGTTGATGACAGCGTGTGGACTTATGAAAGAGCAGCTGAGAGTTTAATGCTGTCCTCCTGAGAGTGAATGCCTCTTTTGTTTTTGTTCCGGTAAACATTACTGGAGAATAGAGCTGAAAACCTGGACAAGTGCAGACACGGCATGACCAACAAGCTGTGGTCTAGTGACTTAGTTGATGGATGGTACAGATTTGTATAATTCTGCAGACATGATAATGATGTTTTTGTTCATGGAGCTTAAGTCATTGTTTCAGAAATCTCCTAGCAACCATGTCTGTCTACAAAACACCAGAAATCTCTTGAAAGAAACAGTCCAAATTGTTTGTGTTTTATTTCTAATTTTCTTTCCCATAGAGTCATATGAACAATATGGATAGCGGTTTGACATCATAGAGCAGTGATTATCGTAACATAACACAAAGACCGTCTTAGCCCCAACCAAGCAGGGACTCCAAGTTACTGCGCTCAGCGTGAATTTTATTTTGTAACATCAACCCTCTGGAGGCTGCTGATTCAGATCACATTCCAGGTTGTGTGCAGAAGGACAGTGCAGAACATCTGAGAGACGTCCTCACATCTCTCTAAGAGTGCCCGTTGGTTTTAAAAGCACCACCGTAGTACCGTTGCCCAACAACATCAACATAGGCTACCACCAAGTGCCAACCATCTAACTTCTGGGTTGAGGCTCATCCGGAACTATGATTCGTTGCAGTTCCTCGATTTACCGCTAGAGGCTGGCTGCAAAAGTGTTTAAAAAAATGGTTTTGGTGTCAATAGTTTGATTTTACACCCATGACAACTCGATTAAAAAATGAATCGATGCCGCACTACTGAGTCGGCAAGACATGCGCACTGAGCATTGAGTGTGCATATAGTACTCAACATTATTACAGTCCTTCACATGCTTTGTTCACACATAGCCTACTGTACATAGTCTAGAAAAAGATACAGAAGTATCAGCACAAAGACTTCTTTTCCACAACTATCAGACTGCTTCACCAGGAGAGTTGTAATTATTGGTGATCAACAGTGAATCATCCACAACTGTTTTCAAAACGTATTACCAGTTTCTCTTCATTTTCAAGTATTAAATAATAACTGATATCTGGCAACCGTTCCTCCAAATTTGATGATATTCAGTTTTCATGATCTTTAGTCAGGCAGAAGAAATATTAAAGCCTCCTGGAAAGCAATCAATGATATTATTGCACCAATTCATCATCTAGCCCATATCGATTTGTCATCTCATACCAGTAATTCTGTCTCACTGAATCTCCTGTGAGATCACTATTGATTATTGAGACTTAAAGAGGACTTTGCCAGTACTTATGTGAGGAAACCTTTAGGCAGGCAGCAGGTTAGGTCTTGCCTGTGGTGTCGATTTGCTGGGAAAAAACTGGAGGCTCAAAAAAAAAAAAAAGGGAGAGAGAAACCTGCTCGACTGCTTTGGTGTCACGAAAAGTGCTCTGCACATGTTGTTTTCATCACTGGAAAGGCAACATGAACCTGACACATTCATATCTTAGGTTGTGGGCCAGAAATATCTGCTGTGCTGACATGAGCAAGCAAAGCACATTTTGTTTTGATTGATCATATAAGACATAGGACAAGTAGTAAGATGTAAAGCTGCTGTGCTGGTATTCCCACTGCTTAAAAATCCCTTCGATTGAGCTGAATCATGTTGACAAAACTCCAGAAGAAAGCAGTGGGGACTGACACGGCAACCCCAAGAGGCAGCAATATCAAGAAGAAGGAAGACAGGAAACCGGAGGAGTACCACAAATTGAAGGAGATAGAGAAGATCTGGAAGGTGAAGCCAGCAGTGGTGCTGATAGCTTGGAGTCGTGGCCTCCATTGGGAGAGCAGCTCCAGCACATCCCAGGAACAACATCGGAGGTCTTGGTGTAGAAAAGCGCAGTCCCAGGAAAAATAAAAATACTGCTCAGAACCCTCAAACCCCCGAACCTCTGGTAGAGGACTCGAGTTTGGTTAAAAAAATCCCTGTCAGAGATGTCAAAGATTTAAAATTAAATAATAAAAAAGCAAAGTTTGTTTTTTAACCAAACGTATCAAGAACATGTTTAATAAAAATTGCTTGCCCTAACCCGTTTATCCGAGGTCAGATTGCAGGGACTCCACTGCCACTTCGTCCACCTCATTGGGGGGATCCCAAGGAGTTCCCAGGCCAGCTGAGAGACATAGTCCCGGAAATCCTCCCCGGGAGGTGTCCTACCCAGATGTAATAATACAACAAGTATTTGTTCAAAACAAGAACAGCTGTCTGCTCCTCTATTATTGCAATTAGAAAAAAATATATATCTTAAGGTAATCAGGGCATTAGAAAAATGATTTGTGCAATTCATTGCCATTAATCATGAGGTTGCTAGGAAAGTTCTTCCATAGGTCACAATGAACAATTTGAATCGTTTGATAGTCTTGGCAAGGCTGTCGCTCCCATGGCACATTCTCTTGTGAGGATGGACAGGTCTTCTTCATTGCCAAGTAACAAATGTACAGTAGATTTGCAAAACTCTGTGTGGGGCTTGTCATTTTCACGAGTGAAACAATCCATATTTTCTTTGACATCCATCCATTATCTATACCCGCTTTATCCTTTGCAGGGTTCACAGGGGTCTGCTGGAGCCTATCCCAGCTATTTTCAGGCGAGAGGCAGGGGTAAACCCTGGACAGGTCACCAGTCCATCACAGGGCCACATATACAGACAACCAGTCATACTCACGCTCACACCTACGGGCAATTTAGAATCATCAGTTAACCTACTACGCGTATTTTTGGACTGTGGGAGGAAGCCGCAGTACCCGGAGGGAACCCACGCAAGTACGGAGAGAACATGCAAACTCCACACAGAAAGAAAGAATGGTTACTAAGATTATTCAGTAGTGTGTTTCTAAATTTTAAACAACAAGGTTGTCTCTCAGTATCTTTATCTACAGTTGTTTCTGTCTTTGAATGACTTGATCTAGCAATGAATGCTGTCAATCTGCTGCTCCAAGTATCTCTGAAACAAACATCACCATGAATTTCCTATTCTTCACAATGTTGCCACTTTTAACATTTTCTGTGTCATATTTGTGACACACCAGGCAGATATAAACCCAGCTGTGCACTGACTTTTTCACCTCTATTTCTTGCTTCATTTCCTCTTCTGCTCATCCACATCTGCTAAAGAGAGAGACAAAGATAAGACTAAAGGAAGATGAAGGAGCGTCATGAGCATAATGGTTATCAGTGCTCTTGATCTCTTAATCAGTTTGGTATCATAAATGTTATACTTACTCCAACTGACAGATTTTTCAGCCCTCTGACTGAAAGATGAAAACAAACAGATGTTTTCAATGCCTTGTGTTTTTGTGTGAAAAGGTAAAACCAAAATGTTTCAGATCATCTTTTCTTCCAAATAGGTATTAATCATTTAATAATCATAGGGCACAGTGAGCAGCCTCATGTGGGCTCATCACCTGCAGGCGGAGCCATATGGGTTGGATGCAGCGTGTTTTGAGTGGTGACTGAAGGTGTCAGAACCAGTTCTTGGGACATTAAATTTGTCACCTCTTTTAGAGGGAAGGGGCCTGAGGTTGTGCATGAGGTTGGGGTCACCTCAGCTCACAGCATGGACAGGGACTGGGCTTTGTTCCACTCTGGAGTTGCCCAGGGTGGGGGGCATTGAGTGGGCTTATTTGTAACACACTCCAGCTACAGCATAATGTGACTAATTGACATTTATTTGATGTAATAAAAAAACTAATGGTTAAATCATATTTTCAGCTATGCTGAACTTGCCTGAAATGTTAAAAGTCTAAAAAAAACTATCTCTCCTCACTCTCAGATAAGAAAACATCCATCTGCTGCATGATGAAATTGCATATATAAAAAAAGGGTTTTCTTTGTCAACGTGGGCTCCAACCCCATATATTGTATATGCAGGCAGTTGTTAAAAAAAGTCTTCAATAATAGATATTCAAATTTGTGCACTTACATCTTCTATTATAGGACAAGTCAATTTGAAGATATTTGAAATAAGATACAATGGTACTGTAGGTGATACAATAGGCCTAACTGTGAATGTGAACCTTTTGGACACATGGTGTCATGTTTAACTCCTTATCAGTTTTAATATTCTAGATATGTTAAACTTAGTCAGAACAAGTTCCAGTTCAGTAGCTGCAAAACAAACCAAAATCACCACTTTTACGCCTACATGTATGACAAACATCTCCACTTTGTTCTTGTCTGTTCAAACAATATTGTGGTTTGTTCAAACCAAAACCAAGCTATCATTTATCTCGTGGCACCCCTTCAAAATGAGCCGTACTTGTACCGTGTAGTAGTGTCATTGCAATTTTAGTGTTATTAACTACAACATTTAACTTGCTTACTGAGGTCTGTAGAGTTTTAATGGTAGCTTTTTTTTTTGTTTATTTCTAATTTCACAAAGCATTGCACAGTCGTACCGAGACCTGGACTTGATGGGAGATTCACTCTAGGAAAGACTCATAACTGACTTGACTGTTTTCCATTTGTAAATGAATTTGCACTGTTGATTAAGATTAAACATTGTTTATAATAAATTGTACATTTTTATTACATTGACGAGGTGGACTAAAGGCTGAAATATGCTTCTGCGTCACACCAACGCAGAGCACACGCCGCACAGCCGTGACGCCGTGCTGAACCCTTCAGACTTCTCCGTCTCTTCATTTAGTCGCGGTGCAGTACCCCCCGCGGCCACTAGTTAGCAATCTTTTTCTGAATGGTTTATCCGACTTTTTCCGGTCACAGTAAATCAAAAAAATAAGGACAACTATTGTGCAAAAAACCAAAACAAAAAAAATCACATATAAACGAAGAAAAGAGCCCTGGAAGTTCACTACTGCTTCAAACCTGAAACCGGAAATGCTTCGCTTTCAAACGAACCAATCACAGCCCTCTCCGTCTGCGTGTGGTGTGCGTCTCCTCGACGCGTAGTTACAATTTTCAGGAGGTGCACGTCAGTGACGCCGCAGGTGACGGCGTGTCGTCTGCGTCGATTCAAACCACACGCCGTAGGCACGGCGCCATTTTGACGCAGAAGCATAATTCAGCCTTAAGAGTGTGTTCATCTGGCAGATAAACAGCTGTCAGTTTCTATTCTGAGGCACAGCAGATGTTCAGCTAAGAAACCTGAGAACAGTACGAGGGGAACCTGTTTCCTCTGTGTTTTAAGGGAACACTGCTTTAATACCAATGGAAATTAAACATATCCAGTGTTCTTTGTGGTCAGCAGCAATACAGACAGGGTTTTTCAGGCTCACCTGACAGGAAGTTCAGTTGTATATTTCAAAGAAGTTTATTCGTATTTCTCGACAAAATGCTCAAATGGCTGCTGTAACCTACCACACATCAGGCTCTCATCTCCCACTCTCCTCTCTCTTTTTACACAGAAATACACAGAAAATGTGTTTCCACTCTCTACTTTCCCTTTCATTTCAAAATAAAAGTCCATATATCCAGTCGTTTCAAAATAAAAGTTATTTAGCTTTTATAGTATTCACACTGGGTGAATTTTTTTCTACACCTGGAGTAATTCAAAAATTACACGGCTGCATCTGTATTTAGTTCAGCCCATTCATATTGGCTAAATTAAGTCTGTGTTTAGTTTAAAGACATTGATCCCGCATTTTTGTTAAATAATTACTTTTATTTACATTAAATTTGAATATTGATGTAAAAGCATCTGATCAGACACAGTTTGATTTCAGTGACTACACATCACATATGACAAAATCCCCCAAAAATGGCATATACTGTTGGCCTGTTTGAAGTTGCTATGGTAACATTGCAGGGTCCTTTTCTCTGTATTAGAGTTTCTGATCGTTCAACTTTTTTCCATTTAGCAGATGGGATGGAGTTATTTTTCATTTGTGATTCTGTCACAAAATATAAGCACTCTCATTTTCTCTACTTTACTTTACATTCAGTAATGGTGTACTCGTGGGCTTCACTCTGCAGTCGGTTTCAGTGTGGTGCACATAATCTTTTATACAAATTGTTAAGTTGTGTCTGCATCCGTTCTTTAGTAGCCTACAAAAAAAGCCAGACTTGTGCACGTGGTTAAATGTAGTAATATTCCTTGAAGAAAGCTTAATGCCTTTGAAATTAAACTACAGAGTATGATGATATTGCAGTCTCTATTAATATCCATTACTGGTCCATGTCAAATACTGCATCTCTTTCAATTGTCTTATGATGATACAAGTTGTAATGAGCATCCACAAAAGGTCACTGCAGTTTTGTGACAATGCTTTTGGTGAAGTAGATTTCAAGTCTTTCATTTCTCACTTTCGGTTGATTGTTCATTCCTCTCTCCAGACTAATGACTCAAAGGAGCATCGAGGATGCTGAGGAGGTGGAGAGGGAGCGGCGCCGGAGAGCTCGCGAGTCCATGCACCGAAGAAACAGTGACTTGACTCCTGAGGACTCGTCACCAGAGAGCGAGTTGCTAGCAGAAGATAATATGTGAGTAACAGTACATTTTTGTTTGCTACTTCTTTTAACAGACCCTTAAAGGTTCAAATGTTCTGTCAGTCTAGCACGGGGGTCGGCAACCCGCTCTTTATCGCCGCCCTAATGGCTCCTGGAGCTTTTTCAAAAATGTTTGACCCTGTTTTCCTTTTTTTCTTCTTTTCTCCTTTTTTCTCTTTTTTTCTTTTTTTCCTTTTTTTCTCTTTTTTTCTTCCTTTTTCCTTTCCTTTTTAATCTCGACATTTGGACTTTTTTCTCGAAATTTTGACTTTTTTCTCGACATTTCGACTTTTTTCTCAAGATTGTACTTCAACATTAATCTCGACATTTTGACTTTTTTCTCGAAATTTTGAATTTTTTCTCGACATTTTGACTATTTTCTCGACATTTCGACTTTTTTCTCAACATTTCAACTTTTTTCTCGAAAGTTTGACTTTTTTCTCGACATTTCGACTTTTTTCTCGACATTTCGACTTTTTTTCAACATTTCAACTTTTTTCTCGAAAGTTTGACTTTTTTCTCGACATTTCGACTTTTTTTCAACATTTCAACTTTTTTCTCGAAAGTTTGACTTTTTTCTCGACATTTCGACTTTTTTCTTGAAGTGCATAATGAAAAACAATATCTTCCCCCAGTTATAACTAATATAGATACATGCAGCATGTGTTGCCTTCATTCTAAGGCTTATACAAGACTTTTCATTTTTTGCGGCTCCAGACATATTTGTTTTTTGTGTTTTTGGTCCAATATGGCTCTTTCAACGTTTTGGGTTGCCGACCCCTGGTCTAGCACCTTGGTTTTTTTGGAGTATCCCAACTGCTACAATAAGGTTTTATTACGCAGCAGATAAAGTGGACATAAAATAAAGATCTTGTCATGGATAGAACCCAGATGCAGGAGACCAGGAGGCAGGAGTTCCAAAAATAGTGATTTATTTAATTTAAACAAAACCAAAGGGGCTGCTGAGCAGGATTCAAAAACCAGAACATGAACATGATAAAACCCAAAGAAAGCTGACATGACACGTGGAAAAAGGAAAAAGTACGGACCAACAGGGAGCAAAGGAAAGACAAGACAAGATATACACAGAAGGGTTGACGAGATACAGGTGCAAAGATCAGAGCAGAACAAGGGTGGTCAAGACGTAACTGAAACATAGTTACAGATTTCAAAATAAAACAGGAACTAAATGACAAAACTGTGACAGATCTTCCCTTCAAGGATACAAGGATCCTTTGTCAAAACCTCAATTTATTGTTATGATCCCTGAAATAAACATTGGCTCAAAAGGACCAACAACATATAAGCAAAACAACCATCACGCTTTCAAGGAAGTTACTGTTGTACAACCATTTGAAGTCAATGGGAACCCTGACTGAAACAAACAAAATGAGAACAGACCGCAAATCGGCCACGCCGATTCAGCCAGCCATTCAAACTCTATGAAAAAATGGACATGTTTCCCTGTCCAATTAAATTCTTCCACCTGTCCACGAGTGGCAAATGCTAGAGTCTTAAAACATAAAGGCAGCGTGTGGAAAATACAACATCAATAAAGCAATAAGAAACATGAACCCAGCAGAATTATATTCATCCAGCCTGCAAATACATTAAATGATGTACCTATTGTGCAATTTACTGTGCATCAGTTGTTTGTGTAATCGTTAGTGAATGGGTGTGCAATAACACATGTGCAAACTAAAAAGTGTAGCCATGGACAGTTGAATGAGGAAATCCCTGATCATGAACTCTGTTATCTGACTCGGTATCTGATGGGGAAGAAGTTCCCCTCGATTTGCTCCAGGATATTAAAGGATATGCTTTGTAAACATGAATAGAGAACAAATGCCTCGTCTAGTCTAGCTGCACCATGCAATGGATAAACTGTATTAGCTATTTTTATTTACTTTTTTTATACTTGTATTGCACTGATGGTTGTAATAATAAGTACAGAGAATAGAATTTTTAAAGAGTGCATGGAACTTATTTTCCCATAGGCTGCTTTGTGTTCTTTTAACCCCTAATCAGGCATTGAAATGTGTTTGAATTCCTCATTAAGATAGTAGAAGAGGTACTTTTCCCCTTTCACCTTCCTTCCGATACGGACATCCTGTTCAAACCGCATAGGACGTTTTGCTTGTCTTTTGATGAATCAGACTTTGAAAAGGTTGTCATCATGAATGTCAGCAGTGAAGTTCAAAGCTCATCACGAGTTGTTGCCCGTCAAATGCTCACTGGTCTCCAGGGTTTCATGGATGTCTGTTTAGCTAAACACAAGTAAACAAGTAAAAACAAGTATTATGAAAAGCTGCACTTCCCCAAACCCCACAACACCCTCCTCCATATAGATGTGAATACCAACACACAGCTGCCTCCTCATTAATTACAAACCAAAGAAACCCCTAAGGGAAAACTACCACTATGTCAAAGCATGTGTTGTGTCATCTGATTTTAGATCCTTAATTACAGCTTCCACCTGGAACAGTTTCCTCCATCATGTAACGGCTTCAGCAGCTTTCAAGATGAAGTCATTGCACTGAAAGATTAAAGAAATCGCATCAGTGATATCATGCTGTTTGAAAACTAAATTTTGATATTTATTATGGATGATTGCCAGTAAAGGCCCATTCATACTCCACATTCTTAGGTTTGTGCATCTGTCTGTACTGAAAGTGGTTTCCACCACTATCCCTCATACTTCTTGCAAGCCCTTTACGTGCATGTGGTTGTTGAGCAAGAATTCCACCAGGGGGCAGTCATGAGTCAATCACTGATAACAACAGACAGCAACTGTAGATAAGAAATTTAATTCAAAATCTTTCTATAAATGAATAATAGATTTATATATAGCAATAAAAAGAGATGGAATTACTGTAGAGGCCAATGGAGAATACAGGTGAACTAATTCATGTTCAATGTTTCATTTGCGCTGTTAGAGGATTCCAGAGCAGGTGTGGCGTGTCTGAGACCACTGAATGAAATTTGGAACATAAATGGGCAATTCTATTTAGTTTTCAAATAGGGAGAGTAGAAATTGGCCTTTCATTTTGACTGTTGACTGTTTAATGTTTTTTTTCTGTTATTTAAAGTAATTGCTTACTTGGATGCTTTTTGTTAGGGGTCCAAGCCCGGAGCAGCACAGGACCTGTAATACACGTATCCGCGGTTCCCAGCAGTCCAGCGTTCTGGAACCCTATTGTTATTGTTCCATTTTTTTTAAATTTTTTTTTAATTATTCTTCCACCCAAAAAGTGTCTGGGCAGCCCAAACTAATAATCAACAACATTAACCTCCTGTGAATGTAGAGAAATCCATAAATTATACACGTCAGCCACAAAGTGGTGCTATGGCAGAAAAAGTATGTTTGGAGTCATATCTCCTAAACTGTGCATCACACAGTAAAATGTTTTACATCTCCATGTTCCTTGAGTAAAGTGTTAACCTTTGACATAGATGACACTCATTTCCGCCTGAATTCTTTTTTTGCTACATCGCAAGAACCCAGGAACCTATTTTCATTAACTTGTCTCACGGCTTTGACCTAATCATTGGCTCATACATCCATAGCCCAAGTGAAACAAAGTTACAGAAGCACATTTTTTTATTTTTGCATTGTTACGAAGTTACGCGTGTCCGAACATTAAGCAAAAATTTAAAAATAGTAAACAGTCAATAACTTGGAAAGGAAAAAAGATAATGCCATGAAATTTATGGCACGAGTGCAGAACTCAATGCGAGACACCTTAGCCAATTTTGGAAATTTGCCAAAAACATGAGTAGTTTTTATCACAGAAATGGCTAGATGGATATGCATGAAACTTCATACACATGCTCTCCTGGACGACCTGAGACGAATTCCAGACGACCATTGTGAAAGGGGGCGGGGCTGAACTGAATTTGGCTCTGCCTCAATTTTTTGAAAAATCACAACAGAGCTTAAGATTTATCCCTTGCATCATGCCAGCCTTTGACGTCCTCCAATTGTGATTCCACAGATATCTTTTGTGCCATATCTGTTAAAAAATCAACAAATGAGCTCCACATGTTATAAGTGTCTGCAGTTTGAGTTTTTTTCAAACTTGTGACGTAAAATATAGAAGGTACACTATATAAAACAAGTCAAAATGTTATATGTTCAGACTCATTACTTTCAGTCAAATCAGGCAGCTCAGGCAGAGACTACTATCAAACTGTCAGGGCTCCTATGGGTTCCCGAGGGTCCTAATCACCTGAGGAATGCTGATTAAATTCCTTTCTACCAGCTCCTGGTGACACAAAACAAACTTTTGTTACTTTCAAACAGCAGGTTTAAAGTGGCTGAGGTAGAGGAGAAACCCCCGTTTTGTTAAATAAGATCTAAACTACTGCGGCGCAGATCCCTGTAAGCCAACCTGTTGGTCAAGACGTTTCAGGAGGACTGAGTGGTCAACAGTATTGAATATTACTTAATGACTGAGAGGAAATCCCTTGATTTCTTTGATGGATAAGTGCCACGGTCTGCAACAGCAGAAAAGTTCATATTCCCGGTTAGATGGAGTGAATATGAACTGGTACTGGTATGTTTGTTTTGTGTAGTTTGGCCTCTGATTTTGGTACCCTTCTTTATCTTTGACCCAGTGACATAAGTGCTGTATTTTTAAATGTATTTCATCACGATGAACATGGTTTGTGACACAAATGTACTGACTATCCATTATTATCTGTACTAACTCTTCATTACTGTCTTTTCCACCTTGAGTTTTGACAGGGACCTGAAGGCGAGCAGTTCTCTATCTCTGGAGGAAGATGAGGGCTTCAGTGATTGGACTCAACGCAGGGAAAGACAGAGGCAGAAGCGCCTGCAGGAGCTCAACCTGGGGGGTGAGGAAGAAGAGGATGACAAGGCCAACTTGATGAACAAATCTGTACCCATAAAGACTACTCAAGCATCCATCATGTCCACCAGTCAACATCAAAGACAAGCACACGAAGAGATTGCCAGGGTCAGAAAGGAGGATGAGAGGAGGAAGGAGAGTGAGGAGAAAGCAATTAGAGAGAAAACGAGGGTAGAAGAAAATAGGAGGACGGAGATACTGATACCAATCAGTAAGGAGGATATCCAAAGCCCAAATACAGAGGTGAGTCTTCCTTCAAGTCTGAAGTTGCTGGAAAAAAATCCCAAGGAAATGTATTTCAAATTTCTTATTATTCTTATTTTTCACTTGGTCTTGGACTAAGGCCAAATCAAAAATCAAATGATGTGAACCTCAAAACCTTTGTATGTTTAGAGCTTGTTGCCCTAAACCATGTATCTCCAGCCAGCAACTCAAGTCCTAGTAAAGCATTCATTTTCAATCCGTTTAAGACAAGCGCAGCTTGACAAGTCCAAGACAAGTCCAAGCCAAGATTTAAGTGGTTCAAGACTCAAGAGACCTGGGGCCTCATTTATAAAGCTTGTGTGCGCACAAAACAGGGCTTGAAAGATTCGCACGCCACCTTCTACGCAAAGGTTGGGATTTAAAAAAAATAAAATAACGGAAAAATGTGCATATCTTTATGCCAACCCACGAACATTTTGAAGATATGGGGAACTGGCGACGCAGGCGGTGAGGTGGTGAAATTAAGCCAGATTCATGTCATACTTTTAATGTCATCACATATCAGATTATAGATCCATGTACACCCAAACCGGTGTTCTGCCGAGGTGTCCTACCTCGGCAGAAAATACTACCGTACCATCCCCGTTTCTTTTATCTCAGTTTCTTTTTTTCAAAAGCTTTTTCATGCAAAAATAACGATTTAACAGCAGGAAGTCAGAATGTGCGTCCACATAGATCTACGTGTACGACGCGTCGGAGGAAGAAAAAAAACGGTCAAATCACGCTTCCACATACAGTATATTGGCAGGTAGGATGATTTGACAGATGAAAATACCCTGTCAGATCACGCTTCCACATAGATAAATGTTGACGTCTATGTGGAAGCGTGATCTGACGGGGTATTTTCATCTGTCAAATCATCCTACCTGCATTTATCTATGTGGAAGCGTGATTTGACGGGTTTTTTTCTTCCGCCGAAGCGTCGTACACATAGATCTATGTGAAGCACATTCTGACTTCCTGCTGTTAAATCGTCTATTTCCATGAAAAAGTCTTGAAAAAAAAGAAACTGAGATAAAAGAAACAGGGATCATACGGTAGTATTTTCTGCCGAGGTAGGACACCTCGGCAGAACTCCGGCTCGACACACGTCTCATTCATCCTGACACAGCAGAAACAGGCTGCAGGAAGCTGCTGCGCATGCTCAGCAAGCTCATTTATATGCAAATACATTATATAAAGTAGTTTGCCTTGACCATTTATGGTAGAAAGTGGGAGTGTAGAGGACGGGATATGAGGCGAATTCACCTGCGCAACCTTCCAGCTGGACTGTGATTTATAAAGCGAACATTGCGTGCTAGTGTGCGTGCACAGGGTTTTATAAATCAGGATTTTTTTGTGCGCACGCCATTTTCGGCTTTTGAGCGCACGTACACTTTTAGTATGACTCCTACGCACTCTCTTATAAATGAGGCCCCTGGATACGTCTAAAGTTACACAAGTCTTTGAAACCATTACCTGGATTGACATTTTTTGATTAACGACATATTTATCCAATCATTCATATAAAAACACTCATTTTTGGGACCCTGCTTTTCTTTCTTTATTTTTAATTGGATTACATGTTTTTTAGTACAAGCCAAAGTCAAGCCTGCTTAAGACCCATATTAAGCAAGTCCATTATAATTTTGACAAAAAATGTCCACAGTCAAATTCTGTAACTAAAAATGACTACTTGATGGGTTAAAGAAAAACAAATCTTTTTTAATTTTCATGAAAAGGTGGAGGGGAAAAAAGAAATCAAAGTCTCCTACACATCGAAGGCTTTCATTCGCCAAGAGCCAAAACACACCACCTCCAACAGCAATGTGACCACTGTGAAAGTGATGCCACACACCAGGACGAACAGATCCATCAGGTTTGTGGTGTGTTTTGTTACAGTATGAATCCTTATACTTCCTCCATTGACAGGTTTTTAACAATCAAAGTGCAAATGGAGTTTTAGTTGCCTTTGCTAATCAGAAAAGTGTGGGTCGGAGGCCCAAAAAGCCCAATTTGCTCTGAGTAACCCCCCCATAAGGGTCTGATTAGACTCCAGCTGTCATTTCATATAAATTCTGTGAAAATTCAAAACGTACAGTACAGACCAAAATCTTGGACACACTTCCCTATTTGTTTGAATGAGAAGGTGTGTGCAAACTTTTGGTCTGTGCTGTATCTGTGAGTATCGGTAGCACTTCTAAACTAAAAGTACTTTGAAAAACGTACAGCAAATGGGCTTTGCTTTGCAGTCGTAGATAATATTTTTGAATTCACTGCAGAAGAACTGTGGGACCAGACGAGGAAGAGACCATCCCAGAGACAGCGCACCGATTAGGCAAGATCCGCCAAAGCCTGCAAGAGAAGGAAAGCCAAGAACTGGAACAACTGAGACATAGACAGACTGAAGCCGAGCAGGAGCTCGAAGAGCTGAAGAGAAGGAGGGAAGAGAGACGCCAAGTTCGAGAGGAAGAGGAGCGTCAGAAGGAGGAGGAAGAACAACAACGGCTGGCCAAAGAAGAAGTGAGTATGCCTCAGTGAAAGCAGTATCACAGATAAGAAATCAAAATCTCTAACTGAGTGTCAAATCAGCACTGTATCTATCTACAGCAGGGAGGCGGGACATAGACAAGATTTAGTTGTGCACCGGCTACGGGATGGCTATTTTCTATCAGGATTTGTCCTCTAAACAACATATTAATCTGGTTTGTAAGACAGCGTTTTTCCATTTCCGTAATATTACAAAGATTAGGAACATCCTATCCCAAAGAGATACTGAAAAACTAATTCACACGTTTGTATCTTCTAGATTAGATTACAGTTTAATTAGCAGGATGTCCAAGTAATTATCTGAATAACCTCCAGCTGACCCAAAATGCAGCAGCGAGTGCTGACAGGAATCAACAAGAGAGACCACGTCTCTCCAGTTATAGTCTCCCTCTATTGGCTCCCCGTAAAACTCAGAATCCAATTCAAAATTCAGTTATTTGTGTATAATGTCTTGAATGGCCTAGCTCCTGGTTATCTACAAGACCTGATAGGGCCTTATGTTCCTAATAGAGCTCTCTGTTCCTAGAGTATCCAAATGTAGATTTGGAGGACGGGTTGGGTAGGATTTCCAAACAAAATGTCAAAACCTAGTCAGACCACCAAAGTTTATAAACATACAACCTTATATATACCCACTCACATAATTTGGAGATTTTTTCAATCCTTAACACTTAAATCTGCTTCTGTAGAGATCCTTGTAGTGTTTTGATTTAAGCCCCTGCCTCTCTTGCACACACATTACGTTGGCCCTATCTCTCTGAATACATGATGATCCACAAGGAAGATAAACCCATTAATGCCTACTAGATTCAGAAACCTTTAATCTTTTTTCATCCCTTCAAGACCATGCAATTTTCATTATTATGATTTATTCTATTAGATTTTTTTTTGCAGGTATTGTTTGGATTTAACAACCTATTTCTGTGGGAAACATTGTGCTTTACCGCCCATTTGTTCACGCTGGAATTAACTGATGTTGACATGTGAAAGTTAAAAGTGTTTGTAACTTGACTCCCTAGGAGGAACGAAGACAAATGAAGGAAGATATTGAGAGAAGGAGGATGGAAGCAGCAGAGAGGATCAGGAACCTAAGCACATCCAGCGTGGAGGGAGATGAGCTGTTCAGTCCTCTCAGTCCCAAGATTTCCACAAACAAGGTAATAAAAAGAAAAAAAGTCTCTGCTGCTTCCCGATGACAGGTTGCACTCTACTATACTCATCTTTTATTTGAATAACTTCACAGCAATTGCATTGCAGGTATCTAAGTCAATTCTGGCTCATTATGGCCAAAAGTTCAATCTAACAGTTTCACCACTAAAATATTTTGCAGGCAAATTCATATATATGTTGCCGTTGTATTCTTCATGGATTATTTAGAAACTAACTTATTAACAATCCAGTACTTGGCAGATGACCCGAACCTGGTACGGGCTGGTTGTGTTGCTAGCCCCTTTTACATTGGCAGATATTAGCATGTCACCTGTCCTTTTTACAGTCACAACTTATGAAACTACTCGGATGAGAAGCAAAACTTCTTCATATAAACAATTCTACAGTCCAGTTACCTTAAAGAAGAGGGATTTTTTGACTATCAACATCACTTGGACGACTGAGAAGCTTCACAAACACACATTACATGGTACTTCTGACCAAGGGCCAAGACTCATGGTGAAGAGTCGGTGTAGAACTCCACACAGCTGGGAGGAACAGGCTTTGAGCACTTCAGAGCTAATTGCATCGGGGCTGCCTTGCCCGAATGGAGGGCTCTCAGGTGATTCCTGACCTGGTCAACAGTCAGGGACATGAGTAGCCGTGGTGGGGAGGGGGTAGAAGTGGGTTCTGCCTGCTGAGGTGCAGAGTGGTGGATGGGCAGATGAGCGAAGGTGTGAAGTGGTGGTGTGAGGTCTTCACAAGAGGGTTCAAGACTTCACAGGAGGTTGTTTATAGATTGGATCCCGCTATTATCACTGGATGATGAATGCGTGTTTAACGCGCGTTGGCAAAGAAAACGCAAGGCATGTTATTTGTCACCTCGTGCCTGAAGGCAAGTAGAGGGGACTGAAAGGTGTTTCAGGAGGCATTATCCGCGGAACATGACGTAAGCTGTATGGGTGTGTAGAATGACATATTGTCCCCATATCAGCAAGATTTATCACCGTCAGACAGGTGAAGTCTTCAAAATGAGGATGGATGAACATCAGGATTAGCATTTTTAGGCTGGATTTTGCTGCTTGCAAAACCCCGGTTTGTCATTTTTGTGGCCGGTTGTTCAAACAATGGAACATCCTTTGTGGTACCGGACATGCCGGTTTATGGTGTCCTCAGTTCCGAGGCTGATATGAGCAGTTTGCGGATCTCCTTGTTTCCCCAGTTACTTATCTTGCAAATATAAGCCCTACCTGTGATGTCCTGCTGCTGCTGTTACTCTCATCAGCTGTTTCCTTATTTTATAAAATAATAATTAAAAAAAAGCCTCCCTGGTGGGCTGTACTCAGGTTACCTGATCAACAAATCCCTCCCACGACCCGCCATCCCGCCACCCCGCAATGTATCCCTGACCTATGGTTAAGTGTACCCTTGCAAGTTATTTGCAGGGTCAACTAAAAAGGACAGGCGCCACGCTAGATCCATGCGTTGAACCAGAGTATCTGCCAATGTAAAAGGGGCCTGTGACTTCAAAACCGCCCTGCAGTTTCTGGTAGGCCTCCTCAGACCACTTCTGGACACTCTTTGTGGTCACAGGCTGTCTCCTTACCAGGGGCAGGTAGCAGCGGCTAAGGTGTACCATGTTTCGGTCAGATATTCCCAAGGGAAGGTGTGAAGAGCTGTATGCATCTTTAAAGGGGACCTATTATGGCATCTAATACCTATTTTAAACAGGCCTTGGATGTTTTAAAAACAAGCTTTTGATTGTTTTTGCTAAATAAATTAGAAATTCAGCCTCTGAGCCATGTCTTTATCATCCCAGTTTCTAACCTCATTATCTATGTGGGATTCTGAGTGGGCGGGGCTATGACAATGAGGCTCTGTGCTGATTGGCTGCCTGAATGACGCAATGCACCGCTACGAAAAAATGGCGGAAGCTCCGGCGGAGTTACACCGTGTCCTAACTGCATGCAATGCGAGCGAGCGTCAGCGACAAAATCAATTACATCCATCCATTTGCCTTATTTTCTTTTGGACTGTCCTAACTGGCCGTGAGCGACGCAGTGCTGCGCAGCACGACGCACCGTTTTGAGCTGAACATTTGTCGGACGCCCTGCTTCTATTTTCTTCCTGCCGCTCGCATTGAAAGCCGGTTGGAAGCGCTGTAGGAAACAGTCATGGATGAGGAATGGCTGATCAGGTTAGTTGAAATGAGAAGTTATCTCTATGATTCCTCCTCATTTCACTACAAAAACCTCAATAAAGTGGCAGCTGCTGGAGGGAGATGGACAGAGAGCGTCCGATGTCACGCAGTGCTACGATAGTTGGACGCTCGCATGCAGTTACACGGTTTTATAGTTGTGGGCGTGGTTTGCATTTTGGTTACGTAACGAAAATGCGCAGAATCTGAACGGCTCGTAGATCCACATCACACTGGATGGCTCATCCGGGCGGCTGTACAGACACTGCAGAATATGGTTGCTTTCATCCTTCTCTGAGTTGGCAGGCTGAGGGGAGACCACTTTATATATGTTAAAGCAAGAGAAAACCTGTTTTTCATAATAGGTCCCCTTTAATATTTGCATACAGCATATCCAGAGTCTTCCCCTCCCAGGTTGGACAGTCCACATACTGGGTGAAGGCCATCAAGGTTTCGTCCATGTTGACATGATTAAAAACTACTGACCACCAACTGTGTGTTGTCTTCACAGCCCAAGGTTCCAGTGTCAGCCTGTAAGTTGCATGTGTGTGTAAGTTTGAAGAGCCAGCATGGGCTCCACTAAGAACAGCACGTAATGCTAACTCACTTGTATTTGGAGGGTGTCATAAGACACATTTCCATTACCTGTAGATTTGCGCAAAGCCAAATATCGAAAAAGAAATCCTGTAATGGAAATGGCACTAATTCCAAAAAACAATCCACTTATTCGCAAAAGTGGAACCGCTTTTTGTGAATTGCCACGTCTCTGGCTGCACTGGATGTGATGTAGCCGGTCAATCTAGAGTCGGTTTCCAGCTGTTTTTGATCTCATTAAAAGGATTAAGTTGTGCTGTAACACTACTTAATCATTATACATTACATAAGGGCTTTGCCTCGGAATAATTATTTGAATGATCATCCACTGCCTTCATCTGGCTATCTTCTCAAAAGTATAGCGGTAATCGCAATCATTTATCAAAGACAAAAGATGTTTTGCCATTTTCTTCAATGTTGAGAATTTTCTTTTTCATTCTTTTGAAGAAAAGTCCTACAGGACGAAATAATTCTTTTGTAGAAAAGTCCTACAGGACGAAATACGCAGAATTACACTTATTAGGAAAAACAGCAATCAATGGAAACACCGACCGCCTGCAGACTGCAGAACGAGGTTCAAATTTCTTTGCGCAAAAGTGTAATGAAAATGCGGCTATTGTCTGAGTTGACCAGTGTAAAACACCCATGGCTCTATTGTTTTCTAGCTTAAGATCTCCTATGGAAGCCACTTCATCCTAAAATATGTATTTCTTAACTTGCCAGAAAATATCTTTAGGATGTAAGTGTTTTCTTTTTGGAAAAACATATTTGATGGAATTTGTATGCACAACACTGCATGTGTGTTTTGTTCCACAGTGTCCTTTATTTCCCAACTTTTCCACTTTTAAGCTGAACATGTAGAGTTATTAAATATATCATTTAAGAAGGGAAATAAAACAAAATACATTATATTTATTTGCAATGTAAATGTCAATTATTTAGATTAAAAATATTTCAATATCATTCAGCCTTTTCTGAATTTGGTGTTATGTTTTTTTTTAATATTAATGTTTATGTCCATTGGCCAATTGTCTTTTTGTGACTTATCTTAAAAAAATGTAATATAAATTCCAAAATTACTTGATATACCCAAGGCTCTCATCAAGTGTAGGTAATTAAACAGTCAAGTGTACTGTAGGTAATAAGTCAGTTACAGTAAGTAGAGATAATTACTATAAGATGATAATTACTACATAGTCAACAAGTAAGTACCAAGTCAAGTATAGGTAATTACAGAGAAGCAGAGCGGGGTGAAGCACAGTTTGTCAGGCTCTTTTCAAATTTAAATGACCATAAATAGCATTTTTTTTTCACATGTAAATAAGCTTTATAAATGTTATACACAAAAATATAGATTCACTAAATCTGACACTGGCTGTGGTCGGTCCATGTTGACCAGGTTTTTTTTTTTTCTTGATTAGTTTTTCTTGGGCAACAACAGCTTATGATTTTACATTTTGTGGATGAAACAGCCTATTACATCAAATCAAGTGAAAAGTTTAAGATTTCAAACATCTAAAAGATACACGTTAAGGTTTAAAAGCCTAAAAGGTTTGACTTAAATACATTCTTAAAGTGCGGTTGTTATAAATGTTGTATGTTCTCTTGCAAAAAGCTCAACATCATATCTTTAGTGAATTTAAGGAAAAATCAAGTTCTAATCAATTCATGTAAACTGAAGTAACGAGATAAAGGAAAACGTCCTGCTTTCATTTGAGACAAAAACTGATTAC
This sequence comes from Cololabis saira, assembly GCF_033807715.1. Taxonomy (NCBI): domain Eukaryota; kingdom Metazoa; phylum Chordata; class Actinopteri; order Beloniformes; family Belonidae; genus Cololabis; species Cololabis saira. The sequence continues at coordinate 42,697,738 of NC_084591.1, read as the reverse complement.
AGTTTTCTTTTCTTTCAGATCACAGAAAAAACAGAGTCCCTGAACCGTTCACTAAAGAAAAGGTGAATATCTTCTGCAGCATCCTGATCACATACAGGGGACATAATGACCTGACACATTTTGTAGGTTTTCAAAGACTTGGAGATGATGACGTACTGTACTGTATCCTGCCTGAGGCTTTTGGAGAATAGGGGAACAAAATGAGGATGCAGCTCTGTTATATGTGAATTTAGTTTTTATCTTCTATATGAGCATTTAAGAGCTGACCTGACTCAATACAGCAGTCAACATTTGATGTGGACTAAAACATTTGTATCATAGTTGTTCTAATACAAGTATGGATATTTCTTCAAAAGTCTTGCATAACATGAATGTGTGTTTTTGATCCACTTCAAATGTTAAACACTGTATGAAACTTCTTTTTTTTGTTTTATTTGGAAACAACACTGCGAAAACTCAAAATCTTACCAGCAATATTTGTCTTATTTCTAGTTAAAATGTCTCACTTTTAGTCAGAAAATCTCATTACACCTAAAACAAGAGTCATTACCAGAAAAATTACTTGTTATTTGACAATTTTCACTTGAAATAAGTAGAAAAATCTGCCAGTGGGACAAGATTTATCTTCTCATTAGAAGCAAAGAAATCTTGTTCCACTGGCAGATTTTTCTACTTATTTTAAAGGAGCTGTATGTAAGAGCAATAATAAAACGAATCATAAAATGACCCCGATATGTCAACAGACATTTAAAAATCATGTTCATTTCAAATACTTATGTCACTGACAACAGCACTCAAGCCAGGATATTCCAGTTTAAAAAGAGGAGTTGCAGCCCTCAACTGATGTTTATGTTGTCATTTTTTGTTTTGGCCTGAAGCTCCACCCTCCACCTATCTCCCAATCACCAAGTCAGTATTGTTTCTGAAGCTCCACCCTCCACCTATCTCCCAATCACCAAGTCAGTATTGTTTCTGAAGCTCCACCCTCCACCTATCTCCCAATCACCAAGTCAGTATTGTTTCTGAAGCTCCACCCTCCACCTATCTCCCAATCACCAAGTCAGTATTGTTTCTGAAGCTCCACCCTCCACCTATCTCCCAATCACCAAGTCAGTATTGTTTCTGAAGCTCCACCCTCCACCTATCTCCCAATCACCAAGTCAGTATTGTTTCGGCATCTGGGTTGCCAGCTCGGCTCTAATTATCGCAGCCATGGCAGCCTACGTTCCTGCTGCATTCTGCAGCCTACCTGGCAACCTCTGGTCGGGGGGAGGAGGGGGAGGGTACACGCCGCTCAACAATATTTTGAAAGTGACTGCAGTACCAGTTTTGGACATTTCTTACAGACGGCTCCTTTAAGTGAAAATCTACTTGAAACAGGTGAAAATTGTTTGTTTTTTCCAGTGATGAGTCTTGTTTTAAGTGTAATGAGATTTTTTTGACTAAAAATTAGACATTTTAACTAGAATTTTTGATTTATTTTTTATTCTGGGAATCACAAACCACAGCTTTTCTTTAACAATGTTTGTGTGGGTATTTTAACTTATTGGATCTACTGTTGATTTACATGTTTTCTACTAAATGGGTTCATGAAGAGTTCCAGGTCAGTGTTGGAGAAGACAGTACCATTTTGGTGGAGCGTTTTGTGGCATGGTGTGGGAGCAACCACATCATCCTGAATGTAAAGAACATTAAAGAGATGACTGTGGATTTTAGGAGAGCCAGGATTAAGTCAGATAGTTTTTCCATCATGGGAGGAGAGATGGTGGAGGAGTATACAGGAAAGTATTCAGACCCCTTTAAATGTTTCCCTCTGTTTCATTGCAGCCATTTGCTAAAATAAAAAAAAATTATTTTATTTCTCATAAATGTACCCCATCTTGACAGAAAAAACAGACTGAAATATTACATACATATACTCATATCAGGGTTAGGATTGAAAACATTTAGTGAGTAGGTTTGGGGAAGGAAGTTGGGTGTGTTGGTTCAAATAAAAAAGACCTAACTTAGAACAATTTGAAACAAATTGTCATAAATTAGACAGAAATGAAATTTAGGCATTAACTTAAGCGGTGCATTGTTTAGTTTATACATTTTAGCTGTAGAAGAAATAGCTTGGATTTTTATTGCTTGTTGTTTATTGTTGGCTTTGTCTCGAACACAACAAAAACCATCAAATTAAAAGCATCAAAATATAAAAAAAGCAAAACAATTTAACAGTCTCATTCAAAAATAAAACACACAGCAAAACAATGTGTTTGAGAGGGAACAGGAGGAAGCAGAACGCTTATTTAGTCCTGTCCCTTCCTCACAATATCATATCATATATAACCTATAAAAATTAAAAGAAAAGAAAAAGAAAACAAAAGAAAAGAAGGAGAAGACAAAATAACAAAAAATAAATACAACACAAACAACCAATAAACAAGATCAGGCCTAATTGAACCGGTCTCCTACAATATCCTAAATTCAAAAATCCAATCTCCCAGTCACCCGTACAATGATCCATGACCAGCCATGAATGCAGGCAGTTATATTTGTATCATATATAATCCATCCCACAAGGAACAAAATAACAATCAAAGAAATACATATGGAAGGTAAATTGTGTTCTTTAGACGTCCCCATTTTTATACTTGTCAAGAATTGCTTTCTTGTATGTGTTTTTAAACTGTATAAAGTTAGTGCTTTGTTTGATTTCATCTTCCTGACCATTCCACAAAGTTCCCCCACAGACTGATATGCACCTGCTTTTAAGAGTAGTACATGGTTGTTTAAAAAAGCTTACAAATATTCATTTCAGATACTGCTTAAGCAGATTTCCTTTCACTTAACTCTTCCCTGTCTGCAAGTAAACATCATGAAGAGGTTCAGAGGGGACCTCTAGATTTCTCCATGTATCATGCTACCCAGCTGCAATTTATGGCTCTTTTGAACTCCAGATGCTGTGGTTTTTCTCTCATGCTTGATGATGAAAGGCGGCTCCAAGCAGTCTGCCAAGGGAACTTACTGTATCTGCTCTGAGAAGCCCTCAGAAGAAGCAGTGGCTCTCTGAGGATGCTCTTATTTCAAAACGTATGTCAGAAGTAAGAGGGGGATGATGTTAGTGTCTGCTGAACCTTCGCCCTCTAGTGGATCTGTGAATTACACAATAGCTCTTCAAGTTAACAGCTGGGATACAGTAGGCTCCAACAGACCCCAGTGAGCCTGTGCAGCAGGGGTCTTCAACTAGTTTAGGCCGGGGCCACATCTGCAAAAGGACTGTATGGAGAGGGCCGCACTGTGTGCGTGCACAAAGCGCACAGTCGGAAAATTTGGGGGTTTTCAAAATGTATTTTGCACTCAAAGACGAAGATTTATGTATATATAATACATTTGTGCTCAGGAAAATATATCTGTCTAGTTTACATATGAATTATGTATTAATTGTCTCCAGATTTAGTTATTGTGAATGTTCCCTTCCATAATATGTCATCTTGAAAATGAATCAAAAAATGACAACACAAAGAAAAAGAAAGATAAACTTACTTTTTACCACAATTACCACAAGTGTGGTTAATCTCTCTGTTGACTTTTCCTCCAGTTTTAACCGTCATTTCCTTTTCTGTTCTGATGAATTAGTAACAGCTTTAAGAAGACGCATCCTCTTCTCCTGATGTCCAAGATTGACGACAAGATGGAGCAGTACGCCCACGCTGTTGAGGTGAGCTTACACAAACAAATGACAGATAATGTCTTGACCCGACTCCCAACCCCCCACGCACTAGTCATTCTTTTAATTTGGTATTGAGGAATTCCTGGATAACGTAGCTCAAAACTGCCAGTGACTCATAAAACTGGAGGAACATGAAATCTCCAGCAACAGATGGTAAAGTTTTACATTTTTTCATTTCACTTATCAACATCTATATTGCAAATTAACACTTGTACTCTGACAAAAATGTATACACACATACAGTGTGTATATATACACACGTCCATATCCCCATGTTTTTGGGGTTTTTTTCTGTCATTTGACATTTCTGCAAACCTGTGTCAAACTTTTTTTTTTTTTTTGCTGCGTTCGAAATCTGATGTCAAATTTGGTCAACGTTTCTAACTGATTCCCACAGAATTTTGTTACTGCATATCAGAAAGATATACTGTATATATAACAGGAAAATTACTACATTCTCACAATCTTTTCTATCTTTCAATCTTGGGTGTTTGACTGGCTGATTTACTGTACAGGTTGTCAAGTACCTGATGTTTATTCAAGACATTTATTAATGGAGCTGTTCTTCAAATGCTTCATATTAATTACACATGCAGTTGGAGAGACACCTTAATGTGAATTATGTCTTATCTTTTATTCGATCAGATTTCTCATTCTCAGAATTAAGGACAGGGAAAATAAGAACAGAATTGTAATAGGCCTGATAATAAAACAAGACAAATAAAAACAAAAACAAAGACAAGCATGAAGTTAAGAATCACCAGATTACAGTAATCATGCTACAATGCCCATAAATCTAGATAAAAGAAATCATGACGTACTGTAAATCTTCTGAACTACATTTGTGGATCTGAGATCTTTATTCATGTGCACAATACTCACCGTCACACACGTGTTTCTGCAGAACTCTCAAGAACCCAGAGCAGTGAAGCTTTCTGGGACTGACCTGCCCAACTCACCGGAGATTGTTGCCTACAAGAAAAACCTGTTTGAAGCCGGAGAAGCCTGGAGCCAGAGTCAGAACAGGGCGGCCACCTGCAAGGTACAAAACACACTTGGTGACATCACACGTGTTGTTGACTTTAAATTCATACGAAGGAGCACAGTTCAGGTTCTTTAAAGCAGCACTATGTAACTTTTCCACCTTAATATAATATTTCCTTGTCATCATTGTGATGGTACATCAACTTCCAACAGGTTTAATGAACCTCTGTTATGATCTGAAAGGGTCTGTATCGCCTTCACTGGCACTATGTAACTTTGAGGTGCATGTTAGGAACCCTGCCACACTAAAAAACTACACATTTTTACGGCTTTGACTGCTTTACGGCATACGTCACTCCCCCCTCCTTCCCGATTCGTAGTCGAGACGAAAGCTGGGCGGGGCGTGGAGCGCAGAGCTCATGGCTGAAGCAGCAAAAAAAACGAAGAGGTTTTATCGGAGGAGGCGAAAAAAGAAAGCGGGAGAGTAACAAGCTAAACGCCCGGACAAAAAAAAAAATGCCTGGACAAGAATAAACATTGGCCCGGCGTTCACTCGCTGGCGTGAGCTGAAAGACGAGGAGGGATGTCCGACCGATGGGGATTTATGGGGATAAAACAAGAGACAGAATTGTTATGATACAAATGTAAATGTAGAGTTCTATGTTCAATAAGAATCAAAATTAGAATGTTTTCACATACAGGGGATTCGTTTTGGGTTCTAGTATTTTTCCTGAGAACTGTAAAATTGTGCAGGGCTGATCTGCAAAATATAAGGAATGGGCATTCAGTTATTCACAGGTTATAAAGTATTTTTTTATTTTGTCAGTCAGTATGTTTGACTACTAATTTATGACGAAGTCCCTCTAAAAAACGTGACAGGAAAAAGGTGCAGAGCGTATGAGTTTGTAGGGCGCATTATCTCGCTGAAACAACTGAATAAAACCAAGTTGAACTTAGTGATTTTCAACATCGTCATATTCTATTGTTTAGCCAAAAATAGATACATTACCTCTTCACTATCCATCCTGCAAACGACCGCTGAAAACAGAAAAGTAGTTTTGAAAGTCCGTCCCGTCTTCTCTCATCAAAACAAATGCAGCGACGGGGACAGGAGTTTTCCGGCAGTACGCGCTGGTGCTCATGGGAAATGTAGTGTTATTTCTGGTAAAACACTACCGCTTTTGTCCAAAGGAGCCGCTCAAACTCAACAAAAGCTGAAAGTTACATTGTGCTGCTTTAAGGGCCATTATTCAAATTATGGTCAGTTGATTAACGGTCCTCTGGCATACATTGCAGAATTACAGAAAGACTGGTCTCAGCATGTTTTGTGTGACTCACAAATGGAATGAAAAGGAAAGCATTACTGTCACAACATTGTTATTAGTTGAAGGAAACATTAATAATTCACACGGACATAGTCTGCAAAGATGATCAAGGACTGTCTCTTCAGAATTACTAGATTCCTCTAATGACAAGTTGTTTTATTTTCATCGCGTTTATCAATGTTTGACCAATATGTAGCCACACAGTAAAGAAGCATTGCCTTATTTATTCATATAGTTCCTTAATTGTAACCAGTCTCTCTCTCTAATCAATTGGTCACATATTTAGTTTTGCAAAACATAATTTGGCAAGATTTAGGATCGTTCAAATGATAAAACATCAGAAGAGAGAAGTTAATATGGTTGTTGATATTTTGCTTCTTTTTTTAATAAAGATAGTGTAAAGGTTTGCACAGAGCTTTAAAGGAGCTTGAGGCAGGATTTATGAAAAAAAATCGCAAACGTTTTAAGTTTTCTAGTAATAATGTCAGATGAAGAGTTCCAAACCAAAAAGAATGAGCCCTCTAGTGTATCTCTCCGTTGCCTTGAACAGGCTGTGTGCTGCAAAATGTGCTGCAGTGCTGGGGACGAATTTCCCGCGCTGGGCTGCGGATGTGACGTCACATGACGCTGCATGCACGTTCTCCCCGTTCTCCTGTGCCGGCTTCACTGTTGGCTGCAGTACCCCGGACGGCCGTCGTGGTGAAGGGTGGCGCTAGAGAGTCTCATTTCTTAAAAGGAGCCTCATGCTCCTTTAACTATTTAACTATTGTTTCATTATATCACCCTACTGACACGCACGCACGCACGCACGTTGTGGAACGATTGTAATCTCAAATGTCAACAAGGCAAAAGAAATGGTAGTGGATTTCCGGAGGAACAGGAATATATCAATCACTATTTCCATCATGGGAGAAGAGGTGGTGGAGGGGTATAAATATTTTGGGGTTCACCTGGATAGCAGACTGTTTATAAGAAAGGAGAGAGGATAGTTTGATAAAAATGTAGGTCTCTCGGTTCTACCCTGACAAATGAATGCGAGTGCCATCTCAACTGCAGTCATTTGTTAGAGTAGCAGCATCAAAGCCAGTTAAAAAAAAGTTAAAAAAAAAAACGATAAAGAAGGCTCTCTCATTCTTGGAGACTGTTCTGGGACTTATGAAACTAATCGTGCACAGAGGGATACTTCATAAAATGAAAAAAAGTGGTCAACACTAAGCATCCTCTGCACAAGACAGCACTCAAATCAAAGTTGAAAACCTTTTTATTCAAAGCTACATTTAATTTATCTCCCACAATACACCGTAACTTTTATTTCTTCCATTTAATGTTTAATTCTTTTTTTGACTTTAATGTTTGTCCTTTTTTTTATTCTGCTTTTAAACTTTTGCAATCTTTCAATGTAAAGCACTTTAAATTGTCTTGTACATGAAATGTGCTCTACAAATAAACTTGCCTTGCTTAATGTTTAATCACTATAGTAATAATTTCTAGGGGGTCAAAAATCAGATAAATAAAAAGGTTTAATTTGTTAATATTCTAAAGAAATACTGGACATTTGTGTGCGTACTCGATTGAAAGCTGTAAAAAAGCAAAATGTAAGTTATTTCTCATGAATGGCAAAACAAATGTTAAGCTAACACTGGAAAGAGAAGGAAGGTTTTAATACCAGTCATTTATTACTTATTTATATTACTAGATGATAAAAAGTATGTGGATGTATGAGTTTTGAGATAGAATGAAATAAACTGTTTACAAATGGATTCAGTGACAGCTAAGATAAATGGCTATTTTAAGTGTGATCAGACTCAAAAGGAGATTCCACTTAAATTAGTGTGTGCAAATGAAGACAAACCACGAGAATTTTGACTTTGAATGAACAAAAATATCTGCTTGGTCAGGAATGTCTTTCCACTCACTTTCTGAACTCTGTACCGATCAACTTCCAAATGTCCTATACACTACTGTCCATAGACTCAAAATGTGGAGGAAAGTTCATGGTCACTGCTTCCCTGGAACTGTCATAGCCTACTGATGCAATTCCAGGGAAGCAGTGGACATGAAAAAAGATCCGGTATTAGTGGGAGGAGAAGGCCAAACGGTGCTCACCGCAGCACACAGAATATGAAGGTTTTAAGCTGGAGTCATACAGAACGAGAAGTGTGAGTGGAACAACAGCCGCTGTGAAGCCGTTGGCTCATAAACATACATTATGTTATGCTGACGAGGCTTCTGAAAAGTGGTTTTGAAGTCTATTTTCCTTGTACAGAGAATAGCCACATTGCTCAGGAATGTCAATAAAAGTTAGCTGTCACAAGCTCCTTTCTCCTCCAGAGTTGCCAGCAGACCTTTACAGAATATACTAGGGCTGCACGATTCTGGACAAAATGAGAATCACGATTTTTTTGCTTAGAATTGAGATCACGATTCTCTCACGATTTTTTTCCAATATAAAATTTATTGCACTTATTACTTTAACTTTGCAACAGCTGAACAAAAAGATAATAACAATAAACATCTCTTGTCTTCTTTACACAAACCTTTGAATAATTTAAACAATAATAACAATTTTGAACAATATTTGTTCCTCCCTGAGTTGAACACCCTTTCAGAAAGGGGACTTGTAACAGATCCTGTAGTTCTGAGGCAACAAATTATTCCTCTGGCTGGGATGAACCCCCCATTGCCTTTTGCTGCTATTAAGAAGCTGCCGATACAAAAGGTAAACATTACAAAAAATATGATGGTGCCTGATAAAAGACTGGCATCAACTTTGTAACAGCTGACATTGAACATAAAAACAATAAACATCCAAAAAAAAAAATTTTTTTTTTTTTTAAATTTTTAAATCGTCGTCATTTGGAAATGAGATCGCGTTCAAGCATGAATCGAGATCGCGATTTTTTAACGATTAATCGTGCAGCCCTAGAATATACCATTTAACATGTTCTCGGTTGTGAAATAAAACATTACAGTTGTGTTTAGCAGGTTCATTCAAAACGCTGGTTGCTTCGCTAAGTGCAGTAGCATGACAATTACGTATGAACAAGTGATAACGGCTAGCTATTGGCTGAGCTGACTGTCAATCAATCATATTAGAAATATGATACCTCCTAACGTAAAGTAAAGTTTGCCTTGTTTTTTTCTACTAAACAGCATCAGATTTGTATCTGCAGTCCAGTCTGATGTCCAGCTGAACACTGAGCTATTCATTATCCTCCACCACCTCCATCTCTTCTCCCATGATGGAAAAAACTATAATACTTAATCCTGGCTCTCCTAAAACCATCCACAATCATCTCATGGTGATTATCATGCAAGTCAAAGTGTGAATGGATGTGAAACTGCCTTAATAGGAGAGTCAAATCTGCGTTGTAATTGCTGGACAAGTGAAAGTGCATTCAATACTGAGCAAAAGGTCGGATTATGTATGACCATGTGATATTTCAGTTTTTATTTTTTAAATTTTTTTTCATAAATTTGCAAAAATTTCTACATTTCTGTTTTTTTCTGTCAAGATGGGGAGCTGACTGTACATCAATGTGAATTTTTATTTTTTATTTTTTTATTTTAGCAAATGGCAGCAATTAAACAAAGAGAGAAAAATTAAAGGGTCTGAATACTTTCCGTACGCACCATAGTTTTTTCCCTCGCAGCTTACTTAGGTGACCTAACAAGGCCCAGTTCAAATATCTGCAGATTTGAAGTGCTTCTTTACAAGAGCATTTGTTCCCTCTATAGGCGTGGTGGGTTCTACTCAGGTTACATGATCAACAAATACCACCCACCACCCAGTGTTAGCTCTGTTTACATTAGACCTGACCTGCAGTGAAGTGTCCCCTCGGAGGCGAAAGTTATTCCAGTTATGTGGTTGCCAGATCGACACGCCACACCACGCTAGATCCATGCGTTAAACGCGGGGTATCAGCCAATGTAAAAGGGGCTATTGTTTGTGCGATGATGAGAATGAAAATTGATGAGGTCATTGTATGGAGGTGTTTTTTTTTGTTTTTTTTCTTCTGCAGCGTGCACTGCATAGTCCTCAAAAGGGCTGATTATTTTTTGCATCCTCCCTAGTGTACTTGTTCCTATGTACACTGCAAAAAATCTTAACAAGAACATTTGTCTTATTTCTAGTTAAAATGTCTAATTTTTAGTAAAAAAAATTCCATTACACTTAAAACAAGACTCATCACTGGACAACAACAACAATTTTCACCTGTTTCAAGTAGATTTTCACTTAAAGCAGCACAACGTAACTTTCAGCTTTTCTGAGTTTGGCGGCATCTTTTGGACAAAAGCGGTAGTGCTTTACCAGAAAGAACACTACGTTTCCCATGAGCACCAGCGCGTACTGCCGGAAAACTCCTGTCCCGTCGCGTGCATTTGTTTTGATAGAAGACGGGACGCTTTTCTGTTTCACCAAGTGAACAGACGGAACGCAAAAAAAAAGATGTTAAACTGCTGGAAAGGAACTGGAATTTACCGGGATACCTTAAACAAGGAAGCCAGGGAGCGGTATATGGAGAAAATAATGATTATTAACGGACTGGATCCATATGAAATCCCTACTAAAGAATGGAGCTCCCCGTCGGAGCTGCACTCTTTAGAAGGATTTACTGCCGCAGTTCTGCAGAACCCACGTCTTACTACCTTGTTTAGGAGTGTTTGGCAGCTGCTTTGGTAAATGTTTGACTCGCCATATGTTTCAATAAATTAGTATAATAGTACAACATACAGTACATGTTTTGTATTACTCTTATTTTTCTTTTCTTTTTTTTTTGACTGCTTTGAAGAGGCTCCGAGGCGTGAGCAATATTTTTTTTTCCTCGTGAGATTATTTTTTTCCTCTGCAGCTACAAATCAAATAGTTAATATTTTTTCCTCAACAAAATTAATCGCACCACAGAGAGCTGGCCAGCAACTGCGTTTAGCTGGAGAAGTGGGGAATAAAACCCGTTTGAATGATCCAACCCCGGTCTGTGAGTGTGTGTTTGTGGTTTAATAAGCCCGTTTTTTGATCCGACGCCCGTCTGTGTGCGTGTTAGTTTGTTTACTGAGGAACGTTATGTTTGGTCGGACTCGTTACAGCCGTGATCCAACCGAGCCGACGACTCTTTTACTCTTTTAATTTGTTATCTCAGATAATTGGCCGGCCTCCGTGGTTCTGCCTCCGAGCAGGAAAGCGGTGAAAAGTTAAACCATTAGGATCTTTTCCCCACGTCTGTTGTGTGGAGCTGCTGCAGCCACAACACAGCAACGGGTTACCAGCTTCTGCTGAGCTCTGCGCTCCACGCCCCGCCCATTTTCGTCTCGACTACGAATCGGGAAGGAGGGGGAAGTGACGTATGCCGTAAAGCAGTCAAAGCCGTAAAAATGTGTAGTTTTTTAGTGTGGCAGGGTTCCTACCATGCTCCTCAAAGTTACATAGTGCCAGTGAAGGCGATACAGACCCCTCAGACCATGACAGAGGTGTCATTAAACCTGTTGGAAGTTGATGTACCATCACAATGACTCTGGAAATATGATATTAAGGTGGAAAAGTTACGTAGTGTCGCTTTAAATTAAGTAGAAAAATCTGCCAGTTGAACAAGATTTTTTTACTTGTAATGAGAAGATAAATCTTGTTCCACTGGCAGATTTTTCTACTTTTTTCAAGTGAAAATATACTTGAAACAGGTGAAAATTGTCAAATAACAAGTTATTTATCTGGTGATAACTCTTGTTTTAAGTGTAATGACATTTTTAGACTAGAAATTAGACATTTTAACTAGAAATACGATAAATATTCCTGGTAAGATTTTGAGTTTTTGCAGTGTACCCCCCTGCTGTGGCAGTCGGAGGAATAGGTGCTCAGACATCGTGTTTATTTTATTTTAATATGTTCAAAACTTCAGAAGATATAAAATGCACATACATGTATTTAAGAAAAGCCAGGGAGTGATAGACCTGTAGATCTTTTTTTAGACAAAATTTATCGCATAATAAAACCCCATACTGTCCGTGAGACTGGCTCGGCGGTTCTAATGTTAATGTGTGCAGAAAATACCTCTGTTGTACTAGTAGACTCAGAATACCACATTTTCTCTCTGATTATTGATCTTCTCCACAGGATGTTAAGTCTGGAGATGTGATGCAGAAGAAGAACATGTGGGAGATCATAGGAGACTCATCGGGAAAGTCAGAAGCCAGAGTGAAGGTAGGCGATGATTGGATGTTTCTTGACAATAAGAATCCTGAAACATGCACTGTCCACATACTTAATACGGCATCTTAAATTACCCAGATTTTCACCTTTTGTGGGGGAGAAGTTTATCTACCTTAGTTAAATTCTAGCTACCTGTCATCACTCTAACTACTTCTCACTTTTGAACTTGACTTAACATTACATAAGTCTTATTTTAAAGATATAGAAATGGTTTGGTAGTTGTTAATTGCACTAAAAGTATGCCACAACAAGCTCTTGGTCAGATTCAGTATGTGGTCCTGGAACAAAGGTGGCTTCCAAAATATCAGTGCTGCAAAACTCAATAACTTGTTTTAATGTTACTTTTATTGGTTTTTGTGTGACGTTTGCAAAAGAAAACAAGTCTTGACATGCTGCAAAAATACATTGAGAAGAAGCAATTAAGTGCCTTGGAAACTTGAGACTGAGATCTTCAGGTTCTCCAGTTGGCAGTGTATAATCTAGGTGCCATAAAGAAAAACCCTGCCATGTTTCTGGATCGGCCTGTACATTTAGAACAGGTGTTTTCACTAACGTGTTTTCACCTGCAGAGGAGCTGCTTTAGTGATTGGTTGGAACAGCTGCTAGACAGGATGTTTCCTTTATGGCACCTGGATTATACACCTCTGCCAGTTGGAAATATCCCCATTACAGTACTTTGAGTTTGTTGACAAGAAATTCAACGAGAACATATCTCAAATTCTACTGTATATACTGTAGGTGCCCAGCGTTTTCCCAGGACAGCCTCTCTGCGGATATCTGGACTCTTAACAATGAAACTTTCCTTAGGATGATTCCAGTCCTAAAAGTCCACTGTCTTGCAAGTTTAAGATGTTTGACTGCTCTAACACATCTGATTCCAATGAACCAGGTGTGTTAAGAACTGGAATTGGACAACACTGTTTTATCGGTTTAAGTTGTTGATGCTAGAAACCTTTGGTGGAGTTCTAACAGATCAGAAAGGTTAGAAACGCTCGATATTGTCAGTTTTGTGTCTAGGTTTTGGAAGTACTTTTGTATTTTCAAGCTTAGTCTTATTCACTCAGAACCAGAATTACCGGTGCAAAAAGCTCTGTACAGTTAGTGATGACTCAAACTGTAGAGCTTTTCTCAAAAATATTATTGCAAGTTTCCTGAATTTCATGGGTAATCCTCATACTATATAAGTAAAATATGAGCCACACTTTCACAAGCATACACAAAGGTCTTGATTTACATGAACAAGGACACTAAGTAATTTGATGTAATGTAATTAACAAGTCACTTGTTAGATTAATAAGTCAAATAGTTTGGTAACAACCCATGGCTACTCGTCATGCAACCAGGAGACTTCTGCTTAACATTGCTTGAACAATGTCAAATGTTTCACAGTTAAAGGAGCCGTCTGTAAGAAATGTCCAAAACTGGTACTGCAGTCACTTTCAAAATACTGTTGAGCGGCGTGTACCCTCCCCCTCCTCCCCCCGACCAGAGGTTGCCAGGTAGGCTGCAGAATGCAGCAGGAACGTAGGCTGCCATGGCTGCCATAATTAGAGCCGAGCTGGCAACCCGGATGCCGAAACAATACTGACTTGGTGATTGGGAGATAGGTGGAGGGTGGAGCTTCAGAAACAATACTGACTTGGTGATTGGGAGATAGGTGGAGGGTGGAGCTTCAGAAACAATACTGACTTGGTGATTGGGAGATAGGTGGAGGGTGGAGCTTCAGAAACAATACTGACTTGGTGATTGGGAGATAGGTGGAGGGTGGAGCTTCAGAAACAATACTGACTTGGTGATTGGGAGATAGGTGGAGGGTGGAGCTTCAAAAACAATACTGACTTGGTGATTGGGAGATAGGTGGAGGGTGGAGCTTCAGAAACAATACTGACTTGGTGATTGGGAGATAGGTGGAGGGTGGAGCTTCAGGCCAAAACAAAAAATGACAACATAAACATCAGTTGAGGGCTGTAACTCCTCTTTTTAAACCGGAATATCCTGGCTTGAGTGCTGTTGTCAGTGACATAAGTATTTGAAATGAACATGATTTTTAAATGTCTGTTGACATATCGGGGTCATTTTATGATTCGTTTTATTATTGCTCTTACATACAGCTCCTTTAAGCTCTATAAATGATAAATGATGATGAATGATATAAATGATTACAAAGTTTAAAGGAGTTTGTGTCTCATCTCTCTTCAGGGTTCAGCAGCTGGTAAAAAGTACAAATTTGTTGTCACTGGTCATGGCAAATATGAGAAGATTTATGTGGATGACCAGACCCAACGTGACTTCAATGGAAAGTCTGGTAAGAGCATAAACACGAACAGGGAAACCACCTCAATGAACAGGATAGTTGTCCTGAACTGAATGAACACAAATGTGTGCTTTAACTTAATTTAATGTGTCACGTAAACAGGGATAAATCAAGCTTTGGTCATTTTTTTTCAATGGTTGAATTAAAAACACAGCAAACACAAAAGTTGCTGCTTGTAGTTGTTTTTGAACACTTTATTGCCCTTATGTTTCCAAAAAAAATGTTGGCTTAAGTGAGGTAAGTTTCCACATTCTTTTTACTTCTCACACTAAGTTAACAAAAGGAGAGATAGCATTTGTATGCAGTGATAGTCTCAAATTGACAAAACTAACTTAAAATACACTACTTTTTTATGCAATAGACTTGGAATCGATGAAGTGTATGTACCTCTAGCTCATCAGGAGAACTTAATTAAATAGTCTTCAAGATGTAGTTAGTTACATGTTTTCCTAAAGCTGCATTACAGTTCTGCACAATTGTAAAACAAAGCACTGAAGTAAGGAAATGTTACCGTAAGGCACTGTTTTCTTTCCTTAGCTCCAGGTCTTCTCTCTGTAATTTGTATGCAAGTACCTCATGCCCATGTAAAACAAAAGACCAAAACTCCAGTTAAACAAACTTTTGATGAACAATTTGCCAAATATTATATTATGAAATATAATCCAAACATATAATCAATAAAATACATTCTCCAGAGCAACAGACCTTCCAATAATTCCCTTCGCCCCTGCTTCACATGTCGCCATAGGGCTCAGCAGAACTTCCACACCACAGTGATATTAAATAAATAACACACACACACGCACGCACGCACACACACACACACACACACACACACACACACACACACACACACACACACACACACACACACACACACACACACACACACACACACACACACACACACACACACACACACACACACACACACACACACACACACACACACACACATCAACCTAGACATGGATGTTTTGGGACTGTGGGAGGAAGCCGGAGTAACCGGAGAGAACCTACACAAGCACAGGGAGAACATGCAAACTCCACACAGAAAGACTCCCGCTGGGCCCGGGAGTCAAACCAGGAACTTTCTTGCTGGGAGGCAGCAGTGCTAACCAATTAGCCAGCACATAGCCTAATAAATACACTTTTCTTTGACTAAGTGGTACTTTGAGGCCTGAGCCCACCAGGAGTCTTTAGTTTGCATGTTCTCCACGTACTCCCCGGCCCCAAGATACCGTTGTGGGATAAACAGAAACAGCAAGACTGACGCTCTTGGAGAGATAACTTTGCCACCACCACAACCATCCAACCATAAAGCCGGGTTTGGAAGCAAAAAGAAGAGCAGACAAAAACAGGGTTAAAACTAGGGCTGAACGATTAATTGTGAAAATATAAAATGCTATTTTGAAATCACAACATGAGCGATAATAGGGTTGTCACATGACCCATATGGCTTCTTCTATGCATGAACGAGCAGTGAGCTGCATTTGTGGATTGCACAGCAGACTGTGTCCACAGAGCGTGATGTTGGAAATGTTCATGAGTCAATGCTTTGAGAGCCAGTATTTTTATGCAGTGATGCCTGAGGATCCAAAGATCACAAGCATCCAGTTGTTGTTGATAATAATAATAATACACACCTTTTAAAACACTCAAGGACACTATACAGAGATTTGATTATTAAATAAAACAACAGATAAAAGTTACTGATGTAAGTCGCTTTGGATAAAAACGTCTGCTAAATGACAGTAGTAGTATTAGTACAGATGTCCAGAGCCAGAAAGCAGAGAAACTGAAGCTCTAGTGCAGAAGTGGGTTGATGGAGAAAGATGACCTGGGGAAGCAGGAGAAGGTGGCAAAATGAAGGATATCTGACATATAAGAAAAGTGAGGCTGTGGAACACCTTGAATGTATGCAGGGAGATTTTGAACTGAGGTGATGTGGTGAAACAAGAGGGTTTTTGGTGATGACTCAAGCAGCTCCATTGTGGACCATTTGAAACCTATGGAATGAGAGGGAGACTGAAGAGAATTTGTAATAATAAATACGGGAGGTGACAAAACTGTTAACAATGATAGAAGTGGTGCGTGGGGTGGGGGATGGGTCGAGATGATTAATATTGTGTGGATGAAAATATGCAGATAAGATAATATTACTGATGTGAGAATTTAATATTAATGAATCATTGAGCATGTTATCCAAACTATTAACGTGAGGGGAGGGGAAAACTGGGGAACTTTCAAATGATAGGGTAAGACTTTCAACTTTAGACCATGTAGATTTGATACCAAAGAAAATAATTTATTTTTTGTCAATGTTTAGTTTTTGGAAGTGTAAGCTCAGCCAAGATTTTATTTCAGATAGGAAGACGGTGGGGGAAGAGGCTTGGAGTGTGGACTTTGGTTTGCTGGAGAGTTATAGCTGAGTGTCATCTGCAATGCAGTGGCAATGGATATTAAACTTGTGAAAGCTATTGGAGAAGAATGGTCAATGATGAAGGGAAGAGAAGTGTTTACAAGATGTCAAAAGATGGACGGAGCTAAACTTCCTCCACGTAAATGAAGATAAAACAGAGGTCTTTGTGTTGGGGAAAACTGACCTGCTAACAGGATGCAGCAGTGCTGTTGGCCCTCTGGATTTCTCTAACGCTCTAAAATGTATTAGGAATCTTTGATGAAAACTTCAAATTTGAAAGACAGGTCAGTGCAGTAGTGTTTTTATCATCTGATGATAATCAGCAGAGTTAAAGGGAAAGTTCGGTTTTTTACAACCTGGACCTTATTTCTGGCATTTTTTATGGTTGTATACTCACCCAGAGGTGTTTGGTGTCATTTGGAGTCCTTCGGAAGATATTAGGGGTTTTTTGCGAGCCGCTTCTCCATATAACGGTAGCGCATGAGGGCACCCGCGGGACACCGACGATGCAGCGTCTAAATAACACATGATTGCCGCGAAACTCTTCATTTATTTTATGAATCACTAGATCTGCTTCCAGGACCTGTTGTCTACATCCGGGGCTGTGTGTGTAACAAATAAATCAGTTTGTAAACAAGACCTCTGAACTCATGACGTCATCGCGAGTGCGCACTCTGTCCTCCGTTCAGTGAGCTCTTCAGCCGTATACTCCGGCTCAAAACGGTAAGGACGTCCATCATATTCAAAGTCGTCGTCCACAACCTCAGAATTTGACAAATATTCAGACATGTTTCAAATAACTAACAGTAAACTAACAGTAGCGAACTCCAGCTGTACACGGAGCTGTGTCTGGGACGCGCTCACAGAGATGACGTCATGAGTTCAGAGGTCTTGTTTACAAACTGATTTATTTGTTAGACAGACAACCCCAGATGAAGGTCCAACAGGTCCTGGAAGCAGATCTAGTGATTCATAAAAGAAATGAAGAGTTTCGCGGCAATCATGTGTTATTTAGACGCTGCATCGTCGGTGTCCCGCTGTGCCCCGTTCACTACCGTTATATGGAGAAGCGGCTCGCAGAAAACTCCTAATATCTTCCGAAGGACTCCAAATGACACCAAACACCTCTGGGTGAGTATACAACCATAAAAAATGCCAGAAATAAGGTCCAGGTTGTAAAAAACCGAACTTTCCCTTTAAGCAGAAAACAGTGAATTAAATCCAGATTATGATATTTTTATACGTGGGGGAAATCAATTAGTTAATGGAATCCAAAACGCTCGAGGAACGATGAAAAGTCTCCGGTGAGAGGACGATTGTTACTGATAACGTGTATGTTGAAATTCCCTAACAATATTACAACTAGTACAGTAAATGTAATTAAATGGGTGAACATGGGATATATCGGTACACAAGGGTGCTGTGTGGCAGCTGGTCGGGTGATCGTGGCAACAGCTGATCTTATTCTGAAATGCTTTTTATTCTGAAATGCTTTTGGTTACGTTTTTAATTCATAGCTTGAATAATTAAATCAGAGTTGCTCTTAAAAATAAATGAATTCACTGTCACGGTTTGTTTTGGTTCCGGTTTTATTTTGAAACCCGTGTCTTTGTGTTTCAGTTTTGTCTTGACTTCCCTGTTTCCCATCAGCCCTGATTGTCAACCCTTCTGCATATATCTGGTCTTGTCTTTCCCTTGCTCCCTGCTGGTCCGTACTGTTTCTACCCTCCTTGTGTCCTGTCAGGTTTTTTGATGGTCTCTAGTGGTCAGCTCTTGTGTTTTTGTCTTTCCTGCTCACTTTTGGTTTTGTTTGATTAATCACCATTTTTGGGACTCCTGCCTCCTGCTCTCCTGCATTTGGGTCCTATCAACAAGGCAACCTGACATTATTCAGCATAGATACATTCTCATTATCTGACTGTTCATAAACACTGATCTCACCAAAGAGGGGAATAACGGGATGTCAGTGTATTTCTTCATTATTTCTATGCCCTGAACCCAGATGAATTAGTAACACCAATTCAAAAAAAACTAAAACAGAAGAAAAAGACACAACACACACACACACACGCTTATATATATTAATAACAACAAAATCATTTCTTCAATTTTACCCCACCCAGCAGCTTAAAAAAAACAGAGAATTAAAATAGAGTTTTGGAAGTCCTGCGCTACATTGCAGTAACCTGAATTGGTGGTTTCTTTCCTGCAGTGGAAAGGATTAAAATTAAATGAAAATCAGACAGCTCTTTTAGCGCTGGACTGACTTTTCAAACTGCTAAGGGATTTCATTTCACATACTGTAACTGAATGAAGACATGAGCACATCTTTACCTATTCCAACAATCCAGAACTGTAAACTATGAAAATTAAAAGAAATAATATTAAGAATTAGTCTATAAAGCAAATAGCCATTCAATTATTTCAGCGATGTTTCTCAATACAGCTGCATCTAACAAGTAATTACACAGAAACCCATAAAATACGTTCCTCGTACTTTTGCTTCTTTTCATAATATATATATTTTTTTTTAATCACTGGAAGCTAAGACGGTCTGATAAATGTGGTAGAATAAAATGGACATCATTGCCTCTCAAAAAAAAAACCCAAAAAAACAGAATATTATGTATGAAATTGCCTTCCATATTGTTGCAGCAGAAATCCAGCCACAGTTACTGACATCACCTAAATGAAGAGCCGTCCACCTACTACGTAAATATGCAACAACCTGCTTATCATTCACATTAACTGATCAACTCAAAACTTATCAATACATTGACCTCTATCATGGCAGGATGCTCTTTAACATTCTTTGCTAATAACTTAGCCTATCATCTTCCCCAAGTGACATGACCTTTTCCCATTTTTAATCTGAAACATACTAATGCACCCAAATTAGCATTTATCTGAAATGACTGCCAAGTAGTGAGTGAATCCATACATTATTTGTCTTTCGGTCTCTATCTTTCTCCATCTTTTAATCACAATAATATTCTGCAAATCAGAAAGGCATAATGTAAACCTTTTATATAAATCTTATATGTAGCACATTTATATATTGTGATGTCTAATCTCCCTAGTCCCTGCCCATTGAGCTTATTTTTAAGGGTTGACATTACTGTATAATATATATCTAATATAAAGGACATTTATTTACAAAACAAAACAATAACACCCCCCCCCCCCAAAAAAAACCAAAAAAAACAACCAAAACAACAATAAATATACATACACCAAAAATGTCAATAAAACAATACTAAAATAACATGAATTCACATATTCATTCAGTATCTAATCAGAGGGCTTACCATAAGGCAAGCAGCACCATTTTGAATGTGTTCAAATGATGGTTAAAAACAGAATTTTCTTCACAAATTATTTGTCTTAAAATCATTTACTTTAACATCTCAATTAATTATCTGCAAAAAGTGTAATCAACCTTTAACCTCCCAATATATTTCTATCATGAACGTGTAGTGAAAGGAAAAAGGAGAAATTGGAAGATTACATAAACACTTTAATCCAATGTGACACCTCAATGACTTTAAGACAAATATAGTTCTCTCTTTCAAAGCAGCCATAAATATTAACATACACCATCCAGTCAACTAATCACACAAAGCATTTAAGTACAAAGTTCAGTCAATTTCTCTTTAACAGTGGCACAAACATTTTTTTTTTACACAGAGACATAAACGAGACATTTACATGTATTTCTGCCTCTTAGAATTCTACGCCTTTACAAACACATATTGTTTCTTTTCAATTTTGTTTCAGTCTTTGTCTGGAAACGTTATATTAAACATAGCTTAAGTTGACGTGAACCCTCTGGCTGTTCTGTTAAAGTCCTTTGGTTCCTCATCTTTACCTTTTCGGCCAATTAGACCCATTTCAAAAACAGTCGAAATTTTTGTGACGGGTCTTGACGCTGCCTCCCTGAGTCTTTTAGCGTCAAACTTTGGACTGAAAAGTAAGACAGGCAGTCGATGTGCAAATGAGGGTATTTCTTTCGGTTCATTTTTTGCAACCTCCTTCTCCTTCTCCACCTCCTTCTCCTTCTCCATTTTGTTTAACTCAATCTGGTGCATTATGTTCTCTTTAGAAGAAAACATTTGGAAAAGGACAGCGTCCCACCTTTTTGTTGCATTTGGGTCTTTGGTTTGCGTCTCATTCTCGGCTTTGGGCTCATCCCCCAGTTTCTTTTCAAGCATTTTCTCCTCACCCTGAATCGGTCCAGTGACCTCTTTCTGAGAATTTGTTTCTGGAAATATGGGCTCTTCCTGTTCCACCACCATGTGCTTCTTGAGTCGGGACCAACCACTAAATTTAGATTTGACAGCTTTGGGCTTTTTTATGACTTTAAGAAGGGGCTCTGTAGCTGGGAGGGTCTCGTCGCCTTCCTTTTTCTCTGCTGAAGCTGTTTCGTCTTTCTTATCTTTTCCTTTGTCTGCAGTTCCTGTATCAGCAGTCAGTACCTTAGCAAGTAGAGCAGGCTTTGAGGCTTCAGGTTTGATCATGGTAGCAGAAACAGATTTGAGTGATTCCTGAGGAAGTGAAGCATCAGCTTTTTTCTCAGTCGTAACCATTTTTTCAGCAGCCTGGACTTTATCCTTGCCAAATAGTTTCTTCACTGCCTTCAGAGGATCTTGATTACTATCTTTAGGCGGAGGGCATTTGGTTTCGGGAATCGTTATTTCTTGAATTTGTGTTTCCGCTTTCTTTTTCTCTGAACTTGAATCTGGATGTTTTACTTCTTCAAAGATAGCTGTGTCTTGCTTCTTTGCCACCTGACCTGATACTGAACTTGTTTCTTGTATTAACATTGATCCCGGAGAATCAGATGCTTGAGAAACAACAATGATGGGGACTGAAGAGTTAGCTCCAAACTTTTGATCTACCTGATGAGTTTCATCTACACCTTTAGACGTTTCTTTTACTGCAGCTACTTCAACAGTAGAGTCCTCCTTCACACTTTGCTCTTGGCTACTGTCCTCTGGTACTTTTTGTTCAGCTTTGACCTCATCATGTGTCAGCATCACAGAACTTGAGAAACCAAATGCAGAGGAGTGTGTTTTAATTCCTCCGTAAGCAGCATATTCAGCCGGTGTTAGTCCACGATAGCCAGTCTTTGGCTTTTGAGAAACTGGTGGGACATGTTTTTGTGGGCTTGACGATGTCCCATACGTTGGTGTCTTTGGTCGTTTATAGCCAGGTGATGTGGACATAAGTCGGGAGGCTTCATGAGTTGGTGTCTTTGGCCTCTGATATCCCGTCACTACTGGTGTTGGTGGCCCTTGAGTTGGTGTCTTTGGCCTCTGATATCCTGTCACTACTGGTGTTGGTGGCCCTTGAGTTGGTGTCTTTGGCCTCTGATATCCTGTCACTACTGGTGTTGGTGGCCCTTGAGTTGGTGTCTTTGGCCTCTGATATCCTGTCACTACTGGTGTTGGTGGCCCTTGAGTTGGTGTCTTTGGCCTCTGATATCCTGTCACTACTGGTGTTGGTGGCCCTTGAGTTGGTGTCTTTGGCCTCTGATATCCTGTCACTACTGGTGTTGGTGGCCCTTGAGTTGGTGTCTTTGGCCTCTGATATCCTGTCACTACTGGTGTTGGTGGCCCTTGAGTTGGTGTCTTTGGCCTCTGATATCCTGTCACTACTGGTGTTGGTGGCCCTTGAGTTGGTGTCTTTGGCCTCTGATATCCCGTCACTACTGGTGTTGGTGGCCCATGTGTTGGTGTCTTTGGCCTCTGATATCCCGTCACTACTGGTGTTGGTGGCCCATATGTTGGAGTATTGGATCGTTTAGAGGCAACGTGTGGAGCTGGGATCATTCCACTTGTCAAACCAGGCTCTGACTTTGTCATAGCTTCTTGTTGTGTTGCTTTATCTGCAGGTGGGATGTCAGAGTGAATGTCTCCATTTGGTAATATTTCAGGGAGCTCTGTAATATTCACAGTTTGAGAGGCAGGTGGACCGCTCACAGAAGAAATTGTTTTGGGTGTCCTTGACCTCTCTGGCTCAACTGGGATTGGTGAAACTGCAAATAAGAGTGGATTGGGTCTTGAAATTTCAAAGACTGGAGTTTTGGCTCGCGCTGCGTGGAACGCTGGGGTTCTGGCCCGCCCTAATGACATTCTTGATAATGAAACTTCTGGTGTTGGAGTAACACTTTTCATTTGAGTTGCTTGAGTGGTGCTTCTGATCTCTGGTGTTGGGGTAACACTTTTAATTTGAGTTGCTTGGGTGGTGCTTCTGATCTCTGGTGTTGGGGTAACACTTTTAATTTGAGTTGCTTGGGTGGTGCTTCTGATCTCTGATGTTGGAGTAACACTTTTAATTTCAGTTGCTTGAGTGGTGCTTCTGATCTCTGGTGTTGGAGTAACACTTGTAATTTGAGTTAGTGTGGCTTTTTCATTCTGCGATTGAGTTGCTCTGTTGATTTCTGCTGGTGAAGTGGCTCTTCTCAATTCTGATGTAGGAATTTTGATCTCTGTTGTTGGTGCGGTACCTCTTTTGCTTTCTGAAGGTGGTGTCTTTCTCTGAGAATATGTGCCAATTGGGGGAGGTTGTGTTGTTGTTGTTGTTAGACTTTCTCTGACCTCAGATGCTTGATTAAAATCTTCAGCAAATGTCTTGCTTTGAGCTACAATACCACCAATAGCAGTCAATCCAGCCGAGTCGTATACTGGTGGTGTCCTTGATGTCTCATAATACGATGTACTTGCTGTGTACATCCTAATTTTAGGGACTTCAAACATTGGTCTTGGAGATTTTGAGCGTTCCGTTGCTTTAAATCTGGGACGTGGACTTTTGGATCTAATAAATGGAGTCAACACAGTAAGGGGTCGAATCACAGCCTGACCTGCTGCTTCTGGATATGGAGTTGGACCTGGACTTTTGGGTTTGGCTGTGGCAGATCTCGGACCAGCATGACTTTCAGCTTCTGGTTTTTTCACTTCAGTAGCTTCAACAGTTATCTCAGGCACAGCAGAGGATAACTGGGATGTCTTGGCTACCACTGGTTGGGGAACTTGCCCCATAAAGCTTGAGCCCCCAGAATGGGGATCAAGTGCGGTATAAGACGAGTATGTCGTGACGGAGTATGAAGGGATGGCCGCCGTTGGAGGCGACATCCTAGCTGCTCTACCGTAAGCGGCTCGCTGTGGGTAAGGAGATGCAACATGCTGATACAGCGGCCTGACGCTGAAGCGCGGGGGTTGCTGGACGCTGTAGAAGCTGGACAGAGCTTCTGGTGTACGAGGAGGGGTCGAATACTCGAGGTCAGGGCTTGCTTCATTTACAGGCGAAAGGCTGGACCGGAAAGGTGTGGCAGACTGTGATGACTGAGCAGCAGCTTTTTTCTTGGCAGTCCTTTTCAGGAGTTTCTGAAGACGAAGATTGTCCTTTCCAGGCTTGGGCAGTAGAGCTGGAGCATACTGCTGAGAAAGCAGGCCTGGCTGGCTGTTTGTGCCATAAGCAACAGCCATGAGTGTTTCAGCACCCTGTTGAGAAGAAAAGAAAGAAAAAACATTGATCATTCTTACTCTGGTAGGGATTTTGTATTAGAGTGGATACTGTACATTTCTGACACATGCAAGAGGCCTAAAAACATAAAAAAAACTTTCCCTTACATAAAACACATTACTGATTACTCATTCATCTTTTAAATTTTATCAACCTTTTAAACATTTATTTACTAGTATGACAAAGAATGATTTGTAATTTTGACTCAGTTGAGTCACTTCAACTAACCCTAACCTTAAAATATCTCTGCTAGAGCTGAGCAAAGCCTTTAAAATTCTCTGTCCGTGGCTGCGAGCACCAAAGAGGTTTTTTTCTGCCATCAGAAAAGCTAAAACAAAATTATTGTGGCAATACCCTCACAACAAAAGGGTAATTCTCTCAAATAACATCTTTTAATTGTATCATGTTTCTTTTGGGCTCCAGCGCATCTACTCAAACAACATTTAACTGTTATCCCTGAAAAAAGTAATGTTGTGATGCAAGCAATTGCCATTACAAAAGAACATTGCATTATAGTAACAACTTTTAGAGGAATGTCCTTTTATTTACCACACAAGCTGACCAGCGGTTTGTCATTAAAATGTTATAAGAACAACAATAAAAGGGGTACCTAAGTGTGTAAAGTATGTGCTTAAAGTTTTTTCCCCCTCATTTCCACACAGTTTAAAAAAAAAGACATCTAATGTGTTTTTGTTTTTTTGTTTTGCTTGCAGATTTATTTCACAGCGATTGCTGAGGGGATCTTGGGGCCTTCAGTTACTACAGTACCTTCATCAAGAGCCCACGTCCTCTAACTGAATCAGCTCTGCAATAGTTACAGTCTCAGTATTTTGGTTTTTTCAATACAGTATATCAAATGAATCACCTCTTACGGTCTCAGTTGAAAGCACAATCCAAAACATTTGATTATTAAATGTTTATTTTTGTCAAATTTCCATTCTGTGTTTTATGGCATTCTGTTCTGACTGTTATGTACTGTTATGTATTTGGCTGTGGGCTAATGTAAGTTTTACCATTTCTGTTTGCTTGTATTCAACAGTTGTTTTTTTTTGCCTTTCATTTTTATGCTCTAATTGATGTCATGATGGTGTGTTGGGATACTTGTCGGACTAAAAGTGTTCTAAATAAGTGTTAAAATGTATGTTAAAATGTAGAGATGGATGATGCTATTAGTTTACCTGTTCAGCACTTACACTTTGGCTAAACAAAAATTTGCCAAAATTGACATCATCAGTAGTCTTACAAAAAACTTTATGAGGCACATCCTTTATGAACATCTGGAATCTATTAGTTATGAATGTTTTAACACAATGATGCCCTCATCTCTCTTTGTTCTACCCAAACTTATTTCATTTGTTATAGCCATTTTTTGAGTCCCAAACCCACCTGTATTTGTTGTTTTTGTCAATGAAAATAATTTCATATTTTCTCATTTTTATGTCAGACACATGAAAATAAACTCAATTACACAATACATGTGAAATATAACTTCTTTAATTCAACAATTGTGTTATGCCTGTATGATTTGTTTAAACCCATTCAGAACTACGGCGTTTTATAACAACAGTGTTCTAAAACCTGAACATTGGTTAATAACACACCACTAACGTTTCTAAAGACCCTAAACTGCCCACCATTATCTTTATCTCCCCTTTTTCTAATCAAACTGTTGTGAAAAACATAAAAATCAAGCAAAAAAATGAATTATTTATTTGAGTAAGTTCATCTGACCAACTGGCTGCTGGATCAATCTCTATGTCACAAAGCAGCTTTGGCCCTGATACTAAATCCACACATTACCCAAGATATGCTCATTATAATAGGAGCGTATGTGGAAAGAAGCATTACAATTGTATCATAAGAGCTGTGTGAGAGTTGTATCCATGTATGAATATCAACGTCTGTACTGTAACCAGGCAGATTCTTGTAGCTATGAGTGCTCAGTGTCATTTCAACCAGTGCTGTAGAGCTCCATAGTGTCCAGATCTACTCCCTGTCTCCATGTATCTGTATCCATATTTGTGTCTACATGGTTCTATCTGCTGAGGGGTGAAAGTGAATGCGGAGCATCTGACCCGATGACATCACAGCTCATTGACTCTAGATAGGGCTTGAGAAATATTTCCACTGAGAAAGTCCCTGATCATTGATCATGTTAGGCCAGTACTGGAGTTGAGGGGGGATGAGGGGGGATGGCATCCACCCTGAAATAAAAACTGCCATCCCCCCTTTCCATCCCTTATGTCATTTGATTTTGAGTTTTTTATTTTGGTCCATTTGGATACAACATAATACAACATTAAAAAATAAGGTCCAATATATTAAATGGCACCGAAAAGGTATTATGCCTACCCTTTTATGAATTTTATTTCATCAATGAATGTGGTATTACTATTTCATTCTTTTCTTCTATTCTTTTTTAAAGTCATCACCAGAAAAATAACTTATTTGACAATTTTCACCTGTTTCAAGTAACTTGAAATAAGTAGGAAAATCTGCCAGTGGGACAAGATTTATCTTCTTATTACAAGCAAAAAAATCTTGTTCCACTGGCAGATTTTTCTACTTATTTCAAGTGAAAATCTACTTGAAACAGGTGAAAATTGTTGTTTTTTCCAGTGATGAGTCTTGTTTTAAGTGTAATGAGATTTTTTTTACTAAAATTAAACATTTTAACTAGAAATAAGACAAATATTCTTGTTAAGATTGTGAGTTTTTGCAGTGATCCATTTTACTTATCCTGTGAAGGACAGAGTCATATTGATAAGTTCAGAAAAGTGTTTTTTATTGTTGTGTTTTGATGTATTTGATGTAAGCCCAGTGGATATTTAAAGCTTACAGAAGGCTGCATTTAACTGCTGCTATGTCATTCCTGCAGTATTTCTGCAGGTGTTTTGGTCACTGCTATTATTTGTAATATATTATATTATTTGTAATCAGCACAAATTATCTGTCCCCATATGATAAAATCCACCATCCCCCCTGATCTTTTTTCTACAACTCGAGTACAGTTTGGAGGTCATATTAAGTTGATTTAGGCTTTTTTTTCATTTGAAACAATTAACACACCATCAGACAAGTTCAGTATAACCGAAGGTTGCAATTGCATGATGAAGTCACAAACAAGTGTTAAATGTTCTTAGTTTATCATCATGTGCCACCTCAGTAAAAAGTAGGGCAGTGTTGTCCATGCACACACATTCACGCACACACCCTTCCCCTCCCCCAACTCCTGAACTTGCTGTCTGCCTGACACATGAGATGTGCATTGCTCCTTTTAAGGCTTTGGTAGTTTTGGCATTTGGTGTGCCTTCAGGATGCAAGTTCAAAAGAGGAAAGTGTAATAATAGCTTCGCAATAAAATCAGGCTGCTTAATAATGCTTTCCTTAAGCAAATGAAGCCCCCAAAAAAACCTTAACCTCCAAGGAAATTGTGGGGCTCTGTCCAAAGAGAGAAAAAAACAAGAGTTAAGGGTTAAAATGGAAGAACTTACCAGGTAAAAACTTGGTTCTGGTGTTCAGAGCACTCCAGACAGGTTCCCCCTTGAAAAAACAAGAAAACACTGGTTCTATCATATTCAATAAGGCGTACTTATGGCATAGAACTAACTAAAAACAACAGTAAGATTACAGCTCAAAGCTAAAATGTAGTCGGCATTCCCTTGTGCTTCATTGCAACCAGGACAGATAGATAACAGTGTTTTTTAGAGTGTGTTTTAAAGCCACAGGGAGCAGAACACTTGTACAATGCTCAACCCAGCTAGTGCTTGAACGTTGCACTGAGGACGAGAAAGAAACACCCTGAGCTCCTCAAACACATCGCACTTTTGGCTACCGAGGTGGGGGGTTCTGAATTCCCAAGCAGCTGTCTCCCTAACACTTCCCTCAAGTTCCCTTTGCTTTGTCTGCAAAATAAAAGGTGAAATGTTATGGATTTTTACCTGTAGGACTGCTGCATGGGGGGTCGCCGGCCAGCTGCCTGCCTTCCTGTCCCAGCCCGGAGTGTCAGAACGGCAGGTTCATGTTTAGACCAACTCGACCCCCCTTCCTACAAATGGCAGGAACAGGCACCATGGCAATCCAAAAATAAATGTGGAGCCCTGTGGGCTGCTCTGTGACAGCAGCAGCAGCAGCAGCGTTGTGACAGCAGAGGGAAATGAGCAAGACGTTGCACTGACAGCCCCAGTACCCGAGGTTTCACCACCTCAGAGCTCCAAAATTGGTGCAGCAGGACCACCCAATGGAGCCTTAAAGGATGCACCAAGGAGCTGTCAAAGGGTTGCAAAGTGCTAGCACTAAAGTGATGGAAACTACATGTCAAATTATTCTCTGATCATTGTCAGGGAGCCGTAACGTCACACGAGTTCTCTGAGCTGTAAGGGTGGGCTTGTGTTCTGGAAGGTCTTGTTGATCAGAGCTGGTTTTTAAAAAAAGACATAGGGCCTGATTTACTAAAGGTTTGCGTGTGTAAAAACGTGTGCAAACTTGACATCACCCGCAAACCAATGTGCAAGCTGATCTACTAACAGCGTGCAAAGAGGACTGCGCCTCTCAAATGAGCAAAATAGCACACGCTGTTCATTTAGTACTTTTGCCCTGATGAATAATCAATATGGGGCGTACCCGCCAGAAATCGCTAAATACTGGGAGGGGAAGATGCAAATAGGTCCATTTACCACACGCAATGAGATTTACCAAGCCTGAAAGTTATTGCGGGGATTGTGATTGCGTCTGTATTTAATACGTTCAAAAGGAAGGTGCTAATCTGCCCAGCATTACGCACCGATGGCTGCTGTTATTGTGGCAAGGAGGCGACATCGCCAAAATCAAAGAATACGCAGAGAGAGAGTCTTTATTCTGCTGCATGGTATTTTAAAAATGGTTGCACAAGTTTTATTAAAGGCCACTTTTTCTTTAGTTCTTCGCCTTATATCTTGCCACCTTCTTTTAACCTCATCTGCCGTCCTTTTTGTGTTACCAACTGCATTTATTCTATCGCAGATTTTCTCCCATATTGCGTTTCTTTTGGTAATGTTTAAATTTCTTTGCTGTAGTTCATGAATGTGTTTATTTTAGGGCTGTCAGCGTTAACGCGTTAATCGCGATTAGATTAATGCAATCCATAATGCGTTATTTTTTTTTAATCGCATTTTAATCGCAAACCTTTTTGTCCCTTCTACTCACCCGTAGTCGACTCTTCTGTAATGATCCAGAAGAGGGCGGTAATGCACCGGAAAAAACTGGATGCCAACCGCCAATAAACCTCAAGAAGAAGAAGACTCCTCTGTAGCGCTGTAGCGTTTTATAATACGTCCATGGTAGCGCCATGTTTGCTGTTTCCTAAAGTAAACTTCCACCACCACCAACTACAAAGAGACGCCAAACTGAACCACTACCCGTGGATAGAAACAGAAAACGTGTGTTTGCCGAGAAGTGGCTGCATGATGTTACGCGGCGACGCGCACCTTACGTTCGCGCTCCCGCGTATCCTACCCCGTAAGCTCTGCGTTGGTGCAACGCGGAACCATAAATCAGCCAGCGTCCGTCACTGCGTGCAGCATACCTGCAAGACGCTGCTCTGATTATGGCTCAAAGTTTATGAAAACCCCAAATAAAAAATAAATTAGAGAATATTTTATGAAATCAATAAACAATTCCATCATCAAAATTATAACAAATAAAGGTTCAACATATCTTGCTTTGAATGTAATAAGACTAGGTAATATATTAGTTTCACCTTTTAAGTTGAATTATTGAAATAGATTAACTTTTACACCATATTCTAGTTGAATTATTGAAATAGATTAACTTTTACACCATATTCTAGTTGAATTATTGAAATAGATTAACTTTTACACCATATTCTAGTTGAATTATTGAAATAAATTAACTTTTACACCATATTCTAGTTGAATTATTGAAATAAATTAACTTTTACACCATATTCTAGTTGAATTATTGAAATAGATTAACTTTTACACCATATTCTAGTTGAATTATTGAAATAAATTAACTTTTACACCATATTCTAGTTGAATTATTGAAATAAATTAACTGTTACACCATATTCTAGTTGAATTATTGAAATAAATTAACTTTGTAAAGGACCATATTGAGCCATTCATCTTTATAAGTGAATAAATATCGTTTTGCCTATAACTTATTCCTGCATCCCTCTTTTATCGATCCGGTGAGACGGGTCACCGCGTTTTTGGAGGCCCAAATCACATATCCAGGGGCTCCTCTGAGCACCAGACCAAAATAATTATGTGCAGCCCTGTCTATATGGCACTTTGTTTAATTTGAAAAACTGTATTTGAAGTAGACAGTGTTTTAAGTTGGTCTACATGGCACTTTTTTGAAAGAAAATACAAAAGGTCAAAAAGGAAATTATTTCTTTGTGTTCATTTGATTCCCAATTAAGACACAATGGTAAGAAATGATTTACATTATGGGCTTAAAACTGCCTTGAAATGCGAAATAACAGAATTTTAAACATGCAATTCAAAATGCGATTAATCGCGATTAACTTTTGAAATTCTGCGATTAATCGCGATTAAAAAAAATAATCGTTTGACAGCCCTAGTTTATTTGCCTCTTCCACTAATATCTCTAACTCCAACTCGTCAAATTTCATTTTGCGCTTGCGACTATCCTGCTTTCCATCCAGACTCTCCATGGCGCAAACCGTAAGACGCGCAACACCTCATTTAAATACTGCAGTTTGCACCTGTTATCAATTGCGCAAGCAATCTTAGTTGATCACCCGCAAAACACACAACAACAGCACGTGCAAACTTTTCAGTGCACACGCAATTTAGTACTCTTTATTTAGGATCTTAGTAAATCAGGCCCATAGAGTAGAAAACCTTTAGCACACCAGATATGCAGAAAGGTGTGTCGGAGGAGGAAAGCTGCAGCCAATTTAAAAAGAAAACTCCTGCACACCTTCTTCTCACCGTACTAGTGTTTATTGGGCCAACGTTTCGGTCATAGAACTATTTGATTCTATCTAATTGATGCCTTGAAATAGTTCTATGACCGAAACGTTGGCCCAATAAACACTAGTACAGTGAGAAGAAGGTGTGCGGGAGTTTTCTTTTTAAAAAAGACTTTAAAAAAAGAAAAAGTATCGGAGGAATAGCCTTCAGAGATTCCACAGACACTGATGATGGGCATCCAGTGTGGCCTGATCAAGGCTCAAGGTTTAAGGGTCGCTTTATTAGTCACCCGCGGGAGAAATTGGTCTCGGAGTAAGAGGCCATGTTATTTAAATGTCCTTTGCTAGGTATCGCTCATACGACGCTGATAGGCAGAATGTCCCTGGGATTATTAATGTATGCTTGATTCTGATTTTTTCCTCTTTTCTTCTTGTTTTTTCATTTTGAATATGAATCTTGTGGCGTTTTTATTGCGTCACAGGACTTCAAATGCCACCATGACTTGTCTCTATTGCAACATTTTGAAGTTTCTGACTCATAATGGTATGCATGTTGACGGGAAAAAATGAAAAGCTAAAGGTTATCTACAACCTGTAAATGTGGTGCTAGAACTGAGCGATTCTGAACAAGTATGTTGATGATGTGGCCGTGTTTATCCAGCTTTAGGAGACTGTCATGTGTAACACAACCATCATAAGTCTCATATATCGTTAGTGCTCGGATGACTCTGTTATTTAAGAGTCCACATGTCTTTTCATTTCATGTGTGGTTTTAGGTTTAGCTTAGGTTCATCTCAAAGACAATTTAACCATTTTGATTTAAATGTGATAAATTAATGAATAAGTAATTGAATGTAATACAGTCAGTTGTGTTGTAGAAGAGGATTCTTTTCAAATGCTTTTATTAAGGCTACAAGAGCCTTGTGGATTTCCAGGGGATATTGTGTGATGCAGATCAATCTCTAAAGTGATATGGTATTGGTATCTCAAAGAGAATTTAAAGGCTCCTTAATGGGGTTCTGATGGTTTGGTACTTAACGTTAATGGTCAAGGCCCTTGGATCAAATATCAGGCACTTAAGTTGATGCAGAGGAAGACTGATGTGTGCACATTTCATGGGGAGATTTGTTGTAAAGTGTTATTACTACCACTAGTTTCATTTGAAATGATCCCCTTTGGGCAACCATATATGTGTTGTTTGTGTTTTATTTGACTGTTGAATAGATCAGTCTTTGACCAAAGTGTTATTTTATTCTCCTGCCGTGAGGCAGCGCCCCCACAAGGAGGAGACCAACACTTCCTAATCCTGTGATTACAGCACACCCTGGAGGACATTTCCATTCCACTCAGCATGCATTGAACCATAATACTAATCCAGCCAACTAAGGTTCTGTATCAGTGATGCTAAAACTGGTTTTTCATTTAAACTATATCAAACAGATTAAATGCATAAATAGAAGCAAGAGATCCAGGCACTCGAGACGAGGTGGATAAAAGGATAAAAAGCCTTTATTAAAAGACGTCTGCCAAACATGTTTCGGCCTATCTGGCCTTCATCAGGGAAAAAAAAAAAAGGTTAAATGCATACTAATGATTAATATTATGACAGTCGTTGAATTGTTATTTAATGTAGTACAACTTAAAAACTATAATAAAAGAAGAATGCACTACTTAAAAAAAAAACTCACTCAAAGATGCAGAAATGAACAGTCCTTATATTCGGTAGGACCATTAGATATGGGGAAAGTGTTAAGCTCACACATTAGAAATGTATTTCTATGATCCCATCTCTGCACCTTTACTTCACGAGCAAATAAAATGACATGTTTGTTTGTGTCTGTCCCAACGTGTTAAAGGGTTAACAGAAATGTGTTTAAAGTTAAATATATCTTAAACTATCCATTGCCATCGCCTGCTGATTAATGCTGATTTCTTGTTAAGAATCCACATCCTCCCGTCATTATATATGTTCAGTCTTTTATTTCCCTACTAGCCAGTAGATTTAATAATGCGCCGGGACAATCTTGGTTGTATGAATGTTGTCATGTTTGCAGAACTTGCACTAAATGCTGGGTAAAATTGTGTTTTTAAACTATGAATTCAGCAAATTATATCACAAAAAAAAAGAAAAATAAATGTATTTCTGTCTATCAATCCATCCATCCGTCCCTCTATCTTTCTTCCCTGCCTCATCCTGGTTGTTGGGGAGCTGGAGTCTTGGACACGTCCTGTCCATCACAGTCAAAAAGGGGAAATAACTCAAACAATCACGCATGTGGAGCCACAACTACGTTCAATTTAAAATCAATTGTATTCACATCCTGAACAAATTTCAACTCAACAACTTCTCATTGAAATATTCACAACCTTGGATTCCGCCTGCTTTTTCTTTTGACTGATCCAAAAGGTTGATTTGTTGATCATACTGCACATTATGTGTTCTCAGATCTCAGCGAGAGCTGCAGAAACACCACCCGATACGCCTCCACTGACATCCAACTCTGATCTCACACTAAACTCGCTTGCCTAAAGTAGCATCCCCAGAATAGTATCCTGGGAGCGTCTTGGATGTTGAGGCTTCACCAAACTTGAGACTCCCTCCTGAAGCATTCGACCTTTTCATCTCCTTATTGAGAGCCAGTGGAGGAAATGGGGGGCCGAAGACGTGGACTCTCCCCCCCACGGCGGACGTGGCCTCACCTCCCGACGCTGCCGTTCAGCCAATAGGGAAGTGGAATGGATCAAATGTCACTATAACAGAAGGACATAATCAGCGTGGTAAGTTTGCAGAACCTTACAGCCAGTCTGCGCCAGCAGGGAGCTCACTTCTTTCAGCTTTTCTGAGGTAAGGAGGAAATTGGAGAAAATGAGAGTGTGAATGATAACTAGGAAGTGGAGAGTTCCCAAACATAAACCAAACTGAGGTAGCTGAGTCAACATGCTTTAAGATAACTGTCACAACCAGCAATTACAGTGACTGAGATAAGAGGGGTGAGAGAAAAACAGTTGTGCTCAAATAGTAGAAAATGGATCAGTGAGAGATTAAGGCCTCCCTTTAAAGCCCACGGTGTATTTTGGTCTTTGAGCCTTTTGGCTTTACCTTGGAATCCAGCTGATGAGCACTGGGTTTATGGCAGCAAACTGTGTATTTATATGGTATATATATTTATATATATGCACACACGCATATAAGTTTGAGGGATGGATCTAAGCAGATAGGCACATAGACTTTGTTATTGTTTATATGTTGATTTGGTTTAAGTCCAGGGATCTAGGGCATGTACATACCGGAGGGATTTACAGATGACTTTAAGCGTATTAAGCGGCTTCACCGCCTCAGGAACGTGAAAGATGATCCAAATGATCACTATGGGAAGAGTACTTTAGGGTCTTGTCATTTAAATCGGGGGACATTGCTCTTTTTGTACGACAGGCTTTTCAAGCTTATAGGTTTAATACTGTGATATCGATGAGCCCTGTAAATGGGCCTGGCATGTGTGTACATTATTACTCATACTCTGAGGATAAACGCTTTAACATCTTGAATGACATCCAAGAACGCGCCAGAACATCCAGAAGGAATCATCTAAATATGGGCCGCTTCTCTTGTTTGCTGTTTTTGCATCGTGTTGTAAACATACTGAGCTTGAGAATTTACAGATTCAAAGAAGCTTGGTGTCAGACCTTTTAAGTTCCCCACGACTGCAAGGATTTATCTGAATTCTTGAGGAAAGAAAGTGGCCTCTGTCGACAGGCAGCGTTAGTGGGGTGATTGAAGGAAACATGTGATGGCAAGACAACCAGATAAGGGAAGGAAAGTGGATTTATGGGTAGCAGTCCAGGCGACAGAACATGAGCTTAACATCATGAAGACGGAAACTGGATCTGAGACGTTTGCAGCTGTCTGTGGGAAATAGCTGCGATGCCAGGACACCTTCCTAGAGGCCTCCAGCTAATGAGCCTAATGAGTGAATAATCAGTAATGATGATGAATTAGGATTAATTGGAGTAAAGTTAGACCAGTCATGTTTATCATTGCACGGCTTTGACAAAAGCAGGATCATATGCTGAGACTGATTTTATACAGGACTGTCCCAGAAAATTAGAATATTGTGATCTTTATTTTCTGTAATGCAATTAAAAAAACAAAAAATGTCATACATTCTGGATTCATTACAAATCAACTGAAATATTGCAAGCCTTTTATTATTTTAATATTGCTGATTGTGGCTTACAGTTTAAGATTAAGATTTCCAGAATATTTAATTTTTTTGAGATAGGATATTTGAGTTTTCTTAAGCTGTAAACCATGATCAGCAATATTAAAATAATAAAAGGCTTGCAATATTTCAGTTGATTTGTAATGAATCCAGAATGTATGACATTTTTGCATTACAGAAAATAAAGGATTTTATCACAATATTCAAATTTTCTGAGACAGTCCCGTATGTGACATTTTTTTTTTTTTAATTGCTGGATTCAAAATACAAAATAAAGTTTTTTGTCAAATACATTTTGACATTAGTCCCCCACGCTCCCCTCCAAATGAACCTTCAGTCCTCAGCTGCTGAGTGCAGACTCTTGGCATACGTCTATGTTTGGCCTCCTTCTCAATTATCATGAGAGAAGCAAATTCACGACTGAGACTCAAATTTCAGTCCAAAGTCTCACACTAATTATAAACCCGAGAAGTTTGGATGTGACACATTTTAAAAAAGCTTCAAACACAAAGTCTCCATTTCCACGCATGAAGAAAACATTTGAGATGAGTTGACATTCTTCTAAATATAAAATGCTTTCGCTTGCAGTGTGGACACGAGTAGGGTGAGGCTTTGTTAGGGTGTGGCTGCTGGCCTAATATCCAAGACATATGCAACCTAATCCTTAGTTATAAATAGAGCATGTTGGATAGTTACTCATTACAAACTTTAAATGATTTTCTTTTTCCCTGATTCCAGGTTTCGAAGTCCACTGCAAACATGTCCGACACAGAGGAAGTGTAAGTCAATTCACATTTTAATTCATAAATTCAACATTTTAAACACTTGCAAAAGCAGTTTGAAATAAACAAACAAACAACTTAATTATTTGTTACACTTTTGGAGTTTGTGATGACTTTTACAGCTGAAATCTCTAGAAAAAAGTAATTAGCAAAATGAGACTTGAGATAATAATTTATTTGTTCATTTTTACAAACTACTAATTGCAGTCTCAAGCACAAGTAGTGAGTAGTTTTGATTCTAATCATATATTTGTCTTCTGTTTTGCAGCGAGCAGGTCGAGGGTAAGTAGCATTGTCCGCCCTTTTGAAAAAAAAGGAAAAACAGAAACAAAAATTAAATTCCCCAGAAATTTAGCTGAGGTACAATCCAGAGTTCCATGCTAAATCCCAAATCCCAATATTTCTCATTGGTGCCTAACTGACTATTATAGAGAGTTTTTTGTACTGGACAAATTCATGTGTTTGCAGGTTTGGCTTGACTCCTCCAGATTCATGCTGTGCAACAACGCGTGCTTTCTCTCTGAAGCAAATCTGCACAATGTATTTATGGTTTTGCTGCAGCATAGTTGCAGGCAGCAACCTTGGCAACAGAAGAGTGTCATAATGCTTTGTGAAATCATCATATATACAGTTTAAAATCACAAAAGATTACACTGATCTGTTGTCAACAAAGGTCCTGCTGTTCCGCACGATTATATAGAACTTTGTAGTCCTCCTGTGCTGGAAAAAAAAGAATAGGATAAATAAATAATCTGATCAAATCATTCTTTTGTAAAACGTAATAGCAGTTTAAAGTCTTGAGTAACAGAGCACTGATCAGCCCAGAAGGACTAACTGTGTATGCTTAGCATTGATCCCCAGTGTACCCACATTTTACGTTTTATGTAAAAATGGGTATAAATGGGATCTGTTGATGTTGTTCTTCTGCTCCTCTCTTTCTCGGATGAACATGAAGAATACGATGGTAAGACACAGCCGTCAGACTCCAGATGACGAGTCTCACGTCTCACATCCCTGATACTAATTTGTCAGTCCCTTTTGAGGACCTGTTGTCTTGCCTCTACCAGACTTTTCAGTGGCATGGTGATTGATACTAACAGTATCTTTCATGAAAGTGAGCAAGTTTAAAACATTGATGGTACAGTATCAGCTAAGACTCGGTCTCCCGTTGTACCTTTGTGACCTCATCACGTTTCTAGCAAAAGCATTTCAAATAAAAATCATTGCATTTCATCTGTTGATGATAGATTTTTTTCCATCCTGTAACTGCTTGCCTGTCTCACCTGTACGGAAGAGAATTAGGGCCATGCAGGAGAAAAAATATTTGAGAGGGGAAGTTTTTTTTTATTGTGCACTTTGAGAAAAAAGTCGAAATGTCGAGAAAAAAGTCGAAATTTCGTGAATGAAATACATGAAATACATTTTGACTTTTTTCTCGAAATTGTACTTCAACATTAATCTCGACTTTTCAACTTTTTCTCGACATTTTGAGTTTTTTCTTGAAATTGTACATCAACATTAACCTCGACCTATTGACTTTTTTCTCGATATTTCGACTTTTTTCTCGAAATTGTACTTCAACATTAATCTCGACATTTCAACTTTTTTCTCGACATTTTGACTTTTTTCTCGACATTTCGACTTTTTTCTCGAAATTGTACTTCAACATTAATCTCAACATTTTGACTTTTTTCTCGATATTTCGACTTTTTTCTCGAAATTGTACTTCAACATTAATCTCGACATTTTTACTTTTTTCTCGACATTTCAACTTTTTTCTCGACATTTTGACTTTTTTCTCAACATTTTGACTTTTTTCTCGACATTTTGACTTTTTTC
Organism: Cololabis saira; assembly: GCF_033807715.1. Classification (NCBI taxonomy): domain Eukaryota; kingdom Metazoa; phylum Chordata; class Actinopteri; order Beloniformes; family Belonidae; genus Cololabis; species Cololabis saira. The sequence goes on along the minus strand of NC_084591.1, from coordinate 42,659,468 downwards.
TCGAAATTTCGACTTTTTTCTCAACATTTTGACTTTTTTCTCAACATTTCGACTTTTTTCTCGACATTTTGACTTTTTTCTCAAAATTTCGACTTTTTTCTCGACATTTTGACTTTTTTCTCAACATTTTGACTTTTTTCTCAACATTTTGACTTTTTTCTCGACATATTGACTTTTTTCTCGAAATTGTACTTCAACATTAATCTCGACATTTTTTACTTTTTTCTCAACATTTTGACTTTTTTCTCGACATTTTGACTTTTTTCTCAACATTTCGACTTTTTTCTCGACATTTTGACTGTTTTCTCAACATTTCGACTTTTTTCTCAACATTTCAAATTTTTTCTCGACATTTTGACTTTTTTCTCGAAATTGTACTTCAACATTAATCTCGACATTCTGACTTTTTTCTCGACATTTCGACTTTTTTCTCGAAGTGCATTATGAAAAAAAATCTTCCTCCTCTAAAATATTATTTCTATTTTTCTAATACTCTTCCGTACACCTGCTATAGCTTCATCTGGTGACAGTTTCCCCAAACTGCACCACCATAAATTCACCTCATTTCTCACATCTTCCCTTTCATTGATTTTCATTCATCATTCATCCCAACCACCTCTTTCCATTTTTCCTCTCCTCTGCCTCCATTAACCCTCTCACCGCCCCCCCTCCCCGCCCCTCCCTCCTGCTCTGGTGACTGACATGTTATTTAGCTGTAGAAGAGGAGGTAGTAGAGGAGATAGAGGTGGCCCCTGAGGCGGCCCCTGAGCCAGAACACGAACCAGAACCAGAGCCTGAGCCAGAACACGAACCAGAGCCAGAGCCAGAACCAGAGGTAGAACCTGAGCCAGAACCAGAGCCTGAGCCTGAAGGTATGTGGCAAGGAGGGGGGAGGGCACTTTTCTCTCATCCTTTGTTAGGTCTTAGGTGATGAGCATCAGCCAAACAGACCCCTATATATATATTTATATATTTATATATATACAGTATATATATATATATATCTCAACATGTTCTGCATGTTTTCTAATACTACCATCTTCTCATCTGTCAGACATGCTTCTCATGCAGTGCTAAAATGGCCAAAGGTTCAATGTCGTTTTGCTTTTTCTTTTGGGTCGCGTTTGCTTGCAATGTGAACAGAGCCTTAATTTCAAAAAAAGTTTAAAAAAAAGTTTGCAAAAAGGACTTAACCTACAGTATTTCCTTTTTTCTTCATTCATTAGCCCTCACAGTACGTAGACTTACGTAACAGCAGAATAAATTTTACACCTACTGAGTAGATATGGTTGTCCCACTTTTATTCAAGTTATGTAATACATAAGCACACAGTGTACATTTAACCCTTTGATGCACAACATGGGTCAAAAGTGACACGGCTGAGTTTTTTTCCCCCATATCCTTCCAATAAATGAATTTCATCATTTAGTTTTCTAGGTATTCCTCAATTAACTTGATTTTGATCATAAAATATAATTATTTCATTTTTTACTTTTTGAATAAAACCCCTTTTTGCATCACTACTCGTATAATGCACAACATGGATCATTTAGAAAGTACTACATTACTATTATTATTACATTACAATGGACAACTTCTTCACGAGTGTCCCTTACTGAGATGCTCCTTGCTCATAAAATATGAAAGGAAAAATGGAAATAAAGAACTGTAGTAGTAAAAGACAGAGTACAAGAGTATTTTAAATATTCAGCATGAAATAAGCTGGGAAATGAATGCAGGACCTTTTTGAACCATGTTGTGCATCAAAAGGTTAAGTACCTGTTTTTGAATTGTCTTTAAACTGCTAATTCAGCACTGATGAAAATAAAATTCACCAACAGATTCAAATTCTTAGCTAAAAAGCCTAATGTGTAGCACAGTCATTGAAAGAATTCTCGATTATATAATATGTACTTTTAACACAAGTGCAGACGGAGAGCATCCATTTAGTTTACTGTATTCTAGGCTGCTGCAAAGGACAGTGTGAGCTATAGCAAATATATTTGTTTATTTTACTTTTGAAAATCTAAAAGAAATATTGACATATTTTATCAATCTAATTCTTTTTATCAGAATCAGATCAGAATCAGCTTTATTAAGTATGTGAATTTGGCTCACGATGTACATGAACATGAACATGAATACTGTAAATAAACATAAAAAACATTCAACTCGAGAAAAAAAAATAGTTAAAGAAATAAAGGTATAAAAATAAGAAGTAAATATGTACATGTTATGTTATTTACAGTTTATTCCACTTTTATAAGTACTGTAGTGTATTACTTATACTGCATGCACCAAACATGCTTGCTTGTTTGTTTATTTTTCTCGATATCTTGACATCGAAGGCTCATTACATGCACCTTTGCACCTTAATTTCTACTGCATGATGATGTGGAAATTTAACATTTAATTGGCTAAATCAATTGTGGTGATGCCTTGGTGCATGATATTTATCTTTGAAACAGTTGATTCTGTTTTAATTAATTATAAAGAGAAGGGATATTTTTAAGCTATCCATATTCAATTATAAATCTTCCATATTTAATCTGAAATACCTATGTAAATGAATATTTCATGTTTCTTAAGTTGCTAAGATGTGAGGCTATGGCTTCTACAAATCTAGATCTGTGTTGTAAATTTTCAAATACCATTCAAAGCATTCACTGTATTCAGATTTTTTTTAAAGGAACACTTCTCTACTTGAAATTCGAAGCAAATATAAAACAACATGGTATAAATAAGACAGTAATGGACTATATATATTTTCTTGAAGTATAAATGTTAAAATTTGGAATTATGATACTGTCAACTGAACAGCACAGGAAATTTACATTCTCATTTATTTTTTGAAAGATGACAAATTTACTTTACTAAAGTTTTATTGGCTGCCTTATTTTGGATGATTTTATGTCTTGGATTCACAATTTGCTGCTGGCAGTGCACCGACTAACGTCTGTTATTTTTCAAAACTTGCTGCATGCACATACCATCGAGGAGGGAGGTTCATTAATTAAAAATAATTGAATGAATCTGATATCTATCCTTTTGGAGGGACTTCAGTCGCCAGGCTGCAGTCACTCCAAATCTGATCAAAAGCTGAGTACTGCCCAGTCAGGACTGGTAAATAAAAGAACCATACTAATTCACAGAGTTTAGAGAAAACAGGAAGGTGGTGGTGGAGAAAAAAAAGGGGAAAGAATGTGAAATGCTAAAATGTGCTTCACTATAGCAAACCAATACACTCTTGCTATGCAACTCGTCATCTGCATGGGATGGAGCCATGAGAATCTGGGGAAAAACACAAGAAATGGAGAAACTGACATGCCACACTTCTATCAGGTGGCTCTAGGGTCAAGCCAAAAAGGATACATACATACAAAAAGTACACTACATGCCTTATATACTACTATAATAAAAACAGGCTTTACAATAAATGAGACATCAGATTTTGTCACAGATCAGACATCAGATTTTGTCACAGATCAGACATCAGATTTTGCGTATGAATCACTGCATTAACAGTTCACATTTAACTACACTAAAACCAAAGTGGTTCTTAAAAACCTCCATAATGCTCCATAATGCTTTTGTTTGCCTCTCATCGACATCCGTTTATGTGTGTCTGTTAACCTCAACTGAAAAGTATAACTTAATGAGACCTGTCATGTAGTACAAAGACGTCTGAGTGAGATAGAATAATGTTTGCTCTTTAACCTAATGACCTGAACTCATCCCCTCTTCATTTCTTAACCTGCAGAGGAGAAGCCAAAGTTTAAGTAAGTTTCTTCTTCATATAATCTGATTTTAAATTAATGTGTTAGATTAAAGTGAACCATTGTTCAAAGACAACAAGTTCAGTGAGTGATATGTGGGTGTATTAAAGATCCAAACACTGTGTCACAGGCCCACCGCTCCCAAGATCCCAGACGGTGAGAAAGTGGACTTCGATGTGAGTGGACCTGAAATAACAACATTCAGGGTTCTGTTTATCCGTTTGGTGTCAGACTAAGCGCTGTCCATTCCTTCATTGTGCAGGACATTCAGAAGAAACGTCAGAACAAGGATCTGATGGAGCTGCAGTCTCTCATCGATGCTCACTTTGAGTGTAGGAAAAAGGAGGAGGAGGAGCTGATTGCACTGAAGGAGAGGATTGTGAGTTTCCAGCTGCCAATGGTTTCAAATAGAATCTTTATTATTATTGCTGTAGTTGTGTACTGTATGTATGTATCTACTTATTATGCCTTTGAAACAATTCCAAATGTGATAACAGTTGATCAGGGTGAAAACTTGAATGCTTCCTGAACTGAACAGATCAAGACTAAATAGAACATTTTAATATACCGTATTTTCTGGACTATAAGCCGCACCTGCATATAAGCCGCACCCGCTCTATTTTAAAAAAAAAACATATGCAAGCCGCAGATATTTATGTTGTTAGATTAGATATTTACTACATGTACAGAAGGATTCTGAACTGTAAATGATGTACATGTTTGTACCTAAATAGATCTTTCCTAACAGTGTCTTTTAACACGGCACCAACTTTGCTGATTAAAACGGGACAGAACGAAGAGAAAATAACCTGTATTTATTTATCTATTTATCTGTTTGAAATCTGCTTCTACTTCTATCTGCTAAAGAAAAAGTAGCGTATTCTTCTTTGCATTTATTTTGTCTTAGTTTTGATTCTAATTCCGGTTAGAGCGCCCCGAGCGGTGGAAGAAAAATCCACAGAATAGTATAGTACCTTTGTATAAGCCGCACGGTTGAAAACCTATGAAGAAAGTAGCGGCTTATAGTCCAGAAAATACGGTATTCTATTTTATACAATGTATCAGACACCATATTTTAGTCTCCCTTCTGAAAGTTAGAGCATTTTCTCAAACTGTGTTTGCTGGCGCCCTGCAGGAGAAGCGTCGTGCTGAGAGGGCCGAGCAGCAGAGGATCCGATCTGAGAAGGACAAGGAGCGCCAGGCCAGACGTGAGGTCAGCTCGTTTGTCATTCTTTACTCCCAACTAATGCTCATTAGTTTTTCAGCCATTTCAAAAGATTTAATATTATTCTTTCGTAATTTCTTTTTTTTACTTTTATTCTTACAGTTTTCTTTGGTTGTTCTTTGATAATAAAGATACTACGTTTTATTTCGAGACATCTTCCATAACAGGGGTCGGCAACCCGCGGCTCTAGAGCCGCATGTGGCTCTTTAGCGCCGCCCTAGTGGCTCCTGGAGCTTTTTCAAAAATGTTTGACCTTTTTTTTTCCTTTTTTTCTTCTTTTTTTCTCTTTTTTTTCTTCTACTTTTTTCTCGAGATTGTACTTCAACATTAATCTCGACATTTCGATTTTCTTTTTCGACATTTCAAATTTTTTCTCAACATTTCAAATTTTTTCTCGAAATTTTGACTTTTTTCTTGACATTTCGCCGTTCGCCATTTGCCTTCATTCTAATACAAAACTTTTCATTTTTTGCGGCATATTTGTTTTTTGTGTTTTTTGTCCAATATGGCTCTTTCAACATTTTGGGTTGCAGACCCCTGTTCCATAACAACCAAGGTCACCGTAGAGACCTTGGTTGTCTCTCTATGGAGCAGAATCAAACTAACCACAATTAAACACAGATACTAAAGATAAAAAGGGCAGGCAATAATAGGCAATGATGGATAATAATTGGACACGTATGGGCAATAATTAATTAATTACTTCATTAATTTCCCTTCTGGGATTAATAAAGTATTTTGAGTTTGAATGTATATAGTCAGAACATCAACCACTCTGTGCATGATCTGTGCAGACATCTGTTCAGGCTTTAGAGAGAGTAGCCTGAACAGATGAGTTTAGTGCTGAGAGTGAGTTATTGAACCAATGTTACAAAGATCAGGGGGGCGTGAGATCCATAGTTGGGGGCAGTGTTGATGTCGGTAGTGAGATGAGCAGAGGGGACAGCGAGGTGAACAGTAATACAGTATTTTGTATTGGATATGGGATGTAACTGGGAGCCGGAGGAGCTGCTGCAGGACAGCTTTTATATGATAGCTGGATAGGGTCCTGATAATAAGTCGTGCCGTAAAATTTTGAACAATGTAGAATTTCTGACGAAGACCAAACAGAAGTAATCTGCAGTAGTCGAGTGACAATACACTGCAAAAACTCAAAATCTTACCAGCAATATTTGTCTTATTTCTAGTTAAAATGTCTCATTTTTAGTCAAAAAATCTAATTACACAAGAGTCATTACCAGATAAATAACTTGTTATTTGACAATTTTCACCTGTTTCAAGTACATTTTCACTCGAAATAAGTAGAAACATCTGCCAGTGGGACAAGATTTATCTTCATTACAAGCAAAAAAATCGTGTTCCACTGGCAGATTTTTCTACTTATTTTAAGTGAAAATCTACTTGAAACAGGTGAAAATTGTTGTTTTTTCCAGTGATGAGTCTTGTTTTAAGTGTAATGACATTTTTTTTTACTAAAAATGAGACATTTTAACTAGAAATAAGACAAATATTCTTGTTAAGATTTTGAGTTTTTGCAGTGCAGAACTGAGAACCAGTATGGCAGTGGTGTGAGGGAAGGACGTCAGCTGTGATGCCCCCAAGATAGAAGTATGAAGACTGGGTTATATTGTCTATGTGGTAGGTGAAGGGGAGTATGCTATCGAGGATGGACCCAGACTCTTGACCTTGGGGGGGGAGGGGGGGCCCTAAAATTGTAGATGGTTATAGTTGAAATATAGGATTTCTTACAGATAGACTTGGTACCAACAAGTAACATTTTAGTTTTATCACTGTTTAATGTAAGGAAATTGGATGTGAACTGGGCAGTTGGCAAGAGAAAGGGTGGAGTTAAGTTAGGTGCAGCACAATGAAAATCAATGAGATGCTTGTTAAAAATACCTACCTGTTACCTTGAGCACCAGAAAGTGAGTGGTGGTTCTGATGTCTCACTTGCATTTTTTTCCCTTTTCTGTGCATGTGTAAATCCAGGAGGAGAGGCGGATCAAGGAAGAGGCTGACGCTAAGAAGAAGGCAGGTGAAGAGGCCAAGAAGAAGTCTGCTCTGTCAAGCATGGGCTCCAACTACAGCAGTCACCTGCAGAGAGTCAGTACCTACACACACACACACACTAACATTGTAATAGCCTCCTCTGTTGATGCTGGATCCATTTTGCACTTGTATCTTGTTACATGTAATTGTTTTATATGTTTGAACAGGCTGACCAGAAGAGAGGAGGAAAGAAAGAAACTGAGAGAGAGAAGAAGAAGAAGATCCTGGCTGCCAGGCGCAAGCCCCTTAACATTGACCATCTGGGTGAAGACAAGCTGAAGTAAGACTCATTACTGACTCATCAACGTCAAAAACAATCTCAGTACTCACTTGATCACATTTATACCATCCAAAAATCCTTTTTTTTTTCTTTGATTTTCTTTAGTGTTGAAACTAGATAACTAATTTAAGCCATGATTGAAGATTAATACTGTTAAAAAAAGGCCTAATAGCCTGCTTTTGAGAGTTGAATTTGAGGTGTGCTAGCTATTTGAACCGTGTGAAACATTGGTGTGGGCTTTAATTTGAAGTTGCCCATCGATTTCTGACCATATAGACCAGGGGTCGGCAACCCAAAATGATGAAAGAGCCGTATTGGACCAAAAACACAAAAAACAAATATGTCTGGAGTCGCAAAAAATGAAGTCTTGTATAAGCCTTAGAATGAAGGCAACACATGCTGCATGTTTCTATATTAGTTAGAACCCGGGGAAGATTTTTTTTTTCATTATGCACTTTGAGAAAAAAGTCGAAATGTCCAGAAAAAAGTTGAAATGTTGGGAAAAAAGTTGAAATGTTGGGAAAAAAAGTTGAAATGTCGAGATTAAAAAGAAAAGGAAAAAGGAAGAAAAAAAGAGAAAAAAAGGAAAAAATAAGAAAAAAAAGGAAAAAAAGAGAAAAAATAATAAAAAAGAGAAGAAAAAAAGGAAAAAAAAAAAAAAGGAAAAAAAGGTCAAATATTTTTGAAAAAGCTCCAGGAGCCACTAGGGCGGCGCTAAAGAGCCGCATGCGGCTCTAGAGCCTCGGGTTGCCGACCCCTGAAATAGACTAAAATGGACTTCTTCTGTCACTTTTGGTCTTTTTGCCCTGGGATTTTTCCCCCTTTCTTTCTTCAGTGACTGCAGCTCAGCCCAGTAGTTAATATAACTGATTTGCACTGCAAGAAAACCTATATATATATATATATATATATATATATATATATATATATATATATATATATATATATATATATATATATATATATATATGATAAGTCAAAGCTTCTTGGGAATTATTTATTTTGCCTGAAACAAATGTACTCACATATGTGCACTCTTATTTTCCCTGCAGGGATAAGATCAATGAGTTCCATGACTGGATGAAGCAGCTTGAGTCTGAGAAATTCGACCACATGGAGAAACTGAAGAGGCAGAAATATGAGGTGAGATGGTCTAACACACTGGCCTTCGGTTTGTGTGATGCAGTACTGTATGGATTATAGTCATGAAGATGTTAACAAGTTGTAAAATATATTTCCATCCATCCATGTGTTGACAAGGTGCCTTAAGTCCTTGGACCAGAAAGCCACTTTGGAAGCACATTGTTGTGCTGTTGTGGTACAATGTAACATGAGATGATTCTTTTGTATGATATTTTTTTAAAGAGCTTCATGAACTATATTTTATAGTTTCTATACTCTTATTTCTAAATGCAATTTTTAATGTCTATTTTATGTTGTTTTAGACATGAGATCAGACCAATGTATGCGATGAACAACACTGTAGAAAGGAATCATTTTTAGGTTATAGGTCCGCCAATCCTACTCTTCACATAGCACTCCTCTTTTGTCTCTGATAAAGGTATATTTTTGTCCCTACATTTTTAAATATCAATCGGATGTCATTTAACCAAATTATAGAAATATTAAAAGGATTTTTTTTAACATACTAAGGAAGAAAAATGCAAATCTTACAGATGTACCAGCCTTGTGGCTGTTTGTTTGTTGTCAATGCTTCAGTCTTCAAGCAAAACACTCTCGTCCCCTCAAGATTTAAACCCTTCATGAACTCTTTGATTCCATCCAGGTTACAACCTTGCGTAAGAGAGTGGAGGAGCTCAGTAAATTGTAAGTAGTAAAGCTGAGTAGGGTATCTGCTCGCCGGCCTCAGGCTCGCTGCATGTCGGCATAGATTAAGGTCTGAAAACCAAAGCGCTGCCTTTGGTTGAGACGGAGCTCAAAACCTGAAGAGTTTTATTCCAGAAAGAAAAAAGAGAAGGTGAATAAGGTCAATCAGGTAACGACTCCAATAGCATGAAGCTATGAAAATCAGATCTTCTTAGACAACAAAATCTTTGGTTGCTTATATGGTCCTTTTGTATAACTGTTGTTAAGCACGAGTGACCAATTTCTGGAATAGAATTGTTCAGTTGTGGGTGAGTGAGAAGCTCATTGGAGGTTGCAGAGCATCGAGCAAGTGGTCAATCAGGTAAGTAAGAGCCTCTTTAGGTTTCACAGCTATGGTAAATCTGAACAACCTAATGTGTTCTTCTTCCTTTGTGGGAATGGTCTCAATGTCACAGTATTTTTGCATAGTTTCTTAGATCTGTCACTTATCACTTTGACCAGAGGGTCCGGTAGAAACCTTTACGTATGACCCCGTCTTGATTTCCCATAATACTTCAGCCTGGACCTTTAAGCCCATGGAGCCTGTTAAAAAGGAGAGGAAGAATGTGGTCTTCCTTCAAGGTAAAAATGTCTACCGTGTTAAAGCTGCTGTGTTGTTTTCAGGTACTCACATTCAGGATCCGCATTGACACATTACAGAAGCAGTAAGTACTGTCAGATCTGCCTTCACTGACCCTTAGTAACCTCAAATATCTACCATTAACATTCCATTACCACGGTGTATGGACAATTACTCTAATCAATTTAAGATCATTAAAACATTATCTTAAGTTCATATCATCTAAATACATGTAACTACTACTACTACTGTCATTTAGCAGACGCTTTTATCCAAAGCGACTAACATCTGAGAGAACAACACAAGTAAGAAATCACATAGGAGGATCCAGCTGGATCAGTGCTGGTCAGACTGCTGAGAGTCCAGTTGGACACAGGTGTTCCTTTCCCACCCAACACAACAGTCCCAATACAAGAAAACTAAGTCTTGAAAGACACCATCATATGATCATCAAATCTTCTAACTCATTCTGATGAGCAGAGAAGTTAACTAAATGCAGAATTGCTCCTCAAAGAGCTGAGTCTTTAGCTTGCTTAGGAAGTAGGACGGACCCTGCAGATCGGACAGAGTTTGGTTGGTCATTGGAGGAGAATAGTCTGTCTACTGATTTCACACCACATTGTGGTGGAAGCACCAGGCGTCTTTCACTGGCTGAGCAGAGCTGTGGAGAGGGAGTGTAGCTCTGGATGAAGTAGTGAAGGTATTGAGGAGCTGTTTGGGTAATTGTTTGGTAAGCCAGAAGCAGAGCTTTGAACTTGATGCTGCAACTGGAAGCCAGTGCAGGGAGATTAGCAGTGGAGTGACATGAGCTCTCTTGGGCTGGTTAAAGACCAGACATGCTGCTGCATTCTGGATCATCTGCAGAGGTTTAACTGAGCAGCAGGAAGGCCGACCAACAAGGAATTACAGTAGTCAATACGTGACATGACCAGAGCCTGAACCCAGAGCTGTGTGGTATGTTCTGTCAGGTAGGGTCTGATTTTCCTGATGTTGTAGAGAGCGAATCAGCAAGACTGGAAAACTGAGGCAACATGGTCTTTAAAGGTCAGCTGGCTGAGGCTGATAACCCCAACAATTAACAATAAATAGAAGCATACATGGTGCATCTATTTCAAATCAATTCAATAATGCTTTCTTTTTATAAATAATGTATGTTATTTAATAGTACTCACAATACTATTATTTTATTATTATTTTATTCTATCTTCAAGCATGAAGGCCATTTTTATAGTTTGTTACTGATCTTTTGTGTGAGAAAGCAGACATACATATTTATATCATATAATTATATTAAGTTTGGATGCTACTGGTGGCTAATAATCCCGCTCGTGCAGGTAAGTGGAGCATGAGATTGTTTTTGAGTTCAGTTTTGTTAACTGCATTTTTAGAGTTGTGATATTTCAGCTGTTATCTTTCTTCAAAAATGTGTGGTTTTTATTTACCAGCAACATTTTGTTTTTGTTTTTTTTTGTTTAAGTTACAGTTAATGAAATTATTTAAAATGATATTCAAGCACCAAGCATGTAGTTTGAATCAAAATCACCCTACTATTCCTCATTTGTAAAATGTACTTTACATGTTATAGGAATTATCATTATATTTATGCACAGCCAGCCTCTCCGTGCATGGCTATTTAGTGGCTGGGTCTTGGAGAATGGCACCAAGACCCTCACCATCAAATTCTGAGAAGCCCTTATGTGACAATGAGTTCTGTTATGCTTCAAATTGTTTTGTTTATTTCGACTTGTAGCAGCAAGAAGGGAGCTGCTGCCCGCCGCAGAAAGTAGACAGGTTCAACCTGCAACTGCTAAAACAACCAAACTGCAATGGAAATTCACGGACACACACCTGATGAAGCAATGCACACTGGAAAAGGCTGTAACTCGGAAGACGCTAGTAAAGCTGAAGTGTACCCGGCGGTTATCCTGAACATGCAACCAGGAGCCTTTAGCTGCTGTTCACGAGGAAAAAAAACACCCAAAAACCATCTGCCGTGACGCTTCCTCGGCCTCAAATGTTTGGTTCTCAATATTTTTGTAAATAAAGTGCGACTCTTCAAGCCATGTCTGTAGATCTGTTGTTATTCAGAAATAAAGTTCCATATTTTTAGATGTCCAATTTTACAGTCATTTGTTCTACACTAATTACAGATTCACCCAGAATAACAGGAATATATCGCAGTCCAACATGAACAATAGCAAAACATCAAGATCAAAACATCAAGAATAATGATAACAATTAAAAAAAAAAAAATATTTACCTGAATGAAATTAATAATTCTATATTTCATTGGACAGCTCCACATATGGAGACTACAAGCTGTGATGGTCAATACTTGGTTCTTCAAAGAAATCCATCTTCTTTATTCAAATTGGAAGGAAGAATAAGTCAGAAACAGAGGTATTTTTGCAATGGCTTTGTTCTAATTCTGTCCAATAGTTGTAGTTTACTTTTTGGATCAATTTTACTAAATATTCAAGTTGATTTGATGGGTAATTATATTGAAAGTTGGGAGCTTATAATCCTCCTAAAGATTTTTGCTTTTGCAGTGCTGATAACCTCTGGGTTTCTGGTTTTTCCAGTAAAACCATGAGTAAACTGTGCTGAGCCAGTTGTCTGTAGGAGTATGGTAACTGGTAGTGCAGAGAATAGGTAATTCATTTTTGGAAGTTCTTTCATTTTAACTGTATGTATCACAAGTTAAAGTGGGAGGTTAGCCCAGTGTTTTAAATCTTGTTCTATTTTTGTCAGCGAAGGGATGTAGTCCAGACTGAAAACATTAACAACCAAATATTTAATATTACCAGTGTTGAGTGTTGAGAGTTATTTTGAGTCTCAGAATCCCATACGTTTCTGAAATCAGTAGTATTGTTGACTTTGGCCAATTGGTAGTTTAGTTAGAAATTGTGGTAAATATATTAATAATATTAAAAGACTATTGTATAGATTCTTATTTTATTGATTTGATGCTGATTTTTCCCTTTTTTTCTAGACACTGGAATTAGTGTTTTTAACAGAAACAGCAACATTTGTTATAGTTCCTGATCATGGCATACACACACCTGAAGCCTGATTTACAGTGTATGGGCACCTAGCACTCAGCTACAGCTAAATATCCCGGAAATGTGCCAACTGTTAGGCTGACTAGCAGCAAAATGCCTCCTGCAGAAGATTGCAGTGGAGATGAGCAAGCTAACACATGGCTAAAGAGCACAGATAACATGACCAACATAGCAAACTCTGTGCATTATAAGACATCATCGAGTGATAATCCTCCATGGAACTGTCTCGGTGCAAAGCCAAAAAGTAAATCTTGTCTCAAAAGCCAGGCAGGCAGGGCTGAAATATGTGAAACTGACTGGCCTTCACTTCTGAGACAGAGGAGTTATTTTACCCCTGTACATGGAAGGAAACAGTACTGGACAGCCGTGAACTAATAAACCTCCAAAACAACCAAGTGTCAAACTGCAGAACAGATTTGCTCCACTATCTTAGGACTCTGGATCGCTATTGATGACCATCCATCAAAGCTGCATCCCAAAGCAGCAAGGCAAGGACTGAAAACCTGTTAGAAGGTAAAAGGCCACAGGGAAAGCTAAAGGCTGGTCCTGAAACGTACTCTGATTGTGGGTGACTCTGTAGTAAATCATGTACAAAGCATGTGCATTAAGAACACTTAAGTCCTTTGCTTTCCTAAGGATATGGTCAATGATCTGAAGGAAATAATTCTTGAAATTGCAGATGGATATCCAACTGTGATCCAAACATCGTTCAGCATACATTGTCAGTTTATGTGTCCAAGCAGCAATCTGAGGTTCTGAAATGGGGCTTTACTGGATTATTAAACACAGCGAGGTCTCTAAATGCCGCTGTATTCATCAGTGGACCTGTACCACCTGTCAGAAGAGGAGAGGAAAGATTCAGCAGGTTGTTGGCACTGGATAAATGGCTTTTATCGGCATGTGCTAACCACTTATTTAATTTAAACAAGCCAGGGATGAAACTGTTCAACTCCAGCACATTTTATTTCCTACTTCATCCATCCGTCCTTGGTGCCAGGCTGAGATAAACGAGGAGTCATCTCATAGAGAGGAACAGACAAAGCCCAGAAGAAACCTTGAGGAGGAAATCCATCTGCCCCCACCGGGAGAGAGCTTCGGAAAGGAGAGACAACAGAGGCAAGAAGACGGGTCCTTATATCCCTCCAACCCTCTCAACAGCACCAATGAATAGGACCAAGGACCAGGAGTTTCACCAGCCCCTCAACCCCCAGCCCAACCCCCTTTTGGCCCCCATAAACCAAGCCCTGCCCCAACCAGAGCAGCCGAAGTTATGGCGCCCGGCCCCCTCTCCTGCCCCCCCCCCACCACTATCATGTTCGTATCCACCGTCTGATGTGTGGAGGGTCCGGGCTACAAGGATTACAGCAGTCGTGACTTTTTCCAGGACAAACTGGGACCCTGTTTATTAGAAGGTTTTAGAATGTCTGTACTTTTAGGTGGCAGAGGGAGAAATGTGGCCCAGTCACATAGGGGCACTCTAAAAGATCTTTAAATAAAGTAAACATAACTTGTGTGCCACAGACTGCTCCCAAACACCAGACCCCCAAAATACTGTGCAGACCTTTATGATGACTTCAGTGAACTACTGTCTATGATCTGTGTTGATTTGACCGTGTAATTGTTGTTGCTGATTTTAACATCCATGTTGACAACCCGTCTTAGTAACACTGGACAACTTTGGGCTGACCCAGCATGTACAGTAACAGAGGCTGCACACTAGGGGGTACACTCTAGACCAGGGGTCGGCAACCCAAAATGTTGAAAGAGCCATATTGAACCAAAAACACAAAAAACAAATATGTCTGGAGCCGCAAAAAATGAAAAGTCTTGTATAAGCCTTAGAATGAAGGCAACACATGCTGCATGTATCTATATTAGTTAGAACTGGGGGAAGATTTTTTTTTCATTATGCACTTCGAGAAAAAGTCGAAATGTCGAGAAAAAAGTAGAAAATTTCGAGAAAACAGTCAAAATGTTGAGAAAAAAGTCTAAATGTGGAGGAAAGTCAAAATGTCGAGAAAAAAGTCAAAATGTCGAGAAAAAAGTCGAAATGTCGAGAAAAAAGTCAAAATGTCGAGAAAAGAGTCAAAATTTCGAGAAAAAGTCAAAATTTCGAGAAAAAGTCAAAATCTCGAGAAAAAAGTCAAAATGTCGAGATTAAAAAGGAAAGGAAAAAGGAAGAAGAAAGGAGAGAAAAAGGAAAAAAAGAAGAAAAAAGGGAAAAAAAGATGAAAAAAAAGAAAAAATGAAAAAAAGGTAAAACATTTTTGAAAAATTATTATCCATCATTGCCTATTATTGCCTGCCCTTTTTATCTTTAGTATCTGTGTTTAATTGTGGTTAGTTTGATTCTGCTTTTATCTCTACGGTGACCTTGGTTGTTATGGAACAGGGGTCGGCAACCCAAAATGTTGAATGAGCCATATTGGATAAAAAACACAAAAAACAAATATGTCTGGAGCCGCAAAAAATGAAAAGCCTTGTATTAGAATGAAGGCAAATGGCGAAAGGCGAAATGTCGAGAAAAAAGACGAAATTTTGAGAAAAAAGTTGAAATGTCGAGAAAAAACGTCAAAATTTTGAGAAAAAAGTTGAAATTTTGAGAAAAAAGTTGAAATGTTGAGAAAAAAGTTGAAATTTCGACAAAAAAGTCGAGATGAATATTGAAGTACAATCTCAAGAAAAACAAAGAAGAAAAAAAAGAAAAAAAAAGAAGAAAAAATAAGAAAAAAAAGAAAAAAAGAAGAAAAAAAGGAAAAAAAAGTCAAACATTTTTGAAAAAGCTCCAGGGAGCCACTAGGGCGGCGCTAAAGAGCCGAATGCGGCTCTAGAGCCGCGGGTCGCCGACCACCGCTCTAGACGATCGTCACAGCCCATAGAACGCTCAGTCTCCCCGACGTTGCCAGGGCAACAATAACAACAACAACACAAGCCTTGGTGAAACGCTGCGTTAAATCCTGAGCTAAAATCTCCTTAAAAAACTGAAACATTTATATTCGAGACTCCTTTAAAAAAAAAAAAAACAGGGTCCCAATGAATCAACGACGTCTAATTCAAGGTGAGAAGCCTGCCAACTTTTGCTTCACTATGAAGAAAGTTAGTGTTTTACGTTGTGTCCGTTTGTTTGCTGTGCAGTGTTGGAGCAGTTCCAGAAAGCGAGGCAGCAGTTTGTGCTGTCTATTGCCGATCTGGCATCCAGACCCGAGAATGTAGAGCAACTACAAAATGCAGGTACAAACATTTTCACGGCAAAGTTAGCACCTGTTTGTGACTCCAGTGTTCATGAGTGTTCACCTCTCCTTACGCCTCCTGACCATGGATGTGAACCCGAGCATCCAGCTAGACAAGGAATTACACTGAAGACCTTGTTTTTATTAATTTATGTGCAGCAGAGTCAAGTAAGACTGTTGTTAAATATGGTTGGATACATTGTGGGCCTTTTAAAAAAAAAAAACAAAAAAAAAAAAAAAAAAAAACCCCACAACAAACAAATATTTCTAAGCTTGTGGACCTAGAGAGAGACCAAATCCTGTTTCCTGTTATTTTGAAGGTTTCCTTTCCTTTATCTTTTTCATCACATATCTTTTTAGGCCTTTTACTCTGCAGGAAATAATACTTTCTGAAATTTTAAGCCATTTAACTGTTAAGTGGTGATGCCTAACAACATTATTAGTGAAATACTACTGAAATTAGGTGAGATACTTTTTACAGTATGATGCTGTAGTTGTTGTATTTGAAGCTGACTGTATTGATTTTAGCTACAGTGGGGCTGAATGCAAAATGAAGCTGTTAAGCCAGACAGGGTTTTATTTTCTTTTAAATTATTATGAAATAACTGAGCCCAGTGTTCATGTGTCTTCACCGCTCCTCCAGAGGTTTTGAGGTTACTCCGCCCCCTGACGATGGATGTGGACCCGAGCATCCAGCAGACTGCAGCCCTGGCTGTGGGCCACCTGGCAGAGCAGGGCCTGGCCCAGGCCGTGGTCAAGGAGGACATCCTGCCTCACCTGGTCCAATCTATGGCCTCACAGAATGTAAGCTTTTCATTTTCTGGACATATATATAATTGTAGGAGTTTGGGAACAAAAGAGCTGAAGAACGCTTTTTGTGGACGAAGGAAAAACTTGTGTTGTTTATTTACGACTGCCCGTAACCAACAGCAACAGAACACTAACTGAAAAGTCATCATCGTCGTTAATAGCGGCTAGATTCTTGTGAATTCCAACCCACTGAAACTAAACATACGGTGCGTCCGAAATGCCATACTAAAAAGTATATACTAAAAAGTATACCGTATTTTCTGGACTATAAGCCGCTACTTTTTCCATAGGTTTTGAACCATGCGGCTTATACAAAGGTGCGGCTATTCTGTGGATTTTTCTTCCACCGCTAGGGGGAGTGCTACAAACATGTACATCATTTACAGTTCAAAATGGTTCTGTACATGTAGTAAATATCTAATCTAACAACATAAATATCTTTTTTTTTTGTTTATAAAATGGGTGCGGCTTATATACAGGTGCGGCTTATAGTCCAGAAAATACGGGTACTCAAGTTCGGCACACTTTTGAGTAAATATCAGTAGTGTGCATTAATTTGGACGTACTATTAAGAGCGCACACGGCACTTCCTGCCGTAGGGAGGGGGGGAGTTGTTACCATGGTAACCTGTCACAGCAGTGGTAGCAGCGCTCTGCTCCGCTCTTTACCGTTTATTCTGGCCAAAATACAATTACATTATATAATAATATTATATACGAACATGCATGTTCTCCCCGTGCTTGCGTGGGTTTCCTCCGGGTACTCCGGTTTCCTCCCACAGTCCAAAAACATGCATAGTAGGTTAATTGGTGTGAGTGTGAGTGTGTCTGGTTGTTTGTCTGTATATGTGGCCCTGCGATGCACTGGTGACCTGTCCAGGGTGTAATCCCTGCCTCTCGCCTGAAATTAGCTGGGATAGGCTCCAGCAGATCCCCGTGACCCTGCAAAGGATAAAGCGGGTATAGAAAATGGATGGATGGATATACGAATATTATAATATTAATATTATATAATAATATTATTATACTTAATATTATACTTATGACATATACGTATCCCTTAGCAACCAAACGCCGCTGCATTGCATCGTGGGATGTTTTTGCTCGGCTAGTGTCCATCAATCCACACTAAAAAAATCTCAGACCAGAACTTCTTATTATCAGAGTGGAAGTGTAGTGTTATATCTTACATATGGATGCTTTAGGTTTGATGTTTACTGCAAACTTCTTTTAATTTAATTTTTATGTGGACAAATGTGCTCTGAAAGCTTAGGAAAAGGCTTTGCTTTGCTCTCATACGCACTCATACAGCCTCTGTTTTATACACCCAATAGATTAAACCTTTCTTTATTCTTTAGCATCTAAAACATTTAATAACTATTTATATGAAGTCTTACAATTTTAAACACTGATGCTCATCTTGAACAACTTTAGCTGCAATTAGTCTTACCTTTTTGTGAACTTCTCTTGATAGCAGCATTTGCGTGTTTCAGCTGACTGAGTCTAATAGCTAATAGGCCTAATTTGCCTAGGTTGATTTGATTATTCATGCCACATCCATCTTTTAGCTTCATAATTGAACTTTAAATAACATTACAGGCTGTTGAAAGATACATTTAATTTCTTTTATATATCCAGAGATCTAAATTCAATTAATTAAAAACAAATTGCATCATTTTGATATTTTTAATTTAATCATTTACATTTATAATTGTTGTTTTGTTTCTTTTTTATGTGCATTTGGATTTTGGCAAGGGATTATATAATTTAAACATAAGCATATAAGCCATTTAAGCCATTCAATGCATTTTTTTCACAATAAAACAAAACTTTAGTCTTCATAGTAATTACCAGCAATTCTTGGTACATGAACTGTAAAGTGAGTTGACTTTTTTAAATATATATTTTTTAAAAGGGACATTAAGGAATGTAACTGCAGGGCTAATGTAGGTCTTTTTTTTAAATAACTAATTTGTGTTTGTATTCAGAGGTTTTATAAGAAGGCAGCATCGTTTGTGCTGCGTGCGGTGGCCCAACACTCCCCGGAGCTGTCCCAGGCGGTGGTGGGCTGCGGGGGGGTGAAGGCTTTGGTTCTCTGCTTGGAGGGGTTGGACCCCGGGGTGAAGGAGGAGGCTATCAGGGCTCTGGGCTGCATCGCAAGACACAATGCATGTAAGCACGTTCACACGTGTCACATCTGTCTCTTTTGCATCTATGTTTCAATAGGCTGCAGATATTTTTTTTAATACTTTTTAAAGCAGCGCTCTTCATTCACCATTTGGAATAAAACATTAAGAGGACACAGCATGCAGGATTTGGAAATATACCTCTTTTCCCTCATTTTTCCCAACCCCTCCTTGCCTCGCCCTCCGCAGCGCTGTCTCAGTCCGTGGTGGCTGCTGGAGCGGTCGACCTGCTGGTGCTCTGTCTCCTGGAGCCTCAGTTGTCCCTAAAACTCATCGCAGCCTCCACAATCTGTGACATCTGCAAGCACACGCCAGAGCTGGCCCAGACCGTGGTGGACGCAGGCGCCATCGCACACCTGGCACGGTTGGCCCTAAGCCGAGATGCCAAACTCAAGGTGAGGCCCCGATGGCTGCTGGTGATACTTTATTACACAAAAGCTCATCCAGTTTTATTTTTTTTTTTTCATTTTTATTTCATTTATATATTGATTAACAACACTGTTTGAAGAAAACTGAAAAAAAAAACTCCCTGCTTTAAAATCAATTCTTAACAAATCCTTGGCTAGTTCTTATTTCAGACAAATAATTTAGGTGGAGTGTCACCAGACACTGGTGACACTGATGAAGGCGAAAGGAATCGCCAAAACATGTCAAGTAATTAAAAAAACCTAAATTATTTGTCTGAAAAAAGTACTAGCAAAGTAATTGTAATCAAGAGACAAAATTAACTTTATTAAATCAATTTTTAACAAAGAGGAGAATCTACATACATACATTTGAATTATTAAGAGTTTTACACATTTATTCATTTCACTTACCGGTATGTTAAACATTTCAACAAAATCTTGCCCTGCTCAAACTCTGTTAGATGATTTTTTTATTTGTGGATCAACAGATTTAGAAAACATTTCTACAAAGTAATTGCATCCAAAAATATAGAATTAAATTGTAGAAAATGATTGTAAACATTACTTTGTATTTTTGATTTACACTAAGTCACCACTGCTGTATTTTTTTTCTTGAATTATTTTTAGACTTAAGTCTGTCTTGGAAAATCCAAAAAAGGAGAGTGAAATCTCAGGAAAACAGGATTTATTATTTAAGTTTTATTTAAGACTAATTAAAAAAATATTTTTTAACATTTTTTAAACATATCTGTACTCCCATTTTGGCAACTTAAAAAAAAATAAATCTGAACAATATATTTGAAGACAGATGCTGCTGTTTCAAGAGGGAAACGTCAAGGAGTAACACATTTTTCATTTCTTCAAAAATGTGAATCATCTCTGGAAGTACTGTTGTGTCCGTGCAGAGGCAGGTGTTCTCCGCGCTGAGCAAAATCAGCAAACACTCGGCCAGCCTGGCAGGAATGGTGATGGAGGCGAAGATCTTCCCTGCAGCCGTGGCCCTGCTCAGAGACCCGGATGAATACGTGAGGAAGAACGTGGCCACCCTCATGCAGGAGGTGGTGAAACACTCGTTGGAGGTACTGCACACTCACACTCGCAGCCACAACTACACTGAGACACAATGAGTGATGTTCCTGTGTGTGTGTGTGTTACTACGTTTACATACAGTCAAAATTCGGGTTATTTCTAATATTCCGGTTACTGAAACATTCGGAATAATCCGTTTACATGCGTAAGCAAACAGGGTTATCCCTGTATACATGGTCATTAATCATTCGGGATATCTCCATCAAACCAGCGACGGGCGGAGAACATCATGACGCAATTCCCGTCATTTCCGCTTCTTCTTCCTGTATCCAAATTCAAAACAAATGCTGCTTCGCGCAACTTTTCGCTCACCTTCTAGTAAATCTGGCTATCCCCGTACTTTCTACCGTCTACAAATGCCAAAATGTTCATATCCTTCATTACATTTATGAAGTGATTAGTGTCCTGCTCACTCCAAAAGTGTGGCGTGGCCTTGCGTTTCGCCGTGTTTTATAAGAACTTCCTGGACTCAAAAGACCAGGATTCCTTGTGAACAGAGCATGCGCAGAAAACAAATTCATGTTCCGTTTGATGGGGATATTCCGTTTGGCGTTTACATGCCCGAATATTCGGGTTTTAAAAGGAGTAACCCAGGGGTCATATTGGGGTTTTTAAAAACCCGAATATGAGCAAATTCAGGTTATTCAAAGGGGTTATTGGTGTTTACATGGCCGTGCAAATTCGGGTTATTGCCAATATTCGGGTTTTAAAAGGGTTATTGATGCTGGAAACGCAGTCTGTGTGTGTGTGTGTGTCTCCAGCTGTCGGTGGATATTGTGAACTGTGGTGCCCTGGGACCAGTTATTGACTATCTGGCTGGCTGTCGTGGAGTCCTGCGGTTGCCGGCGATCATGATGCTGGGATATCTGGCAACTCACAGTGAAACCCTTGCTATGGCTGTCATCCACTCTAAGGTGTTTAAATCTCTTCATGTGACCTCTAAAACCCTCATGGCTGATATGTAGGTCACATGCACTGAGGCCACCCTTGTTGCTGTGTGTCCTCCTGTCCTGCAGGGGGTGTCCAAGCTGGCCCTGTGTCTGTGTGAGGAGTCTGAGCAGAAGATCAAGGCGGCTACATTGTGGTCAATCTGCCAGATAGGGCAACATACCCCTGTTCACGCAGAAGCAGTGGCCACAGCCAACCTGCTGCCCAAACTGCTGCAGCTTCACATGGACGCCAGCAGCTCAGAGGAGCTGCAGGTCCAAGTAAGAGATGCAACACACTTTCCTCTAATGAATGAACGAACAGCCTCATCGCCACAGAAATAAAATCAAAACTGTTTGCAAATGTTGTTTTTTTTCTTTTTAACTATTTTTTTTCTGATTAACAGTAAATTGAACGAACATGCTATTCACTTTTATCTGTGATGCACTAAAAGACCACCTTGTGACATTTCAGAGTCAGACAGCTCTGGAGAGCATCCTGCCGAAGTGCACCTGCCTGTCGGCTCTGGAACCACTGCTCCACGACGCTCCCAGCAACATCCTGAAACTCGTCCTCTGCCAGTTCAGCAAGGTTGGGAGCGACTCTGCAACCTCCACTACACACATTCATGGTGCAGGCAGCCTATTCATCACAGCTCTGTCTCCATAAGGTGCTGGCTCACGACAGTCAGGCCCGCCGTCTGTTTGTGACCAACGGGGGACTGAAGAAGGTGCAAGAGATTGAGGCTGAGCCCGACTCTGCTCTGAAGGAGCACATCAACGCCATCAAAAACTGCTTTCCTGAAGACATAGTCAGGTGCCATTGCCATGTTTTATTGAGGAGGTGCTTCTTATCGCTCTCTCCCACACTGAATCATAACTTCAGGGAGAGATAATAATCTTCAGACTGGAATATGACTATCTATTTGTGTGTGCTTTGTTGCAGGTTCTACTCCCCTAACTACCCAGATGTCTTGTTGCAGCAATTAGAGAACCACCAGCCAGTCTGAAAGCCCTGAACAACACACACTACCGACCAATTTTTAATTAAAAACATAGACTGAGCTTTAAAATTGTGAACAATTATATCAAAATGAAGTTCTGTTCTGTTCCAGAAATGTGTTTGTTTTGTGTTTTCTCCTTAAATTGCACGTCTGGAAATAAAATGAAGTTCTGTTCTGTTCCAGAACGTGTTTGTTTTGTGTTTTCTCCTTAAATTGCACGTCGGCAGCTTCAAATCCAGTTCGTATTTTAGATTTGTGAGACTGAGGGTGAAATAATGATTGACATTTTTGCCAAGCATCTCTTTCAAATGTTTTTCTACACTTGCACTTGAAGCTGCTAGTGGCCTTATCGTCACAGTCAGTGCGGCTGTCACTCTCCTACTATAGAAAGGTCAAAGGCCAGGTTCAGTGGCAGAGCAGCAGGTGGTTGGGAACATGAAATCTGACTGACTGAGTTTTTTATGAAGGAGAAAAAAAAAATTTAAATGAACATACACCATGTTGTATTTATTCCTGATCTTTCGTGCTGTAAAAGCAGTAACCTAAGCCACCTGCGGGGATGACTCCAGCAACCATTCTGCCCCCTGGCGGCCGCGCCTGCGCACTGCAGCTCAGCTGCAGGCGTGTGCGTGCAGCAGCTGCAGCTGCAGCGCACATGGCGATCGATCGGCTCTTGTTTATTGTCTGCCGGGGTGTCTGTGTGTGTTCTCCACATTGTACTCAGAGAGGAAAAATAAGGCACGGCTCCTCGGCGCACAGGAGACGTTAACAAGTAATGGAAACAGCCGCCACCGGCGTCCCGAGATTTAAAGCTCAAGAAGAGGCTGGTGTTTTGTGTATCTGTGATTATTATTATTTTTTATTTTATTTGGTAAAGGGTAGATTAATGTCTCGGGGTAACAACTACAGGCCCATCTCGAATCTCACATTTTTAAGTAACATTGAAAATGGCTTAAAGGAGACATATTATGGCATTTAATGTATATTTTAAACAGGCCTTGAATGTCTTAAAAACAATCTAAAGCTTGTTTTTTCTACATAAATCAGAAATTCAGCCTGTGGGCCGTGTCACTAGTTTTACCGCTTCTAACCCCTTTTTCTGTGCTCCATTCTAAGGGAAGGGGGGGGTATGATAATGAGGCTCTGTGCTGATTGGCTGCTTGAATGACGTGTAGCAGGGGAGGAGACAAAGCGTCGCTCCGGGCAGAGGGGCAGCGGCTGCGTAGCAAAGCGTGTCCACGGTTCTGCGTTAAATCGACGCGTACCCTACGCCGTAGGCTCTGCGTTGGTGTAACGCGGAACCATAAATCAGCCTTTAGTCACCTCGTCTTCAAACAGGAAGATTGAATTTAATTCTAAACAGGTACACCACGGTTATTTACTCCGATTCCTCATCATTTCACTTCTTATGTTACAAGACAAATGAATCCTGTTAACTGTAAAGAAATCACAACACTGAATTTTCACAAATGGCAACTTTATTGATAAAATATATAAATAAAATGTATGCACTATTGCTGGCTCAAGGAAGGACCGTGCGTCTTCTGAATGTGAACAGCTCCAGGTGCTTGAAAGATCTGAAACCACAGAAGAAAAATGTATTACGGTACTGAGCCGCAGGCTCCCCCGAGCCCGGAGCCAGCCCCACGGAGCCCCCGGGTTCGGATCTCCGGGTTTGGAGCTCCGAACCGGGGGCTCCTCGACGGTCCGGTCCGTATGCGGCGCCGGGGCTCCGGAGCTAAGTTAAATACTTAGCCCATGCAAAGATCATACAAATATAAATGACATAAAAAAAAAGAACATACCGCTGACTCGTGTGCAGTTGCCGGGTCCATGCTGTGGGATCTGATCCTTTTATGAGGGTAAATGGCGACGCAAAATCTCATTTCTACTCTCCCTCGCTGTTCAAACCGCTGGAAAACAGCCACCGCTGCTGAACAATGGCGGACGCTCCGGCCGGCTGAGCTGGTTGTGGGCGTGGTTTCAGCAGCGGAGGAGACCGAGGGCGTGGTTTGCATTTTGCTTACGTAAAGAAAATGCACAAATCTAAACGGCCCGTGGAAACCACATGACACTGGGGGATTCAGTCGGGCGGGGGGGAACAGACCTTGCAGATTTTCAGGGGATATCATCTTTTCTGTGTTGGCAGGGTGAGGGGAGACCACTTTATATATGTTAAAAACAAGAAAAAAACGTTTAATAGGTCCCTATTACTTTTTTACGGCTATGATACCTTCCAGTCAGGTTTTAGACAGCACCACAGGTATTGCCAAGCACACTGGCGAGTGGGGATTAGGGTTAGGATCAGTATTGTGCTAGTTACTGAAAAATAGTAATTAGTTACCGTTATTAGTTACTTCATTAAAAAGTAACTCAGTTAGTAACTCAGTTACTTAGACCAAAAAGTAATGCGTTACTATGAAAAGTATCTTTTTAGTTACTTTAAATAAAAACATTATTTTAAATGCTCCCATTTAATGCCCCTCTAGCCTTCATTTCAGCAGGTACTGTATGTGTAGGAGCTATTTGTCACTTTTGTATTATTTAATTCATTTATTATTTAGTTAGTTTTTGTGGTTTAGTTTTGGGAATACACTTTTAATTTGTTTATGATATTTAGTATTGATTAAGTTTATTTTGTTACTTAACCATGTTTTATTTTGAAAGTACTGGGTAGCTGGAGCGCACCAGGTGAGATTATATATGGGTTGGCAGACACAGGTGAGGCAGGCACCTGGGAGGGCAGATGGTTTTTTTACCAGGGCAAGAGAGGCGGCAGAGATCTTTGCTCGTTTGTTTGCCAGGAAAATAAACCATTGGAAACTATATTTTTTGCCTGGACAATGGACTTTCTGTATCCTGCGTAAATCCACTCCCTAGGTGTCTCAGTGGCCGTTTGATTATTATAGTTTGATACTTTGAGTTGAATATTTTGATTTATTTATTTATTTTGTTATAATTCACCTGGAGGACAAATAGCCACTACAACAAGTAAAAAACCCACCCTAAAGTGAAGATTTGGCGGATGAAATCTCTGGAACCTTGGATGTTGGATTGATGATCTATGAAAGAGGATTATTGGGCTGGAAAACGCTTTTCGTTTGGAGAGTCAATGGCCGACGGACATCTCACGAAACTACTCAAACAGCATCGGTGAGCAAAGGAATACAAACGGGCTGTATTGGAAAACGGCTTCACTATTGGAGTGTTTGGATTGTCGTTTCTTTGCACTGGATGTTTATTGGGAGCTTTGGAAGTTTGGACGACCCGCGTGTGCTGCGCAATACTACTATCGCATGGTAAGCCACGCCTCTTTTCATTCATAAAGCTCTGGTGCGGAGCCGCGTGCCATAAAAGATATCCTTGTGTGAGTACTGCAAGCCAAAGTGTGGAAATTCAAGGATTGAAAAGGATTTGATTTGGAAAAATGTCAGAGGCTGCATCTAAAGAAAATGACTCTGCGTCTGTGCTCTCAAAAAGGAGTGTAAAGTTTACCTTAAAGGGTCTGACATTTTATTTAAAGACATGCCAAGAAAAAAGGTCTCTGAAATGCAAGCAGGTTAAAAGGAGCATGGATAAAATGTGTGATTTGATGTTATCCATTGATAATGTGACGTCGGTGCAAGCCCAGCTGACTAAATGCATTACATGCTTTGAGGAAGCTAAAGATATGCATGAAGCCATTCTGAATCTGAATTTGCCAGAGGATGAAGTTGAACGGCAAAATACATATTTTCATGCAAAAGGTTTTGAGTTTTCAAATTTCATTGAGAAAGTAAAATGTTGGTTATCTGATGCTGGTTATCCATATGTGCAATCAAATGATGCTGCAGAACCTTCTGGTAACTCGAGTGTGGCTTCTGATGAGATTAATCCCGAAGACAGTGTTTCAAATGTTTCATGTCAAGAGGAAAAGCGTTCCAGAGCACATTCTAAGTCATCTAAGGCCTCATCTACGTCATCTGCAAGAATAAAGGCACAAGCAGACAAAGCAGCACTTATGGAGCGTATGGCTGCATTAGAAAGGAAACACGCGTTGGAAGCCAAAGAGGAAGAACTCAGAAAGGAGAAAGAATTGTTCACTTTGGAAACTGAACTTTCTGCCGCTAATGCAAAGCTGAATGTGTTGGAAATCAATTCAAAATGTGGCTCTAAATTATCGGACGCACTGAACTCATATTACGACAGGAACTGGACTGGTGCTCCAGGAACACGTCTGAATCTTCACGCGGATGATTTTGTTCCACAAAAGGATGCTGCAAATAACAGTCAAAGTAAAGCTCCCATAGCTCGGGCTGTCACTGTCAGACCTGTAGATGCAACAACAACGCAAACTGACGTCAGGCCATCACTCACAACCAACACCCAAGTGAATGTCAGGCCTGGACCAGCAGCAACGACACAAGACACTGGCCCAGTAATAAGTCAAAGTCAAACAACACAAATGTTTCCAAACACCTTGAATCTACCCCACAACAATAACCCCTGTAATGATATTATGGACATTATGCAAAGGCAAAATGATATCACTGCACTGTTGGTTCAGCAAAATTTAACCTCTGCTTTGCCTGTGAGAAATATTCCTGTGTTTGATGGTGACCCTCTTCAGTTTAATTCCTTCATGAGATCTTTTGAAAACTGTGTAGAAGGAAAAACTAACAATGCCAGTGATTGCTTGTCATTTTTGGAACAGTACACCAGGGGACAGCCAAGAGACCTTATCAGGAGCTGTCAGCATTTGCCCCCAAGTGTGGGTTATCAGAGGGCCAAATTCCTGCTGATGGAGCATTTTGGCAATGAACATAAAATCGCTTCTGCTTATATGGAAAAAATTCTGAATTGGCCCCCCATTAAAACAGAGGATGTACCAGCGCTGCAATCTTTTTCTCTGTTTCTTCGAGGTTGCTCCAATTTAACACAGCAGATAATGTACATGAAGGAGTTGGATATGCCCTCCAATCTCATAACCATTGTGATGAAGCTTCCTTACAAGCTACGGGAGAAGTGGAGGAGCGTTGCATGTGATCTGCAGGAGCAAAATGGATGTAGAGTAATGTTCACTGACCTCGTGACATTTGTGGAAAAACAAGTCAAAATCCTCTCTGACCCATTTTTTGGTAATATTCAAGATCCGTCACCTGTCAGCCGCAGCAAAGCCCCCAATGTCAGTCACACGAAGCAAAGAAGAAATGGAAGCACTTTTGCCACCAGTGTCTGTGCAGTAAAGGAAAGCAACAAGATCGACATGGACAGTAACATCAAGTCTTCCTCTGCCCAAAACTATAGCAAATGTTGTCTATTTTGCAAACTTAACAGTCACTCTCTGGATAAATGCTCACAGTTCAAGTTAAAGATGCATCGGGACAAGATAAGTTTCATACAGGAAAATGGAATTTGTTTTGGTTGCCTGAGAGTTGGTCACAGAAGCAAAGACTGCAGGAGTCGTTTGGTCTGTATTGTGTGTAACCAGAAGCATCCATCAGTCCTTCACATTCAGGAAAAGGATAAAGGTACATCCTTAAAGGACGCACAAGCTGTGAGCTCTCCACCGAGTGTTTCACATGGATCTTCTCAGACATGTGGAGCTATAGGGGCCGGTGATGAGGATGATGCTGTCTTCTCCATTGTTGCAGTAAAGGTGAAATGTCAGATGAGCAATGAGGTTGTGCAAACTTATGCTTTTTTGGATCCTGGGAGTTCAGGTACATTTTGCACTGTCAGTCTGGCAAGGAGACTGGGCCTGAGAGGCAAACCAGCCAACATTTTACTGAGAACCATGGCGCAGAAGAAAATTGTGAGCACCACTGTGTTGTCTGGTGTGGAAGTGTCTGGTATGGATGTGGATGATTTTATCGAGTTACCGAATGTTATGACTCAAGAGACTATGCCAGTATCAAGACTGAACATTCCACAGCAAGAAGATATTGCGAAATGGTCTTATCTAAGGAACATAAAACTTCACCATCTGGATGCAGAGGTGGATCTGCTCATTGGGACAGACGCTGCTAAAGTGATGGAACCCTGGGAGCTGATTAACAGCCAGAGTGAAGGACCATACGCAGTCAGAACCAGAGTTGGCTGGGTAATTAATGGACCACTACGCAGTGGAAAGAGCAGTGGAGTGAAGACGGGCTGTTCCATCGTCACAACGAATCGTATCTCTGTGGAACATCTGGAAGAGATGCTCATCAGTCAATATAACCATGATTTCAGTGAAAAGACATCAGTGGAATGGTTGGAAATGTCAAGAGAAGACATTAAATTCATGAAAATTGTGCAAAGTACAACAGAACTGAAAAGTGGACATTATTGCATTGATTTACCTTTCAGAGAAGATGATCCTGCGTTACCAAACAATCACTGTGTGGCAAAGCAGCGGCTTCAAGGCCTGAAGAGGAAATTTGAGAAAGATATCAAGTACAAGGAGGAGTACACTTCATTTCTCAGTGACATGTTGGATCAAGGTTATGCTGAGATGGTACCCACTGAACAGCTGGAACAAGATGATGGAAAAGTGTGGTACATTCCCCATCACGGAGTACATCACCCTACCAAAGGAAAGTTGAGAGTTGTATTTGACTGTGGGGCCATATATAAAGGAACTTCACTGAACCAGCATCTGTTGCAGGGACCAGACTTAACCAACTCTCTGATTGGAGTCCTCATCCGGTTCAGGAAGGAGCCTGTTGCAGTTATGGCAGACATCCATGCTATGTTTCATCAAGTGCAGGTACCTGATAAGCATGTTGACTTCCTCAGATTTCTGTGGTGGCCCCAGGGCGACACCGACCAAGAACCAGCAGAATATCGCATGAGGGTACATTTGTTTGGAGCTGTTTCATCCCCAAGTTGCGCTAATTATGCCTTGAGAAGAACTGCAGAGGATAATACGTCTGATTTCTCCCCTGAAGTAATAAGTACCGTCAACCATAACTTCTATGTAGACGACTGCCTGAAGTCCACAGCCTCGGGGGGAGAGGCCATTCAACTGGTGAAGGACTTGACTGCACTCTGTGGGAAGGGAGGATTCAGTCTCCAAAAATGGGTAACGAACAGCCGGTCCGTGTTGATGTCAGTTCCAAGTGACATTAGAGCGACAGAGATGAAAGAACTGGATTTGGACACAGAGCAGCTTCCTGTTGAAAGAGCGCTTGGATTGAAATGGTGTGTTGAGTCTGATAAGTTCATGTTCAGGACTTCAGTGCAGGAACGGCAGCAAACTAAGAGAGGAATTCTGTCTGTGGTGAGCTCGCTGTATGATCCGCTAGGATTTTTGGCTCCTTTCACCATGTCAGCCAAGTTAATGTTGCAGGAGCTCTGTAGAAGAAACCTGATGTGGGATGAACAAATTCCCTCCTCCTTCTCCAAGCAATGGTCTGATTGGCTGAGCGATCTTCAAAAGATGAATGCATTCACAGTTGAACGCTGTATCAAACCTCATGACTTTGGCACATTTGTGACAGCGCAAATCCATCATTTTTCTGATGCAAGTCAAGCTGGTTATGGAACAGTGTCTTACTTGAGAGTGGAAGATGGTGATAAAGTACACGTGGGATTTCTTGTGGGGAAAGCCAGAGTTGCTCCCCTGAAGCAAATCACCATTCCTCGCCTGGAGCTCACAGCAGCAGTTCTCGCTGTCCGAGTGGATGCCATGTTGCGAAAGGAGCTACAGTGGCAGCTGGAGAGATCAATGTTTTGGACTGATAGCACGACCGTCCTAAAGTACATCTGCAATGAAACTAGACGTTTCCACACCTTCGTTGCCAACAGAGTCTCTGTTATTAGAGAAGCTACGGATGTTGGTCAGTGGAAATATGTGAGCACGAAGATCAATCCTGCAGATGAAGCATCACGTGGATTGACTGCTGAGGAGCTTCTCACAAATGGAAGATGGATTAAAGGCCCAGAGTTCCTCCGTTTGTCAGAGAGTGAGTGGCCTGTGCCTGATTTTGAGCCAGCTGTGATTCCTGCTGATGACCCGGAGGTCAAAAAAGAACCAGCAGTGTATGCCATCGTTAAGCACTTAGAAGATCCCACAGACTGCCTCATTCATTACTTCTCATCATGGAGGAGACTTAAAACATCTGTTGCCTGGTTCCTTGAGCTTAAAAGAGTTCTTTTGCTTTTGAGCCAAAAGAGAAAGGAGTTTAAGGCTGCTGAGAGTGACAAGGAAACGGGAGCTAAAAATTCTGTGGAACAAAAACTTCAGAGCTTCAAGGCCACACTTCGAAGGAGGATTTTGAACCCGGAAAATTATGAGGAGGCAGAAAAGGAAATCTTTCGTTTTGTCCAGAAGTACAGGTTTGAGAATGAAATTGCCTCACTGACACGTGGCTTGAATAACATCTCCAAGGACAGCCCACTGTACAAGCTGGATCCAATACTGGACGACGGCATTCTCAGAGTTGGGGGTCGTCTTCATAAATTGGCATTACCATCAGAAATCAAGCATCCTGTTATCCTGTCAAAAGACATGCATGTTTCCCAGCTTATTCTACGTCATATCCATCAACAGCTTGGACACGCTGGTAGAAACCACATGTTGCATCGGCTTCGACAGAGATATTGGATCATCAGTGCCAATTCTGCTGCAAGGAGGACAATCACAGAATGTACAGTGTGCAGACGGTACAGAGGAAAACTCGGAGAGCAGAAGATGGCAGACTTACCAGAGGAGAGAGTCATGCCAGACAAGGCTCCTTTTACAGATGTCGGAGTGGATTATTTTGGCCCCCTGGAGGTCAAGAGAGGAAGAAGCCTTGTGAAAAGGTATGGAGTGCTGTTTACCTGCCTCACCAGTCGTGCAGTGCACCTGGAGGTGGCACACACACTTGATACACATTCCTGTATTAATGCTGTGCGGAGATTTATTTGCAGAAGAGGCCCTGTGTCAAGCATGAGGTCTGATAACGGCACAAACTTCATTGGAGCCAACAAAGAGTTGAAGCAAAGTCTTGCTGCTTTGAATGAAGAGAAGATTCAAGGTGCTTTGGTTCAAGATGGGATTAAATGGAGCTTCAATACACCAGCAGCCCCACATCAAGGTGGTATTTGGGAACGTCTGATTCGCTCAGTAAAGGGCATGCTTTCTTCGGTTGTCGGACAGCAGGCGTTGGATGATGAGGCCCTGCAGACGCTGTTTTGTGAGGTGGAGGCAATACTGAACGATAGACCCATCACAAAAGTTTCTGATGACCCCAATGACCTTGAGGCCCTTACACCCAATCATATTCTGTTGCTAAAGGGAAAACCCATCTTTCCACCAGGACTCTTTGAACAGACTGATCTATACACAAGGAAAAGATGGAGACAAGTACAGTATATTGCACAACTCTTTTGGAAAAGATGGATATCCGAGTACTTACTTGTGATGCAAGAAAGACAACGGTGGACAAGGCCAAGAAGAAACTTCTCTCCAGGAGATATTGTCATCATCGCTGATGCTACAGCTCCCAGAGGATCCTAGATGATGGGCCGAGTTCTGAGTACCAAGTCTGATGCCAAAGGATTGGTCCGTTCTGTGTGCCTTCAAACTAAGACCAGTGTTTTGGAGCGGCCTGTAACGAAGATCTGCCTGCTCCTGGAGGCCACGGCTTAGGATCATGGACATTATTCTCTCTCTTTCTCCCTTACTTCTCTATACTCTGTCTGGTTGTTTCGTTTACAGTATTCCAGAAGAAGACGGAAGAATCACCTCCCGTTAGAGTTAGGGAGAGATAAAGAAAATAGCTCCTTTTAGAAATGAATGTAATTGTGAGTTTACACTTTCCACAATTAGGGGCCGGAGTGTAGGAGCTATTTGTCACTTTTGTATTATTTAATTCATTTATTATTTAGTTAGTTTTTGTGGTTTAGTTTTGGGAATACACTTTTAATTTGTTTATGATATTTAGTATTGATTAAGTTTATTTTGTTACTTAACCATGTTTTATTTTGAAAGTACTGGGTAGCTGGAGCGCACCAGGTGAGATTATATATATGGGTTGGCAGACACAGGTGAGCCAGGCACCTGGGAGGGCAGATGGTTTTTTTACCAGGGCAAGAGAGGCGGCAGAGATCTTTGCTCGTTTGTTTGCCAGGAAAATAAACCATTGGAAACTATATTTTTTGCCTGGACAATGGACTTTCTGTATCCTGCGTAAATCCACTCCCTAGGTGTCTCAGTAGCCGTTTGATTATTATAGTTTGATACTTTGAGTTGAATATTTTGATTTATTTATTTATTTTGTTATAATTCACCTGGAGGACAAATAGCCACTACAGTATGGATTTGCATTGTGCATCGTGTTCTGCATTCTAAACAGTCTGCCCATTGCTTCACTTCCTGTGTCAATAACGGTTGCTTAGCAACAAGCTGAGAACGACCAATGAGCTTCAGCAGCAGCTCAGGAACAGGAGCCTTTGATGAATCGGTCATTACAGTCTCAAATATAACCATTGGTAGCATGTCGGTTTATAAAAATCTTTTGCCCAGAATGAAAAAAGAGCGACAACAATGACCCATAACTATTTTCTTCTCTCGAAAAAACACACCTTCACCGTGGCTTTAGGAGAAAAAGACGCTACAGAGTCGGGATGCAGCGGCTCAGAAGAGCAGGGGAATACGTGCAACGTGGTGCTGATCTCTTAAATTTGAAGCCTTCTATAATAATTGTAAAAATAATTTCACTTACCATGGGTTCTTTTTGTAACGTAACCCCTGCAAAACACCAGGGATTGCTGTAATGACAATATCTCCACGTTGCAAAACTCGCCTTTTCTTGGCTCGCCATGACCGCTCATGTTTTTGGACGCACACACACTCACCCGCTACGTTTCCTCTGGTCTCCGCGTGTGGGGGAAAAAAGCTTCACTGTAGCTGTAGCTGGCACTTGTATGCGAGTGACAGATGCAGTCACGCGTCTACACTGTCAGGGATGTGACTTGATTGACAGCTCATGAATCAATCAGATTGGATGAAGAATGACAGAAAACACGCTGATTGGCCACGGACGCAGAGAGCTGCGTCTGGAGGAGAGTCTTTGAGTAACCAATTAGAGACCAGCATGAAGTCACATGGATGAAAAGTTTAAGAACATGCAATACACACTCATTTGGCCGGCGCCCCTCGCCATTGAAACCTATGTATTTTGGTCTGCACAAAAAACAACTCTGAATAAACCCAGTATGGGATGGGAAGGCTTGAAAAATTTTAAGTCAGACACATTTTATGAGTGCACAAATGTGATAATTACTTTTTATTATTTATTATTTATTTTTTTATTTTTATTTTTTTCCCCCTGTAATTTTAAAGGGGGCGGCGCCCTAGCGCCCCCTATTGACAAGCCGCTACTGGCGAATACCATCTTTAAAGGGGACCTATTATGAAAAACAGGTTTTTTCTTGCTTTAACATATATAAAGTGGTCTTCCCTCAGCCTGCCAACTCAGAGAAGGAGGAAAGCAACCAAATTCTGCAGGGTCTGTTCACCCCGCCCGGAGGATCCTTCCAGTGTCATGTGACTTTTATGAGCCGTTCGGATTCTGCTCCCGTCGTGACGTCACGACAGGAGCAGAATCCATAGGTCGGCCTCCGCTGCTGAAACCCCGCCCACAACTAACTCTGCCGGTCGGAGCGTCCGCCATTGTTTAGAAGCGGTGGCTGTTTCCACAGCAAGGAGACAGTAAAAATTAGGTTTTGCATCAACACCTCATAAAAGGATCAGTTCCAACAGTACGGACCCGGCAACTGCACACGAGTCAGCGTTAAGTGACGTTATTTTTTTATGTTATTTATATTTGTTTACAAGTATGATCTTTGCATGGGCAAGTATTTAGCTGAGCTCCGGAGCACCGGAGGTCTATTAGGACCGTAACACATTTTCTTCTGTTTATGGTTTCAGATCTTTCAAGCACCTGAAGCTTCAACGACACCTTCAGAAGATGCACGGTCCTTCCTTGAGCCAGCAATAGTGCATAAATGTTATTTATATACAACTTATGTTATTTTATTTTTTTAACAATAAAGTTGTAATTTGTGAACATTCAGTGTTGTGATTTATTTACAGTTAACATGATTAATTTGTCTTGTAACATAAGAAATGAAATGATGAGGAATTGGAGTAAATAACTGTGGTGTACCTGTTTAGAATTTAATTAAATCTTCCTGTGTGAATTAGTGTGAAGACGAGGTGACTAAAGGCTGATTTATGGTTCCGCGTTACACCAACGCAGAGCCTACGGCGTAGGGTACGCGTCGATTTAACGCAGAACCGTAAATCAGGCTTTAAGATCCGTTAACACCGT
This sequence comes from Cololabis saira, assembly GCF_033807715.1. NCBI lineage: Eukaryota > Metazoa > Chordata > Actinopteri > Beloniformes > Belonidae > Cololabis > Cololabis saira. The sequence continues at coordinate 42,624,695 of NC_084591.1, read as the reverse complement.
GTCATAACTGCATGAGAGCGTCCGACTATCGCGTCGAGCTGCGTGACATCGGACGCTCTCTGTCCACGTTGAAACCGTTAAACTCGCAGCCAGTTACGACAGTCCAATACAAAAAAAAATAAAGCAATGGAATTTATTTTGTTGCAGAAGCTCCCTCGCATGGGACACGCTTTGTGTACGCAGCCGGCTCTTCTCCCCGGAGCGAGGCTTTGTCTCCTCCCCTGCTACACGTCATTCAAGCAGCCAATCAGCACAGAGCCTCATTATCATAGCCCCGCCCCTCAGAATCAATCACAGATAATGAGGTGAGAAGCGGTAAAACTAGAGACATGGCCCACAGGCTGAATTTCTGTTTCATGTAGAAAAAACAAGCTTTAGATTGTTTTTAAGACATTCAAGGCCTGTTTAAAATATAAATGAAATGCCATAATAGGTGCCCTTTAAGTGTTGCTGATGATACAACCATGCAAAAACCATTTAGCATAAAACATCTCAAACTTGCAAGACAAGTGTGTTTAGATTTATTCATTTAAGCTGTGATAGGTTTTATATCATTTAAAATATTTCCAGTATGTACATATTTCTATTGATCTCTCAACCCTGACACTTCTGCTAATAACAGTAGGCAATGTATTAGATGATTACATAATCACAAGACTATATTGCTGAAGAGAGTTAAGTTTCACATAAAGCTGGAATTTAATGTGTTTTACCGCTTCTCGTGAAATGATTTTAAATAGGGATAAAAAAACTGTTTCTGAAAAAAAAATGCTAACTTTTTGAGCACAATCAGATACTTGTATTGTAATGCGGATTTAACCACAGCTACAAATATATTACCGAATGGTTCTGACAAAGTCCCTGAAGGTAGAATTAATGCAGTAACTTTTGTATTTGCAATATATACGTTATAAATATGCAACATATACAATAAATTGCAATATACTACAAAAGTGCAACTATGAAGTTCTGCATACCCAGGAAAGAAAATATGGGATTGTTTGGTACAGTACGGTGCACATGCCTGTCTACTTCTCCATGACCACGAGATGTCGCTATCAAGCAATGATCTGTGAGCCATGAACAAGAGTTTTTTGTTTTTTTTTATTGAAACTATTTTTCCTGTGCTTATGAATAAGTACTTTGCATCATAACCAGCTGTTTGATTAGCTACTGTAAAAAACTAGATGTTTAGCTCTGGGAAATGTCTGTCCTCAGGTACTCAAAGCTTTTAAGAAAGAAATAAAACATTGTGCTTTTTGTCCTCTCAGTGCTTTAAATACCTATACAATGAGTACGCAAAACAACAGAAACACTCAAAGCTTAATCACAGAATTGTAAACTAACTAAACTTATATTTTTCTTATAATTGGATGTGCCCTCAACACCATGATTTTTCAAAATTCTGATCATAGGCTATCGATCCCAAGCTTTGGGTAATTATATCATGGATAAATAAGACATTTGAAAGTAGAGTCATATTTTTGTATAAATAAACTCATCCATTTATTGTAATTTAACCTTTCACACTGTTTTCAAATGTATAAATATAAAGATTACAATTTTTCACAACAAACAAAAGCAGATGGAAACATTAAATACATAATTAATACTTTCAGTTTGAAAAAAATCAGCTCTTATTTACATAATATGTACAGAAAAAGAAAAATGGTCCTCCACTGCAGTGAATGAAAGTGACAAATGTCAGAAACTCATTTTATTCAGCTCAGATAAGAAGGAGGTCTAAGGCTACCTGCGATGAAGAAAGAAATCTAACAAAAAGTAGCATCACTCCTATTCCACGAAACGTTGGATATGCTATTTTTGGAGTAGCCTCTTTTTTTTTTTAAAGATCATAGGGACTATAGAATAGGATTAATATAGCTCTATTTCTTCATGGATAGTCCGGGCCTTTCTGGACTTCAGATGAACAAAACTGGAGGAATGTTATGGGTGCTTTTAGGCCTCCGTACCTGAAGAAAGTATGGCTCCCTCTGAATGACGAAGTTTAAAATATTTACTGTAACTTGAATCTAAGTAAACATACTACAAAAAAACGAAAAATGCTCTCAGTTCATTGGTAAACCTGTAACTCAACAATTTGTACCATCAAAGTGGTTTAATCTACAACTTCAATCGCTTCCATTTGTTTCCAAAAACAAGAGCAGGAATTTTACATAAACAATGGAAGCTCATTTCTGCCGGGAAAATTATTTACCGTCTTCAAGTTTTTGACTTTGTAAGTCAAAACTGTGACTGCTTTGTTCTTGGCTCAATTTTCTGCTTTTATTAACATTTAACATTTTTGTTCTTGATAATTTTTACAAAAGACAGAATTAAAAAAAAGATAAATTAAGTTCAGATTTTTTTATATTCAAAAATGTTAATAAGAATTTATGCTTCTATAATCCTTTTTTTCTGAAATAGCGACTCAGTTTAGTCAAAAATATCTTAAAAGAAAAAATGCACCTCTTGGACTTTTCTATTTCCAGCAGACTTTCTGTATATAAGTGTGTCCACGCAGCACACTTGTGTTTATCCTGGCAGGAATGAGCTTCTACACAGTCATAATCAAGTCAATAAATAGAGAAGGACATACAGTATATAAATAAAGGTGATGCAAACAGTGTATAAGTGTGATGAATAATAATAATGGCAAATGAAAATACACACGTTTGTGTGTTTGTGTGTGTGTGTGTCTGTGTGTGAGAGAGAGGGTCTATAGGACTTGGTAGATCAAGCTTGCATCGTGGTTTGCAGACGGGGTGGGGACCTGAACGGGCCCCAGACCAGTCCCTGCCTCATCGCCCGGGGGTGTGAGTGGGGACGCAGGGCTGTCACTGCTGGGCAGCAGGCTGGTGTCAGTGGAGATCCGCTCCACGATGCTGGACAGACAGTCCAGGCTGGACACCCGCGGGCTCCGGGTGCTCTTTGGACCTCCTGTATAAAGCAAAATGTGTCAGTTAAATGTATTGCTTTCATACATATCTATCTATCTCTATCTGAGCTTAGCCATTGTCATTTGACTGTCATGTTTCTAAGTCTAACTATTATTTTGCCTGATTTAAAAAATAAATAATTCAACATTCATTTCATTTATGGTGATTTATCAAAGCAGGTTCTTACCATTTGGAGTCTCAGAGAAGTAGGAGCTGCTGTCATAACTTCCTCTTGACTGGCCGGTTGAGCCGTTGAAATCCGTCTAAAAAAATAAAAAAACAAATTACACAATTGCACTGATTTACCTGTACCTGCACAGTTGTAGCCTATATTATTTATAGACTGTCACATAATTGGTAAATTATTCTATGTGTTAACTATGTTTCACAGACAGACGATAGTGACGAAAAGAAAGGAAAAATAAAGAAAATAATAAGTAGTCTACCTAAAACCACAAAAGGTAAAGATTTTTCGTGAAATATCCTGATATGATTCTACATAACATATTTTACCATTTTTTTTAACTTTAATTCCAATGTATTTTTTTTACATTAGCTGATATTATTAGTAGTAATAATATATTTTATTTATAACACACTTTATATTTAGTAATCTCAAAGTGCTACAGAGCAGAAAAATAAAACATGAACATTTAAAAAATATATATTTAAAAACAGAGCATATAAAAGATATATTTAGCTATAAGATTTCTTAAAAAGGGGAGTTTTCAGGTCACGTTTAAAAGCCTCTGCAGTCTGTGGGGCCCTCAGATATTAGCCTATATTGGCTTTAGCAGAACAATTTCAAAGAATAGGCTATCCTACAAGACGTAAAAATAACTATAGGCCTACATTGATTTTTACAATCTTTAATCTCTCCTTCATTTAGGTCTGTAAAATAACACAACTTTATACACCATACGTTATTTAAAACAAATGACTCTCAAATTCCAAAGTGACGCGTTAAGGCCAAGAGTCGGGCTTTAATAACATGTTTCTAGTGGTAGGAAAATCTGCTTCATGGGATTTCTCAGAATAAAAAAATAATAATAATTCAGTAAATGAAGATTATAAGTGATAGTGAAGTATTTTTATGCAATTCGGTTTGAATAAGCATCGCAGTTATCACCAAAATAAGTTGTAGGCTCAAGACAAAATAAATATTTTACATAGAAACAACACTGATAAACATTTGAATAAATTGTGGAACTCGACAAGTCGCGTTATTAACCCTCCTATATCTGTAATTACATTCAGGCCGCCTGGATTTATTTAGGATTTTATGGCTGTAGAATTGCCAAATGTGCAAATAATCAGTGCTCCTGTCCATTTTTGTTTTTCCCAAGATAACTTCAACTTTCAATATCTGGCAGTTATTTAATATTACTGTGTGTTCTCACTGTAATAACTGTTTAAGCAAACGAAACACGTGTCAGTGCCTATAGTTCTCCGCTGAACCCTGAACTCACCACGCCGTCGGAACAGCTGGAGCGGCGACTGGCCCGTGAACTCACCATGCCGTCGGAACAGCTGGAGCGCGGGCTGGACGCGTCACTCTCCCCGCTGTACCGCTCCAGCAGCGCCGGGTAGAAGCCGTCCTCCTGGCCGCCGCGCAGCAGCGCCTGCAGGGACTCGATGTAGCTGATGGCGTTGCGCAGGATCTCCACCTTGGGCAGCCTCTGGTTGGGGTTGCCGGTCGTGCAGCGCTTCAGGTTCTCGAAGGCGTCGTTGACCTTGCCGAGCCGGCGGCGCTCCCGCATGGTGGCCGCTCTCCGCCGGTCCGCGCTGCTGGTCTTCCGCTTGCAGGCCTTGCAGGCCCACAGCAGGCAGCGGCCCGCCTGGTGGTGCCCGCTCGGGGCGCGGATGTGCTCGTCGTCCTCCTCCCCTCCCCGGAGCCGCAGCAGGGTGGAGGACGGGGACGTGGAGGAAGAGGATGAGGGAGAGGATGAGGATGAAGAGCAGGAGTCGTCCGGCTTCAGCAGCCCCACATGGACCAGCCGAGGATCCAGGTCCTCAAAGAAATGCATGTCGCTGGTGTTGAAGCAGGGGTCATCGTAGAAATCATCAGCCGCCGGGATGGGGAAAGACATGTCTGATAATTCCATCATTCAGTCAACAATAAAAAATAATTAGAACAATAAATATTGTAGAAAAAAATACACCCAAAATCCACTGAAGCAGCCAAAACGAAAAGTTTTTTTATGGAGCAAATCAGAGCCAAGAAAGTGAGATGTGGAGCTTGATTCTGGGAACGTAGAGTCCTGTCATGCAACTGTTTTGTACCATGTCAGCTGTTGGCCTGGATATTCTTATACCTGGGAGATCTGGGGAAGGAGGGGGCAAAGTTTGGGGTCCCACCGGGGTTTGACCAATGGGGCCGGCGGCAGGAGGGGTTCACATCTTCACGGTGATTAGTGTAGGCCTATAAGAGACTCCAACAGATGCAGGGAGAGCAAATTATCCGGGGTTTTCTGACCCCCTTCTCTCTTTGCTTGTATCTCATTCAAACAGGCGTTTTTTGACACACGCAGGCCTTGTTGCCGCACGGGTGTTAGGGCGATGTTTTCATTTGATTATGGTAGGCTCTATAGGCCTCTGAAGAAATGCACACAAGTTAAAGAAAAAAATAGAGAATACAAGATACTTTAATTTGAATTCAAAACAATTATAAACAGAGCAAAAATAGCCTGAATAAACAGGCTAAGAGAACAAATGTTAGTAAGAGTTAATGAGAGAAATACATTTTTGAAAATTGATGCTTAATTTATATTTTCACTCTTAACAGAGAGAAGTTAATAACAATAATGTATTTAATTACACATTCTCTAATAGATGTTAACTATTATGACTGTTATATACTAGCCTACATGAAAATATTTTTGTTGCCTATGGGCTCACTCACGTTGCTGTTACTATTTTTGTATTGGCTGAAGGCAACTTGTAGGGTAGTGTAAAATATAACTTTTTCTATATATAAAAGGTAAACGTTTAAAAGTTATGTCATATCATAACTCAATAGAAAATTCAGCGTGCAGTACTCATAATATATTTGCTGAGTCAAACATACGTGTAATTAATCAGTGAAGGTAAGAACTGGGGAATAAAATTAAAAGTAGTCTATTTTTCGATAAATGCAACTTTTTTTTATTCTTTGCAGCCAGAATAGATCCCTTTCTCTGTCTGTAGTTCTCCTGTAAACTGTGATCGCTTCATCCACTCCTCCTGAAACATAAAATCCAGACAATCCAGCCTCACTTCAAGTTGTTCAGCTGCAATTGCCAGCTGCGGCAGCTGGAGGGCGCTGCAGAGCAGGTCCTGCAACCAATGGCCATACTGGTTTGGAGGATGAATTTGAACCTCTTTCATTTCACCTCGAGATAAATCTTGCCGGCCATGAGTTGATGGATCTACCTCTCAGTGACACATGACAACTGACAACCGCATTCTTAAATTGCTTGCAGGGTTCCTACGGGTGCTTGAAATCCTTGAAAGTGCTTGAATTTCAATGTTGTGTTTTCAAGGCCTGAAAAGTGCTTGAATTTTAGTTTAAGTGCTTGAAATTATAACTCTGTGTCTTTCACAAAATTGGGATCAGACTGTATAGTTTAGTTATTACAAGGAAAAATAAAATCAGTAAGATGAAACATAACTAGATGTTTACAGCACGATACAATGTACATAATTGTGATAAAAAGCAGAAAAAATAATTATGAGTATGTATATTCCTGTAGATATTTTACCCCAGCTATAAGGTGCTTGAAATTTTTGAAAATGACCCTTGAAAGTGCTTCAAGTTGACCTTGAAAAATGTGTAGGAACCCTGTGCTTGAGAAAATATACAGTCTCAACAGATTATCATTATCATATCATTATCATTATCATTATCAAAATCCTTCAACATAAAAAAAACATATATATATGGCCAGTGTTTCAGGATGTTTCACTGCAAAGGAAATATGAGAAAGAAATGCTGTTGTCTTTCTTTCTATAATATTTTGCTGTTATGGATGATATATACTGTATGATATATATATAGTTTCAAGTACCGATCAAAATTCCTTATTCTTACAGCTTTCAGAATATATTTTTTTAAGTTGATTACTGAAAGGTGCCACTGCAAATATACACAACTCAGATATGGACTGTTTTTTTTTTTTGTTAGTTTTTTATCTTAAAACACATGGACTGCTTTTAATCTAAAGGGTGATTTTTTCTCCTGTTGTGGTACACAACACATTAGAAATGGATAACAAGGTATCCCAAAAATGCTGCTGACTGAGTCCCTGCCTCAGGCCTGAAACTATTTTTTACAACTCATAAACTTGGCCCAGCAGTCGAAGGCCACGCTGCGATACACCAACTCTGCTGCCGAAATCGCTGGCCATCTGGAAACATCATCATCACCACCATCCTTTTGCCAGGAACCTTAATCTCACCAATTTTCTGGATCTTGGAGCGTAAGGAGGGAAATCTACATCCTGACCTTCTTATAGCCAGAGCCCAGAGCAGCTCTCAAAGGATTCAAGCTCACTACTTCTTTCTTGGTTATCTCAACCCAGATGTCACGTACCCATCCTGTACCAATTCTGAGCTCACGGAAAGTTTAAAGTTTTATTTCAATCAGCCATAACTGCGATTTAAAAACAAAAACGTAACACCTGCTCTGACAAAATGATGGATAGTCCAAAAGAAAAAAAAATCCTTGCATTGGAATGTTTTGGGAAGAACATTACATTTGCTAGCAGAGTGAAATGAGTATGGCTCTTACACACTGGAGCCTCTCTGTCTCACAGACAACGTTCAGATCATACATTTTGTTTTAAAATGGATGTACAAATAAGCTCTTCACAACGGACCATTTGAAGAGCCCTCAAGGCACGTGTTAATTTAATCACGGCAGTGTTCACTCCAACACCCTGCTGAGGGGCGTTTGGGCAACAAATGTTCATGACTGGGACTCGTGTGGATGAAGGTACATTTGAGAACTGCAAACTGCAGTTGAGTAAAATTCTGATATACCTCTTTGACAGCAGATGTTTGAAGTCAACACAGTAGGCAGCATTTGTTATCTTTTTCTGTCAAGTATGTGAATTATAACCTCAACGTTATCCAAACTAGAGTCTAGGAACACAGTCTGATAAAAGGGAGGCCTCTTTTGCGGATGATGCCTGCACACCTTTTTATATATTCAAATTTATAAATGTGCTATTAGTAGGGATAAAGCAAGTAACTAGCCCTTTAATACTTGCCATATGAAATCATTTAAAATGTTTTTTAAGTTTTTATCATATATAGGTGTAAAATATAAGTTACATTATAGATATTATAATATAAGGGCATATACTGTATTATGGATTAAAAACACCCATAATTTTGGCTTTAAAAAGTTGTAGTTTTTTAATATTTTCTTTTGGACCATTATGATGCAATACATTACAATACATTGGGGAGTGTTATGTGGTTTTTAATTCTTTTTTTTAATGAAAAACATATAATGTATCAAGGTTTTTGTTGGGTTGTTTTTGATTATAGGATTGGTGCAGATGTTCCAGAAATCGATGTATCACATATGATACATTTGACGTTATAGGGTTATTTTTACAAGAATGAAAGTACTCTAAATTTTGCATTGTATGTTGAGAGTTGGGCAGCACGGTGGCTTGGTGGTTAGCACTGTTGCCTCACAGCAAGAAGGTTCCTGGTTCAACTCCCTGGCCCGGCAGGGTCTTTCTGTGTGGAGTTTGCCCGTGCTTGCGTGGGTTCCCTCCGGTTAGTCCGGCTTCCTCCCACAGTCCAAAAAACATGCGTAGTAAGTTAAGTAATGATTCTAAATTGCCCGTGAGTGTGAGTGTCTGGTTGTCTGTATATGTGGCCCTGCGATGGACTGGATACCTGTCCAGGGTGAACTCCTGCCTCTTGCCTAAAAATTAGCTGGAAAATGCTCCAGCAGACCCCTGTGACCCTGCAAAGGATAAAGCGGGTATAGAAAATGGATGGATAGATGTTGAGTCACTAAAGACCTTCTTTTAGCCTCAGATAATATATTAGTGTCTGTGGCAGGGTGGAGGTGCAACCATCAGGAGATTGGGTACAGGTGTATCCAATCAACCTCTCCACCCTGCCTCCCTTGATAAGCAGCAGCTGCACTCCGGAGAGAGGCTGCTGCTGGGAGAAGGTGCTGCTGCGGTGAAGGTGTTGGAGCACACATGTGTTGGGTGAAATAAAAGGAGTTCCTGCACTGAAACCTGTGTCCTCTGTCCTGTCGGTCGGCCCCCGTAGCACTCGCCGTGCCACAGTGTCAAATCTAGTTCTATTGGAAATCAATGCTGCTTTTGGCACTGTAGATCAGCATTTTACTGCACAGGTTAGAGCATGATGTTGGGATTAAAGGTACAGATCTAGGTTGGTTAAATCATATCTATCTGACAGATTCTAGTTTATTCATGTTAATGAGGTTTCGTCTGCACAAACAAGGGTTCAGTGTGAGGGCCAATCTTGTTCAGTTTATACATGCAGCCTGAGGGATATTATCCAGAACCATGGCATCAATTTTCATTGCTATGCTGATGATACGCAGCTTTATTTGTCTATGAAGCCAGATGAAACAGAACCGTTAGACAAACTCCAGGCATGTGTTAAGGACATCAAGTACTGGATGTCCACAAACTTTTTCCTTTTCAATTCTGATGGAACAGAAGTTATGGTTTTTGCACTGGCCTCCAGTACTACTGTGTGAAAACTTGTGCGGAACTTTTGAGTTGTTTTTTTTTATCAGGATTTGTCATTTAAATAGCATATTAATCAGATTTGTGAAACAGCTTTTTTTTAAATCACGTAATATTGAAAAGAAAATGAAAACCTAATTCACACATTTGTAATTTCTAGTCTTTACTATTAGCAGGATGTCCAAGTAATCCTCTGTATATCCTCCAGCTGATCCAAAATGCAGCAGCATGAGTGAAGTAAGAGAGACCACATCTGTCCTGTGTTCGCCTCCCTCCATTGGCTCCCTGTGAAATTTACATTCCAATTCAAAATCGATCGGACAAAGTTTGGTAGGTCATTCCACATCGGGAAACAATGGAGTCATATTTTCCTAGTTTTATTATTAAAAGCTACTTCAGCAGTCCAAGTTCTTTTCCCAATTTTAGCCTTTTTACAGTAGAGTACCATTTTTTTAGGGTAAATAATGTTATTGGATTTAGATCCACATCCTCTAATACAAACTGGGGTCTCAGTTTCCTCAAGACTTGTTTGAATTGGATATTTGTGTGCAGAAATTTAAATTTAAAACAGTAGAACCACCCCTCTGCATGCATGGCAACAGCAATTTCTTGGCATCTCTTGCCTACTTTCCATCAGCATTCACTCATAACAACCATATTCATTGAATCACTGTATTTATTCCAGTTAAAAAATGTTTTCTAAATTGTATATACCGGTAGTGTTTTCTTTTCTTTCCTGCTAATTTAACTTTTATTTAATGTTTAGGGACACTGTTACACGACATAAAATGTGTACATTGTACGTTTGACCAATAAAGACATTCTGATTCTGATCATAATAACTGCTTCCTTTGAAGAAAGGGGGTATATTCATCGTTCAAAATCCCCTTGAATTTAGTGTCAAGCAGTGGGGTAAAAGTCTTCTCTAAATCTCTCTGATGGAAAGCCATCGCTGACAGGTACTTTATTTAATTTCAGCTTGCTTTTTTTAACTTCTTCTGTGGTAGTCTCTGCTGTTATACGTTCATTTTTTTTATTACCTATCGAGGTAGATCTAACGAATCCAGTAATGTACTCATCTCAATTTGGTTTGTTGATACTGAAATCCTTATAGTATTCTATGAAAATAATTTATATAAATCAAATAAAACAAACTAAGTTGCACTATCAATATTGCTACTCCTCTCTTCCAAGTATGAGAATGTGAGTTATAGGAAGTGTTCTTAAACCAAAATCTTCTCAGTTTTGCGTGTTCTGAATTTGACAGATGAGGCTCTTGCATGGAGTTTATCTGTGTCTTTTCTTTCTTAGGTGCAGACATCATTTTGGCCCCTTTGACTGGGTTTCCCAATCCGTTTACCCATTTACATTTAAAGACAAAATATTATTTGTTTTGATGTCCATAAATTACTGTAGTATCTCAAGCATTATAATATGTTTCCAACATGCTTCCAGGTGACCTATCTTGCACCAGTAACAACACAACCCCCCCCCCCCACAAAAACTGAAACATATTTTAACTGAATACATAAACAGTGGCTTCCATGAAGAAGAGCCAACTTTTCTCCCATTATGCTGACTCCTTTCTTGTTTTGAGGGGGGGATCGTCACAAAAAGAGAGGGCCCCCTTCTAGTTCTGATATTCAACTCACTCAGGGCTCACATACCCATCCTAGCCCTCACAGATATGCAGGATTCCCTCACAACCAACATTTCTCAAGTCTGTACCCCTTCAAGGCAAACTGCATTTTGTAACGTGACTGAGACCAAGCTTTCTGAAACTGGGCAGCACAGTTTGATAGTCTTGACATTCCATTGTACCTGCACCAATTCAAGACACCGTGTACCACATGCAGCAAAGCAGAACATAACCGAGCCAGAACTCTCGCCATTCTTTTTCTGCCTGTACACTTTGGACTTCACATAGAAACAGCAGCAGCTGTCACCTCCAGAAGTTGTCTGATGACTCAGCCATTGTTGGTTGAGTGTCTGACGGGAATGAGCTGGAGTACAGGTCAGTCACACAACGGTGAACATCTACCACCTGTCCACCATCTCAGACTTTGAGATGGTGGACAGCTTTAACTGCCTGGGTGTTCACCTCAACAATAAACTGGACTGGTTCCACAACAGGGATCTCCAGGCTCACCCATTGAGCGTAAGACTCACGCATTTCAACAAGTTCACACGCTCTCACGCCACACGTGGCATTTCTCACGCTGAGAAATTAACTTCACCGCACAGTAATACCAACAGCCCATCTTACGAATGAGTCAAAGGTAGACTGCAACAGTGCTGAGCTCTCAGCTCAGAGTAGCTTTCTGAGTTACCATCCTGTCAGCCAATCAAAAATAGAATTTCTCAGCAAATCAGAAAATATAATTTTTTGTTGCCGGCTAAGGTCTGAGTTTCAGCTTCAAGCGTTCCATGAATGTGTAGTGGAGGTAATTTAAGTTACAACACACACACACAGATAGAATAACAACCACCGTTCAAGGGGGCCATTTGGAGCTAAATGTGTTTTTCTTTATTTTATTAATTTGTTAGAGCAGAATGAGACCATTGCTGTTCAAGGGGCTCGTTTGGTTTTGTTATTATTTTTATTTATTATTAGGCCCAGAGCACTTACGAAGGCCGTATTGTATCTGTAGGAATTTTTCTTTCTTTCTTTCTTTCTTTCTTTCTTTCTTTCTTTCTTTCTTTCTTTCTTTCTTTCTTTCTTTCTTTCTTTCTTTCTTTCTTTCTTTCTTTCTTTCTTTCTTTCTTTCTTTCTTTCTTTTAATTTTTTTCCGACGAAAGGAGGGCCTTTTTGCCCCCCTAAACGTGCCACAAAAGTCACCAAATGTTGGACGCAAGTCAGGTCTGGCGAGAAATTTGATATTTAATGGTTTGCATTAATGCACTAATGGCTCAACAGCGCCCCCTTGAAAACTTTGTGCCTCAAGCCCCACGATACGGTTTGACGTACATGCACGAAAATCGGTACACACCTGTATCATGTCGCAACTTAAAGAAAAGTCTCTTGGCGCCATGGCCGAAACCAAACAGGAAATCGGCCATTTTGAATGAATCGTGTAATTTTGGCGCAATTTATGCCATTTCTTCATCCGCTTTTTCGCCCCGAACCGTAACGTGCACCCAGGTGTCTTATACATAAAAATGTTCGTCTCCATCCTGCGACTTATTACTTTTCTCAGTCAAAAGCGTTACCATGGCGACGATAGATGCCAAAAAGCGCGCCCCCCTTCATCTGGTTGGTCCATATTTTATGTTTTGAATGGTTTGACATAAAGACTCGTGGGTGGTGTCATCGGACTCAGTTTTGAATCCTTGAATATAATTGGTGCAGATTAGCCCCGCCCCTTCATCTGATTGGTTGATATCTGATAGTTCCTACTTTCTGCCATAACTTTTGAATGGTTTGATATAGAGTCGTGGCTGGTGTCATCCCCTAAATGTCCAAGCCTGAATAATCTACATGCAAGTCATACAAGCGCTTCCACTGCAGCCTGAACGTGCACAAGGGTGTGAGGGCCCGTTCATCGCTGCTTGCAGCTTTAATTATTATTATTATACATCACTAAGACAAATGATTTAATATAGCATGAATATTAAGAAGAGACAATGGCCACTAGTGTTTTCCTTTGTTATAGAATAAATAAAAACAGTGTATTTGATACAATCAAATATGTTTTTTCTGAAAAAGCTGGGTCAATGGGACACTGGGAGTCCCCCAAAAAGTATAATCTTACTCCAAGCAAACTTTAAAACTTCAGAGCCCTGTTCCACAAAATTGGTGCAATGTACAAGAGGGGCCAAATTCGCTTCCACCTTCTGAAGAGACTGAGGTCCTTTGGAGTGTGAGCACCTTTTTAAGGTTTTTTATGATTCTGTGGAAACCTCAGCTGTTCACTACTGTCATCTGCGAGGGAGGAGGAAGCTCTCAGCAGGTAATGGAGAGACTGAACAAGCCGGCCAGGAGGAGCAGCTCTGTCCTGCCAGCTGGATTCTGTAAAGGAGATGGTGGAGAGGAGGATGTTAGCCAAGCTGATATTCATTATGGACAATCTTTCTCACCTGCTGCATCAGGCAGTGGAGGTGCTGAGCAGCTCCATATCAGCAGATGTTACACCCTCAATGTAGAAAGGAGTTACCACAGATCTTTCATCCTCACTGCTGTTGGACTGTAGAACTCTACAGTTTTATTGTACTCCGGTCTTTGACGAGGCAATGTAACTGTCATGGTTGTTGTAAAAGTCTGTTCTGGTGCCTTTTGTTACAATTCACAGGTTCAGGTTGCAACTGATGGTGCGTGCTTGGGAGAGTAGATCTCCATATGACTCATGGGCAGTTGTGCTGAGATTTGTAGTTGTCAACTGTTGTGTTTCTGTTAAAGTAAAATTATTTGTTGTCATCCTTGCTTTTGTTCAGGAGTGCTTTAGCTATTTGCACATATAAATTAGCTAGTTGATTGCTTTGTAGATAATGTGGGCTTGTGGCGCCATGTGTGAATCCCCACATATTTCCAAATATTGCAGACTTTCCTATGCATATTGTGGACCGTTATCGGATATAAGAGTCTCTGGAATCCCATGTCCGGCAAAAGCTGCTTTTGGTTTCAGTTTCACTTTGTCAAGTTTATCTGCTGTAATAATCAACAGATACCATGTCTTGTTCATTATTCTAGGTGAAAAGATCTGATGCAACAACTTGCTATGGTGTCTCTGGAATCTTGTGGCTAATCATTGGTTCTTTTGTGCTTGTAGGTTGATGTTCAAGACGTGTTGTACATTTTTTCATTATATAATCCAGAGCTCTGCTGCAGTTTGAGGATATAGTTTCCTCTCATCAAGCCATCCATCCTGTATGACATTTTATAATTTTCTCTTGTTGCTGACAAGTAGGCTGTTGAAAAAAATGTGTACCTGAATGTCCATTGCCTCACTGAGGCTGTTATCCTCATCAGAATATGATTTCCTTGACAACATGTCTGCGACAGGTATTTCTTTTCCAGACCTGTGTATTATGGTGAGTGGTTTCTGATTGGTTTCCACAATGACATGTTGTCTGTAAACATAGTGGTGAAAGTGTTTGAAGCCTAACAGGATTACCTACAGCTCCTTCTCGATTTGAGCATAGTTGACTTTGCTGTCAGTCAAAGATTTTGAGGCATAACTGATGGGCTGGCGCTAGTGTTTTCACTTCTTTCATTTTCCTGGAAGCTTGTTCATGTAGTGTGTCCCATACAAATCTGAATTCTTTCAGGAGTCAGTTGGTTATGTCAGAAAGACAAAGCGCAAACTTGGACAAGGAGTTAACCATTCTTAAAATGATCTCAAGCTCAACTTTTGTTTTTTGGGGTTCCATCTCATTGATCTGATTTTGTCTAGTTCTGGTTTGATGCCATCAGCTGTGCGGTGGTGTCCAAAGTAGCTGATGTCAGTAGCACAGATTATGGAGGACTGCAACATGGCATAAAGGATTCTATCGTGTTCAGCTTTTGTTTTGCCATACATTAATATTTCATTGATGATTGCTGTGACACCTTCAAGCCCTTGTCAATCTTTCTTCATGGCGCCCAAATATGGTATTTAGGTTGTGAGCGCTGATGATTCTTCTGTGAATTTAATCGCCCAATAGCCAGACCTGACAGCCATGACAGAAAAATATCGAGTTCCTGCAAGCTTAACTGTACTGTCATCGAGGGTTTGCAGAGGATAGTGTGGATGTTTTATTGCCTTATTCAGGTCTCTGGGGTCAAGACATACTCTGAGTTTACCTACTCAAGGATTCTCGGCTGCAACCATAGAAACTACCATTCTGTAGTTTCAGTCACTTTAACATCGATATTTTGCTTTTGCATATTCTGCAATTCTTCCTTCAGGCGACTGGAAAGCACATGTCGGACTTGTCTTGGAGGATGCTCTACGAGAGTAGTTTGTGGATAAAGATGGATTGTGTATTCGCCAGGGAATAGAGATCGTAATAGAGCTCTCTGTTCTCAGAATGCAGGCGTACTTGTAGTTCCAGGAATATCCAAAAGTAGATTTGGAGGACGGGCCTTCTGCTATCAGGAACCATTACTATGGAACCAACTTCCAATTTGGGTTAATGAGGCTGACACCACCTCCACTTTTAAAACCAAACTTAAAACGTTTCTGTTCAGTAAAGTCTATAGTTAGTGTGAACTCTAGTGTGTTTGGGCCAGTAGTCATAGCTGAGACTACAGCAGCTGGTCTTAAACATAGCTTCATCTCAGATATTTCGCTATAGTTCTACACTGTAAAGGGACACCAACATGATCCACTGAGAGGCGCCCCTCACACATTTTCTCTCTTTTTCTTTCCTCTTCTTTTTTTCCTTTCTTTAGCTCAATCCACAGTTATTAATTAGAAGTATCTCATCGCATGATTGCACTTGGTACCCCCCCCCTCTTTTTCTCTTCTGTAGATGTCCGAATGTCAGAGCTTTCAGAGATGCATGCTGACCTCCGGTCCCACCCTCTGACCATCCCAGTGCTTACCTCCATCTGTCTGTATAGATGTCTCTGTTGGATACCTGCTGACATGCTGAGCTGAGCTGCAGTCCTACCCTCTGACCACCTCAGTGTCTGCTGTCTACACCTGTTTATATAGTCGTCTCAGAAGTGCACCAACGCTCAACGCCTGTATTTTTACTTTTGGCCGCATTAGCCTCTCCCAGTCGGGCGTTCTTTTACTTAACCATAGAGTGGGTGTGTGACAGGTTTCAAAGGCTGCAAACTTCTTATGGCGTTAAACGTATGTGTGGGGATGAAGAACCTGTGTCCAACTTGAAACTGGCTATTTTCTTTAACTTGCAGGTCTGCCAAGGCTTGTGTATTTTTGCCATTTTGTTCAGTGCCATCAATAGCATCTTTAAACAGATCATTGGTCTCAGTCCTGCTTTCTGATCCATTTTCACTCACGGTATGAACACTTTTCTTTTGCTCTGAGTCACATACCTTTTGAGAGGTGGTTCCATTGTACACATGTTTTGCATTGCTTACCCTTAGCTGAGTCTTTTCCGAATTGCTGCACACTCTGTTTCCACAATAGCCACATCCTCTTGACTGTTTGTGACTTGTCAATGGTAGGGTTTCTCTTTTTGAACTGCGGGTCCTTCTATGACAGGTTCTATGACGCCTGTCATCGAACAGCATGCGCAGTCTCCTCACGCTTGTTATTGCCGCTGCTTGATATGGTTTTCATTTACGCCATAGACATTTCATGTGAATAAGCAATATCAACAGCTTTATCCAATGTTAACTCAGATCCAATGTTTTTTCTCCCACTGGGTGAACAGATGCCAAAAACTATGCGGTCACGGACCATCTCATCACTGTTTGCAAAAGCAGTCTTTGACAAGGAGTCTGTTTGAATTGCTCATTTGCTCCTTGAATTTTCTCATGAAACTAGGAGCGAGAAAAAATTACATTAGCTTTTGTCATGACATAGGCCTCATACTTATACGTTTTCAGTAACTCTCCATCTGCGGTTAGTAACCGCGGTCAGTAACCGCATATTATAGATGTCACTTCTTTTCTTTTCAACCCAAAGAACTTGTACTTTTCCTCTTCGCTCTTTTTCTTGACCAGTCCCAAAAACATTAATTTCACATGCAGCTTTAATATGTGGCATGATTTGGTGAGGTTGTTAGCATCCCGAACACATGTGCAGTGGTGAAACTCCAGCAAAGTCCTTATGCAGCCTTTGCTCAAACCGTTGTTTTTACTCGGAAGGATCCTGCTGACCAGGACATACTGTTAACTTGTTTTTATTAACTCAAATTATAGCAGTCATATATACATTGCAAGGCTTTAGGCTTCATAAATATCCCATTATGCATTACAGTGGGTCACAAAAAACTGGGAACCAATCAGAATTTTCATTCTACCTGAGCTGCATTCAGGTACAATATGATAAATGTATTTCATAATATTACAGCATCAGAGCCAAAATAAAGAAAAACTGGTCCGACATCAAATTCAACATAAAAAAGAAGAGTTACTGCACACCGGAGCGTCGCAACCACTTGAGGAGGTCCCAGGATGCTGGGACGAGTGGCCTCCATCAACTGAGAAATAACACTTCAAAGATTTTTATTGTCATCGTATTCCTACAGTGTCATTTTGGTGCCACTTTTTCAAAACAGAAGACAAAACGAGATGAAACAACAGCTTAGGACACAGTACAATACAATACAATTTATAAACAATAAATGACAAATAAAGGTTATAAAGGAAAACTAAGTAAAAAAGTGAAGAATGTAAAGTATAAAGTAAAAGTTGTAGTGTTGTACTTTCTGGCATAACTAGGATATTATCCAAAAGTACATGAAATAATAACATTGTGAGACTATGCCATACAGGACAGCCGGCAGGGAGATTCCCGACCTGTCAGCCAGCTCCCGCTAAAAGGCTCCTGTTGTTAGGAGCCTGAACTTGGTGGGGACTTTTACTGGGATGGTGCAATTTCTGCCAGTCTCCCTTTGTAATGCTGGGACCATTTCAGCAGAGATCAAGAAGGATCCTTTCAAGTCCCCATTATTCAACTGAAAATACAATGCAAAAAAGGAAGAAGAAACACACTGGCAAAATCCATAATGTGACTTAAAAAATAAATTGTCTTTCAAGATGAAAAAGTTATGTAATTAAAAGAACAGCAAATAAATAAATACCCTGAAGTCAGATAATAAGTCGACAGGACTCAATTATGTGAGACAAAGCATAGAAATTGTGCAGACTAAAGGGAGAAGTGTCGGCTTTCACACCTGCTGCCTGCTGTAAATCACCAACACTACAACGACTCCATTGTGTGTGTGGTTGACTCTCTCTCTCTCTCTCTCTCACTCACACACACACACACACACACACACACACACACACACACACACACACACACACACACACACACACACACACACACACACACACACACACACACACACACACACACACACACACACCGATGTGGTCTACAGTTTTGACTGTACTAACTTTGAGATTCCCATTTTATTAAAGCAAATATCTTGTGCATTTGCTGTAAAACACTGAATGTGTTGTTAAGTATACTTCAGTCATATGAAAGTATCAAACTGTTGATTGGGACAACTGCCCAACATTTTATCGATATTAACTTTTAATCTACTCTAACCAATATAATGATCAAATCATTGTGGGATACTTTTTTTTTTACATATTAATCACACAAAAAAAGGAGGCAGCAAGCAGTGAAAGACAGAGTAAAGACCACCTGCCTGAGGACCAAAGCCTCTATGTGGGGAGTCTGATGTTGCTTCATTTTACCGAGGTCTGTGAATATTCATTTATGCACACCTCTCCTTAGGTCCTTCTACATAATTTCAGACTGAGGTCTAGACTTTGAGATCCATACTGTTTTTTTCCCTTCTTTTTTTATTAATTCTTTCATAACTTTGGTGTGCTTGGGATCAGTATCCTATTTGCAGACCACCACTTCAGTTTATGGTTGAGAAGATTACTGCAAAGTCTCACTCTGTGGCTGCAAAACAAGCCCAAATAACAGGCCCTACCTCCACAATGGTGCTTGAGTGTAGGTACGAGGCTTGACTCTGTTATTTATGGCCAAACTTCTCCACTGTGGTCTGGTCTATCCAAAAGGAATTGTTCTGGAAATCTTGTTTTTTGTTAACAACTTTGAAACCCAAAGCTGACCGAGGCCACCACCTTCGTTGCTGTATGCAGGAAAAACCCCGCTATTGAGCCATGTTCGTATTTGGTAATGAGACTGTTGCAAGTGTTAGAAATGACTGGTGGGGACTCAAAGCCTTGTGGAAAAGAGGTGCTGTGGGTGCCTTAGTAGCCCCTATGGACTGGTAGAACATAAATAAATCAATCAAAACAAAACAATAATACAAATAATCACTAAAAAATTGCTTTAGTTTTCATAAAAATTTTTTTTTTAATTGAATACAAACGTGTCAGGTTAGTTGATGATTCTAAATTGAAAAGTGTGTGCGGTTGGTTGTTTATATCAGCATGAATGTGATTAAAACGGCATAATATGAGATTTGTAAGTCTGCTGTTAATAGGAAAAATGTGAGCCATGCCTTGTATAAGGAACCTCTCAAAAGGCAATCAACAATAAATTATCTGCATAAGGCTGGAAAGAAATACACATGAATAGGTCATTACGACACTTGTATAGACATTGGTGACAAGCTAAGGATTGTCAAATTATTTGAATCAGGTGTGTGCAAGACAAGTTTATTTGTATAACACATTTCATGTAGAAGACAATTCTTTGTGCTTTAGATAAAAATTATTTTTTAATGCATTAAAAAATAAATGAGTTTAAAAGCAGTTTAAAATTAAACACAGATAGACATAAGTTAAAAAGAACCATGAAGACTCAAAAGGCATGAAGCAGAATCCCATAGTGAGGTAAAGAAGAATCCATCAATGATATTTACAGTAAAGGCTTGAAGTGGCGCTGGCCAAAATTTGTGTTCAAGACTGTGCAATGTAAGTCACTAGAAAGAAAGGATGTCCATGACAGAACACCGGAGTAGGCAGCTACTTACTGTTCGGGAAGAATACTCAGTACAATGCATGGTGCCAAAAGGACACCGCTTATGAGCATCATAACATCATCCCAATGGGGAAACATCATTATTGTATCTGTAGGAATTTTTTTTCTCGTTTTTTTTTTTTATTTTTCCGACGAAAGGAGGGCCTTTTTGCCCCCCTAAACGTGCCCCAAAAGTCACCAAATTTTGCACGCAAGCCAGGCCTGGCGAAAATTTGATATTTAATGGTTTGCATTAATGGCCGTGGCCTAATAGCTCAACAGCGCCCCCCGGAAAACTTTGTGCCTCAAGCCCCACAATACGGTTTGACGTACATACACGAAAATCGGTACGCACCTGTATCATGTTGCAACTTAAAGAAAAGTCTCTTGGCGCCATGGCCGAAACAGAACAGGAAGTCGGCCATTTTGAATTAATTATTTAATTTTGGCGCAATTTATGCCATTTCTTCGGCCGTTTCTTCGCCCGAACCGCAACATGCACCCAGGTGTGTTATACATCAAAATGTGCGTCTCCATCCTTCGACGATGCACATTACTTTTCTCAGTCAAAAGCCTTACCTTGGCGACGGTTGATGCCAAAAAGCGCTATTTTCTGCCATAACTTTTGAATGGTTTGATATAAAGAGTCATGGGTGGTGTCATCGGACTCGGTTTTGAGTCCTTGAACATAATTGGTGAAACTCGAAGCGCAACAGCCCGTTCATCACTGCTTGCACTGCACTGCCTCAGGGCTGGGACTACTTGCCATCAGTCATGGGAAAACATTCAGACAGTATTTAGTTTTAGTACTTTTGACTATGTTTACTGCTTTGTTTACTTTGTAAACTATTTCTCTTTGGTTCCTCCTCAACCTGTCAACTGGAATGAGTTGGGATAGGCTCAATTAGGAACGAGCAGCCCCCTGTGACCCTGCACAGGTTTAAACGGGTACAGAAAATGGATGGATGGATGGATGGATGGATGGATGGATGGATGGATGGATGGATGGATGGATGGATGGATGGATGGATGGATGGATGGATCCTCGTCAGCCACTAGGAGACGTGGAAGACCACTTGTACTAAAAAAAATAATAAAATCAAATCTGAGCTGAGGCATACCAAAGGTAAGGCTGCTGCTTATCCAAGTAGCCTTGCAGGTGCAGAGTGGTACAAAGCAGACAGAAGGAACGCTCCCATCAATGGAAGTCTGAGATCCCCATCACGGCATGCCTTCACCTGCTGCAAAACAAAACACATTACTTCTTTTTTTATATTTGGTTAAAAAAAAGGCCAATATCAAACAATATTCAAACTGAAATCATGCAATGCCCAAAAATAAACCAGCTAACTTTCCACAGAATACAATGCACTCATCAGAGGTCACGCACAAGTATATAGGTCAAATGTCACAACTTCAGGTCCAGTGAAATACAACAAACATATTAATAAGCAGTGATCCCGAAACATTTTCATGGAGTACTACTGTTTTTTTGATGTTGGCAAAAATGACATGATAGTTGTTTGTGCGTGTGTGTGTGTGTGTGTCTGTACGTGTGTGTGTCTGTACGTGTGTGTGTGGTCATGAAGGGGGTTGTCTCTCTGTGTGGTCTGTTACCCTTTAACCTGCAGACCTAAGGAGCCTTCACAGTGTTGAGTCAACACACTAAACTTTTCAGTGTCACTGCCGCTGCTCCTCACACCTAAAAAACATCAAAGCACTTTACTTTACTTTACTTCTTTACTCAAACACAACAAAAAGAGGGCAGTTGGGCATCTGCTTACAGAAATCACTTTGGACACTCCCTAAATGATTAAGGTTAAGAAAATTATTTTGGTGTATTAAAAAACTAAATTTGAATGAATTAAAAACAAAAATATGTTTTTCTGAGTTTACTTAATTTTACCCAATAATGTTGACATAATTATATCATAATTATAACATAATTCTAAACTGAAAGCACAGAAATGCAAGGCACTGTACAGGGTTAATGATACAGTTGTGCAATATAATCCCATTTAAATTCGGTGTGTGTATGTAAGTGTTCCCACATTCACAATATTTAAAAAAAAAACATGGTCTGTTGACATGATTTGACTGAGCACAATGAAGAGAATAAATTTAGAGTGCACAAAGATTTTCAGAGAGAACAAGTTGTGGAATAGCATTGACATTGAGACCGCCACAGTTGCATGTAAATTGGATTCAATCCCAGCGTTCTAGTTGGAACAGTTTTTAACAGGTGAAAACCAAGTGAACTGTCTGAATTTTATTGAAATAATTCTTTAATCCTTTGAAAATCAGCCTCATACTGACTAGTCCCATTCATAGACTACAAGATCACAGAATCTCGGCTCATTTCGTCCGTTCAGATTGGTAGCTGAGCTCACCCACACCTTCTCACCAGGGGTCCGGCTGGTCCCGCTGGTCCGGCTGGCAGCTGAGAGCACCCAGCCTGTGTTGTTGTACACTAATGATGGCTCAGGGGTGTCCTGTCTTCTCTGTCCTGGTGGTCCACATACTTTGATACATGCTTGTTCTGTACAAATGGTGCAGTGTCTTCCAGATCAACACCTCTGTAATACCGTATAATGAGCTGAGCAATACAGTGGGACAAAACGTTTCTTAATAGATTTAAAAAAAAAAGTATAATCATTCAGCAAAGCTGGTAGAAACAGATTACATTTATAAAAAATGTAAATAAAAGACATGAAGCTGACAAACAAATGGCTAAATTTCACTACCTAGTCCTATTCTTCTATTCTTAAACTTCTTCGTCTGCAGACCGTATATCATTCTTCTTTAGAGAGTTAAATGTAGTCACAAATGTTTTATTTACTTTGCAGGAATTAGGCAAGTGGCACTTGTTTTTATTATATGCTAAGTTAAAGTCTTAAATGTCAAACAATAGAGCAGAGCAACAAAACCCAAGTTAATCTGCAACTCCCTCCATCAGGTTGGACATGTCTACCTCCTCACCTTTATGCTACTTTTCATCTTCCTTGTCTTCCTCCTATATCTACTTTTCTCATGCAGTTTGTGTGTTTTAATTCATAGTGTACATACATAAATACATACATTTATTTTATATATGTATGTGTATACTGTATGTGTATATGTTTACGTTGCACTTGGGCATTTAGGACTTTATACCAAAGAGTCTCATGCTGCTGCATTTTGGAGGATATTCTGAGAATTACTTGGCGACCCTGCTAATAATACATTACAGAAATCTAGTCCAGAAGATACAAATGCCTACCTGCCAACATTGGGCTTTGAAAAAGAGGGAGATTTTCTGGGGTAGCGGTTGGAATGCTCCACTCACAACATCCCGCCCTGATATAAACAAGACGACTTTTAATGAGTTTTAAATCCATAGCTACAATGAAATGTTCCCAAAATGATTCTACAGCCTTCTTGGAGCCAAATATGTTTAATATTAATAACAATAAAATACAATATGCAATTGTACATACAATAATAACAAAAAACAATGCTGTCAATAATGTCATCTTCTAAACCACACACATACTGAATCACGCACTGAGGTGGTGGTGGTGTGTGTGTGTGTGTGTGGGCGTTTGTGTGTCCAGTACATCAATTTTCCAGGTTCCCTTTGTCACCCAAGGACCTGTTGTAATTGTAGGTGGCAGACTTTGCAGCTTCAATCACTTTCTTGGAGGGTACATACTTGTGGCCAGGGCTGGTATGGTTTATCTTGGTGGAAAGAAGTGGCAAAGAGTAGAATTATCCAAACTCATTGTGTTTTCTGTGAGGATCTTTTTCACCATGCTGATTGACCTCTCTGAGCTCGCATTGCTGTGATTGCCTTCATCAGTGATGCCAGATTTGTAAATATCTCCTCTTTCCCTAGAAGGCCCAAAAACCTGTCAACTCTCTCTTCCTGTGGGAGATCCTTGCTTGCTATGACTTGATACTCCACCAACTCTTCCCTCAGATTTCTTTCAAAGCATTTTCTCAAACAAAACAAATTTTCAATTTTCAATTTTCCTCACTTGTGTACCGTATTTTCGCGACCATTCGGCGCACCGTGTGGAAAGGCACACCCTCATTTTTGTGTGTCATTTTTAGATTTAAAACATACATATGGCGCACCGACCCAAAAGGCGCAGTCTACAGAGCAGAGCTGCACACACGCGTGCCGCAAAACACGCCGGCCGGAAAACACACACACCCGCTGCAGAACGCACACACAAGCACACAAGCGCTTATTTAAAAAATAGAGCGGGAGCAAAACCTCTGTTTCTGCATTAAAGAGCTCCGCTAATTCAGCTGCGCCAGTCCGAATTTCCTCGGTGTCAGTCACTTTCTGCACAACAGTAAATAAACTTTTCATACCCCGTTGTGCGGATCCTCCACCGCGCAGAGCCCGTCTCTCCCCAGCGGGGTGGAGCAGCGCGCGTCACAGCGGCTTTAACCGGGAATGTGACCTGTTCGGACCGGCTGGGACCGAAGCCACCCACCTGTATGGGAGCAGGGGCTCCCGGGGAAAGACCAGCGGCATTTCGGCCGGATCTGCCCCGGGGATGGTGCGCCCTGGCCCGGCAAACCCGCGGCGGGAGCCTGGCGGCTCCTGAGCGCATCCTCTGCATCTTGGTTACCGGAGATCAAACCGACAGATTTGCCTGAAAATCTCGCAGGGTGAAGTTGATCCGACCTGGGAAGTCGGCTGCAGCAGCGCCCATCACCGCGCTGCTCCAGCCGCTGCTTTAACCGGGGAACGTGGAGGAGCCCGCCTGCACTGTTGTAGGGGCTCCCGGGGAAAGAGCACCGGAATTTCAGCCGGATCTGCCCCGGGAAACCGGCGATTGGACCCGCAAACCCACGGCAGGTGCTTCCTCGGTTCCCGACATGCAAAACACACGCGCGCTGCAGAACAAGTGTGCTTATTTAAATAGAGCGGAAGCAAAACTTAGTTTGATTGTATTTTATTTCACTTTACACATCAAGCAAATCCTTAAACGTTTTCATCATCTGTTTCGCATTAATCAGCTCAGTGGAGTCTCATTCACGTCGCAACTCACGGGGGCTTCACCCGCCCCCTTCTCTTTTTACCATTCACATGGTGGCCGGCCTTACATTACCGTAATTCAGGTAATAGACACGGCGCACCGTTTCTTAAGGCGCCCGGCACATTTGAAAAAAAAAAAAAAAAAAAAAGTTGCGCCTTATGGTCGCGAAAATACGGTACATGATTTCCACTGATTGCCAGTGGGAGGGAGGGTTATAAAATCTGCAGAGGATCAGGACTTTCAATAAAAACCAGCCAGAAGACACAACAAGGGGGACATGAGAAGCACAACATGATATCTTAGACTGGTTTCTTGAACATGATAATGCGTTCACTTTACTCAAATGGCCTCCACAGTCACCAGATCTCAGTCCAACAGAACCTTTGGGATGTGGTGGAACGGGAGATTCGCATCACGGATGTGCAGCCGACAAATCTGCTATCATGTCAATATGGACCAAACCCTCCGAGGAATGTTTCCAGTACCTTGTTGAATCTGTGCTACGAAAGATTAAGGCAGGACTGAAGGCAAAAGGGGTTCCAACCCGGTACTAGCAAGGTGTACCTAATAAAGTGTGTAGGTCTTTAATGAACTAGAATTCCTGGGCCAAGACGACTTTTCTTTTTGTTTGTTTTTTTATGTGCAAGTTTATTTAAAGTGACCATAAAAACAGCTGATGGAAACTTCTACCTATTGGATCTTATATACCTATCAAAGTACTGTAGCTCAGCATACTATTATATCTTCTCACTTATCCAATCACATAAAAGCTTGAGACATGTCCAAACAAACAACAATCACACCATTAATAGTAATGGACCAGAAATTAGGTGGCATCTTTCTTTTCTATAAATCATTCAGGTTCGAAAAGTTCCTCACCGCGTGACTTTGTCAGCCATCTTTTCTTTTGCCACACCACATGTATGAACAGCCATCATGACACACACACACACACACACACACACACACTGACACACACACACTCACACACGTATATAATCTGAAGTTTGTCTTATGTTTAGTTAGTTGTTTATGTGTAGTTTAGCCATCGGAATTTATCCCAAGTGATGTTTCACTATCTTTTAACATTAGTGTAAATAAATTCTGATTCATTTGAATGAGAGACGTTGTTTGTATTTATTTTACACATATTTGTCACAGCTGCTGGTTGCAAAGGTCTGTTCTCGGACTTCTTCCTTCACTGTTGTTTAGTATAGGGGGGAATATACTTGCTGTTCAGAACATGGCCGGCACGCGTATCCTGCGTTCGTTTCACGCGTCGACGTGCACTTCCTCCAAAAGACACTGAATACGTACGCGACCTGCAGTTCTAGCTTCGCCCGCGAGTGACGCTGGTCCTGGTCAGAGCACCAGCTGACCACAAGTGACTTGACGCGGAGGTCGGAAACTTGCAGACTGTTTTGAAGAGAGGCTGGCTGAGCAGGAGCTGTTATCCTCACATTTATGATGTGACATCGCCACCGCAAAAATGCGTGTCAAAACAGCGGGCGGCAAATAAACACAGTCCTGGGTGCAGGTACAGAGTTGTGGTCGTCGGAAGATGCATGGCAAACACAGCGGTGATGCTGCTGGTGGGCTGTTTTGTCCACCGATGAAACGTCTGAGCTGGATACAGAGGTTCTTCAGTCATCGCTCTACCAACACCGACTGTATTCCAGATATTTCGGTAAATTAATCTCCTGACGACATGCGCGTGCATGCTCCAAGCTCGTAACTGGCTGCTACAGCTCCATAGCTCGTCCCTGTTATGTAGCGCAGGATCGACAGCCAGCTGCTCTCGGACTCCCCGTGTCTGGTTTTGAGCTGAATTAGCACGACAATCCCATGTAACATGTTGTCAAACGACACGGAGAAAATGCGAAAATATCGCCACTGTTTCTCACCATCAGTTGCTGCATCGACAAGACGAACGAGATCTGCAATCTCCCGACGGCTTTGGTTGAACGGCCTGACAAACCATCTGCGATGGCGTTGTTTTCTTATCATACCAACTTCCCACTTACTTCTTCTCCTGTTTTCTGGACTGGTAGGGTGGGGAGCATCTAGACAGATTGTGCAATAGCAAAGGAATACTCATGGTACTGATGTTAAGAAACCTCCAGCCTTGATTATGATGGTGTAACTATAGCATGCTTACCATAAACACTTTAGTGGTGTGGACAAAAGAGGCCCCAAGAACCAACAGATATATCATGTTTCAGCATGTGTGGTATGGTCAATTCTACAGCCTGAAGTCTGAGAGCGAGACATAAACTGCTGTTAAAACCAAACAGGGAGGATGTAGCAACCTGTAAGAAAAGTTGATGGATAAGAAAGAACATTTTTCATAGTTTTTCTACAACTGTGAGATAAATAATTTCTATGGGAACATCACAATCTACACTCTGTTTATAGCATATATTTTTAAAAAATAGTACAACTTGAAAGATATTTAAACATAAGTGCCACACACAATGGATATCTAAGTTAAAATATGACCAGATGCTGTCAGCCCCAGAGTCCTGAAAGCCTGTTTGGCGGAGCTATGTGGGATTCTGCAGCAACTTCTTCAACCTCGGTTTGAGCCAGGAGAAGGTTCTGGCACTGTTGAAGGCATCCTGGCTTTCTCCAGTGCCAAAATCTGTCTATGTGAAGACAAAGAGAGCATTGACTCTTTGTAGAGTTTTCTCTACTGACTGCATAGAATGTTTTGGGTTACAAAACTTAACTGACCAGTGGGGTGACAGGCCAACACAGCTTAGTGCAAAGTTACTGAAATCCTGTACAGTTTAGCCATCAGCTATTACATGTAAAACTTCTACAATTGGTTAACTCATGGTTTGGTAAAATTCATTTACAAGACAGAAATGTGGCTGGAAAAGAACTGGAGCAGCTGTGCATGGCATTCTCTGTCATCCGCCCAGAAGGTGACCCTTCACCTATGGACATTGCTTTTGTTATAGATGGTGTCACAGTGCTTGATGACTTGCCTTCTGTTGCACCTGCCATGGCCGTACTGTTTGGGTTCATATAGATACTCAACTTGAAATACCTCAAGAACACAAATCTTGTAAAAAAGCCCACCTATAAGCCTGAAAGTTTTAGGTACATTGTTCCCTGTCAACAAGGAATTGTGGAAATCAGGAAAGTTACAATAGAATTGTATTTTTCTACTTGCACAAAAATGTTTGAGTGTTTTCTCTGGAAAAATCCTCAGACCGTTACAGGAGACCCTTTGACCGCTATGGGAGATTTTTTAGACAGCTACAGAAGATCCTTAAACCCTACATGAGATCTTTCCTGCCCACAGCTATAACCCTCTTGAATCTTTGAACAGACTGAAAGATACTGACCTACTGCAACAATTAGTTTCCCCTCAGGGGCTTCATAAAGTATTTTTGAATTTAATTTGAAAGAATCCAATAAGGAAAAATACATAGAAGAAAGATTGTTTAATACTTTAATAATAATTGTTTAATAATAGCCTTTCTAAAAGCCTTCTCACGAGAGGAAATATTGACAATTCAGAAACAGAAAGTCTACAGTCAGTCTTCTTCGGCTCCGTTCAAACAGCTTCAAATGAGATCGTACACAGCCAACTATTTAGTAGACTATCAAGAAACTTAGATCATAAAAGTCATTACAACCTATATTTTCCCATTGGGGATTAATTACATTTTATTAAATTTAATTGAATTGGTCCCATCTGCCCTAATGTTTCACACCTGTGTCTCATCAGACTCTGTGACTATATGTTGTCTGGATTTTCTCCTTTTCCCTTTCAGTCTGTTGGTTTTGCTACCCCATTGAGTTCCTGTGCTATTCTTTTTTCTATTTTTTCCAAAATGAAGCCTAGTGAACAATATTGCTTTGTCAAACTTTACAATCTAATTCACTTACTGGCTTTTAATTTGAGTTCAGTTTTGACATTTTGACATGTTTTTTATAGTTTTTTGTTTGTTTTTGTTTTGCTGAGCACAATTTCAAACTAGAGCTCTTTGGTAAATGTTATGTTCTGATAAATGTATTATTTAAAAAAAAGCAAGATTTCATCACTTCTTCCAGTTTCACTTTAACAGCTTTATTTTGAACTGTCAAGTTAAGGGATTAAAATGAAACCGGCAAAAAAATCAGGCCCAAATTAATAACTAAGTACCAATGAATATACAAATTTTACAACATGATTATGCTCATACAGTATATCCACCAATGTCATACTATATTTTTTGCGAAAAGTAAAGCTGTTCACTATATATTTTTTTTTATTGATTTTTTTTTTTTTTTTTTTCAGGCAGCCATTAGATTCTTGGCACAGAGTTCGCTTTGAATTATGGAGCTTGCTCCTCTCAGCACATACTACACTGCCAAAATGTGCCCCTTGAGCCCTATCACAGCCAAACTAAGGTCTTCAAGTAGCAAAGGACTGGACCAAGACAGACATGTGAAAGCTGGAGGGTGCAGTTGGCATTCAGGGAGACGAAACATTAGCTCATATTTTTTCAAAACAAAAAATATGGAAGGGTTAAAAAAAGAGACTGGAATAAGCAATGTTATTCAGTAAGACCCTGTGCATGTTTCTGTGTGCATGTGGAAGTTGGCTGTCAACGCCACCAGTTTTTTTAACCCCAAAATCAGTCAATTTAACTTACTGAACCGGAACAAAACCTGTTTTTCAATTCCAGTTTGAGGGGGGACTCAGTTCTTTACATCACACTACCTGGGGTCCGTTTCACAAAGCAGGTTCAACAAACACTGAGTCTAATCCTGAACTCTTAGTTGATCTACTCTGAGATCGGAAACTCTGAGTTTTCGGTTCCAGAACAGCGGATTTGAGGTAATTTACTCAACTCTAAGTAGTTTCACCTGAAGTTAAGTGTGAGCGTGAGGGAAATCAAAAGCCATCATCAGTAGAGCGCTGATACAAGAATTCACCATGGCAACCGGCGACACAAAAGAGCACAATACATTTTCTTTTTTTTCTTTTTAACTTTATTTATCATTTCAATTTACAAAATCCCTTTGAGGAAACATTAGTTTGCATCTGAAGATCCACATACTTCACGCCACTGGAGTTAGAAGTGTTAATACGTGCATATGGCGAGTATGAGAGCATAATTTGGGGAAAAAAAAATTAAATTTTATTGTCATTTAGATCAGGGCCGTCAATTGGGTACGGCAGCTGCCACACCTCGGCTTCAGGGGAAAATGTAAATGTTTTTTTTTTTAAATACATTTATGGAATTACTCTGAATCTATTTGTATTGATTTATTCTATTACTTCATACATATAAAATAACTACAAATGCATATCAGAACAACATGATGGATTTCAGTAGGTATTATCTATCCCAACACTTGTACCCCCCCTCATATGTTGAAATGTCCCAGCGTCCCTGACGACAGTGGTCACTATCAATCTCGTTTTTAGTGCGCTCTGCAGGGTTACTAACTTACAAAAATTTAAATGAAGCAGACAACCACGTAATAAAAAAAAAGAAAGAAGGCAAGTGATGGGTCCAGAATATATTAACGAGGCTGTTAGCCACTGATGGATTAATTATGCAAGTTCATCTCAAAGTAAGATATAAATCCTCTTATACATCTGTTTAAGGGAAATATTTGACTTTTTTTTTACTCTCCCTCTCCTTTTTGCATTTGGACTTTAACTGTTTGAAGTTAAACTGGGATGTCCCTGTGATATTGTTGCACTGACATAGTGAATAAAGTGAACGAGTTAAATTGCGTTTGTCAGATACGCTTTTTCTGCTCTCTAACTCTGCCGCTTACTGTCCGTGGTGCAGAAAACGGATGTGTATTGCGTAAAGACCCATTGGCTGAATTGACGCCACTGAGGGAGGAGACGGAGAGAAACTCCAGGTTCGCTGAAATAAACCTGGTCCCGACCAGGTTAGGTTCAGAGCGTCTGTTACTACGGTAACTGACCGAGAGCTTAAGTTACCTCTCTTTGTGAAACAGGCTAGAGTTACCTCTCTTTCTCTGGTTTGAGTTACCTCCCTTTGTGAAACGGACCCCTGCTCTTCTACATTGTTTGAAACAGACACCTCAATCTGTAGAGAAGACCTGTTCCGAGCGTATAGTACTAACTCCTGTCTCAACTCAATTCTATTTTGAATGAAAATCAGCCAAAACATAAAGCTGCGAATGGACATTCCAACCATTGATATACAGTAGGTCATATTTGGGGCTTCCTGGTATAACCTGGATGAAATTAAATATTTAGTTAATATTTGTTGTGTTAAACTGAGAGGTTGTTATGTTAATACTTGGGCAAATACCAGTTTATCGTCCATTTATTTGTTCCCGTCCAACACAGACATAATCGCAAAACTGTGCCAGTAAAGAGTCAACTTCATATGTTCTGTTAAATTCACTACAGGAATCTGGCAATGAAATAATTTACAGACAAAATAATACAATTATGTTGTTGAGTCCTGTTGTGACTTTTGTATTGAACCTTTTGAAGAGCGGGGGGAGAAAAGCACTGGACTGGTGGCTTATAGTTTTGTGTTAATGGCGTTTAAATATAAATTTGATGTAGAATAATGAGCTTTTGGTGAATACTTACCCATATGTGTGTGCATGGATTCGTGGTTGTATGCAGCACCTGCTAAAGTGTGAGCACATGTGCAGTATTTGAGTAGAGGTGGCCTGAGTTAGTGTGTAGGCATTTTTGGATTGGATCCCGCTAATATCGCTGGATGATGAACGCGTGTTTAACATGCGTTGGGTAATATAAACGCAAGGCGTGATATTTGTCACCTCGTGCCTGAAGGGGAGTTGAGAAGAATGATGGTGAGAAACATAATGTGACCTGTGTGGGCATGTAGAATGATGTATTGTCCCCACATCAGCAAGATTTATATGTCATTTTTCAGAACGAGGAAGGATGAACATAGGGAAGACTGTTTTTTGGCTGGATTTTACTTCTCGCAAAGCCTGGGTTTGTCATTTTTGTGGCCGCTTGTACAAACAATGGATCATCCTTTGTGGTTCCAAACATACGCCAGTTTATGGCATCATCAGATCCGAGGCTGAGCAGTTAGCAGGGGTCCGTTTCACAAAGCAGGTTCAACAAACTGAGTCTAATCCTGAACTCTTAGTTGATCTACTCTGAGATCGGAAACTCTGAGTTTTCGGTTCCAGAACAGCGGATTTGAGTTAATTTACTCAACTCTAAGTAGTTTCACCTGGAGTTAAGCGCGTGCGCCACAACTATCATAAGCCATCATCAGTGGAGCCTTGATACAATGATTCACCATGGCAACCAGCGACAACAAAAGATCCACATACTTTTTTTTTTTAACTTTATTTAACATTTCAATTTACAAAATCCCTTTGAGGAAACATTAGTTTGCATCTGAAGATCCACATACTTCACGCCGTGGAATGGAATTAGAGATTTTAATGCGCGCATACGGCGAATTTGAACATGTTTTTCAAAAAAAGAGTAACACCGCAGCACAGAATATAATATAAAATTAATTGAACAGATCTCTACATCATTCACCTGCAATCCTGTGGAACCCCTTGATGGCTTGGACAGGTTTATGTAGGCTTGCCACCCGTCCCTTGAAATACGGAATTGTTCCGTAATTGGGAATTAAAAGTTGCGTTCCGTATTGAACCAATACAGACACATATTATGCTCTTATTTATTTATGTAATAATATACAGGTGGAGGTCGGAAAATCTGAATATATTGCAAAACTTCATTCGTAGTAAATTCAACTTAAGGTGAAACAAATATTATTTCCCACTACATGCAAAGTGAGATATTTCAAGCCTTTATTTGTTATAATTTTGATGATTATGTCTCACAGTTTATGAAAACCCCAAATAAAAAATCTAAAAAAATTTGAATATATTATGAAATCATTAAACAATTCAATCATCAAAATTATAACAAATAAAGGATTAACATATATTGCTTTGCCTGTAGGAGACTATGTAATATACATGTATTACGCGGTCTGACCATCTCCCGACGAATATTTAATTGTCTGCGCATTTATGCTGCACCTTCATCAATTGGGTCTTCATCAAAAGGACATGCCATGTTCGTGACAATGGACTTCTAATATATACTGTATACTGACTCTGTTTTTAATGACAGACTGCAGAACTTCGCCAAAACTCGCCTGCTGACTGAATTAATGAGGAAATCAAATGTGCGTGCGGCTCTGAAAGAGGGTGGAGACGCAGAGAAACTCCAGGTTCATTGACATAAACCTGGGGTCCGTTTCACAAAGCAGGTTCAACAAACACTGAGTCTAATCCTGAACTCTTAGTTGATCTACTCTGAGATCGGAAACTCTGAGTTTTCGGTTCCAGAACAGCGGATTTGAGGTAATTTACTCAACTCTATAGTTTCACCGGGAGTTAAGCGCGAGCGTGCAGGAAATAAAAAGCCATCATCAGTAGAGCGCTGATACAAGGATTCACCATGGCAACCGGCGACACAAAAGAGCGACATACATTTTCTTTTTTTTCTTTTTAACTTTATTTATCTTTTCAATTTACAAAATCCCTTTGAGGAAACGTTAGTTTGCATCTGAAGATCCACATACTTCACGCCACTGGAGTTAGAAGTGTTAATACGTGCATATGGCGAGTATGAGAGCATATTTTGAAGAAAAAAAAATGAAATTTTATTGTCAATTAGATCAGGGCCGTCAATTGGGTACGGCAGCTGCCACACCTCGGCTTCAGGGGAAAATGTAAATGGTTTTTTTTAAATACATTTATGGAATTACTCTGTATCTATTTGTATTGATGTATTCTATTACTTCATACATATAAAATAACTACAAATGCATATCAGAACAAAATGATGGATTTCAGTAGGTATTATCTATCCCAACACTTGTACCCCCCCTCATATCTTGAAATGTCCCAGCGTCCCTGACGACAGTGGTCGCTATCAATCTCGTTTTTAGTGCGCTCTGCAGATATAATATATGTCCTGCCATTTTCTTTCTTTTTATTTAAATTGATTTATTTTATTATATTTATGTTACTTATGTAATGACTTATGCACTTCATCCACTTTATGTCTCATACTGTATTTGTTTATTTAATTCCTTGATGCCTGACTGTCCACGGTCAATGTTCTGACTGTAATTGGAACTTTTAAATAAAGTTTTAAATAAAGTTAAAAAAAAGTGCGCTCTGCAGTGTTACTAACTTACAAAAATTAAAATGAAGCAGACAACCACGCAATAAAAAAAAAAGAAAGAAGGCAAGTGATGGGTCCAGAATATATTAACGAGGCTGTTAGCCACTGATGGATTAATTATGCAAGTTCATCTCAAAGTAAGATATAAATCCTCTTATACATCTGTTTAAGGGAAATATTTGACTTTTTTTTACTCTCCCTCTCCTTTTTGCATTTGGACTTTAACTGTTTGAAGTTAAACTGGGATGTCCCTGTGATATTGTTGCACTGACATAGTGAATAAAATACGTTGCGTTTGTCAGATAAGCCTTTTCTGCTCTCTAACTCTGCCGCTTGCTGTCCGTGGTACAGAAAACGGATGCGTATTGCGTAAAGACCCTTTGGCTGAATTGACGCCACTGAGGGAGGAGACGGAGAGAAACTCCAGGTTCGCTGAAATAAACCTGGTCCCGACCAGGTTAGATTCAGAGCGTCTGTTACTACGGTAACTGACCGAGAGCTTAAGTTACCTCTCTTTGTGAAACAGGCTAGAGTTACCTCTCTTTCTCTGGTTTGAGTTACCTCCCTTTGTGAAACGGAAAACTCAGAGTTTCCCTCATTTCAGGGTTAACAGACTCAGAGTTCTCACTAAACCTGCTTTGTGAAACGGGCCCCTGGTCCCGACCAGGTTAGGTTCAGAGCGTCTGTTACTACGGTAACTGACCGTGGCCTGGGAAGTTCTACGTTTTCTGAGCAGGTTGAGACATTCTTTTTTATATGTTGTGTCTGAGTGTTGTGAGGAGGATAGGTAAGTGTCTATTTCTGTGCCCAAGTACCTGAATATTTGCACTTGTTCCACTGGCTGACCCTGGATGCTACAGTATGTGGCTGAAACAGAGTTTTTGCAATGTTGACCTCCAAAGAGAGCTCAACAAAAGTTTGAGTGAGAGAAAGACAAAAAGATGTGGGATTCAAATGACAAAAGATAAGTCATAAGAGCTGAGAGCCAAAAGACTACACGTTTACTTATGCAAAGAAACACAAACACTTTTTCCCTAAGTATATGTAGAAAAACGGCTATTTTGCAAAATAGCCGGCTAATGTGCAAAATAACCGGCAGGGCGGTGAATGTGTAAAATAGCCGGCCAAACGGCTATTTTGCAAAATAACCGGCTAATGTGCAAAATAATTGGCAGGGCGGCTAATGTAGAAAAAACGGCAAAGAGCAGGCTTACAATTGCACTTGTTATTTAGTGCTAGAACATATTGCAACAGTTATCAACTAATACATTTGAACATTTTAGGCTACATATGACACAGAGTGGGGCTTCTTGCAGTCCTCTTTTCTTGCAGTTACATTTATTTGTGCTACAGCGGGTGGATTGTGTGCAGTTGCACCTCTTGAACCCTTGCCCATTCCCATCCGACAGAACTGATGCTGATTGACGCAATGATACTTTCTTCTCTTTGGGAACCTCCTCAACACTGAGGAATGACTCCTTGCAAGGGTCAAACTGGTTCCGGGCATAAAGCTGCTTCAAGACTCCATTCTTGGTTGCTAGTCTGTAACACCCATCCTCAGTTACCTCAAGCACGACAGCCAAGATGTTGCGGGGATCTGTCTTCCCACGGTCCACCCCTGGAACTGGGAATCTGACGCACTGGCCAACCTCAGCCATTTTGAAGCACTTGGCGGAGAGTTCTTTCATCCTGTCTGCTTGGTCCTCCTGCTTCCTCTTAGCTGCCTTCTGTTGCTCGTGGCGATTCTCTGCATTTTGGCAGTGAGAACACTTTACAGGTGCCCCATAACCTTCTTCTCCACCCATGGCAACGCTGCAAGGTTGTATAGCGTGACATTCATGACCACAGATTACACACTTGTGTGCTCCAGATACGGGTTGTTGACAGGACACACATTTATTGCCGTCACCATCCACTGCTCTCTCCACGCCCTCCACATCAGACCTTCCCTGGTCTGACTGCCCACACACCTCCATCAGCTGTTCCTCTGTGGTTACGTCACACTCCTCTGGTAAACGCAGTCCCTCAAGTCCGACCGTCATGGGCCTGCCATACATTGCCTCATATGGAGTCCGCCCTATGCCAGAGTGGAAGCGGCGGTTTTTGGCATACTGTACAAACCACAGTCCATCAGACCACTTAGTTGTCTGATGGTCACGCTGCCACATCATCAGTATGTCCTGAATGTCCCGATTGGCACTGATCTTTGAGACTGTGAGTGGCGGGGCTTACCATGCACAAGTTTTCATTCTGGCCACATAGAAACCAGCTCTTCAATGATCCTGTTGGCAAACTCTCTGCCATTGTCACTCTGTAAAATCTGTGGCACTCCTTTGTCACTAAATATGTGCAGCAAATGATGAGCCATCTCCTCAGCTGTTTTAGTCTTCAAAGGGCGGAGACAGACGAATTTAGTCAGGTGATCTTGATAAACCATTATGAAACGATAATCTCGATCTGCTTTGCTTTGCATGTCAATGAGATCTACTTGACAGCGTGAGTTCATGTGGTTGGAAACGATGGGCTTCACAAAAATGTTTTTCCTCACCTTTTTATGTTTGAGCTGGCAGTTCTCACACAGCTCCAGAAAATCCTGATGTTCTCCTGCGTCACGTTGAAATATGATTGTTGCAGCTCCTTAATCAATATGTTACGCCCTGCATGTCCTGTTTTGATGTGAGCCTAGCTGATCACATCAAACAGATCTTCTTTTGCTACAAGCAGTGTGTTCAGCCCTCTTTTGGTGATTTTACTCACACCATTACAGTCAACAAGGTGGTATTTCCTCATCCAGGCATAATCCTGTGCGGAACGAGGTTTGCCACCTTCCTGCAGTCGCTGAAGAGATGCTAATATGAGCCCGTACTTCTCCCGATCAATGACCACGGTGTTTCCTGACTTCCCGCTGAGCGAAACATCTAGTTTCAAATAGTAAATGTCCCGCTTAGTCGTGCTCATGTTGTCCGATCTAATTTCGGTAACGATATTTGGGCGAATCTATTGCCAGACACACAGTTGAATGGATGAAATTCGAGCTTCAAACCGGTCACTTACAGTAGCCAATCAGTGGCTACAACAGACTGGCAACAACTTTTGATCTCGCCGCCAGAGCGGTCACATGGTTCATGTCAGCCCTGCAAGTTCCAAAACAAAGCCGGTCATGTTAGTCTATGGGACAGCAGTGAGCTCGCTTTTGAACAGTAAATATTAAAATAATCTGTACACAGGTACATTTACAGCTGATAATGAATCACTGTGAATACATCAATGTCAGTTACGTGTATTGAATGGATGGATGACAACTAAAAGCGTAATCAGACAAGCTTTTCTGGGTTATTTTGGGGGGCTCAGCTCGAGACAATTGTCTCGAGCTGACCGTGGCATGCCGTGGCAATTATAGCAATTATTCTGAGTCCAAATCCCATGCAGTATATCCCTAAATTGAGTACTCCAAAACGAATAATGCAAACTACAGATCACGTCATTGGCACCCTAGAATAGAGCGCCACCGAGGTGGCAGAGCGCAGTGGAGTGGGCTCTGAATTTGGGCATATCACCTCTGCCAGCCTTATAGGTCTGGGAAATGTACTCGCAAATATCCAGTGTGACAGTCTTTGTGAGGAAAGATCTATTCCCACCTTCTCTTTGAACCTCCAAAACAGACAAACAGTTGTTGCGTCTCTCTCATGGAAGGTGCGCTCCTAAACCCGAATCGCGCAAACCTGAAGCGCGCGCATGATGAGATGAGGTCTCTCCTCCTCCACCATTTGCACAAATTGATTAAACCAAAACAAACTAAGCAAACGTAATTCATTTGGTAGATAGAGTCCCATTACTACACTACAGAATAGCCTACAGTTCAGTTGAATGGATGAAATTCGCGCTTCAAACCAGTCACTTACAGTCGCCAATCAGTGCAGTTGGTGCGTAAAGCAGCCAATGGAAGAAGCCCATATGCTGCACACGCTTGTTGTTGACAAGGCTATTTATGGCTGTTGAAGAAGCCTAACGTTACACTCCCCGAAAAAGTGTCGGGTCTGACACATCCACAGCATTACATGTAAAGGCTGAATTATGCTTCTGCGTCAAAATGGCGCCGTGCCTACGGCGTGTGGTTTGGGTCGACGCAGACGACACGCCGTCACCTGCGGCGTCACTGACGCGCACCTCCCGAAAATTGTAACTACGCGTCGAGGAGACGCCGACCACACGCAGACCGAGAGGGCTGTGATTGGTTCATTTGAAAGCGAAGCATTTCCGGTTTCCGGTTTGAAGCAGTAGTGAACTTCCAGGGCTCTTTTCTTCGTTTATGTGTGATTTTTTTTGTTTTGGTTTTTTGCACAATAGTTGTCCTTATTTTTTTGATTTACTGTGACCGGAAAAAGTCGGATAAACCATTCAGAAAAAGATCGCTAACTAGCGGTCGCGGGGGGTACTGCACCGCAACCAAATAGAGTGACGGAGAAGTCAGAAGGGTTCACGACGGCGTCACGGCTGCGGCGTGTGCTCTGCGTTGGTTTGACGCAAAAGCATATTTCAGCCTTAATTATGCAGAGCAGGCTGCGAGAGTGCGGATGTGTT
This sequence comes from Cololabis saira, assembly GCF_033807715.1. Classification (NCBI taxonomy): domain Eukaryota; kingdom Metazoa; phylum Chordata; class Actinopteri; order Beloniformes; family Belonidae; genus Cololabis; species Cololabis saira. Next base: position 42,585,653 of record NC_084591.1, on the reverse strand, counting down.
TTATTCTAATTTACACATTCACCGGCTAGTCTGCAAAATAGCCGTTTTGCCGTTTTTTCTACATTAGCCGCCCTGCCGGTTATTTTGCACATTAGCCGGCTATTTTGCAAAATAGCCGTTTTCCTACATTAACTGCAACATATACACTACACCTCAGTGTCAGTCAGTGTGTTCACATTAAAAAAAAATATGCCATAGGTTTAAAATGTAATTTAATAAGATGTTTTTAAATATATATTGTATTTTACATAGTATCCTTACATCCAACAGCAATGCTGGTTGTTTTTTATAAATACTTGATGTTCTGACCACCAGTCAGGGTCAGGTTTAATATCAAACCCACTAAAGCTCATGTTCACAGCAACTCTGGGAGTTGCAGGCAGTGCAAAGCTGGAGGCTCCCGAGGGTTTAGCTGAGTGGGTGTGGAGAATTAGGCTGAGAGCTCAGGTTTGTTTGGATTAGAGCAAAGCTTTAATGATTCAGTTTTCTGTTTCCCCCCATTTAATTAATTACAATAAATTAATAATCAAGACAAAAAGTATATCAACTTTATAAAATTAGGTAATATTTTTAACAAGATGAGTTCCAAGACTTGCAGAAGCAATTGCCAGATATGCTGCAGGTAGGGTTGCCACTTTCATAAATAGAAATAAGGGCCCCTCCCCCCGATTTCAGCAGCGCAGGCGCCAAAAAAAGGGACATCCCCAAAACTTCTAAACTGCATAGAAATGTATAAGTTGTATGTAAGTATGTAAATGTATGTAAAAGTTAATTTATTTCAATAATTCAACTTTAAAGGCGATACTAATACATTACATAGGCTGCGTCCGAAATGCCATACTAAACAGTATATACTCAAAAAGTATTAAGTTCGGCACACTTTTGAGTAAATATCAGTAGTATGCATTCATTTGGACGTACTACTCAGAGCCACACGTCACTTCCTGCCGTTGGGAGGAATTGTTACCATGGTAACAACTCCTGTCACAGCAGCAGTAGCAGCGCTCCGCTCCGCTTTTTCCCTTTTATCCTGGCCCAAACAAGATTACATTATATAATATTATTATAAACCAATATTATAATATTAATATATAATAATATTATTATACTTAATATTACACTTATGACGTATCTGCGCAGCACTTAGCAACCAAAAACCGCTGCATTGCATTATGGGAAGTTTCTGCTTATCTAGTGTCCATCAATCCATACTAATCCATAAATTTCTCCGGAATGTATATGGAGAGCGCATACTATTGTGTACGTACTAATGTTTTGGACACACTAAAAAATCTCACATACTGTTTTTTGGAAGTATGGAATTTCGGACGCAGCTATAGTGTCATCACATGCAAAACAAGATATGTTAAACCTTTATTTGTTATAATTTTGAAATATCTCACTTTGAATGTAGTGGGATGTAATATATTTGTTTCACCTTTTAGTTGAATTTACTACGAATGAAGTTTTGCAATATATTCAAATTTTCCGACCTTCACCTGTATATTATGACATCAATAAATAAGAGCATAATATATGTCTGTATTGGTTCAATACGGAAGGCAACTTTTAATTCCTAATTACGTAAAGATTCCGTATTTCAAGGGACGGGTGGCGACCCTAGCTGCAGGTCTTCTTGTAACACCAAGAAGTGGACCATCCATCCATTTTCTATACCCGCTTTATCCTTTGCAGGGTCACGGGGGTCTGCTGGAGCCTATCCCAGCTACTTTCAGGCGAGAGGCAGCGGTTCACCCTGGACAGGTCACCAGTCCATCGCAGGGCCACATATATAAACAGACAACCAGGCATACTCATGCACACCTACGGGAAATTTATTCATTCATTCATTATCTTACCCGCTTTATCCCTTGCGGGGTCACGGGGGTCTGCTGGAGCCTATCCCAGCTCATTTTAGGTGAGAGGCAGGGGTTACACCCTGGACAGGTCACCAGTCCATCGCAGGGCCACATATAGACATACAAACCATGCTCACAATCACACTCACACCTACGGGCAATTTAGAATCACCGATTAACCTAAATATGCATGTTTTTGGACTGTGGGAGGAAGCCGGAGTACCCGGAGAGAACCCACGCAAGCACGGGGAGAACATGCAAACTCCACACAGAAAGGCCCCTGCCGGGCCTGGGAGTCGAACCGGGGACCTTCTTGCTGTGAGGCAACAGTGCTAACCACTAAGCCACCGTGCTGCCTGGGGAAATTTAGAATCACCAATTAACCTACTATGCTTGTTTTTGGACTGTGGGAGGAAGCCGGAGTACCCGGAGGGAACCCACGCAACCTCCAACAAATGCCAAAGTACCTTACTTTCCTTTTTTTTAAAGGTGCTAAAAATACATAATAGCCTACTGTAGTTAAAAAGGGGGATCAGACCTTCTGAAACAATTCTAAAAGAAGAATTCTGTCTGAAACATTGTAAAACTATTAAAAGTGTTTTTGGTTTATTCAGCTTTAGTGTTACATGAAATATTACTTATTTTATGTTACACTAAAGCTGAATTTCCCATTTTGTATTTTTGTGCGCACTGAACATTAGTAAATACTGAAAACTTTTTCCTTTACCTTTTGTCTTTTTATTAAAGTCTGCCTGAAGCAACATGAACTGGTTTTCCTTGTAACATCTTCATACTGGTCTGGTTTATGTAGCCAAATTCTTTAAACACTCGTAATGTTTAGTAGTTTTGTTTACTGATAACACTTAATGCTGTTTCAGATTGTTGTTTGTTTTCAAGCCGTTACTTTTCTCATTGTTTGGACCTTGAAGAAATTTTAAAAAGAAGAGATAAAACAGAAAACACACAGTTTTGAAGCTTATTATGAAATGCTGCTTTCACAATGTAAATTCTGCTTTTGAATTTAAAATGCCACCAGCCATCAACAACATAATGAAACAATAAAAATAAATTGGTCAAAGTTCAGAATTTGACTGCTTTTAAAAGAATTGAATTGCATTTCAACACAGTTCTATGAAGGAACTGCCATTTAAAAGAAGTTTAAATCCCTGTATAAAGAGCTGCTGCCTCGGAATGTCTCTATTCACACAGGATGCTATTTTGGGGAGGGATCTGGTCCTGGGCTTGGGAAGATATCCATAGCTCACATTACCAGCCAGCAGCATTCGGGTCTTCATACCGTATTTTGGGAACACAGAGTTATTTCAGTTACCTTTTGCAACACTCACAAATTCTATTTCCACTTGGGGCTTCCTCTTCTGTCATTTAAGGAGGTTGTTGTTTTCTTTAAATATTGGTTTCAGTTTCTTTTGGTCACCACTAGCCTTGGTTGGTTAAAACGTCACAGTAGCCTATATGATAATTTGAAAGTCACGCTTTCAAACTCACACAAAAAATGGTTACACTGTGTGTTATTTGTGTACAGTGGCAAGTGTATGTGTGTGTGTGTGTGTGTGTGTGTGTGTGTGTGTGTGTGTGTGTCTAATTTAACTCTTGAATCAGTGTACTGTATGTCACAGTGTCTTCCTCAGTGTGATAACTGTGATATTGTTATTCTGACAGATTTTTACCAATGCCAATGCTTTCTCTGTTCTTGGGCTCATTGTGCAAAGATGCTTCATAAAATTAAAAAAAAAAACTGGACAAGACTTAGGCCACGTTTACACATAGCCAGGTATTTACAAAAACTGACTTTTCCCCCTCTACGTTTTGAAAATACCATCATTTACACGAACCCAAAAAATACGCTGTTAAGGTGCTATGAGCAGCCAGACCTACAGGGGGCAGTGTAACGAGAAGATAAAGTCATGCTAGCCAATCAGAATCCTGGAAAAAACATCAACAAATGACACGAGTAACTTCCAGTTACTTCCAAGATGAACGAGAGTCTTTCGTTTGGAGTGACAGAGAAGTGGAGTTACTTTTAAGTGTGACTTTAGAATATAAAACAAGTAGTGTGTGCAGACAAGGTAAAAAAAAAAAAAAAGAATATAAAACAAGTAAAATACAAGAAAATGTTGACGTTGCCAAACAAATTCTAAACACAGGTCGCACACATGACGCTGGTAACGTTTCTGTCGCATAGTGTGACGTTCTGAAGCCTAAATGTCCGTTTCTCTCTGTTTACAAGCAAACGTGAAGACAGAGTTTTTGCAAATCTCCACTTTGGCCGAAGTTTTCAGAAATGATCGTTTTCGAACGGCCAAACGCATGAAAACACCACCATTTTTGCTACATTACAGGAAATCCTTCAGACCGCTAGAGGAGATCGTTCAGACCATCACAGCAGATTCTTCAGGCCACAGGATATCCTTCACACCGTTACAAGATATCCTTCAGATTGCTAGTGGAGCTCCTTCAGACCCTTCCTGTTCACAGCGAGAACCATCTACAATTACTGTAATAACTGCAAGAAAAAATGTTCCTTTTAGAAATGAATGGAGTATTATTAGATGGACGCACGGACAGATAGATATCCATCTGGCCCTTTTAGAGGAGAACAGATATTTGACATTTGAACCCAACAGACATTTGGGTCAAATGTTACAATAGATTCTGTATCTTTCTTGTCATGGCTACTTTTTGATATATTTTTGATCAAGTAATTGAAAAAGCGGCTCCATTTATTATTGCCAGGTGTACTTTTAACTCACACATAGTTCCAATGGTTGTAAAGGTGTAGAAGGAAACGTGGGAATAGCTTTTGACCATTTGGACTCCAGACAAGTGAGGAATCAAATGACAAGCCACGACAAATATTTTAGGACTGAGCTTTTGAACAATGTTATAAAGATGCACATTTCTCACAGCAGTTAATGTGACTTAACTTTCTCTAGCTGCACTGCTGCAATGAGATTAATATCACTTGTGTCTAATAGCATGTGAAACATATACCGTATGGCAGATTGTTGTTTAATTTTTTACTAGTTTATTTATTGATTTTTTTACACATTTTCTGAAATGTCTGGTTTATAGACAGAGTGAAAATAAGACAGAATAGTCTGGACCCAATAAAAGTCAGAGCACTTTGCTCTCTAACACAAAGTTTACTTGTGGTTCCTGCAATTTCTGAAAGTAGAATGGGAGGTATAGGCTATATAAATAAAGCTGAATAGAAATTGAATTGAAAAGATTCTGAGACAGAAGGCCATTCAAGTAAGAAGAGCTGCTTCTCCAAAGCCCACATCCAAAATCAATCAGAGTAGCACTTTCAATAAGAAAAATACTAAGGGTGTCAAATTAGCACGTTAATTGCGACAATCGCTTAATCTATTTTTTAGTGTCTAAGGCCACGTTTACACGTAGCCGGGTATTTACAAAAACGGATATTTTCCCCTCTACGTTTTCAAAAAAATCCTCGTTTACACGGACCCGCATGAAAACGCTCTTAACGTCATGCAAGCCAATCAGAATCCTGGAAAAACATCAACAAATGACACGTGTGTAACTTCCAGTTAAGGGCTGATTTATGGTTCTGCGTTACATTAACGCAGAGCCTACGGCGTAGGGTACGCGGCGACGCGCACGTACCTTGCGCGTCGCCGCGTACTCTACGCCGTCGATTTAACGCGGAACCATAATTCAGGCTTCATGCTGCTGGCTGACGCGCTCACAGGCTTGAATGAGCAGGAGGCTGGACGGGGGGGGGAGTTACTTTTAAGTGTGACTTTAGAATATTAAACAGGTAAAATACAAGAAAATATTGACGGTGGCCAAACTAATTGTAAACACAGGTCGCACACATGACGCTGGTGAGTTTCTGGTGCATAATGTGACGTTCTGAAGCTTAAATCTCCGTTTTCCTCCGTTTAGACGCAAACGGGAAAACGGAGTTTTTGAAAATCTCCACTTTGGCCGGAGTTTTCAGAAATGATCGTTTTTGGTGACTTTGACCTCCGTTTCCGTGTAAACGGACGGCCAAAACGCATGAAAACGCCTCCGTTTTTGTAAATACCCGGCTACGTGTAAACGGGGCCTAACTTAACCTTTTCTGTTTGCGAGTTGCCTTTATTATGATATCTGTGTTTGTGCTTGAGTTGTTAGGGGCAGAAAACAACGGCCAGTCCAACCTTGATGTTCTTGCAAAGTGGATGTAAATAGCTAGGATTTATATATCAATAATGCAATGAATTTAAAGGAAAACACTTCAAGTTGAGGGCTTTTCTCAACAATTTTGTTGCATCCTCACAAACATGGTGCGCTGTTAAAAACTTTTGAAAATAATATAAAGTCCATTTTAAACTTACCACTTATATAGCTGTTTGTGATTTGTCTCAAAATATAACTTTGCACCATGGACGGCACAACACTTGGATAAACCATATTGATTTTACATAAAAATGAAGAAACAACCCCTCATACTGTATATCTTGCTTCCCTGTTTTTTATTCCTTTTTCTTTTTTGGGGGGGGTGGGGGTTAGCTTACGATGACATCTAAGGTAAGCATTCTTCATTTCAACAACTTAGATATCTTCTTAAAAGTTTGCCATTGAAATGGCTTTATTATTGTTTTTATTTCAAACCTAAACTCTTATATTCAACTGTTTGAAAATAACCTGACCTTCCCCCAAATGCCACACACCTCCAAAGAATAGATATTTCCTTGACAGTCTACTTGCCAGCAGGTGGCTGAGCTTGGTAAGTGCCTTTGTGGCTATGACAGAAGAACAATTTGACTGCTCATTTGATAAAAAGGTTAAATCTCTGGGCACCAGTGCATAATGAGTGTCCCATTTTTAATAATTTATCTTTTAACACTTGCTGAGAAGTGCAAGAGAATGACCGTTGCTGTTTAAGTTGGGATCTGGTTTAAAAAAAAAGGCTCTCATGGGCAAACTACAGAGGGGGTTGATGACTTGGTGTGTGCTGGACACCCCAGGGACACCAGGGTCACCAGATTCAGGCTGGTGAAGAAGTGAAACCCAAGCATCATTGAATATGTCATCAGCCATGTGGAGAGCCACCACTGTTTTGGAAACGTGATACCACAGTGGAAGCCAAGTTCAATGCCAAAGAGACCAGAAAAAACACATATTATGAACTGGCTATGTGAAATTATTTTTACTTTAGTTTCTAAGCTTCTAATTAAACAAAATTTAAAAAAATCCATAGCTAGTCCAGTTTCACTGTAATTTGAGAGGCTTCCTATAATGAGTGAAAATCTAAGGAAAAACATTTTCCAAATTGAATTTTATTTTTGTAAACTTCAACCTCATGTAATTTTACTTAAATTAATAATATACATTGGAATTCCCCATGCTATTAAAAGATGGAGAAAAAAATGTTAAAAGGTCTTTAAATATAGAGCTGTTCCCCCCTGGGTCCTCATACAGTTTTTGTATGTGTAACCCCCATGGCTTTCCCTTCCTTCCACACACAGACCCAGCAGCTCTTATGACTGTCTATCTACGCAGCTTGTGGTTTTCAGCCCATTGACCCTGAACAGGAATAAGTGGGTGATTTATTTAGCCATTCTTTAATGAGAAAGGTTCCATTAAGATCGCAATTCTCTTTTTTAAGGAAGTCCTGGCGATGAAGCAGCAGCAACAACAAACCCATAGACAAGAGACAGTTACAGTTATAAAAAACAGATAACTTTAAAGAAACCAAGAAACACTGTCGATCCAATTCCAATTGTAGCCCTGTGGAAATTTATGAGGATAAAATGGTATAAGTTAACATAAATAAGTTCATTTCAGAATAAATAGCCATTAAGATTGGAAAGATAAAAAAGTTCATGGTTAATAGATGTTATTTGTGTATTAAAAAGTGCATTTGATATGTCAACTATTTCATGATTGTAAATGTTGTTAAAATGTTTAACTGATATTGAAAGTACAGAAAGAAACAAACATTTTGTTTAATTTATTTTATTTTGAAAAGGGTACGTAATGTTGTTTAGACCTAAATAGAGGGTATGCATTGACGTCACTTCCCCACGGGACCCTTACTCGCACTGAGTGGCAAAAATGGCTGCAACTAGTAGGGAAACTGTGGAAAAGACGGGATAACAGCCAATTATGGGCTTAAATTAAAGACAGTTGGACTTGACAGTGACCCGTACAGTTACCCGAAGAACCAGTGGAACCAGTGAATGTCTGGAAGAACCAGACATTAATATTTGACCACGAATCCAGTTTACTGATATTTGTACTTAATTTCTACGTCGGGGAAATACACGAAGCAAAGCTTGAAGGCTTACAAAAGTCTTGACGCTTGGTCCTACTTCAAGGCAGGATTTGTTGGTGAAATTAAAGTGATGAGGACACCTAACTTTATGATTTGACCGTTTAACGTTAGCTACCCAAAAATCCAAAATTACCTGATACAAAATGGGAACCACAAATCCACGTTTCGGTCCCTGGTATCCAGTTGTTTCTGTGAATTGCAGCGATCCATTTGTCTCTCTTAAATGCACACTGGACGGATCATCCGGGCGGCTGTACAGACACTGCAGAATTTGGTTGCTTTCCTCCTTCTCTGAGTTGGCAGGCTGAGGGGAGACCACTTACCGTATTTTCTGGACTATAAGCCGCACCTGTATATAAGCCGCACCAGCTCTATTTTAAAAAAAAACAATAAAAAAGATATATAAGCCGCACCCGTATATAAGCCGCACCCGCTCTATTTAGAAAAAAAGATATGCAAGCCGCAGATATTTATGTTGTTAGATTAGATATTTACTACATGTACAGAAGGATTTTGAACTGTAAATGATGTACATGTTTGTACCTAAATAGATCCTTTCCTAACAGTGTCTTTTAACACAGCAGCAACTTTGCTGGTTGAAACGGGACAGAACCAAGAGAAAATAACCGGTATTTATTTATCTATTTATCTGTTTGAAATCTGCTTCTACTTCTATCTGCTAAAGAAGAAGTAGCGTATTCTTCTTTGCATTTATTTTGTCTTAGTTTTGATTCTAATTCCGGTTAGAGCGCCCCGAACGGTGGAAGAAAAATCCACAGAATAGCCGCACCTTTGTATAAGCTGCATGGTTGAAAACCTATGAAAAAAGTAGCGGCTTATAGTCCAGAAAATACGGTATATATGTTAAAGCAAGAGAAAACCTGTTTTTCATAATAGGTCCCCTTTAACAAACTGCTCCAGCTGTCTCAGGTTTAAACAGTGCCCTCTTCAGACTGCATGTTTCAGCCTTTTCCACTGAGGATTCAGGTCAGGGCTATTAAAAGGCCATTTTAGAATAGTCCAATGTTTTTTTTTGTTCATTCTTGGCTGTTTTTGGTTGTGTGTTTGGGTCATTATCCTGTTGGAGGAGCCATGACCTGCAAATGAGGCCGGTGTTTTCTGACACTGCTGGGGCACTAGTGGGGTAGCTGAAAGCCCCCTCAACCCAGCTGCTATGAACAGTGGTTGGAAATGATGGGTTCTTTTTTGTGGTTGTTTATTCTTTATTTTAATTATTTATTGGCGAATAAGACTGTAAATTAAAAAAAGAGTTTAGTATCAATGAAAAAACAGTGAACAGAGCTGGGAAAACGAGAGAAGGTCTCAGGTAAGCTTGGGGAAGGCTCATCTGCTTTTTTAGGACAATTCCTTAATAGCAACGAGTAGTTCAACATTTTTGTCTGTTCTTCAACTGTGGATAGTGGTAATTCTGTGTTTTAAAAAGTTGTCTCTTGTAAACAGACTTTGAATAAGGTTTGGAGTGTCTTATTAAAAAAAAACTTCTACAGTAACTTGAGTTATGTCTAAGGAAGAGGAAGTGTCTCCTAAATACATTTGCTGAGTTTTCAGTGGAAATTACTCAAAATGTTAAGAAAATATGCACAAAAAATAAAAATATCAACACACCAATTTAAAACAACTACTCATTTTGTGTCAAATGTAATGTCATTACGATCATTTGAGGATGCTTGTTCTTTGTTTTATACGCTGATGAGTCAAGAGGCTTACACTTACACACAGTTGTGGTGAATTTCACTGGATCAAAGACAGAGCCAGATATTCTGTGTTCCTCCTTAAAGGGGACCTATTATGGCATTTAATGTATATTTTAAACAGCCTTGAATGTCTTAAAAACAATCTAAAGCTTGTTTTTTCTACATAAAACAGAAATTCAGCCTGTGGGCCATGTCTCTAGTTTTACCGCTTCTAACCTCATTATTTATGAGGGATTCTGAGAGGCGGGGCTATGATAATGAGGCTCTGCGCTGATTGGCTGCTTGAATGACGTGTAGCGTGTAGCGAACAAAGCCTCGCTCCGGGCTGAAGAGCCGGCTGCGTACACAAAGCGTGTCCCATGCGAGGGAGCTTCTGCGACAAAATAAATTCCATTGCTTTATTTTTTTTCTATTGGACTGTCATAACTGGCCGCGAGTTTAACGATTTCAGTGTGGACAGAGAGAGTTTAACAGTTTCAGTGTGGACAGAGAGAATTTAACAGTTTCAGTGTGGACAGAGAGAATTTAACAGTTTCAGTGTGGACAGAGAGAATTTAACGGTTTCAGTGTGGACAGAGAGAATTTAACAGTTTCAGTGTGGACAGAGAGCGTCCGATGTCACGCAGCTCGACGCGATAGTCGGACGTTCGCATGCAGTTATGACACGGTGTAAACGGATCTTAAAGCCTGATTTACGGTTCTGCGTTAAATCGACGCGTACCCTACGCCGTAGGCTCTGCGTTGGTGTAACGCGGAACCATAAATCAGCCTTTAGTTCCCTGAAGAGGGAACCGGGTCACCTCGTCTTTACACTAATTCCCACAGGAAGATTTCATTGAATTCTAAACAGGTACACCACAGTTATTTACTCCGATTCCTCATCATTTCTTATGTTACAAGACAAATTAATCATGTTAACGGTAAAGAAATCACAACACTGAATTTTCACAAATGGCAACTTTATTGTTAAAAAAATAAAACATAAGTTGTATATAAATAACATTTATGCACTATTGCTGGTTCAAGGAAGGACCGTGCGTCTTCTGAAGGTGTCGTTGAAGCTTCAGGTGCTTGGAAGATCTGAAACCATAAACAGAAGAAAATGTGTTACTAATAGAGCTCCGGTGTTACCTAACACTCCGTTAGGGAACACTGGAGCCACCGGGGCCCGGGGCTCCTCACCGGTCCGGTCCGTGAGCAGCCCCGGTGCTCCGGAGCTAAGCTAAATACTTAGCCCATGCAAAGATCATACAAATATAAATAACATAAAAAAGATAACGTCACTTACCGCTGACTCGTGTGCAGTTGCCGGGTCCGTACTGTGGGCACTGATCCTTTTATGAGGGTAAATTTCGATGCAAAACCTCATTTTTACTGTCCCCTCATTGTGGAAATAGCCACCGCTTCTGAACAATGGCTGAAGCTCCAGCCGGCGGAGTTAGTTGTGGGCGTGGTTTCAGCAGCAAAGGCCGAACCTCTGCGCCTATGGTGACGTCACCATAGGCGCAGATTCTGAGCGGCTCGTAGAAATCACATGACACTGGAAGATTCAGCCGGGCGGGGGAGAACAGACCTTGCAGATTTTCATGGGATTTCATCTTCCCTGTGTTGACAGGGTGAGGGGAGACCACATTATATATGTTAAAACAAGAAAAAACTTGTTTTTCATAATAGGTCCCCTTTAATGCCTGGGACCTTCCGGTCTGACATGAGCTGTTTGGAAAGGTTATCACCTCTGTAGTTATTTCTTGTATTTGGCTTCAATGAGTGTACACAGGAGGGCCAACTGGGAATTGAGCAAAGGTCCAAAGTAACTGAGCACCATCTCAGATTTGTTGGAGGATTCCAGCGAGCTTTCTGAACACTGTCGTATTGCTCAGAATTTGGAGTCAGATTTTACATGGTCTGATTATAGTACCCTACCGAGTTTAGGTCAGATAAAGTTGCTCATTTCACATTTGATGACTGAATAATTAAAGATCATTAAGTGTTTCCTACACTAAGTAATGCATTATAGGTTCTTTGTACTGCCAGTTGTACTTAGCAGGACTTTAAGGCTGTTAAAAGAGAGTGGGATAGTTTTAGAGGCTCGTGGGACGTGTTGATGTAACAAAGGAGGCAATTCTAACAAGACTGATAAAACACACACATTTAAAACAAGTGTCATACATTTAGTTGGACCAAATTGGTAACATTGTACAATTCAATACATACTCTGACTTTGTTACATGTGAACTAATAATGAAAAGATGACTAAGTGATTCATATTTAAATATGAAGTCAGAACTCCGTGCTCATAATGTACAATGCACCTGTTCAATGCTACTGTATATCATTACCCAAGAAAACGTTGTAACTCATGTGACTGATAATGAAGGAGTTGTTACTAATATTGTGCTACTTCAAAGATTACCAATAACCATGGCTATAGAAAGTACTTATCACTAATTTCCTAATTATTTAATATATAAAAAGTAGGGTAATGGGTATCGCCAATGAAGTTTTTACACCGCTGGGCACATGATTATTCCCTGTAGGTGTGTAAAAATTATTTTCCAAGAACAAACCAGGAGTCACTAAGTCAAATTTAGCATACATGCTAAGAGATTGGATTTTAAATAATGAGGCGCTTCTGAGCTGCATATAGTGACTAAGCAGAGCAGAACTATAAACTTTGAGAAGATGGCCATAAAAAATCTCAGATTCGTCTAGTCAAAAACACACAATACCCAGCAGTATTAGCCCAGTAGATGGATTGAAATTGGGTTGTGAATTTGTGAATGCCCTCTTTATACCCATTTTCATACAGCTGATTAAAGACAGAAAATAGAGGAAGCAAAATAAAATGTTACAATCAACACTTTTTCATCATCAAAAGGAATGTTGAAAAATCTTTCTGTGGTTTTCTAAGGCCGCGTTCAGACTGCAGGCAAATCTGATATATATCTGATTCCTTCTCATATCCGATTTTCAGGGCTGACTGTCCACACTGTTTTTAGCAAGTGTCCATATCGGATCTGGCTCTGCTCAGACTGGGCCACATCACTGACTGATCTGACGGGTTGCCGTAGCAACGACGTCGGAGCGGAGGCGTCACCCAGCGCGTGTATTGTGTGAAGTCATGTATTTTTTTTATATATATAAAAAAATCCCAAAATATCTGTACCGTTTCTGATGGGTCGGCACTGCGCATCATTTTTAGACACAACAATGAACGCATACCGCAAAAGTTGTGTCTCGGCGGAGGGACCCGGCGTCCCAGCAAAATGAGAAACAGAGAAGAGAAGTGTTCAGAACAAAACCACCAGCAAACTAACAAACCAACCAACAAAGCTCAGAGTTAACAAAACGAACCAGCAATGAACAACTGGCAGCCCCGCTCCATAACCTCTCCTCCTAGGAGGAGAGGGGCTGACGGGCTGCAGGTTCAGGCTCACAGCGCGACTGAAGGCTGATTTATGGTTCCGCGTTACACCAACGCAGAGCCTACGGCGTAGGGTACGCGGCGACCCGCACCTACGTGGAAATGCAGTCTTTTTTTCTGCTATTAAAACATGATTTGTAATGTGAATTTGCAACACTCAAACTACAAATAATAGTTTTTGACGTAACATCAGAGATTGTACATGCTCTCTGTGAAAGGATGAGTAGCTCCACAACTGGAAATGGGCGGGTGGTTGGAGCGTCTGGGACAGTCATATCCGATATGAGTGTTTGGACTGTTCAGACTGACACACATCTGCCCAAATGCGATATGGATCGGATATGAAACTTCCATCTGGTTTGCAAAAATCGGATATCATGCGGTTTGGGACTGTTCAGACTTCAAAAGAGTCATCCAGTTTCAATCTGGATGAGCTAAAAATCGGATATTTGCCTGCAGTCTGAACGCGGCCTAAATGTATTCAATATTTAACAGTACTTTTTTAATCAGTCCCAAAAATCTGGAACGATGCTGCTGTTATCCCTGTCCCCCAAAATCAATTTCCCCCAAATTCTCAATGATTTTAGGTCAACTGCACTGAAATTAATTGTAATGAAAACATGTTCTTTATCTTTAGGAGGTCTTTCACCTCCTACCAGGCCATTGCCTTAATAGGAATGTATTCTTAGCCATTTTTGCCTGGTAAAATAAAGGTTTACTACTACTACTACTACATCTTTTCTTTCCTATCTCTCTTTTCCTGCTTTATCAGCTGGTCTTGTAAGCCTGTAAGTTTCTTCCCTCTTAAAGGAGAGTTTTTCTTGCCCTTCCTGGTAAGGGTGTTTTTAACTTATAGATGCTGTTGTGGAAAACTGTATCAACATTTCTGTATAATATGTTTAAACCACTAGTTGACTAACCGGACTGAAACTGAATACATTTAGATTACCAGGAATAAGACTTGAGAGATGATCCAAATTTCAGTAGATTTAATAAAGGATTTGCATTCAAACGGGTCAGAACATACTGTACATCAGGCGTCTCATTGCAGAAACGACACAGAACAAAGGATGCCTAATGATTTTAAACACCACAAATGATGACTAATCCTTATGATTCTGATAAACAGGTCATTGTAACGTGAGAGCTAATGTTTTAGGAGCAAAGTGTCAGTTTTGCACAGTCTGTACCCAGGCCAAGGCTAATGCTCATCACAGTATATTTATTTTATAATCAAGTGGCCAAGGATAATATCCCTTCACAGATGCAATATAAATAAAATTGAATTGAAATTAAGAGAGAAGAACATATCCACCAATTATGTTTCCCACAGTCCGCATCAATGTGACGTGCCATCTTCGTAGAGCTGTTGTCAAAATTAGTATAAGTTAAGGAATGTCATAAGTTATACTAATCCTATGCAAATATGACTTCAGCCAAATTTTGGCAATAAAGCATTTCCTGTCATGCCAATGACAAGCTTGTTTCTTCATTGCTGATATTGTAGTTGCACAAAGTGATTTGCAGTTTTTTTGCAAGAGACAATAGTGGACATGAGTTCAAAGTCACTTTGGCTACAGTATTTTTTGCCAATACTAAGGATGGGAAACTACAAGAGCAAGACAATACTTCTGAAAAATAAATCAAAAAACCAAATACATTTCATATCATTTATCCAGACTTTATGGGTCTGTTTGAACGTTTCCAAATAAACATTAAGATAAGCTAAGCAAATTGAATTCAGCAGGTCATAGACTGACTTTTGGTTGGGGCCTCCACTTGGACAGGACATAAATGAGCATGATCAACAGAGAAGAGGCATAAACACACATTCATCAATATGCTTACGTCACATCTCTTCCTCCATCAGTATAGGAGAAATTAGAAAGCTTTGCGGCAAACTTATCTATTGAGTTTAGATACCAGAGTAGCAGAACTCGGGTGCTGTCTAAGGTGAGACCAGCAGCCAGACTGAAAGTGATACCCTGACTGATGTTTACTCAACTGCTGAGCCCCAATCTCACTGACATGCTCCTGACATGATCCACCTTAATATGAGAAATGCTTTATGACCAGGAATTCCCAGAAACACAGAGGGGAGTTGTGGATAAATTATCTGCAAGTACTAAATATTTTGCATAGCTTCATTGTTAAATTCAGCACAGAGCTTAAAAATAACGCTGGAATAAAATATTTTTTCTTGCCATTTTTTCCTCACCTTCTACTTAACTAAATAAGAGAACATCAAAAGTAGTTGGCACTAAAACAAGGATTTTTTTTTCTGTTCCCAAATAAATAGATCATCTGCCTCTATTCGAGTTTGCTTTGAAAATGCACTCGCACAAATGCAATTAATTAATTTCCTGCATTTCTACAGACATTAGGATTATAGTGACATAAAATCCAGAACATTAACTTGATCATACTTATTTATTCTGCAACTAAATATAATTCAAAAATATGTACGAGATAACCTGTCTTCCTTTTTGTATTATTTAATGCAAAGACCACCATTGACCCAGACTCGATGGGATCCATTCATCCAGCCATCATCTATATCTACTTATTTCTGTCCAAAATAACAGGGGTCTGAGGAAATCTATCTCAGCTCTATTTGGGTTAAAGGCAGTTAAAAGTATATCTTCATATCCTACTAAATGTGTTGATGCAGTTCGAAAGATTGGAGACTGAGACTTCCAGATCAGATAAGCAGATCAATAGATCATCCACATATACATTTACCAGCTATGGAATGTTTAAGTGATAAAAAAAACTCCAAAAACCTGCCTTGGTTGCAACAATTTGCTGAAGTGTAAATCTGTATATAAGTCCCCGAAACAATTATTTGTCTCTTTTTAATGAGATAGTGCAGTGTTTGATTTAGATTTTAGCCTATGGATAGCTCCTATGTTGCCCCTCATCACAACTTTAAATTATTCCCATAGACATGAATCAGAGACTTACCCATTATCATTAGAGATTAAAAAACTCAACAAAACTCTTATTCATGTGTTCCGTGAAAGAACAAGCATAAGAGGATTGAAACACCAAACACACCCAATTAGGCAGAACCTTTTTAAAGTTTGTTGTACAGGCCGTAGGGTACTGATGCTCAGTGGGGTGTGGTTTTCCTCCTGCCCCTGGCTTGCATGGCCAGTGCTGATATGATTATTAGCAATAAACAAGACTATTAAATGAAATGTTAAATGCAATACAAACAAAAATCTAAACCTGTATTAAAATTTAAAGGAACACAAACTCCCACATAACCTTTTGTCTTCTCTCCTAATATAATTTTTCCGTGGTAGCCCACAACATCCACATTGGGTTCTATTTCCACCAGTCAGCTGTCTTTCTAAGCAGTCACATGGGTCTTCCCTTGTGATTACTTGTGATTACTTTTTACAGCAGTCACTACTTTTCTTTCCGCAGATCAGTAAGGCTGTGTCCAGTAACATGTTCAATTGGTAAACTCACAGCATCTTCAAAGGGCTGAGGTACAGGTTAGGGTTGGGTTTTTTGTAACTGTTTTTCAATTCAAATCATCATTATAATAATAAGCTATCTATTATCATTAAGAAGAATAAGAATAAGTAAGGGTTAATGCCGGACGAGGTGTACATTAACATATATGGACGACGTGGGGGTGTGAACGGTTTGCCTCCGCGAAGTCCATAATAACTCAGTTTCCTTGGTAACACCTGAGGGTCTGACTAATACCTGGAACAATCACTACCGTCCCATAAGGTCCTTATGCAATGGACACAGTGTTGACTTCTCCAGTAACTAGGACGGACCTGAGATACGACTTAGCAACGGGAGATATTCTAGTCCGCTTGGCTATGGGACAGTAACAAACAGTAAATATATTTGTTTCAAAGAATCAAAGTCCACAGATACTGTAGTTTCCTGAATCGTTTTATTAAGCTACATATATGATATATATATATATTAAGATTTGCCGGACTTCTGCTCTTTACCGTCCTGCGGTAGCCGGCTCTTCTTCTCTGAATCTCCGTTGCCGTGGTTACCACCTGGCAGTTGATCCAGCGCAATGATATTAAAGATATCAGGCAATTTGACCGAACTTGTTTTTTAGGTGTAGGTTATCACTTTTAATGGACACCTGCCAGCCAATCAGAATGGAATATTCACACAGACCGTGGTATAAGAGGCTTTATTATCATTGTACAGTATACAACAACATTTCGAGTCCCAAACAGCAACATAAAGTGCAAGTGAAATGATTTACATAAGGACTGGTGTTATGAGAAATCATTTACATAAGGACTGTGGTTATGAATCCTGTAGCAGTCTCTTCACACTACAAGTTGCACAAATCCCTCCAACACATGTGTGTACCCTTCAGCATCAATGATGCCTTCACTTCATGAGAACTAACACACCTGCATACCATCACAGACTTTTGTCCTTTACACAGATATTAATCTGGATGGTGCTTTTCCTATTTAGCCTGGAGGTCACGACATCCATGATTTTTTGGTTTTTTATTTTTGGTTGTTATTGATATATAACTTTCACTTTGCATGGTAGAGTTTTAACTTGCACTTGTTGTGTTTACTGACAGTGGTTTACCGAGGTGTTCCTAAGCCCACGTGGTGATATCTTTTACAAAATGTTGTTTTTTATGCAGTGGGATCAAAGGTTAGGCGTTCAATGCTTGTTTTCGGCCGGATTCTCTGAATCTTTTGGTGATATTATGGACTTGATGATGAAATCTCTATATTCCTTGTAATTGTACATTGAGAAACCATGTTCTTAAACTGTTGGAGTATTTGCCCAGTTGTTCTCAAAGATGTGAACCTCAATCCCATCCTTGCTTGAGAACAACTGAGCCTCTCAAAGATGCTACTTCATCCTATCAACACACTTACCAGTTTCCGATTAATCAGTACACCAGTGGAATGATCCAGAAAGGTGTTTTTATAGCATTCCCAAGCTTTCCCTATCTTTTTCTGGCCCTCTTCCAGCTTTTTGGGAATGTTTCCCAGGTGTTTTTATTTATGCTTTCCATAACATCCCAACCTAATGAGAAATTGTGTTTGTAAAAGTGTTGAGCAAATTAAACCAAACTTTTTTATGAGCACAGAGAAATTTCATCTGACAATTTGTCACCTTATGTTTATCTTGAATTAAGTTTTGGTTTATTTTCTTCTGTATTCTTAAGGGATTTACATTGTAACAACATATTTCCCTATGGGGATTATTTAAGTATTATTTAATTATGTTCAATTATCCAATCATTGCCAGCAATAGTACATTTTTAAGTAGTAAAATTCTGCATAAAACAAAATTATGAAATACGTAATTTCTTTTGATTCTTTTTAATGGACATAGTGGATAAACAGTTTGAGTTTTGGCTTCCATTTATACTTACATTTACACTTACTTACATGTATTTACTCTTAACTCAAAGTTTGTTAAAGCTGAAAGTAAACTTACACCACTTTAGTTAAGTTTCATCCCAGCAGGTTATTTTCATGTCTAGCTTTTAACTACAGAATAACTCTGAACTAGGTTCTCTTGTTGTTGAATAAATAAATCACAAAATAGTAAAGAAAAAAGGTTTTTACTACACAGAGCCAAGTGGACTGACTGGCACACAAATTTCAGCATAGTGGTTCAAACACAAGCTGTTTCATTCATGTCATAAGAAGCCAGATCTTCTATGGGTGTCATTATTTTTGTCTGTGTTTATTCGCACAGATAACTGACCTTTACATTAACATTTTGAGTTCATATAACTGCATTCTCTCTCTCTGACACACACACACAAATTATGCATATGTGAACAGGCACACAGGCAGGCCGACATGCCCGTTCCTCCTCCCCACCCGGGCCCTCATTGGCTGATCATGTCGTCACGAAGACAACAGCTGTCTCCAGAATGAAGAAGCTACTTTGAGGGTGCCAGCCAGTCTGCAGGCCTGCAATTGGAGACTCTCTTGGGTCCCTAATGGCCTTCAAAGCATGCACGCGCACACACACACACACACACACACACACACACACACACACAAACACACACACACATACGCATGCGCACACACACACAAACGCATGCACACACGCTTGTAGAAAAACAGGATTAGCACCCTCTAGAGACTAAAGAACTTTTTATCGGTACAGAACACTGTGTAAGTCCTTCATGGTTGTTCTCAGTGCAGGGTCAGGCTCTGTTCTAGTTATAAACAGTCATTAAACTCAGAATAAACTTAAAGTAAAGAAAATAATCTCTGTTCTTTTCATTTCCATAACAGAAGAGTATTTTATAAGGGGAAACAAATACATAAGGTGTAACTTCATGACCTATAAAATTACACTTCACAGACTTATTGTCTCTGCCACACGTACAAAATCACACACAGACATGCGTAGACGCACAAATACACACACTCACTCACACACAAATAAACACACATATATACAGACCCAATACTGGCATGAGTGAAGACCAGTCACTCCATCATAACAGTCATGTTGCACAGCTGAAGTCTTTCTTTTTATTAAATTAAGTTATTAAAGTTTTCAACAACTCTTTTCAACAACTTTTACTACCCCTTCCTCTAACACGAAGAAACAAAAATCCTCTGTTATGGCTTTATTGAATTCTATGAGGGAAGCACGTCCGAAAGTGACACTACATTTTTGGATTCCTAGTCAACTGTCAAGGATAAACGTTCTCAGAGAGCAAGATAACAGGCTGCAGACTAGTTTTCAGATTTGTTTTTAGTTCTTCTGAACTCAACTGACACCATGAAATGGTATAACAGAACAAATATATTATTAAATATAAGATTAAAAGTTTGACAGAGTTTGCATAGCTTATATTGCTTGTGTATGTTTGGGTTACTATGAAATCTTTTTTCTTTTTGAGGGAGTAAAACACACCACAGTATTTTCTTAAACCTGTGCCCAGAATGTTGCACGCGTGACAGAAACGTTCACTGAACAAGTTGAGGTTGAAGTTGAAGTGGAAGTTGGCAATTTAAATTTGCATTATACATATTTTTTTATATTCTACTTTTTAAAGATGAATTTCTCTTTTATTACAGTCTTGAATATGCTGGATGTTGTCTTTTTAAAAGTCATATGACTAAGGTCTCCTTATAGATACAGAAGTTATATTTATTATAATTCTTACTGTAATAGTAAAAATGAAAAATCTCATTGAAGCAATCTTTATTGTACTAATACAGATTGTAAAAGAATAGCTTTGTGTAAAAACTGTAGTTTAAACCACGATGGACACTATGCCGACTCACTGAAGGAGTTTGTGTATGAGTGCATTTTCCATGTGTTGTTTTGGGTTGTCTGCAACTGTCAGGACAACGAGCCGTCTTATCTGCACCTGCCACTGACACAGCAAATGTTTGCCGCTGCGCGCTCATTGGCACAGCTGGTCTACATAAGAGACAGACCGAGCCAAACAGTCCACCATCGGACTGAAGGACATGCCCGGGCACGGACGGCTCGTGAGCTGTGAATTTTAGTTGGATAGCTAGTCGCAGTCATCTGGTCATACAACATATTCCTTTTTTTTTCAAATCCCCACCTCCCCATCCCTCTCTTTAACATTGCTTATTTTAATGTCAGCATATATTGGCTCATCATACATTTTCCAAAACTGGTTGCACCATAGCTGTTTATACAATACAAGTTAAAATAAGACCAACAAAACACCATACTTACGAAACTGATACTGTGCTTTATCCATTTGTATACATACAGAGAACGCAGGAAGTACACTGCAAAAACTCTAATATTTGTCTTATTTCTAGTTAAAATGTCTCATTTTTAGTCCAAAAATCTCATTACAATTAAAAAAAAAGAGTCATTACCAGAAAAATAACTTGTTATTTGACAATTGTCACCTGTTTCAAGTAAATTTTCACTTGAAATAAGTAGAAAAATCTGCCAGTGGGACAAGATTTATCTTCTCATTACAAGCAAAGAAATCTTGTTCCACTGGCAAATTTTTCTACTTATTTTAAGTGAAAATCTACTTGAAACAGGGGAAAATTGCTTTTTCCAGTGATGAGTCTTGTTTTAAGTGTAATGAAATTTTTTGGACTAAAAATTAGACATTTTAACTAGAAATAAGACAAATATTCTTGTTAAGATTTTGAGTTTTTGCAGTGTAACTATGTAAAATCAGTGTAAAATTTGAGAAAGGTTTCAAAAATTGATGCCTGTTCACTGTCTTGTTTTTTTTAATCTAAATACATTTTATCTCATAAAACACAGAAAAAAAGACAATTCCCACACACACACATACACACTGTCACAGTAACCCCACACTCTGCATGCTAATTGACAGGCATGACAGGTGTGGCCCCTCAGTAGCAGTGGCACACCTGTCAATATGACCCCCTACGTGCCCACACACACACACACACACACACACACACACACACACACACACACACACACACACACACACACACACACACACTTCGTGTTGCTTTCCCCATCCTCTCGACCTTTGACGCCACGAGCAGCTTCCTATTCCTGTGGGCAAGATAACGAACCTCCCATTGCTCAGCGAAACCATGACCCCAGTGTCATAAATAAAACTAGGCTGTCCCTGTTTACACTCACCCCTGTTTACTCTGGAGAAGCACAGGACCCATCATGGTACAGTTATGCATTTTCTTGATTCTGTGATAAGTAAAACTTGATTTATAAAAACGATTTACTTTTCTGATAAAATGAAATGAAATAAAATATATCTGGACTTGATAAAGTAACTTGCTATCTATTGACATGCTTATTCAAATAATGGCTTGTGCTCTAGAGTTTATCTTCAAGCTGATGGGAAATTATGATACAATTTTGATTTAAAAATAATGAAAAAGTTAACTACTATATAGTTAAAGCTTCAAAGAGGCACATTTGGTCACTTTCAGCCATATTTTCTCAAATACCATCATCTTGGGTGAATTAAGGATAGGAATCACCTCAGTCTCATGGTCACGAGAAGAAAAATAAGAAATCACTGAAATCAGATACATTCTGATTCTATTTACAGCCCAGGAAGAGAACCATGATGCTCTGTCATGTCAAAGCAGCAAGTTTCTTGGTTGAATGTTGGCTAGAGTTGAGTGGGTTTGTATGTTGTCCCTATAGTGGTTTGGGTTTCCACTTGAAACTCAGAATTTCTTCCATACTAGAATAATAAAGTAACAATACAATAAATATACAGCAGTAAGCAGCAATATTTGAAGCCCAAGCAGCTCTGCAATACTCCACAGCTGACGTTGTTCAGTTTTTATCACTTTAGGTGCTCCCTACAGCTGAACCCTTGTGCAGATATACAGAATACGACATTCGTATCTGAATTGATTCTTGAGATATTGATACCTGTGAATTGTAGGGCCCCTATGGAGGAAACATCATGGAATTTGGTCACCTTCAACTTCATCGATTATACCAAGTTGTGTTAATTTTGGAAAAACCAATTTACCAAACACAGATTAAAAAGAAATTTTGAATCACCCCCACAAAATTAATAAGCATGTTACCTTGAAACATTCTGAAAAATTAAAATGGCAAAAGAATAGTCCTCCCACAGTGCCCCAAATATTTAAAAAATTGCTGGTGGACATTTAGAATGGAATATATGTTTAGGTAACGACTACTTTGCTTAGCTTTGTAGCATGATTATGACTGTTGCGGAAGTGATAATGACTAGTCATTGGCTGAGCCAACTGTCAATCATATTAGAAATACATTCATTGCTTTATATAAGTTCCCCTGACATGGAAAAAAGGTTTCTCCCTCACAGTTGTCATGGTTACAAAATCAGACAACATAGACTAACAGGTTTTTTTTTAACCAGGTTTAACATGTTTATTTCTAGTCTAAAGTTTGACATTTTAACATGGTTGTCAATGGAAATAAAATCAATTCTACAAGATTGTGTATTTTAAAATATATGGGCAAAGTTGTTGGTCCGTCTAAGCAAGAAAACCCCACTGAAATAATTTTAAAAGTGATATAATAAAATTGAATTATATACTGTATATATATATATATATATATATATATATATATATATATATATATATATATATATATATATATATATATATATATATATATATATATATATATAAATAATTCAATTTTATTAATAAAGTATCCATACCAATACAAATGGTTTCTTGGCGCTTTCCAGACACCCAGAGCATGACCCCCAAGCAAATATTAAATAAACAATGGCAGGTCAAATCTGCCCTTATTATTATATTATGGTACATAATATAAAATATATAAGAAGTAATTATCTGTTAACTGGAAAACTAAGAGTTGTATGTACATATGACTGATAGATGTTAGTTGATGTTCTACAGAGACGACTCTATAAACAGGTGTAGACAGCAGACACCAAGGTGGTCAGAGGATGTGTGGTCAACATGTCAGCAGATATCCAACAGAGACATTTATAAAGACAGATGGAGGTAAACACTGGAATGGTCAGAGGGTGGGACTGCAGGTCAGCGTGTAGTAACTGGAAGCTATTGCCATAGTTAATGGTGGTCAAAGGGTTGTGAATGAAGGGTGTGACACCCCCTGCTTTACAGGGGGTGTGGTTGTGGTTGAGGGTGATTGGGGTTGTACTGAATTCATTCCTATGCTCCCACAAAGTAATGCATAGGTTTTTGATGCAATGGTAACAAGCCCCATAGGATAGAATGGGATCATGTGGCTTAACATTCATAAAAAAAAACTGTAAACTGCAGCCTAATGAGGCCTCAGTATGTTGTTATGTCTTTTAACGTTGGATCGATGTCTCTAAGATAACGTGTTGCTGAGTAACAAGCGTCCAAAACTCCAGTAGCATCAACATTTGCATAGTTCAATATCTCAAAAACCTTCCCCATTCCCCTGTGGATGGTTGCCCTCTTCAAGGTCAGATCCTCTACCAGAGGCGTGGGCACTTGAGTGTTCTCGGTAGTATTTTCCTAGGACTGTGACCTCTGGACTGACCTCTACTTGATGTTGTTTTGTTCTCTACTTGGTAGTCATAGCTCCAAGTGCCCCACCTTCCGCTGGCTCCACTTTTGCCTTCACCTTCCACATCTTTTCCAACTCTAAAGATATTACTCTATAGATGCAGCAATCAGCATAGCTTTCTCCACATTATCTGCACACTTTGACCCCACGATCCAACTGCCCTATGCAGAATCTGGACTCATCGCTGAACATTAAGTTCCTCCACATGTTTAGGTTCCTGTACAGATGTTGTCGACACCAGTGCACATGGGCCTGCCGGTGGAGGGCAGTGACTGACCACTATAGCAGGGCCCATGATCACCGGTGCTTGACTCTCACAGCACCTCCAGCGATGTCATGGTGAGTCTTTGACTGGTGTTTTTACTTTGGATAGGGTGATATCGTGCATTGCTGAACTGAATTATACGTCCCATGTATCAGGGAGGGTTAGGGGGGTCTGCTGGAGCCTATCCCAGTTTACTATAGGCAAAAGATAGGGGTACAGCCGGGGCAGTTTGCCAGTCCATCTCACATCCCACATATCAGGGGTCGGCATTGCATAACTACTAAAGCACACCAAATTGTTAATTGTCCCTTCACTTAGACATTGTTTTTTTATTTAATTTTTCAATTATTTTCTGGGATTAGTGACCATCTCGGCAATGCATGCTGTGGCTCCACAGACATTTGCCCTGAGAGGGATTATCCAACCACACCCAGAAAATACGTGTGAATTTGTGATGAGCACAAAAATAAAATGACAAAGTTTGTGAGGCTATACGTGGAGGAGTGTGTTAGTGTTTTGGCATGCACACCACTGTGTAAGCTGATATGTACACACGCACACACACACACGCGTGCATGGGGATACTCTAAGTAGTCATTTCAAATGAGGGGCTCAAGTGAGTCAGAGGGTTTGCAGTGATCTGTGGGTTCAGAGAGCTATGATCGTGGCTAAAAGCAGGTGCTCTGAATGGGAAACACGATCAGTTCAACACACTGCAGCTGTATACTGTAACTGATTAGAGCTAGTTTTATGACAGTAAGGCCTCAGGCATCCAGCATTAGCTCATGTCTGACAGTAGCTCTCATTGCCAAGACTTCAATAGCAAATGCTGCAGACCCACTTATAATTCATTGTGAAATGTAAATGATGACTATTGATCGAGAAGGCTGCTGAATGTTGTGGAAACTATTTTTACAAGTATAATTACAAATTACATGTTTTGAAGAAAATTAGGGGACAGCTTAGTGATTTTAAAATATGTGCCGCCTATCTCATGATCTGACCTCCATGTTGAGAAAAAACAAATAGATTTTTGAGATATGCATATTACGTTCTAGCCCAAAATTTTTAAATAAACTCACTTTCTTTTGAAAATGTATTTTCTTTCAGTAAAACGTGTAACGTAGTAACAACCTTATTTAATTTTGTAAATCTCAACTGATGTGTGAATCTTACATACAGTAACTCTTTTGTGTGTCAATTTATGTTGAATGCTTTTGAAATATTGTGTGAAGCCATACCTATCATGTTGCAATCTTCAAAAAGACAACAGAGAGGTTTGGGTTTGCATATTCCAAGTCCTGCTGTGATGGTTTTCCCTCAATACTCTAGGTTCCTCCACCAGTCATAAGCCACATTGGTATAATGGATGTATTGAATCTCCATGGTTCTTTGTTGAAGTTGTATCCCATGCAACCTTGAGGTAATATAGTGTCTGTTTGATCGTAACTACTTTGTGTGGTTTAAAAAGAAAAAAAAAACTACTGATCTGGAGGTGCTACTTCTCACCCCCACCGCTTCATTGACTTCTGGGTGGTACACGACTGCAATGCACCACATAGCTCAACAGTTCTCCCTCAACAACCCCTCAAACCTCTTTATCATTTATTTCATTGATTGAACTGTATATATTTCTCTATATGTGCATGGCTGTCTCCTGTTCAAGATAACATTTGGATGTAATTAGAGATGGCATGTTTTAAAATCAATTGGGCCAAATCTGACCTTCTTACAATACTTACGAATGCGAAAATACCAATCTGGCCACTCTCATCCCTGTTTTTACATCCTTCACATACCTTGGCATTAAAATATACCATGCTCTCAGTGAAACAGTTGAAGAAAGTTTAATGTGCTTGGATGAATTTTCTGAAGAGGAGGATCTCTCTCTACCTTTGTCTGCGAGGCACAATCCTGACTGTTGAAATTAATATTTCACCTTAGATTAAAGTCTTTTTCTGATGTTCCCCTTAGCACCACCACCCAAATGTATCGCTGAAATAAACTCTCTCTTATCATGCTTCATATTGGATGGCAAGTGTGCATGAATTAAACTCAAAACCTTTCAGAGAAGTAAACTAAGTGGAGGGTTTGCTGTTCTTAACCTAAATTTGTTCAGACTAGGCCATTACATGTCTGGAGACAAAGGGAATCTCAGGTCCCTTGGCAGGCCATAGAGGCAACATGAGTGAATCCTCACTGACTGAAAAACCCTCTATATATAGGCATGGCGCATAGAAATATTAACTTGCGCTACTGAAGCATCATAACGAACTCTTTATCTGTGTGGCGAAAAGTTGAGCTGATGATGAGTAAAACAGGTGCATGGCATAAAATCTCTCTGCTATGGTATAATTACCATTTTCAACCGGGTGGGCAGCTTATGATGCATAAGTTTTGGGAATGTTCAACTATCAGTGATTTCTGGAAGCAGCTGACGTCAACGTTGTCAGAGCTGCTAGGGTTACAATATTGCCTAACTCCTGCCTTTTCTAATCAAAGATGACTCATCGTTGTCTTTCAAGTTGCTTTAATCGCACTGTCTCCTTAATTCATCACTGAATGGCATTTTACCAAAGTATAACTTCTTAAGAATGTACAACCACACAGCGTAATAGAGCAAGAATAACTACTGTACAGGCATGGTACAACTTACCACAAGGGACTGCTTCAAAAAGAGGAACACTTCTTCCTCCCACATGAATACCTGTGCTTAAATAGGGGCTATCTTTGTGTCAGGGTATTTTTTATTAATATTACAAATAAGGTTGGTAATTTAGGGTTTTATTACTGTAATGGTTTGAGGGGTTTTATAGGTATGTGTATTTTTAAGAGTAATAAAAGGGAGACATCCCTCCATTAGGAAATGGTTTGGGCAGATTGGCAGGCATAAAGCCACCTGTGATCTAGTTGGCTCTCTGCTAAAGAGGTCTGCTACTATCCAAACAACAAACCATGGGTAACCAGGGACTTTAAAGCCCTTCTCAATCAGTGTGGTTACATCTCACTCACTCACTCATCTTCTCCCGCTTTATCCGTTACCGGGTCGCGGGGGCAGCAGCCTCAGCAGGGATGCCCAGACTTCCCTCACCCCAGACACTTCCTCCAGCTCTTCCGGGGGGAGTCCGAGGCGTTCCCAGGCCAGCCGAGAGACATAGTCTCTCCAGCGTGTCCTGGGTCTTCCCCGGGGTCTCCTCCCGGTGGGACATGCCTGGAACACCTCCCTAGGGAGGCGTCCAGGAGGCATCCGGTACAGATGCCCAAGCCACCTCAGCTGACTCCTCTCAATGTGAAGGAGCAGCGGCTCGACTCCCAGCTCCTCCCGGGTGACCGAACTCCTCACCCTATCTCTAAGGGAGCGTCCAGCCACCCTGCGGAGGAAACTCATCTCGGCCGCTTGTATCCGCGATCTTGTCCTTTCGGTCACTACCCAAAGTTCATGACCATAGGTGAGGGTAGGGGCGTAGATTGACCGGTAAATCGAGAGCTTCGCCTTTCGACTCAGCTCCCTCTTCACCACGACGGTCCAGTACATCGACCGCATTACTGCGGACGCTGCACCGATCCGTCTGTCAATCTCACACTCCATTGTTCCCTCACTCGTGAACAAGATCCCGAGATACTTGAACTCCTCCACCTGAGGCAGGACTTCTCCACCCACCCGGAGAAGGCATGCCACCCTTTTCCGGTCGAGAACCATGGCCTCGGTCTTGGAGGTGCTGATTCTCATCCCTGCCGCGTCGCACTCGGCCGCAAACCGCCCCAGCACATGCTGGAGGTCCCGGTCTGATGAAGCCAACAGGACAACATCATCTGCAAAAAGCAGAGATGAAATTCTGAGGTTCCCAAACCGGATCCCCTCCGGCCCCTGGCTGCGCCTAGAAATCCTGTCCATAAAAATTATGAACAGGACCGGTGACAAAGGGCAGCCCTGCCGGAGTCCAACATGCACTGGGAACAAGTCTGACTTACTGCCGGCAATGCGAACCAGACTCCTGCTTCGATCATACAGAGATCGGACAGCCCTTGGTAGAGGGCCCCGGACTCCATACTCACTCAGCACCCCCCACAGAATGGCACGAGGGACACGGTCAAATGCCTTCTCCAGATCCACAAAACACATGTAGACTGGTTGGGCAAATTCCCATGAACCCTCGAGCACCCTGCGGAGGGTATAGAGCTGGTCCAGTGTTCCACGACCGGGACGAAAACCGCATTGTTCCTCCTGAATCCGAGGTTCGACTATCGGCCGTAATCTCCTCTCCAGTACCCTGGCGTAGACTTTCCCCGGGAGGCTGAGAAGTGTGATCCCCCTGTAGTTGGAACACACTCTCCGGTCCCCCTTTTTAAACAGAGGGACCACCGCCCCGGTTTGCCACCCCAGCGGTACTGTCCCCTTCCTCCATGCAATGTCGCAGAGGCGTGTCAACCAAGACAGCCCTACAACATCCAGAGACTTGAGGTACTCAGGGCGAATCTCATCCACCCCCGGTGCCCTGCCACCGAGGAGCTTACGAACCACCTCGGTGACCTCGGCTTGGGTGATGGATGAGCACGCCTCCGAGCCCCAAACCTCTGCTTCCTCAGTGGAAGGCATGTCAGTCGGGTTAAGGAGATCCTCAAAGTATTCCTTCCACCGTCCGACAATGTCCCCAGTCGAGGTCAACAGCTCCCCACCAGCACCATAAACGGTGCCGGCAGAGTACTGCTTCCCCCTTCTGAGGCGCCGAACGGTCCTCCAGAATTCCCTCGAGGCCGACCGAAAGTCCTCCTCCATGGCCTCCCCGAACTCCTCCCAGACCCGAGTTTTTGCCTCCAAGACTGCCCGAGCCGCGGCCCGCTTGGCCTGCCGGTACCTATCTACTGCGTCAGGAGTCCCACCGGCCAACATAGCCCGGTAGGACTCCTTCTTCAGTCTGACGGCATCCTGTACTTCCGGTGTCCACCACCGGGTTCTAGGATTGCCGCCACGACAGGCACCGGAGACCTTGCATCCACAGCTTCGAGCCGCCGCGTTGACTATGGAGGCAGAGAACATGGTCCACTCGGACTCAATGTCCCCCGCCTCCCCCGGGATCTGAGAGAAGCTCTCCCGGAGGTGGGAGTTGAAGATGTCCCTGACAGAGGGCTCGGCCAGACGTTCCCAACAGACCCTCACAATCCGTTTGGGTCTGCCCGGTCTGTCCAACCTCTCCCTCCGCCAGCGCATCCAACTCACCACCAGGTGGTGATCAGTTGACAGCTCAGCCCCTCTCTTCACCCGAGTGTCCAAGACATGCGGCCGAAGGTCAGATGAAACGACAACAAAGTCGATCATTGACCTCCGGCCTAGGGTGTCCTGGTGCCACGTGCACTGATGGACACCCTTATGCCTGAACATGGTGTTCGTGATGGACAAACTGTGACTCGCACAGAAGTCCAACAACAAAACACCGCTCGGGTTCAGATCGGGGAGGCCGTTCCTCCCAATCACGCCTCTCCAGGTATCACTGTCATTACCCACGTGAAGTCCCCCAGTAGAACAATGGAGTCCCCAGTTGGAGCACTATCAAGTACTCCTCCCAGGGACTCCAAGAAGGCCGGGTACTCCCCACTGCTGTTCGGCCCGTAGGCACAAACAACAGTGAGAGACCTTTTCCCGACCCGAAGGCGCAAGGAGGCGACCTTCTCGTTCACCGGGGTGAACTCCAACACATGGCGGCTGAGCTGGGGGGCTATAACCAAGCCCACACCAGCCCGCCGCCTCTCACCCTGGGCAACTCCAGAGTAGTGGAGGGTCCAGCCCCCTTCAAGGAGCTGGGTTCCAGAGCCCAAGCTATGTGTGGAGGTGAGCCCGACTATCTCTAGCCGGTATCTCTCAACCTCACGCACAAGCTCCGGCTCCTTCCCCCCCAGCGAGGTGACATTCCATGTCCCCACTGTGAGGGTTTTGGTCCAGGGATTGGGTCGTCGAGGCACCCCGCCACGACTGCTACCCAGCCCACATTGCACCGGCCTGCCATGGTCCTTCCTGCGGGTGGTGGGCCTACAGGAAGGCGGGCCCACGTCGCCGTTTCGGGCTGAGCCCGGCCGGGTCCCACGGGCAAAGACCCGGCCACCAGGCGCTCGCCTACGAGCCCCAACCCCAGGCCTGGCTCCAGGGCGGGGCCCCGGTGACGCCGATCCGGGCGACGTAACGGTCCTTGCTTGCATTCTTCTCATGGTAGGCTTGTGAACCGCTCTTAGTCTGGCCCGTCACCCAGGACCTGTTTGCCATGGGAGTCCCTACCAGGGGCGAAAGTGCCCCCGACAACATAGCTCCTAGGATCACTCGAGCACACAAACCCCTCCACCACAGTAAGGTGGCGGTTCAAGGAGTGTGGTTACATGTTATTCTAAATCAAGCTCTTGGCAATGATCTAGCTAAGGATTAAACTGGAGTTTCTGAGAAATCCAAGTATACATGCGCAAGAAGACAATTGATTATTATAGTGTACTAGGTATACTAGATATACTGAGTTGCGTTCAACTCCACAGTGGCACCACACACACTTTTGCGTTGCTGTTCTTCCAGTTAGTTATTTGTTGTTCATATTCTTCTTCTCCTATTGTGATTGATATTCTGGCTTTCGGGGTGTTGTCACTTCTGGAAAAGGGTGTCCCGGGGCAGTCAATAGCTCGGCTAAGCGTGAGTTGGGTATACATGCTGGAATAACTTTTATTTATATTAAGTTATAAGTGATTATATAACTTGAATTAGGACGCAGTATCTGGCACTAAAGGTCGATCTCAAGATCTTCAGTTCGGTTCGACTACAGCCCGGCTAAGGTGTATACATGGCTTTTTAAAATTTGATATCGGTCGGATTAAGTCAACAATTCAACTTTCTGTTAGTCCATGTAAACGTACTGACTGAGAAGAAGAGGGCCTTTAGATCGGGGGACTGTGCAGAACTCAGACCGGTACAAACAGAGCTCAAAAGCAGCATCAGGGAGTGCAAGGATTATTACAGAAGAAAACTGGAATGCAAGCTGGTGGATAACAACACCAAAGATGTCTGGAGTGGGATGAGAGAAATAACCGGCTTCCAGACGAGAGGTGGGGGTTCAGCTGAGGGGGAAGAACAACCTGCGAATGGGTTGAACATGTTTTTCAATAGGTTCAAGTCCAACCCCTCCACACCCGATGGACCCTCTACTGCTTCTTCAAACAACAACAAAAACGTACTCCTCATTTGACAGACCCAACACCTCAGTCCACATCATGTTCTTCAACTTCTAGAGCGCCTTCAACACCATCCAGCCCAGACTGCCGTCGGTCAAACTGGAACACGTGGGTGAGTCCTCCTCTCATCACGTTGGTCCATGACTATCTGACGGACAAACAGCAGTTTGTTAGATCACGGAACTGTGTGTCTGATCGTCTGATCAGTGACATCGGAGCCCCCCAGGGGACTGTGCTGTCCCCGTTCCTCTTCACCACATACATGTCAGACTTTAAGTACTGCACTGAGTCGTGTCATCTGCAGAAATTCTCTCATGACACAACCATTGTGTGGAGGGAGGAGGGGAGGTCGAGTACAGCTGGTGGACCGTTTTGTGAAGTGGTGTGGGGAGAACCACCTGCAGCTGAACATGGTGAAGATGAAGGAAATCGTGGTGGACTTCAGGAGGAACAAGCCCCTGCCCCCTCCTCTCAGCATCTGTGGGACGGATTTGGATTTAGTGGATTCATACAAGTACCTGGGTGTCTCACTAGACAATAAACTGGAGTGGGCCGTCTACAAGAAGGGCCTGAGCCGACTTTAATTTCTGAAAAGGCTCAGGTCCTTTCATGTCTGCAACAAGCTGCTGCGGATATTCTATCAGTCTCTTGTGGCAAGCACCATCTTCTTTGCTGCGGTGTCTTGGGGGGCGGGCATCAAGGCAAAGGAGGCTAACAGACTGAACAAACTCATCAGGAAGGCAGAGTCTGTTGTTGGCTCTAAACCTGTCACCCTGGAAGAGGTGGTGGAGGATAGGATGCTGGCAAAACTGCTGGCTATCATAGACAATCCCTCTTACGCCCTCAACAAAACACTGGAGAAGCTGAACAGCAGCTTCAGCAACAGACTCATTCAACCCTGCTGCTCGAAGGAACGATAAAGGAAATCATTCCTACCAACTGCAATTATACTTTATAACTCATCCACCTCCGCCACAATCACACACCTGGACTAAATGCTTGCAATTTCACTTTTTCTATAGCACCTTACCTATTTATTAGGGCCCGAGCACTTACAGTGCGAAAGCCCTATTGTATCTATAGGAATTCTTTTCCTCGTTTTTTTTTTCCTTCTTCCGACGAAATGAGGGCCTTTTTACCCCCTAAACTTGCCCCAAAAGTCACCAAATTTTGCACGGAAGCCAGGCCTGGCGAAAAATTTTAAATTTCATGGTTTGCATTAATGGGTGTGGCCTAATGGCTCAACAGCGCCCCCTAGAAAAGTTGCCTCAAGTCATCGGACATGGTTTTGACTCCTTCATCTATCTATCTATCTATCTATCTATCTATCTATCTATCTATCTATCTATCTATCTATCTATCTATCTATCTATCTATCTATCTATCTATCTATCTATCTATCTATCTATCTATCTATCTATCTATCTATCTATCTATCTATCTATCTATCTATCTATCTAGAGTTGTTGTGGCATGAGTTGGTGTTAAAGTATGTGCAATGCAGACAGAAATTGAGTGGGTTCCTCCTCTGTTTGAGTCATTCTGCGCTCCAGCTGCTCAGAGACCAGCTCGTGACACATTGACCCCCGGTGTGACAGATGCACAATTCTTCCTGTGACTTTATACCATATGTTCTGGGATTGACCTGAACTAGATTGATTCTGGTCCTTTTTTTTAAATTTATTTTCTAAAGTACTTGACAAAACTGTTATTCCTTGTCCCCTTCTGGCCATTTTTGAGGTTACTTCAGGAAACATATACAGTACTTGACATCCCGTCAATGCCAGGCTTTGGCATTTTCCTCCTTACTAAATTGGAAAAATTCTCCCCCACCCATCCGCACACATCTCATCAAGAGTATCATGTGTAATCTCATATTAGAAAAAAATCTGGTATACGGTTAATGGGGCTCTTCAGAACTTCCATGGGACGTTGGGTAGCTTTGTTGAATTTGTGAAGCGGGTGGATGGGCTGTAGTTGGAGTGACAGGCTTTCAGTGGACCCACTCTAGCTCTGCCCTAGCTGAAGACGAGTGAATGGGCGTTTTTAGATTAGATCCTGCTATTATCGTTGAATGATGAACGCGTGTTATATGAGCCTTGGTAATATAAACGCAAGGCGAGTTGAGGGGAGGGAAGGCGAGTTGTAAGGCGTTATCCACAAAACAAAACGTAACCTGTGTGGGTGTGTAGAAAGAAGTATTGACCCTACATCAGCAAGATTCATACGCAGTCAGACGGGTGTCATTTTCAAGACGAGAATGGATGAACAACAGAATGAGGGTTTTTGGCCGGGTTTTGCGTTTTGCAAACCTCTGGTTTGTCATCTTTGTGTCCAGTTGTTCAAATAATGGACTTTCCTATGTGGTTCTGGACATACAGCGGTTTATTGCATCCTCGATTCTGAGGCTGAGTAACTCGCATATCTCCTCGTCACTCCAGTTACTCATCTTGCAAATATAATGTACGTAGGCCTTACCTGTGACTTCCTGCTGCTGTTGTTATTCTCATCAGCTGTTTCCTTATTTTATAAAATAATAATAAAACTTCCCTGGTGGGTTGTACTCAGGTTACGTGATCTACAAACCCCTAACCTGTAGATCACGTTAGTTCTGTTTCCATAAGACCTGACCTGCGTTAAGACTACCTTCGGAGGAGAGTTATTTGCAGGGCAGCTCTACACGACACCCCGTGTCAGTCAATGTAAAAGAGGCATATGACACACTACATCCGCGCGCTAATTGCGGGGTATTCACCAATGTAAAAGGGGCTTATGATTGCACAACTGGACCCCCCACCCCCAGTCTTTCCCCTCTCGTCTTTGTTGTCCCATCTTGTGTGTTTGTATTTCTGTCCTTTTGTCCAGTCCCCTTCTATTTTTCTTTCTTCTATTTATTTTATCTGGCTATTTTATTTAACCTACATTTTTTTGACATGATTTGATTCTGTATGATTTTGGCATTGTTTTTATTTCGATATTTACAGATTTATTTTATTTACTTTTTAAGTGTTGAAGTGAATCCCTTGTGCCCTGACATTCACTGTTGAAATCCACCCAAGGAAAATTCAATAAAATGAATTAAAAAACAAAAAAAACTGACTGCAAGTCTGTAAAGAGTTTTTAAAGTTGTTCGATAAAAGGCATGCAGCTGCATATTGAAAAGACTGCAGCCGATTTAGGGATCTTTTATTCAGACAGGTAAAGAGAGAACTACAGTAATCCAGCCGTGAAGAAAAGAAAGCATGAATAATCATTTTCATTCCTGCCTTAGAAGTTATGAATTTATAAATTACTTGATTTACATTGTTACAGCAGCATTAAAAAAAGAATATATCAAGGAAATACCCCCGTGACCCTGCAAAGGATGACACAGGTATACAGAGCTGATTATGCAGTCCAGTCAAGTCAGGGATGAAGGATGACTTTAAGTACCTCTGCCTCTCCCATTTAGGATGAGGAAACTGGTTCATCATCAGTGATGAGAACTACTAATTTTACTATCCATCCACTTTCTATACATGCTTAATCCTGTACAGGATCCTGGGGGTCTGCTGGATATCCCAGCTCATTACAGGTAAAAGGCAGGGGTCACCCTGGACGGGTCACCAGTCTATCGCAGGGCCACATATATGCACACATTTTTGGACTGTGGGAGGGAGCTAGAGTACCTGGAGAAAACCAGCACAAGCATGAGCAGAACATGCAAAGCTCCTGGAGACGAACCAGGGACCTGGCTGTGAGGCAACAGTGCTAATCACTGAGCCACTATGCTGCCCAATACATTTTTGTATTCTGGTGTTTTATTTTGATATTTATTATTATTAGGGCCCGAGCACTGACAGTGCGAAGGCTCTATTGTATCTGTAGGAATTTTTTTTTTTTCCTTGATGAGGGCCTTTTTGCCCCCCTAAACCTGCCCTAAAAGTCACCAAATTTTGCACGCAAGCCAGGCCTGGCGAAAAATTTTATATCTAATGGTTTGTATTAATGGGCGTGGCCTAATGGCTCAACAGCGCCCCCTAGAAAACTTCGCGCATCAAGCCCCACAATACAGTTTGACGTACATGCACGAAAATCGATACACACTTTTTATTTTATGCAATGTTTTATGTCTTAAACTAGTTAGTGCGCTTGTTATATCTGTATGGAGATTGCCAAATGAGAAAATAAGAAACTATCCAACTTCAAAGTCAAAAAATAACTTTAGCAAACAATAGAATAAAAGTTATTCTTGTTATGCATAAATTTGCATAAATATCTTACATTTAGTTAAATACAACTTGCAAATACTAACAGTAAATTTATTACTACTTCCAAGTTATTGAGTACTTCATACCAACATGTTTATATTTTTCAAATTGTCTGCTGTCTGACTGTCTGACAGTGATTTGTTTAGAGTTATGTGATAATAGATGTCATTCCTGCTCTGTATTTCTTTTTTATGTGAGCTGATGTTTCATGAGTGTTTCACCAGTGCCAAGGCACCACAGTAGAATTATAATTCTCTTCATCTTCTTATTAGTCCATGCAGATGTTCAGTGCCCTCAAAGTATCAGGTGACCACAAATCTAATTGATATCAAAACTCTGCCAGGCCTAAAGCCCTTTGTACTCTCAGGTTACAGCCTGTTATAAGCCCTGACTGACTTCAGACAGCCACTTTACATGTTAAACTTACTGTCTTTACTTCAAAGGAGGTGGGTGTTGAGAAGAAAAACATCCTACTAAGGAAGAGACTCTCTAGAGCATTATTAGGGCCCGAGCACTGACAGTGCGAAGGCCCCTATTGTATTTCTGCTTGTTTCCAAGATGTTCTGACCCATCTGAGACTAAATCAGATGAATCACACTCAAGAGTTTTATTCCCTGGAATCAAAGGCCTTTTTCTCTGCACAGCTAAACAAAGGCATCAATAAGCTCATTGGCAAACAGTGAGTTTAATATGGGAAAGTGATCCATGATGGGGTATTACAATGCAGCTGAAAGGGGAATTGGAAGCTTAAAGAGAGGATGTGATGGTAATGACTTTTAAGGCAACATAATCCTGTCCATCTGGGCTAAACGATTGTTTAATATTTATGGTTGATGATCAGTCTAATAGGTTTGTTATTTTCTTGTGGGCTTAATATGAAAGGAAGGCAGTCATGGGAAAAGGTTTGGGATTTGTTTTGTTTTCATTTTGTTTTGCGGTCAAACAACAGATCAATTTCACAGTTATGTCTGTTCTTTGTCTCTCTGTGTAGTGACACCCAGTGAACATTTTCTCACACTGGAGTTCCTGAGACTGGTACTTCTCCTCTGGGTGTCTCAGGCCAGATTCAAGTGGACGGTGGGACTCATTCTTACAGTTATTGAAGCTGTGGTGAGGTAGATGCAGTCCAGTGCAGTGGGATCTGGTAGCTGAAGGACAGAGATCTCCAGACATTTGCCATTAAATTGAGATTTTTCCATTGAAATGTACCCAATGATATTTGGTTAAATATTAATTATTGAAAACAAATTAAAGTCAACCAATAATTTCATTACTTTAAAGGAGCATGAGGCAGGATTGAGGCAGGATTTATGAAAAAAATCCGTATACATTTTAAGTTTTCTAGTAATAATGTCAGATGAAGCGTTCCAAACCAAAAACAATGATTCCTCTAGTGTATCTCTCCTTTGCCTTGAACAGGCTGTGTGCTGCAAAATGTGCTGCAATTCGGACTCCGAATTTCCCGCGCTGGGCGGCGGATGTGACGTCACATGACGCTGCATGTGCGTTCTCTCCGTTCTCCCGTGCCGGCTTCACTGTTGGCTGCAGTACCCCCGACGGCCGTCGTGGCGAAGGGTGGCGCTAATGAGTCTCATTTCTTAAAAGGAGCCTCATGCTCCTTTTAAGTAAATGTACTTAACTCCAATTCAATTTTGAAATAAACACGCAAAACTGCTTGATATTTCCTTCTAATATCCTATAATTCATATGGCAATGCTAAGCGTTGTACCTTAATCTTGTTGGCACTTACTTTCAAAAAATGATTTGACATATAAAATAAAGTCTAGCTTAGTCTAGGCTCAGGCATATTATTCTTTAGTTTCCAAAAGTGTCAAGGAGAAGTCCCCAGCACATCAGTAAATTGTAACCTCCAATGAAATAGTTGACCTCCATGACATAAACAGACCAAAAATAGTCACCTTAAGTTCTTATGTAATTCAATTATATAATTGTATTAGTATAAGAAATATTTTAATGATGTGGCTGTAAAATGATAGCGCTACTACCAAATAGTAGGAGTAAGACAAGACATCATCCTGTGCATCCTCTCAAAGTGTAAAGAACAGATTATTTGTGCCTCTGTAGCTGTCGCTTCTTGAAAGGGAATGCCAGTGTGTGACAGTGACCAATGCTGCAGCTTGTGACGAAGACCAAACCACAGGATTGGTAACTGTCAAACAACACAACACAACCTGAACAAAGCCTACACCAGCGTATGTTCAGGGATAGTGATTATACCCTGTGCTTTTTTAATTTAAACTGTAAATTTACCCTTTACTGTTAGTTTACTCAACCAGTTAAGTTTTCAAATCCAGTTCTTTTTAATATCCCTGTAAACTGGAACGTCTACACTAATGGGGTGTACAATATAAATTCAGTTTAATTCAATTTTATATATTTAGCATTTATTACAATACAAATTGTCTCGAGGCACTTTCCAGAGACCCAGAACATGACCCCCAAGCAATTATTAAACAATGGCAGGTAAAAACTCCCCTTTAAGAGGGAATAAACCTTGATCAGGACCTGGATCATGATGGGGACCCTCCTGCTGAAGACCAGCTGGGTGGAGCAGGAAACGGGAGATACAGTAGGAAAGAGAGGAGCAACACAGATATATGGTCAATGGTACAAAAGACAAAATATATTAGTAGTTGTTATCCATTAACTTGAGAACTAAGATTTCGATGTACATATGACTGATACATGGTTAGTTGGTGCACTACGGAGACGACTATATAAACAGATGTAGACAGCAGACACTGAGGGGGTCAGAGTGGGACTGCAGGTCAGGATGTCTGTAGATATCCAACAGAGACTATATATATATATATATGTATATATATATATATATATATATATATATATATATATATATATATATATATATATATATATATATATATATATATATATATATATATATATATATAGTGTACTTTGGTTGATCTTCAGAAGGCCAGATGCAGTTGTTGAGATGAGGTAGTGTTACTTGCCTCACGCTGCAGCACATTCCCAAAGTCATCTGGCATGTTGATAAATGTGTTCACTAATGCCCAGTAAGACCATGGACATGCTGGGAATGTGTGTTATTTGGATACTTATAGACGTACACATGCGCACAAACACACACATCATCAGTCCAAGACGTGCTGATTAGAATTTGAATGTAGAAACCACTAACTGGGAGTCAGAGATCTCATTTCCCTGCTGCTGATGCATTACCTGCAGTTACGATTTATATTTTTATATTGGGTGCCAGGCTTTCATGGTTCCTAATAATCACAGGGTTAAACGAGTTCAACCCAACAGTAGATTATCAGGCAAAAGAATGAACAAGGTTTTCAGTATCAAGACATTTCGGTACAAGTACAACTACTGGCACCTACACCTATAGGCCGGTTGTTACGTAATATTTATTCTAACATAGTCAACATTAACCGCCAATTTAAAAATAAAATTAATAACTTTATTTTTGTTTAAATGATTGTATTTTAATAATTCTGCACCCTGTTTTTCAACCAAAGAGGCATATATCGGACATCTCTTACTGCCAGGGTTGCATTGTCAGTGTAACAGAGTCTACTTTGTATGTGATTCCACTTGGCTCCTTCAAGTACTGTAGTACTACTGGTGTCTGTGTGGCTCTTGGGTGCCCTCTCTCAGGAGAGGTTATAAAAGCTGTTCACTACCAAGAACCACTGCCAGTCATTAGAGACGTGAAACTGCAGCACCTTTTAGAAAAGTTGTTACAATAAGGTTTTATCTATTATGAATGCAATATCCGAGATTATGGTTTTATTATAATTATAAAACATGCTCACTACCATACAGCAGTGCTAGTCATGAGAGAGGAGTCCAACTGTGCTGTGTTTGAGCAGCCGGTGGAGACCATTTGTACTGACCAGTACATGTTTTGATTAATTCAGAATACATTTCAAGCGGACGAGCAAGCCAGTTGTCCTCCATCATCCACACAAAAGAGAGTCAGAGTTGATTGAACCAGTGAGTCAAACTATGTAGCTGAGCCTAACAAATGGTTATGTCTTACTATTATAAACGTTTGGGTTGTAAATTTGCTTACAAATATTGGTAATTTACTTGTCTGCTGTAGTTGTGGACATATTTCACATGTTCTACATTGTAGTTTGAGACACAATAATGATAAAAACAGGAAAGATGTAAAGAAAGAGCTTGTCTGATTGCATTTTTTTTTTGATTGCAACGCTACTGCGCATGTACATGACAGCACAAGCCGTACCACCACAGTACAGGAATAAGAGGATACCTTTAAACGACAACAAGCACTCTTCAATTTGTGGAAGAATATTAAACCATTAGGTTGCTTTTAAAAACAAATTGTAGGAAAAAAAGATAAAAAGGAAAAGAAAAACAAAGTGTGTGGCCTCCAAGTAAGAGAGACAAATGTAAATGTATGTTAACATTATGTTATCATGTTACCCAGCTATGATAGTTGTTTCTGGGTTTGTTAAATTAATATTAATTTAGAGCTACTGAAACTGACCAACTAACGTCTCACGGCCTGTGTGTCAGGATTTTACTATGTTTGAATTTTTATTTTATTTTTTTAGAGACATAGCTTTGTGCGGTAAAGTGGATATGTGGAGCTGCTTCTGTAAACACTGGTTTCCGTGGTAACAGCAATGCAGTGACTGCCCCATACAGATCCTAGCCACAGTGCCACTGTACAGATGAAATGAAACAGACTGAGAACATGGACAACTTCAAGTGCATGATCATTATTCAGTTGGCTGTTTTAGTTCTGGCCTTTTCTATTGTTGTAAGTTCTGTGCTTCAGTGTGTCAGTCAGCGTGATTTAAAACCACTGAGCTCTCTCTACCTGTGGCTGTGCGAGGGCTTTGTTATAACATTGTGTCTAATGTCAGCAAAGTAGCCTGTTAGTGACGTGTTATCAAATAATAATAATGACGTGTTGACAAAGACATGTCATTAGAATGTCAGTTGATGAGGAAGTGTCTTTTCCATTTAAGGAATATCTCTAAACTAAGAAGAGTTGTTTCCAAAAATGATCCGGAGGTAATTATTCATGCTTTTGTGTCATCTCGTTTGGACTACTGCAACAGTTTGTTTTCTTGCTTAAACAAGAGAGAACTGCCTCGTCTTCAGCCAGTCCAAAATTCTGCAGCAAGGCTGCTGACCTGCTCTAATAGAAGGGCT
This sequence comes from Cololabis saira, assembly GCF_033807715.1. Lineage (NCBI taxonomy): Eukaryota > Metazoa > Chordata > Actinopteri > Beloniformes > Belonidae > Cololabis > Cololabis saira. The sequence goes on along the minus strand of NC_084591.1, from coordinate 42,544,391 downwards.
CACATCACCCCAATTTTGAAAACTCTTCACTGACTCCCCGTATCTTTTCGTTTTAACTTTAAAATTTTGGTGCTGACTTTTAGAGCTGTGCATGGCCAGGCCCCCTCCTACATCAGGACCTACTATACCCTACACTCCATCTCGGAGTCTGAGATCATTTGACCAGAGCCTATTCAAGTTCCCTCGTACCTGCTTTAAGGCGCGAGGAGATCGCTCCTTCCAGGCCGTCGCACCGACCTTCTGGAACGATCTCTAGCTGTCTACGAAACATAAAACATAAAACATAAAACCCACCTGTTTCTCCAAGCTTTAACAGCACTATTTTTTAATGAAAGTTTAACACAAGCACATTTCAGTAAATATGCATTTTGAGAAACAAGAAGTGATGAAGCTGAAATAGACTGTAAAATACAATGCATGATGCATTGGTTATGTGACACATTGGTTTTCTGAAGAGCAATTTTGAAGCCTCTTTTTTCCATAGACTGTAAAAGACAAAAAATAAAGGACGTATGCTTTTTCTTTGTACGGCACGCTGTCTTGATGATCTGGAAGCTCGGCCGACCATGGCCACCATAGGTCAATCAAAGTTAGCTCTAGCTATCAGCGTTTTCATCAACCCACATGGGAGGAGCTGCAGAGCTGCAGAGCTGCAGAGCTGTGAGCGGACATGAACAGCAGAATATTTCACTTCACATGTTGTATTGGTGGAGCAATCAGAAATTACCCCTGAGTTTAACCAGGCTGTAAATATGTATATTAAAAACAGTTGGTGTTTAATTGAACATTATTCTGTGTCAGAATTACTCAGGTCAACATCAGTTGTTGCTTGTTAGGCCAAAGTTTGTCTCTAAACTTTGAGGATTGGTTCAAAATTTTAACCAACTGGCAAACCTAATAAATATTGCTCTGTTTGAATTTCTTTAGATATGTTGCTGCCATAAAGTTATGAAATGAGCTAACATTTTCCATGCAATGGCAAAATGTTTTAACATCTGTTTTTTCTTCTATTTTGAATAAAATTTGGGTTTATGAGATAAGAAAATCATTGCTTTCTGTTTTTAGTCACAATTAACACACCTTCTCCATGAGGTAATGTAATTAAAGGTCCGATCCTGTATCTGGAGTATATGGACATGGTTTACCCAGGAGCCATGCATATAGTCTAATCCCCCCCAGAGCAGCAGCTTTGGTGTAATTCACTGTGCAGCTGTCCATTACTGGAAGAACCAAGACATTTTCCTGCACATTTTCAGCTGCAAGAACCGCCTAAACCCCCATACACCAACCCAGGGCACGTGGAGGCAACTAATCATATTGTGGCAAAAAGCATGAGGTCTCCGAGAACAGATACAATTGCATGCATGCAGCTACACTGCCTCTTTGTCAGCCTGGCTACAGTGCTGAACAGAATACGTATATTATTTGTGTTTTCTTCTATTAACGATGACGAATAGGCTGTTTTAACATGGAAGTTTCTTTTTAATATACTTGATAAAGTATATTTATTATAAAATGAAAGTTTACAGATTTACAAGAATACTACTTCCTTTCCTGTTTACAATATTTTTTTTCCAGCATGCGAATATGAAAATTAGACAAGGGAGCCAAGCTTCTATGGTCAGAGACCTTCTTTTTCAGAGGAGGAACAGCATCTTAAACTGAGTGTAGCATATCTGCTGTAATTGTGACAAGGCAATCAATATGTGCAGGGTTAAAATCCAGGTCATAGCCTCAGGTTGTACCTTAGGGAGATGAGAAATGATGTCCTACTTAAATTCATTTACAGTGGTATTAGATACGCATCTGCTGTAATAATACCTTTTTCTTTTACGTTATAACATGCAGAATTTTAAATGTAAATTTTATAAAATAGTCGTCAGAGAGGAGGGAGTTTACAGTTAACACTACAAATAGCATTTTCTGTACTGAGCAATAAACCAGATGGGACATCTGAAAACTCAGACAGAAACTCTATATACGCACCAGCAGGGGGTCGGTACACTACCACTAACAAAACTGGCTTTTCTGATTTCCATCTCAGTCAGAGCCAACCCAACACATAAGTGAACTAATGGCACTTTTCCATTAGTACCTACTCTGCCCGGATCGACTCAACTTGGCCTAGTTTCTTTTCCATAACAATTCAGCACCTGGAGCAGAAGTGGGCGGGGTTGGAGCGAAGCTGCTGTGACGTATTTGATTGTGTGATCTAAACGGAGAAACAACAACACTAAAGATGTAGAACCTGGAGGAGATGATAGATGTGCTGCTGGATCTGTGGCTTGTGTTCAATATCAAATTAAGTTATCAAGTTGTCTCAGCGCTTCTGAAAAGTTCGTTGGTAGTCGCGAGCAGCTATGAAGTTACAGAGCTGGTGGATCTGGTCGTTCCTTATCGACCGTCTAGATCCTTTTTTAATTCTCTCCTCAGCACCAGGTTTAGGAACATCTACACCTCAGAGTTGGATCACGAAACAGACTTTTGCGCTGCCATTGCTTGTTGAATAAAATGAACAAGAAGCCGTCCGAGTCTCTCATTCGCTGATTTCCACATCCTGACTCAGACGTCTGACTCCAACCCCCCGACCAATCGGTGGCCTGTATTGTGATGACGTCAGATGCAGCCCGACTCAGCCGATTAGAACCTTGGCAGAATAGTTACAGAAAAAGTATTTACTTGGCAGGGCTAGACCCCTAGTGGGAAAGCGCCAAACCGAGTGGAGGCGAGCCGAGCCGGGGTGAGTAGGTACTAGTGGAAAAGCGCCATACCTGTATGTAGAGAGTAGAGATTCACTGACCTCCACTCGGGATCGGAAACATGTGACTTCCAGCCTATGAAAAACCTTTCCGAGACACAACACTAAAGCCTGAGCTATACTTCTCCACTACATCGACGGTGTAGAGATGCAAACCCCCCCACTGCAGAGCTTCTCAGTGCCCCCTTCGCCCGGTCTGCACTTCCAAAATTTTCTGACTACGCAGACCACAAGAAAGGTGATTGGTAGATTTATTCTTCTTTTCTCCTGCCGCTATTTCTTCTTCGTTGCTTTTAGCAGGTAGAACAATAGTTTGCTGCAATGTCTGTAAAAATGACTAATGCTCAACATTTATAAGCTCCAACTTGTGTTAAATATACTTTATTTGCTCTGTTGCTGTGTCTGAGCTACATGCCTCAAGTTAACAAAAGAAAACTGCACTGTGCGTTACCTTGTTGCAGAACCTACACTGTCACATAGAGGTTGATTGTGTAATTACAAAGCGACGCAAACAATAACGCAAAAGTATAAATGCCAGAGACGGCATAGGCAACTTCTGTACCTGCTATGCAGAAGCATAAATCAGGTTTAACCTTTGATGCATCCTTTAGGTCCAGCAGGACAATGAGCCAAAACACACCAGTAAGAACACTTCAGAATGCTCAAACGTGTGGCCAGTTATCACAAGTCCTTGATAGCAGTTGTTGCCAGGTGGCTATTTTTTTATTTATTGCTCCTATTTATTAGGTTTAGGAAGCAGTTACTTATTCACATAAAATCATCATTTAAACAGCTACAATTTATCTTTGTTTAATCTTTGTTGTTGTTTCTTTGGTCTGCATGAGGACTTTAAAGTATGGCCTTTCAGATGCAGAAGCAGCAAGCAATTCAACTCAGGATTTGCTTTGCTCAGACCTTTAGTATGAATCTTTTTTTACCCCAGAAAATATATCGATCTCCACAGGAAGACTCTAAAACCCCAGAAAATCATGCTGAGTAATAGGACACCATGTGGCCAGAAGGGGATTTCTGCCTCTCTGAAAGGCTTTTGTGTGTTGCTTATCCACTTAATGTGGAGAGTCCGTGCTTTATGCCAAGTTGAAAATTCCTTTATCAAAAGTTTGCAAGAGAAGATGCTGGGGCTGTGAAAAAAATTTAAAACTTGAAAACTTGAATTTGTTCTGCTCCATATACTTTTAACTGCCAATATTAAAGTTGCTGTAGCCCATCCGCCTCAAGGTTGGACGTGTTGTGCGTTCAGAGATGCTCTTCTACATACCTCAGATGTAATGAGTGGTTATTTGAGTTACTGTTGCCTTTCTATCAGTCTGGTCATTCTCCCCTGACCTCTGGCATCAACAAGGCATTTGCGCTCACTGGATATTTTCCTTTTTTCTTAGCATTCTCTGGTTGTGCGTGAAAATCCCAGTAGATCAGCAGTTTCTGAAATACTCAGACCAGCCCACAGTCTTCAACAACACTGGAACCTTCTCCTGGCTCTGGCTGAGGTTGAAGAGGTGATGTAGAATCCCACACAGCTGGTTCCATCAGGCTCTCCAGAGTCTGGGGCTGACACCATCTGGACCTGCAGCCTTGTTCCTGTTCACACTCCAGTTGCCACTTCACCTGACTGCTAGAGACAGGCATGGGGGGGTGGGGGACAGCGGCCCAGTAGTCTGTAGCCTCAAAACACCCCTGCACAATTTCTTCAGCTTTCTGTGACCATTTACCCACAGTCCTTTTGTCGCAAGTTGCCTCTCGATGAGGTGGTCAAGATAAAGACCAGGGGCCTCATTTATAAAGCTTGCTTACACACAAAACAGGGCTTGAAATATACGCACGCAACCTTCTACGCAAAGGTTGGGATTTAAAAAGAAAAAACTAAGCGAAAAATGTGTGTATCTTTACGCCAACCCTGACCCTCGCGCACGAACAGTCGTAAGATATGGGGAACTGGCGACGCAGGCGGTGAGGTGGTGAAATGAAGCCAGATTCATGTCATACTTTCAATGTCATCACATATCAGACTTATAGATCCATGTACACCCAAGCTGGTGTTCTGCCGAGGTGTCCTACCTCGGCAGAAAATACTACCGTACCATCCCCGTTTCTTTTATCTCAGTTTCTTTTTTTTCAAAGGCTTTTTCATGCAAATAGACGATTTAACAGCAGGAAGTCAGAATGTGCTTCCACATAGATCTATGTGTACGACGCTTCGGCGGAAGAAAAAAACCCGTCAAATCACGCTTCCACATAGATATTGGCAGGTAGGATGATTTGAAAGATGAAAATACCCTGTCAGATCACGCTTCCACATAGATAAATGTTGATGTCTATGTAGAAGCGTGGTCCAAGTGTCTACGTGTAGAGGGCCGGGTATGAGGCGAATTCACATGCGCAACCTTCCAGCTGGACTGTGATTTATAAAGCGAACATTGCGTGCAGATGTGCGTGCACACGGTTTTATAAATCAGGATTTTTTTGTGCGCACGCCATTTTCGGCTTTTGAGCGCACGTACACTTTTAGTATGAATCTTTTTAATGTATTTTTAATGTATTTATTCATTTTCTATTGTAATGTGTTGATGGGAATGTGTGAATGTGGTTGTGAGCCCTGTCAAAGAGGAATTTCTGTCACCATTGGGACAGACAAAGTATTCTAATCTAATCTAATCTAATCTAATCTAATAGTTTATGTATACAAGAAAACCCAAAAAACTCACCCATTCCTCTTAGATCGGTTGCCCTTTTCTGCTGCAAATCTGAAACACAAGAAAAACACACAACAGGCAAACAAACCTTTGGGATCTTAAAGAGAGAAAATAAGCAAAATCAGCAACCATTCCAGGTCCCTAAAGATGAATCAAGACTACTGCATTAATCTGTCCCTGAAACTGTGGGTTAAGCATGTAAGTGAGTGAGTGAGCAGGTGTGTATGTCTGTGTAAATGACTGCGTGCAAGGGGAAAACAAGGCTTTACCTGAACGGCAACAAGAGTGGAGGAGGGAGGGCACAACCACGCCACCCAAGTCACCAGAAGCTTCCAAGGAAGAGACCCTAACCCCGGCCACCAGCACCCCCACGGAGGACCAGAAGAGGGCCGGGAAGGGAGGGGGGGGGGGCGGGGGGGGGGTAACCAACAGCTGCTTATCAAACCGCCTTTTCAGTTTACATTTTTTTAAGTGATCCTGATGAACCACTATACAAGCCACAATAAACTAAACCATCTGCTTTATTTCAGACTAAAGAAAATGATAACAAAAAATGGAAATTTTTACTTATAAACAGGACATGGTCATGAGGAACCAACATGCTAAAACCTGCTTCCCCATTTGAGTCAAATCCAACATGTTTTCAGGCTCCAGTTGTTTTTCGCAAACTGTGAAAATGTGCGGCAGCAGCCACAGGGAAGTTAAATGACAGCTCCAGGTGGCTGAGCAGGGCATTGGGGAGAACAAGGGGTAAGGCAGCAACTGCTGGGTCAGTGCTGGCTGATAAATAATAAACCAACTGTCAGCTGAGCTCTGTGTGTCAAAAAGAACAGAGAAAGAAGTCATATAGCCAGAAGGACGGCTGCAGCTTAAACCTCAGCTCTTGTGGTTTAGCACAGAACAAAGATCGGCTGGAGCTGATGACCAATCCTGACCTGACGAGTAAAGTTGATTGTACATTTTTTAGACATGATGGTATTTTGGTTGGAAGGCAGGCAATTTTGTTGATCCACAGTTTTATTTCAGACTAAGATTTGGACAAAAAGAATGCTCCTCTGACTTTTCATATAATACTACCATAGGGTTTATGTGTGCAAACATTCACAACTATCATCAAACGTTATTGATGCTAGTGTAATTTCCTGCCATGTTCTTACTGCTCAGATTATCAGGTAGGAGCAGTCACAGTGCCTGGCAGAAATATATATCTAAGGCACAGCCCAGATGCACATATTGATGCTTGGTTCTCTAAACTAATACTAAAATGATTCTTATTTCCCCTGGCAATGCGGTGTAGTCCACCTGGCATTGCCAGGGGAAGGATGAATGTCGATGGAAGGAACAGAGGAGATAGAGATGAGAAAGTCATGGGCAAGTATGGCATTAACAACAAGTAAATGGAAGGACAGTGGGTGGTGGACTTTGCAAGTGTGAACTTTGTGTGAACTTCAGGGAGGAGTTAAGACAGGCACTGGGTGGTATTGAAGAACAAGTAGATGAGTGCAAAACTACAGCAAGTGTTATAAACTAGACATGTAGAAACATGTTCTGATTAGCCTGGACATTTGTACAGTTTATTGTTTTCTCATATATATTTGTCTGAGTTTACACAGCACATTAAGATCCTGAAGCCTGTGCAAAGTAATGGCAATAAAAAAAAGGTAGCAGAATAGAGATTTACAGATGTTTGATGTCCTTACAGCCCACATGTTAGAAATGTAAACAAGTTGATGCTCAAACTGACATGTTCCATCATAAGAGGGAATCAGAGGATGAGCCAGCGGAGTAACACCCAGCTCAGGAGTTACAGAGGAAGTGCGTGCAAGCTTGGGTGGTGTTTTGGTGTTCGTTAGTCCACCAGCCCTAATACTCTCCCAAATACTCCCTTCCAGATGCCCCATGATGACAGAGGCTGCCACCATCAGCCACAGCCAGACACTTTACAGTGATGTGAGTTGTCGGCTCTCCCTGAGGCCGGAGCGTGCCAGGCGACAGCTGCAGGGCTCAAGATTTCTTTGCCTACAACCCCCCTTACAAAAAACATCCACATCGCCCCTTAAGCCCTTCCATAACACTCTATCTACTCCGAGCCACGTGGGGCAACAGCCTTCTCAATGTGGCCATTGTTGTGCTCCAAGCCAGCTAAGCCCTGCACATAAGAGGGATGAAAACCCCTCATCACACACACACAGCAATTGACATTAGTGTGTTTGCATGTTAAACACAAGGTTGAGGATGATGGACTGCAGTTTGATAACTCTGCAGCTGTTTACTGTGCAGAAACTCCAGAGAAGAAAAGTTAATTGTTCAAAATAGTACAGAAGAAAAGCCCTAACCTGTAACGATATTTTTCTTGAGGCACATGTTTATTTCTATTGTTTTGTTTGTTTTTTCCGCATGAAAATAACCTCTGTTTGCAGTGCAGGTGATCTAAAAACAGAACAGTTTTCTGAGGGTCTCAAAAGGCGACACACAAGCAGCGGCTTTGGCAAACATCCTTTTAATACATTAATTACTTTTCCTGTCATACATATTGAGATTTCTTTTATTTATTTATATACAAACCTGAGCATTCGGCTGTTGGTCGACATCACTCCTCCAGGTGTTTACGCCTTTAAGTTTAGACAACGTAAAACACGTTACTGTCGTAAAATCATCTTCTTCCCATCTGCGTTCCACTAGTTTTGCCTGACGCAAGGATGTGTGGCACAAAATATTGAATAGAAAATCTGAATTTGAATAAAGAGTAGTGAAACTGAAAAGTGAGAATGAATTAGGGAACGGAACTTTTCTATAGAATGAATTACAGTTTTGATTTTATTGTGATACACATTCAAGCCAATAGATTCAATTTCAAATTAGTCCATTCAGATTCAGATTTTAAAAGCAATTATTCAAATCAATCCATTCAGGTTCAAATCAAATGATTCATATTCAGATATAAAGAATTGAAATTCACTTCCCACTTGCACAAGATTTATCCCATATGTTGTGACTACTGCTGGCGTTTGCAACCGCTGTTTCCAATGTTGATTGGTGTTTTCAAATGCTGACCGATTATTATGAACAACACTGCAAGTAGGATTTATACCTACTCTTTTTTTTCGTGGTATCAATAAATACTAAGTTTTATCGTTTGAATAAAGCAGAGAAAATTGTGGCTATTTTTGTAATGTAGCTGTCAAGACTTTTTAGTTACACTGGTTGTTATGTTGTTGCATCAATACATTTGTTTTTGATTTTGGTCTTAGTGCAAACAGTCCTCTCCACAAACAACTACTGCTTGATTTTGCTCTCCATTCATTTTTAGTTACTCTTTCTAAGTTTCTTTCATTCATTCATGGATGCAAAATATGAATGGCAGTCACAATGTTTTGATTGGACAACATAGTCCCACCAGTAGCCCTTGACCGAACTGGTTTTTGACATTTATTTGAGGAACCTTTTGAGGCCAGAGAAGCACCAGTTTTCCGGTCTCTAACGCACTTCTTTATTTATGGTTGGCTGTTTAAAACGGAGGTTCCGAACTCGGCACTGGCTCTAAACCAGCTATGTCCATTGATTTGAAAAGACCTATATGAGGCCAAAGTCGTTTTAATGACAACATGGATCTTGTGTGATACAATTCATGGTTTGTTTTAAAAACCTTAAGCCATCACTCACTTTTTGCTTTATCTTGAGTATAATAGGACACAAGTTGTGAAAATGTCTGATTACCAAGACATCCAGGTTAAACACAGCACATTCTGCCGAACAGATTCAACAGCCACATTTTATAGAATATAGTAAAGAATATAGTACATCAGTAGTACATATGACTATCTTGAGACAGGATGTTGTAAGCCATCACAGGCCTCAGTACCTTCCCATTATCTATGTTTTGAGGCAGGAGCAGCAGCTTATGATGAGAGCGAGAGAAAAGGAAAATATGGCCGTATACTCTCTACACTCACTGAGGCAGAATGTACGTAGTAAAAATCTTCCCGGTTGAGTTCCTCTTTTCCCTACTCTCACAGGAACAGCCACTCTGTCCTGTTATGATTTAATATGACTAACTAAAGTGAACTCGAATTATTCTAGGCTACACTCCAGTGCTTCTATGTCACTTGCAGTGAGGTCCAAACATTTTTGAAGAATGACTGAACTTTTTATTATTTTGACTCTATGTGCTACCTTTCACCTGCATCACAATATATTTCAAAACTATTTTAAGACTATGTTAGGATAATGTCTCCTGACGCCTTCAGGCACCAGGGAGGCAATAACAAGCCTTGCATTTACTGTACATTGTGGAATTGGTAGTATGTTCAAGATGGGAAATTAGGCAAGAATGTTATTAATATTTCCAGGAATTATATGAAACAGTGATGCCTTCTTTGTTGTGCATTGCTCTATGTACATGGAGATATTTATGTTTGTAAATGTCATAATCCATTTGAAGCTTGATTTTCCTTCATCTTTGCTCTCCCTTCCTACTTTATCTCTTCATGTTTGGTACAGTTGTGACATTTTTCTGAGACGCTTTCTGTTTACAGAATAGAATAGAAGACTTTATTGTCATTTATAGTAATTGGTAGAACAAAACTAGGTGCTTTCCTTAAACAGGAATACTAAAATGCTTATTAAAATAAAAGCAAAAAAATATTTAAAGAAAATATGAATATTTAAATACCAAACAATACATTTCTCAGTAGTTATGTGCAGGGAACCCTGAATAGTAAAGTGACTGAACAAGAATAAAGTAGTGTTGTATGTGTATGTATGTAAATACTATTGATGATGCAGGGAAGTAGTTTCATGCTTATTATTATTGGTTAGTAGAGCGGTTATTGTGTCAAGGTTGACATTTATTCATGGAACAAATAACACAGATGAAGAAGCAGTCTGCTTGTGTAGATCTAATTGATGCGTAACATCTGCCAGAGGTAACAAACCCAACAGGTGGTGGTGGGCCGGGCCAGAGGGGTCAGAGGAGATGGAGCTGATTCTGCTGAGGCAGCAGGATCCAGATACAGCATCCTATACATTTGTCTGTGGTGTTCATCACTCTCTGGAGTGCTCTCCTGCCCTCTGCTGTGCAGCCAACATGCGGTGCTGTGCAAGTTCATACTTCTCATGAACTAGTTTAAAGTTACTACTACTACTACTACTGTCATTTAGCAGACGCTTTTATCCAAAGCGCCTGGGGAGCAATTAGGGATAAGGGCCTTGTGGAACAAGATTGTTTTGCTTGTAATAAGAAGATAAATCTTGTCCCACTTGCAGATTTTTCATACTTATTTCAAGTGAAAATGTACTTGAAACAGGTGAAAACTGTCAAATAACAAGTTATTTTTCTGTTAATGACTCTTGTTTTAAGTGTAATTAGATTTTTTGACTAAAAATGAGACATTTTAACTAGAGATAAGACAAATATTCCTGGTAAGATTTTGAGTTTTTGCAGTGTGCATTGTGGGTAATGTAGTGTGAAGTCGTCGTCTCGTCGAGTATTTAAATGTGTGCGCCGCCCGCTGCTGAAATGTGGGCAGGGCAAACAAACAAACAGTGTATAAATATACCTCAGCATCACACAGACATTTGTTCCACTTCATCCCACTAAGGCCCCGTTTACACGTAGCCGGGTATTTACAAAAACGGAGGCGTTTTCATGCGTTTTGGCCGTTCGTTTACACGGAAACGCAGCTCAAAGTCACCAAAAACGATCATTTCTGAAAACTCCGGCCAAAGTGGAGATTTTAAAAAACTCCGTTTTCCCGTTTGCGTCTAAACGGAGGAAAACAGAGGAAAACGGAGATTTAAGCTTCAGAACGTCACATTATGCACCAGAAACTCACCAGCGTCATGTGTGCGACCTGTGTTTACAATTAGTTTGGCCACCGTCAATATTTTCTTGTATTTTACCTGTTTTATATTCTAAAGTCACACTTAAAAGTAACTCCCCCCCCCCCGTCCAGCCTCCTGCTCATTCAAGCCTGTGAGCGCGTCAGCCAGCAGCATGAAGCCTGAATTATGGTTCCGCGTTCAATCGACGGCGTAGGGTACGCGGCGACGCGCATCGTACGTGCGCATCGCCGCGTACCCTACGCCGTAGGCTCTGCGTTGGTGTAACGCGGAACCATAAATCAGCCTTAACTGGAAGTTACACACGTGTCATTTGTTGATGTTTTTCCAGGATTCTGATTGGCTGGCATGACGTTAACAGCGTTTTCATGCGGGTCCGTGTAAACGAGGATTTTTTTGAAAACGTAGAGGGGAAAATATCCGTTTTTGTAAATACCCGGCTACGTGTAAACGGGGCCTAAGACACATCATTGTCATTAGTGATGGGCACAATAAGGGTGGTATCATCTGCAATTGTAATGAAGCTCTTGGTGGTTCAGGAAAAGTAGTAACGATATGGGTCTAGTCAGGACACGGGGGGCAGGAATAACCTTTACTGTAAACGGTTTATTGTATCTTTATGGCATAGAACAGATGCACAGGCAACTTCTGTGTGTGTGTGTGTGTGTGTGTGTGTGTGTGTGTGTGCGTGCGTGCGTGCGCGCGCGCGTGCGTGCGTGCGTGCGTGCGTGCGTGTGTGTGGTTTTAAATGAAAGAATAAAGGAAATCAACATTATAGTACTAAATTTAGTACTATAATGTTGATTTAGATCTTTACTGTTACACAATTTAAATAGAGCAAATAATTGCTAATGATAATTTACGACAGGAATAACGATTAAAGGCTAAATAAAAGGGACAGATAAAGGAAATAATCACTCAATGCAAACTAGTGGTAAATTATCACATAAGTAGCAGTTAGACTTACAACAACACTTATAATCGCTAACAGTCACTAAATGTCAACACTTACCTGTGGTCATGGACGCGCACAAACTGAGAAAACCAACCCAACTATATGATTAACTGTAACTGTTTCAGTGAGTCTGCTGCTTCTCCTGACATCCAGCAGGCGGAGTGAAGAGAGGGGACAAGCCCAGACTTGTTGTGGGCAAAGGGCGAGCAGAGGTAGGGGAGAGAGAGCAGGCCATATGCAAAGGGGAGGGGGGGTGTAACAGGTAAGGTCCCTGAGCCTTTTGCACAGCAACCTAATGTCAGACAGTATTATAGTTTTAACAGGAGTCACTGAATCAAGAACCATAGCTGTTTTGGGAAATAAATCCGTCCCTGCAATCCCTGGGGAGGGTTGGGAGCCGCCGCCTGGCACCAAGGGGCACTAAATGAGGACCACTACCAGAACTCAAACCCTAACAACCATGGAACTAGGGCTGTTCGATTTTGCCCAAAAATAAAATCTCGATTTTTTTCTCTCAAAATCCGATTTTCGATTACGATTACGATTATTTTGTGAATTGACAAAAGGCAAAGAAATTATTTCAAATATGCTGTTTTTTTATTGAACATTTGCCCCATTGGGCTTTAAGTGCAAACTTTGCTCTTATTAAACCAAAAATGAATGAATAAAGTGCAAAACTCTGTAAAATAAGTTGAAAAAAAGTTTTAAAAAATATAATAAAATATAAAGTTTTATCTCTGAAAAAAAAAAATCAGCAAATCAGCACTTGCAAACATACAGTAAGCTATATTTCCAATTAAATAAAACAAGACATTTTCTAATTAAACTAAACTGGGTCTTTGCATGCTAAATAATAATGCAACCCATGAAGGAGGTAGAGGTGTGTAATGTCAGTCATTACATTTGCTATTCACATTTGCAAGTTTTTTGCAAGGAACACGAGCCGGTCTACCACATCTGGCTTGAGGGATGCCCGGTGGCTTTTACAATGCCCCCTCCTACACTAAAGAGCCTCTCCCATGGGGCACTTGTCGCAGGTATTGAGAGGTATTTCCATCAATCATTAATATGGTATCAATCATTAATATGTGTGCAGACAAGGTAAAAAAAAAAAAAAAGTGAAAAATCGATTTTACGATTTTCACGTTTTAACATCGTTCTAATTACATAATCGCGATTACGATTTAAAATCAATTAATCGAACAGCCCTACATGGAACCAGACCACAACACACAGTAGTTTTACATGCAGCAGAGAAATTGGATTTCTGATTGTATCAGATAAAGACATCCAGAAGACCCAATCAATTGTCTGAGTTTACATGCTGTTCAGAGAATGGGATAAATGTCCAGAGCATGGCTGACTCTGTGACGCTATGTGGCGCTGTAACCATGGTAACCATTTCAACAAAGAGCCACTTCTGGTTGACCTCCACTTAACAACAACAAAGAAAGATGTCGTACGAGGACCTGGACGAGGCCATAGCAACGTACATTTCGTGCATTATGTACCTCTTAGTTATGTTTATGAAAAGAACAACGGAACTTTTGGCTGCAGTGATAAAAGAAGAACAACACCTGCACGCGCCGTCCCCTTTCACTTCCGGGTGAATGCCCCAGAGGAAATTCTCCAGCATACTCAGACCAGCCCCCCCGTCTCGCACTCAGTCAGGGATGCCGATTTCTCCCAGTGGCCAGCCGCGGTACTGCAACAAAAAATCCCATGGGGCCCAGAAAGCTTTTTTCCCATTGACCGCAATAATAAAAGAGAAGCCTCTAAAACTGTTCACAGGAACCTCCAGCTGTAATCACCGCCAATTACTAATCTTTGTATTCTATATTTTTAAGTCATGGACTTTATATCCGTCAAAAATGTTTTATAACGGCCAGAAAAGTCAAAGAAAAGTCTCTTTCTGGGCGTGACGTCACGGCTGACTCAATGGATGTATTATATTAATATATATTATATAATTATATTATATTAATACATTCATAATATATGTACTATACATGTAATAATATACATTAATTAATATATTATATTAATACATATTATATTAATATTCGCGTCATGATGGGGCATGATGGGAGGCCCCAGAGCATCATGGGAGGTGACTCAACTGCGCATACTCTATGGGCCCCTTAACACGGAAGTAAACCCAGAAGTCCGGAACTTTTTCGACGTATGCACTGGGAGAGCACATTACATTGAAATGAATGGGCGGCCATTTTCCTATATCCTATCCAGTTATTTAATACATCCATGACTCAGACTGCAATATCTGATGTCTCCGTATACATGGCGTTAAAATTCCGACTATGAACGAATTATCTAGGTGTTGTTATCCGATTATTAAATGTCCGAAATAGGTCCGAAGTAGATCGGATTAAGGTGTTTACGTGCAGTTTAAAAGTCCGAACGATGTCTTATACGATCAGAAATCCGATTGAACTGCTGCATGTAAAAGTACTGACAGAGGGACCAATTCAATTCAATTCAATTCAATTCAAATCGCTTTATTTATCCCCTAGGGGCAATTTTAAAGGCATGACAGCAGCTTAAGGACATACAAACAAACACACAGGACCAAGAAGAGCAAGGGGAAATCCACTACCTCCCATTCCAACATGACTTATCCACAAACACAAACGTAAAAAATATAGTCATACTCATATGTACAAGCTTATTTATAGCGTTAGAGACACCGATTTAGGTTCACCTCAGATCGTTATCCCTGTACTTATTGTAAATCATCAGTCTGATCCTTTTCTTAAACAAACTCATTCTTGGATATTGCTTCAGTTCTTGGCTGAGTTTATACCAGACCTTCACACCACCGACTGAAGTGCACATTCTCGTCATGGTTGTTCAAACACTCCTGGTTCTGAAGTTAAGGATTCCTCTGTAACCTTAACCCTCCTCTCTAGCAGGAAAGAGTTTCTGTATGTCATCTGGTAGTTTCTGGCTTCATACATCAGCTGAGCTGTTTGAAACTCTACCAGGTCTGGGAGTTTTAGTACGCAGGAGTTTATAAATAGCTCATTAGTGTGGTCCTGGAAACCTGCCTTATGAACCGTTCTGATGGCTCTCTGGAGTGTGCACAACGGTCGGAGTGGGGATTTGTAGGTGTTGCCCCAAACTTTGTTAGCTTTGTTATTTAATAAATATTTAGCTTCACTGAGGACTGAAATACTTGTGGATACTTTAGCTTGAACATGTTGAATGTGAGGTTTGCAGCAGATCTTGTGTCAATGACCACACCCAGAAATTTAATTTAATTAATTCTGTCTATATTTACACCCTCTATTATGACTTTTAAATCACTGTTCCCCTAACGATTTCCAAACAACATAAACTTTGTTTTGTCCAAATGTAACGATCATTTATCAATCTGTTCAACTCTGAGAACTCATAAGCTTCTGTAAAGAAAATATTTATATCATCAGCAAACAGGACAAATTTTAGTACTTTTGAAACTCTGGATATGTCATTGAATTATAGAATAATGCGTTTAGGTCCCAATACTGACCCCTGGAGGACATCACATACAGTACAATGTCCAAGCATGATGTTTGAAAGTCACCTATTTTCACAAATTGCTGCCTGTTGCTCAAAATACTTTTCTTCCAGTGTAAAACCACTCCCCTGACACCATAGCGCTCAAGTTTTTTTTAATGTCATGATTTTTTTCCTCCAAAGATGTTCTGCACTTCAAAGTTCCTCTTGTAAAACACAGATTCCCTCCCTCTCTTCCTCTATAGCCCTTTTCCACTGCTTTCTTTACTGTCCTTTCCTTAACCAATTTTGCTATTTATCTGTGCTGTCTAAACTGACCTGACTGTGTCCTCTCACATGATACACCCCAAACCTCTCTACACCATGTGAATACATTATGTCTCCCATCTATTCTAATCTCTCTGTTGCATTCCCCCTAAGCCTGTTTAAATATGGAGGATTTTTTGTGCCAAAATTAGATAAATAAATACATCATTAATTAATTAAATTGGGAATGAAATATATCATTAATTAATGAAATATGTCATTAATTAATTAAAATACAATTCATTTTAAGTAAAAATATATATTTATTATTTCAGCATTTAATTAATTAATGACACATTTAAATTTACATTTCATGATTCAGCAACACGAAATCATTAATTAAATGTGTCATTAATTAATTAAATGCAGTTTTACATTTCATGATTCACACGCAACACGAAATCATTAATTAAATGTTTCATTAATTAATTAAATGCTGAAATAATAAATATATATTTTTACTTAAAATGAATTGTATTTTAATTAATTAATGACATATTTCATTCTAATTTTAATTAATTAATGACACATTTAATTAATTAATGACACATTTAATTAATTAATGATATATTTCATTCCCATTTTAATTAATTAATGATGTATTTATTTATTTAATTTTGGCACAAAAAATCCTACATATTTAAAATGATCAACAAGTATTTGTTTACTGTTTCCCATTCTTTATTATAATTTGCATCCCTTCTTACCTCCTCCTCAATTACGGTATTACTGTTATCCTGCGAGCTGTGGCTCTCTACCTGTCACTGGAGTTCATCCAAATGACTTCTTAAAAAGTACTGCCTAAAGTACTGCCTACTGCCTGTCCTTTCTTTAATAAACACTTTGTCTGTCCCTAAACTGTTCTAGGGCCTTTGATTAATGTTACTTTTTATTATCCACAAGGACAAACCTGAAGTATCTTATTCTTTATGATACTACCTTTAATTCTGTCTAGCCCTGGAGTCACATATCCGTGGCATTGTCATGTCCGTTCCAAGATTTGTTACCATGTCATCTATCTGTTGTAGTTTTGGATTGAAATAAAGAGATAGGGTGGGAATTTCAGTGCAAATTCAGGTAGTTCAAGCATCTGGTTAGGATAACTCCTGTTCACCTCCCTGGAAAAGTGTTTCTGACAAATCCTACCAGGAAAAGGCCTCAAGGCAGACGGAGGCCGGCGAGGGGAGGGGTTTGGTGTCCTCTTAGAGGAGCTAGATGAAGTATGAAGGGGAAAAGAAAGTTGGGACTCTTTGCTTAGGCTGCAGCCCCTGTAATCTAAACCTTGATAAGCAGAATTTGGTGGGTGGGTGGGTTGAGGGGATGGTCTTTAAGACACACAAAAAATGATAAAAGACTGTAGAGCCTACTCAGATTAGATTTAAAAAATGCTAACATTTTATATATTGAGGATTAAAGTTTTTATGAAAATATCAAAGCAAATTTGCCCTTTTTTCATACAAGCACGAAGCAATCTTTCAGCTTCTCTCTTCTTTTCTTTTTCTTTTCATTATTTTTTTTTTATTATTCGGAATCACACGAGCATTACAACAGCATAACATAAGCATACTCACATTATATCTCTACTGCGATCAATTTTTCTTTTTTTTTCTTTTTCTTGCAAACAGAAAAAAGAACAAAAATGTAAACAAGGGGTGTTTTCAAGAGAAAAAAAAAACAACTTTATGTGAAGACAAATGGGTAAGTGAAATACATCTCAAACAAAAGCAGGGCCTCTCAGGGAAATATAACTTTTCCAATCTTCCCAGATTGCTTCAAATTTGGATTGTTGCAGCCTCAACGTTATCCTCTCCATTAAACAGATACTGTGAAATATGTCATAACAATCATCTAAGCCACTTCTTGGTAATAGCTTTTCGCGCAGCTACACTTAGCAAACCAAACAGGTATCTTGATTCCACAACCATAGATACAGAGTGCGCAAATCCAAAAAGAAGTTCGTCCCAGTTAAAAGCAACATCTGACCCGGAAATCCTCACTAACTCTGAATGGATTTTATGCCAGAAAACATTTACTTTTGGACAGACCCAAAACATATATAAGAGACAAACAGGACATCAGTTAAAGGCCATTTGCATTTTATTTGGTGCTGGTAACTGTTTATGGAATGACTTAAGTTTTTAGCACTTACAGTGAACATGTTGGCTGACAATTAGTTTGGTATTTAATGCCTCCAGAGCTTTTCAGTTTGAAGGTGAGAACTAGTTTCATGTACTGCTTTTTGAGCCCATCAGTGTGAAACCAGTAGAGGAGTTTACTGTCAGTAACTAGTTGCATGTTGGATTCTTTTTCACACTAGAGGGAGCTGTTGCATCATAATGTAGTATAGCTGTCTCATCCAAGACGTCAATGTTTCAAATCATTTATGTAGACTGATTTAACACTAGAAGTCCCAGCATTTTTGTGTCTACCTACAACACCCACAGAGGGCCAGTTGACCCGAAGGCTCTTAGCTTATACCCTAATCACTCATTTCGTTACGGAAATGAGTCTGTTAGTGGCACACGGCAGGAGCACAAGCACGCTGAGCCACAAACATACGTGTGCCTGTTGCTTAAAATACTTGTACAAGCTTGTGTCTGTCTAAAATCCTGAGATCCCTATTTCAGACCTGTCAGGAATTGGTTCATCCCAATGACAAAGGGGTGGAGCTGGACAACATAACCTGCTTACGCATTCATAACCAACACCTCCATGACCCAGCTTCACCTTGAATAAAAATAAATTAAAAATAAAATAAAAATGTGAACATGCTAACGACCCATGTGACTGCAACCAGACTGACAAGGCACTGTTTGATGGACAATTTATCACATTTTCATGTAGCTTGCTCTCAAAAGAGAGGTCATTCCTTTTGTTCTGAGATGGATAAATTCCTCACTGCACATAGCCATAAAGACATAAACTGGACAAGTGGGAAGGATCAACAGGAAGGAAGAAAGGGGTCAACACACAAGTTTTTTCCTTTGTTGCTGAGATTTATTGATTAAAAGAAATTAGTACAATTTTTTTTTTTTTTTACAAAAAATAAAAAAAACTATGCATTATCTGGATACAGTGTTAGAGTGGCAGTGAGTGAGTACATTTGAGCAATCACACACAAACCCGGCACGGCCATGGCGTCTCCCTTCTGCATTTGCCACATGTGTATCTTTGGCAGTCAACACATCGCACCGTGGGATGATTGTCCTTATATTGTTTTTTTTACATGACACTTGGCTCTTTTTCCTGGGCTAGGTGTGGAGGGTTGTTGCCAAAGTGATTGTTGTTTTTGTGCATTCTTACTGTTATTTCTGAGTCATTGCACAGATATTTTGTTGTTGTTGTTGTTATTATTTTGGTGGTGGTAGTATTTATTTATTTGATGTTTGGTGCCATTGTTCATACTAAATTAGCTTTAGTGTTTTATCAAGATTTTACTTCCTCCTCTTACAGTTCTTTTGTCTGTTCATATTGTGGTATTTGCAATTCTGTTTTCAAAACATTAATATTGAGAGAGAAACGCACTGGCAATTCCTAAATAATTGTTCATTTACGAGGGAGGGGGCACCACAAAGCACTTGTGCTTAGGGTATCCACATGGCTAGCAACGGCCCTGAAAGCAAGCAGCACTGTGACAATCAGGTTTGTTTTTTATTTACTGTATCCAGTGCATTTAACACCATCCATCCTGTATCACTACACAAGAAACTCCACAATCACCTGGATTGCTGGGTGACCTGACAAACAGACCACAGTTTCTGAGACTGAATGGTTTTGTGTCTGACTAAATGGTCAGCCGCACAGGAGCACCACAGGGGACCGTACTTTAACTGTTCCTCTTCACGCTGTACACCTCTGACTTTCAGTACAAGTCCAAGTCCTGTCATCTGCAGAAATACTCAGATTACACTTCAGATGTGAGGTGTATCAGTGATGGACAAGAGACTGAGTACAGACAAATGGTGGGCCGTTTTGTGGCATGGCGCGGGAACAATCATCTCATCTTGATTGTGAACTATACAAAGGAGATGATTGACAGAGGAGATGATTGTGGATTTTAGTAGAGCCGGGGTTAAGTTTAAAACCTTTTTCCATTGTGGGAGAAGAAATGGAGGTGGTAGAGGAGCTTTAATTCCTCTGTGTTCACCGGGACAGCAGAGAACAACACTGACGCTGTTTATATGAAAAGACAGAGCAGACTTTACTTCTTAAGAAAGCTTAGATCCTTCAGTGTTTGCAGCAAGCTGTTGTCTGTCGGGGAGAGTTAAATCACATCTGCAGTCATCTGTTGGGGGAGCAGCATCAGAGCCTGTGACGTAAGGAAACCAAACAAACGGATGTAGAGGGCTGGCTCTGATCTGGGGACTGTTCTGGAGCCTTTGGCATTGATCTGCAAGGGAGGATATTTTATAAAAAGAAAAAGATCAAGGACACATACTCGCATCCTCTTTGTTGTTTATTTCTTGCTTGTGTTGTTCTTTCAGATGTAAGTTGTTTTGGATAACTGTGTCTGCTAAATGACAGTAGTAGTAGTTGTAGTAGTAGTAGTAGTATCAACAGAGTGTCTTCAGTCAGAGGTTTATTCAGATCCGCTGCACAACAGACCACTACAGGAGATCCTTCAGACTGCTACCGGAAATTCTTCCTGCCCAAAGCAATAACCCTCTAGAACAACTCTTTGAAAATACTTATATCACAACTGCAACAATACATTTCCCGTTAGGGCTAAATAAAGTATTTTCGAATTGATTTGAATTCGCAATGACTTTAGGGCAGGGAAGTTGGAGGGGGGGACGTGGTATTCTGCCAATTTCTGCTGCTTTGCCAAAAAATGCTCCCTAATGGTTTTCTACGTTTGCAGAGCTACAATTTTACTGTGTTTTACTCCCTAAACCACTTCCTTTCCCATATATATATATATATATATATATATATATATATATATATATATATATATATATATATATATATATATATATATATATATACAGTATATATAGAAGAGATGGCCTTTATATATATCTATGTTCCTTTCCCCCTAAATGGTCCTTGTGGCTTGCCAGGCCGTCATTGTAAATAAAAATGTGTTCTTAATGACCTGCCTGGTTAGTAAAGGCCAATGACTGAATGAATATCAAATAAAGCGATAGAATTGTTTTTTTTACCTGTTTATCGTATAATGTTGACAAAGTTTAATGCAATTCATGTCATGGGTAGTGTATTGCAAGAAATGATGCAAACTTTGAAAATCGATTGTGCGCATGCGCAGAACCACAAAGTAGCATTTCTAGGCAGGTAGCAGAAATTGGCAGAACAGTGGCAAGGCGAGTGTTGCGGCAGGGATCTGGATGTTGTGGGGGAGTGGCAGGAAGAGAAGCTACAAGGAAAAGGACAGTTGTAAAGCGGTTCCACTCCAGTCGGCATAGAAGGTGCTGAGGTCATCAACGAGGGCTTGGTTGGCTTCAGCAGTGGGGGCAAGGTGTTTCGTGTAGCTGGTGATCTCCTGCAGGCCTCTCCACACTGATGCTGGATTGCTGGCTAAAAGGTTATTCCTCAGCAGCCGACGTGAGGATTATGAACGTATAGTGTGAGCAGACGGGTCGCATCAGAGCATAGGGTCATACAGTGTGAGACCATTACTCGTGGGCCGTGAACTTTTGAACTCAGCGACCTAGTCGTGCAGTGTGAGATGGGGCTGAATCAAACGATTTAAAATATGGCACAGTGTCTGCCCAGCTTAAGCTGCACGCTGGACAGTGCGATATTCACCTGTTACTGAGGTCCAATCTGTTGTTGTTTCTGGTGGGACACCTTACATGTTGTCTTGATTTAGAAAGTTTACGGTGGAGTTTTGCTCCGATTAAGTTTACTTAAATAGTAACCAGAGTTAGTGTGTTCCTGTAATAAACAAGTGATCTGTTCAGCCAGGCGTTTGGGATGCAAACAAAGGTGAAAGAGAACTCTCGCATTGAATAAAAAGGCTTACAGTTCAGAACAAAGAACTCCAAATTCATGTCAAAATATTTAAAAAAGGAATGTGACATCTGTTCACCAAACTTCTGTATATAGAAGCATATTCCCCTGCTGTTTGTTTCCCCCCATAGGTCTTCCATTGGTGGATGACTGCATGGCCAGTGAGACCAGTGAAAAGTCCTATGAAACCCTACTGGGTAGGGTTAAGTGTTTACTCTATCCTATAATAACAGTGTGTGTGTGAGAGAAATTGACTGATGCATGTGATGCCAAGATAAACAATCAAAGTAAAATCTAAATTGGCTAATCAAAATGATGGTGTTGCAACCTAAAACGAGTGCCACTCTAGAAGAACTGCAAGATGAGAAAGCATAAAAATAAAGGAATTAGTTCTGGCCATGGATGGAGAGGATGAGAAGAAAGAGCACATGTTTTAGGGGAGACAGGTGGCCAGAGAAGATGGTATTTTGCGGGAGAGTTGAATTCAGATCGAGAGGCATGGGAGGGCGATAGACGGGAATGGGCTTAAGAAGTAATGTTGTTGGGCAATATGTTCCATGCAATGCTACAGGACCTGAAGTCCCAATCCGCTCTCTTGCAGAGCAGATCCTGGATTGGATCTGCTCATGCTCCCTCACCTCACCACAGCACTCCACACCACCGTCTAGCTGCAGTACGGGACTATAATCCACTGCCACCACTCCCCAGCTTCCACTCAGATGACTCCCACCAATGCTGACATCATCTTTCTTGCAACAGCTTCAATTGCTGGATAAGCGTGAAATTGAGGTTCAGCACTATAATAATTAATTTGCACTGCAACAATTTTTGTACGTACATGTAAAATGACAGTTAATTCTTAATTTGCATGAGTGTGACTTTGAATTAAAAAAAAATAATTTGAATCTTGTGTCTTTAATCATGCCCAATCATGCTGCTGCTGCTTTCAGGATGATAACTTTTGAACTCATTAGCCTGGACATAATGAGCGATACTTTATGTCCTGTTATATAAGTGTATCAATTTTAAGGCAAAAGGAATTAATAATATTGAATGGGCTTTATAAGTACTCTTGAGGAATAGAACTGCTGCTTTTATTATGATAAATTGACCGCATACTTACTAGACACACATTATTTAGTTCTGGGACAGGTGAGAATGGCAATGAAAGAGACTCTGGAATGCATGCCAGCTTCATTAGTTCCCTATTTCTCTTGTGTAAGGACTGACAGTAAAACAATTTTAGATTTCAAATGTATTTATTGTGTTTGACTTATTTATCCTAAAATACCTCCACTATGTAGTAATACTGTATCGATGAGGTCATTCAGCCGTGGAGTACTGCACATCTGGTTGGACCCCAAAGATCGCATTAAATTATTATATGGGGGGATTTTTAGTTGAAACATAGTGTCTTGTGTTCCTCTCTTTCAGTTTTAGTGGCTAACTGAACCACAGTTTTTTTCTCTTTCTCTCCCCTCTGATTGGTTATCGCCACGTTTATCTAATCCTCTTAAAAAAAACCCAGAGGCTTCATCCAATCCCCTGAGCCAATCCGTAGTCTCCCTGCCCCCTTCCTCTCTCGTCCTCTCGCATTCTCTCCCTCTCTCCCTCTCTCTCTCTCTCTCTCCCTCACACACACACACACACACACACACACACACACACACACACACACACACACACACACACACACACACACATACTTCCATGAGGGAGAGGCGTTTTTAATCCAACTGGATTATGTTGTAAATTGGACAACAGTAGAGACAAGCAGAATCTCTGCTGACTGCTGCATTTATGAGTTCCAAAATATCTGCAAGGGGGCTAAATGTAAACTATTCACGTGTCTGCTTTTTCTGGGAGCAATCTGGTAGAACCGTGAAAAGGCTAAAGAAACAGGTTTAGAGATGGAACCTCTACTTTACTTCTCGTGGATTCGGTCTGAAAGATTTTTGTTTTTTGTTTTTTCGTCTTCTTGTGGCCCCAACATTGTTTGATACATGATTACTTTATTTCTTTGGCTTTTGGAATATTCTGGAAGTTTACCCGAGAAGGATGAGAGGCTAAAACAAGAAATGGAGAGAAGAGAACCAGCTGCAAGAGATGTTTATTCAGACACAAGAGAAAGAAATTACCTTCCACTCTAAATATTGCAGTCTAATGTGTCTAGGCAACATGAGGAAAATTTTTCCTTTAAAATTGTTATCATTCTCTTGAACCTGGACAAAAATTTTTTTTTTTTCATTTTGTGAAACTGCCTTCAGTATTTTGTAATACAACCTGCAAGGAATTTCAGTAAATAGATAGAGAGAACAGATAGAATGAGGAAACTCTTGAGGATTCTGGCATTTTTCTTCCTGTGGGTTATGGCAGAGAGTCAGATGAAGATCCCACCAGAGACGTAAGTACCCTCTTCCTTGACTTCCGTCTGTGCTTCTTGGTTTTTTCTAAAAGTTGTGATAAAGCAGTTGCACAGCAGTTAGCTGATTTAACGTACTGATTTGTCCTTTTTTTCACCCCTATGTTTTTTATGATTAAATGGGTTAGCTTTTGTGCTATAGCATTTCAACAGTTGCATAATTTTTTAAATATTTATGACAAGTACATCCTGCCATGTTGTATATCCCTGCAAAGGCAACACTCTGTAGAGGAAATAATACACTTAAGATCAGATAATTTCACTAAATGTTATTAACGTTCAATCATTTACATAATGGGGTTCGTGATTCGAAATATCTGAAATTTAAGGGATCTGAGCTGTTATATTCAGGTTATTTTATCAAATACGTAGAAGCTCATGTAAACATATTTGAGAATTGCTTCTTAGATGGGTATTTTTTTATTGGAATGGTTGATTTATAACTGAAACATGGGGAAACACATGGGAAACACAGGAGGGAAGTGGGTAAAATGCTTGAATGATTTTCTTGTATTTGGTTATATAGTCATACTAATAGGACCTGGTAATCTCAAAGGATGACAGCTTTGTAAAACAATACTTTGTTTAACAATACTTCATAAACAATAGATATAAGTGATCTTGTTCTACATTAATGAAGCTACACTCAGCACATTCTTTTTAAATTATATAATCTGAATGTCCTGAGGGAATTAACCGTGGGTCATCAGGCTGTAGTTTTCCCCCTGGATTCATTGAAATCTGCTCTCCTTTCTGAGTCAGAATAGGCTGTAATATTCCCTATGCTGTAACAACTGCTTTGAAGGATATGACATCCTTGCAAGTGGCTGTAAAAACTGTATACTTAAGTCTCACAGCAGACATTATCTTTTGTATCACTAATTTCAGTTTAAATCCAACAAAAAGTCCTTAAACTTCCCTTTTTAAACATTTTTGTTTTCCAAGATATTTCCCATGACCTCAAATCCAAAATGTGAATGTGTACTGTGATTACAAAGCATCATTATATTGTTATGGCACAGTGATGGAGCAATATGCCTCCGTCCACTTTCATCACTATGACAGTTTGGATGGCCTCCAGGCCCCATAATAACCTCAACAGCATAAAGTGGGTAAATAAAATAATGAATGAACCCTATTCTATTTTAACTTGACATATCTTCCATACGACTGGCCAGTTTTCTGTAACCAGTGACTTTTGAGAGAAAATTCACAGACAAAACGAGGTACGTCAGAGAAAGCAACACTAGCTAGTGTTGCCAACTTGCCACTTGAGATAATGGTTCTGCATAATGCCACACATAAATCGTCTTATTTTCTTCTGAATTCAGGGCACATTATCCAACCTGACACGACTGGAAATCATTTAATAAATCTGATGGTTGTCTGCAAGAGAAGATAGATCACCTTTTGCTCTAATATGGGTGGAAAAGTGCGTGTGTTAACTGAGATGGATGCAAAAGTCCAGACGGTTGAAGGGAATGTGATAGAATTTATCTGGTAACATCTGGTTCTAAAGGCAATGTTTGAAACCTTTGTTTCATAAAAGAAATGTTGTTGTTCTCAAAGCCCTCTGTATTCACAGTCACTCTTGTTAGGTTTAGGAAGAATAATGAATTGATACTTGATTTTGTGTTGTTTTACTTTCAGGTTACACTTTTCCATCTATGCTGAACAAACAGCTGTCACTATAGGAGGAATTATATGCTATATTGTATTGTATTGGTTATTTCTCACCTCAGCTATTGTAATACTCTAAGCAGGTTCCCATTCATGGGTTATAAAACTCCTACATAATATGGTGTGTGGTGTTTATTCAACCAAGAGGACAACTGGTTCATTCTAACAATTAACCAAGAGGACACATGACTCCATTACTTATTGAACTTAAATTATTAAATTAAATTCACTAATGCGTCCCTACAGAGTAAAACCACGTATGAACCCAGACATGTAAACAGTAATACAGATATATGCTATTTCACTTCCACTGCATTCCTCTTAGGAGCAATGTCTCGTACTAGTTTACTCGCACAGTAAACATTTGTTTCTATTCTATAATGATGGAACAACCTACAAAATGTTTAAAGAGCAGGGTCAACCCCACTTGAGAATCTCATGAAGATTTATCTCTTTAGACAGCACATCTAAAACATCAACACTCCTAACTCAACTATTCTAGTTTTTGATGCTTGAATGTTATTCCTTAGTTGCGTTAAAGGATATAATAAATGTGACTTAAAGGTGAATTAAATTGACTAATTCCATCTTTTAACAGTGGAGTAATGTTATTCCTGTAGTTCAGTTGGAATTTGTCTAAACAAGTCAAAAAAAGCAATAGGTGTGTTTCCTTAACCCTTGAAATCGCACAAATAGGAATTGTGAATAGAACAAATATGTCTGATGGAAAAAAAAAAATACTCAAACTCTTATAGATCACAAAAAAGATTTAATGCTTGCATGAGTTTTTTTTTTTAGTTAAAAAAAAAAGAATATTTCTTAAAACTACAAGGGAAACCAGATCAAGTGACATACTGTACTACTTTTCTCTCGGAACTGGCTCCCCTGGGAGCATAACGGGATTGGAAAAAACAATTTGCTGGCCAAGCTTCTCAAAGTTCACCAACTCTTAGACAAAAAAAAAAAAGATCAAAAGATATCAAACAGTTTCTGTCCCTGCTTAAAGCTTTCAAAGAGTCTTCCATGAACTATCCATATATTATTACACAACTGTCTCTCTGCCAATAACCACAGCTGATTCATGTGAGCAGTTTTTTCTGCATGCAATGTTTAAAATTCGATCCAAGAAACAGAGACAGACCCATGACCCCAGAAAAGCTTACCTGGTTGTCTATAGAACTAGGAGATCATGGACTTTTTTTTGCTAAGCCAAGACAGAAGATGCATATTCCTTCTAACAATTCTGTGTGACTTTTTGATTTTGCAATAGACATTTAAAACATACATTCATGGCAATACATATATTTTTTATTTTCAGTTATATCAAATATAATTTCTAAATTTAAGAATATGCAAAGTTACTGCATATTGTGTTTTTGGCTCTGGGTTCTAGTTTTCGATACATATTTCATATTTCAATATAATATACATTTCAAAACAATATATGTTTTGAAAAAAATATTTCAAGACACTAAAAATTGTCTTGTTATGAAAAAGGGATTGTGCTTTTTTATTTTGCATTTTCATGTGATGCATTACTATTTTACGGCACTTTTGCTATATGTCCAGTGCTGAAGTTTTTCTGCTGAAGTAATGTGCAAACACTCATCAGAATAAACATGCCTAAAGGCTTGTCTTAGGAAAACTTTGACAAAAAAGTTTTAAATCCACCTCAGATGCTTATCACTGTTTATACTAGACCTAAAACCACACTGCTGGAGGTGGTTCAGAAAAGGTTCAGCAACAGTGAACAGAATCAGAATGAACAGAAAAAAAAAGAAAATCCCAGGACATTTTGATGCCCAACTGCATATTTGTTGCCTGTTTAATGCAGTTTAATGGAAGTCTAGCTTGCTGCTGCTTGTGTTTGGGATGGTTCTGGTTGTGTTCAGGGTGGTTCATTCCTATGCTCCCCACAGGAATGAACAGGTTTTGCGTTGCCACAGTAACATTGCTCCATACAAATTAATGTACCTATCCTCGCCATGTAAGCTGTTACGCTCCTCCTCAATTTCTCAAAAACTGTAATAGCTAGCATAATGAGGCTTCAATATGTTGTAGTCCAAAGCATCCCAAGTCTTTGAAAATTTGAATGTTGGTTCTACGATAAAGTGTTGCCGAGCATCAGGCCTCCAAAATCAGCATATCAGCATTAGCATTAAAAAGTAAAACTGTGTTCTTTGGCTTGTGTTTGTAGCGTATTAGCGCGTTAATTGCGATTAATTAATTACAGGCATATTTAGCGAGTTGTTTTTTAATCACTAAATCTATTTTTTTACGACGGAGTATTAAGGCCAAACTAAGACAAAAAAAATTTGGAAATTACGAGAATAAATTCATAATATAATGAGAATAAAGTTGTAAAATTACGAGAATAAAGTCATAATGTTGCGAGAATAAAGTTGTAATATTATGAGAATGAAGTCGTAATATTATGAGAATAAAGTCGTAATATTACGAGAATAAAGTCGTTATATTACGAGAATAAAGTCGTAACATTACGAGAATAAAGTCATAACATTACGAGAATAAAGTCGTAATTTATGAGAATAAAGTCGTAATATTATGAGAATATAATTTATGAGAACTCTTAACAGGAAGAGCAGTCTTGTGTTAAAATGAGGAATATTCAGCATCTTGAAGTTATATTTATATATTTATAATATATTTAATATTACGACTTTATTCTCGTAATATTACGACTTTATTCTCAAAATATTACGACTTTATTCTCGTAATATTACAACTTTATTCTCGTAATTTTACGACTTTATTCTCATATTATTATTATGACTTTATTCTCGTAATTTCCTTTTTTTGTCTTACTTTGGCCCTAATACTCCGTCATAATTTTTTAATCTCTAACTTTTTTCTGTTTGCGAATTGCCTTTATTATGAAATCTGTGTTTGTGTGGTGGAAGTGGACGCTGATTGGCTGTCCCTGTGTGTGGGCGTGGTTAACTACGCTGCTGGACAGGTGGGGGGGAGTAGCGGAGAAGAGAGGTGAAAATGGAGGAGAATGTGGAAGTTGTCAGTCCAGTGAATGGGGAATTTACATTTCTAAAACGCCCCGACGGCACCATTGATAAAGGTTTGTTCTTTGTGGAAAGTAATTTGTTTACCAGCTGAAGTTTAGCTACCACATAAACGCAAAGCAGCCGGTCGCGAGAGCAGCCGCAGCTAACGTTAGCAGCAGCGATGTTGCCACAGCAACGCTCTTCTCGAGGAGAGCACCGCGCATGCGCACGTTGGCGACCGGGAGGCTGGCCAATGTTCTTGCCAAGTGGATTTAAAGGACTGTCTCAGAAAATTAGAATATTGTGTTAATGTTTTTTATTTTCTGTAATGCAATTTAAAAAAACAAAAATGTCATACATTCTGGATTCATTACAAATCAACTGAAATATTACACGCCTTTTATTATTTTAATATTGCTGATTATGGTTTACAGTTTAAGATTCCGACAATATTCTAATTTTCCGAGACAGTCCTGTAAATGTTTAGGACTGCATCTGTTCAAGTCTGTTAAAAAATATATACATGACTTTATAAAGCCACTTTATTTTGGTTATATATCAATCTTTCAATCTGCAACAATAATGTAATGAATTTAAAGGAAACCCCTCAAGTTGATGGGTTTTCTCAGCAATTTTTAGGTGAGATTAAAAAAAGAGATTAATTCGATTAATTACAGATTTTAGCGAATTAATCTCAATTTTTTTAATCGCTGGACAGCACTAGCCTTTATTATTTATTACTATTTTTATTATTATTATTTATTCACTCATTTACAGGATTTTCACTTTGTGGTAAGGGTATTTCTTATGTATTTCAGATTTTTTTTGTATTTATTCGTAATTTCTTAAGCACGTAATTGGGTTGACATGTTATCCTATAAATTGAAGCCAATAGTAAAAACATTGCTATTCGATTTCTTTTGTAAGCCTAGCTGATGAAAGGGGGGCACCATATAAAATCTTTCTCAGGTCACATTGGGTAGGCTGTGTTTTGCATTTCTCAGGTTGTATTATTGCATGTCTTACCCAATGTGTCTTAGATCATAGAATTTGTTGGTTAGATGTTGACCTCAGACTACATTACGTTTGCACTGAAGGCAAGGCATGTTTCATTCTATAGCACATTTCATGTACATGACAAAAGTGCGTTACATAAAACGATTTTTTGAAACTTCATTAAAAAGTAAACGAGTTTGAAAGCAGCAATTAAAGACATAAGTTAAAAAGAACAAAAATAAAGATTGTAGTGCACTGTGGTAGATTACTGAGGTAAATAAAATGTTTTCTTTTAAAGGGGTTTTTCAATCTTGACTTAAAGCAATTGAGAGTTTCAGCAGCCCTGATGCATTCTGGGAGTTTGTTCTACATGTGAGACACATAAAAGCTGAAAGCCGCCTCACCGTGTTTGGTTCTAACTCTGGCTACAGAAAGTAGGTGCGACCCTGACGACCTGAGGGTTCTGGTTGGTTCATCATGGACCAGGAGATCAGAGATGTATTTTGGCCCGAGACCATTCAGAGATTTATAAACCAACAGCAGTATTTTAATATCTGTTCTGTGAGAGACAGGAAGCCAGTGGAAAGATCTAAGAACTGGAGGTATATGGTCCACTCTCTTGGTCTTTAGTCAGGACTCGGGCAGAAGTGTCCGGATGTTTTTTTGTTGTGAGACACAGCGTTACAGTAGTCCAGTTTACCAAAGATAAAAATGTGGACAAGTCCTGCTGAGACATCAGTCCTTTAATCCTCTATGTTCTTTAGGTGATAGTAAGCCGACTTCACTGCTGTCTAAAGCTGGGCATACACTGTGCGATATTTTAAATCGTTTGATTCAGCTCCATCTCACACTGCACCACTAGATCTCTGAGTTCAAAAGTTCAAAGCCCACGATTAATGGTCTCAGGCTGTACGACCCGATGATCTGATGCGACCCGTCTGCTCACACTATACGTTCATAATCCTCACGTCGGACTTCTGTGTACTGGAACTGCAACGTCAAAAAGAAGTGGAAGAGGAGGAACCCTGAAGTGGGAGACACCCAAGATGCTCAGCAAAAACAAACGCGCTGCCTTAGCAATCTGTGCCATTCTGTGTGACGATAAATGAAAAAAGATTAGACAACGTCTAATCTTGTTTGGACAAGGAATTGGCTGGGCAGACGTGAGAAATGCGGTCTTTTTTTTCTGCTATTAAAACATGATTTGTAATGTGAATTTGCAACACTTTAAACTAAAAATAATAGTTTTTGACGTGACATCAGAGATTGCGCATGCTCTCTGTGAAAGGATGAGTCCAATCGGGTCAGAGCTGCTTCAACTGTGCGATTCCTTCACGAGGAGCGACCAGGATTTCAAACACGTTTGAATTTCTTGCGAGCACACGATTTGTGATCGGGAGCTCGTCGTGAAGTGTTACTCTCTTGTCGTTACTCCACGTATACTGCACGAGGCACGACCAACGGTTGGGTCGAAATCTGGCCCGATCCAAAAAATAGTCGCACAAGTGGAAAATCGGTTCAAAACGAGCCGATAATCGCACAGTGTCTGCCCGGCTTTAATGTGTTAAAATTCCGGTTTGTGTCCAGAACCACTCACTAAATTCTGGCTTGGCTATTGTTTTTAGCTTCACTGCTTGAAACTGAGTGTTGACTTTTGATCTTTTTTCCTTGGCTCCAAACACTTATATATTGAGGGACATTGTCGCTGCTTTTAACCCATCTCACAGCCCAGCCCACAGTAGCTCACTCTGTTGCCAGAGGGCTCTGTTTAATCAGTGCATGTGATCAATGTTTCAATTGGATTACAGTCTCCTGGCAAGATGGTTATTTAGTTTTGTGTGTCATTTGTTCAGTTATAGTATACCATTTTGTTTTGTTTTGTCTGCACATAGATGTTAAACAACAGCCCCACAATCGAACCTTGAGGAACTCCATATGTTATTTTTGTTAGCTCTGATTTGTATTACCTAAAGACAAAAAAAGAGTCCCTGTCTTTTAGTACTCCGTTTAACACTAATTTAATCAATTTTACAAATGTTATAATTTACTTTATCAACTTCTTAAGCATGACATGATTTGACAATCATGTCAGAACAGCCACATTGAAACGTCGAGCAAGTCACTTCCTGTTGCCACTTTCATTTATATTACTATGCCTTCACACATATACATACTGTATATAACCTGATCAGCTCACACATACACATGTAAAACTCTCACATACAATACTGTTATTACTGATTCAGATGCATATACAGTGCCTTGTATTTGCAGTATGAGTGTGAGGTTTTAGTAGTATGTACCGGTATGTGTTAATTTTCACTAGTTTATATGCGAGATGTTGCTCATATGTGTATGTGAGTTGATTTTATGTGTATGTGCAAGTGATTACAGTAGTATCTGCATGACTTCAGTGTGTGACTTGGTGTGTGTGAGAGTTAAAGATGCATATTGTCCTATAGGACCGCTCATAAAAATCAGTATGGAGTTGCAAACAAGCAAATACAGTATGTTAATAATAGCCTTGAACAGAGTTGGGCAGTAAAACGGTATATTAGTTTAAACCTATTTATTTTTGAATGCAGTGTAGAATTATAATGGCACAGGAGTAGGCAACCCTGGCCCTCAAGGGTGGATGTCTTGGATGTTTTAGATGTTTCCCTGCTTCAACACGCCGTGATACAAATGACTATGTCATTAACAGACTTGTGTAGACCTTGATGACATGCTGATGATGACCATTAATATTAATCAGGTGTATTGCTACAAGAAAACAAAAAAAAAAATATCCAAGAATGGGGTGTTGTTTAGCTCAGCATGATAAGCAGGCACTCCATATACAGAGGTTTGAGTCCTCCTGCCGGTGGTCCAGGTTTGAGCCTGTGATCTTTTGCCATGTGTCTTCATCTACTCTTTTTTTCCTGTTCTCCACACTGTCAATAAAGGCCACTAGAGCCACAAAAATAAAAAATAAAAAATACATGCAGGACTGTGGCCCTCGAAGACCAGGCTGAGGCAGTTTTTGCTGTGCTCACATTTTGATTGGTAATTTGTTCTCCTTTGTTTTTCAAATTTCCTGCTGCTATTTCTTCTTTGTTCTTTTCAAGTTGGGTAGAACGATACAAACGTCTTTCTGGTTTTATGTCTTATTGTCGGTCTGTCTGTGTATATATATATACGGTATATATACGGTATATATATATATATATATACATATATACATATATATATATATATATATATATATATATAAATAAATAAATAAATAAATAAAGTACAGACCAAAAGTTTGGACACACTTCCCCATTTGTTTGAATATGAAGGTGTGTCCAAACTTTTGGTCTGTACTGTATACATACAGGACTGTCTCAGAAAATTAGAATATTGTGATAAAGTCCTTTATTTTCTGTAATGCAAAAATGTCATACATTCTGGATTCATTACAGATCAACTGAAATATTGCAAGCCTTTTATTATTTTAATATTGCTGTTTTAATTGCATTACAGAAAATAAAGAACTTTATCACAATATTCAAATTTTCTGAGACAGTCCTGTATATATACTTGTATATAAACACACACACACACACACACACAAGCAAAGATAGATATATGCAGCATGACAGTGACATAGCAGGTGACAGCTCAAATCAGAAATACCTTTTGCACGGTAGTAGCAGATAAGTGGTCCATGTTGTCTGGGCACTGTATGGTAAAAAGGAGCAGAACACAGAATGTGATGTTGGTGGTTGTAGCACATAACTTGCCGTGAAATGTGTTTATTGCATGCCTGCCAATCAGATGGCTATTTGATTTGCATAACTTGTACTCGCTAGTTAAAGTATTCTTTTAAGTTTATATTCATCAATTGAATCCATGTCTTTTTTTGTTTTTCAGGGTGCAGCAGTGGGCATCAGTGTTCTCTGTTCAGCTTCGAGAATTGTCAACCAAATACTCTGGCTCTCTGTTGCTGCAGAAGGTAATCGACACCGTCAATTGTGAAAAAGCTGCTCTCTCTCCTGATGTTAGTTAATGAATGAGTCAATGATATGTTGGGTATTCAACTGACAGCAGAAACTCTGATCTGCAGTAAAAAGGTGATTCTGATTTGTTAACAGTCAACATAAGAAGTTTACATACGTAGTTAACACAGGATTGATGAAAACATAGAGTTAAAGAAAAAATAGGCCTAGACTAACAATGTTTCAAACATGGCTTATGGCTTCTGTTTTCCCTTTGACATTTATGCTTTTGGGTTTTATTTAATGTCAGAAGACAGATGAGGAAGAGCTTGGTCAAAAAAAGCAGACACAAAAAGTTATATAAACAAATGGGGGAAAAAACTGTGGAACTGACTCACTTTTCAAAATTGATCACACACAAAATGCATATAAATAGTGAAGATTGAGAAAATCATATGTAATGATTCTCTCAATTCTTCGATTGTCCTTCCATTTAATAATGCAGACTGTAGGACAGCTTTTCTCATTAATGTTTTAGAATCATGATTTCTAGCAGAATATATGATTATTTCCAGCTTAATTATTTCGTTGATTTTCTTCTCACTATAGTCCAAATGTATGGAGAAATACAGGAAAATAAGTCACTTTTTTAGATCCCAACCCTTCCTTCTGCATCCCTCCCACTTTTCAAACCAAAATTACACCCTTGTTGTTGTTGCATGTAAATACACTAATAGTGAAAAAAACAAATCAAAAACAGTTTTGTGGAGGAAAAACACAAAAAAACAAAGAAGATGAAGATGTATTGTTTTATCAAAAGTGTGTTTGGAATGTACGTAAAGAACCCGCTGTTCATATTGTATCTGACTACTACCCATCTTCTTTTCTGAAATCCAATAGTTGCGGATGTGCAAAGTTCTTGTATTCTTGAAGTTGTTTGTTTAACACCTACATCTAAATTTGTTTCCACAGAAACTCAAGGATGTGGAATCCATCATTAAGATTGTGGAGCTCAACGGAGATGATTTAGTAATTGACTACTCTGATGAAATTGAACGAATGTTGGGAAGTAAGATGAAGTCTGTGAAGGTGAGGACGTACAAAATCAGGCATTTCAATTGTGCAGTGAGTAATGTCATTAATAACCAATAACTTGTAATGTAATTTAGTTCAGTCATTATTGTATTTTGGTTCGCTCGTTATTGCATTTTCCCCAGTGCTCAAGAATTATGGATTTAAGTCCAAGCTTGGGCTTTTTTGTTCAATTTGCATCTTCTTCCCATCTGCCCCTTTTTTTTAGGTTACGTCCACAGTCCATTACATCCAAAGTCGAGAAACATGAATCTTAAACTGATGCTAAATTGTTAACAATAGTGAGTTTAATCCCAAAAGGGATTGCAATGTAAACTACTTATACAATATAGATATGTTGATGATGATGATGATAATAATACATTAAATCAAATTAAAACTGGAAAGTAGACTATTGGAGCTTGATGAAAGTCTCCAGAGATCACAGTGGATTCACTGCTCTGTTGGGCCTGTAACCTGTAACAGCTGAGCTGATGATGTCACATGTAGCATTGGCAGGTAATACAGGTGACACAAGTAGCAGCACAGACCAAAAGTCACTCCTAGCAGTTCCACATCAGGGTTGCAGAGGCAGAGGGTTGTTGACTTGTGCAATTGGCTTTGAGTTGGCCTCTATAATTAGTCTTCCACAGTTCCAAAAGAGTTCTTGACGAAGGCTCTCAGTTGATGTTGTATAGTTCCAAGGATTCTGAAATGAATCGTATGCTTTCTTGTAGTCAATCCAGGCAGTGTACAGATTGGTTTTCCTCATATTGCAGTATTTGGCAACTGCCCCGTCGACCAGTAGCTGGTGCTTGGCTCCTCTGGTCTTCCTGCCAATTCCCTTTTGAGCTACAGGAGCCATGTCCCTGCTTATCTTGGCTGCTATGATGCCTGACAGGAGACTCCATGTTGTGCAGAGGCAGGTGACTGGCCGGTACACTGCAAAAACTCAAAATCTTAACAAGAATATTTATCTTATTTCTAGTTAAAATGTCTCATTTTTAGTCAAAAAAATCTCATTACAGTTACAGTAAAACAAGACTCATCACTGGAAAAAACAACAATTTTCCACTGTTTCAAGTAGATTTTCACTTAAAATAAGTAGGAAAAATCTGCCAGTGGAACAAGATTTCTTTGCTTGTAATGAGAAGATAAATCTTGTCCCACTGGCAGATTTTTCTACTTATTTCAAGTGAAAATTTACTTGAAACAGGTGAAAATTGTCAAATAACAAGTAATTTTTCTGGTAGTGACTCTTGTTTTAAGTGTAATGAGATTTTTTGACTAAAAATGAGACATTTTAACTAGAAATAGGACAAATATTCCTGGTAAGATTTTGAGTTTTTGCAGTGTAGTTGGATGGGATTGCACCTTTTTGGGAGTCCTTCATGATGAGGACCATTTGGCCTCATCAAAGCTGTGAGTCTTTGTTTGGCAGTTTTCAGTGCCTCAGGTAGAGCGAGTTTGTCATATTTGTTAGGCAGATGTTTGGTCATTGCAACTTTCAGCTGTTCCAGTTTCTCTTTAAACAAACTGTCTGACTTGTGTCTGTGTTGCCTTTATCTTAATGTGTAGTCATCTCTGCCAGATAGATCTAATCTAATCTAATAGGCCTCTGCTTCTAACTGGTGCTGGGGATCTTGTTACCAAGTCTGATTGGTCTCGGTGATGGTGCCAGTAGGTATTGTTAGCAGCACGGCATTTGCATCTTCTAGGAAACTTTCAGACTGAGACCAGACATACATGAACTTGAGAGGACAATATAGGATATATTTTTCCAAACTGTATTTACTTTTCATCAAAGCACTGCATATTAAAACAATCTGAAGGTAGTTATTTACCCTGTTTTACATCTAATGTCGTTTCATTTAACCAGAAAAGTTTTCATAAATGTATTCTTTACTGAGGTGTGCTGGCGATAACATAACAAGGTTGCAAATTCATGCATTACAGTTCTTGTAAAAAATAAACAATAAAACACAGAATCATAATATTTCACAATCAAGAAGTATTCTTATAGGTCATCAATATCCGAGACCTAGTTAGGAATTTAATCAATCATTGCTCTGAGCCCAGCCACTCCGGGACTTTACTCTCATAGGCTTGCTTTTAAACTGTGCTTCTTAATCAGCCACATCTTGGCTTTTAAATTATTTTGGAGACCCTGGTTTCCCGAAATAATTAAATGGAAGATGGATGATAAAGGAGAAAAATAAAAATGTACGGAATGCTAATATATACATGTATATATATATACATACACACACACATGTATTTTTGCTCTATATTCTCACAACAAAAGCACTTTAATGGCATTTCCCATTGTCACATGGTACAGATGTTTTTAACCTCACCCCCCATCCCCACCCATCTGTCCTGTTTGTTTTTTGACTCTATACCTTTGCTCTATGTTTTACTCTTTTTTTTCTCTCCATGTGTCAGAGGTTAGCGGAGTCGGCTGAGGATTCTGACCTGTACCATGAATTCAACGCTTCACTAGAGGTCAGTACCCCCAATTTTGTCCTGATAAACTACCAGTTGCCTGACTGACAACACAAGCTGCAATATCGTATTTTTATCACATGAGCCTCAGTTGCCCTAGAGCGGTACTACTAGATCACTTTGGACAAAACTTACTAAATGTAATTGAGATAACAGTAGGTCAGTTTGCATTTAAAATTGAAAAAGGATTTGAGCTTTAAAGCTTCTGCTGACCCTTGCAATTAGATAAGATCAAACATCACTAATCCCATGTGGTAAGTGGGTTGACACTACGGCAAAGCATTATTGGAAACTTCACATGAGTGTTAAATGGTGTGGCACAATTCTCATCACAAGGTGAGTCCACCTGTTATCTGAATTATTAAGACTGTTTCCGGGTGTTCACATGACTTGGTCTTTCCCTTTCTTTACACAAAGCTATCCCAGTCAAGACTGTTCTCCTCCTTTCTGTTTTTAAGAAACTGTTGAAAATTGCTTTGATTAAACAACTCCTGACTGCTCTCTCATTCGAAGCTCTTGAATTGACATGATAGCATCACACAGTTGCTGCAGATTTGTGGGCTGCACATCCATGATGGGGTATCTCCCGTTCCACCACATCCCAAAGTTGCTCTATTGGACTGAGATCTGGTGACTGTGGAGGCAATTTGAGTTCAGTGAACTTATTATGACATGGCGAGTTATCCTGCTTGAAGCAGCCATCAGAAGATGGCCCACTGTGGTCATAAAGGGATGGACAAGGTCAGCAACAATACTGACCATCGGTAGCCTGTGGTGTTGACACGATGCTCAATTGGTAGTAATGTGCCCAAAGTGTGCCAGGAAAATATCCCCCCACCATTACACCGCCACCAGCCTGAACCATTAATACTAGGAACTGTTGATACTCCATGCTTTTATGTTGTTAACACCAAATTCTGACCTTACCCTCTGAATGTCGCAGCAGACATTGAGACTCATCAGACCAGGCAATGTTTTTCCAATCTACTGTTGTCCAGTTTTGGTGAGCTTGTGTGAATTGTAGCCTCAGTTTCCTGTTCTTAGCCGACAGGAGTGAGCCGGTGGTCTTCTGCTGCTGTAGCCCATCCGGCTCAAAGTTTGACGTGTGCGTTCAGAGATGCTCTTCTGAATAACTTGGTTGTAACAAGTGGTTATTTGAGTTACTGTTGCCTTTCTAGTAGTTCGAATCAGTCTGGTCATTCTCCTCTGACCTCTGGCATCAACAAGGCATTTGCTTCCGCAGAACTGCCGCTCACTGGATATTATCTCTTTTTTTAGACCAATTTCGGTAAACCCTAGAAATGGTTGTGCGGTAAAATCCCGGTAGATCAGCAGTTTCTGAAATACTCAGACCAGCCCGTCTGGCACCAACAACCATGCCACGTTCAAAGTCACTTAAATCAACTTTCTTCTCCATTCTGATGCTGGTTTGAACTGCAGCAGATCGTGTTGACCATGTCTACATGCCTAAGTGCATTGAGTTGCTGCCATGTGTTTGGCTGATTAGAAATTCGCAATTGGACAGGTGTACCTAATAAAGTGGCCGGTGAGTGTATATATAAGAATTTACCATTCAACATGTTGCTGACTGTTCATTTAGGTTTAGTGTATGTTTGCATGGCAGAAAACCAGCTTCATCACCATGGGGTTTACACTTCAGATCAGCCGTCACATGATTGCAGAGGGACATCGTTTTCACAGACAATGGCACCACACTTCTGTGGGTCATCTCAACACTTAACCTCACAGATATGATTACACACAAAAAACAAACTTTCTGCAGAAAAAAAATCATAAAATATATGTACAGGGTTTTGGCTTGATGTGCTTGAATCAGATTATTTGTGCACAGATGAGCCTTTTCTGTGTGTGGAGTTTTGAGATACTCATCTCCTCTGAGACTCACAAACACATGCTGCATTTAAGGGCTGGTAAAAAGCTAGGATATGAAAAAGGGAAAAACAATTCTCTCTGATGACCGGATTTTAAGGGCACCTTTCTAGATTTTAAAAGTCTTAGTATTGTGGATTCAACTAAGCTTTTAATGGTGCCCAACTGAACTCACTTTGCTCTGTAAACAGCAAGCTATCATTAAAATGAACTAAAGTACTACATTGTGTTGTTCGGTGAGTGTAATCAATGTTACTCCACCATACTACTTAAAGAATACTTTTTTGATAATTTAGTATTATTTATTTTAAATCTAAAATCAAACTGACTATTTTTGTGTTTTTTTTTATGTAAATCATCAGGCTAGATCAACTTTTAGGCTGTATGATGATTACCTCATGTTGTCAACTCATCATCACTAAATATATCTCCCATTTTCATCCATCTTCAAAATACTAACTTAAGATAGTAAGCTCAGACACATGTGGCGTCCACAGAATGCTCTACACAAGTAATATTTTTGAGTTCATTTATTATTGCAGGTATATAGTTCAGTCAATTATTACAAAATTCAGCAGGCCTTTCCGGCACAAATGCTGGGTTTGTTATTGTCCAGGCTCAATGTTCTCAGGTGTACACACAGAGGTTTATGTTGTCATTTACATGCTCAGCCGTGTAGGTCACAGAGTGCATCACAATTTGTTCTCTTAAAACATCCTCACAGAGCTTCTTCAGTGTCCCATAGCCACCTACTCACATTATTTTAATACTAATAATACTAATACCACTACTCTAAATGTGTTGAAAAGTTTACAATGAGTTGAGTGTATTCATCATTTATAACTCCTTATTGTCTTGTTGGTCAGAGTACTTTACAGTAAAAGTGTACAAGGAGGAGCTAGAACTGATTACCCTACTTTAAGTTCGGTGGTCACTTTCGATTTCCTTTCTTAAAAGCTGGATATTCAACCGGGCTGATTTCTTGGATTTATGTTTTTGTTTATCTGGTGACACTTAAAAAAACAAAACAAAAACAGTAATTTTCAGCTTCTTAATTTTCTGTTCATATATTTTTCAGTTTGATTACTACAATTCCATGCTGATCAACACAATGGATGACGATGGGAACTCTGTGGAACTGGGTGGAGAGTTTTCTCTTGAAGAGAATGAACATTTCAACAACTTGCCTGTGAACACTCAGCAGAGCAACATCCAGGTTCCCACCAACGTTTACAACAAAGGTAAGAGATTGTTTTCATCAGACAGTACTAGTGACAACCACATTTTCCCCAGTGTCTATATCAGGACATTTCTATCTGAACAGATCCTAACATACTCAATGCCATCTACAACTCTGAGGCTTTAAATGACGTCTACATCAGCAACTTCCTGAAGGATCCCACGCTCACCTGGCAGTACTTTGGCAGTTCCTTTGGCTTTTTTAGGATATATCCTGGTAAGTTTATTTGAACATCCATTATTTCACTTGGTCCAACTAAGAGTAATTTACACACTTTTCTTTTAAAGTATACTCACCTGTTGTACAAGTCTTATATGAGTCTATTTTGCACATCCTTGAAGCTACTTTGTTATCTTGCTTTGCAGTAATACAACAAAAAGGCTCTTCTCAATGTATCAGTTAAATATGCAGCATCATTCATTTGACTGTTTGAACACAGTGGTGGACAAATCTGCTATTTTCTGAATGCTTGAAATTCACTTTAAAGTTAGAATTGTCAGTTTTGTAGTATCATCCAATTAGTTATGTATGTTTTGCACGTTCATTCCATGTCAGTCATGGTATTAATATCATCATTATCAGGGCTGTCAATTGACATTGTGTTGTTGTAAGGTATTAAATGGACACCAGACACCAACGGTGTGGTTGCTTTTGACTGCAGGAACCGAAATTGGTGAGTTTTGTCCAGAATAATCTCATATAACTTCAAAATTCTGTCTGTTGATGTTTCTTTGACTCTTTCTAAATAAAAAATGAACTGTTTTGAGGAGTTCTGTTCTGCAAGATTTATGGTAAATGTTTAGACTACTAAATGCACTTAGGCATGTAGACATGGTCAACACGATCTGCTGCAGTTCAAACCAGCATCAGAATGGGGAAGGAAGGTGATTTAAGTGACTTTGAACGTGGTATGGTTGTTGGTGCCAGACGGTCTGGTCTGAGGCCCCGTTTACACGTAGCAAAAACGGTGGTGTTTTCATGCGTTTTGGCCGTTCATTTACACAAAAACAAAGCTCAAAGTCACCAAAAACGATCAGTTCTGAAAACCCCGGTCAAAGTGGAGATTTGCAAAAACTCCGTCTTCACGTTTGCTTGTAAACAGAGAGAAACGGACATTTAGGCTTCAGAACGTCTCATTATGCAACAGAAACGTCACCAGCGTCAAGTGTGCGACCTGTGTTTACAATTTGTCTGGCAACGTCAATATTTTCTCGTATTTTACTTGTTTTATATTCTAACGTCACACTTAAAAGTAACTCCAATTCTCTCTCACTCCAAACAAAAGACTCTAGTTCCGTCTTGGAAGTAACTGGAAGTTACTCGTGTCATTTGTTGATGTTTTTTCCAGGATTCTGATTGGCTAGCATGACTTTATCTTCTCGTTACAGTGCCCCCTGTAGGTTTGGCTGCTCATAGCACCTTAACAGTGTATTTATGCGGGTTCGTGTAAATGATGGTATTTTTGAAAACGTAGAGGGGGAAATATCTGTTTTTGTAAATACCCAGTTATGTGTAAACGTGGCTTGAGTATTTCAGAAACTGCTGATCTACTGGGATTTTCACGCACAACCATCTCTAGGGTTTACAAAGAATGGTCCACAAAAGAGAAAATATCCAGTGAGCGGCAGTTCTGTGGGTGCAAATGCCTTGTTGATGCCAGAGGTCAGAGGAGAACGGCCAGGCTGGTTGGAGCTGATAGAAAGGCAATGGTAACTCAAATAACCACTCGTTACAACCGAGTTATGCAGAAGAGCATCTCTGAACTTACAACACATGAAATCTTGAGGTGGATGTGCTACAGCAGCAGAGAACCACACCGGGTGCCACTCCTGTCAGCTAAGAGCAGGAAACTGAGGCTACAATTTGTACAGGCTCAACAAAATTGGACAACAGAAGATTGGAAAAACGTTGCCTGGTCTAATGAGTCTCAATTTCTGCTGCAACATACGGATGGTACGGTCAGAATTTAGTGTCAACATGAAAGCATGGATCCATCCTGTTGTTTA
This sequence comes from Cololabis saira, assembly GCF_033807715.1. NCBI lineage: Eukaryota > Metazoa > Chordata > Actinopteri > Beloniformes > Belonidae > Cololabis > Cololabis saira. Next base: position 42,501,542 of record NC_084591.1, on the reverse strand, counting down.
GAATGAATGTCTCCTAATTCAGCAGCGGGTATGTACCAGGGCTCAGCCCAGACAAAAGCAGCCCCCGTATCGTTAAAGAACACAAGTGGTTGAGGACACATGGAATGTGCAGGTCACAGGAAGGGCTTGGAGTTACCACTAGCACTAAGGCGGCGAGTGACTGGCAAGCAGCTCCTTATCTCCAGATTGTGCTGAGGCTTGAGGAGTTGCAGGTGAGCACACCTTTAGGGAATCAGCCCTCCATCCTGCAGCAGTCTTCCTAGGCGCCCTCTGGTGGTCGCCTGCCAGGAAAACCACAGAGAAACACAATACCCTGACATCGAGGAAGAAAACTAAATTGGAGACATTGATTCTTTTCATTATTGGATAATTAGAGCTTTATGCAGCAAACTTTAGACATGATGCAGTTTGTGTTTACAATTTGCCACCAGTATTTTCACCGAAAACAACCGCTGGTCTTCGTAGAGAGAATTTGAGCACATCTTGTAGGAAAGTAACTGAAGGAAGGAATGAGATTTTGCGCGGGAGAAGTTGTAGCATGAGTGTATGTAATCATACAGCATCATGCTGGTGGTATAAGAACTTGTAAGCAGTTAAAGATGAAGCATGACAACTGGAACATGATATGCTGATTGTTGTCACCCACTTCAATAGGCTTTTGCTCTCGCAAAGGGAAAACCAATCTAGAAGCTGTGGATTAGGAGCTTTGTTAGGAATGTGGGTGCCATCAATACATCCGATCACACTGGGAAATCCTTTAAGGAAAATCTTTTGCTCACAGAGGAGGGATTCAATTAAAAAATATTTTGTGAATCAATAATTATATTATTTTCTAAATCATATACCCCAAATTCTGTAAAGTTCTTTATATATTGGCTGGCATTGTGTCTAGCAAATATATAGAATGTTTTTATATACTGTATATATTAGTGAAGTGAAGAGAATTGACTGATGTAAATAAAGACATTGTGCCCTAATCCTGGGCTGGAATATTGTTGGTTATGACTGTGAGAAGCTAAAAGGTTTATAGGTTTTTTTAGCTTCAGAAATGCTCAGAGGATTTTGTGCTCTGAGGTGTGTGAGTGGTAGACTTGAAGTGCATCAAGCAATAATATCAAGTACAAAACCTTAAGGGCTTACTTTTCTAGAAAATGATGAATAGAAATAAATCCCTCTGTAAGGTTTCATTATATCTTTGGCTGGGTGTTGGCTGCTGCTCAGCCAACCTGATCCTCTCTAAAAGGAGTTCTGATCCTCTTTATAAGATGTTAAGCTCCTCCTTAGCTAGGTCACTTCAGTCCACATGGCACCATATGTGACAGTTCATACCTTTTTAAATAACAACAGAAGTGTCTTCACCCAGATACACAAAAACCGTATATAGGTGAACACCCTGTCACAGCTGATTTGCTAAAGCTGCTGCATGCACTGACTCCAACAGTATAAGTATAATTTGCCTTCAGAGACTAACAAAAGTATTTTTGAAGTTGATTGAAGTTAGAAGTTTAGGATTAAATGTATGGTGCCAAATGTAAATATTCCTGGCAATGTGGCATTTACTGATCCAGAATGAATTACTGCTTGACATAAAGTCCTAGTGTTGATTGAAACATAGCTGGCTTTGTGCAGGTACATCCAGGCAGCTACGTCTCCAAAGGACATCATCATCATGGTGGATATCAGTGGCAGCATGAAGGGCTTGAAGATGACCATAGCTAAGCACACCATCAACACCATCCTGGACACGCTGGGAGAGAACGACTTTGTCAACGTCATTGCTGTGAGACTTTTATGGAACGGCTTTAAAAACAACATGAATTATGGGAGGGAGGGGAGGGTACGAAAAACACAAATCAAATGGACAACTACATGTAACACATTACTCCATCTTCTAGAGTGCAGGTTGTTGCAGTAGCTCCATTATATTGTCAGAAATTGATATCTTTTTTAGCTTTTTTCTTCATTGATAATATTGTTGTTGTTTTTTTGTTTGTTTTTTCACTAGTGGCCTTTATTGAGAAAGTAGGTAAAAAGGAAATGGGTAGAGAGAAGAGGCAGGGGGGGCATTGCAGTGCAGAGCGACAGGCCGGAACTCAAACCTGCACTGCAAAAACTCAAAATCTTCCCAGGAATACTTGTCTTATTTCTAGTTAAAATGTCTCATTTTTAGTCAAAAAATCTCATTACACTTAAAACAAGAGTCATTACCAGAAAAATAACTTATTTGACAATTTTCACCTGTATCAAGTAAATTTTCACTTGAAATAAGTAGAAAAATCTGCCAGTGGGACAAGGTTTATCTTCTCATTACAAGCAAAAAAATCTTGTTCCACTGGCAGATTTTTCTGCTTATTTTAAGTGAAAATCTACTTGAAACAGGTGAAAATTGTTGTTTTTTCCAGTGATGAGTCTTGTTTTAAGTGTAATGAGATTTTTTGACTAAAAATGAGACATTGTAACTAGAAATAGACAAATATTCTTGTTAAGATTTTGAGTTTTTGCAGTGTGCGCTGCCTGTACCAGGACTACAGCCTCTACAAATGGCGCCTGCTCACCCCACTGAGCTATCCATCGCTCAAATTTTTGAAACTCTTTTTAATAATTATAATGAAATGACTGCTACTGCAATAATTCTCTTTCAGGGATAAATAAAGTATTGAAGTGACATGAATTAACAAAACTAAACCTAAACCTAGAAGCAGAACAACACTCCCCTGCTGGTTCCACAGAGACTAAAACAACCATTTGTGTCTTTTTCACCTTAAAATGCAATACAACAAAACTTTATTAATTTCATTCTTCTATTTATACAGGAAAGGACTCATTGGTATTAAAATGTCTTTCACAAGAATGCCCTGACCAACATAGCCTCAGCACGTTTAATTCAATGGGAAGTTGTATTTTACACTATAGTCTACAGTAAAATACAGTAAAAATACAGTAAAGCCCCCCCCCCCCAAAAGAAAAGTGTCATAAACTTAGGGTAATTGTTGCAGGCATAAGTCTCCAGACTTCCTTTACCCTATCCACCTCCTCTAGCTCCACCGGGGGTTCATTGAAACTACTTTTCCAATGTTGACACAAGCTGCAATTACAGGGGGTTCCCTGCAAAGGCTTTATTACTGATGGAGTGGTTTGAATGCTTGAGAGTTTTCTCATTAACCTTTCTGTCCCGTTGTGCTTCCCCTTCCGTAGTACACTGACTATGTTCGTTACGTGGAGCCGTGCTTCAGGGGAACTCTGGTCCAGGCTGACTTGGACAACAGAGAGGTAAGACCTTTATCTACTTCTAGCGGCTTAGACAGCTGAAGATGGATCCAGGCAGATATTACACATGCACAAACACACACACAGAGCTATTCACAGTCAGATCAGCCTCTTTGCCTACTTCTTGAGGTGACATAAGGTCAGGTCAGCTTTCAGCTTTCAGCTTATACAGTTGGGTCCAGAAGAATTTGGACAGGGTTTTTTGATTTTATAATTATGTGTATATGAATCCCTGAAAATGGAGGCACTTTACCTTATAATGTCTGTAATTTGTAAATTTTTGTGATCACATCTTGAATGTTTTTATTCCAGAGCAATTGTTGTGGTATGTTAAAAACAAAATAAAAAAAAAAAAACATTGTCATTGTCCAAATACTGTAACTCTGGACTGATGTTTCTGTTTTTCAGTGATTTTCCAAGTGTATATAGCTGTTTTATTTTTCGCTAGCTGCATGACTCTTGAAACTTGATAACAGTGTTAGGGAAGGCAAAGATATACAATATATATGCTCTGTGGCAGACGAGACACAAGTGCAAATCATCAGGGACGTGAGGCCAAGAAAAGTCAACCTTTATATAACAAGACAAAGCCACGTCTTCAAAGGAAAACATGAAGAGAAGTTAACAGAAGCAGAAAAGGACAGAAGTAAGAAAACAAGAGAACAAGCCAAGACCCAAGAACCTATCCCAACAAAGCAATAAACCAAACCCACATCCTAACAAAAGCACCAAACTAAATCCAAATCCTGACAGTTAAAGACAACATTATTTCATCAGGATTACTTTACCAATGGAAATTGTAATTTTGCAAGTGGTTTGGACACAAGAACCCATCAATGGAACCTTACACCTTGGGTAAACCGGTGCACAAACATGGAGATATGATGATCCAGTGCTGTCTATTTTATCTGCCCAGAGATTTTTCATCTGTGCTGCCTACACCAACAGATGCCCCAAATGCAGTTACATGGACAAACTGTAAAAAACTGTACGGACATTTGGAAACAAGCGACCCAGCACCCAGAAGTCATTTCCATTATTGTGGGTGATTTTAAACAGTTCAACCTCAACGACCTTCTCCTCGAGTACCATCAACACATCACCTGTGCCAGGAGAGGCAGCCAGATCTGTTACACCACAGTTTGTTACACCACAGTGTGAGAGACTCCTACAAGTCCATCCCACTTCCACACTTTGCCAAATCTGATTACTTGACAATTCTCCAGCTGCCTGCCTACAAGCAGAAGCTTAAGTTCATACAAATAGCAGTGAGGGAAGTCCACAGGGAAGTCCACAGCTGGTCAACAGAACACGTAGGCTATCTGGACTTCAGGACTCTTTCCATATGACTGACTGGATGACTTGGATGAGTATGCAAGTTCACGGATTGATTATTTCAGGTTCTGCATGGAATTGTGTGTGCCCTTCCACTCATTTTATCTATCAGAAGCCCTGGGTAAAAAAAAAAACAACCTATGTTCACGTGTGCTTGAGAGAGAGCACCATGACTTTCACCTCCAACAACCCAGACAGCTACAAGAACTCCAGATATGCACTAATGAAGCCATCAAAGTGACTAAGAAACAGTACAGGGATAAATTGGAGCACTTTTGTAAAAGTCTGCAGGTGATTATAAAGTATGAAACACCACCAGCCCAGTTAAGGAGAAACCTTTAACCTTTAACCTTTTAAATTGGTTAAAACCAAGCGCCAATAATCTTAACTACCAGGTTGAGGCTCGTGCACCACTAATGCTTGCTGTTCCTTGACTGGCTGCTACAGACTGACTCCAAAAGCGAGTCAATCTCCATTGATTCCCATGTTAAAATGTCCAACTTTAGAGCAGAAATAAACATAAATGTTATCTAGACTCATTAAAAAAAACATTTTGGTCTAATCATTTGAAATCACACCCATGACAACCCTGAGGGGGTAACTTGTGTTGTACCACACCAGGAGAATGTATATAAAGCATTACATTTATTTCTAATATACTGATTCACGGTTGGTTCAGCCAATGGCTAGCTATTATCACTTCCTACTGGATAATCTTAATGGCACTGCCCTTATAGAAACAACCATCCGTTTGTACTAACCCGGCGTCGGTTCAACATGATAGTAATCTTTGGTGGGGTGTTCTTGTTGGGTTTCCCAGTAACATGGTTGTGGCCCCTACGAAGAAAAAGAGGGTTGAAAACCACTCTTCAGAAACCAATGGGTCATGTGACCTAATGCTTGGTCCATTGTTTTATACAGTCTATGGTCAAAACCTCGTAAATCTGCCAGCCCAACAACATCTTTTATCCCGTCCTAAAGACATGTGCCACCCAGCTGTCACAAGTTTAGGCTGACATCAACTTGTCCCTTTCTTTTCCCTGTGTTTCGCAAAAACAACAATCGTGCCTATGGCCAGGAAAAGTACTTTGTCTTGCCTGAATGACTACTAGCCCATTGCTTTAACCTCTATTGCAATGATGCCTGGAGGAAGGTGTCACATCCTATGTCAATATGAACATGCCTGCACATCTGGACCCTTCTCAGTTTGCATACTGGCACAATTGATCTGTGGATAATGCCCTTCAGAATGCTCTTCAGGCTGCTTTTAAAACTTATATTCCATTCAAACTCGTGTTACAACCGTGGCATTTGGGTCTGAGCAGCTCCATCTGCAGGTGGGTGCTGGACTATTAGCAACTGAAAATCATCCACACTTATCCTTAACACTGTACTGCAAAAACTCAAAATCTTACCAGGAATATTTGTCTTATTTCTAGTTAAAATGTCTCATTATTAGTCAAAAAATCTAAAAATCTCATTACACTAAACATTACCAGAAAAATAACTTATTTGACAATTTTCACCTGTTTCAAATAAATTTTCACTTGAAATAAGTAGAAGAATCTGCCAGTGGAACAAGATTTATCTTCTCATTACAAGCAAAAAATCTTGTTCCACTGGCAGATTTTTCTACTTATTTCAAGGGAAAATCTACTTGAAACAGGTGAAAATTGTTGTTTTTTCCAGTGATGAGTCTTGTTTAAGTGTAATGAGATTTTTTTGACTAAAAATTAGACATTTTAACTAGAAATAAGACAAATATTCTTGTTAAGATTTGGGGTTTTTGCAGTGTGGCATCCCACAAGGCTTTTGCATCAGTCTTCTGATGTAAAATCTGTTGAAGCATGTAGCGAAGCACATAAGCAACAGTATCAAAATGGAATACCACAGTGATTGGCCTCTTCATCAATGATGATGAGACTACAGGAAGGATGTACTGTAATAGACCTGACCATATAGTGCCCCAACAACAACCTCTCCCTGAATGTCAATAAGACAAAAGAAGTCATCATTGACTTCAGAACAGTGGCGATCAGGGCCCGCTCTCCATCAGCTGTTCACTCATGGAAATAGAGTGTATAGATCACCAACTCCTTCTCATGGTCTCTGAACTCCCGCTTCACCATCAAGAACGCTTAAGAGAGCTTGTTTTTCCTGATGAGGCTTAAGAGCTTTGAGTTGGAACAAATACCCCGGTGAATTTGTACCACCACACTGATTTATCATAATGTGGCTGGGGAACCTGCCGGCCCACAGACACAAGCTGCTAACAACAACTGTCAGAACTGCATTGTAGCTGATCGTTGGCGCTGATCTCCCTTAGCTCAAAACAAATCTACTCCACCTACTGTCAGAGGAGCATGGAATCCATCAGCAGGGATGCCAGCCACCCTGCTCTCTCCTTCACCCCGCTCCCCTCCGGTAAACACTACTGGACCACCACACAACTCCAAGACAGGTCCTTTCCAATCTATCACAATCCTAAATGGATAAGGATCACCTCAGTCTCTACCCCCATTCTCCATCCTCTACAAAACAATATGCTTCTATTTGTCACACTTATTGATTACATTCTCTACTGTACACACTACTTTGGTTCAGTTGCATAGTCTGACTTCTGCACCTTATGCTTCCTTTTTTTTTTACTTATTGTATGCTGTCTCATGTGTCCTTTGTGTTATAACTATACAGTAGTGTTACTGTAAAATCTTGTATTGATATGTAGAGTACATTATGTATTGTCTTGCACAGTCTTGTCTCCTCTCCCCAAACCCAGTTTATTGTCATATATGCCAAATATCCCATTGTGAGTGTTATGTGTTTTTTTGGCAATATAGTTTTATAAATGCTATATTGTAAATACATGCAACACTAAAACTCAAATTGAATTGAAACTAAACCGAACGACTTTCGATCAGGTGTCATTTGCATCTTCTATATGCAGATAAACATTTTACAGTCCCAGTCAATCTTATACTGTCAGCTAAGCAATAAACAGGTCATGACTAGCTTTCTGAAAGATCACACATCATAAGTGACCTCAGTTATTTACCTATTCAGACAATACCCCCTTTTAGATTAGTATGACACACAATTACAAATCACAACAGGTGTGATATGAGGAACATTGGCACCAAAGAATTTACTGAATTACTAAGTGTAGTGTCAGCACACTTCAGCTGAATAAAGAGATACACGATACACAGCTTTAAAACTGTATTTTTGTATTATTGCTGGTGGAACAAACATTGTTCTCCTCATCTCTTAGCATTTCAAGCTGTTGGTGGAGGAACTGCATGTCAAAGGAGAAGCAAAAATCAAGAATGCCATGAAGGAATCCTTCAAGATCCTAAATGAGGTCGGGTTAACTCTTTGCCCATCACTTTCTGAAGACAACTCTGACGTTAAAATAATACATTATAAATTACAAGTCTTGAAAAAGCATAATCTTTGAAGACTATTTAATGAAAGACATGATGATATTTTCATGTGTGTCTATAGGCGAGGCTGAAAGGTCAAGGCAGCATGTGCAACCAGGCCATCATGCTGATCACGGATGGAGCCATGGAGGACTACGAGTCTGTCTTTGAAGAATTCAACTGGCCTGATCGCCGGGTAAGGACCAGGTGTGAGACAGGGAAATATTTTTCCATTTACCACAGAAGCATGAAATAGCAATAGCGTTTTTGAGCCTGTATATCTATAGGTAAAATCAATATATTTTTACAGAATGTGAGACCAAGGAGTGAGATTATTTATGTGTAGAGATGCTTACTGACCTGCATTTTCACGATGTTGAGGTACTGATGACCTCTGACTGGTTCATTTTTTCTCCAAAACTATGATGAAACCTTGAAAATATAAATACCATTGATAAAAATGAGTGTGGGGATTCACACCGAAAGCGTCAAATATCGCCTGTGGTCGCTCAGGTCGCTTGCCGACGCCTGCTGACATGCCAGCACATGCTTGCAGTATAGGCTTTTAAGCTGCGCTGCAGAACTGGAGGGAAAAAAGTGTATATACATATACAATACAGACCAAAAGTTTGGACACACCTTCTCATTCAAACAAATGGGGAAGTGTGTCCAAAGTTTTGGTCTGTACTGTATCTATATCTATAGCGTGCACATTTAGAATTTAGAATTTATTAAAGGATAGCCCCTGGAGATTTAACATCTCATTTTCAAGGGGGTCCCAAGAAAACATACAACATTACAATATATCACATTACAGTACAGACATACATGACATAAAACAAACACAGACATCTTGCTCACCCCCTCCCACACACAAGCCCTACCCACATACGTCTAGTTACAAAATAGACTAATTGAATAACCGAAACAATGAGATAAATATAACATAACAGAGAGGAAACAAAACAAAAAAAAACATAAATAAATAGAAAAAAGGACAAATAAATACATTAAAAACATAGGCAACTTGTTTTAAGATGAGAGTATAATGACAACTTAAAACAATGAAAAGAGGTAATAGAGAGCAAAAAGAGAGGAAGACTATTCCAATCTGATGGAGCTTTAAAATAAAATGATCTTTTACCAACCTCTTTTGAAATTCTAGGAACAAAGAAAAAAGGAAAATTCTTATGTCTGAGTGAGTATGGAGAGTTATATGGAATCATGAGTTCTTTTAAATATGGAGGACAGTGAAAATAAACACATTTAAAAAGGAACTGAAGCCAGTGAAATTGCCGTCTAGATTCGGGTTGCAACCAGTTCAATGAATCAAACATAAAACAATGATGTGTTCTGAAAGACAACGTAACACAAATCTACATAATGAATTAAATAATACATCTTCAGTTTCCTCTTTCACCATCTCACTTTGGGAAGCCTTCTTCATATTTCAGCAGTGCATTATCTGAGTAAGTGCAGGGCCCTGTGCCGTCGGTCCATCTGGGTCCACATGGTTCTGCAAACTCAGCAGGGAATTTCATCGTCTGATATCGGAGCTCCGTTTTGACGATGCTTCGTTTCGCCGTTATTTCCGTGTAGAAAAGGGTGAGTTTGATGCTCTCCTAAACAAGATTGGTCCACAGATCAACAGGATGGATATCAACTATTGGTACTGGTGACCGGCTGGCAGTCTGTCTGCAGTGAGCACCATGGACACACCGGGTCGCAGCCAATTTGGTCAGTGTCAACTTAAAAAAATAGATGGAGCGATTAAAAAAGATAATGCGCTAAATATGCCTGTAATTAATTAATCGCAATTAGCACACTAATTTGACACCCCTGTGAAATAGATAATTCCTCATAAAATCAGTTTGTGTGTGCACAGCTCTGCTCCTGTATGCATGTGAATGAGTGTAAGTTTGTGGACAATGTGCATTGGACAAGGCTTCTCGCTTTGTGAATCCTGGTCTGTGATTGGACGCTGCCTCGGCGTCGCCGCTGCTTATTTGCATAAAGTTGACATTCTCTCAACTTCAAATTGACACTCTTGACGCTTCCGACGCATCTCGCAGGGAGCCTTCATAGACAATGAATGACACCCGTGACGCTTTCGGTGTGAATGCACTGCATGCAGGATTTTGTCACATATTAATGCACAGCCTTACTCGCCTAGTCCGTGGACTTGAGTTTTCTGCAGATATTCACATTGCATTTGTTGTTTTGTCGGACAAAACTGACTTTTAACAGCAGTGCGTGTCTGTTCAGGTGCGGGTGTTCACCTACCTGATTGGTAGAGAGATGACCTTCTCTCAAAACACCAAATGGATTGCTTGCAACAACAAAGGTTAGTCCTTGTGTGTGTGTGTGTGTGTGTGTGTGTGTGTGTGTGTGTGTGTGTGTGTGTGTGTGTGTGTGTGTGTGTGTGTGTGTGTGTGTGTGTGTGTGTGTGTGTGTGTGTGTGTGTGTGTGTGTGCGCGCGTGTGTGTTGGGGGGGTGGGGGGGGTTCTTTGCTTGAATACACTCAGAATATGTTCATGTGTCTTCCAGGTTATTATACACACATTTCAACCCTGGCTGATGTTCAGGAGAACGTCATGGAGTATTTACATGTGCTGAGCCGGCCGATGGTCATTAACCACGACCATGACATCATCTGGACCGAAGCCTACATGGATACTGTGGTGAGCTGAGCTGAGCCAGTCAGTCACAGACTATGCAGTCATAAACGTTTTGTGGCACCTTGTTTCAGCTTGAATACCTTCTGCACATTTTCATTTGGCGGTTTACTGCACCTTTTCATAGTCAAACTGTCACAGTGACCCTCAAACTTCCCTCTCATCCCAGTCATCATTTTCATTTCATGCTCATCTATCTGTGTCCTCCATGGGCTCATTCTCCATTGATCTTCCGGGCCTTTCCTTCCTTCACTCTGGCAGCTTCCCAACACAAAAGAGGTACAGAAAAAAGAGATGGAAATATTGTATTTTTAAATGAATAGTTAAATCGTTGTCAGAATTTTTCAAGCGTAGTTCTTGATGGTTATTTACCCATAAATCTATATTTAAGACTGATGTTGAATTTGTTCTCATGATTTTACTTAAAATGGACTTAAATAAGGTAGAACAAAGATTAGGTAGTTATTTTTTCAGGTTATAGGTCAGGTTATAGGGCCACACATATTACATGCCTAAACCTTTTGCAAAAAAAAAAAAACAACAGCTTTTGTCAATAAAATCTAAAATCTGCCTGCTACATGAGAGAAGTAACCTTAAACGTCTAAATCTAACTAACAAATGTAGTTTTTCCTAGGTTTTTTATTCAGTTCAATATAGTTTAGATGTGGCTTATAACAGATGTCCCTCAGTCTTTGTATCTGCAATTTATTGACCTCTATGAGAAGAGAAATTCATGAATAAAGAAAATGTAAAGTGTTTGTTGTCTTATATAGCTCTCTCTAGATTATTGCCATTGTTTACATTGCCATATAATAATTGCTGAGGGGTCATGTTCCGGGTCTCTGGATAATTATACTGCTTGAAAGATAATCTCAAACACATTTAGAATAGAACAAGCTTTCTAAGGTACATCAGTGATTGTCACTGCAGTGATCCTGTTTTGTCATTTCTTTGATCAATTACTTAAAATGTGTATGTTTAAAAAATTAAACAATGTGTACCAAATGTTCTACTGTTTCTCAGCTTTTCACCACCAAGGCTCAGAGTCTACTGCTGATGACGTCAGTGGCCATGCCAGTCTTTAGCAAGAAGAAAGAGACGGTCAGTGTCAACATGATACGAGTGAATCTGTCAACATCCTGCCACTGTAATTATGAACAAAGCATTTCCATTACGGTGGAGAGCAAATGCTTGTTATCCATGCTTATATTTTGATCATAACTGTGTTGGTAAGTGAAATACCTAAACATAATAGATATCTTCTTTAAATTATTGTAATCCAAATAACCAACTTGCATGAGCTAAATGTTCAAGCTATATGTTTAGTCTAAGCCTATTAACAAACCTTGATGTTTTTTTTCTATCAGTGTTTGTAATCTCATGTGACATCTTTACAGTCTAATTGTACGAATGGTCCAGGTTTTGCTGAGGGATAAAAAGGATACAATATTTGCAGGAACTAATATAGTGACATCTGGACTTCTATAGACACCATATGAATACATTTTATTTATTTAAGACGCCTTTCAGGGCTCTCAAAGTCACCTTTACAGTGCACACAACATCAATTAAAAGGGCAAAAAAAGAACAACAATATAAATGCAATAAAATCAGAAATAAAATCAGAAATCAGCAGTAGCCTAGAGGGGGAGAAATTAAAGTGAGTAGGCCAGTTTGAACAGGTTGGTTTTTAGATGGGATTTGAAGATTGATAGTGAGTTAATTTTCCTGATGTCGGGGGGCGGGGGGATTACAGTTGAAACTTGAAAAATATTCAAGTTTAACTGTAGAAACATAACTTTTATTTGTATTCACAACTAAAATGATACGGAATATAGTATTTCAGTCAGACAACTCTCTCAGTAAGTTTAAAACACTTTATTGTAACACATATTTGGCTTTGGCATTTAGGCTCCATTCAAGTTTATCAGGCTTACACATAAATACAGGGGTGTAGGACTAACCCCCCCCCCTTTCGAATCAGACCCCACAAGTGGAAACTGGGGTGGAGGGGGGATTGACAGCAACCTAGGTTGAGACATCCAAAGGCATCTAGGAATGCATACTTCATGCTCCTTAAATAGGTCAAGGGACAAATTGAGTAATTGGAAAGAACTCCCATAGTCGTATCATTTATCAGATCCATGGAGCACTGAATAGGAAGACGTGGGTTTAGTTATTGGATGGATGCATGGATGGATGGATGGATGGATACTTTGTCTCTCAATTCAATATAAATAAACATATGATTTGATATAATTTGCCACATGATTTTGCCTCTTCTTTGATATGTGAGTTCTATATCTTTTTTATTATCTCATAAAACTTAATTTTTTTTTTTCTTCCAAATTTTCTCTAAATACTTTCAATTTTCATTCTTGGCAGCTAAAAGGTCAGAGTTGATTTGACATGTGTCATTTCTATCTATGAAAAAGCTGCTGGGAACAAACATGAGCTTCAGTTATACTCTCAAAGAAAGTGCAACATACCATTATTTGCATGCAAAAAGGACTTTATGCATCAGGGAAATAGTAGCAACAATAACTTCTTTGTATATTCAGAAGAAAAAAAGGGAACCTTGAAGCTAAGCGACATACTGTAAGAAGTCCTATTAGAGACTTGAGAGGATACACATCCCTAGGGGGAGCCAGTACTGATGTTGCTCCCCAACCTCCCCTGTGGTGAGTCAGAAAGCTGCTGATCCACTGACAGTTGGAGGAAAGCTCAGTGAGTCGTGAGCTTTCAGTGGAGGATTTCAGGGATGATGGTGTTGAACACACACTCTTTTAAGACGACTGCTGGTGTCACCCAGGCCTTTTCCTGAGCCAGCTCGGTGAGGACTGTGTCTCCAGGTCGTAGTGGTGGAAAAGTCTGGCTCTATGTCTGCAATTATAGTAGAAAGCTTTTTTTGCCTTCTCACCAACATCTTTCTGTTTTCTGGCTGACGAGAGAATTAAAAAAGGGAATAGACGGGCGATAAGGAACGATCAGGTCCACAGGCGCTCTGTTTTACTCTCACTCTTACTCTTTACTCTTTGTGAACAAAGTCAGATTCAAAGATTATGTATGTAACACTTTCTAAACAACAAGATTGAACTAGATTCTTGTACAAATTGCACAGATAAAACAAAATAATGTCAACATAACAGGTGGTAATAGGCCTTTGAGACGCTTAAAAATTAGCAACAGGGACAGTGAAAAAAAAAATTATTACATTATTATTATTATTATTACAAATTATTACATAAATGATCATCAAATATCGATGAGATGGTGTGTTTAAATGTCCAAATTGTTTGATAAAGTGCTATTACAATGCTGTTTTCAGCTGTCTCATGGGATCCTGCTTGGTGTTGTTGGAACTGACATCCCACTCATGGAGGTGATGAAGTTGGCTCCCAGATACATGGTGAGTTTAATCATTAAATGAATTAATTGATTATTAAATAAATGACCTTACATTTTGTTTTCATCTTCCTAAGCTGGGACCACACGGCTATGCCTTCCTCCTCAACAACAATGGTTATATTTTGGCTCATCCTGATCTGCGACCTCTGGTGAGCTGTTTCTGGTTTACTATAAACAAAGTAGAAGGTAGAGCCAGGTCAAGCTTCCTTCAGCAGAAGTTTGAATTGGCTACATTGGTTTTTACTATGTGTCAAATTCCCTCAAGGGTTGCTCAGAGAGGAAAATGAATTCATTTATGAGTCATATAATATTTAATTTTACACACTACACACAAAACACACTCAGTAACAATACAAGTCTAAATTCTGTCCTACAGTATAAAGATGGCAAGAAACTGAAGCCGAAGCCAAACTACAACAGTGTGGATCTGGCTGAAGTGGAGTGGGAAGATATAGATGAACTGGTAAGCAAAGCTTTTCAGTGTTACTATTTGAGTAATTGGGTGGAACAATGGAAAAGTGTGTCACAAATAGCTTTTCAAAACACCTGTTGACTAAAATTTGTACTTTTGTAAAATTTAAGTAAAATTGCCTATGCGTCACTGCTGTGGTATCAGATTTAGTAGAGCTATTGCTTAAATGATATTAGTTTAACAGCATAGGTGTCTATTGTCTCGTTGTTGTTCATTTAGCAAATTGATTACCAATTCTATTTGAGTGCTGAAACATTGATAACATAGCCTGAAGTTAAGTTGAACCTTTCCACATCCAGCTGAGGACAGCCATGGTGAAAGGAGAGACAGGCAGCATCTCTCTGGACATCAGGGCGTCTGTGGACAAAGGAGTAAGGAACATAGTTTCAGCATCATACTTTCTAACGTACTATAAAGAAGTGGATCATACTTTAATGCAACACTCTCCTCATCCACCAGAAAAGGCCGATGTACCTCGTCAACAACTATTTCTACACAAACATTGATGAAACGCCCTTCAGGTAAACTGGGGAGCTCTTATTGTCTTTACTACATAGACTTTAAAAGTACTTTCTTAGATGCTATTCTTTTGAATTCAGTGTGTATGTGTGTGTGTGTATATATATATATATATATATATATATATATATATATATATGTATATATATATATGTATATATATATATATATATATATATATATATATATATATATATATATATATATATATATATATATATATATATATATATGTATGTATATATGTATTTGTATATATATATATGTATATATACATAGTAAATATAGTAAATTAAGTATACTCCCTCCTGCTGTTTATTTTCACTGATAGTGTGACATTGATGGTTTAAAATAGTACATCCTAAAATATTGCCATATGTTGGTAGTGCAAATCTTAATTATCTTGACGGAAACTCATCAAAATGTGTTTTTTTCCCCCTTTTTATTTCCTTTGCTGCTGTCCCAATTCAAAATGTTATGTTGAAGCATGTGTTGTTGTGTTGTTAGTGAATGTATGGCTATAGTACTATGTGTCTAACAAGAGATGAGATTGAAAATGCATGAATGGATGGATGGATCGACATATTGTCCCTCAATTGTAACTTGTCAATCTGACCTCTAGAGGGCAGCATGACACATAGTAAAGTCAGGCGTTAACATTGTGACCACAGGTACTGTATTTTTCACACTGTTACTATGGTTTCTCTGCAGTTTTGGCATGGCGCTAACAAGAGGTCATGGGAGCTTGATGTTCATGGGAAATGTATCTGTGGAAGAAGGTACAATTTCCCATAATTTCCCCCAGTCTTGAATTAATATCAACTAAAACTATCTCATGTCACATGCAGTATTCTTTTGAAGAACAAAGTAATGCACTTGAATATTTTTATTGATGCATAGAAAGGAAAAGTGCATACCCATATGTCCTTAGGAACACAGTGGCTCATAAAATCAAATGTTTGTGTTTAAATTTGAAATGACTCAATTATTCTACATTGCTTTGCAGGGCTGCATGATCTAACATCTCCAGATCTTAGCATTGCTACTGAGTGGTACGTCTACAATATAAATCAGTCAGAAAACTGAAGGGATATTTAGAATAGCAGTTTTGCATTAGTGATTTTGTTCTTAAAACTTGGAAAATTAAGTGAAAATAAAAATGATTTAAATTAGATTACAATATTATTCTATTACAATGTCTTTATGTTTGTGTGTGTCTTTGTCCTGTACTTTCACCCCCCACTGGTTGAGCAGATACTTGTCTTCCCTAAGTATGGCTGGGACCTTGATCTACAGCCAGCTATTTTCTCTCCAGATTTACTCACTGTCCACTGAATTAAAATTAAGATTCAAAGCAGCCTGTTGTCTTCCACAGTCAGGCTTCTTTTAAACATTGGCATTATGTGAAAACAATTACAACAGATTGAACTGAAGTGGGATGAGTAATAATATAAATGACTTGCAACCATGCAAATTAATTGAACTGTATTGAAATCAATTCAATTATTATCAGTTGAATGAATCTAAATTATCCATCAGTATAAACAGTCTATTATAAAGGATGTTAATAAATAGCGTTCCTTACATACCTTGTCTCCCTAAATAGTCTGTATGTAGGTGTCATTTAAAATATCAAGCAGGATCTGGGCTGGTTCTTGCTGCTTAAGGCCATTTAATACATCTGTTTTCTTTAGGACATACTGTGAAACGGACATTGATCCTGCTCACCGAAAATACACCCAGATTCAAGCCGTTATCCGGTACCTGCAAGGAAAGGAACCTGATCTTGAATGTGAGTTGTGGGTTTAAGTTTAGGCTCAGAAGGGACTTTAAGTTAAACATCTATAGAATACTAACCTCCAAAGTGATCTTCTTTATATACAAAGTAGTTATTCTTTTAATTTTGTCCCAGACTTTGCCATATAGTTTGAGTTTCATTTGATCTTAACTTCACCTTTACTAACTGAACTTATTCTTTGTCCAGGTGACGAGGTGTTATTACAACAGACCCTGTTTGACGCCGTGGTAACAGCTCCACTTGAAGCCTATTGGAATGCCTTGATGCTTAATGACAGGTGAAACAGGAGACACAGACGCATATTATTACCTGACATACTTGCTTATGCTCAACAGCGAGTGTCAATTTTGTGACTAAAAAGTGTTGGAAAAATGTTATTGACAATGTCTCTGTTTTGCTGGGTGTTTTTTGCGTGCACGTGCAGGCTGGAGCCAGGGGTGGAGACGGCGTTCCTTGGTACACGTTCTGGCCTCATGAGGATCATCAGATATGCAGGAACTGAGTCGAGGGTGGCAAAGTAAGAATGAGACAGTCCATCTTTTCAATCTACCTCAGAGGACAGCTGAGCATGAATGGACTTTTGATTTCTACACTTACAAATTCAAATGGTAGACATGAAACAAAAGTTGTTGACTGAAGTTTATGTACATTCATGACTCCTGCTGGGTCTTGGCTCCAAAATTGAGTCAATTTCCATTGACCTGCATGTTAAAATCTCCATCTTGCCTCCAGAAATCAACATATTTACAGTCTGGTTCAAAAAATATTGGGCCGTGGTGTATTGGTCGGCTGCTGGCATAGGCAACGGTTAGCTGTCACCATGTTTACTACTTAGCACTTAGCAATGTAAAAAAATCTCAGCATTACTTCTGAGCTGTGGATAAAGACCTAAAAAGCAAAGTGGCATCATGGTCAGCACTTTTTCCTCATAGCAAGAAGGGTCCTGGTTAATTTCCCTTTCTGTGGGGAGTTTGCATGTTGTCTGTGTGACTACAAAAACATCTCTGCATGTTCAGTAGTTTTATTGTAAGGTGCTTTGAATAAAAGCATCTGCTAAATGTGATGTAAAGTCCTAATAAAGCATACTCACTCACTCACTCATCTTCTCCCGCTTTTCCGTTACCGGGTCGCGGGGGCAGCAGCCTCAGCAGGGATGCCCAGACTTCCCTCACCCCAGACACTTCCTCCAGCTCTTCCGGGGGGAGTCCGAGGCGTTCCCAGGCCAGCCGAGAGACATAGTCTCTCCAGCGTGTCCTGGGTCTTCCCCGGGGTCTCCTCCCGGTGGGACATGCCTGGAACACCTCCCTAGGGAGGCGTCCAGGAGGCATCCGGTACAGATGCCCAAGCCACCTCAGCTGACTCCTCTCAATGTGGAGGAGTAGCGGCTCGACTCCGAGCTCCTCCCGGGTGACCGAACTCCTCACCCTATCTCTAAGGGAGCGTCCAGCCACCCTGCGGAGGAAACTCATCTCGGCCGCTTGTATCCGCGATCTTGTCCTTTCGGTCACTACCCAAAGTTCATGACCATAGGTGAGGGTAGGGGCGTAGATTGACCGGTAAATCGAGAGCTTCGCCTTTCGACTCAGCTCCTTCTTCACCACGACGGTCCGGTACATCGACCACATAACTGCTGACGCTGCACCGATCCGTCTGTCAATCTCACGCTCCATTGTTCCCTCACTCGTGAACAAGATCCCGAGATACTTGAACTCCTCCACCTGAGGCAGGACTTCTCCACCCACCCGGAGAAGGCATGCCACCCTTTTCCGGTCGAGAACCATGGCCTCGGTCTTGGAGGTGCTGATTCTCATCCCTGCCACGTCGCACTCGGCCGCAAACCGCCCCAGCACATGCTGAAGGTCCCGGTCCGATGAAGCCAACAGGACAACGTCATCCGCAAAAAGCAGAGATGAAATCCTGAGGTTCCCAAACCGGATCCCCTCCGGCCCCTGGCTGCGCCTAGAAATCCTGTCCATAAAAATTATGAACAGGACCGGTGACAAAGGGCAGCCCTGCCGGAGTCCAACATGCACCGGGAACAAGTCTGACTTACTGCCGGCAATGCGAACCAGACTCCTGCTTCGATCATACAGAGACCGGACAGCCCTTAGTAGAGGGCCCCGGACTCCATACTCACTCAGCACCCCCCACAGAATGGCACGAGGGACACGGTCAAATGCTTTCTCCAGATCCACAAAACACATGTAGACTGGTTGGGCAAATTCCCATGAACCCTCGAGCACCCTGCGGAGGGTATAGAGCTGGTCCAGTGTTCCACGACCGGGACGAAAACCGCATTGTTCCTCCTGAATCCGAGGTTCGACTATCGGCCGTAATCTCCTCTCCAGTACCCTGGCGTAGACTTTCCCCGGGAGGCTGAGAAGTGTGATCCCCCTGTAGTTGGAACACACTCTCCGGTCCCCCTTTTTAAACAGAGGGACCACCACCACCACCACCTAATAAAGCATAGTTATTCATATTTCAAAGAGAAGAATTTGTGATCTAGGAATCATAATAATTCACGCAAATTCAGTCCGCATACAGAGGGTTGCAATTTTTTACTTTGCTGCAACGTCCTTTAAACAGAACAAAAACAGAGAGGAGAACATCAAGTCCCAAAGTTCTACTTATGCTTGCTCCATCGATCCAGTAAGCAAACATATGCAGTGTTGCAAACTTAGCGACTTTGTCAGTAGTGACTTTCATGACCTCTCAAGTGACTTTTTTTTTTTTTTTATGTAACTAGCTGCAAATCTAGCAACTTTTTCTGGTTTTATCGGAGACTTTAATGTGAAACCATGTATTGTTGTTCAGTAGTTTGTCTGCAACCAGCCGGTGCATCTGCTGCAGATATTCACGCCTCTGCATCCTGCAAATTAATTACTGCCGCTGGCTGATCCTGTATTGGTGTTATTGAATAATAATTATTTATTTATTTATTTATACATGCAGGCTAGTTTAGTCTTGTTGAGACACAGGGCCTCATTTTCAAGAGATACCTGTTTAAACCATGAAAAAATTACAATCAAAAATAGCTTAAAAACCTCTAAGCTCCTCAATATCAAGAGTTGCATAGATATTATCAATATGATTGTAAATACAAGCAGAAATTCATTTTAGAACAGGAGATTATTAATATAACATTTGAATTGATGTAGTTTTTTAATAATTATTCAAAGGGACTGGCATTGAGGATAAAGGAAGAGGGTTGGACATTTAAAGTTAATTTGTAACTCCCTTTTTATCTCTCCTACCACTTTTTTATCTTACAACAATAATATACAAATGACAAATTAATCAAATAAGGTGATGACACCATTTAGCAAATGCTAGTGAATTTTAGAATAGCCAATAACTACTTTCCTTGCTGAGGAGTTGTAGACACTGAACACGCGCTATACCAATATGTGAGAGTATGAAACAAAGCTTCTGTCATCTGCCAACTAAAATAACAGCAATAGATTGTGCAAAATAACATCCAAATGTGTTACACGAAAGTGGAGGTAAATTATTCTGAATACGATGCATTGTAGTGGTGCACAAATGTCAATCATTTTTGGGAAAAGTTGCTGCAAAATCATGCATTTTTCGTTGCAAAAATCACAAAAAAACTCCAGAAGGGACACGTTAATTGTACTAACAGCCCGCCATGACTGCCTGGAGGTTGGCCAGCACTCATTTCAGATGTTGTTATACTAGCAACAGTTAATAATGAAGATGTTTAAACAGATTTAATCATAATAAATATAATAAAGTAACATTAATTTGCATCATAGGTTAATAAAAGTTAAGCCACCCAATCTAAAATAACTAACTGTGACTACAATAAGGTGGGTGTGTTCTAGCCAGCTACTCAGACCTGCTCATGTTGCCCGTTTGCTGCATGGCACGGTGAAGTATGAGGAAAAAGAGGCTTCCAAAGCACTCTACAGAAAACCTATAGGTGACATCACATGGGGTTTATGTGTCTTACAGTCTATGTTTTTAACAAAGGGTACATTCAAAAAAACAGTCTGAACCTGAAATAAAAATGTTGGGATCGGGAAAAGAAAAGTGTTTCGGTACAATTCCGTCTGAGATCAAGTTTGTTCCTCACAGGAAGTTCCTGACTCCATCTGATAAAGACAACCTGTTCACCATTGATCACTTCCCCCTGTGGTACCGTCTGGCTGTGGAAAACACTGCTGGACAATTTTATTACTATCCAATTAACGACAAAGGTTTGTTTGCGATAATCTCTTCAGATATAAACATTTTGGTATAATATATTTGACCTTAAACTTTGCAAATCCTTTCATCAATCAAAACTTATCTCTCTGCAGGAGTCAAGTATGTCATTGCAACAACAGCAGCGAGGGTATCGTCTGGGGGAAAAACAGCAATGGCTGGAGGTTAGTCACTTTTCTTTCTCTGTTTCAAAGCCTTGGTGGCCCTGGGTCTCCTTGATCATTTCCTCTTTGCTCTCCACACGGCCCCCTTTCTCCCCTACTGTGTGCGGAGGGGGGGGCCTTGGCTCCTCGTTGGCTGTGCTGGGATGGGTTATCCCTAGGACTTGGTGGTGCTGGTGTTACAGGGGGCGGTTTGGTGACGGTGGGGGGGTTGCGGCAGGCATGCTTGGGTGCCTTGCACAGATCTGACAGCTGACACGCCAGGAATGATCTGGGGTGGCCGGATCCCCATTAGTTGTGACTCTTAAAGGGGACCTATTATGAAAAACAGGTTTTCGAGCGTCCGACTATCGTGTAGCACTGCGTGACATCGGACGCTCTCTGTCCATCTCCCTCCAGCAGCTGCCACTTTATTGAGGTTTTTGTAGTGAAATGAGGAGGAATCATAGAGATAACTTCTCATTTCAACTAACTGGATCAGCCGTTCCTCATCCATGACTGTTTCCTACAGCGCTTTCAACCGGCTTTCAACGCGAGCGACAGGAAGAAAATAGAAGCAGGAAGTCCGACAAATGTTCAGCTCAAAACGGCGCGCCGCGCTGCGACGCTGCGGCGAGTTAGGACAGTCCAATAGAAAATAAAACAATGGAATTGATTTTGTCGCTGACGCTCGCTCGCATCGCATAAAGCCTGAATTATGGTTCCGCGTTAAATCGACGCAGATCCTACGGCGTAGGCTCTGCATTGGTGTAACGCGGAACCATAAATCAGCCTTAACTCCGCCGGCCGGAGCTTCCACCATTTTTTCGTAGCGGTGTATCGTGTCATCACGTCAGGCAGCCAATCAGCACAGAGCCTCATTATCATAGCCCCGCCCACTCAGAATCCCGCATAGATAAAGAGGTTAGAGAATGGGATGATGAAGACATGGCTCAGAGGCTACATTTCTAATTTATTTAGAAAAAACAATCAAAAGCTTGTTTTTAAGATATTCAAGGCCTGTTTAAAATAGACATTAAATGCCATAATAGGTCTCCTTTAAGGCTAGGGAGTGGTCGGTGTGGGAAAGCTCTGAACTTTGCCCTGTGGGTCTGGTTCATCCTGTCTGCCTTTGCTGGTTGTAGTGGCGAGTTGTGGCTGAACCAGAGCTGGTGGTCAACATCACTAGATTATGCATCTCTTCAGGTTTGACAGGTTCAACTCTTGGGGGGTGTTTACATCCACCATGACCACAAACCTCATCATACACTCATTTACACACATCACACCACACTACACAAATACCAGTGCATTATCAATAGCACACATACATCCATCACCGATTCATGTTACGCCTTTGAAATGTAACCAAACTTTAGGAGCAGGAAGTGTACATACAAATAACTGCACTGCACAGCTAACACACAATCTCTTTCTCCATTCACCTTCTCACTCACTTCTTCCAGTGTGCACGCCTACACACTCCCTGATTTGTAGCCCTGATGCATCTCTTTAATCTCGCAGTAATTTTTGTAATGCCACAGATCCACACTGGCATTATCATTCACATGAAAACCACAAGATTTCCCCGCATAGTATTTCCATGATTCAAAGGACTGACTAAGAGCAGTTCTTTATTAATACATCACACATTTGCACAACTCCTAATGAAATGCTTTTCTTACAACAATGTTTATGTTCCGTGTCAAATGTTGACCTGTGTGTAAGCTATTCCGTAAGGACTTTCAACTCCCAATTTTAGAAATTCATTCCATAATTTTAATGACCAATGAGTTTCACTCAGGTACAGTATGTTATGAGCAGGTTATTTGAGTTGAGTGAGTGAAACAATATTTGAGATCATAAGGCCACAGGTTTTCATGACCGTTCATGAATAATAGCAATAAACAAATGAGGCGAATTGCCAAACCACATCAACATGAGTTTGTTTTTTGTTTATTTAAAATCTTGGGTCACTTGTTTTGGGCTTATTTTCGGAGCCTGAGTCGTTTAATTTCCTCATGAGCTCTGAAAACCCTGGTACTAGCTTCTTCGGCTCATCCCTGCCCCACAGAGCTGCTGGTTGACGTTTACAGTGGAATATTCTGTGTCTCCTGTTGACTTAAGAGTGAAATCAAAACGTACTGTTGTGTTTAGCCAACGCTAGGATAACACAAACTGCTGGTTGCTTCGCTAAGCACAGTAGCATGATTACTACGAATGAGTAGCCATTGGCTGAGCCAACTGTGTTTGACTGCTAAGATAATTCCTCTACCTGTATATCCTTGTCTTCACTTAAATGCATGAAATTTATTTAAACAGCTTATGAAAAATATTTTATTCTGTTTCAGCGGCTACATTTCAGAAGAATACAATTTTCATCTGTTACATGTCACGATTCTGAGGTTGTCTTATTAAGTATACCACCTTTATGTGAATGTGCTTGTTGCCTAATGGATAAAATTTCATGCAGTGTCTACCCAGTACACTTTATTAAAATCATTAAAGCCAAATAACCCCAAGGGTTGCTCTTAGTTTAACCCAAGATGCTTGTCTTGAAGCAATATAAACTTTTTTTACGACCTTATTAATGGAATCTACAGTGGGGGTATTCCTCACCAACACTTTTTTAAATAAATTCTACCATTGGAAATGATTCATGATTCATGGCCTCGCGAGATTAGAAAGTTATTTAAACATCTTGTCACACAAGCTGTGCTACCATCATTAAAAAGAACTGGTATCATTTGCCTCTGTTGGTCTTAATATCATTGGCTAAATCTGTTATTGAACAATCAACTTTCATGTGTCTTATAGAAGAGTGCAATTTAGATAAATAAAGTTTACTATCCTCAGCCTGATTAAACAGTCTTGGAGTAAAATTTTACACAATTTTACATTTACTTATGAAGAAAAAAAATCAAAAGAAAGAGTCACATAACTTTTATGTTAAGCTAAGAAAATGCAAACTGTTGTAGCAAAAAGCTTAACCTCTAGGTTACAGTTGAAGTAAAGTTGTTCTTTACTACTACTACTACTACTATGACTACTACTACAACTTAAAGTAGTATTCTCTAAAAAACTTGTGCTGAAGTATCTGTTTTCTTGGGAACATCGACAGGATATCCAACAAAGGATAGAAGAAAGTATAAATAGAAAATATATACAGTCAAGCTGGAAAAATATAATTCTGTGCAGCAAACAAATATCAAACAATCATCGACATCTGTATTCTTGGACATTTAGCTTGTGCTTGTTGCTTCTATTCAGTTATAAAAGACAGCTTGAACACAAAAGTAATTTAACATTTTTAAAGAAGAAGAAAAACACTAATGAAAGAGCTTTTAGTTGCAGAAGTGCCAGACAGCAGCTTCAGGGGAGTTTAAAAAACTGGCTGAGGGATGCAGCACAGGGAATAACAATCCACAGAGCATCCATACATTAAAAGAAGTGCTGCAGTATTCCAGCCCCACCAACTCTAGTCGGGACCTTGAGCTGAACAGTTGGTCCCTGCCTGGATAGTTTCAGGAGAGTAACAGGCTTTTTCCCATCACAGAAGAGCTGAAGAGAAGAAGCAGCAAGATTGTTGGGGAAGGATTTAACATTAGTATGCATAGTTATGTCAGAAGCTGCTGATTCGATAGCTGTGCACAAAGTCACAGGCTTCGTTGGGGGGGGCCTTCGGTGTGTCAGGTGATGGCATTGGCCCATCCTCTAGGTCGGTATCAGCCCCAGACTCCACCATTAGAGGCTGTCCTCGGTTCTTAATTTCTCTCTGGTACCTCGCCATCAGCGAAGCGTAAATACAACCATAAGTTGCTGCAACGACCATCATGATGCACACGGTTCCACAAACCACACCCGCAACTATTTGCGTGCCGTGTGCCCGACGCACGCTGATGGGCCGGTAATGCTGGCGAACGCATTCATCGGTGCTGCTGGCCCGTCCGAGCAGGCAGGGGGGTCGAGTGGCACGATCCGACGCAGCCTCCTTAGTTTGATTCTGCAGGCAGTAGTTGAACATCTCTGCTGGCACACTGCGGATGTCCCTGCCCTTCAACTCCCTCGGCACACTGCACTGCATCACATCCACCTGCCCATCTATAAAACAGCCGTAGATGGAAAACAAAAGGAGAGGGAAGAGAACAATAAATGAAAAGGTAAGCAGATCAAAAGGCAGAGTAAGAAATCTTGAGAGACACAGAAGATAGAAAGAGATGAAGGTCGCTGTATCATATATCTGTCATATATCCGTCCTTCAAAGTGGTGATTAATTGCTTTGATAATGCAGTGGGGGGGGGAGTGAGGGAATTGTATATAGATTTCAGAGTTTCTCTATTACTTTAAACCAGTACTCGAGATGAGGGGGGATGAGGGGGGATGGCATCCCCCCTGAAATAAAAACGCAGAAAATCATCCCCCCCCTGAAATGTCGAGAAAAAAAGTCAAAATTTTGTGGAAAAAATCAAATGTCGAGAAATAAGTCTCATTACACTTAAAACAAGAGTCATTACCAGAAAAATAACTTATTTGAAAATTTTCACCTGTTTCAAGTACATTTTCACTTGAAATAAGTAGAAAAATCTGCCAGTGGGACAAGATTTATCTTCTTATTACAAGCAAAAAAATCTTGTTCCACTGGCAGATTTTTCTACTTATTTCAAGTGAAAATCTACTTGAAACAGGTGAAATTTTTTTTTTTTTTTGCAGTGATGAGTCTTGTTTTAAGTGTAATGCGATTTTTTTTTTTTCTAAAATGAAACATTTTAACTAGAAATAAGATTTTGAGTTTTTGCAGTGATCCATTTTACTTATCCTGTGAAGGACAGAGTCATATTGATAAGTTCAGAAAAGTGTTTTTAATTGTTGTGTTTTGATGTATTTGATGTAAGCCCAGTGGATATTTAAAGCTTACAGAAGGCTGCATTTAACTGCTGCTATGTCATTCCTGCAGTATTTCTGCAGGTGTTTTGGTCAGTGCTATTATTTGTAATATATTATATTATTTGTAATCAGCACAAATTATCTGTCCCCATATGATAAAATCCACCATCCCCCCTGATTATTTTTTTTACAACTCGAGTACTGCTTTAAACCAGCTCTAAAATGATTTGTATTGAGTGTGTGACAAGTGGTGAAGTCTTACCCTACTCACCCCTGTAAAGTAGCCACTCCATCCAGTGCTTGAAGTCCCTTAAGCTACAGTCACACTGCCAGGGGTTTCCCACCAGCAGCAGCTTCTGCAGCCCCTCTAGGTGCTGGAACGTGACTCTGTCCAGGGCCACGAGGCGGTTGGCGGCCAGGGACAGCCAGGTGAGTCCCTGGAGCCGGTCCAGTAAGCCCTTGGGCAGCCACATGAGACCGTTGGAGGACAGGTCCAGGCCCTGGAGCTGCCACAGACCCCTGAAAACGTCCTTGCTCAAACCAATACCCCCCTGGCCTCTGCTCCAGTCTGTGACTATTGCCGTACTGCTGTTGAGGTCAGAGGTGGCCAGACGTGTGCCGAGGTAGTTAGATGAAAGATTCAACCAGCGCAGGCTGCTCAAGCCTGAGAAAGCTCCAGTCTCTATGCTGTAAAAATGGTTCTGGGAGAGATCCAGGAGCTCCAAGCTGCTGAGGTTGAATTCATCATCGTTCCACAGGGAAGAGAGGTTGTTCTTGGAAAGGAGGAGAGCAAGGAAGTCGTGGCCAAGCAGTTTTAGGATGGGACTGAGAGAGAGGAGGCCGACATTAGAGCAGTCAGTTGTGTTACTGTAGCAGGTACAGACACTTGGGCAGCCGCTGACTGAGGCCAGAAGTCCCATTAGAACCAAAACCCAACTGACTGAAGTCATGCAGACTGAAAGAGATGAGAAACAGTTGGAAGAAGTTAGTGTTTTAATCTTACAAAAACAAAATACAAGAGAGATGTTTAGATCTATGTCTCCTTGTAGCACCCTATAATGTAATAATTTCCTGAAAATGTAATAACGCCTGAAAATGTCATAAAATTTGCACTTAACTCAATCAAAAATGCAATAAAACCCAATAATGTAATAACTTAACCAATAATGTAATAACATTTCCTGACTGATATTGTAATAAAATTTTTACCGATAATGTAATACCTTATTACATTATTGGGAATTTATTACATTTTCAGGTTGGGTTTTTTTTTTTTTTTTCCAAAACTGATAATGTAATACTTGACAAATAATGTAATATATATGTTCATTTTCAGTCCAGAGTTCTACATTTTGTGTTTTAAGTATCTAAGAATGTTATATACGCTTGAAACACCAGAATTACTATTGGGTTAAATTGCAGATTTTGAGTACCATGTAATAAATTCCCAAAAATGTAATAAAGTATTACATTATCGGTAAGAATGTTATTACGATATCCGTCAGGTTATTTGATTACCTTATTGGTGAAGTTATTACATTATTGGTTTTATTACATTTTTGATTGAGTTAAGTGCAAATTTTATTAAATTTTCAGGCATTTTCAGGAAATTATTACATTATAGGGTGCTACACTCCTTTCTGCTGTCATTTTATCCATGAACCTTGACTTTACTAGTTCCGTTATTAAAGGCAATGAATCCATGCCTTCTATCTGTTTGCTTAACTCCTTATGACCGACTGGAGCACAGGAGCTCACAACTGCGTATTGACTTATAAATGTGGTATTTGCTTGACCTGATTAATCCCTTTGTAATATAACCATACCACCAACTAATCAAGCTCATATTTGTTTGAAGATTTATCGGATACAGAGAAAAAGAAGAAAATTGACATGCCTATGAATTCTGTCTAAAGGCAAATTTTGACATGAAATTTCCATAAAATCTTGCTCTCCCAGTATTGTCCTGTAAGTCTTATTACATTTGGAGAATAAGAACTGCACTGGAATTGCAACAATGGTGGGAACAGGATGAAAGAAACACATTTTAAACCTGATATAAAGGGTGCTCTACTCATTCAACATCTATGGATTTTTTATGAATGCAGAATACTGTACAAACTTGTATATTTTTAGATTCTGGGCAATGTGCCCAAGCTATCCATCAATGTTTCTGTCCAAGAGACGAGTAGCATTTTTAAACTGTCATTTTGAATAAAAGCTGCAACTGATCTCTACAGTGAGGAGAAGTGTTGAAGCTCACCCAGATTATTTTGTTTACTCTGGTTAAAGTTCTTCATGTCTGCAACGTCAACTCCAGCGTAAATCCAGGCTGGCAGCTTCAGTTTTATGCTGAGTCACAACATCAACAGAGAACATTCTGAAAAGGAGAAGATGGAGAAAATGGTGTTACTTGAAGAATCACAACATTGTGAAAAGAAAGTAAATTAATTAAGGCAGGGGATCCATGTTTTTTTTTTTTATTAAAGATTAAAAAATTCTTATTAAACCTTGTCTTTTTTAAGAGATTATATAATTGCTTATTGGCAATTTAAATTATTTCATTTTATATAGAACGTGACAAATTTTCTGTTACCCATCCATTGGAAAAAGAAAAACCTGAAATTACTAAAAAAAATGTATCAGACATTGCTTTTGAGTTGTGGTTCAACAGAATAATTAAGGAAACAAACTTATAAAACTGGCACAGAAACTTGACCATAACTTGACCATAGTGTCATGTTAAAGTGTGTCTTGTAATTGGCACCACAGGCCTCTTCAATCTGCAGTCGGTCAATTTAACTATGCAAAGGGTTAAAGGTCACTCTGAAGATCGGAAAGAACATTTTCAGTTCATAGCCACAACTGTTTATTTAAATAACATCTGACATGAGTTTCCTTGAGTAATCAAAAAACTGATCATATAATGCACATTTCAGATACTTCTGAACAATGACATGTCACATTTGTGTCAGGAAAGTATATTCATGATCTGAATAGATTTTAATGTGATCAGATTAGGCATAATTTATACACATGACACCCTGATGGTTTTTAAAGAGTATTGGGATTTTAATTTGTTTTTTACGTCAGTCAGCCTATAATCTTATCCTTCCGCAAATCACAAATAGTCCATATGTTCATACTTCACACAAAATACCTTGGGTTGTTAATTTTATAAGCTGTTATTTATTTGCAAATATCAATTTTCTTAATAACGAATTGGATACTGAACATATTCTATTCACATTACATTAGGAAGTGAAGAAAGTGATGCAGAACTCAGACAGACACTCCCCTGCACACACACACACACACACACACACACACACACACACACACACACACACACACACACACACACACACACACACACATACGCATGCACTCTGGTCATCAAGTAATTACCAAGATTTAAAGGTTGATATTAATTGCTTAAAATAATTTCTAGCTGCTCCCATTCCTGGGAGTACATTTTTTTCCCTTTTTAAGATTTATCATCTGATTGGAAGGATTGACTGCACTCTTATTTCCTAGCTTGAATGTTATTTGAAGTGAATACAATTCATTGAATACAATTAGCATTTTTGCTCCCAGAACTGCACCTAAATGACAGTGAATATTGAGACAAATATAGATCTAAATTAATTGTTATTCATGCAATTTTCTCCATTGTCAACTCTGGACTCTCGACGTAACAATAGTGTTGCACTTTTCTCCGAGTATGTGCATATATTTATTATATGATTGCAATAAAATGTTCAGTTCTAGCAAAGTAAAATGGGGAGATCACTTCCATTTACTATCCACTTTCATGGTAAATCACAGTATAACTCCAGTGATGATGGCTTTTTTTATAGTCAACATATTCATAGTTGACCGAACCAACTCTGAACAGCTTTCCGACATCTCCCAGTTTCTTAACTCAGAGCTTGTTGAGCCTCGTTTGTGAAGCAGGCACCAGAATTGTAGAGCTCAGTGCTCTAGTTGGAGTTTGGGGCTTCAGAAGTCGCTTAAAGCGCTTAAAAACAAACAAAATCTATAAAATATAGGCTCTAAGGGTTAGGAAAATGGTTAGCCCTTGGAGGGAACTGAGAGCCTTCGCTCTGGCTTGGGTCATTTTGCTTTGCAAGGGGTTAAAGCCCTAACTTGTCCTTTAATTTAAAGCTTTTGACTTGTCCTCAATTAGTTTTTTCTTGCTTAGCGAATAAATACAAAGCTCTTAACAATAAAATGGATTATTCATCTTTATGCTCGTCCTCCACCATCGTCATGGGAAAAAAGTTATTGTCAACATTTTTTCTCCTTATCTCTTGCTCAATATTCTCAGATATATTGGAAATAGAGTACAGTCCCTGTCCAGAGTTTAATGCAATATATCATATTTTATTGGGTGTATATATTATTTGATGATTCTTTGCTTTGGTTGCACTCTATCGTATTTTCTATCGTAACCACATTTTTGATAGTTTCGGGCACTCAGAATATTGTGTGTGCAGAAGAGGTGAAGCTGCAGACAAAAAGGAAAAGTGCTGTCACTCCATCGTCAGTCCTGGAAAGAGCTAGAATAACTCTGCCCTGAGGGTTTTTTTCCCTTAAGTAGGTCTTTCTTTTGTCATATTGCTATAAAATTGCCAGTCACTCTCCTGCATACAACATGAAGCTTGCAGGTGCCTTTAGGCCACATCCGACTGTACAAGCAAGAGACATTACTTGAAGGGAGAGTTGGTCTTGAGACTTTGCAGAAAAAGAGAGTATTTGGAATCAAGGGACAACATTCTAAGCTCTTAAAAAGATATTTAAGTGAATAATTTATGTGTGCTGATGCTGATGAAGTGGTGATTATATTAGAATCCTGAGGTGGCTGTGGAAGGATAAGGATTTATCTGTAATATATAGCTGGCTATACCCATTAATTATGTCGTTTTTTTTGTGATATTTTACCCTGATGCTAATAAAATGCCAGCATTGTCGGCTCCTGACAAATTTAGTAGTAATGATGATGATTCAAGTGACCCGTTCAATAGTTGATTAATAGGTAGCAAGTCAGCTGTCACAATTTGTTTTTGGCTTTTTTTTCTCGTCAACTCATTTAGCAAGATTGCAAGATAAAGATTTTCCCTTTAGCTGCATTTGCCACATACTAGAAATCAATTTACCGTGATTGTTTGGATGACAATTTATCCTCATTGCTACACAGAGTGAAGGAGAGTCTTTCAATAAAAAAAACGGAGTTAATCGCTTCACTCGGCATACTAACCTTAAAAAAGGACCAGCGTGTGGTGGATACGATAGCTATCTTCATGTTACGTAGGACAAAAGCACGTTGGGGCGAGCCCTACCCGAAACCATACAGATTGCATTGTAAGACCAGAAATTTGAAGAAAGAAAAACTGATTTTACATTAGAGTGAATGGGAGCAGTTGGGCGATTTTCAACCTGGCTGAAATCGCCCCCAGGGGGCGGTACCTCATGGAGCATGGCCTTACGCTGATTGGACAGTGACACACAGACCAGCTGAAACTGTCTAAAACTGTCACTACCACTGTAACTCCGTGAATATATGAAACGGAACAAAAAAAATGTTTTTTTTCTTCCATTTGCGGTGCGTCACCCAATCGTTCCTTATGGACAAACCGCCACTGATTGTCGGTGTAATTGAAACATAATGGGACATACGTTTTTATATTGAGGAATTGTAGGCTACACTTCTAATTTGCTGATTGATACTTGTGGCAGAGTGGAGGAGCTGCAGCCACTCAGGCCAACGGGCCACACCTGTGTCCCGTCAACCTCTCCACTCTGCCAGCTCATAAGAGGAGAAGCTGCTGCTGAGACTGGTGGGGTCAGACTGAGCTGAAGCTGTGCTCGTGCACGTGTGTCCTGGGTGTTTTGAGAAATAAAGAAGGGTTCTGCACAACCTCCGTGTCCTCCTCTATCCTGTCGGTCGGGCCCCGTGGCACTCACCGTGCTACACTGGCGCCCAACGTGGGGCCTGACGGGATGGAAAAGGGAGGCACGGAGCGGGCCCTGGACGCGCTCGCCCGGGCCATGGCGGACATGGCGGCCGCCTTCCGGGACCAGGGCGAGCGGCAGCTGGCCGCCATAGAAGCCCTGGTCGCGGGGCGACCCACCCCTGCGCCCCGTCTGAAGTTCGCCGCAGCAACGCGGGAGGAGCTGGCGGCGCCGCAGCTGAGAGGCCGGGAGGCAGAAGCTGCGGGCCGCCAAGCGACGGCTCCCGAGACGGCGGGGCCGACGGAGCGACCCATCCCGGCTCCACGCCTGAGGTTTGCCGTGGCAGCCCTGGCGGCGCTGCAGTCGACCGGCCGTGAGGCAGTCGCTGCAGGCCGCCAGGCGACGGCTCCTGGGATGGAGGCGGAGTCTGAGGCGGAGTCGGCTGCGATGGCGGAGATGGGGGCGGAGTCGGCTGCAGAGGTGGACGAGGACCAGCAGGGCGGCGCGACGGAGGAGGCGGTGTTAGGCACACCAGCTCCAGACCAGGGCTGCGCCGTGGAGGAGGCGGTCCTGGAGGCGGACCAGCGGCCGGCGAGGGTCCGCGTCATGGAGGAGGGGGTGGTCCTGGACGCACCGTCGGACCCGAAACCACCATGGGCCCGGTACCGAGAGCGGCGTTCTCGGCCGTCGGCCTGTCGCCGAGGACGGCCGCCCGACTGTTCCCGCTGGTCGGCCTGTCGCCGAGGACGGCCGCCCGACTGTTCCCGCTGGTCGGCCTGTCGCCGGGGACGGCCCCCCGACTGTTCCCGCTGGTCGGCCTGTCGCCGGGGACGGCCGCCCGACCGGGGCGGGGAGGGGAGTAGGCTCGGCCGGACGGACCCCGGCTCGAGGTTGGTGTTGGGGGTGTGTGGCAGAGTGGAGGAGCTGCAGCCACTCAGGCCAACGGGCCACACCTGTGTCCCGTCAACCTCTCCACTCTGCCAGCTCATAAGAGGAGAAGCTGCTGCTGAGACTGGTGGGGTCAGACTGAGCTGAAGCTGTGCTCGTGCACGTGTGTCCTGGGTGTTTTGAGAAATAAAGAAGGGTTCTGCACAACCTCCGTGTCCTCCTCTATCCTGTCGGTCGGGCCCCGTGGCACTCACCGTGCTACAATACTATTTTTAGATATATATATATACAGCTGCTCTTGGGTTTTAATCAATAGGACAATTTATCAATTGAAATCATAATACCATTCAGATTTTGATACTAAT
Organism: Cololabis saira; assembly: GCF_033807715.1. Classification (NCBI taxonomy): domain Eukaryota; kingdom Metazoa; phylum Chordata; class Actinopteri; order Beloniformes; family Belonidae; genus Cololabis; species Cololabis saira. The sequence goes on along the minus strand of NC_084591.1, from coordinate 42,468,187 downwards.
AATATTCTAATTATTGACCACTTGCATGAACAATTCCTGAATGTTTTGAGCTCTTCAAAGTAGAGTCCACGTAGAAGCTTGACTTGATGTATTTTTATTCATGTAAAGATCATGGTCCAAACATTGGACAAAGGCCTGTTCAATGAACATATGTCCATTGAAATATAGAATAGAACATATTTTAAGAAAAAATAAATAATTAATTTGTTTTGCAGGAAATGTCATATTAGGCTAAACTAAGACATCAATTGAATTATAATTGCAGGAAATGCCTTTCCAGAGCCATGGAGACAAAACAAACCCTTTAACCCTGCCTTGTCATTATTGTCATTATTATCAGACAGGTCTGACATTTTTTTTGTGTCCCTAATAGTAGCTCCATAATGTAGACATTTAAAACAGGCACATAAATACACATAAAACAACAACAACAACAAAGCAAAGACAATATGTATTAATAAACAGAATTAGACGAGAAAAAAGTAGTCATGGAACAACCAAAATATAAAACAAACAAAAACTGAATAAGACTTTTACATGTGAAAACCGCACTCTTATCCCTTTACCCACATGCTGACTCCCCGACCAATCAGTGGCCTGTAGTGTGACGTCAGATACGGCCAAACTCAGCCCACTTAGAACCTCAGGAGAATAGTTACAGAAAAGTATGAGCATTGTTACTCCTGCTAGGGGAGAAACAACAGCAAAGTCACAGGCCCTAACCCTTGGCCTGTGACTCTTTACTGCTTGTCACCTCCCTTTTTTTTTCTATTTCCCTACTTCTATGTTACTGGGTTTTTTTTTTCTTTTTTTGCAAGCATAATTTAATTTATGTGATGTCTAATTGTTGAACATAAAGCAGTGGGAAAGAATGGATTCAATCACTAAGATGTACAGAGGATGTCAACATAACTGACCTCACTCACTCTGCTTGTATTGTCATGCCATCACCCAACATGCTGTTTCCTTCATGCTTTTATATACATACATAATGTGTGTGTGCGTGCATTTGTGCGTGCATGCATGCAGTATACATACACAAATTTGTATGGCAAATTTTTCATGGGCGCAACTCACATACTCGGCGCTGCTGCTCATCTCCCGAATGCATGTTCTACAAATGTGAGAAATAAACAGGCTTTCCAACTATAAGATTTATTGCCAAGAAAGTATTGTAACAACAAAGAAATGATCTACCAAACACAAATTTCCTTACTTTTTGTGCTGTGCTTCTATCTGTGTGTGTGTGTGTGTGTATTATAAAGTGGGGGACTGTTATCTTAATTTCTAACTTGACTGGCTGGATTTTGTCATTGAAGTCCTGCGATGTTCCCTTCATTTGGAGTGCACTGCTCCAGTTTTCTAAGCTGTAGCTTGGCATCCCTGTAGCTGCTTAATGGCCTCTGACAGGCTCACTATCCCCCACCCCACCTCCACCCTCTTCCCTATGGCTGCACTTTTCTTCGTCCAGATCCAGTCAGAGATGAGCAGGAAAACAACAGAATAAAAGAAAAGTACCCAAACATAATTCACACATATTGCTGTGGGAAAACTTCTAAAACACTTGCATAAGGCAACACTGCTACAAAACCCAGTGCTCAGTTAGTATTAGCTTATTTTATAGGGATTCTGCATCCTGGTTGGAGTTTTTACAATAATCTAATCTGGTGGAAAGTGACAACAAAGTTTCCAAAATTTCATTTTAAGAGACCAAGTTAGAAAGAATCTCCCTCTTAATTCTGTGGATTCACACACTGATGGAAAAACATCTACTTTCAAATGTTCAATTATCTTATTGTCAATCAACCGTCTACACACACACACACACACACACACACACACACACACACACACAAACAAAACACTCACCGATGCCATGGCTTCTTGAGCCTTTTGCATAGAGAAAAAGTATTCCTCTTGTCTTTGATCCGTAGCTTCCACAGAGGTAACTGTTTTGGTAAAAAAAAGTGTCAGCTTAAAAAAAAAAGCTTGACTCCGAAGCTGACTTGCCCTCAAGGACACAAACTGTTCTTTACTTAAATTGACAGAAGCTCAATAGTGTGCTAAAGCCAGAAATCAGAAGCTGAACTTGAATCTGAGATCTAGTTCTCATCTAACACCTCTCATCATTGCCTACCTCTCTTTTTTTAAACATTTCTCTGAGCTTTCTCTCATAGTCTGAGTGGTCTGTCTAACACACACCTAGCCGACTGACTGAGGAGGGGCATGAAAGAGAGAAAGAGAGGGAGTGAAAAAGAGCCAGAGACCATATGATGCTGCTGATAGTGCGCACACACAGACACACACACACACACACACCCACACACACACACACACACAGGCACTTGTGCGTAGACATGCAGGAGTGGTTGCCCTGTCTGTGCTGTACAACTGAGTGAGTAATGTGCATTAATGCAGTTTGACGGAGATGGTGACTGTACAGTTTGTTACAGCTTTAGGCTGAGCCCTGAATAGAGAGAGAGAGAGAGAGAGACAGATGAGGATTAGTTTAAACCAAGCAGCACCCATCAAATTTCCATATTGACGCCATCCCAGGAGTAAAAACCTTGCAGTTTCTTGACTAGCCGCTGGAGGCTGGCTCCAAAATCTCTACTGATCCCCATGTGAAAATGTCCTTTAAAGAAATTTTACAGCAGAAATAAACCCAAACTAACCTAAAAAAAACAAGCAATAAACATACTGCTTGTTTGTAGTGAGACTCATGCACGAGATCACAGAATAAATTAGATAACATATTTCCATCACAACAGCCTGGTTCAAGAACTGTTTTGGTATCTATTGTTTGATCTCACATCAATTTACCACATCAAGTGAATGGCTGAGTAATACATTATTTCTATTTCTGTCGATTGACAGCCACTGCCTAGCCATTATCACTTCCTCATCAGTCGTCGTCATGCTACAAAGCTCGGCGACGTAAAACCATCCCCATCCAGTTTGTATTATTCCATCGTCACAAGTGAAACATTTATTGTTGTAAACGTCTGTCGCACACTGGCTGAATGAGCTGAAAACCACAGCTAACGGTCATTGACATAAGGTGGCTTTGTTCCAGTCTGTGTTTCATCTTCCTGGGCAACATTGCACGTGCTACAAGAAAAAATAAGCTTCGAAACCAAATCTTTAGAAAATTCTGCGTCATCGTAATCAGCTCTTCATACTTCCGCTCTGCAGCTGCAAGGAAATCTGCCAACTCTTGTTTTTTTTCGTCTCACAAGTTAAACCCGTTCACTGTAAAATGCAAAGCTCTTCAACATTCGGCTAACCCCCTCAGGTGATGGTTTGTGGTTGTTGCCCATAAGGGCATGACTTTAGTGCTCCAGCAGGCTGCAGAAGGAGGCAAGATTATATAGAAAGATATTGTTTCGGTATTCAATTTCTGATTGAAAAATGTTCTGCCTATTTATCAAGTTGATAGTTTTGTTTTGTTGTGTTTTGTTTGTTTTTCTTTTTGCTTCTGTTTTGCCAGAAGGCACTGGTTTTTAGAGCTTTTATACTGCCCAATACTGGATTAATGTACCTGTTACGTATTAAATACAATATATTGATTTGTAAAACCATAACTCTTTGTGAAACTGCACAAAACAAATCCTGCTTTTAGACAGCAGGTCAACTCTCTGTACGAGGTTACAGTCAAAATCCAATATAAGATTAGATAGGAATGACAACATAAAACACAGTTTGGGATTTGAAAAACTTTTATTGTGCTTGTAAAAAAGGCAAAAAGAAATGCCCATTTTCTGTCTTTTTTGTTTCATCAACTTGGACTAAATTAAGATAAAGAGCGACAATGTTAAAATATTTTTTTTATATAAAACAGTTTGTCTGTACATTTTTTCTTCTACATTAGATAAATAAAAACGAGACATTAGAAAAATATTAAATTAAATATTAAAAGTGGTCCCACACAACTGTGTAAGTAGGTGTTAAATATTAAGGATTCATTTTTGCATTGCATTGCATTTTGCATTTTTTTTAAAAAAAGCATCTTAACAATTACTTACTGCAATTGTGTGTAATAACTTGGCATAACATTTTTAAGTGACTCAAGTTTTATTAGGGCCCGAGCACTGACAGTGCGAAGACCCTATTGTATCTGTAGGAATTTTCCTTGTTTTTTTTTTCCTCCTTCTGACGAAATGAGGGCCTTTTTTCCCCCTAAACGTGCCCCAAAAGTCACCAAATTTTGCACGCAAGCCAGGCCTGGTGAACAATTTGATATTTAATGGTTTGCATTAATGGGCGTGGCCTAATGGCTCAACAGCGCCCCCTAGAAAACTTTGTGCCTCAAGCCCCACAATACGGTTTGATGTACATGCACGAAAATCGGTACACACCTGTATCATGTACCTACTTAAAGAAAAGTCTCTTGGCGCCATGGTCGAAACTGAACAGGAAGTCGGCCATTTTCAATTAATCGTGTAATTTTGCCGCAATTTATGCCATTTCTTCGGCCGTTTCTTCGCCCGAACCGTAAAGTGCACCCAGGTGTGTTATTCATGAAAATGTGCGTCTCCATCCTGCAACGATGCGCATTACTTTTCTCAGTCAAAAGCGTTACCGTGGTGACGCTAGATGCCAAAAAGCGCTCACTCCCCTTTCATCTGATTACTTCATATTTGATAGTTCCTACTTTCTGCCATAACTTTTGAATGATTTGACATAAATACTCATGGGTGGTGTCATCGGACTCGGTTTTGAGTCCTTGAACATAATTGGTGCAGGTTAGCCCCGCCCCTTCTTCTGATTGGTCGATATGTGATAGTTCCTACTTTCTGCCATAACTTTTGAATGGTTTGATATAGAGTCGTGGGTGGTTTCATCCGCTAAATGTCCAGGCCTGAAGAATCCACAAGTCATACAAGCTTCCACTGCAGCCCGAACCTGCACAAGGGTTAGGGCCCGTTCATCGCTGCTTGCAGCTTTAATTTTATTTGTAGTTTTTTTTGTAAAAATGAGCTGTTCTAAAGCAGTGGAATAGCCCTTTTGGCTTTTGCCAAAGACGGTTTCCCTTGACATTTCTGTTTACTGCAGTTAAATATTTCAAATGAAGTCATTAACTTCTGAAAGTGGAGGTCGATCTACCTGCTTCCTTCAATAACACAGCAAAGTGTTCAGTGCTGCCTCTGCAGAGTCCATCTTATTCTGCATCAATCTTAATGCTGTGTGTGTATGTGTTTTCTATTTTTAGCCATCGGGGTGCAGCTGTCCTTGGATTTGCTGGAAAAGAGGTTCTGGGCCATCGCCAAGCAGGTGACTAGAGGACTTTCACATACACGTCAGCTGATGTTGTTTTTGGGTACAATTTATCGACTTGCATTTATATCCTGTAAATTGACAATAATCCAAACTGACTCATACAAAACTTTTATTCACAAATAATCTAATCAGAAAAACACAGACATGGCACTATTTTTTTGTAAAGACTGATAATTTCTTTCCCCAATCAAAAGATAATGGGTAAATATGACTTCAATATTTTTTATTCCAAATAAAGGAAAATAAATAAATACACACATACATACCTCCTATCTCAAAATGTACAATCAAGTGCATTTGCCAAAGTTGAGTCTCTGAGACAAAAACATGTGGATTAATTAGGGCCCGAGGACGAGAGAGCAAGGAACCTATTGAAATTGTGCTGTTTACTATTATTATTAGGGCCCAGGCACAGGGTGCAAAATTTGTGATTTTGGGCTGATTTTTGTGATTTGCAGACCTTGTAACTGAACGAACTCCTCCCAGAGATTTAATCTGATCAACTTCATATTTGGCGTGTTTAATCTAAGGGCTTTGCTGAAGTTAAATTGCAGAGCTTTTGAGTTTTCGCCCATGATGTCTTGGCGAATTTTGACGTTTTGCCATCAAAATCCAAATTGCTCTTACTCAGTCCTGCATCGTCCCAGAGGCCTCAGATGTTCTGTGTATGATCAGAGTCCAGCTCTGAACATATCCATATGGTCATATTTAGTCATAGCGCCCCCTAGTTGCAACAGGAAGTGACTCGCTTGACATTTCGATGTGGCTTTTCTGACATGACGGTCAAAGAGATGTGAAACCTAGTCAAATTTTGATGCTTCGCCATGAGTGGGAAACTTGTTCTAACTTGCCTATGCGTTGTAAAATCTGAACCTCAGATTTTCTGTGTGTGATCAGAGTTGCCTCCCTCTATCCGAAGAGATCCATATTTGATTAATGTTCATAGCGCCACCTTGTTGTGACAGGAAGGATCTACCATAATTATTATGGTATATGTGCCCTACTTCCCAAAATGATCAGACATGTAAAACTCAGTAAAATACAGTTGATGAAGCCTCACAGAAATAATGGTGAGTGTGCATTTAATGGGAAAAGCTAGCAAAGTGATTGAAGGTGACTTTAACACTCTTGATTAAATATATTTTAAATTACAGAGTTTTTTTTTACATTATTAACATGTCACCATGAGAGTGTAGACAACTTGAGCTTGAACACATTCAGAATGTAAAAGTATGATGAAAATTTAAAAAAATAAGGTTGGAATTTTGATGTACGGTATTTGCGGCACTCCTAGTTAAGAAAGACAAGATGGTGTTGATGATGGTGTTACTAATTACATCAGTTGATCTGTGAAATGGTCAATTACTATGGGGTGGACAGAAGTTTCAGGGACACTGAAAAAATGTTGAAAATTATTACACAAATGGAATAAAGTTGATCAAAGTTATTAGTTTTATTGAAGAACATGAAGAAAAATTGGAAAATATAAAAATGTTTTTAACGTTGTGGCCTTTAACCACTTTTTGCATTCACTGAAGTTAATGGCGCAGCATGAGGGACATACCAAAATGGTGGAAATCTATTTCCAAAGGACTTCAAAAGAGTGCGTGTGTATGTGCGTGCGTGCGTGCGTGCGTGCGTGCGTGCGTGCGTGCGTGCGTGCACTGTTCTAAGATTATCGGGACTCACGACAGAGAGTACAATAAATACCCAATTCTTTTAGCTTCAAGTGTGGGGTCTCTGCAGAGAAAAAAAATCTCTTGAGATGAAAAAAAATCTTTGTGTACCCTGCTTTAGAAAGCTCTAAACAGCCCTAGAAGGGTGGTTAATATTTTCATTGTTTACTTTATGTGTCCCCACTTTCCTCTCATGACAGACCATTCATGATAGTACACAGATGCATAATTCTTATGTTAAAAATGTTTGGAATTATTCATAAGTTTTTCTTTGTCAAATGTCAGTCTTTGTTAATCTACAGATAATTTTTCTCTCCCCATTTTGTATTTCCAGCCCAGTGACACCGATGTAAGTAAATACTGATTATTGAATTATATTAAGTTGTATTTCAGTCATAATCTTGTTCTTTATAAGTTATTGATGTATACCTCCATAACTCTTAATTTCACTCTTTTTCTTTCAGTGTTCAACCATTGAAGGTGTATGTCCTCTCAGCTGCGAGAGTGCTGTAAGTAACCAGTTTACTGTCTGTCACCACCAAAACTCATTATATTATGTTGCAAACACATTACAAACATTTCTTTCTGTTGTTTCTTCGTCAGGATCTTAATTGTTTCTTGGTTGACAACAATGGCTTCATTTTGCTGTCTAAAGAGAGAAACGAGGTAAGCTTGACTTGTCCTGACATTCTCTACCCATCTCACCACTACGCTTTAAACAGCACTGTATTGCAAGATTATAAGAGTGGGATTTTCCTGTTTTGTTTTGGTTTTGGAACAATTTCATCTGATGTAATAGTCAAAATGCAGAAAACATTTAATAAAGATTAAGAGAGGAAAAAAATGTAATAAAGTTAATGGAGTGACTAAAGCTGCAACACTACAAAGGGCTGCAGACTGTGAATTCCAAAACATCTCTGTATTTCAGGGTCCAACACACTCCAGTTCAAGAGTGTGAGCTATTTTTTTTATTTTTTTAAGATTTATGATTGCCATTTTAAAAATAATCCATCCATATCCAAGTTTGGTTTTTGGGGACAACAGCCTCAGCAAAGAGGTGGGGGCACCTCCTGTAGTTCCTCCGGGGGAATACTGAGATGTTCAAAAGCCAGCCAAAAGATGCAATCCCTCCTGCATGGTGCGACTGACCGTGTCTTCGGGTGTCAGCCGTCCCTCCTCTCGTGTTGCCACCGTCGGGCTTTTCCTTCCCACCTTACTCCTTCTTCACCTTCCTCTCCAATTGTCTAATTGGCTGTGGATGTCCAGCGGGAGTGAAGATAGTGTCGCTGCATTGAGGTTGGGGGGCCTGGGAGTGGGACAGCCTTATTTCCAGGGTCCGGCCTGGGGCTCTGGTTGGCAGTGGTGAAGCAATGGGGAGGTGGGGGCCCTGGGTCCTGGTGCTCCTTGGTTGGTGGGTTACAACCAATGCTGGTCTGCCTGAGGGAGGTCAGGCATGGTCTGATATGGCGAGGATGTTGGTGGCAGTAACCAGTGATCCCAATAACTACTATTGTTATTTAGTAGCAGAGCACTTTCCAGCACTGTTTTCCAGGACCACAAGAAGACTGTGAACTGCTGTTTTCAGTGCATAAGAACTTAAAGAGAGTACAAACTTATTACTCAATCCCAAAGGCGCAGATAAGCTACCTTCCCTAAGTAGTCCCACTTCAGCTTGACGCCACTCACCATATCCAACCCCAGAATGAAACTACGTCCTTCTTACTTTCTTCATGCATATTTGTGTGAGTTGCAGTTGATCTGATTTGTCCCCCAAGGAGAGGGAGCATTGAGTATGTGGTTGGTTTGACTGAATCTGACAATGACTGACAATCTGTTTGGCAATTACCAGCTGTGATTAAGTTCTACTGGTCAAAACAGATTAACGAGCTTGCTAGTGTTTGCAGCTTTTATGGTTTGCAGTTTGGGATAACAAACTGGGATTATCCTGAATTTGTCAAATTGCTATGGATTATATGTCTAATTTTAAATGTCAATCAAAGAAAGCATGGGCTTGGTGTTCTGCAACAGGCTTCAAATTCCAGCTTCAGTTTTTTGTGTGGAATTTGCGTGTTTTCTGTGTTTCCGTTGATTACGTCACATTACTGCTTCCTCCCAGAGTCTAAAAAAAATGTATGTTAGGCCAATTGGTAACTCTAAATTGACCATGGGATTTAGTGTGAGCTAGTGGTTGTTTGTCTGCATGGCTCTGCGATGGACTAGTGGCCTGAGTAGAATGTTGTGTTCCAGCAGATCCATGTGACCATGAATATGATTGAAGTCAGTATAAAAAAGAATAAATGTGTTTAAACCCTATTTAATTCCAATTCATTATAATTGTGTCCATCCATCCATCCATTATCTATACCCGCTTTATCCTTTGCAGCGTCACAGGGGTCTGCTGGAGCCTATCCCAGCTAATTTCAAGCGAGAGGCAGGAGAACACCCTGGACAGGTCACCAGTCTATCTGAGGGACACATATAGAGACAAACAACCATGCACACTTGCACGTTACTCCGTTATTTCTGGCTACAGTGAAGCTTTTTTTCCCCACACACAGAGGAAACGTAGTGGGCGAGTGTGTGAGATATTGTCATTACAGCGATCCCTGGTTTTTCGCGGGGGTTACGTTCCAAAAAGAACCCGTGATAAGTGAAATTCTTTTTACAATTATTATAGAAGGCTTCAAATTGCGGAGATCAGCACCGCCTCGCACTTATTTCACTGCTCTGATGCTGCTGCATCCCGACTCTGTAGCGTCTTTTTCTCCGAAATCTCGCGGTGCAGGTGTTTTTTTGCAAATGCAAATCCATACAGTACCTGCTGAAATGAAAGCTAGAGGGGCATTAATGGGAGCATTTAAAATAATGTTTTTATTTACTGTAAAGTAACTAAAAAGTTACTTTTCATAGTAACGCATTACTTTTTGGTCTAAGGAACTGAGTTACTAACTGACTTACTTTTTAATGAAGTAACTAGTAATGGTAACTAGTTACTATTTTTCAGTAACTAGCAAAACACTGTTCATAAAAGACATTTTAACTAACAAAACCAACAGAATGCATTCAGTCCTTAGTCTTTCATCCTGGGGATGCATGGGGAAGTAGGGGAGAGTGGAAAGGGAAATTGTATTGGTTTTCTTTTTTTGATCCCAGAAAGACACCTCCAGCAGGGCCATGCTCAGGAAGCCATCTGGCCGATGACAGATGTCCATTGCACATAAACAAATCTCTTGCATCATCCCCAGCCCCATTTATTTTTCCATGAAAAGGGAGATGGCGTGTTTATCACCAACACAAGGGATCTTTGCAAGCCAGCGCATCTGGGCAGTGTATCAAAAAGTTGACCTCTGCTCATTTCTCAGCAAATAATGGCATTCAGCACAAGGCCAATCAAAGTTGTCAGCACTCTCTGCGCCATTGCCTTCGGGATGCTTCAGGTCAGTTGCTCTAGTGGGTTTACAGGAGTGTGAATATCAATAGTTGTTAGTTGTCACTTTCAGAGCCTTATGCAGTCAAAGTTCCTGCAAACATCTCAGACTTTTTAGATTATCACAGCACCTCTCGCAGTGTCAGGTCACCTTGTCAAAGGCTGTTGATGGTGCCACACACACATTTTAAATCAAATCAAACTTTGCAAACAGAAAAGGTGAGATTGGAGAGCCCTGCCAAGTGCCACCCGCATCTGAAATTGTGGGAGATTTTCCAACCATTTGAAATGACGGAAGCACAGGGGGGAAATCATATAAGAGAGAAATCCCTTTAATGAAGCTGTCTCCTAGGTTAAAATTAAAGACGACGTTCAGTAAATATAAGCATTCAACTCTGTCAAAAGCCTTCTCGGCATCAAGAGAGACTATGACAGTTGTGGCTTTTAAGTTTGTACCAAATTGAATAATATTTAGCAGTCTCCTAATAGTCCTAATACATCCTTGAATAAATCCAGTCTTGTCCAATGAAATAAAGTCTGGATCTACATCAATAAAAGCGATTGGTCTGTACGAGGAGCAATCCTACGATGGTCTGCCTTTCATCAGCATCAGCCAAATGTTGGTATCCATCATAGTATTTGGGAGGTGGCCAGAATTAAACGAGTGAGATAACATTTTAAGGAGAGTTCCTTTTACTTCCTTTTGTGAGATGGGGCTTATTAACCGATCTTTCTGGGTCTGAAAAACCTGAGGTGGAGTAATGGCTTTATATAAAGATTCTTAAAACCCTTGAAAGCATCTATCGATATCCTAACTAATCGACTATTTTACCTGTCCCATCTTTTATTCCATAAATAGCCTGTGAGCAGGGGCGGAGCAGGGGTCCCAGCCTAGGGAGGGCGAAGCATTCTAGATGGGCCCTTGTGGCCTAAACATCCCCGTTAAAACATAATCGCTAAAAATGCCACAGATCAGCCCCTCTGACACACAACCACAGCACGCAGGCGACACGGTCAGAACCATTCACATGAGGTTTCAGCACCATGGATTTACCAGTCATTATGTCAAACCTAATTATAAGCCTAATGCGGACTTTAAGATATAAGTATCAAACTGGAGATAAAAATCAAATGACATCCAGTGATGTCTATGGAAGCCCATTTCCGCCAGTAAAAGAAAAAAATAAGATGAAATCTTAGTCTTAAAAATAAAAATATCCCCACGGTAAGTCATAATTATGACATAAAAAGTCATAATTTCAACTTTTTATCTCATGACTTATCGTGGGGATATTTTTATTTTTAAGGCTAAGTTTTCATCTTTCATTTTTATTTTTTAAACAAATGTATCCATATGAAAGCAATTTTTATATAGTCCAACTTTCCTTATTTTATTCAGAACACTTTTTTTTTTTCCTCTTGCGTGGGCCCCCCCCAGCCAGTGGGCCCGGGGCGGCCGCCCCCCCTGCACCCCCGCCTCCTCCGCTAGTGCCTGTGAGTCAGATCTGGACTTAACTAAGTTTACCAAGTCTATACTGGACTTATATCTCAAACTCATACATTCTGTGTTTAGTAAAAAACTGTGATTTCTGAGCCTTTGATGACATAAGTGTATCTAGAGATGCCGTTGTGTTATCAATTTTAGATCTAAAGTCACTGGCAGGGTTGATATCAAATTCTCTCTGGAGCTTCTTTGATTGTTTTTCCAAATTCTGCCGCTCTGCCTCCTTCTTGTGCCTGAGATGGGCAAAAAAGGATATTGTAATGCTCCTAGACACAGCTTTAGCAGGATCCCACCGCATATTAGAAGAGACTTCTGGGGTATCCTTTTTAGCCAAAACGAGCTTGAGCTGCTCAGTAAAGTATTTTATAAAATCTGTGGTTTTTTTTTTTGAAACACCACTGTGTTTGAGGGCGCTGTTCTTTACTGGGCAAAACCAAAAACAATGGGGCATGATCTGAAATAATAATACTACCTATTGAGCATGAAAGCACTTTTGAAAGGGCATGGCTAGTAGTGAAAAAATAATCAACCCTTGAGGAGGATTTGTGTACCTTACAATAGAAGGAATATTGTTTTTTTTATTAGGGTGGCAGGCCGTCCGGGTCTCGATTAGCTTTCAATCTTTACAGCAGCCGAGAAGTGACTGAATAGAATAGACATTCGATCTTGCCCCAGTACAGGATTTATCTAGGCGAGGGTTGAGACAGCAGTTAAAATCGCCCAAAATTACAGAGGAAGCAACAATCCAATCAGAAAACAGTGAGAATACTTGTGGTGTGGAAGTCAAGAGGACATATTGGTGGAGCATATACAGTACATTCAAATAAGAAACACTTTCACCATATAGAGACACTCTATCATTACATAACGTCCAAGTTTATCACTCTTGACCTTCACTTCAATAAGAGGCAAGGCTTTGTGGATCAGAACAAACCCCTCTCCTCCTCGATGTAAAGGAGGAATAAAATATTTGGTAATCTCTCTTTAATCTCTGATGTTCAACATTACTCAGATGGGTCTCTCAGTTGAAAGCTATTTGTATTTGTATTTAAGAACTTTCTTCTGTTTAACAGGGCTCTGAATCCCATGTACGTTCCATGAGCAGAGTTTAATTGTTGAGCTATTAACCTTAGTCTAGCAAGAAACAAAAAGATAAAACAACAAAAAAAACAGAAAAAGAAACATGTGTGGGAGATAAAAACCATAAAAAAAGATAAAAACCAGCCCCACCCCACTCCAGTACTTCCCCAAACGAAGCACCAAAATCCTAAACCACTGTGCATCCAAACTGTGCACCAGACCAGTACTCTGTATATGTACATTAGCAAAACTACAATCAGAGGAAAAATGTCACACATGAAATTAAACTGTAATAATATTAACAAATTAGAGAAACAATATCAGGACCAGTCACCTTGGAGACACCTTAAACAATTTGGGACAACTTGTTTCAAGCAGTTTGACCTGAGAGTTGGGTTGGGCTGAAGTCTGTGAATCACCCTGAAGCAGAAGGCTGTGGCCGGGCCGGGGCAATCTTCTCCTTGTAGTATTTTTCTGAGGCCTCTGGGATGATGAATATATGCTTCTCATTATTGAACGTGAGCTGCAGCCGTGCGGGGAAACAAGAGCCCATTTCTGACCTTGGCTGCTCTAAGTTTCTGCTTGATGCTGGTGAATGCAGCTCTCTGTTTAGCTACTTCCACTGTGAAATCTGGAAAGAAGCACACCTGATGTCCACCGAACACCAGCCTGGCTCGCAAACCTGAGCATCTGTTGTTTCACCTGAAAGTGGTGGACTTTAACAATCATCGGGTGCAAAGGGGCTCCTGGTTTGGGCCTGGGAGCCAGTGGGTGGCGGCCTAAATTTAGCAATAGGAAGGCTCCGGATTTGTCATTTGCTCAGCAAAAAAGTTGCCTGAGGCCCCTCAGTGTTTTCTGGGATTCCCAAAACCCTCAAATAGAAGCTTCAGCTTCTGATTTCCAAGTCTTCAGCTTTGGACACAAGCAATGTGAAAGGATTCAATCAACCTGGCCACGGAGGGAAGGCAAGGCTCCTCGTCCTCCGAGTGGTCGTTGCCATCATGTGGCCGGGGGTTAGCACCAGTGACTACGTTTACATGCAGTCAAAATTCGGGTTATTGCTAATATTGTGGTTACTGAAACATTCGGAATATTCCGTTTACATGGTAATTAATCATTTGGGATATCTGGATCAAACCAGCGATGTGCGGAGAACGTCATGACGCAGATAGCGTCATTTCCGCTTCTTCTTCCTGTATCCAAATTCAAAACAAATTAAAGCTGCAAGCAGCGATGAACGGGCCCTCGCACTCACGGCCACCGCCCCCATAAGCATATCAGAAACGATACCACCCACGACTTCCTATGTCAACCCATTCAAAAGTTATAGCAGAAAAAAGGGACAACCAATCAGAAGAAGGGGCGGGGCTAGTTCAGGCCAATGAAGGTCAAGGACTCATTACAGAGTCCCATGACACCACCCACGACTCTTTATGCCAAACCATTCAAAAGTTATGGCAGAGAAAAGTATTCTAGGGGGCGCTGTTAAGCCGTTAGGCCACGCCCATTAATGCAAACCATGAAATATCAAATGTATCGCCAAGCCTGGCTTGCATGTACAATTTGGTTACTTTTGGAGAACTATCAAATATGGACCAATCAGATGAAGGGGACGCGCGCTTTTTCGCGTCTAGCGTTGCCACGGTAACACTTTTGAAGGAGAAAAGTAATGCGCGTAGTCGCAAGATGAAGACGCACATTTTGAAGTATGACACACCTGGGTGCACGTTACGGTTCGGGCCGTATTAATTGTCGAAGGAATGGCATAAATTGCGCCAAAATTACACAATAAATTAAAAATGGCCGACTTCCTGTTCGGTTTCGGCCATGGCGCCAAGAGACTTTTCTTTAAGTTGCGACATGATACAGGTGTGTACCGATTTTCGTTCATGTACGTCACACCGTATTCTGGGGATTGAGGCGCAAAGTTTTTTCGGTCTGAACAGACCAGATGAAGAGTGGGCGCGCTTTTTGGCGTCTAGCGTCGCCACGGTAACACTTTTGAAAGAGAAAAGTAATGCGTGTTGTCGCAGGATGGAGACGCACATTTTGATGTATAACACACTTGGGGGCACGTTACGGTTCAGGCCGTATTAACTGCCGAAGGAATGGCATAAATTGCGCCAAAGTGACACGATTAATTCAAAATGGCCGACTTCCTGTTCGGTTTCGGCCATGTCGCTAAGAGACTTTTCTTTAAGTTGTGTACTGATACAGGTGTGTAGCGATTTTCGTGCATGTACGTCAAACCGTATTGTGGGGCTTGAGTCACAAAGTTTTCCCGGGGGCGCTGTTGAGCCATTTTGCCACGCCCATTAATGTAAACCATTAAATATCAAATTTTTCGGCAGGCCTGACTTGCATGCAAAATTTGGTGACTTTTTGGGCACGTTTAGGGGGGCAAAAAGGCCTTCCTTTTGTCAGAAGAAAAAGAAAAAGAAAAAAAATTCCTACAGATACAATAGGGCCTTCGCACTGAAGGTGCTCGGGCCCTAATAATGCTTCGCTCAACTTTTCGCTCTCCTTCTAGTAAATCTCGCTATCCTGGTACTTTCTACCGTCTACAAATGCCAAAATGTTTATATCCTTCATTACATTTATAAAATGATTGGTCCAAAAATGTGGCCTGGTCTTGTGTTTCTCCATGTTTATAAGAACGTCCTGGACTCAAAAGACCAAGATTCCTTGTGAACAGAGCATGCGCAGAAAACAAATGCATGTTCCATTTGATGGGGATATCCCGTTAGGCGTTTACATGACCCAATATTCGGGTTTTAAAAGGAGTAACCCAGGGGTCATATTCAGGTTTTTAAAAACCGGAATAAGAGCAAATTCTGGTTATTCAAAGGGGATATTGGTGTTTACATGGCCGTGCAAATTCGGGTTATTGCCAAAATTTGGGTTTTAAAAGGGTTATTGACTGCATGTAAACGCAGTCAATGTTAGCATCAACCTTGTCCGCATTCCGAGTCCGGTGGCCTCTTTCGGCCCGTTCTTGGTGAGAACTGCTTCTCATTTTCATCCTGCGGATCTTCAGACAAAAGGTGGACCGTGTTGGAGAGCAAAAGAGTAGTTCGCAAACTTCTTTTAACAAAATATGCAGGAGCTTGTCTACTAATAATAACTGCAATGAGTGTTGATGTGAGAGTTGTGGATGTCCTCTCTGACCTGCAGTTGGTGTCTAAAGATGATTTACATGTTTAATGGCAGCTGTATCATTGAATGTGCTGAAAACAACATCTGGTCTGCTTATGAGATGTTGAGCAGTTTGGGCTTTAATCTCCATGTTTCTCATCCATTAAGAGTGATTACAGCAGCTATTGCACCTGGTAGTTTTATCTGACCCTGGCGGAGCTTAGATGGAGCGGGGCAAGCTGCCAAAGTACCCGACAGAATGACCCATCTACACTGAAACCATGCATTTGTACAGCTATGTAAAGTTGGAAAAGCTTTTTATTTCTTTAAAAGAAAAGTGTGAAAAAGCTTAAAAATGAAAATGTATAGAATTTTGGTTTTAACTTTAGTTAGTCCAGTGACTGTGGATCATAATACACCACAATATTCACTTTAGACTTTGGGCATTAGCTTCATTCTAATAAAAGAACATTTAAAAAATCATCTAAATTCAAAAGTAAAGATGCTGGTATAGACGCACAATTAGCGATGGCATACAAGTGCGTTTTGGATGCTCAGGAAGTCTTGTTTTTTGCAAGGACTCCAAAGTTTTTTCCAAATTGAGATTCCTCACTCAGAGTAGGTTTTTTCAAATAAATGTTTTCATGTGTAACACTGTACCTTCTATTGTCTATAGGACTCAGTGTTGAGTACATTTTTCTTGTCATGCAAGTAAATCATTAGAGGCAGTTATATAAAGTGAGGAGTATAATCCCTTGTAGATCATCCCCAGGGAGTAAAGATTAATAACTACATGACTAACAAAGTGGAAGCACTTTATTTAAATTTTTTATTTTTTTTAAATTTTTTTTACTATTGTTTCATTTGTCGATTACTTTTTTCTTTGGTCTATAAATCTTCGTAAAATGATTTAAATTGGCCGGTCAAATATCTTGTGTTTTACTGATGAAGAACCTAATAATGTCAAGTTGGACAAACTTTGTCACGTTTGTTGACCTAATGAGTAATGTGACAATCTTACATGACTGATTGCAACAGGGATAAGCCAGAGTTTTAATTCATATACTTTTAAGTTTAGTTAGCTTCCATAAATGTCTTTATTTCCCCCATTAGTTGGTTCTGAAGTGATGTATTTTCCTGTGTTTGGAGATGAGCATATTTTAGCCTGCTCTCCATCTGCCAGCTGCTTGCTGGATCTGGATTAACTGTTAAGAGCCACGAGGAGCCTAAACATTAATCCTGACCTCAGCGTGTTGCCATAAAAACACATGTTTAAGGGTACAGTAGCTGCAGAGGTAGAATTTAGGTTATGGCCCTCGATAGTTTCAGTATGTTTTATTGTAAGAAGATGAGAAGTGATGGCAGTATTTATATACAGCATATGATGAAGATCTACTTACATATAAGCTTATTATGTGTTTTAGTGTCAACAAGGTTGGTTTTGTTGACATTAAATATATATTTTTATTGGTAAGTGGTAGTCCCTGAAGAGCATCAGAGAAGCGTGTAAAACTGCAGCTCTGCATCCTGGCCTGGATCGTGGATTGTCAGGGGGAGTGTCTAATGAAATCAAGCTAATTTCTAGAAATAAGAGCTGCGCCATCTTGGGTGGGGTGAATGTTTTCTCTTCTAAACAGACCAGGCTTTTCCCAAAACAACTTCCAATTGTTAAAAAAGGCCATGTCATTTTCTGAGGACCACAGAGACAACCAGCAACGAAGCTATGACATGCAGCTAAACATATCATCACAGGTCAGATTGGGAAGGGGACCAGAGAAAACTGCAGTCTGACATGGTTTCGGCGTAGTTACGCACCCACACAATGTTAACTTTCGTGACCTCCAATCGGCATAGACAGGTGTTTTGGTAGAATAATCTACCTGGTGTTTTGCAGCCCGGTGTTCTAGGTATTATGTGGTGCACCTGGATGGTGGATGCAAAACACACCATATAACTATTAAAAAGAGCCAATAAAACACATTCACCACTTATTTCTGACTGAGAATAATTTCATGAACTTCTTTCTGTTATAAACTATGAGCCATAGTGACTCAGTTCACCGTGACTGCATCCCTTGAAGAGAATGTCAGGGTGGATGGGTGTCTCAGCACAACATTGACTTGAAGCTTAGGAAGCAGTCATTTATCACTTTTAAAACCAATCATCAGTGTTGCCTTTAATGTTGACTGTTCCAAGAGTTGATTTTCCAAAATGCTATTACTAATTCGTGCCTTTACCATGTCTTTTTCAGGTTGGTCGGTTCTTTGGTGAGGTGGATGGATCCATCATGGCGTCACTGATCAAGATGGGAATGTTCAAAAAGTATATCACACATTTTTGCCACACATTTACTTAGAAACAATCAGACACAAATTTTCAGGCAGATGTATTTTTGTTTTTCAATGTTTTATGAGGATAAAGTATCCTGGCATCATGTTCAGTTGTCAGTAATTAACCTGAATGTTTGTCTGCAGAGTCTCACTGTTTGACTACCAAGCTATGTGCAAAAATAGCCACCATCATGCCAGCAGTGCACGACCTTTGCTCAGTGTAAGTCTTATCACCTGCAACTACATTAAGTTATTCATAACAATACATTTTTGACCATGATATCAGACAGTCTTAGATGACATTTTGATTCCAGCATTTGTGGAGTAGAATGTTTGCAAATGCTTTGGAGTCTTTCATTATATAATTATCATTGGTTATTTCCCACAAATGCAAGAATAAATCAAATGAAAATCAAACATTACTGACAAACACACATCATTATAAATGTGGTGTTCTGTCTCCCTTTCTTTAGCCATTCTATGTGATTGTGGCCTTGATTAGATGGATCTTCTCCAACGCTCTGATGTAAGTATATGATATAAG
The DNA here is from genome assembly GCF_033807715.1 of Cololabis saira. Lineage (NCBI taxonomy): Eukaryota > Metazoa > Chordata > Actinopteri > Beloniformes > Belonidae > Cololabis > Cololabis saira. The sequence goes on along the minus strand of NC_084591.1, from coordinate 42,449,211 downwards.
AGGATTTTTTATTTGTTAGCAGAGTATTATTAGACCATATTTTTACAACATTCTCAAAAAGAATGTGCACTCTTGAGCAGTGGTGATAAGGCACGTTTCCACAAGCGGGAGTTCCAGGTAGATTTTTCGGGGCCGGGCCGTTTGCGTGTGTTTCCATTACCAGGAACAGCCATGTACTGTGGTCTTCAGAAACCTTTACGGGGACAAAAAACTGCCCTGTAGTAGGAGAGAGCCGTTGTCCGGCCCAGAGCGGCTACCGGGTGGGTGGTCTCTGCTGATTGGGTATTCTAAAAGCAGGAAACTACGTGAACTTGAATCATGTGACCACATCATTTATTTTTTTATTTTATTTTTTAGCAGCAGACCTCCCCTCAATTTAGGAAGTAAACAGTAATAAAAAAATAAAAAAACAAGAAAACACAACAAGACGAAAACTATAAACAAAAAACAAAGAAAGTTAGACTACATAATTACAGATAATCAACACACACAAACACATACACAAATAAAAATAAACAGCAGCAAAAAAATCAACAAGAAAGCTTGTGACATTTTTTAAATGTGAATTAAATGAGATGATACATTTCTTTTAAAAATCTCACCATATCCACCAGAGCTTTTGATAACGTGAGATTTGGAGTTCCATATCTGTACACCACGATATCTGAGGGAATACTGGCCGTGTTTAGTTTTATAAAAAGGAAGATGAAGATGATTTACCTGTCTAGTATTATATGAATGTATTTGAGAATTATATTTAAAAAGATTCCTAAACGATAGCGGTAAAGAAAAAGGCAAAAACATATGTTTGTATAAAAACACACATATCTGATGAATATTTATGTCATATACTGAAAGAATAGTAGAGGGATCCGTAGAGTTAGAAAAAGTTGCCAGTCTTACAAATCTTTTTTGCATTAAATAAAGTTGATGAAGACTGGAAGGGTTTGTATTTGCCCAAACAATATTACCATAAATCAAATAAGGATAAATCATAGAATAATATTTAGTTAATCAGCAAGAAATATTAACGAGATTTCGCAGTTTGCTGATGATGCCCAATGACTTCACAGTTTTATTATGAATGAAATGTATATGTTTTTTCCAATTCAATTTCTCATCAACCAAAATACCTAAAAAAACGAGTATGTGAGACTTGGGAAATTTCATTTCCATCTACTGCTACTCTAATATAATCTTTAAGATATTTCCTTTAAGCATTTAGACCAGACACATTTTGCTACGAGTACATCTGATGCAGTTAGAGAGTAAAAAAAACGATGGATGGACGGATGCGTTGGTTAGGGTCTTGCTGTCATGTTACATCAATATAGAGGTCCGGCGGGGAGGTTTTTTAATCTCAATCGCTACGACCGACTCCATTTGTTTTTATTGTGTAAGAAATGACTCATCAACAGGTGTAATATGGTTCATGTTTTTATAAGTTATATGTTCCCTTACAGGTTCCTTCTGGACTTCAACTTCTGTGGCCTCTGGCACTCTGATTATTTCGTGGATGGTAAGATGATCATCAGAGCCTAGATTCTGTTATCCCTCTGTGCGTGTCATTGCATAATGATGAAAAAAATCAATAGTAACAATACATTTTATTTATAGCCATCTTTCTAGCACTCAAGGACAACGTACATAAGATAGAGATAAACAGTGAAATCAGATACCACAGGCTGACATGACAAGTCACACAGTTGGTATGTGATACTTTTAGAGAAGTTTTAATCTACTTTACGTTACATTACATTTCATTTAGCATACTTCTTTTATCCAAAGTGAGAGGAATGCAATAATTCTACAGTTCAAAATAGATCACAACGTTCTTGCCAAGTGGTTGTAAATGGCTAGGACTGCATCTGTTCAAGCTGTTAAAAAAAGAAATACATTATTTTATGAATCCACTTTATTTTTGTTATATATCAATCTTTTGATCTGCCACAATAATGTAATGAATTCAAAGGAAAACACCTCAAGTTGAGGGCTTTTGTCAGGAATTTGTAGGGGATTAAAAAAGCAATTAATAAGATTAATTAATTACAGACCTTAATTAATTAATCACTCAATGTTTTTAATTGCTTGACAGTACTACAATATTTATGTTGATATGAAGGCTGAACGAATGATGGACAGGAATAACTAGAACTTCAGTCTTAGACGGGTTAAGTTGAAGGTGATGATCCTTCCTCCTTGCAGACAAGCTGAAATTCAGGAGATTGTGGGCTCATCCAGTGGCAATGACAGAGTTGGGTTCTATCTGCATAACAGTAAATAGAGAAGCCATGTGAATGAATAATCTGGCCTAGAGAGGTGTGTGTATATGGCATAGAGAAGGGGCCCAAGTACTGAGCCTTGGGGCATCTCTGTAGAAAGGTGATGTAATGAAGATGTGTTCCCTGCCATGACACTTTACGCTGCTCTTGCTGTTCTTAGGATTTCTGTCTCAGACAGCAGAGACATTTCAGTGGAATGGCCCTTTTTGAACCCAGACTGATACATATCAAGAGGGGCATTTTGTGTGAGGAAGCCCGTTTAGATACTGTTCATTCTATTACCTGGGAAAGAAAGGAAAGGCATGGAGACCAGCCAATAGTTTTACATAGAGCTGACAACAGAAAAACAGATGTGGTGTTTGCATGTTCATGCATCATTTACAATGGCTTGTGTCTTGTTTTCAAACGTCACACATCAACGACTGCTGCATTCTCATCATCATCTCTATTATCACCTTCATGATCCTCTTGCTGTGTTCCCCTTGTGGTATCTGTGATCCATCTTCATCTACTCAGCCAAAGCTGGCTATCACACATGTGAGTACATACCCACAAGTGTGTGTGCATGTGTGTGTGTGTTTACGAAGAAGAAATGCCATCACATTATGATTCAAACTGGCATACTAACATGATTCCTCCATGTGATTTAAAAAAAACAGGTCAGGTTGTTTAAGTGTTATTATATTCTAATCTAATCTAAATGTTTGTATGGGCCATTTTCCAGCTCATAAGCAAAAGAAGGTGGAAGCACTTCAGCCCTGCGACACCGCGTACCCCAGCTTCATGTATGATCCATCCATCAGAGAAGCCAACAGCCTCATCAAGTGTGGACGCTGCCAAAAGTATGACACACAGAGGATCAAACCTTTACAGACTAGTTTTCAATGAGATCTTTCAATTCAATTCAGATCAATTCAATTCTTCATTTTTAATCCTCAAAGGGAAATTATCGTTAGGTGTAGAGTTTGTCAGTCTAGACCAGGGGTCGGCAACCCAAAATGTTGAAAGAGCCATATTGGACCCAAAACACAAAAAAAAATGTCTGTAGCCGCAAAAAATGAAAAGTCTTGTATCAGCCTTAGAATGAAGACAACACCTGCTGCATGTATCTATATTAGTTATAACTGGGGGAAGATTTTTTTTTTTCATTAAGTACTTTGAGAAAAAAGTCGAAATGTCGAGAAAAAAGACGAAATGTCGAGAAAAAAGTCAAAATTTCATGAAAAAAGTCGAAATGTTGAGAAAAAAGTAGAAATGTCGAGAAAAAAGTCAAAATTTCGAGAAAAAAGTAGAAATGTCGAGATTAAAAAGGAAAGGAAAAAGGAAGGAAAAAAGGAAGAAAAAATAAAGAAAAAAAGAAAAAAAAGAGAAAAAAGGAAAAAAAAGAGAAAAAAGGAAATAAAAGAAAAAAAAAGAAGAAAAAAAGGAATAAAAAGGTCAAACATTTTTGAACTAGGGCGACGCTAAAGAGCCGCATGCGGCTCTAGAACCGCGGGTTGCCGAACCCTGGTCTAGATGTAGGCAGCATTTGTAAGCAGTAATGATCTAGTGTACCGGCATGTGCTGAAGAGCCTGGAGAATCCTCTGACTGAAGCAACAACATTGCAACACATCAATTACTGTTTTCTAAAGACGATGTGCAATGGCATCTATATGTTTTGCATTTTGTGCAACATTCGTCTTTGCGGCTCCAGGACAGTTAAGTCTTATTTATTAAGATAACGTGATGTTGAAACTGTGTTTTTCTGTAGGATCACCATCATTAGGGTTCCTCATCATTGTTTTTGCCTACACTGCAAAAACTCAAAATTTTAACAAAAATATTTGTCTTATCTCTAGTTAAAATGTCTCATTTTTAGTCAAAAAAAATCTCATTACACTTAAAACAAGACTCGTCACTGGAAAAAACAACAATTTTCACCTGTTTCAAGTAGATTTTCACTTAAAATAAGTAGAAAAATCTGCCAGTGGAACAAGATTTTTTTTGCTTGTAATGAGAAGATAAATCTTGTCCCACTGGCAGATTTTTCTACTTATTTCAAGTAAAAATTTACTTGAAACAGGGGAAAATTGTCAAATAAGTTATTTTTCTGGTAATGACTCTTGTAATGGGATTTTTTGACTAAAATAATAATAATAAAAATAAAGACTTGGATTTATATAGCACCCTTCAAGGCACCCAGAGCGCTTTACAGAAATCATTATTCATTCATACACATCCTCACTGGTGGTGGTAGCTACGTTTGTAGCCACAGCTGCCCTGGGACAGACTGACGGAAGCGTGGCTGCCATTCCACGCCAAACGGCCCCTCCGACCACCACCAACATTCATACACATTCAAACACATTCACACAGGGCAAGGTGTCTTGCCCAAGGACACTACGACAGCAACTGGGACGGAGCGGGATTCGAACCGCCGACCTTCTGATCATTGGACGACCCGCTCTATCACCTGAGCTACTGCCGTATGGGCTCAAATTAATGCCATAACTATTTTGTATCTGTAAATAAACTTTGTACTTGTAGAAATATTTTGTGCGTGTGCAAAAAATATTTGTACTTTTAGAAATATTTTGTGCGTCTGCAAAAAATATTTGTACTTGCAAAACATATTTGTACTTCTAGATACAAAGCTACAAACTTTTTACAAAGCTACAAACATTTTTTACAAAGCTACAAACATTTTTTACAAAGCTACAAACTTTTTTTACAAAAGCTACAAACTTTTTTTCAAAAGCTACAAACTTTTTGTACAACTACGAGTTATGGCACTGTTTTGACGTGCCAAAACTAAGAGCCAATCAGCGATCTTTGGCACGGGTTTCATAGGGTTTCTGGAGAGCCAATCACAACATTGCATCGCCTACTGACGTCGCCGCCATATTGGATGTTCAAGACTGCGCTGCAAACTAATACAAGTGAATGGACTTATTTTCATAAAGCGCCTTTCTACAAAGAAATTTACGTTTTACGTCTCATTTATTCATTCACACACACACTAATATACTTGGGAAACAGTTAGGCACCAAATATAATATATTTAATTTTCTCAGATGGCAAAAATAAGAACTTTATTGATCCCACATAGGAGTAATTCATGTTACAGTATATCAGCTATAGAGAACAAGGTAGTGCCGAAAAACAATAGATATCCCCCCTCACAAAAATAAGAAAAATAGAGAAACATATTCTCTCATTAACAAAGCATATTTTACATTTTTACACATTACATTACATTTTATTGTTGTTTTATTGTCTGAAAAATGGTTCAAATATGTTATTTTGTTATTTGAATTTTTTTTAATTTGTTTTGTTGATAAAAAAATATGTCTATTTTTGTGAGGGGGGATATATATTGTTTTTCGGCACTACCTTGTTCTCTATAGCTGATATAACATGAATTACTCCTATGTGGGATCAATAAAGTTCTTATTTTTGCCGTCTGAGAAAATTAAATATATTATATTTGGTGCCTAACTGTTTACCAAGTATATTAGTGTGTGTGTGAATGAATAAATGAGACGTAAAACGTAAATTTCTTTGTAGATTTGTAGAAAGGTGCTTTATGAAAATAAGCCCATTCACTTGTATTAGTTTGCAGCCCCGTCTTGCCACATCCAATATGGCGGCGACGTCAGTAGGCGATGCAATGATCTGATTGGCTCTCCAGAAACCCTTTGAAACCCGTGCCAAAGATCGCTGATTGGCTCTTAGTTTTGGCACGTCAAAACACTGCCATAACTCGTAGTTGTACAAAAAGTTTGTAGCTTTTGTAAAAAAGGTTTGTAGCTTTGTAAAAAAAAAAGTTTGTAGCTTTGTAAAAAATTTGTAGCTTTGTATCTAGAAGTACAAATATGTTTTGCAAGTACAAATATTTTTTGCAAGTACAAACATTTTTTGCACACGCACAAAATATTTCTACAAGTACAAATATTTTTTTCACACGCACAAAATATTTTTACAAGTACAAATATTTTTTGCACACGCAGAAAATATTTCTACAAGTACAAAGTTTATTTACAGATACAAAATACTTATGGCATTAATTTGAGCCCATACTGCCGCCCCCAAAAAATGAGACATTTTAACTAGAAATAAGAAAAAAATTCCTGGTAAGATTTTGAGTTTTTGCACTGTATTATACCAACTTGTCACGCATCAGCTTCAAGAACAGGCTGTAATAATTGTCTGTCATTGGTTTTGATATTGCTGATGAGTGTAAACATACAACACAGCTCACCAGGGCTATCCTTACTAACATTACTGTGTTGCCTGACCTGAGCCCTGTGTAGGAAAACCAAACTGACAGTTAGATAATTACAATAACACTGGCCCATCAGGTTCCCTGGCTGTACAATTTCTGGTCTCCTCCTCCAACACCGGGAGAAAGTGGAAAGCTCTCAGGGAGGCTGTTTGGATTAATTACACGTGAAATTAAGCCATTTGGGGCATGTGACGCTCTGTCACCACATGGACTGCAGCGTAATTGTGTCTCTGCTGTATTTGGTGCATTATGTGTAATATTAATGGTATTTGTGTTATTGGTTACAGACATGGTTGTTTTGACTTGCCTGCTATGGTGTCACCATTTGTGTAGCAAAGGTGTGCAATTACATAGGAATAAAAAGAAGGCCAGACAACTAAACAACATTGTTAAATGTAACTGTAAATTACATTTTTGGTTATTACTCAAGGTGATGATAAAAACTTTTTTTTAGGCAGTAAAGTGGGGTAGCTTTCCAGAAATTCCATACAGCTTTATACAGAGTGTAGTAAATAATTTAAATCTGAGATATCTGATGTAACCACTTACCTCAGCACACGGCCCTTATGTTAATCAAGTAGTTTCAGTCTCCTTTTTGTTTCGATTAATATCTTACTATGTACAAATATACATTACATTACTTTGATTCAAAGTGTACGCTGACTGTGTTTTAATTGAATTTAACAGCATCATGCATCCATCTTTCCTTGTAAATACTGTATATACACTCTAGCACAATTCTCACTCTGTTCTGACAGAGTGATGAAATTTGAAATTAAACAATGTTGTTTTAATAAGTGACTTATAATTCATATTTAACTGAAACCTGTTTGTGTTTCAGGATGTTTGTGGTGCAGCAGATTCCTGATAGCAATTTGGTTCTAGTTGTGACTCAGGCGTACTGTGACTGCTCTCGTCAATATGGACCCATCCTGCTGGACCCCAAAGAGATCAAATATATCCTTCATTTATGTGACAAGACTTACACTTACATATATATGTATATATAATGTACACAAATTTACAAATCAGAGTTTTATGAAGCGTTTGTGAATCAGAAGGTTTTTAATAAGGAGGTGAGTTATGTGCAAATGTACTGATTTGTGAACCTTTCATAAAGCCAAATCTTATGATGAAGGACAAGTCTGTATCAGAAATAAATTGCTTAGTTTGAAGAATAAATGAATAAAAGTCCTCAGTAACCAGCAATGACGGGTCCTTAACAGCTGTGAACATAACGCCACAGTGAAGTGCAACAGGATGAAATCCCAGAAGGTGCGGCGACGTCCAGAATCCTGCCACGCCTACCACCCAAAGGTGAGAGCAGACGGTGGATCCACTCCACTGTGAAAATACAATTAGGTTGAGAAGGGTTCGAACAATGACAGAGTTTTTATGATTTTTGCATTTAGACACCACTACAATGGATTTGGAAATACAACAATAAAGATATGATCAGTAGACTTTTATCTTTTCTGTAATTGATCTTGCCCTAAAATGTGGTATTTACTATCTAGGAATTACAGGCATTTTAAGCAAAGTACTTCTATTTTCAAGGACTCAAAAGGATTTGGACAAAGGGACATAATCTCAGATATAACCAAAATTTTTAATAGTTGGATGAAAGTCCAACAGACTCAATGGAAGTCTGGAGATCCATGGGATCTCCGCGGATGAAACACTCGGGAGATCTTTTACCGTATTTCATAACAACGAAATGACAGGTGCTCCTTCACCAGTCTTTAACAGTCTAGTTTAACATATTTTATTAATATTTGGATTCCATATTCCGACAGAAAGGACTAAAACCACCAAAGTGAAATATGAAATGACAAGACAGTGATGGGTGCAGTATGTGTAGTGTGGTGACTGCTGTAATGTCTGTGTGATGTGTCTCAGTGGTGAAGTGTGTTGCAGTAAAAAAAAAAGACAGACATAAAAAGAAAACCACAAATAGAACGATTTGTAGGATTACATCTAACGCCAATCATATTCTATTTCCTTTAAGAGTATCAGCTTCTGCCACAGAGTCAACTCAACAAAGCAAGAACATTTTTTGTCACTAAGTTTGATAAATTATTAAATCAGCAATGGGCTCTAAATAGGCTTTACATTTTCATGGATGGACTGAGTTGTTGAAGTAACCCTACAGTTACCTTATTACATTCAATGTTGCAACAATTGCTCTAAATGTTTTTGTTTGTTTGTTTCTTCTTTGTTATGATGATGTGTTATGTGGCACTGTTTATACCATAGGATGCACATTTCAGAATAATCTGACAAAAAGACTACTATTCTTTTCTCTGGTTTTGTTGGACAGTGCCAAAACAAATTTCAGTTTCAACAATGTCTTAAATTGTTTGGTTCACTTTAATTCAATTTCTTTCAATTCAATAATAAAAACCTGAGAGTTTTCAAAGATAATTTTGATTTGATCAGCAGAATTGCTGTGTTGTAATGAACATATTCCCTGGTGAAATGAGTATTTTTCTAATTGTCCAACAGGAAGACGCTACGGATTGTGGTGGAGCTTCAGCCATATTCCTGTCACTCTTCGTGTTCCCTGCTTCTCTGCTCGTCTCATTGGTTCATCTCTGCTGGCCATAAACCAGGACAATCCTACCAATAATGAGGAACACAATTTAAATGGAGACTTGAAAAGGACTTGAAGATATGTTTTCATTTTTTTAACTTCACCTTTTTTTCCTATTTTTTCATTGCTGAACAGACTGGGCAGTTACTAAACGTTTCTGCAGCTTATATGCTTAGATATGTTGCCATAAAGCACAAACAAGATTACAACACCACTGTAGCTGTTTGTTGAGATATATGTACGGGTAGAGTTTTATCAAAATCTCTCGGAAAGAAACAAATATCAAGTCATGCTTCAAACATTGACAATCTTGAGTGTTTAGAGCAGCACAAAGGAACTTTGATCATTTTTAGGAAAAGGGCCATCATAAAGGTGCAGAGGTTCAATGATACTGTCAAGGAATTCTCTTGTTTGGATCTCTTATTCTGTCACTGTCTCGTTCTCTTTTCTGTCAATACTTGTTTGAGTGTTCACCTCTGCCATGATGTGCGTTTTAGCTCTGTGAGCTAATTTAATTGTTGCTGATGTCTAACATAGTCCCTTAGCCAATATGCAGTTGTCACCAGAGAACTGGGACGGGAGCCAAGAGTTACTTGGGATGTTTTTTATCAATGAGGACAAAAGACCGTGAGAGTTAGGCTTACAAAAAGTGAGCAAATTGTCTTTCAAATGGCATCGAACTTGATTTTGAAATATGAAAAAAGTATTTTGTGCTGCTTTAAGAGTTACAAACAAATGCTGTACCACATTCAATATGGAATGCTGTATAACATGAACCCAAATGTTTAATAGACCAAAGATGTGCACTATAAAAAAAAAATGTAAATTAAAAGTTATCTTAAAAAAAACTGACTGTTGGTATAGAAGATCAATAACAGATGATGTAAAATATGACATTTGAAAAATTACAGAAAGATTTTGTGAGGTTTACTCTATTTTTATATGTGAAATGTGTCAAAATGAGGAAGAAGGGCCATGAGTTTGAATAATCCCACTGAAACACATCCCAAACTGCTGGGATGACACAGCAAGTGGAGCTTGCCCTTTGGCTTCTAGTGTGATGATGACTACCATTGTTGTTATTGCTGACATTATTATTATTATTAGGGCCCGAGCACCTTCAGTGCGAAGGCCCTATTGTATTTGCAGGAATTTTTATTAATTAGGGCCCGAGCACTTGCAGTGCGAAGGCCCTATTGTATTTGCAGGAATTTTTAGGGCCCGAGCACTTGCAGTGCGAAGGCCCTATTGTATTTGCAGGAATTTTTATTATTATTATTAGGGCCCGAGCACTTGCAGTGCGAAGGCCCTATTGTATTTGCAGGAATTTTTATTATTATTATTATTTTTTTTTTTCTTCTGACAAAGTGATGGCCTTTTTGCCCCCCTTAACATGCCCAAAAAGTCACCAAATTTTGCACCCAAGTCAGGCCTGGCGAAAAATTTGATATTTAATGGTTTGCATTAATGGGCGTGGTAAAATGGCTCAACAGCGCCCCCTTGAAAACTTTGTGCCTCAAGCCCCACGATACGGTTTGACGTACATGCACAAAAATCGGTACACACTTGTATCATGGGACAACTTAAAGAAAAGTCTCTTGGCGTCATGCCCGAAACCGAACAGGAAGTCGGCCATTTTGAATTAATCGTGTCACTTTGGCGCAATTTATGCCATTCCTTCGGCAGTTAATTCAGCCCGAACCGTAACGGCACCCAGGTGTGTTATACATCAAAATGTGCGTCTCCATCCTGCGACTACACGCATTACTTTTCTCTTTCAAAAGTGTTACCGTGGCGACGCTAGACGCCAACAAGCGCACCCCCCCTTCATCTGATTGGTCCATATTTGATAGTTCCCCAAAAGGCACCAAATTTGGCATGCAAGCCAGGCCTGGCGATAAATTTGATATTTCATGGTTTGCATTAATGGGCGTGGCAAAATGGCTCAACAGCGCCCCCCAGAAAACTTTGTGCCTCAAGCCCCACAATACGGTTTGACGTACATTCACGAAAATCGCTACGCACCTGTATCATGGCACAACTTAAAGAAAAGTCTCTTGGAGCCATGGCCGAAACCGAACAGGATGTCGGCCATTTTGAATAAATTGTGTCATTTTGGCGAAATTTATGCCATTCCTTCGGCAGTTAATTCAGCCCGAACCGTAATGTGCACCCAGGTGTGTTATACATCAAAATGTGCGTCTCCGTCCTGTGACAACACGCATTACTTTTCTCTTTTAAAAGTGTTACCGTGGCGACGCTAGACGCCAACAAGCGCACCCCCCCTTCATCTGATTGGTCCATATTTGATAGTTCCCCAAAAGGCACCAAATTTGGCATGCAAGCCAGGCTTGGCAATAAATTTGATATTTCATGGTTTGCATTAATGGGCGTGGCAAAATGGCTCAACAGCGCCCCCCAGAAAACTTTGTGCCTCAAGCCCCACAATACGGTTTGACGTACATTCACGAAAATCGCTACGCACCTGTATCATGGCACAACTTAAAGAAAAGTCTCTTGGAGCCATGGCAGAAACCGAACAGGATGTCGGCCATTTTGAATAAATTGTGTAATTTTGGCGAAATTTATGCCATTCCTTCGGCAGTTAATTCAGCCCGAACCGTAATGTGCACCCAGGTGTGTTATACATCAAAATGTGCGTCTCCGTCCTGTGACAACACGCATTACTTTTCTCTTTTAAAAGTGTTACCGTGGCGACACTAGACGCCAAAAGGCGGGCCCCCCCTTCATGTGATTGGTCCATATTTGATAGTTCTCCAAAAGACACCAAATTTTGCATGCAAGCCAGGCTTGGCAATAAATTTGATATTTCATGGTTTGCATTAATGGGCGTCAACAGCGCCCCCTAGAATACTTTTATCTGCCATAACTTTTGAATGGTTTGACATAGGAAATTGTGGGTGGTGTCATGGGACTCTGTAATGAGTCCTTAAGCTTCGTTGGCCTTAATTAGTCCCGCCCCTTCTTCTGATTGGTTGTCCCGATTTTCTGCTATAACATTGGAATGGTTTGACATAGAGAGTCGTGGGTGGTGTCATCAGATTCTGTATGGAGTCCTTGACCTTCATTGGCCTGAATTAGCCCCGCCCCTTCTTCTGATTGGTTGTCCCTTTTTTCTGCTATAACTTTTGAATGGTTTGACATAGGAAGTCGTGGGTGGTGTCATGGGACTCTGTAATGAGTTCTTAAGCTTCGTTGGCCTTAATTAGCCCCGCCCCTTCTTCTGATTGGTTGTCCCGATTTTCTGCTATAACTTTGGAAGGGTTTGACATAGAGAGTCGTGGGTGGTGTCATCAGATTCTGTATGGAGTCCTTGACCTTCATTGGCCTGAATTAGCCCCGCCCCTTCTTCTGATTGGTTGTCCCGATTTTCTGCTATAACTTTTGAATGGTTTGACATAGGAAGTCGTGGGTGGTGTCATGTCTGATATGCTTATGGGGGGGGTGGCCGTGAGTGCGAGGGCCCGTTCATCGCTGCTTGCAGCTTTAATTATTATTATTATTTTCCTGACAAAGTGAAGGCCTTTTTGCCCCCCTTAACATGCCCAAAAAGTCACCAAATTTTGCACCCTAGTCAGGCCTGGCGAAAAATTTGATTTAATGGTTTCCATTAATGGGCGTGGCAAAATGGCTCAACAGCGCCCCCTTGAAAACTTTGTGCCTCAAGCCCCACGATACGGTTTGACGTACATGCACGAAAATCGGTACACACCTGTATCATGGCGCAACTGAAAGAAAAGTCTCTTGGCGTCATGCCCGAAACCGAACAGGAAGTAGGCCATTTTGAATTAGTCGTGTCATTTTGGCGAAATTTATGCCATTCCTTCGAAAGTTAATTCAGCCCGAACCGTAACGTGCCCCCAAGTGTGTTATACATCAAAATGTGCGTCTCCATCCTGCGACAACACGCATTACTTTTCTCTTTCAAAAGCGTTACCGTGGCGACGCTAGACGCCAAAAAGCGCGCCCACCCTTCATCTGATTGGTTCGACAGAAAAAACTTTGTGCCTCAAGCCCCATAATACGGTTTGACGTACATGAACGAAAATCGGTACACTCCTGTATTATGTCGCAACTAAAAGAAAAGTCTCTTGGCGCCATGGCCGAAACCGAACAGGAAGTCGGCCATTTTGAACATTCTGAATTAATTGCGTAATTTTGGAGCGATATATGCCATTCTTCGAGAGTTAATTCAGCCCGAACCGTATCGTGAACCCAGATGTGTTATACATCAAAATGTGCGTCTCCATCCTGCGACTACACGCATTACTTTTCTCTTTCGAAAGTGTTACCGTGGCGACGCTAGACGCCAACAAGCGCACCCCCCCTTCATCTGATTGGTCCATATTTGATAGTTCCCCAAAAGGCACCAAATTTGGCACGCAAGCCAGGCCTGGAGATAAATTTGATATTTCATGGTTTGCATTAATGGGCGTGGCAAAATGTCTCAACAGCGCCCCCCGGAAAACTTTGTGCCTCAAGCCCCACAATACGGTTTGACGTACATGCACGAAAATCGCTACACACCTGTATCATGGCACAACTTAAAGAAAAGTCTCTTGGAGCCATGGCCAAAACCGAACAGGATGTCGGCCATTTTGAATAAATTGTGTCATTTTGGCGAAATTTATGCCATTCCTTCGAGAGTTAATTCAGCCCGAACCGTATCGTGCACCCAGGTGTGTTATACATCAAAATGTGCGTCTACATCCTGCGACACCACGCATTACTTTTCTCTTTTAAAAGTGTTACCGTGGCAACGCTAGACGCCAAAAGGCGCGCCCCCCCTTCATGTGATTGGTCCATATTTGATAGTTCTCCAAAAGTCACCAAATTTTGCATGCAAGCCAGGCCTGGTGATAAATTTTATATTTCATGGTTTGCATTAATGGGCGTGGCCTAACGGCTCAACAGCGCCACCTTGAATACTTTTCTCTCCCATAACTTTTGAATGGTTTGACATAGAGAGTCGTGGGTGGTGTCATCAGATTCTGTATGGAGTCCTTGACCTTCATTGGCCTGAATTAGCCCCGCCCCTTCTTCTGATTGGTTGTCCCTTTTTTCTGCTATAAACTTTGAATGGTTTGACATAGGAAGTCGTAGGTGGTGTCAAGGGACTCTGCAATGAGTCCTTGAGCTTCTTTGGCCTGAATTAGGCCCGCCCCTTCTTCTGATTGGTTGTCCCTTTTTTATAATAAAATCGCCACGAGCCGCCAGTCGCTCTCGCGCTGACTCCCGCTTCCTGATTCAAACGTCTGCCGGCCCCGCCCCCCGACCAATCGATGGCGAGTAGGGTGATGACGGCCCCGCCTCCCGACCAATCAGTGGCGCGGAGGGTGATGACGGCCCCGCCCCCCGACCAATCGGTGGCGAGTAGGGTGATGACGGCCCCGCCCCCCGACCAATCAGTGGCGAGTAGGGTGATGACGGCCCCGCCCCCCGACCAATCAGCTCCCTGTAATGTGGTGACGTCAGAAATATTCCCAGCTCAGCCCGGTTACAACCTTGGCAGAATGGTTACAGAAAAAGTAATAATTAAAATAGTAGGGTTTTACTAATATTTATAACTTACAAATATTTAAAAAAATTAGAAAAAACAGCTCCAGACTTACATTACTAAATATCGATATGTTGGTCTCTCCTAATTCAGTAGGTCAAATAGAAATGAGAAGCTGAGTCTTAGCTCAGCCAGAGCGTTCCCGCCTTTGGAGTCAGAGATCAGAGTTCGATTCCCGCAGTATCCAGACTTTTTTGTCAGCAATTTTTTTTTTTCTACATCAATATGTGCGTCCCTGTCCTGCAACGACGCACATTACTTTTCTCATTTAAAAGGGTTACCGCGGCAACGCTAGACACCAAAAAGTGCGCCCACCCTTCATCTGATTGGTTCAGAGGGAAAAAACATTGAGCCTCAAGCCCCATAATACGGTTTGACGTACATGAACGAAAATCGGTACACACCTGTATCATGTCGCAACTTAAAGAAAAGTCTCTTGGCGCCATGGCCGAAATTGAACAGGAAGTCGGCCATTTTGAATTAATTGTGTAATTTTGGCGCAATTAATGCCATTCCTTCGGCAATTAATATGGCCCGAACCGTAACGTGCATCCAGGTGACTTATACCTCAAAATGTGCGTCTCCATCTTGCGACTACGCGCATTACTTTTCTCTTTCAAAAGTGTTATTGTGGCGATGCTAGACGCCAAAAAGCGTGCCCCCTTAATCTGATTGGTCCATATTTGATAGTTCTCCAAAAGTCACCAAATTTTGCATGCAAGCCAGGCCTGGTGATAAATTTGATATTTCATGGTTTGCATTAATGGGCGTGGCAAAATGGCTCAACAGCACCCCCCGGAAAACTTTTCTCTGCCATAACTTTTGAATGGTTTGACATAAAGAGTCATGGGTGGTGTCATGGGACTCGGTATTGAGTCCTTGACCATAATTGGTGAAAATTAGCCCCGCCCCTTCTTTTGATTGGTTGTCCCTATTTCCTGCTATAACTTTTGAATGGTTTGACATGGAGAGTCGTGGGTGGTGTCATCAGACTCTGTATGGAGTCATTGACCTTCATTGGCCTGAATTAGCCCCGCCCCTTCTTGTGATTGGTTGTCCCTTTTTTCTGCTAGAACTTTTGAATGGTTTGACATAGGAAGTCGTGGGTGGTGTCATTTCTGATATGCTTATGGGGGGCGGCGGCCGTGAGTGCGAGGGCCCGTTCATCGCTGCTTGCAGCTTTAATTATTATTATTATTATTATTATTATTATTTTCCTGACAAAGTGAAGGCCTTTTTGCCCCCCTTAACATGCCCAAAAAGTCACCAAATTTTGCATGCAAGCCAGGCCTGGCGAAAAATTTGATATTTAATGGTTTGCATTAATGGGCGTGGCAAAATGGCTCAACAGCGCCCCCTTGAAAACTTTGTGCCTCAAGCCCCACGATACGGTTTGACGTACATGCACGAAAGTCGGTACACACCTGTATCATGGGACAACTTAAAGAAAAGTCTCTTGGCGTCATGCCCGAAACCGAACAGGAAGTCGGCCATTTTGAATTAGTCGCGTCATTTTGGCGAAATTTATGCCATTCCTTCGAAAGTTAATTCAGCCCGAACCGTAACGTGCACCCAGGTGTGTTATACATCAAAATGTGCGTCTCCCTCCTGCGACCACCCGCATTACTTTTCTCTTTCAAAAGCGTTACCGTGGCGACGCTAGACGCCAAAAAGCGCGCCCACCCTTCATCTGGTTGGTTCAGACAGAAAAAACTTTGCGCCTCAAGCCCCATAATACGGTTTGACGTACATGAACGAAAGTTGGCACACTCCTGTATCATGTCGCAACTAAAAGAAAAGTCTCTTGGCGCCATGGCCGAAACCGAACAGGAAGTCGGCCATTATGAACATTCTGAATTAATTGCGTAATTTTGGAGCAATATATGCCATTCCTTCGAGAGTTAATTCAGCTCGAACCGTATCGTGAACCCAGATGTGTTATACATCAAAATGTGCGTCTCCATCCTGCGACTACACGCATTACTTTTCTCTTTCCAAAGTGTTACCGTGGCGACGCTAGACGCCAACAAGCGCACCCCCCCTTCATCTGATTGGTCCATATTTGATAGTTCCCCAAAAGGCACCAAATTTTGCACCCAAGCCAGGCCTGGTGAAAAATTTGGTATTTAATGGTTTGCATTAATGGGCGTGGAAAAATGGCTCAACAGCGCCCCCTTGAAAACTTTGTGCCTCAAGCCCCACAATACGGTTTGAGGTACATGCACGAAAATCGCTACACACCTGTATCATGGCACAACTTAAAGAAAAGTCTCTTGGCGCCATGGCCGAAACCGAACAGGAAGTCGGCCATTTTGAACATTCTGAATTAATTGCGTAATTTTGGAGCAATATATGCCATTCCTTCGAGAGTTAATTCAGCCCGAACCGTATCGTGAACCCAGATGTGTTATACATCAAAATGTGCGTCTCCATCCTGCGACTACACGCATTACTTTTCTCTTTCGAAAGTGTTACCGTGGCGATGCTAGACGCCAACAAGCGCACCCCCCCTTCATCTGATTGGTCCATATTTGATAGTTCCCCAAAAGGCACCAAATTTGGCATGCAAGCCAGGCCTGGCGATAAATTTGATATTTCATGGTTTGCATTAATGGGCGTGGCAAAATGGCTCAACAGCGCCCCCCGGAAAACTTTGTGCCTCAAGCCCCACAATACGGTTTGACGTACATGCACGAAAATCGGTACACACCTGTATCATGTCGCAACTTAAAGAAAAGTCTCTTGGAGCCATGGCCGAAACCGAACAGGAAGTCAGCCATTTTGAATTAATTGTGTAATTTTGGCACAATTTATGCCATTCCTTCGGCAGTTAATTCAGCCCGAACCGTAACGTGCACCCAGGTGTGTTATACACCAAAATGTGCGTCTCCATCGTGCGACACCACGTATTACTTTTCTCTTTCAAAAGTGTTATCGTGGCGACGCTAGACGCGAAAAAGCGCACCCACCCTTCATCTGATTGGTCCATATTTGATAGTTCTCCAAAAGTCACCAAAATTTGCATGCAAGCCAGGCCTGGCGATAAATGTGATATTTCATGGTTTGCATTAATGGGCGTGGCCTAACGGCTCAACAGCGCCCCCTAGAATACTTTTCTCTGCCATAACTTTTGAATGGTTTCACATAGAGAGTCGTGGGTGGTGTCATGGGACTCTGTAATGAGTCCTTAAGCTTCGTTGGCCTTAATTAGCCCCGCCCCTTCTTCTGATTGGTTGTCCCGATTTTCTGCTATAACTTTTGAATGGTTTGACATAGAGAGTCGTGGGTGGTGTCATCAGATTCTTTATGGAGTCCTTGAACTTCATTGGCCTGAATTAGCCCCGCCCCTTCTTCTGATTGGTTGTCCTTTTTTTATAATAAAATTGCCGCGAGCCGCCAGTCGCTCTCGCGCTGACTCCCGCTTCCTGATTCAAACGTCTGCCGGCCCCGCCCCCTGACCAATCAGTGGCGAGTAGGGTGATGGCGGCCCCGCCCCCCGACCAATCAGTGGCGAGTAGGGTGATGACGGCCCCGCCCCCCGACCAATCAGTGGCGAGTAGGGTGATGACGGCCCCGCCCCCCGACCAATCAGCTCCCTGTAATGTGGTGACTTCAGAAATATTCCCGGCTCAGCCCGGTTACAACCTTGGCAGAATGGTTACAGAAAAAGTAATAATTTAAATAGTAGGGTTTTACTAATATTTATAACTTACAAATATTTAAAAAATTAGGAAAAAAAAGTTCCAGACATTTTATCGCTATGTTGGTCTGTCCTAAGCCAGTAGGTCAAATAAGAGGAATAGCCGAGACTTAGCTCAGCCAGATTATTGCGGTCTTTGCTGCCAGAGTTCGAGAGTTCAAGCCTGGCTTGATATGCCAAAATTTTTGTCAGCAATTTTTGTGTTTTTTTTACATCAAAATGTTCGTCTCTGTCCTGTGACGACGCACATTACTTTTCTCTTTCCCCTTCTTCTGATTGGTTGTCCCGATTTTCTGCCATAACTTTTGAATTTGAGTGGAGTTTGCGCGCGCAGCTCCCGCGGGGGGAGGGGCTGATGTTCAGCGCGGCCGCCATCTTGGTCGAGGCGCCGCATTGACTGCCTGAGAACGTCGGGCGTGGCCGCCATCTTGGATCGGTATCGCTTTAACTCTAGAGCGTTCACTTCTATTGTGGAAGGAGGTGTCTGCATAAGTAAAATAACTATAACTCACTTGATTTTCAACCGATTTTCACGCGGTTTGCTTTGTTACAAACGGCAGACATGTAGCTATGATACAGGATGCTTGATGTACGTTAAATATGCAAGCTTTCATGCTAAAATACGTTCTGCAGGTAGTCACACTTCAGGTATACACACACACACACACGCACACACATATATATATATATATATATATATATATATATATATATATATATATATATATATATATATATATATATATACACACACACACACACACACACACACACACAATATACACAATACAAAATATACACAATACAAAATACAGTATAGCATATTAATGAATGTATTAATATATTTGAATAACAGACATAACAAGCTTAAAAACAAAAAACATAACGGATGACAGCATAGAATTGTCATAATGGAGAAAAAAAAGAAACATTTGGAAGGAGTGTGTGTGTGAGGAATTGTATATTAGTGTTATAAATTGAAATTATATAATAATGCAATCGCTATGATATATAATTTTACAATATAATACAGTCAAAAATATATGAAATGAAGCAACATACAATGCAATAATACAATATGCTATATTACTGGGTACGCTAATATGAAATAACAACATGTAATATAATATGGTATAATAGATTAATATAATATCATACATTCTGGACCATGAGATACAGCTGTACTGTATGATCGTCGTTCATTTGAGTGATCTGATTTTTTTTTTCATGGTTTGCATTAATGGGCGTGTCCTCACGGCTCAACAGCGCCCCCTAGAATACTTTTTTCTGCCATAACTTTTGAAA
The DNA here is from genome assembly GCF_033807715.1 of Cololabis saira. Lineage (NCBI taxonomy): Eukaryota > Metazoa > Chordata > Actinopteri > Beloniformes > Belonidae > Cololabis > Cololabis saira. The sequence continues at coordinate 42,429,488 of NC_084591.1, read as the reverse complement.
GGTTTGACATAGAGAGTCGTGGGTGGTGTCATGGGACTCGGCATTGAGTCCTTGACCATAATTGGTGACAATTAGCCCAGTCCCTTTTTCTGATTGGTTGTCCCTATTTTCTGCTATAACTTTTGAATGTTTTGACATAGAGAGTCGTGGGTGGTGTCATGGGACTCTGTAATGAGTCCTTGATCTTCTTTGCCCTGAATTAGCCCCGCCCCTTCTTCTGACTGGTCGTCCCTTTTTTCTGCTATAACTTTTGAAGGGTTTGACATAGGAAGTCGTGGGTGGTGTCATTTCTGATATGCTTATGGGGGGCGGTTGACGTGAGTGCGAGGGCCCGTTCATTGCTGCTTGCAGCTTTAATATTATTATTATTATTTTTCTTCTGACAAAGTGATGGCCTTTTTGCCCCCCTTAACATGCCCAAAAAGTCACCAAATTTTGCACCCAAGTCAGGCCTGGCGAAAAATTTGATATTTAATGGTTTGCATTAATGGGCGTGGTAAAATGGCTCAACAGCGCCCCCTTGAAAACTTTGTGCCTCAAGCCCCACGATACGGTTTGACGTACATGCACAAAAATCGGTACACACCTGTATCATGGGACAACTTAAAGAAAAGTCTCTTGCCGTCATGCCCGAAACCGAACAGGAAGTCGGCCATTTTGAATTAATCGTGTCACTTTGGCGCAATTTATGCCATTCCTTCGGCAGTTAATTCAGCCCGAACCGTAACGTGCACCCAGGTGTGTTATACATCAAAATGTGCGTCTCCCTCCTGCGACCACACGCATTACTTTTCTCTTTCAAAAGTGTTACCGTGGCGACGCTAGACGCCAAAAAGCGCGCCCACCCTTCATCTGGTTGGTTCAGACAGAAAAAACTTTGCGCCTCAAGCCCCATAATACGGTTTGACGTACATGAACGAAAATTGGTACACTCCTGTATCATGTCGCAACTAAAAGAAAAGTCTCTTGGCGCCATGGCCGAAACCGAACAGGAAGTCGGCCATTTTGAACATTCTGAATTAATTGCGTAATTTTGGAGCAATATATGCCATTCCTTCGAGAGTTAATTCAGCCCGAACCGTATTGTGAACCCAGATGTGTTATACATCAAAATGTGCGTCTCCATCCTGCGACTACACGCATTACTTTTCTCTTTCCAAAGTGTTACCGTGGCGACGCTAGAAGCCAACAAGCGCACCCCCCCTTCATCTGATTGGTCCATATTTGATAGTTCCCCAAAAGGCACCAAATTTGGCATGCAAGCCAGGCCTGGCGATAAATTTGATATTTCATGGTTTGCATTAATGGGCGTGGCAAAATGGCTCAACAGCGCCCCCCAGAAAACTTTGTGCCTCAAGCCCCACAATACGGTTTGACGTACATGCACGAAAATCACTACACACCTGTATCATGGCACAACTTAAAGAAAAGTCTCTTGGAGCCATGGCCGAAAACGAACAGGATGTCGGCCATTTTGAATAAATTGTGTCATTTTGGCGAAATTTATGCCATTCCTTCGGCAGTTAATTCAGCCCGAACCGTAACGTGCACCCAGGTGTGTTATACATCAAAATGTGCGTCTACCTCCTGCGACTACACGCATTACTTTTCTCTTTCAAAAGTGTTACCGTGGCGACGCTAGACGCCAAAAGGCGCGCCCCCCCTTCATGTGATTGGTCCATATTTGATAGTTCTCCAAAAGTCACAAGATTTTGCATGCAAGCCAGACTTGGCGATACATTTGATATTTCATGGTTTGCATTAATGGGCGTGGCCTAACGGCTCAACAGCGCCCCCTAGAATACTTTTATCTGCCATAACTTTTGAATGGATTGACATAGGAAGTAAGTTGTGGGTGGTGTCATGGGACTCTGTAATGAGTCCTTAAGCTTCGTTGACCTTAATTAGCCCCGCCCCTTCTTCTGATTGGTTGTCCCTTTTTTCTGCTATAACTTTTTAATGGTTTGACTCCCGCTTCCTGATTCAAACTTCTGGCGGCCCCGCCCCCCGTCCAATCACTGGCGAGTAGGGTGATGACGGCCCCGCCCCCCGACCAATCAGTGGCGAGTAGGGTGATGACGGCCCCGCCCCCCGACCGATCAGCTGTTGTAATGTGGTGACGTCAGAAATAGTCCCGTGCTCAGGCCGGTTAGAACCACGGTGGAATGGTTACAGAAAGAGTAATAAATAAAATAGTAGTGTTTTACTAATATTTATACCTTACAAATATTTAAAAAATTAGGAAAAAGAGTTCCAGACATTATAATGCTATGTTGGTCTCTCCTAAGGCAGTAAGTCAAAGAAAACGTAATAGTTGAGTCTTAGCTCAACCAGAGCATTACGGTCTATGGTCCCGGAGGTCCGGAGTTCGAGACCGGCTGTATGCCGAAATTTTTTTTTTTACATCAAAATTTTCGTCTCTGTCCTGCGACGACGCACATTACTTTTCTCTTTCAAAAGTGTTACCGTGGCGACGCTAGACGCGAAAAAGCGCTCGTCCCCTTCATCTGATTGGTCCATATTTGATAGTTCTCCAAAAGTCACCAAATTTTGCATGCAAGCCAGGCCTGGTGATACATTTGATATTTAATGGTTTGCATTAATGGGCGTGGCCTAACGGCTCAACAGCGCCCCCTAGAATACTTTTCTCTGCCATAACTTTTGAATGGTTTCACATAAAGAGTCGTGGGTGGTGTCATGGGACTCGGTTTTGAGTCCTTGACCTTCATTGGCCTGAATTAGCCCCGCCCCTTCTTCTGATTGGTTGTTCCTTTTTTCTGCTATAACTTTTGAATGGTTTGACATAGAGAGTCGTGGGTGGTGTCATTCTGATATGCTTATGGGGGGCGGTGGACGTGAGTGCGAGGGCCCGTTCATCGCTGCTTGCAGCTTTAATTATTATTATTATTATTATTATTATTATTATTATTATTTGGGCCCGAGCACCGTTTTTTTTTTTTTCTTCTCGTTATTTTTATTTTTCCGACGAAATGAGGGCCTTTTTTCCCCCCTAAACATGCCCCAAAAGTCACCAAATTTTGCACGCAAGCCAGGTCTGGTGATAAATTTGATATTTAATAGTTTGCATTAATGGGCGTGGCAAAATGGCTCAACAGCGCCCCCTAGAAAACTTTGTGTCTCAAACCCCACAATACAGTTTGACGTACATGCATGAAAATCGGTACACACCTGTATCATGGCGCAACTTAAAGAAAAGTTGATAGTTCCTACTTTCTGCCATAACTTTTGAATGGTTTGACATAAAGACTCGTGGGTGGTGTCATCGGACTCGGTTTGGAGTCATTGATCTTTATGGGTGAAAATTGCATGCGCGAGGGCCCATTCATTCCTGCTTACAGCTTTAATTATTATTATTATTATTATTATTATTATTGTAAGTGTGTATGTACTACAATGTGTATGTATACATATATACAGTATATGGGTGTGCATATGTACATAAAGCCATATATAGTTATATAGTCTATACTATACATTAAATGATATTATTTGTATGGATGGTAAAATTAGAAAGTGTTTGTACGCCTCCTTGAGCTGCCACCTTATCGGGATGGAGGGGCTTGCATGTCCAGTTCTAGGAGCTCAGTTGTCTGGGGCGTTGTGCATCTAGGGTCACCCAAGGCAAACAAGTCCTCGATGTGGAACCAGTCACAGTACGGTTCATGGACTCTCATGATGTGCAACATCATTCCTCTTCATTTCCCCTTGCTCGGATGACAAGCCCCCGGTGGCCTCCACCCATGGGGCCTGGCCAGGAATAGCTGGAAAGGTGATGTGGGTCCCCCTTCCTATGTGCTCACTACCCGTGGGAGGGCCGGAGGTCATTACAAATCAAAAATACAGTAGGTTGAACAAGTGTGATAGTAACAAGTAAGTGCCTTCAAAAGACAAAAGGTTACAGCTGGATTTAAAGGTATTGGTTTACACATGTTGAAACACCCAATGCTTTGTCTAAATGTTACGGCTTGTAGTCAAGGTCCTGTCCCAAAGGATTGTTATACACTTTGATGCATTTCATTGTTGACCATTGATGTGTTCTGTGAAGAAAACATGGGGTATGAGTTTTACAACATATTACTTGTAGAAACTCTCAAGATGATACAAATTGCATTTACAGGTGGATTTGGAAATGCTTATTCATGAACATTTGACCATTGATTTTCTAGTTTAGTGGCAAACATACTGGTGCAAGTAATTATTTATATATATATATATATATATATATATATATATATATATATATATATATATATATATATATATATATATATATATATATATATATACTGTATATATATATATATATATATATATACTGTATATACACACATACACACTTTTTTCCCTCAACATAGAAGGGAAAAATGTTATTACTTATTTTGAATTCAAAGAGAAAAACATTTGCACTATTGTCAACCTCTGTATTGTATTAGGTAAATTCCATATTCATAAAAGTACATTTCGAAATTCAACCCCATTATTTAACCTGTTTTTGATTGAAATGTATTCTTTTTTTAAGTCTCTTAAATTAATCACGGACAAGAAATGTATATCAATAATTGATATTCATTTAGAAGTTTTCAACCAACAGGTTGTCACAATTACAGGTCTTGTTATGTAGAGAATATTTTTGTGAAGTCTGTCACACCATGTTTATTTTTCTATTCTTTATTTCTTTTTTTCCTCTTTCTTTCCTTTGCAATACATACTATATCTGTTTGTGAAATGTTCACTCGCTCACTACGTTTATTCACATCCTGTCCATCTCTTGGGGGCTAAGCGCCCCCTGTCCTTAAAACCTAGTTACGCCCCTGGCGTAAACCCTGCATTCACAGCAAAAGCTTCACGAGCGTCATAAGCAGCCGCTGCCATTCATTTTCAATGATCGCTTCTACAAAGGGCGTCTGGGGCATCGGCTGCAGCAAGCGACGCGATGACAGCGACCAGAGCGTCAATTTGAAGTTAGGAGAAGTTCAACTTTATGCAAATGAGCAGCAGTGACGCCAAAGCAGCATCCAATTACAGACTGGGATTCCCAAGGCAAGAAGTCTTACCCAAGACGGAAGAAAGAGAATACGAAGATGGAAGAAAAACTGATCATCACAGACTTTGGCTTCCCAGTTATACGATGTCTCCTTGTATATATATAGACACATTAAGAAGAAGTTGGATGCAAAGGTGTCTGAAATGATAGGCTTATCTGCCTATAACAGGCTCGTGTTAAATAAAAAATAAGTGTAGATCCAGGTAGCTTGTTAAACAATGTACAAATCCAATAATTATCCGTAATAATGCTTGACACAGAATTTTATATATATGTAGATGGAGAGGTATTGATTTTTCAGTGTGTTTTGTAGAGAGGGTACGAGAGAAGGCGTTGAAATTGAAGGACATGTATTTATTTGTGTGTGTGTGTGTGTGTGTGTGTGTGTGTGTGTGTGTGTGTGTGTGTGTGTGTGTGTGTGTGTGTGTGTGTGTGTGTGTGTGTGTGTGTGTGTGTGTGTGTGTGTGTGTGTGTGTGTGTGTGTGTGTGTGTGTGAACTCTGCCCCAGATCTTCTCCTCAGCCATTGTTGTTATCAGACGGCTTGGCACACTTCTGATCCAGGTCCACAGGTGTCCTGAGGGGAAGGGGAGGCGTTTTGTTTTCATTCCTCCAGAGAAATTGTGACTAGACCGTCCTGCCAAGCCACTCGGTCAAGGTCAGATTGTAGAATCAACAATTGCAGTTGGGTCAGGCAGACTGCAGTAATTTTCCGTCTGCCTTAAAGGAGACCTATTATGAAAAACAGGTTTTTTCTTGCTGTAACATATATAAAGTGGTCTCCCCTCAGCCTGCCAACTCAGAGAAGGAGGAAAGAAACCAGATTCTGCAGTGTCTGTACAGCCGCCCGGTGAGCCGTACAGTGTCATGTGGATCTACGAGCCGTTCAGATTCTGATCCCGTCATTACGTAACGACAGGAGCGATGCGTGAAACCACGCCCACAACTAACTCCGCCGGAGCTTTCGCCATTTTTTCGTAGCGGTGTATCGCGTCATTCAGGCAGCCAATCAGCACAGAGCCTCATTATCATAGCCCCGCCCACTCTGAATCCCTCATAGATAATGAAATTAGAGAATGGGATGATAAAGACATGGCTCAGAGGCTGAATTTCTCATTTATTTAGCAAAAACAATCAAAAGCTTGTTTTAAGACATTCAAGGCCTGTTTAAAATAGGTATTAGATGCCATAATAGGTCTCTGGTTCATCAATGGCGATTCCAAACAGACGAGTTTGAAAGTTCCAGAGTTTCCAACTTCTCCATCCTACAAATGAGTTAAAAAACCGCAGCTTACGATTTTGCTCCCCCAACATTTGAGTCTGAGTGTTGGTTGCACAGCTTATCTCTTCAGACACGTCGGGCAGCTCTGAAAGGGCCAGAACAGCTGTCGATGAATTCAGAATTAGTCGATATGCCAGGTAACCGCCAGCTCCAAAAAGCAGAAATCCTCTTATCATATTTATTTATCATATTATGAAGGCATCTTCAACATCCTGGACCGACAGTACGGGCAGACACACGATCCTCCACGTCCTCCAGGAGTCCATCGTCCAGCAGCAAACGTCCCGTCGGGGCAGGAGGGCTCCCCTCTGCCACGACTTCTCATCGAGAAAATGTGGTCAATTGCGCTGAGAGACCAGCCAACCAATTCCATGATTGTAGAAAGTTTGGGAGGACGTGAAAAGAGAGGAGACAAGAGTGACAAGACAGAGAGCAGCAGCAGGGCAGATAGGGAGGGAGCGGGAGCAGAAAAGTGTCCACCTTCACCGAGAGCAGGAAGAAGAGAATAACATAACACTCAAACCTGTAAATAAATCAATTAACTTAACTTGAGCTGTGCACAACCTTTTTTGCGGGTTGGGGATCGGGAGATGAGAGGTGGTGTCATTTACGTGGCGTCCCATTACTACTAGGGGGAATAACACCTGCCTGTCGACTTCGTCTGTGAACAGTGATGGGACAAATCAACGGAGCAAGAGTGGCCTGCAAGATGAAGCTCGTGTCGAGAACGAGGAAATCACGTGACTGTTAACAAACGAGGCCTTGGTATGCTGCGATTACGTCACTGATTCATTCAATGTATCACTTTCTCATAAAAACGCTTTGAATCTCGCGCCATTTGAGATTATTGATCTCCCAGAGGAGAAATTCAATCGTGCAGCAGCCAAACACACACATGCTCAACGGTTTATACAAAAAAAATTAAAATAAAACTAACCAATAAATAGCTAAATAATTAGAAAAAAGAGCAATATAAAATGTAGAAAAATTAGCAATGTACAAGAGAAAAAAAATAGTAAACACAAAAAAAACGATATTTACATGTGCAAAAATACGTGAATACGTATATACACATCATTGTTTCCAATACGTTGTATTTTCTATTTACTAATATACTAATGTGAGTTATTGAATAGAAAATATAGAAGAATAATCTGAAGTAGATGTTCAGGTGTGCATAGTGTAGAATATTGTGTAAATCATAGAATTTGAATGTGAAATATATATTAACACCTGTTTGCCAGTGGTTTGTTCTTTTTTTTTTTTTACAAAAAAAATTTAAATTCTAACATTTTTATTCCAAGTTTAATCAGAACAAAGTCGTGTGCCTGTGTAGAGTTAGTGATCTTTATTGCATACTATTGTTCTACATCAGCTCAGATAATGGTAATATGACATTGCCTGTCATGTGTTGATTTTCCCAGCAGATGGCAGTATTCACTGTTTCAATGAGGCATCTCTATTTGTGAATGGAGGGACAAGGTTGATGTACTGATTTTAGCCATGTGTGGGTATTTTTTTAAGTACATTGAAATAATGCTCTTCCCCCCTTGTTTATACAGTCTATTTATGGCCATTTCTCACTTCCCAAAAATGCAAGTATCTACTTTGGAAGTCCTTACTATTACTACTAAGTATGAGTCGGTAGAATGTAGAATGCATCTCTCTCTTTCTTTCTTTTCAGCAGCGTACTCGTGTTCTTGATTATGTCAGATCTGCGTTAACAGAACAACACGTTCTACACTGTACACATGACGTACAAACACCCATAACACTAAAACAAGTGTGAATGAACCACGTAATGCTTCTGCTCAAGTATTTATAATCATTACTTTATACAATGTGTTTTAATGGATTTTATACCTTTGCATGCCCACTGCGTTATGAATAAAGTTTGGTATAAGTGAAAAGGAAAAAAACTCGTCAGAGGAAACTATAAAGTATACAAATTTCCCACAAATATAACGTTATACTATATTATCAAATTAAACATTGTAAAACTAAATTCTCTCAAACAAAAGTAAAGTTATAACTTTATATTTACTCCTCTTGCCTCTTCTATCACTTTTCCTTATTGGCGTGTAATGCATTCACATCACCTCTTGAACAACATAAAACTGCTACACAACCGGTGTTTAGAAACAAATGGTTCACGTGACTTAATGATTCGTCCCTTGTTTTATACAATTTATGACAAGAACACATATTGACAAAACAGCCTATGTCATCGGACCAAAATTGTTCTCCAGGGGTTCACGCATCATTGTTTCCAGGGGGGAAAGGGAAATGGCACAAGGGGGGGTTATGTGTGTGTTCTGTCGGAGAGGATAACTGGGACTAACCTCCCATCTATCCAGGACCTGTACCTGTCCAGGACCAGGAAACGGGCAGGTAGCATCTCTGCAGACCCCTCACACCCAGGACCTGGACCAGGAACCAGGACCAGACCCCTCACACCCAGGACACAGTCTGTCTGAACTCCTGACCTCTGATGAACTCTCATCACTCATAGAGTCTCAGAGTAATCAACCACTGTGCAATAATAATAATAACCACAATCATATGCTGTAACAATGCACCCCCAGGAAGCGGATTCCTTCCGCTTCCTGGGGACCATCATTACCCAGGACCTCAAGTGGGAGCTGAACATCACCTCCATCATCAAAAAAGCACAGCAGAGGTTGTACTTCCTGCAGCAGCTGAAGAAATTCAACCTGCCAAAGAAAGTGATGGTGCTGTTCTACACGGCCATCTGTGAGTCCATCCTCACCTCCTCCATCACCATCAGTACGCTGCTGCCACTGTGAAGGACAGGAGCAGCTGCAGCGTATCATCCGCTCTGCAGAGAAGGTGATTGGCTGCAATCTCCCATCTCTCCAGGACCTGCAGCCTCCAGGACCCTGAAGCGTGCAGGAAAGATGGCGGCAGACCCCTCCCACCCCTGACACAAACTGTTCCAGACTCTTCCCTGTGGCAGGAGGCTGCGGTCCATCAGGACCAAAACCTCACGACATAAAAACAGTTTCTTCCCGACTGCAGCTGTCCTCATCAACAAGGCCCCGGACCCCCGTCTACCACACACTGTCCCCCCACCCGACTCTACGTTACATTAACGTAAAGACCCCACTTCTGACCTTATGCGTCACATTAACGCACATCCTAGGTCACCTTTGTACAGACTCATTACTCTGGCACTTTAAAACCAACATTTACATTTCTTTCCTTTAATATTATTTGTTCTTTTGTATTGCACCAATCACCACAGAAAATTCCTTGTGTGTGATAAACTACTTGGCAATAAACTTCTTTCTGATTCTAATTCTGATTAACCATGTCTACCTCATACTGCTCCACCTTTCACTTTTTTTTTAAATTGTAGGCTATATATGTTAATAAGAGCTGTCATTTGTTTATTTACTGTACAGTGAGCGAAATAACTGGAGTCAAATTCCCTGTCTTGTTTGACCTGACTTGGCCAATAAACCTGATTCTGATTCTGATATCCGTTTTCAGATCTTCTCAAAGTGTCGTGGGGGAATCATCTTGAGGAGAAGTCCTCTTTGTTGATGACGTCAGGGCAGGATGGGGCGTGCAGAGTCAGCCGGAGCCGCGAGATTCGACTCTTCCCCCGGTACTATCATGGATGTATTATAGAACGGTACTGTGTGTGGAGTTGAAGCAACGTTTAAATCCAACACACCACGAGCAGCATCGGAGCGCTGTCCCTGCCGCGCTGCAATGTTTTCAAACAGTTAGTTATTCCAGCACTGGTTGTGCAGCTGATGACAGTCCCCAGGAGTCTGTGTCCGTGGTTCTGCTGCTAACAACAACACGCTAAGACAGGTGGGTACACCATCATGGTGTTACAAAACAAGCTAGACAGGGTCGTTTCATAAGTCTTTTAACAGTATTTAAACGATATCAGTGCGACCTACATGTTTAATTTAGAAGCATGTAAGTTTATTTCGGCTGTGCGTGTTGTTCGTCTCTTAGCATTACAGCTAGTTTCATTTCTTATGCAACCTTCCGTAGTTTCCACGTGCATAAATGAAGATTATAGACAATAAACAGTTTTTTCTTACAACGATCTGTAATTGTAGTGAAATGCATTAAACCCGATGAGCGACTGGCTGATGGTTTTGCTGAAAGGCCTTAAAGTCTAAAGCACGAGGAAAGCCTGATTTATGGTTCTGCGTTAAATCGACGTAGCGCCTACGGCGTGGGTTACGTAACCTACGCCGTATGCTCTGCGTCGATTTAACGCGGGACCATAAATCAGCCTGAAGCCAGCCGCGGTGCGTTAGCGGACCAGCATTACAGTCGGATAAAACAGTTTCCCTCTCAACAAAAATCCCAAACCTGTCAAGTTTGGGATTTAAAAATACGGGAAATTTTCTACCAACCGAGGTCCAGTATCTTACATTATAAGACAGATTTACGAGAAAATGTAAAAAACTACCTGTCAGCCACTTCAGAATCTGATAAGTCTACCTTTGTTGACACTGAAATGCTGTGGACATTCCTATGTGTGTAATTCCTACAATGCAGCCTAAATTAAAACAGAAAAGGTGAATTAAAGCACATTTATTTATTTTAAATATTTTCAATTTATATACACATTTATTGTCTTCAAGTGAAACATTTACATTTTCTTTTAATTTGTCATTTTCCCTCGTGTGGCGCTCTGGCATTCACTGACTGACACAGACGCATGTTTCTGTGCCCAGTCCTGTTTTTCTTTAGGAAAGTAAATTCAGTATCCCATTTTTAGAGATATTTACATGAAGTCTTTGCTTTTTTGGGGCAGAAATGCCTTCACTCTGGTTACATCCATCCAACTCTGATTTGTTGTTCCGAGTTTGCTCCATGGATCTATTATAAAACTCTTGCTCTTTGCTCCCGTTGTTGCCGCTAACCTCGCGAGAACTGCCAACAAGGCTACAGCAAAGAGCAGTTATCGCGAGATTAGTGACAATTCAGTTTGCTGTTTCAAAATTATTATATTATAAAATGGGAAATTTACGGGAAAATACTAATACAGGAGGAGGCGGGAAAGAGGGGTAAAATAGGGTAGTTTCCCGGCAAAAAACGGTCTTATTCGAGTCAAGAATCTTTAGGGGTGATTTTTGACCATTTTCACTGTTCCAGTCAGTGTTATTTTACCCGGATGTGTAAGTTGTTCGTTTTTGCTTTGGGGTTTTTTGTGCTGGCTACTGTTAGGATTTTATGAAATTGTTTAAGGTATGAGGGGTTTTTCTATAAGATTCTGCACTGGTGGTTTTATATATATATATATATATATATATATATATATATATATATATATATATTACTCTCAAAGCAGGACAACATCCTTTTGTTTGTAGGACTAGACTGTTTTGCTGAGTTCTTCTTTAGGTGAAGGCAATGAAGAGAAACTGATTTTTTTTTTAAACTGATAGGTCCCATCCTGTTTTTCTCAAAGTTTTAGTGATCTTAGGTATTTGCTGAGTTAACATCTCAAGTAAGAAACAATCAGCAGGATATATATGGCTGAAAGTGTGACATGTTTAGGTTTCTTTAACCACAGATGTTTTCACAGATAAGGTTCAACATCTGCACCTATAACGTAAAGAACACCTCCCTTTTTAGTATAAATAGAGCTGGATCCATGACCACTGTGTGCATTTTCTCTCCTACCTTTTGTGGTTTGAGAAAAGTGAACCTCCGGCTGGAAAATATTGTGCATGTGCTTGCCTTAACATTTGATTCAGTTCACTGGTGTCTTATGGTCCACCAGACAAACGAACACGCGGATCTTTCACTACTTTGCACAACGTTTACAAGTAGTATGGTGGAAATAATACCTTGGGTTCTTTCAGAAAGCGAGGTTTCTATTATTTCTTAATCTGTTAAACCTAAAATGAGGGAAATTTGTGTAAAATCACCTGGTCTACATTGTTACTAAAGTGACTAGCAACCACTTTGTGATAATCACTGATACAATTGAACACCCCATTTTCTGGTTCCAAGCTTTTCTGTGTTGAGTCCAAGTGCCAACCATCTGACTTCTGGATGGAGGTTTATGCAGAGCTAAGATTTGTTTAAGTTCCTTGTCTGGCAGCTAGATAATGGCTCAGAAAGCGAGTCGATATCCATTGACGTCCACGTTGAAATGTCTAACTTTAGAGCTGAAATAAACATATTTACAGCCTGGTACTTGTAGAAATATTTTGTGTGTGTGCAAAAAATATTTGTTCTTGCAAAAAATATTTTTACTTGTAGAAATATTTCAAAATATTTCTACAAGTACAAAGTTTATGTACAGATACAAAATATGGCTTTAATTTGAGCCCATAGAAAACCACTCTTCAGAAACCAATGCGTCATGTGACCTAATGTATCATCCATTGTTTTTTTACAGTCTTGTTTGTATCGGGTAATATGCATTTGTGTTGGGCTGATATAGTGTTTTGGATTTATTTAATTCTTCTTCCTTTTCTACACTTTCCAGATGGAGGCCATGGAGGTGGATTCCCCCTTGGAACTGCGAGGAAGAATTATCTCAAACCCGGATGGTACCGTTGCACTTGCTGGTCCAGCTGGAGATGCCAATGCAGCGCACGTCATTTCAGACTCTGGCAGCAGCACTGAAGTGGATGAAGATGATGACAATGATACAGAACACGGAGCTGCTCGGGCCACTCACAGACTACCTGCCACTTGGGCCTTTAGCCAGAGGGCAGTAGACGGACCTGCAGCTGCACCGTCACTAGTTCAGGGGACACTCATACAGAGGAGACTCAGGTAACCAGAATCGCTCAGAAAAATCATGAGCTATGTTTCATTTGCTTCATTTGACCTCACACTTTGTCTAGAAAAGCTTAAAAACATAAAGAACAGCACATAAAGCTTCATTCATGTTGCATATTCATATTGTCATATAGCAGATATTGCTGACAAGAAACCCCAATCAGAGGCAAATGCACAAGTAATTGTCCTTCACCAGTTGGCACTCAGTCTTTTATGTAAACTACTGAGACACATTGTGGATATTTTTCAACACATCGTTGAACCATACCTGATACCAGAGCGGTTCCAAAATACTTAACCAAAATTACTGATGAATATTTTTCCATCTTCGTGTGCTTGGATCTTTGTCAACTCAAGCAGTGACTGTTGAACAGACGGACAGACCATCTTCATATGTATAGTTTTATTTTTTTTGAGAAAGGGGCTTGTAATATAAGGCTTTCTTCTTCTTGCCCCTTTTCGATCATGGAATGGAACATGTATGTGAACTACCATTTCCATGATACGGAATAAATAAATAAATTGAAATTGAAACTTCTGTCAAAATCAAAAATACCAAATATTCAGTCTAAGTGTTTTGACCCATAAAACACCTATCTGATTACATAATCTCCCTTGGAAAAAAATGCAAACACCACATGACATGACATTAGAAAGATATAATACATGTTTGGGGGACTGGGGAGTTTTTTTGTTGTTGTTTTTTTTAAAGATCAGTCTTAAATACATGACCTATACCCATGGGGCTCAGCCTGGTTCAGCCTAAATGAGCAACCCCTCACCGTCCCGTGAGCCCATCACTCACAGGAGAGGCCATGTGGGTTGGTTGCCATGGGATACGGGTAGCAGCGGGTCTTGGCGAGCTGATCCTTGGCCTGTGAAACAGACATGGAACGTCACCACTCTTGAGGGTTTGAGGGAAGGAGCCTGACCTTATGCCTGAGGTTGAGAGATACTGGCCGGATATAGTCGGGCTCACCTCGGTACACAGAGTCCTCAAACCAATCCCTTTGAGAGGACTGGACCTTGTTCCCCTCTGGAGGAAGTTGGCAGGTAACTGCTGGGCTAAGTGGGTCGCAGCCTCTGCGTATGTTAAGGCAAAAACTTGGGTGTGGAAGGAGTTTGGAGAGGCCATGGAGAATGACTTTAGACTGGCTCCAGCAAGATTCTGACAAAGCGTCAGGTGGCTCATGCAGGTAAAACAATGCAGACACTGTCCCGGTCTGTTGTCGTGAAGAGAGAGTTGAGTCAAAAGGCAAGGCTTTGTTTACTGGTCACTCTATGTTCCTACCCTCACCTATCGTCATGAACTGTGGGTTATGATTGGAAAAAATTAGGTGGAGGGAATTATTTCATACATAGGACATATAATAGTAAATGTTACTATTTTTCTTTAAAATGAAACCTTGATCTTACAGAATGCAATCATATCATGTAAAAACTGGGGGATTAAAGAATGATTAGACATATTTAATCTGGTGATAATTAGGAAAAAATCCCCAGTCCTCCAGCATGTATTTGTCTTTTTTTTCTCTTTACATGCATTTACCTTTTTTATGTATTTAATGAAACTGGCAGTTAAAGTGTTCAAATAATTCAGTATTTGCAGGACTGAAGTCGACTGAAAGATTAGAGCAAACAAAAAGAACGTTGAAAAATATTGATCTGTAATGTTTTTATTAGTTATTGGAAGTGGATGATTTGTCTTCTAACGACCTGAAAGTGTAGTAAATGGTAAATATATGGAGCTGTCTTCACATCCACAGGCCTGGGGTGAGGTTACCAGGGCTTTTCAACCAACTCAAAATCAGTGCTGGTGCTAGAGACACTTCCAAACAGGTTCTACAAAGAACTGGGTTGCTTTTCCAGAGGGCACTGGAGAGCCCGGACCTGTATCATTTATTACATCACTAAAGAGGAAGCATAAAATCTGTGAGGAGTGTGAAATCCCTCCAAATAACAACAATTGGAATCGAATTTCGGTATGTGCAGAAGCTGATCCTGGCCCTAAAACTCCTGTTTGGAGTCCGAAATTGACCTCATGCAACTTTCTGCCATCAACATCAACGGCGTTTATGAAAACAAGTCTTTTTAGAGTCACATATTTGTTGTACAGCACACATATTTTTGATTGCGTGGTTAAATTAGTAAGAATGCATCCACAATCCCCCAGTGATATGTTTTAAACTCAAAGATGTTGTTTAAATATGGCAGTTGCATAGTTTTGGTTTGAATAAGCCAGCGTAGCACTAGTTTTCTTGGCACTGAGTTGGTGGTTTCCTCGCAGCCAGTGGTCGAAAAGCAAAAAACTGGTGCTAAGTCTGGCACCAGCACTGGAACCACTTTGGTTGAAAAAGCCTATGGCGACATTCTCACTGTAGGATTCATTGATCAAATGAGATTTGGATATTTACATTAGTATTTTTGTTGCATCTTATATTGGACTTTTTATTTTTTCACACAGTGGAATTGAACTAATTTATAAACTAATGATGAGAAGAAACCTAAGTAAAAGAAGAGCATAATTTGTAACATTGGCCATGTGTGGAGTGATGGGATGAAAATATGTAGAGATGTGTGTGGATGAGGGATCAGAGTCAAGAGAGGAGGACCATGACATATCCAGGTTCACGGAAGCAGATTTTATTTTGGAAAGTCCCACCAACTCAGAATTGTGACATTAATCACATAACTGTCACGTGAAAGACGGATGAGATGCGACATGACAGTTCAGACTAAAGTCGCATTGGAAAACTTTTAGCGAAAACGTTCAACTCAGAAAGAATAGAGTTGCTGCTCCTCGACATGGAGGAGCCAGGTGAGATGGTTCTGGCATCTGGTGAGGATGGTCCGTAATGGTCCGCAAAATACGGTACTTATGATTCCTTATTGGTTATCTAATCAATCCCTTGAGAAGACCTTTTTTTTTTGAGAACTGTATGGGCAAGGACTAAAATAAAATAATAAATAAATACATGGAGAAGGAGAGACACTGACACTATTTCTGGTGATGACCTTGCATGAAAATGTGTGAACAGGATATGAATGAAATTTCTGTCTTTTTGGCCCATCCAAAAATACTTAAAAGTTAGTTCATATGTTGATTTTTCTAAAATAAAAACTAAGATTACTCTCCTATGGTGTAATGTTAGTTATGTTAATGTTCTCAAATCACTAACATATACATACTTATACATGTTCTGGCATGAAACTACATGGAATTCAGAAACAAGCATCAGTTGGCTTCCTCACGCTAATGGAATCATCAACTCATCAATATCTATCAACTGATATTATTCTGGGAAAATATAGTAACGTGAGCGCCCATGATTACCCGTAACTGACCATTTATGTGTGTATGGATACAAGAAGCACACCTATGTCAGACATCTGTTACAATCCACTACATTAGCAAAGAAATACCAGTTAAATGATGCAAAGAGATTGAGTACTAATGATGTTTTTCCCACAGCTTATTAGGTAACGGTATAGCTATGGAAAATAACTGATACTTGGTATCCATCCCTGTTCATGAGGCATCTAGACAGGATGCGTTACATTTTAGCAATCTTGCCAGTAGGTCTGTTTCATTTGTTTCATATGTCAAAAACCACACGAATTGGAATGAAAATTTGTTTTTGCTTTAATTTGTTGGAAAGTCTGAAATTAATGCTTTCTGATCCAATTATTTCCGTCTTAAAAGTTTCATGGCATTTCCCCCCCATAAAAACTAAGTTAACATGAAATTAACCACTCTCCTTCATTTTGATGTTGACAATGATGATGAAAAGTTAAGATAGTTAGATAGAAAATCTGTTTCAAATGTACACATGAATCAACTTTTAAAGATCTGGTTTTATCCATGAGGGGACCAAAACTCACAAATGTTAATATATCATGAGATGATACAATTTTAATGTGCTTTTACAAAGATTTGGCCCTTACAAGATCTAGAGACTTCTGGATTAAAAACATTCAGTTATGGACCCCCCCCCCCCTTACTCTCCCTCCCGCGCTAATCTGTTAAACCGGTGTGTTTCAGACAAGGCCTCCGGGTGCATTACCCCAGCCAAACGGCAACACCTTCCAGGGGTTTCCCAGACTTTCAGCTGCGAGCCCCAGCCGCCAGCGTAGCAGAGCCGGGGTCTGGTAGCAGCACCGACATCAGTGAGTCCGAGGATGAGGACGAAAGACGAGAGAGAACATCTGCCAGCGCTCAGCCCATCGACCCCGTCCTCTCTGCTGATCCTCTTCCTAACGCCCCCACCCAGCACACACAACCACTGGAGCCCAGCACAGGTCGGGAGTTCATTTGATTTATTTATTTATTTATTTTTTGCTGCTGTTCTTGACTACTGAATCACTTGAATTAGTGTTTGCAGACATATAATCTTGAAAATATTTTAAGTTCTACTTAAAGGATTTATTTAATGTCCTGAGCTCAGCTTTCACAATGTATAGTATGTGTGCTTGTTTGGTTTTTTATCTGCCCATTTACTTGTTTCATTTCATTTGATATCAACCTATGCACAGACTCCAGTTCAATCTCAGACAGCAAGAGGACGGAAGCACAAGTTCAGGACTGTCAAGTGAGTGTGAGACTTTTTCTTCCCGTACATCTGCGAAGATTGTTTAGACCAGGGGTCTGCAACCCAAAATGTTGCAAGAGCCATATTGGACCAAAAACACAAAAAAACAAATATGTCTGGAGCCGCAAAAAATGAAAAGTCTTGTATAAGCCTTAGAATGAAGGCAAATGGCGAAAGTCGAAAGGTTGAAAAAAAATTTGAAATGTTGAAAAAAAAAAGTGGATGTTGAGAAAAAAATTGAAATGTTGAGGAAAAAAGTCGAAATTTTGAGAAAAAAGTCGAAATGTCGAGAAAAAAGTTGAAATGTCGAGATTAAAAAGGAAGAAAAAAAAGCGGAAAAAAAGAAGGAAAAAAGAAGAAGAAAAAGAGGAAAACAATGGAAAAAAAAAAAAGGTCAAAGACTTTTGAAAAAGCTCCAGGGAGCCACTAGAGCGGCGCTAAAGAGCCGCATGCGGCTCCAGAGCCGTGGGTTGCCGAGCCCTGGTTTAGATCAATCTAATCTGTCCAGTATTTCCATTCAGGGGACTTTCTTATAGAGATGCACCGATCAGGATTTTCAGGGCCGATCACCGATCACCGATCTCGAAAACCAGTATCGGCCGATCCCGATTTTGCCGATCACCGATCACAGCGTGAAATCGATAAATTCGTCAATATTGTTGTTTCATGTACACGACAATGACATTGTATTATTAGGTATAAAAGTTAGGAGATTAGGTGTAAACTCGGCTTACACAGAGTAAGTGTAGTTTACCAGCTTCAGCTTTCCTGTGGTAATAATTATGTACAACATGTGACCAACACAGACAACAGCAAACATGTCACTCTCTAAAAGTTGATAGAAGTTACAAACTATAAACCTTAGTTTTCTTGTGGAAAGAGGAATTAAATCTTAAAATAAAAATTAATTATGAATTATTAAGCTTTGTGAAAGCTTTAGCGGTAGCATCCGTCGCGTGTAAAGAAACTCTTCAGTGAAGCAAAACTCTTCACACTAGAAATCCACATGTCACTCCTGAAGCGACTGACGTCTGGACGTCAGTCTGGTTTGGACTGTATATATTCTGGTAAAACTCTGACGGGATTTCATCAGTCAAATATTCATGACGCGGCAGCGTGTACAGCGGCAGCGCGCACCGCGGATCCGAGCTGCAAACATGTTTAAACCGTGTTTAAACGTGTTTAGAAAGCGGCTGATGATCAAGGCTTATGAATTCATTACCTTACGATGTAGTTCTTTATTTTTCTTCCTGTCGTTTATAAGTCTCTGTTACAGGTGTTACAGCTGAGTAATTAGTGCCGTTGCTGCGCGCTCCTTTTTTTCTGTCTCCCTTTTTTTCTGCTGCAGCCAACTTTGAAAACTCAATATGCTCCGTGTGAAGAACTTTCAAATGTCTAATAAGCTTTGTTGTGTTGAAATTCTATTCTAACATTCCTGCTCATGGTATCTCCTTTGGACACATTTTGCAAACTGTAAATTTGTTGTCCTTTTCAGACATTGTAAAACTCCTGCACCGGCGCGGCCGGTCACGCTCCCTCAGGACTGCTCGGTCTGAGATGCGGGAACGCCCGCGCGGGCGGGGGTTTGTTGTTGTAAACGTCATCAGATCGGCCGCTCTGAACTATTATTTTTCCGATCTCCGATCAAAGCCGATAGGGCCATTATCGGCCCGATCCCGATCGGGGGCCGATCGATCGGTGCATCTCTACTTTCTTATTACATTACTCTGTTTTTGTGCAAAATCTGGGCAGTACATGGAATACTTGCACAAATAAAATGAATAAATCCAGATACTGAAATTGGAAACTGACTGTCCAGCTAATTAACAGGTATTGGCGTCCAGTTCCACAGGCTAACACCGGTTCAATTCTGACTTTTTCTGTTATCATCTCCACATGCAGTCGACCCCAGGAGCCCAGACTTCACTTCCGATGTTTCAGAGTGAGGAGAATGAAGGCGACACTTGCACCATCTGCTTTGAGGCGTGGACGACAGCGGGAGAGCATCGACTGTCGGCGCTGCGCTGCGGTCACCTCTTTGGCTACACCTGCATCACGCGCTGGCTCAAAGCTCAGGGATCCACGGCTAAATGTCCACAGGTCAGCAAGGCCTCTGCATCTGGGCAGAAATCTGGTCATATCTGGAATCTGAACATTTAACTGAATTTGTATTTTTTGTGTTTATCTTTCTTTCCTGTATTTTTAGTGCAACAAGAAAGCCAAACGTTCAGATATTGTGCTGCTGTATGCGCCAAAGCTGAGAGCCCTGGACAACTCAGAACAACAGACGTTAAAGAAGTGAGTGATCACTGTGCTTCACTGTCAACACAGCAAAATGGTCAAACTGGAGATTAACTAATAAAGAATGCTTAACCAAATGTGTTACCTTTTGGTTAATATCAAATAGCAAGGGTTGAGACTTGGTACGTTGCTGCATTTGTGTAAATCGGCTTGTGTCTGTCACTAACTTCTAACATTGGTGATCAAACTGGACCTTCAGCTGAACCTTCTGGTGTGTGTTTGTGTCTGCAGATCTCTGGAGCTGGAGCAATCTCTGAGGAGGAAAGCAGAGTTGGAGTCAGCTCAGTACAAGCTTAAATTGCAGGTTGTCACTAACAAATATGGACAAGCACAGCAGGAGCTCCAGGTATCAATAAAAAAAAATGCAAACTGTTTAAATGTGGTTTTGGAGATGAGGCATGTTTATGTGAAGTTATGCAGCGGATCTCCGTCAACACATCTTCTCCAACAGCTGGCTGCAGATGACATTGCAGTTTCTCCAACAAACTTTTAGATCTTATAAGACTCCAAAAATGGTGCAGTCTGCAGAAGCCTTTAGGGGAGAAAGTGCTAAAGTGCTATTATAAGGCTGGTCTGTCCATCTACACTAGCACTTTCAGTGGCTCTTTCATCAGTGCCATGGACCCATTGTGTCAACGTTTTTAGTTTTTTTTTGTTCTTTATTCATTGTCTTGTTTTATTAATTTTGAAACAAATCTTATAGCATTTTCACATCGAATTGAGGGACTTTTTTATCTGTTTGATTTAGGTTTCCCTTTTGGTTTTGACTTTGGTTTATTTTTGTGGGTACTTTGCCTTGGCCGTTGATTTTTTTTTTTTTTTTTTTTTTTTTAAGTAATATTTCAGACTGAACCTCAAAGAAAAAACTTAACTTTAGTTCGTTTATTTTCTCCAAAAAATCTTAAACACTGCTGGCAAACGTTTAATAAAGAGCCATCTTTTTCAGAATAGTTTCCTCATTCAAGTGAAAAGAAAGAAGCATGTTGTAAACATCCCTCACAGCTGCTGTACATGCTTGGGTCTCAAATTCAGCATAGGATTATGCTAGCTGTTGTAAAAACTAAATTGCACTGACAAATGTTATACAATACAGATTTAAGGAATTCGGTGTGTTGAAGTCAACCTTGTTAAACTCTGTTCCCTCTCTGTGGTTGTGCAGGAGTTGAAGGCGTTGATGGTCCAGACTGACAGGAGCTCCGTCTCCTCCTCTTCCTCGTCCAACTCCCTGTTCCTCAGCCTGTCTCAGAGAGACGGCTCCAGGACCAGGCAGTACAGCTTCTCCAAGGCCGTGCTGGTTTCTCAGACGGGCGGCTGTAGAGTCTTGTCCTACTGTGAACCTTTGAGCTGCCTCCTGGCCTCGCAGCCCTCCCCTCACTCTACACTAGTGCCTGGTGAGCTGCCATCTCCTCTAACATTGAACATTTCATGAGTCAGTCATTTGTCTACCCACCAGGTTTTGTTCCAGGGGTTGCTTGGTGGTTTAGCACAGTTGCTTTATAGTTTGAAGGTTCTTGGTTGAAATCCCAATTGGTATCTTTTCATATAGAGTTTGCATGTTCTCCTTGTGCTGATTTGTTGATATTTTTGTTTTTTGAACAACCAGAACCACTTAAGAGAGAACCAGAACAAACCCGAACACAGCCAGAACCCTAACCATCTAGAACACAAGCAGAATCACCTCAAACACAAGCAGGAGCTAGCAAAAAAAGTTCATTAAGCAGCAGCAAGAGGCGACAAATGTGCAGCACATTTCAAAATTTCCTCCAGAATTTTTGTCGCTGTAATTCTTATTGTATAGTCATTAGTGGTGGGGGGGAAAAATTGATATTGCAATATATTGTTGCGCTCTCTGTCGCAATAAATAATCGATAAACTGACGGCAAATATCGATATTTTACTATAACACACATAATGGATTTAGGCGGTTGTCACGTTGGAAACGCTGGAGTCTTCAACTGATGTTCAGGAGTTTATTAAGTTCCTTCACACCGTAAGAGCTGCAGTAAACAGATATTCATCTTACAATACACTTCAAACAAATATTTACAAATGTATTCATTGACAACTTTACCTTTTTCCTCTCTAACTGAGACACTAACAAAAATTCCGTTAATAGCAGCAAAAAAAACCCGACAAAAAGCGTTAACTGCGACGGAGGATATCCGGTCTGAACATTCAAAATAAAAGTCCTTTTCAAAATAAAGTTCTCCTTCCATCCTTTCAAAGGATCGTTCATCCTTTCATTTAAAGACAGGTGCTAAAATAATGTAAATCATAAATATTTCTACAAGAGAAGTAACTGAATAAAGAAATGACCAAATAAGGGCAATTGGTCCTTTACAGGCAGTGAGGTACGATGCAAAATTAAGTTGCTTACTGACTTTTCAGTATTAGAAACAAATCAGTGCACTGTCCTGGTTTATATAAAACATGTTATTAATGTTCATGCACTGTTCCTTTTCCAGACGTTTTCCTTTTATGAGTATTTTTTCTTTTTCAGTCATATATCGTTGATGAAATTTCTTACAATATATCGAATATCGTAGATATTGTTTATCGTGATGTTATCGTGGGCCACATATCGCCACAGTATTGAATCGTGAGTTACCCGTATCGTCCCACCCCTAATAGTCATCATGGTTTCTGGTATGTGTGAAATGTACAGATGAGTATTATTATTGGTGACAGAACAGCCCTTGGAAAGAGAACCACTTTCTAAGGGCTGAACCATTTGCTAAATTTGGTAATCTCTCAACGTGTATCAGTGTTTGTATTGCCTTGACTTCAGCCTAAATTCCTAGAAGTAACTCCTCTCATTCCTCCTCTCAGGCTGCGGGGTGAAGAAGGTGAGTGTGCTAAACATGAAAGCAAGCCAGTACATTCCCATTCACAGTAAACAAATCAGAGGACTGTCGTTCAACCACCGGAACGACAGCCTGCTGCTGTCGGCTGCGCTGGACAACACCGTCAAGCTGACCAGGTATGAGGCCCCTCCAGGAGTTTACTGAACACACACATGACAAAAAGTAGGATTTGACCAAGTTGATTGCCTGCCACTAACCCTGAAGCCTCTGACCCTTTTTAGCTGCAAATACACTAAAATCTTTTTAATTTATTGAGATCTTTTTTCTATTTGGCTTAAAGCCACCTATTTTGTGGTGTTGTGCCTTGCAACTAACTAACTGTTGCAGATTAAGGGGGTGCAACACAATAGCAGTGTTTTTAAAAGCTTACAGTCAAAACTGCCACTGTTGGAAAATGACAAATGGTTGAAATATGACAGTTACAATAAGATTTTGTTTCAATTTAGTAGTTGTGATTCAGGTTATGTTATGATAAGCCTATAGATGAGGTAAAACTTCCAGACGTTTTCTTGTTGTTTTCTTGTGTTTGATCAGAATGAATGTGTGTTTTTTAGTCTTCTAACCAACACCGTGGTCCAGACCTACAACGCTGGGAAGCCCGTGTGGAGCTGCTCCTGGTGTCTGGACAACAGCAACTACGTGTACGCTGGTCTGAGCAACGGCTCAGTGCTCATCTACGACACCAGAGACACCAGCACACACGTCCAGGAGCTGGAGCCGCTACGCTCCAGGTACACACACTATCTACACTAAACAAGGAATACAGTTATTTAGTTAGGAATGAGACAGCTTTAAGTCTGCACATCAGTGTAGTTGTGAAGTTGAGGTGTTAAACTCTTTCCAGCCAAGTCCACATTAGTCCTTTTTAAAGAAATATAAAATACAATTTCAATATAAAACATGCACATTAGCATTTCATCTTCATGCTGAAAAGATTTGAAAACACTTGAAGACTGTAATCATGTGTCACATAGCCATTCATGCTGGCTGTGCATGTGTGCGCAGTGACTTTGGTTTCAGAACAAATGTCAAGGAAAGCAACGCCAGCACTGTTTCCTGTTATTTCTTCAGATTGTTCTTTACACCTTATTGGTGTGGTGTTTCTTTGATAGCACCAATTGAGGGAACGGAAGAGATTGACAGAGTCTGGATATTTTATGATTCAAAATGAAAACATATCTGAAAGTTGCCTTTCAATGGAGAAAAAAAACTGTCATGTTTCTCTTTTGGTAACTTGGATACAAACAGTTATGGTGAGACAGTATTGAGTTATTGTGGTTTTATATGCAGCATGGGAGCTTTACTGGATCATCTGAAAGATCTGAAAGATGATCCAGTAAAGCAATGGTGGCACATCAGCTTAAACCTCCTGATCCTCCTCCTTATTTCAAAGCTGAATTACAAGCATTTATGGAGCAAACAAAGATGATTCTCTATTCTCTATTTTCATTCACTGACTTCCCCAATTTTTAGGATATCACACGAGGTATAGGTAGATTTTATCACAGTTCTCAACCCTGCATTAGACAGATTGAACAATCCCAATAGGACATGCAGGATTCATACGTTTTGAAAAAAAAGGAAAAGTCATGGAATTTGAAAATGTCATTTTCAAGGACTGGAAAAGTTTTGGAAACATAAGTTCACCCCAAAGGTTTTGGAAAAATCATGGAATTTATTTTTCTCACTTAATGATAAAATTTAGTAACAACAGCCTATAAGGTAGATTTAAAATTGATCAATAAATATTTCGTATCGAAAAGTTTCACGCGTGACGTGCCGAGTATCTTGCGCATCATACAGATCGGATTGAGTGACTAGATTCTCCAACAGTTATTACAGTTAGATTACGTTTAAACATATACTACATATACTACAACATAGTGCTCGTATATCAGTGTTAATTTAAAAAAATGTTTATTTTGTATAAAACCACAATTGTCATTAGATCTCCACCGTGGTGACTTTTTAAATAGTTTTATTCCTATATTTCATTCATACATTGGTGTTTTAGAAGTCATGTATAGCCATGGAAACTTGCTGCCAAGTCATGGGAAAGTCATGGAAATTTGTTGGTTAAAACGTGTCTGAACCCTGTTCACTGCCTTCCCCAATTTTTGGGATATCACACGAGTTATATGTAGATTTTATCACAGTTCTCTACCCTGCATTAGACAGATTGAACAATTCCAATAAGACATATGAGGTGTGTTTCCATTAGTGAGGATTCAGAGTACACCAGGTGGTAACCTCTAACATCCACAGCTTCTATAGTCAGCGTGTCTCTAGCGCCACACGACAAACACTGACCAAAGGCATAACACTGGCGGTGGAGAAATGGGAAATGACAAGTTGTTTTAAATGTGCTACACTATAAATACATTTGACCGTGACCCCAACCATCTTCTGTCTTTCATGTGGGTTCATCACTTTCTCTCTCCAGGTGTCCCGTAGCGTCTCTCTGTTACGTCCCGCGGGCGGCGTCCTGCATGTTCCCCTCTGGCGGGCTGATCGCTGGCTCCCTGGAAGGAGGATGTTTCTGGGAGCAGGTGAACGACACCACCTACAGACCACATCTCCTGCCGCTGGAGAACAGTGGCTGCATCGACATCCAGGTGGAGGCGGAGAGCAGACACTGTCTGGTCACATACAGGCCCGGTAATACCATCACTCTGTTTACTCTGATCTTCTAAGAATGCTATTTTAAATATGAATGACTGTGACTCCATAGGCAATGAAAGAAAAACCTTGAGAGTTAGAAATGAAGCAAAATCTTGGACATTTACAGAAATACTAGTAACAGAAAATATAGCCCTAAGCCTTTTTCAGCGTCTTATATCCTTATACGGTGCACAGAATGGGTTAAATAGATATAATACCTGTATTGTCATGGCATAACTCTGAGTTTATGTAGTTGCAATTCCTTAAAGTGTTGGTAATCAACGTTGAAAATACAAAATTGTGTTGGGCAGAGGTCCCCCATTCTGGTCCTTGATCACCTAATCAAATATTGGTTTCAATTTTTGGATATCCATCTTTCATAAGTGATAAATTATATCCACATCGACCCTGAAAAATTCATGTTGATCATATTTTAGAATTGTGTATAGTTCAATTGATCATGTTATATCGGCAAACCTGCAGAAACCTTTTGATATGTACAGATGTTGTCGTTTTCCCTCACAGTTTTTGGAGCGGACTGGTGATTTATTTCCTTTTGTCTGTGAATCTGATCTGCTGCAGGACGCTCCAACCCATCTCTGCGCTGCGTCCTCATGGCTCTAAACCAAACACCTCAGCAGGACTCCAGCCAGCCCTCCAGCTGCTCCTGCACACCAGTCCAGACTTTCAGTGCCGGCTCATCGTGCAAGTTACTCACCAAGAATGCCGTGTTCAAGAGGCCAGACGGAAGTGGGATGCTCGTCTGTGCTGGAGACGAGGCCTCCAACTCCACCATGGCAAGTCCCGTGTTTGTTCATTCATTCAAATGTGCTGTATGTTGTGATGGAAAGAAACAAGGGTTTGGTTAAAGGAGATATTCCTCTTTTTTTTATTGTTACTATTTCTAGAGGCATTAATTAATATAATGGCACATGCTTTGAAAGCAGTCTTTTCAATCATGTACACTCATTGCAGCTGATTTTAAAGGGGTGAACTGATCTGTCTCAGCTTTTGAGTTGGTGGTCCCTTCACACATCCAAATATCTTTATTTTTATTTCAAGCACGGTTCCTCCCCCCGTTCTGGTCCCACAAAATGGACCCAGTTTTGTTTCCTCTGAATTTATATTCTTAACTCTTGTATACTCTTAAAAATAAAAACAAGAGGGGCTGTCCTTGTTTGCTATCATGCTGTATGAAGGAATGAAACTAAGTGCATCCATCAACTTCCACTTATCCAAGCTCAGGTCACGGCTCAAACAGCCCAAGCAGACCGGCCCAGAGCTCCCACATAGACCACATTTACAATCAATCAATCAATCAATCTTTATTGTCACATCATATTACTGAGTAACATGGGTAAAAATCTTGTTTGTGCAGGCTCATCATTGATTTGATTTGATTTGATTTGATTTTTATTTGTCTCAATCGTGCAGGTATATATAATATAAAAAAGAGCACATTACGATGCCATGCAAGTTTGAGAAGGAGCTGAAGGAAGCGAAGCTTATCAAGTTCAGCCCCCCCTTACATCGCCACACAGCATACAATACAATTATATATAAAATACAATTACATAAACATAATATATAAACATAAACACATCCATATATATATATATATATATATATATATATATACACACACACACATATATACATATATATATATATATACATACATACATACATACATACATACATACATACATACATACATACATACACACGCATATGCACATACATACATACACACACACATACACCTATACGCATCCATTTACACACATATATTCACACATTCATACAAACACGCACACCAACAGAAACAGACACCCAACAAATTTCAATTCGATAAGAAAATTCATAATCTATGAATCGATGCAATCTAAAAAAAATAGAACATTTAACTTTAATATGAATGAATATAAATAAAACCCACATTACAAACACGATAATTATTATAATTGCAGTTAAAAAGATAGAGAGACATAAAAACAAAGTGCATAGTGCATGAATAATCTACATAAAACAGTACGTGGAATAAAAAGATAGAAAAATAATAAGTAGTCTTGGGCCTGTGTGTATAATATAAAAATCTCTATTAGCAAGAGACACCCTCAGTTCAGTCTGTCACCAGAACAGAAAACAGTGTGATTATTCACCTTGATCTAATTGGACAATATTCTGCATTTTCTTAGATTAATTGGCCTAATTATTAGTATAAGCAACTTTGAACTTATTTTGTTAAGTCCTTTTAAAATATCAGAAGTCGCATGTTCCGGGTTGTTGGACTTTTTTTTTCTTTTTGTTGTTTGTTTGAGCTGCGGTTTGTTTTGGGTGTGGTCGTATATGCCGCCTCTCCTTTGCCCCGAGTTCAGTCTCTGTGCAGACAGACTTGACTTGACATGAACAAGCTTGAAATGCAACCCACGTTTGGAGTAGGAAGCATACACAAATTACTACAGCACATGGCAGCACGTGGCAGCTCATTACATAGCGTGGCATTTAAATCTCACACACTTTACTACGACTGTACACAGACTATACACACCACACTTCCTCCTTTTTAAAATGTGACGGTTAAAAACACCCGTCTCTGTTGTTGCGTGCACATAAGTGCATGCAAACTCCCCTCCCTCATCTCACATGATGCACTTCAACACTTGCAGTGATGGAAGATTGCAGACTAAGATCTGCATATTCCCCCTGCCTTACTCTCATTATTGATTGCTCTGATTATGACCTTAATTAGGTTAAGTTTACTGTTTCCATGGCAATTTTTTCATCAGAGTATTGCCTTAATCTGATGATGATTTCAGTACTGTGATTTGTGTAAACAACAATCATTGCTCCTCCTGAATCTGAAGTTTAACTGTCAATAAGATTTATTCTGTTGTTCCCAGTACCAGGGAGTCCCCTTTAATTTAAACATACCCGCTGGTTCTCCATCTTTAAAAATGTAGAACTATAACCTCAGTCTGCCACTCCAGAGGCTCAGTCTCATATTTTCAAGTGATGTTGCAGAAGTGTGTCCACTAAGAGCTCCAAAGCCCAGAGGAACTCGTACTTTTGTAACTTCCTCCGTGTCCTAGAGCCCCGGTAAAGTGCCGTTCTCGCCACTTGAGCTTCTTTTTACCCAAATGTCCGAAGACGACAGCCCCAAATCCAACAACATGGGTTTGAAGTAGATCATAGAACTGCAGCTAAGCGTTTTCCTGGTGCCATGTGCAGGTATATTTGGGTATTTAAGAGTATTGGTGTCCCTTCCTTTTTTTTCTCCTGTTTTTATCTCCTCGTATTTATCCATATTGGTCTTCGTCCTCAGGTTTGGGACGCCAGCACTGGCTCTCTGCTACAAAAACTTCCAGCGGACCTTCCGGTGTTGGACATCAGCCCCTTCTCAGTGAATGGCGAACACTTTCTTGTCTCTCTCACGGAGAAGATGCTGAAACTCTACAAGTGGGAATGAACAAAGACTATTTGGAAGCTTCCGTTCTGCTACAAAGGACAGAAAACAAACATACACCAAGTCCCCAAGTACAAGGAGAAACAGCAGTCTGTTGGGAAAGTAGATCCTGCTGATCCTTTACACAGATGATGATGATGACGATGATGATTAAAGGTAAACACGACAATAGATTACGGGGCGTGTTTGAGAAAACCTTTCCCATTTTACATTTGAGTCTGGTGTGTTATAACATTTTGTTCTCATGACATCAGATGAATAATGTATATGTGAAAAAGAATGTCAATAAAGGAAAAGAAAATCTTGTATTGACTCTATAGAGTCATCTCATTTTGTCATGTCGTTGGGGCTCATTTTCTGTAAATCTGATTAAAAGTTATACTTTTAAGGAAAGCTACAAATTCTGCAGTTAAATGACTTTAACAGCAATGTTGTGCAAACCAAATTGCGACTTAATTTTTCAACTCAGAATAATAATTTCAGAATCTGATGATATTGCAATAATCAGCTTGTCAATGTAAAACGTTTGGGACGTCACGTGCAATCTGATCCATCTATAATTCCAAAAAACATCAAATTAATTCAAATGATTATTCTCAAAGTTATTTGATTTGTCTCTGTGATGCATCACATGTGACGACAGCAGCAGCTTGGCCGTACAGACATACTGTACATTCCTTTGCTAATGGGATTTGGCTTTTGCTGTCGTAAAGATCTTTGAGTTGTAGATACTCAACTAAAACACAAAACAACAATTTGGATTTCCACTTTTTAATTATTTTAAATTGTCCCTCCCGTTGAAGTAATCTTCTTTTGTAAATGTTACATTCTTTATTTTTCTTAATTTTTTTTTTAAGAAGTCATGTATATTTGCTACTAAATGGTTGTCTTGGTCTTTTTTTGTTTGTTTTTTTTGTACAACTTAAAAGTTATTAAAGCTATTTCTTAATTGAAGTGAGTAAAATAGCCTGTTCTGTTTGATTCAACTGATTGTGTCAAATCTCTTGACTTCAGGTTTTTTAGGTACTTGCTCATTACATTTCTAGTACCTGGATAGAGCAGAGACAACCACACTGAGGGAATTTTTTTATCTTCTGCAGTTTCTTCCTGTAGAAATGGTTTGTATGTGTTAATCAGCATAACCAGTTCAAACAAGTTGAACATTTTGCATTCTTGTCATAAATTAGGAATTGAAGCCTCCCTTTTATAAAAGTATTAATAATAGTGTAACATATCTAGTTTCACAAGACATTGATGAGTTTTTATGAACTTCCTCAAGCACATTAATGATAAATGCTTGATGAGGTAATTTTGCAGGGTGGTAGACGTTGCATGTTGTGGAGAGGCTTCAAACAGGGTTTTGTGAAGAAAACCTGTCCATAAATGCAAAAACTTCATTAGTACAATGATTGTCAGAGTCATAAGTGGACATACTGTTCATATTTCTTTTCTTCATAGTGTTGTCTGTGTCTTTTATTTTGATGCTGGCTAAGAATTCCCTCATCATCATCTATACAAAATTTGGAACTCCAACTGTTTCGAGTGCATAAGTAACCAAATTATTTAAAATGGTTGATTTATCATTGTATCAGAAAGCAGGGACAGTGTACTTTTTAGGCCTTCTTTTTGTAGAACATCAATCGCACAAGATCATGTCCTGCTTTAGAACAGATGTGGAAACATCACAGCCATAATGTTAAAACACTTTATCAACAGTGAAAATGTAATTTTCTGGAATCTTGGGGATTTATAAATAACCATTAAAACACTAGTAAGTAAAGATGAATTACCCCTCCGCAAATACAACAAAGTATTACTTTATGTGAACTACTCTAAGTTTAAAGTAGTGATAGTAGGGGCGGGGGCACACTTGCACGTTTCTCCCACATTTTCCGCAGGTTGTTGCCGTTTTACAGTGCAAAAGTTGCATCTCCTCCTCCCCTGTCCCCTCGTATGGACTTCATGTGTGACTTTGATGAAGGCAAGGCTCAGATAGTGGCTTTGTCCGTCAGTTACTTCAATTACATTTTTGTTTTTTAATGGAATTTTTTCCAGAATTATTATAATTATAAGTTATATTTATAATTTATAGTTATAATTATTGAAGTTATAGGTTTTTCTTAATGTTGTCCTGCTCTGACATCAGTCATCAAGTCACTACCTGCTTCCCCATCTTGGAGGATCAGATCAAAGGTCATTTGCTCAGTAAGTCTTTCAGGTATCTTGGTCATTGACGCCCAACCCTTTGATTTATGGAAAGTGGAGAAGAAAAATTCAATATTAACATTATTTTGTTATGTTTGCGGCTCTCGTATCTGTCAACCTCAAATATCTGTATGACATCTGTGCCTGATGTGGACAATATATGGTCCCTTTAATGGTTGCACTATTTCAAGATTCCGCCATGACCCATGAAAAACCAACAGGTATCAGTCTGTGGGAATCTTAGCAAATGCCATGGGAACACGGACTACTCTCAAGACAGTTTCAAGGTCTCCCTTGAACTCTGTTCACTGTTTCATAAAAATCTATTAATTTTCCTTGATGTGAACCACAGTGGTGGATTTAATATCTGTCTCAATAGATGGGGGTCCATTTTCACCCAGTTCTATGATAGACCAAAAAATGTAGCACCATAAAGTTTTAAACTATTTTAACTTTTGCTTATATTGGGTCATTCTGGAAAAATCATCGAATTTCAGGGTAAAGGAAACCCATTTCGGGTATTTTTCTTTTTTACAACTGTCAGATATCAAAATGGCAAATTTGAACTGAACAATGTGTCACAATCTTTTTGATTCAAGATTCAAAGATTTATATTTTCTCACGTGCTCACAAGTTGGGCAGTGAAATGCAGCGAACTGACCACAGGCCGCGTAATATTATTAAAAGTAAGAACAATGTATAAAGAGCAAGTTGAATTTGAAAGGAATGTTTAATACTTGAATGTGCAGTCTGCAATGTGTAAAAAGGTGCTTGTGCATGTTTCATGCTCACAGTTTGTGGAGTGAGGTTATGACTTGACCATGAAAAGGTCAGAGTTTACAGTTCTGACAGCCTGAAGAATGAAGCTCTTTCTGAGTCTTTCTGTGTGTGCCTTGATGAGGTGCAGGCGTCTGCCAGAGTGTAACTACACTAACAGTCTGTGGCTGAGGTGGTGGGGGTCCGTCCTAAACCTTTCTGCTCTGGCCGGGCTCCTCCTGGTGTAGGAGTCCTGGAGGGTGGGGGGTGTTATGCCCACGGTACCCTCTGCTGACCTCAGCTCCCTCTGCAGGGCCCTCTTGTCACAAGCAGTACTGTACTGCAGTACTATGGAACCAACTTCCAATCTGGGTTAAGGAGGCTGACACCACCTCCACCTTTAAAACTAAACTCAAAACCTTTCTGTTTAGTAAAGCCTATAGTTAGTGTTTAGTAAACCTCTAGCTGGTGTTGGTAAATCTCTAGGTAGTGTAAACTCTAGTGTGTTAGAGTCAGTAGTCATAGCTGCAGCTATAGAACAAGACTATAATAGTTAGTCTCAAATATAGCTTCGTGGTAGATATGCTGCTATAGGCCTATGCTGCAGGGGGCACCGACATGATCCACTGGGCGGTGCCTCTCACCCTTCTTCTCCTCTCCTCTTCCCTTCCTCTCTTCTCCTTTTCCGTTTTTATTTATTATTATAAGTATCTCATAGCTATCATTTTTGTCCATCGTTCCTGCAGTTTCTTGTGCTGGCCTCCTTTTTCTCTTTTGTGCATGTTTGCAGGCCGGAGCTTCAGGAGCTGCGTGCTGACCTGCGGTCCCGCCCCCCCCTCTGGTCATCCCGCTGCTGCTTCCACATGCCTGCGTGGATACCGTATCTGCTGTGTGCTGCTGACGTCCCCGACTCCCCCAGTCTGGCCTTCAGCAGGAGGGTCCCCCTTATGAGCCTGGTCCTGCTCAAGGTTTCTTCCCTCCTAAAGGGGAGTTTTTCCTTGCCACTGTTTGGCTTAAGGTTTTTCTCCCACTAGGGGAGTTTTTACCTGCCATTGTTTATGTAATAATTGCTCGGGGGTTTATGTTCTGGGTCTCTGGAAAGCGCCTAGAGACAACTTTTGTTGTATTAGACGCTATACAAATAAAATTGAATTGAATTGTTCCCGTACCACTGGGTGATGTTACCAGTCAGCACGCTCTCTACCATTCTGTGTGGCTTTCTTCAACTAATTGTCTATGTGTGTTGTCCATGTCAGGTCCTCAAAAAATGTGCACTCTCTGAAGCAGTTCATCCTCTCTACCGGCGTCCCGATTATCCTCAGTCTGGTGAAGTTCTTCTGCTGTTTTCGTCCAAAGTCCACAATCACCTTGGTTTTGCTGGCATTCAGGAGCAGGTTGATTAAAAAAAAAAAAAAAAAAATTCTGAGCCTTTGATCTCAATTTTCTCAGATCATAGATAGATAGATGCTTTATTAATCCCAAAGGAAATTCAAAGTATTCAGCAGCTACATAGATGCCTAAAAAGCAGGTTAGTATCAACGACAAACAGAAAAACTTGGTTAGTAACATTGACATAATGGTGTAGCGGATCAATAAAAGTGTCAAGTGTAAATTAAAATAAAAAATAAAGAAATCTGATGTGCAATGTGGAAACAGTTCTGATGTGCATCTGAGTGTCGTTGATGACCCTCCCTGGCAGGTCGGAGAGAGCAGCCACTGCTGAACATGCTCCTCTGTCTGATCAGCGTCTGGTGTAGACGGGTCTTGTGTTGTCCAAACACGTGAGAGACGTGAGGGCTGCATACTTCTCAAAATCATTTCAAAGATGAGAGGTAATTCTAAGTTGCTATTTAACACTATGGGCCCGATTTACTAAGATCCTAAATAAAGAGTACTAAATTGCGTGTGCACTGAAAAAGTTTGCACGTGCTGTTGTTGTGTGTTTTGCGGGTGATCAACTAAGATTGCGTGCGCAATTGATAACAGGTGCAAACTGCAGTATTTAAATGAGGTGTTGCGTGTCTTACGGTTTGCGGCGCAAACTTTGCGCCATGGTCTGGATGGAAAGCAGGATATAGTCGCAAGCGCAAAATGAAATTTGACGAGTTGGGTTAGAGATATTAGTGGAAGAGGCAAATTGTTGTGCCGTATTCAGCACCCCTGCCGTGAAAAGCACCCCCTCGTATATTCAATGATAAGTAGACCAAGAAAAAAAACAACACACTGACACTTCAATATATTTATATATACACACTCACACAAACACATACTTAGGAGTTTATATTATATATATTTACAAATATTATGGAAGACAACACAGTAAGCAGGCTATTAATTACCGGTAATGACATCAATAACCATTTACCCGATTTTTTTTTTTTTTACCCGAATCCATGAGCGCATTTAAACATGAATCATTAACACAAAACTGGACGCTAAACAGAACATGGACAACAGAACATGAACAGAACACGGAATGAGAATATCATTTTTGTCAGACGAGGGGGTGCTTTTCACGGCAGGGGTGCTGAATACGGCACAACACCGGGGTATGACAACTGCAGAACAAGTATAGGCGCACAATGAGAAACACTTTTTTCTCCATGAAAACACGTGTTTTATTTATTATCACAAATAAAAAAATGAATGTGCCTCCTGTGGCAACCTTTTGCTGAATAATACTCAGTTTAACATTCAA
Source organism: Cololabis saira (assembly GCF_033807715.1). Taxonomy (NCBI): domain Eukaryota; kingdom Metazoa; phylum Chordata; class Actinopteri; order Beloniformes; family Belonidae; genus Cololabis; species Cololabis saira. The sequence goes on along the minus strand of NC_084591.1, from coordinate 42,394,811 downwards.
ATAAAAAATTTCTCCTTTTGCATGTGGAGATTAGCACCTTCCTTTCGAACGTATTAAATACAGACGCAATCACAATCCCCGCAAAAACTTTCAGGCTTGGTAAATCTCATTGCGCGTGGTAAATGGACCAATTTGCATCTTCCCCTCCCAGTATTTAGGATTTCTGGCGGGTACGCCCCATATTGATTATTCATCAGGGCAAAGGTACTAAATGAACAGCGTGTGCTATTTTGCTCATTTGAGAGGCGCAGTTCTCTTTGCACGCTGTTAGTAGATCAGCTTGCACTTTGGTTTGCGGGTGCTGTCAAGTTTGCACACGTTTTTACGCACGCAAACCTTTAGTAAATCAGGCCCTATGTGCATTATTGTTACTCCTATTTTTCCTGCTGTTCCTATTCTCTCAAAGGATAATTGTGAAAAATTCCTGGCCTTTTTTATTGAAAAAGTCAGAACTGAGAAATTCCGTGTTTTCCTTCAGCATCTCTGTCTGTTCCTAGTCCAGCTCGCCCCTATCAGAGTTGGTTAGATTAGTTTGCTCAATGAAGGCAACATTTTGTTCTGTTAATGTGTATCCCCATTCAAAGATGTCAGCCAGTCCATTGGTCCCTGTGTGCTCACAATGATCCATTCTTCCCTGCTGTCTGGTCCCTAATTATTTCAAGAACACTGTCATTCTTTCAATTTAAAAAAAGCCCCAGCGTGATCCTTCTCTTTTCAGCAGCCATATAGAGCCATCTCAAACTTGACATTTATTTCTTGCTAGGCAACTGAGAGCCGCTTCAGATAGACATTAATTACAACCTTCTTGAGACAGCTTACAATTTAACATTGTGGCTTGAAAAGGTCGAGTGAAACTGAAATACACAACAAAGAATAGAAAAAAATATATATACATCAGTTTGGTATTGAGACATGAATGCATCAGGAAACAGTTAATAATGCATTAAACTTAACCAAAAGTCACAGGATTTAACAGTTATATGGTTCCATTGGTGTCCAAATTAGTTTGTTAATACACATTAATTATGACATGAGCTAATTAGTTGCAACAAGTTGTGTGGATGCATGAGCTGGGCCTATTTTCTGGCAATAAACATTTCCAGAAAAAAAGATCACTACTATATCTTATGAAATTTATAAAAGGGATAGAGTTATTAAACACATTTAACTTACAGCCATTGCTTTTGGAGGTTTGGGGGAGATGTAAAACACAGGAGCAACTTGGAAATGAGTAGACAGGCTTACTGACAACGTGTTCTCTGGAGTTCCTGCTACCTACAATACTGTAACTAACCGGCCCAATACTGTAATTAACCGGCCCAATAAGGGCTTAGTCAGGGGCGACACAATACCACGAGGCAGCTGTTTATAGAAAACCAGATGAGTCTTTATATCCCAAATAGAAGAATAATGCATGAAAAGGGGTACAGGAGGAGCATGGATCCACAACTACACAGTAAAAACAGCACCACACAGCACCCTTTACATGCCACACACCATCCCACGGCACATGCTGAATGAATGAGTGCACGAAAACCATCCACTAAATAATCTGGGCCATGCCCCCTTTAACACTACCAATTTAGACTATAAACGCACTGCACACTGCAACTACAAACGGAAGTAAAATCGGTTAACCGCCAGGAGACCACACCAAAGACACCACACTCTTTAAAACCAGGCACAGGAATCTTTCTGCATAGCACACTTGTCCCAGTGGGCGAGTGAAAGCACACCAAAGCCACACACAGAGTAATCAGGGCTGCACACCCACTTTAACACAGCACATGAGGACAGTAAAGCTGGTGTTAGTTATCTGATGACTACTGCTTAGGGAGTGGAAGCCATTCAAAGACTTCCTAAAGCTGTTGCTAAGAAACCGATGATGTCATTTTTAAGAACATGTTCTTACTGCAGAATATTCATACCACGTTACGCTGTATTAGAGGCTTCTCTGAGCTCTGTCATCCTTAGGAAGGACTTGTGGCCTCATGATTAGTTGGTCTGGACTCCTGAAGGGCTGGAGGGATTCCATGAGCTGAAACTGGATCTACAAACTGCTCCTGCCCTGGGGGTGCCTGACCACTCCCGGCCATTTGTCCAAACGGTTAATGGGTGCACGACCTCAATTATTTTGCAGGAACATGGTGGTGTGATGAGACCTGTTGCCTATTTTTCCCAGTAAAGCCTGGGATATACTTGCAGTTCAGACCGCGTACGCATCATGGCCGCCACGCGTATCCTGCATTCATTTGGCGCGTTGATGTGCACATTCTCAAAAAGACACTGAACAAACACTACTAAATATTTAATCACTTTTCCAACTGTATCTCTGCTTACTGCCCCCCATCGGTCACCGCCGGTACGACGCGCTCTCCTTGCGTACTACGCGAGCGACGTTGCGGTTGGTGGTACACGCGAACGGACGTGAACGCAAGCACCAACAGCAAGTATATCCCAGGCTTAAGCTGGATCCTGTTTAAGCTGCGTTACCTCGCTGTATCCGTGCCGTTGCTGCGGCTGAGAAAGCTGTATATGCATCAAGTCATTTGGTTGGTTATTCGGATTTAACCCTCTTGGTTCCACTTGCAGTGTCTATGATTATTCTGGAGCAGAAAACTTCACATTTGTCTGCTGCTAGGTGGCTTAGATATCCTACTGTGCTTCCGAATATGCCACAGGTTCCAGTGAAGCGCTGTATAGGCTTAATTCCAGCGCCGTTTTTGCCTGTTCCATTTGATGATGAACCGCATGACTCGGATGGATGGGGATGGATGGGTCGGCCTTCGGGGATGAACGCTCAGGGGAGGATCGGGTGGGGTTTGCTGTTGTCTCAAATCATGATATTTTGGTTTCAGTGTTTTTACTTGAGACTTCAGGTAACAACAATCTACACTGGGAGCCGATATGGTTTCGGAATTTGTCATGATTTTGGTGCCATTTGGAAATGCAGGAAATTTCTGAAGTCTGATGGTAAACCTCTCCAGAAGAGCTGAATGAATGGACGCACTCCTGAATGATATTCTGTTGCCAGACTCAATTGTCGTGTGCAAATGTCCATCTCATGTTCACAGTGGAAGTGGATGCAGCTGCAAAGTCCGCCGTGCTTTCTCCTGTTAACTATGCACTTGTTGCCACGGTTACACCCGCTGATGATGATACTCCCCCCATTCTCGGGCTGCAATGTAGACTTTTGCCACACAGGATGAGAACGCCTATGGCAGCCAGACTTGCTGGCTGTCACTTTGAATCAGTAGACCACCAGAAACCTGTCAAACACCTGTTTGCCCAAACATTTCTTTCCACATTTTGCAAAATTGACACATGGTCTGGATCATGTGTCAAAAGGGGTCATGCTGGCTAAGCTCACTAAATACTGGTTCAAAGGGGTTTTTCTCCTATGCTCAACAGTGTTGTCAAGCTTGTGTCATCTCTTTGTCCTACAATGTGGCTGGTGGAGTGCAAATGCAAGCTGCTGCGCATCCCCAGTCAGAACTTTTGACCATGTGATGCTTGACTTTATAGAGCTATCACAGAGTGAAGGGAAGAAATGTTGTCTAGTTTTTATTGACATGTCTTTGAAATGGCTTGAGGTTTTCCCTTCGTCTAAGGCTGACAGCTCCACTGTAGCAAAAGCTTTGCTGACTGAGATTTGGGGAATTCCTTCTAGGCTTTCGAGTGATAATGGTGCTCGTTTTGTCACTGAACCTTTCTCCCAGGTGGGGGGAATGGCAAATTGAAGTATAAACTGATAAAGTGTTGAGCTGAAACGCTCTTGCGCTGGATAAAAGCCCTCTGCATCATTCTCATGTTCATGATGATGAGTGTGAGGGGGAAAACTGACCTCACTCCTTTTGAGATTCTTTTTTGGCAGGCCTCCTCTGATGGGTGTGGATGCCCCTGGACACTGCTCAGCTTATGGAGGATAAACTGAGCTCTGTGAGAATGCTGTTTTAGCATATTGCAAAATTCTACATTGTGTGCTGTCTCAGATTAATTCTGAGTGGTCCATTGCACTCCGTGGAGCCAGTCGACTTGGTTCTGGTCAAAAATCTTTGTCAAAAACAGGTAAAGTGGAATGGTCTTCCAGGTGCTTTTGGTAACCTTTACTGGCATAGAGATATCTGAGCAAGCATCCTGGATTCATACTACCTATCCATAAGAAGGTTCTGTAACCTCCAGACACTCATAATCTCTGAAATAGAGAATACTGAAGGATTTGACTTTTAGGACTGTTGAAAGCTTACTTCAGTAATTGTGCAACAAGGAGATTACCACGTTCTTAAGGATTTCTGCTGATGTTGGAAGTGAACATGGTTTTTGATCCGAATAAAGACTGATAGACACATACCTGCTCCTGCTTTTTTGAGAGATTGCGACACTAATGGCGCTTTTCCACTAGTACCTACTCAGCTCGCCCTCACTCGGCACGCCTCGTACCGCCTCTACCCGCCTCCGCCTGCTTTGTCCTTGTTTGTTTTTCGACACCCAAGTGAGAAGTGGGCAGGTTGTGGTGAAGCTGCTGTGACGTACTCTATTGCGCAACCCCTTTGTTTGTGTGGGCGCAGATGAGAAATCAGCTGGAGCCGGGAGCGGCTGAGAAAAAAACAGCCCGTCTACATCGCTTTTTAAATTTTTTCTCGACAGCCACCAGGTTTATGAACATCTGCACCTCAGAGTTGGATCACTAAACAGACGTTTTGCGCTTTATAATAAAATCGCCGCGAGTCCCCTCGCTCTGACTCCCGCTTCCTGATTCAAACGTCTGACGGCCCCGCCCCCCGACCAATCAGAGGCGTGGAGGGTGGTGACGGCCCCGCCCCCCGACCAATCGGTGGTGCGGAGGGTGGTGACCTCAGAAATAGTCCCGGCTCAGCCCGCTATAGAACCTGGCTGAAATGGTTACAGAAAAAAGTATCGACTTGGAGCGGCTCTACCCGTCTCAGCCCTAGTGCGAAAGCGCAAAACGGGTAGAACCGAGGAGAAGCGATACTAGTGCAAAAGCGGCACTTGACAACCTGGGGGATTGATGCATGGACATGGTTAACATTGGGCTCCTGGTACTCTGTGATGCTAAAACTGTGTTTCTATTTTTGATTATAACCTGTATTGTTGGCATTTTGTTCTGCTGTGTTATTCCCTGTGTGCATACAGTGATTGTGAGAGCTGTTAACACTTCCTTCATGAGCTCTCCTAATCTTTTCGCTGCTCCTGCAGCGACTTCCTTTTCCGATATAGACTGGCGTGCGGTATCTGTCTGCTCTAGGGTTCTGACGATGAAGTGTGACACGTTTTACTTTTATTCTTTTGTTTTGTTGTTAGTACTTCTGTTGTTTTTGTTTTTCCTGAGGATTTTTACCCGAGACTAAGTATAGTTTGTGCCATGAAGTCTTTTACTGGCCCCTTGACATTTGGGGCTTGATGTTTGGCTTCTGGTTTCTTAGCCTGAGTACAGAGTGTGCACACTCATATTTTTTTCTTTGAAATCTTAGCTATGTTGTCACACACAGCTGCAATGAACTGTTGTGTCACTTCTGCATCCAGACTCATGATATAGGTTCTGACCCACTTGTACGCAAATGATATATTAAATCTACTAAACTTGGATCATCTCTCACATTATTCATGATAATTTAATGCATTTAGTTTCTGCCCAGATAGTCACCCAGTTGTTTAAACATATATAGTACAGAGGTGTTTATAGGTTTTTCCACAACAACAATTTCAGTTGAGGAAGTGATAACAGCTAACGTTTGGCTGCGCTCACTGCCAATCAATCATATAAGCTTGATATAAATCTCTTCTGCCATGGAACCAAAAAAACAATCACCCCCTCATAGTTGTCACAATTGTGAAATTAAACGATTGAGATCAAAATGTTTTTTTGATCAGATGTAGGTCGCTTTGGATAAAAGCGCCTACTAAATTACATACGTAAGTAGTTGGGTGTAAATATGTTTATTTCTGCTCTAAAGTTGGACATTGGCTTGCTTTTGGAGCCAGCCTCTAGTGGCCAGTCAAGAAACTGCAATAAACTTAGTTCTACATGAGCATCAATGTGGAATTAAGATTGTTGGCTCTTGGGCAGGATGGAGGCACAATTTTTTTCTGAATCTTTTTTTTGGGGGGGGTGCAGCTGCCTTGTTCAAAACAATAGCTTCATCAAGTATTTAAACTTAGAATTACTATACATTCAGTTTCATGCTCGGGCCACATTTCATTATATTTTATGAACCCCTGGTTTAGACTGACTATGGGTTTTACTGGACAGAAGTGTGTTAAGTTATGTTCCATGCCTGATAGCAGAAGACCCGTCTTCCAAATCTACATTTGGATACTCTGGAACTACAAGAAAACCTGCACTCTCAAAACAGAGCTCTATTAGGAACATGAGGCCCTAGTAGCAAATAAAGCAGAGGTTGGCCATTAAAGACCTTGTATACAAGTAACAAAACTTTGAATTGGATTCTTAATTTTATGGGGAGCCAATGGAGACTAACACAGGAGAGACATGATCTCTGTTGTTGATTTCTGTCATCACTCACTGCTGCATTTTGGTTTAGCTGGAGGATATTCAGAGAATTACTTGGGCATCCTGCAAATAATACATTACCGGTACACTTATCTAGCCTAATAGTTACAAACATGTGAAATATTTTTTCAGCATCACTCTGGGAGAACTTACTCCTTAGTGATATTACAGAGAGGAAAAAAACGCTCTTACAAACCTGATTAATATGCTTTTTAAACAACAAATCCTGATTAAAAATAACACCAAGGTTTCGCATGCTTGTACTGAAATCCAGCGAAAATTGACTAATCCATTCCTAAGGTGTTTGAGACCAAAAACAAAAACTTCTGTTTTATCCGAATTTAAAAGCAAAAGCAAAGCAATAATTTCCTTAAAACATGCCTGAATTTTGGATAGCTGTTCTGTTAAATCTGGCTTCATAGACAAATACAGCTGTGTATCATCAGCATAGCACTGAAAACTGATGCTGGATAATACTTCCCAAGGGCTGCATTATAAACGAAACAAGATTACACCCATTACCGAAGCCTGTGGGACAACGTAGCAGACCCTCGTCTGTGCAGAAGAAACCTTACTTACCTTTTAGGTAAGAATTTAGATAGGAATTTTAGATAAAAATGGAATGTTGGAAATTGGTTTCTCAGGACTAGGTTTTTGGAGTACAGATTAAACAAGTGCGGCTTTAAAAACCTGTGGCACATATCCTGATTTCAGGGATAGGTTGATCTCTAAAAGCAACATTAAGTCCATATTGATAACACGAGTCCCATTTACATTTGCATACTGTATGGTATTATAGTCTTAGGTGGTAAGATGTATTATCTTACACTGGTATGGCTGCCCTAATTTAGACAACATTCAAAATTGGAAAACTGTTGCCTAAAAATGATATAAAATAATATTCGGTTCAGTTCATGAATACTTTAGAAATTAAATAGAATGTAAAAAAAGTTAAACTAGTCAAATCTTATTAATTGTGATTAATGTTCGTGCATATTTTCTAGGGGACGTTGTTAGCTGCCAAAGCAGTGCATACCACTATAATTATAATATATTACACCGGTCATGAAATCACTACACTGGCTTCCAGTGAGTCAAAGGATAGTTTAAAATCTTACTGCTGGTCTACAAAGACCTGAATGGTCTTGGACCAGAATCCATGGTTGATCTGTTAGTTCCTATGAAGCTCCCAGACCCCTGAGGTTCATCTGGATCTGGTTTGTTGTGGTTCCAGAACCAGAACCAAGCAAGGTGAGGCAGCGTTCAGTTATTCTGCTCCTCACCGGTGGAACAAACTTCCTGTAGACCTGAGGTCTGCTCCAACTGTAGATCCTTCAGGGCTAAAAACATTACTGTTTACTCAAGCGTACTCTTAAATTAAATACTTACCTCCTGTAATTTACTGCCCTTACTTTTTAACAACTTGTGCTTTTTATTATTTTACCTCTTTTCTTATAATTAAAAAAATATATATATTTTTATTTTTCTCCTGCCTGTAGAAGAGTATTAGTACAGAAGAATGTTAGGGCCAGGAGGAAAATACAAATAATATTTTAGAGGAGGAAGATTTTTTTCCTTGTGCACTTCGAGAAAAAAGTCAAAATGTCGAGAAAAAAGTCGAAATGTTGAGAAAAAAGTCGAAATGTCGAGAAAAAAGTCGAAATGTTGAAAAAAAGTTGAAATGACGAGAAAAAAGTCGAAATGTTGAGAAAAGTCGAAATGTTGAGAAAAAGGTTGAAATGTTGAGAAAAAAGTCGAAATGTTGAGAAAAAAATCGAAATGTCGAGAAAAAAGTCGAAATGTTGAGAAAAAAATCGGAATGTCGAGAAAAAAGTCGAAATGTTGAGAAAAAAGTCGAAATTTCGTGAATAAAGTTGCAATGTTGAGAAAAAAGGCGGAATTTGGACTTTATTCACGAAATTTTATTCTTGAAATTGTATTCCAACATTAATCTCGGCATTTCGACTTTTTTCGCAATGTTTCGACTTTTTTCTCGAAATTGTACTTCAACATTAATCTCGACATTTCGACTTTTTTCTCGATATTTCGACTTTTTTCTCGAAGTGCACAATGAAAAAAAAAATCTTCCTCTAAAATATAATTTGTATATTTTTGGCCCTAACTGTCTTCCTTAGTTGGTCTCGGCCACCAGATTAGAAAAAAAAAAAAAAAAAAAAGGTTGGGAGAAAAAAACTTCCAGTAAACTTTAGTTTTCCCATATTTCCCCCCGCTCGTCAACGCAGCACCGCTGGTGAAGATGGCCGACTGTCTACGTGTTACTCCGCTGCTGCTCCTCACCTGCATGCTGTCGTCCGCTCAGCTCCTCCGGGGAGACAACACCGTAGTGGAGAACCCTCCTAACGCCGGCGCGGAGAAGCTGCCGGAGCCGGCCGGAGCAGCGGTGGCCGCGGCCGGGGCGGGCAGCCCGGCGGAGCGGAGCCCGGCGGAGCGGAGCCCCGGCGCCGGTGCTGTCGCGGCCTCGCCGCCGCGCCGCCGGGCTGCCGGCTGGAGGCTGGCCGAGGAGGCGGCGTGCAGGGACGACTTGAGCCGCCTCTGCCCCCGGCACTCCTGGGGCAACAACCTGGCGCTGCTGGAGTGTCTGCAGGACAAGAAGGAGGTAAAGCGGGGCTGGTGTTGCAGGGTGTGCCTGCTGGAGGATCAGCTAGTGTTAGCTGCTGCTTAGCAGCTGCTATCTCTGCAAGAAAACATGATAAATGTGCAAGAATGCAACAGCTACTGAAGCTGCAATGTTTGGGATATGTTTCCTTTTTTAGCTTAGAATGTGTGTGCTGACTTCACCAGCCAGAAGTTGCATGATCGCATGAAGATGGGTTGTTAATTCATGGAGACTTTCTTGGTGTGCAAGAACTAAATTCCCATCGTGAATTTTTGGACCAACTTTCCTCCCCAGCTTCTCTAGTAATTTTCAAGCCACAAACGTTTAGAATGTGTGTTTTGACTTCACCAGCCAGAAGTTGCATGAATAGAATAGAAAGCCTATATTATCTTTATACCGATACAATGAGATTAGGCAGCAGCTCCGTAAAAGTGCACACATGCAAAGACTATGTAAACAAAGACCAAACCCAAGACTGTAGCTGTTTACTGGTTCTCAGCTTTTTACTCACTTTATTTCACTTCATTCTCTCAGAATCAGGGTTATCAGCCAAGTCAGGTCAAACAAGACAGGGAATTTGACTTGGTTATTTTTGCTCACTGTACAGTTAATAGACAAATGACAGCTCTTATTAACATATACAATAAAAAAAAAGTGAAAGGTGCAGCAGTATGAGGTATACATGGTTAATGAAAGGTGCAATGTTACAGCATATGATTGTGGTTATTATTATTATTATGACTATGATTATTATTGCACAGTGATTCAGACTCTGAGACTCTATGAGTGATGAGAGTTCATCAGAGCAACAGCTTGGGGGAAGAAACTGTCTCTGTGTCTGGAGGTTTTAGCGTACAGAGCTCTGTAGCTCCGTCCAGAGGGGAGGAGTTCAAACAGACTGTGTCCTGGTTTCTGGTCCTGGTCCTGTACAGGTCCTGGATAGATGGGAGGTTAGTCCCAATTATCCTCTCAGCAGACCTAATTGTCCGTTGCAGTCTGTGTCTGTCTAGTTTGGTGGCTGATCCGACCCAGACAGTGATGGAGGTGCAGAGAACAGACTGAATGATGGCAGAGTAGAAGGTGATCAGCAGCTGCTGTAGCAGGTTAAACTTCCTGAGCTGCCGCAGGAAGTACAACCTCTGCTGAGCTTCTTCCAGACACTCACTTCTTTAAGCTCATAAGCATCTAGTCTACAGTAGAATTGCAGCAGGCTAAGATCTCTTACAGCAGCAGGCTAAGATGTCTGTAAATGTCACATGGTGTTGCCAACTGCATAGCAAGGAAAGTAATTATTGGTTGTCTTAAAAGTAGCTAGAAGTCATTATAAAGCTAGAAGTTACAACAGGAGCTTACAGTAGCTTAGGCAGGCCTGTTGTTGGCCATTATCTAATTACTGATCACCATAAGACTGTCGGTGCTGATGCTGAAGTAAGTTTAGATTGTTCATTAAAATATTAAAGGGGTCGGAAAAGCAAAAATGGCAGATTGTGAAAGAAAAGGGGTCAGGTGAAAAGTCAATTAAAAACAAACTTATCAGAATCAGTTTTATTGGTCAAGACAGGGAATTTGACTTGGTTATTTTCACTCACTGTACAGTGAATAGACAAATGACAGCTCTTATTAACATGTATAAAAAAAAAAAAGCTAAAGGTGCAGCAGTATGAGGTAGACAATATTCTGTTTATTACTGTTACTGATTGTGATTATTATTATTATTATTATTATTATTATTATAACATTATAGTTTGGGTAGTTAACTTGGATTTGCAATATATATCACTTTACCTTTTATTTTTAACTCACTTGCTTTTACACAACAAACTTCTCTCAACCATAAATACAGTGTTTTCTGGGCGTCTACAGTTTTTTTTTTTTTTTTTTTCCCCTCTAAATTTGCTTTGCGTTTTCTGTCTCACTTGCACTTCAGTGAAGGCATTTTGGGGCAACATAATAATCACCGTCTTGCCTCAGGACACTTAAGAAACAGGGTGTTGTACTGTACACCTTACAGGTTTGACCAGGTGCCTCATGAGGCTACAGTCGTCCTTGTTCAACCGTCTTTAAGGCACAGCCGGTGCCCCTTCGCTGCAAGTGTTCCTTCCTCTGTTTCCGTCTACATTTCCCATCCAAGCTGCTGACAATAAAGGTCATGACTCAAGCGCCACACAATCTTTTAAAGATGATTTGGATGCCATGGATTAAACTACTTTCTTTGATTGCGAGCCAGCTTTTTGTGCTTCACTGCATTAAAAATAAAGGAAATTACTGTGTGCTATCTAAAGTATTTACATTGTTGTTCCAATTGAACTAACATTATCTTGAAGCATCTCGGCATAGGGGTTTTTGCACACTGTTCTACCTACTTGCAAACTACAATTTGAAAAATGCATTCTGCAACTATTAAGCCTGAAGTCTGTCTTCACTGTGTGAACGTGCACAGTTTAATTAAGCTGCAGCCATTGCCTGGCAAAAAAATGATTTACCAAATAAAGTATGAGAGATGGGTTGTGCCTGGTTTCAGCTCATTGGTGTTGGGCTTTTCTGGTTGGTCTGTGATGCCACGCCCCAAAACAACAAATTTATCTTCAACTCTATTCAGTGTTGTTTTTCCTTTTTTTTTTTTTTTTTCAATTTAAGCTGAATTTAAAGTTTATGGTTTGTGGCAGCACCAAAATGCTAACAATGGTGAACTGCTGTGCTTTGTATACTTCGTTTGTCCTCTTCATTCCCCCCCCCCCCTTATTCTCTGTACAGTTTCTTCTTCTCATACAACCACATCAGAGTATGAGATGTTGGGTGTGGTTCAGTTTCAGACAGGCTAAGATGTGAGCATGGATTAAATAAAAAATGTGGATTCTAGTGGCCTTTATTTTGACATTGGCTGCACAGGAAACTGTTAGAGAGAGGGGAGGATGCATTAAAGAGCATCAGGCTGGGATTTGAACCTACGCTTCCCCTACAAGAGCAATAGCCTGGAGCTATCCAGGTCCTCCTAATGTGCTGTTTTAAACCACGGTTTTAGTGGCATAATGCAGTAATGATAAGAGAGTCTGAGATGGTTCTGGTTAATTTCTGGGGGTTCCTGTTGTATTTGGGTTGGTTCTATTTCTGTCTGAGGTGGTTCTTTTTTGGCTGGATCTGGTTCTGTTCGGGTGGTTCTGGTTTTGTCGACTGGTTCTGGTTTAGTTTGGGATGATTTAGGGCTGGGCGATATGGCCTTTTATTAATATCTCGATATTTTTAGGCCATGTCACGATACACGATATATATCTCGATATCTTGCCTTATCCTTGAATTAACACTTTGATGCAAACAATCACACCAGTATGATGATTCTATATGTCTACATTAAAACATTCTTGTTCATACTGCATTAATATATGATATTTTTTAACTTTCATGCAAAAAGTGGGGAATAACAACTAAGTCAAATTGACCAAAACTGTATTTATTAAACAGTTACTATGCAGTGAGTGGCACAAACATAAAAAGTGTCATTTCAAAACAGAAAGAGCACGTTGCATCTCTGACTCCCCGTCTGAAGATCATCTGCTAAGAACATGTTCTGGTCCTGGTTTTACCTGGTTTTACCTGGATGCTGCTCTCAGCAGGAGGGCCTTTAGACACCTTTATTAACACTAACCTAATTGTAGGTGTAGGGACTGCAATGTTTCATCCTCTCCTCCTTTACTTTGCATCACTTTCACTTACTTTTAGAAATATGACGTCATATAGTCTTGTTTGACTTTGTTTCGATGATAGTTAATGATTTCATGTGGCCACATTTAAGCAACACTAGGTGACGTTTCTCAGCTCTGGAAGAGAAAGGCTCGGCGGTGTGCGGACGCGTGTCGCACTGAGCGGCTCCTCGGCTCTCCGGAGAGCCGTGCGAGGAGAAAACATCCCCTCCCATCTTTACTAAACCGTCCCAGTGTGATTTGAAAAGAGTCCGTCGCACGGATGAGCTCACGACGCAAACAGGCCGAGTTTTGGAAAGTTAAAGCGGGGTGGAACTGACCGTCGGACCGGACAGCAGCGCTGACACCAGCCGCTGGGCGTATGATGATGCACGCACGACAGTATGTGACTGACGTATCTAACTGGGTGCGCTTGTTTTATCTCTCTGAGAAGGAGAGACGAGACGAGAGAGTGAGAAAAGCCTGTAATTTAATGCTAAAAGCAAATGCGTGATAATGTATACTCGAATATTCACGATATAGTCATTTTGTACATGGCACAGAGTAGAAGACGAGATGCATCGAATACACTCGATATATCCTAGGATGATTGTGTTTGGGGTATTTCTAGTTTTGTGTAGGGCTGTTCTGGTTGGGTCCGGATTTGTTCCAGTTTGATATGGTTCTGGTTATGTCTGGGGTAGTTCTGGTTGTGTTCGGGTCGGTTCTGGTTCTGTCTTTAATGGTTCTGGCGTATTTCTGGGGTTGTTCCTGTTGTATTCATGGTGGTTCCGGGTGTGTCTGAGGTTGTTCTGGTTGTGTCCGGTGGGCAGCAAACTTTCACAAGGAAGTCTGAGGCTCTGCCATTTAGATTCAGCATAACCATTGTTCATAAAATGTGAAAGTTGATATTTCAGAAAGTACAAATTATTTTAAAATCGGAATCATTTGGTAATAGTTTAAAGTCTTGTGAATAGTTTGAAGTTTGAATGGTATCTCTAGCTGAAAGTTCGTGAAGTAGCTTTACAGCATTCAACCAATTGTTTGCTAATGGTTTGGATTTCTGTGCCAGAAAAATGTATTTAGTAAAGAACAGTACCACAAAGGGCAATACAAAGAGTTAACCTACGTGGTACACACAGACTGTATACATACATGCTATGACTTTTAACTAGGGATGGGTGTTTTTAGGGTGTTAGTGATGCATATAGTGATAGGATTCATACTGTTTTATTGTATCAGTAGCCTTTAGGGGTGTAACAATATATCGTGCCACGAAATTTCGCGATACAAAAACATCACGATACGTGTCGTGGAGGTGACAAACTGTATCGCGATATTGGGTTATTAATATTAATCTATTGTGTTGACCAGTAATGCGCAGTGTATTTGTGCCGACGGCGCCTCGACCCGCGGACCTAAATCTTCCTCCGCTCAGAAGAAACTAGTACCGTTTTGGTCCCGATCACGGGACTCTTGGGGGTTTTGAGCTCTGAACCTTTACTTATGTAAGGCTGGTGTAGAGTTAAGCCTTACCTTATTAAATTAAACCTTTTTGGGGTCGTGAGTAGGATAAACACGGGGACAACTTCTGCTGAGTTCCAGTGTACTTTAATGTCCCTCAACAGTGTAGGATTTTAGAACATCAACACAGCACCTAGTGCCGTACTGTGGCGTATCACTCCGCCCAATCTAAAACAGACTAATCACTACAGAAACTGACTAGTGTCATTATAGTCCCTGATTTACATCAGAATATAAAGAATATATTTATAAAATAATGAACCCTGAATTACCAAAATAACCTTCTTAACAAAATTAAATCTCCTCTTACACTTATAAGGTGAGCATGAATCAATCTTTTTTATGATGTAAAATTGTATGTATTTATTTACTTTTATTTATTTATTTAATTTTAGATGTTAAATTTCTGGAAAAGAAAAAAGTCAAATCATACATGAGAGAAACTATAAAGTTATAAAGCATTACAAACTGTAACAATAGGGCAAATGCACAGTATTGTTTTGTATTTTGTGTCTTTCAAATAAAAGACAATTTTTTCCAGTCATATGTTCCTCATTCAAGGTTGTTAAAAAAATACTGCTATAATATCGTATCATTATCGTGACCTCAATATAGTATCGTACCGTATCGTGAGATTAGTGTATCGTTACACCCCTAGTAGCCTTATTGATACGGTACTTGTCCCTATCATGTGGAACAAAAGTTGGAGGTATGACATTTAAAAAATGCTTATTTTCAGTTATTTCAAGTTCATTACTTTCTGCTTCTCACGATATAACAGAATAGAGTGAAAATGAAGAGAAGGGAAAATAAACTTTCTTTGGTGATTACCATCAATGAACATACATGGAAGAGATGTGATCTGAATGTAATTGAGAATAAGAAGAATGTCTGAGCAGTTTAAGAAAATAAACAAAAAGGGAAAATAAGAGTATCTTGCAAGGCTGTCTTATTCAATTTACTTGAATGGAATTTTGCCAATAAAGTGTCTCCAAGTGTGTGTGTGTGTGTGTGTGTGTGTGTGTGTGTGTGTGTGTGTGTGTGTGTGTGTGTGTGTGTGTGTGTGTGTGTGTGTGTGTGTGTGTGTGTGTGTGTGTGTGTGTGTGTGTGTGTGTGTGTGTGTGTGTGTGTGTGTGTATATATTAGAGGCGGGCGATGTGACTATATTAGATCATGAAGGATTACAACGTGAAGACGATCTTTCAAACTGCAGAGATCGTGGGATTGTTTGTGGCACATTCTAAAAATTGCAGTTCTATGCTGATGCACTGACTCACCAGATGTCATCATATCATCATAGCGAATTACGGGCAGTGACGCGCTTTCCTACCCTCCTCCTTGTTTGTGTGTGTAGTGGTAGCGCATGAAAGCCAAACAGAATTGGTTGCGAAAAAAATTCCACCTTAATTATATGGAATTGGTTTGGATTTTCCACAAGCCTTGTCGAATTAAGTTGTTCAGTATATCCCAAGTTTTCACATAATTTGTTATGACAGAGCTTTTTGCACATTTGTACTATGTCAATTTATTTCCATAAATCTCATATCTTAGTTCTGCTTCACTGGTTTTCAACTGAATGAAGAATTTTAGAGATTTTTTTTCTGTTTACTATGGCATTAGTAAGCCATGGGCTTTTTATCTTTGTTTTTCTTTGTTCAGCGTTCCTCAGCAGGGCAGTGTGTATTATACAGAGAAATGAATATGTCCAAGAATTTACGATATGTACTATCCACGTCTCTCTGTAGTAGACTGTACTCAATCCAGGAGCATTAGATGAAAGTGGTTTAGTCTCCTTGTTGCTGGCTGCTTGGTATCCTTCCATCACTCCTGCAAAAAAAAAAAAAAAAAACACATCCAGCTGACACATTGTGTGGTAACGTTTGCAAGTCCTGAAGCAATATAATTGGGACATTATCATCAATATTGTTAGTTTAGTAGTATTATAGGTCTTAGCATAGCTTTTCATCTTCAGAAACACTTCACATAAACGTTTTTGCTGGAGTTTAAACTTTTTTTTCTCTTTGCTTTTTGCAGGAAACTGAAATTGCCGCTGAATGCAATCATGTAAGTGTTTACCCACATTTTTTAATTCTAGGGCATTTGAGAGATTCAAAGTTGATCAGCTTTTTATCATGTCAGCCATATTGTATATACTTGCTTTTTCGATATTTGTATGTGTTTATCTTTGTCTTAATCCACCAGTTGGTCATTATCTGTGAAAACTACATTTAATGAATCCTCTCTTCTGCAGTTACTATGGAACTACAAGTTGAACTTGACCACGGACCCCAAGGTTGAATCCGTAGCAGTGGAGGTCTGCAAGACAACAATCTCTGAGGTGAGCCCATGTTTAGGCCGGTGGTGAAAATCGATTTGTATGTCTAAAAGATCGATTATTTTTCATCATTAGATTTTCGCTTTTCAGAAATTTTTCAGTTCAGTGATTTGGATATTTCTGCTTAAATTTCAAAATGTTATACAAGTTCAAAGAAGTTCATATTGGTTTCTTCTGTTATCTGATAGACGGTTTGTCATGTTATTTCACAATAATTATTGTGAAATTATTATTTTACTTGTTATTTTACAGTCATATAATTCAGGCAACAGCTGAAAAAACATTTTTAATAACACTAACCCACATCAATATCGGATCGAATCAGATCGGATCAAATCAAATGGTGATAATCGATTCTGAATCTTAAGAATCCAAATCGATTCTTGACATTTGAATTGATACAAGTTTGCATAGACGTAACTGACGTTTGCATAGACGTAACTGACGTTTGCATAGACGTAACTGACGTTGCCATGTTAACCAACCAAAAAAAGAAGCCTTGCAGTAAATTGTGTTAACCTCTTCCTGGGGCAGAGTCAACTTCTAAAGGGCTCAGGCGTATATGAGAAGGACCATTGCACAGTACAGCTGCCTAATTTACATAGCGGACAAAAATTTTAAATAAAATAAATTGGCAATTAGGGCTGGGCGATATATCGAGATTTTAATATATATCGATATATTTTCAAACGCGATATGGTACGAGACAATATCGTTTATATCGATTTAAAAAAAAAAAAAAAAAAAAAAATCTTTTTTTTTTTTTTTTTGATTTTGATATAGCTTATTTTGTGACAAATTGACTTGAATGTTTTATTTTTTTTTTTTTTTTTGATTTTGATATAGCTTATTTTGTGACAAATTGACTTGAATGTTTTATTTGAGATTTGCACAAATGTTTTGTTATTTGCACAACTGTCAACCTCAGTGGAAAAGTCTGCCTGTTACTGTCTACATTGTATTAATTGCACGGTGTATTTTAATTTAATTGTTATGCAGGAAAGGGATATTTGTTTTATTTTATTCAAGAAGCATTTTTATTCTATATATGCAGGCAGTTTATTTTTATTTCATTTGTTTTATACATTTTGATATTGTGCAGATCTCTGTTAATAAAGCCTGTGTGACATTTGGCACGAGGCTTTGTATTAAAACTGACTGTTTTTTTAAGGGTTTGCCTCAGAAAAAAATGAAGCTAACAGAGATGCTAACAGAGATGCTAACAGAGATGCTAACAGAGATGCTAACAGAGATGCTAACAGAGATGCTAACAGAGATGCTAACAGAGATGCTAACAGACATGCTAACAGACATGCTAACAGACATGCTAACAGACATGCTAACAGAGATGCTATGCTATAATGCTTTGGGGGAAACCCCAATTAAGGCACAGAAAAAATATCGAGATATATATCGCCATTTAGCTAGAAAATATCGAGATATGACGGTGAAATGTCAACACCCTGAATAAAGTTCTGATATCTAAACTACACATAAGCAAATGACTAACTTATTATGAAACATAAACATCAGTCTATATACGTGAGAGACGAGTTGGCTTTCATACACGTGGTGTGAAAGGTAAAAATGGCGGAGAAGATCATGTGGCGTTCAAGGCTCTCGTGATTCAAAATGTTCAACTAGTTTTCATCACACCCAGTGAGAACAAAGGAAATCTGGGGCCAAGATGTGCATGTGTGGGTTAGTTGGGAAAAAATGACGAAGAGAGGCAAGGCAAGTTTATTTCTCTAGCACAACTCAGCAACACGGTGAATCAAACGGTGATTTACAAAGACATTAAAACATAAATAAAAAGCATGATTTAAAGTTTAAACAAACAAAAGAAAAGTAATAAAACAAAATAGAATTTACAGGACTCAAACCTGAGGAATCCACACAGAGTTTACAGGAGTTAAAGGAGACCTATTATGGCAATCTAATACCTATTTTAAACAGGCCTTGAATGTGGCTTGGTTGCTTTCCTCCTTCTCTGAGTTGGCAGGCTGAGGGGAGACCACTTTATATATGTTAAAGCAAGAAAAAACTTGTTTTTCATAATAGGGCTCCTTTTTAAAATAGGATTTAAGTTTTGAAACTCAAATTTAAAAGTACCAGTGCAGAAAATAGTTTAAACGCAGACAGACATCAGTTAAAAAGAAATGAACAAATGAGATGCAAGAGCCAAACGTTGCACTTAGCCCTGGGCGATAAACGACGTCAATTTTCTCATGTAAATTCTGTGTTTTTGATTAATAAAAAAAAAAAAACCTGAATATTCCATTTAGTCTCTTTTGACTATGTGTGCTGATAGGCTATTTTCATTACGCTTTTAAGACTAAGAATTAAGTCTACAGCGTGTGTGTAATCACGTGACTCCACCCATCCAGTCTGAACGAGAAGGGAAACCCAAGAAAATGACTGACATAGCCGCAGACGAAATAACAGGACCCTCAAGTCTCATGCATTCCAATAAGTTCACACGCTCTCACGCCAGATATGGCATTTTTCACGCTGATAAGTTAACTTCACCACACAGTAATCCAACAGCCCATCGTACAAACGAGTCAGAACGCTACTGTGCGCTGAGCCTTCTATGAATGCGTAGCGGAGGTAACCCTAGTTACAACTCACACACACACACACACACTAGATGACAAACGGGACTGTTCTGAAAACACAAACAGCATCCACCAAGGACACAGTGATCTGTATTTCCAGAGGAGACTGTGGTTCTCTTTTATGTTGTGGTTTGATGGTGGTGGGGGGCCTTAAACACGCGTTCATCATCCAGGGATAATAGGAGGGTCTAATCTAATAAGGCTAATTGTCTCACCTCTGCCTGCTGCATGACTTGGCAGTTTAACACTCCCACACACTTCTCACACAGACCAAGATGTCCAAATAATTATTTCACAGTGATGAAAAGAGACAGCTTCCCTGAACAAAATGATGGAATTTTTTCCATTCTGGAAATAAGATGGTTTAAACAGTATTGTCCTCAAAAGAATAGCTGAGTTCGAAATGGAAGAATGCAAAATGATAGGCACTCCTGAGTTACAAAGGCTCATCTCTCAAATTCTACGTCACAGGAGTCAACTTTTGAAAGCACAAAAAAAATCCCTTTATTTTGATACAATTTTTAATGGGGCTTAAAGCAAAGCTGTGGATGAGACGTTTGTTTAAGAAGTTTCCTATTTGTGTGCAGTTAAGTGACAACACTGTAAGAAAGGGAGATTAAAATTTTAAAAAATGGTTAAAAACATTTTTTAATCTTATTGAAACATGGCTTCAATATGTTGTAGTTCAAAGTCTAGTAACCCAGTAAAAGTTTGAACTGCATCTCTATTATAACGCACAGCTGAGTTATAAGGTTTCAAAGAGGGTTATTTTTTGCTGCTTTCAACCAAATGCTATTTGTTTTCAATGGGCTTCAGATCCAACAATTCTTTGAATTTCATGAAATTCACCATCAAAAGTCAAAGCACATGCGTTCACATTGTGCAGGCCGTTTTGATGCATTTTTTTTTTTGGGGTTCCTTCTTAAAATTGCGGCCTGTGAAATGTGCCAACATTTTTTCCTGATACAGAAGAATAAAAAGGAGGAAGAAATATAGGCAATAGTAATAAGGAACTTCCAGTGTTTCTCATTGGCACCGCTGAACTACTCTTCAGAAAACCTATAGATGACAGTTTTTCACAAGAAGCTTGGCAAAGAGCTATTGTATTCAAAGTCTTTTTCGTTCTTTTGTTTGCCAGATAGTTCATTTGCATTTCCTGCTGTAAACAGATCGTACCAGGGGTAACTTGCATGAATGAATGAATGAATGAATGAATGAATGAATGAATGAGTTTTATTTTTGTGTCATGTCCGAAGACTTACTTACAGGATTATAAGACACCAGAAACAGAAAATCATCAATATACAATATCACACTCACTTAATTGGGAGCTACACAATGTACACCAGAAAAACAAAATAAATAAATCAAAATAAAAAAAATAAAATACTTAATATTTCTTTCTCCCCAACAAAAACCAAAATGGATATTTTCATATATATGTTACTTTTCTTCGTTTATCCCATGCTTTCTCTAAATAATCAGCAAATGCAAGTGCAATACAAAAATCCATTTGAGCCTCAGCATCACTTACCCATATCAAATCCAAATTGTTACACCTATCAAATAATTTCTGAATTTCTCTTACAAGTGAACATACGATAATGTTTTCAGGTAGTCTAGAGTTTGCTTGCTTGTTCTGCACCAAAGTTCGGATGAGCTTTTACTCCTTCCCAAATGAAGCGTGGTATCTGAGGATTGGGACTCTGTTTAGTGTAAACCGGACCAAACAGCGCTGGAAATTTATAATTAAATAGATGATGGGTAATATTTACTTGTTACCTTGATAAGAATGTATTGCCCTAATATCTGAGCTATTAGGTAATTGCTTAGATATTAAGATAATAGCTACTTAAAAGTGAGGCAGGTTTAACAAACATGCTCTGTCTTCCCTCAGATTAAAGAATGTGCAGCAGAGGAACTGGGAAAAGGCTTCCTGGTGTCGTGTTTGGTGGATCACCGTGGCAACGTCACGGACTACCAGTGCAACCAGTACATCACCAAGATGACCAGCATCATCTTCAGTGACTATCGACTTATCTGTGGTTTCATGGACAAGTGTCGAGAGGATATCAACGCATTGCACTGTGGCAGCATCAGCACCGGAGAGAAAGTAAGTAACAATAGTGTATTTACTTTCACTGGCAAGGGGTTGGAACTGAATTGTATGGGATAGACATGATATTCTGTTTTTTTTTTTTTTTTCTCATTTTCCCATGATATACATTAAACACCTAAATGGGGATTTAAAAAAAAAAAAAAAAGGAATTAATACTTCATGAAAAATCAGCCCTGAACTACCATATTTAGCTTACTAAACAAAGATTTTATGTATTGTTGTGTTTTATACAAACAAGGCAACTTGGGATGCATTATATTAACTGGTAGATAATACACATTAAATTACTGATCAGTCCTTATTTATGATGTAAAGCTTGAAATAATAAAATTAACAGGATTCAAACTTTAAGTATTCTAACCCACACAGTTTACAAGAGTTAAAATATGATTTAAGTTTTGAAACTCAAATTTAAAAGTGCCAGTGTAGAAAAAAGTTTAAAAGCAATAATTAAAGACAAACAGACATCACTAAAAAAAGAATTGACAAATGAGATGCAAGAAAATAAAGGTTGCAATCCTTTATGATGGATAACTGAAATGCAGCAGAAAATAAAAAAGGTTTTCAACCTTGAGTTGAAGCAACTGAGAGTTTCAGCAGCCCTGATGCATTCTGGGAGTCTGTTCCACAGGTGGGGAGCATAAAAACTGAACGCATTAGACACACGAGCAGCAGCCAATGTGGTAAGGTCTAAATACATGTTTTACAAATCTAAAATCACTTAAAGTTGTCTAGATGTGTCCACTTCCTGTGCAGGAAGCTGCTTCTTTCCTTTGGTGAAGTGAGGGATACGAAGGGAGGCACCATAGGCAGCAAGCCCGGCTCTGATGAGAAATCCTCCCCCCATCTGGCTTTCTTTTGTGTGCATAAACACAGATGACACAACCCCACTAGAGTCCAATGACGCCTCGCCTGCAAAAATGAAACACAAACACGTTAGATTTGGCCGGTGAGTTGCTAGGCTAATCAAACACCAGCTTATCAAACCTAAGCTGCATTTGATTATTATTCTACATCATACAGACAATCACTAATGTTAACAAGGCTTTCCCGTAAAATCAAACAGTTGAGAGATAAACATACCTGCAGCTACAGACGCCGCTGGTTCTTTCTGCCCTGAAATGGTCGTGATCCTGTCATCTTCCTTTATAACTTTCATCCAGGTTTTTATGGGTGACTAGACAGAATTGTGTCCTGGTTTCTGACACAGAGGTGGCGCATATCCGTGCCCAGCGTAGCAGCACTGACTGACTGACTGACTGACTGACTGTCTGACTGTCTGATTTTCTTAAACTTACCAGTAAAGAAAGAGGCAAACTCATTGCAGGTACGGTTGGATAGAAGTTCAGGGTTCACTGACTCATTGGGATGGGGATTTGTTAGCCTGTCAACAGTAGTGAACAAAATGCGTGCATGTTTGCTGTTTTTGGCAATGATATCAGAAATATGATTGCCTTGCATCCCTCAGCTCCGTATTATACAGTATATGGCTGCACTGTTGTTACCGTTTGGCTCTCAGCATACTCCTCGGGGTGATTCCTCTTCAGGTGATTAAACAGATTCGTTGTGTTACCACCCAACGTCTGAACGGTTTCCCTGCACACTTTGCAAATTACATTTGCTTGAGCTTGATCTACTTTCTGAAAATCCAAACCAATTCCATATAATTGAGGTGGAATTGTTTTTGTGACCAACTCCGTTTGGCTTCCTGGCTTTCATCCATCACTCTCCATGTGCTACCGCTAAACAAACAAGGAGGTGGGTGGGAAAGGACGTCACTGCTCGTAACTCGCTATGATTGGTCGGTCAGGTTGACAACGTCAATACATCTGGTGAATTGGTGCGTCAGCATAGAACTGCACTTTATAGAATGTGTTTGAATGCTGTCTTCACATTGTAATTCTTCACAATCTAATGTTTTAATATCATATCACATTATCCATAAGCTCATTAACTGAAGGTGAGTGGTGGAGGGGTGAGGAGTAGAAGATCTGAATAAGCATTTCTCAGGTATTTTCGCTACCTTCACCTCTTCATCCAGAGCTACACTCACAGCTCTGTTTAGACAGTGAAAGATTCCTGCTGCTTCCACCACAACGTGGCGTGAAATCAGTAGCCAGACTCGTCTCCTCCAATAACCTACCAAACTGTCCGATCTGCAGGTCCGTACTTACTTTTAAGAGCAAGTTAAAGACTCAGCTCTTCAAGGAGCATTTCTGCATTTAGTTTAACTTCCCCGTCAGAATGAGTTGGGAGATTCGTCCAGCTCTTTGCATGACTCAGCACTGAGAAAGCTGCGTGCACTTATGACAACATGATCATATGATCGTGTCTCTAAGACATAGTTTTGCTAAATAAAGGGACTGTTGTGTTGGGTGGGAAGGGAACATAAAAAAATAAAGCATGTCGGCAATGTGTCCAACTGGATTCCCAGCAGTCTGAGCAGCACTTATTCACGCTGGAGCCTCTGATGTCTCGCACCAAAATACATGTCTGATCTCTTGGTTAGTTATGAACCAACCAGAACCCTCAGGTCTTCAGGGTCACGCCTACTTCCTGTACCCAGAGTTAGAACCAAACACGGTGAGGCAGCTTTCAGCTTTTATGCTCTTCACCTGTGGAACAAACTCCCAGAATGCATCAGGGCTGCTGAAACTTTCAGTAGCTTTAGATCAAGGTTGAAAACCGTTTTATTATCTGCTGCATTTCAGTTATCCATCATAAAGCACTGCAACCTTTATTTCTTGTATCTCATGTGTTAATTATTTTTTTTGTGATGTCTGTTTGTCTTTAATTATTGCTCTTTTCTGCACTGGTACTTTTAAATTTGAGTTTCAAAACTTAATCTTGTAAATTCTGTGTGGGTTAGAGGCCCTCAGGTTTGAATCCCGTGAAT
The DNA here is from genome assembly GCF_033807715.1 of Cololabis saira. NCBI lineage: Eukaryota > Metazoa > Chordata > Actinopteri > Beloniformes > Belonidae > Cololabis > Cololabis saira. The sequence goes on along the minus strand of NC_084591.1, from coordinate 42,370,493 downwards.
CCTATTATGTTTTATTTAATAATATTATTATTAATTTACTTGTTTAAACTTTAAATCATGCATTTTATGTATGTTTTAATGTCTTTGTAAAACACTATGAACCGCCCTGTTGTTGAATTGTGCTATAGAAATAAACTTAGCATGCCTATGTGATTTCTTGCTTGTGTTCTCGCAGATGTAAGTCGATTTGAATAAAAGCATCTGCTAAATGACAGTAGTAATATGAACAACAAACACAAGTGTTGATATATTCATGTCCCATTAAGCATGTAATTTACTGTATGTCCATCCAATATTTTACTGCACAAACAAGACATTACGTCTTGCACAAGCATTAGGACTATAGTCTATTTCCCAGCCTTGAAAAGAGCTTTCCCATCTAATTCTTGGATGTATCTGAAACATATTGTTGCTGTTATCCATAGATAAAATCAACCATTGTTAAGGAACTTCTTTCTTAATCAGAACTTTCAACATTATTCATATTAACAAATGAAACAAGAATTATATCTGAACTAATGATAATGATAATAATAAATACAAACAAAATACCTTTTTATTGAAGGCCCTGGCCTTTGATTTTAAAAGAAAAGAAAAAACTTATCTTGTTTCACTGCAGGGGGAATAATCATGGTCTTAATCTCAATGTTCAAAAACTAACGATTCATCAAGATTCAAAGCATTTGTCATATGTACAGTAAGGAAATGTTTTCTTGTACGGTACAATGAAATTCTTACTTTGCTGTCCACCGTGAGAAAGAAATAAAAATCAAGTAGTCTAACAAAATGAAACTTAAAGTGGAGTGTGCAAATCATAAACAATTGTTTTGACTGCCTATACAAACGTAAATATACCAATATAAAGTTGTATATCTCCAGTCTAAGAGTGCATATGCATATTAATTTTGGCAAAAAGAAAAACAAGATATTGTGCCATTCGCAATGAAGACCAATGTGAAAACATCTATTTGAGAACACATTTGTCCCACGTTTATTTGCGTGGTGCTATATCACAACTCATGCTTAGCACACTAGTATAGGTAACTATATTTATGCATCATATTATGTTGTAAGCAAATGAACAACCAGACTGTAGTCTGAGTCGGAGAGTAAACCACTGCAGATCCTGGTTAAAAATAGCAATGAGCTTGCAAAATATGAAACCAGAAGCATTATCTTGTTTAATGATGACATTTACAAGCATATGTGAAACAAATAAAACACATGGTACAAACACTACAACAGTATTTTCAAGCATGATATTAGTTTATTACCATCTTTACTCTGTAAAAAGAGGTGTAGGTCAGCTGGGGACTAACTTTGGAGGACAGGTTTATTGCTAAACCTGATAGCTTAACTACAAAGGACCAGTTAAGTTCTCAATACTACTGTTAAAATGTCACACTTACTTGGAGTTCTTTACTGGGATGATCCATGACAGCCGGTCACAGATTATGTAATTTCCTCCTCTCAGTGCAACAGGAAGTCAATAATCTTTGGTCCATGTTCATTTTAATAACATTTATTTAACTAGAAAAATGTGTTTATTGACTTGTCAACTCTTAAAGTCAAAGAAAAATGTTAAGTACAAAATTATAGATAATTGTGGGTGGAAATAACTGAAGACTTCTGTGTGGGGAATCTGTGAATAAAACAAGCGCAGATGTGACAGTTTCATTGGTCAGGAGCAAATGTGGTTTTTTCTATTTGGGGAATTTTGACCGGGTTATTCCACAACATTCCAAGACCAGAGAGAAAAATCGGAGAGGACAAGTTTCGCAAGCGAGCAGAAAAATCCTGAGAGCAGAGGGTGAGGGGCTGAGACTGTAGAAAGGGAGATTTGTATGGCAGCTGTAGATTTGAGAACAGAACAGCAGTTTTGAGGACAAAAATAACATTTCTGCATCCAAGTAGGGACTTTTTGAGTTTGAGCACAAAGTTTTGAGAGAGAGCAGCACAATATCTGAAAGTGAAAACACGGACAAATGCTCTAAAATCAGTAACACTCAAAACAGTATGCTCTTGATTAAAGGCAGTAAAATACCCCCATACATCCTCCTTAATTAATGTGAAGCTTAAACAGTGACTATCAAACTGAAGGATGGGTGTGATTACAGACGTATTAAGTGCTTTCATGTGTCATCTGCTTTAAGTCATGATCCAACATGTTATAATCCATATATGTACATATATTGTACCTCATTCTGCTTTAAGGAACAGAAGTTATTGACAAAGAAATGTGATTGCATTGGCAGTGAGTGGAACTTGACAATATTTGACTGTATCTGATATAACTGTGACTTTTGCTCTGTGCAGGACGTCCACTCACAAGGAGAAGTTATTGCCTGTTTGGAAAAAGGATTGGTTCAGGAAGCTGAGGAGCAGCCAGGCGCGCGCCACATCAGCGGGGAGTGTAAAAAGGCCATCATGAGAGTTGCAGAGCTGTCCTCCGATGACTTCCACCTCGATCGCTATCTGTATTTCGCGTGCAGAGAGGACCGAGAACGCTTCTGTGAAAAGGTGAGTAACCCCCTCCCGTTTTTTTTTTTTTTATGAGAGTAACTTTCATAGTTCGATTTTATTTATATGGTGTCTATTACATTACAAGTGGTCTCTTAGCCCAGAACACGACCCCCACCAAACAGTAATAAACAATGGTGGAGCTTCCTGCTGAAGAGCAGCTGGAAAGAGCGCAGAAAGGGAGATAGGAAAGAGAGGATGAAGAACAGAGAGAGCAGAGGCATATATATTGTCAGTGGTACAAAAGAAAAAATATATTAGTAGTCATTATCCGTTAGCTGGAGAACTAAGGGATCTATGTACATATGACTCAGAATTCTGACTTTAATCTCAGAATTCAGAGAAAATACTGAATTCTGAAGTCACAGGGTTCATACGTTTTGAAAAAAACCTGGAAAAGTAATGGAATTTGAAAATGTAATTTTCAAGGCCTGGAAAAGTTTTGGAAACATAAGTTCACCCTTTCAGTTTTGGAAAAGTCATGGAATTTATTTTTCTCACTTAATGATGACATTTAGTAATAACAGCCTATAAGGTAGATTCAAAATTGGCATGCCTAGCATCTTGCGTATCATGCAGATTGGTTATTATTACAGTTATATTAGATTACTATAGAACATATACTACAACATATTGCTGGTATTTCAGTGTTTAAACAAATGTTTATTTTGTATAAAACCATAATTGTTATTAGATCTCCACTGTGGTGACTTTTTTTACATAGTTTTATTCCTATATTTCAAAATACATTGATGTATTAGAGGTCATGTATAGTCATGGAAACTTGCTGCCAAGTCATGGGAAAGTCATGGAAATTTGTTGGTTAAAATGTGTCTGAACCCTGAGTCAGAATTCAGGCTTTTTTCCTCAGAATTGTTTTTTTTTTTTTTTTCCTATTTCCTTCAGTGGACCCTAACAATCTTCCGTATGGATGTACCAGTGCAACCTAATTTAAAGACATCAGAATCAGAATCAGAAAAAGCTTTATTGCCAGGTCAGACATCAAAACCAAAACCCTCCAAGGAGCAGCAAAAAGTAAACATATTTACTGCCTGGTTTGCTTTAACCAGGCTGTAAATATGTTTAAAAACCGCTTTAAAACAGAGGTTGTGTAACTGGACATTATTTTGTCTTAGAATTAGTCAGTTTAGCATCAGACTTTGCATGTTAACCATTGTTACGCTTTTGCTTGTTAAGTTTTCCCTTTCTAGCCATTCACCTGACTAACATATTCAAACAAAACACATCTTTAAATAAATATTTTGAATGCTACTCCTTCTTCAAAGCATGAATGTATTGTTTATTTCAACTTCAGCTAGTCTGTCTTAACAAATGTCACCTGCATGTGTGCTTTTGTAAAGATCACTCTGGGTTGGGCATCGTTTGGATTTTAACGATTCAGATTTTCAATTTCGATTCCTGTTCTAAACGATTCTCGATTCCGATTCTTTGAGGTGCAGGTCAGCAGGTCACAAATATGTCACAAGATAATTTTTTTTCATTTGAAAACGCCTTTACACAGGCCATTTTTATTTATTCACACTGCCAGTTGACTTGATACAGTTTAATTTGGTTGCTGTACTGTAACTAGGGTTTTCAAATACAAGGAGGGTCCCTAACTAACTGCTGAATTGCTGAAACACACAAGTTGGTAGCAGTCTAAAAACAAAGAGCTGCACCCCAGGTGAAAAATAAAATAAAACAAACCCTGGAGCCAGGGGCGGAGCAGGGGTCCCAGCCTAGGGGGGGTCAAAGCATTCTTGATGGGCCCTTGTGGCCTAAACATCTCCGTTAAAACATAATCGCAACACACAATTTTTGTTCAGGAAGATTATCATGTCTGCCTTCTCAGGCAGCAAGCGAGAGCGCTCCACACAGAGTATTGGCTTTGTTCAAGCGACGCACGCCGGGCGGATCAATAATACAAAACAAACGGAGCGTGGCAGGCGGAGTAATACTAAATAAATAAAGACATTTGGGAACCGAATAAAAGAATTGAAATGCAAACATCTTCTTAACGGTTCCGGAACCGGACGTAAGGAACCGGTCCCTATTTGGAACCGGTTCTCGGTGCCCAACCCTACTCTGTACCCATTGACACATTTTATATTACACATGTATATTACCATTTTTAATGTGCATTTTATCTTAAAAACAGATCAAAGAAAATGACATTGTTTTCATATCTAACAAAACAAAGGAAAATACCTGACTAGGTGTGGGGTAGGAGATTAACCTATAAAGGCTTGGATTTCTTTAGAATACTTACCTGAAGCAAATGGTTATAATAAGCAAATCCAACAGAGAGGAGCATATCAATGTGAAAATGGTATATAACATATCTCAGAATTTCCTCTCTTGTTGTACTGCAAAATTCAACCGGTTTTAAATACATATTTTGAGTGAAAGCGGTATTGTGGGTTAGGTGCACCCAATCTGACCCTCTGCTCAAGGTAATGCATCGTAGGTGCATCATCTCTGGTAAACTCGTATGCAAAGACTGAACGCTTTAAAGTTTTGGGTAATGTTTGTCCTACTGTACGAGGTTGCAGGTTATGTTGCTCTCACTGTGTTTCAGGCAAGCAGCATGAAACAGAAACTCGCTACTCGCCACCTCCATTATGAAAGATTAATTTTAATCTAAATTTACTATATTCTTGATCACTGATATGTACATATTATTATGTAATGCTTCTTGTTAAGCCGTGGTTGAATGGTCAGTAACAGATGTTCTTGCTGTTTTTGTTTTTTTCCCCAGACATTGGCTGGGGAGGGACGAGTGTACAAGTGTCTCTTCAATCACAAATTTGAGGAGGCCATGTCTGAGAGGGTGAGTGCTTATTCAGTTTGTCTAAGTTTTTGTTTAACAGTTTTCAAGAGAATTTTTGTTGCCATTTTATTTTCCAGAAGTATTCTATGAAATTAATCTTTGTCCATTTCCCAATAGTGGTATTTTAAGTAACAAAAAGTGTGACTGATATAAACAAATTAAAAAAAACTGGCTTTGAATTGTGATATAAAGTCTTTTTATCTGACTTAAAAACTGTAAATTCTATATACGTATATTGAAAATCAGAGTTTTGACGGTCTCTGTGTCTCCTCAGTGCCGAGAGGCACTAACTACCAGACAAAAACTGATTGCGCAGGACTACAAGGTGAGTTACTCTCTTGCCAAAGCCTGCAAGTCTGACCTGAGAAAGTACCAGTGTAGCGTGGATATGAACATGCCACGAGCACGAGAAGCCCGTCTGTCCTACTTACTGCTGTGCCTGGAATCTGCTGCACATGGAGGTAAGTAACTCATTTTACGTTCAAAATGATGTTTATAACTTTTAGTTTAAATCACTGATTAATGTCCATCATTTGACTGTCACACCCCACTATGACCACTACAGCCTTTTTAGACACCGGCCTTAAAAATGTTGGAACAGGTTCAATTTGGAGTAAAATTCAAAAAGTGCAGACCAATATACACACAACCTCAAAAACACAATTGACTTCTGTAGTTTGTGCTCTATAAAATGCCAGTATTTCATAGACAAAGTGCCACTGCTTAATATGTGTGGGCTTATGTGTTTTAGGGCATTTGGTTAGTGGTGAGTGTCAAGGTGAGATGATGGATTACCGGCGGATGTTGATGGAGGATTTTTCCTTGAGTCCTGAGATCGTGCTAAACTGTCGCCGTGAGATTGAGGATCACTGTTCTGGATTGCACCGCAAAGGACGGACGCTCCACTGCTTAATGAGAATTGGCCAAGGAGGCAGGGAAGTCATTGAGCCCAACTGTATGAAGTCGGTTAGTTGGAAACAATTGTGTTAAAGCTGTCAAACATTTTTTTCACTAACATTTGTGTATGTGTGTATCGCGCAGTAGAGTATAGAACTCTGAAAAGGGTGAGGAAATGCTTGAAGGGAATTCTTTCAAAAGTAAAAGCAGATGGATATGTGCTTAGTTTGATAACGTAGATCAGCATTTTACTGCACAGGTTAGAGCATGTTGTTGGGATTTAATGGACAGCTCTAGGTTGGTTTAAATCATATCTATCTGACAGATTCCTATTTCATTCATGTTAATGAGGTTTCTTCTGCTATAGTGTCCCGCAGGTTTCAGTGCTCGAGCCAAACTCGTTTAGTTTAGAGACATGTTTTGTAAGACATGGCAAGTTTATTTCTACAGCACAATTGTACAAAAAGGTGATTCAAATTGCGACAAATTGAGATATTAAAATATCACATAGATGAAATAAAAAGCATGTTTTAAAATGTAGACAAAAGAAAGGAAAAAAGAACAATAAATTAAATCAGTAGTTAATATATGATCAAGTTTTGAAACTCAAGCTTAAAAATATCAGTGCCGATTTGGAGCTTTATTCAACGGCAGCTGAGAACAGGTGTCTTCAGCCTGGATTTAAATAATCTGAGTCTTTTTGGGAGTTGAATGCAGCTTCTCAAAGTCTGTTTCTGATTCTGTGATATAAAACTAAAAAAACGGTAACTGTAAATAACGGATCCAGATGATGGAAGGTTCATTCTGGATCAGCAGGTCACTGATGTATTTTGGTCCTGGACCATTCAGAGCTTTTTAGACCAACATCAGAACTTTAAAGTCTCTCTGGCAGCCAGTATAAAGACCTCAGAGCAGGACTGATGTCGTCCACTTTTTTGGTCTTAGTGAGGACTTGTAATAGTAGGTATGTAAATTAAATGAAATTGAATTGAGTCGTGGTAACATGCAAAATGCAGGACTATAATAAAAACAAGTTCAAATAAAGAAAAGTCCAAAACAGCCTGGGGGGCGGACAGTAAGACTAAAAATATATATTATGATAATAAATTAAATTATTAACCAACAGGGATTTGGACAGAAGAGGTCTGATATTAAGAAAGCAGCATTCAATAGATTCATGATTATTTTCAGATTTTTTTTATCTATATTTTTGAGGTTTTCATGATTGACTCTCGTTTCTATTGAATTAACAATACATACATTTTGAAGAATGTATACGTTAAAAATCACGGCAGTTACTGTGTAGTGTGACTCCTATGCATGTGCATGCTTGCCCACTGTCACATTGCCTCAGCCTCATTTTTGACCAGGAAAAACTTTAATCATATGTTTTAACAAAATCTCTGACTTTGTGCAAGTGTATGCAGAAGCATTGATGTTGTTATGAAGCAAAGGCTTGATTTGATTTAGATATTTTTTATTTGCTTACTTTTACTTGCTTGCATTTTGTAAATGAATTTCAACATGAACAAAGTTTATATTTTTGAAAGCATTCTTATTTACAATACTTTTTACAGCACTTGAAATATTTTTCTTGAGATTTGTCTGAGAAACAGATGATTTCTCTTTTTTTTTTTTTTTTTTTTTTTTTTTTTTTTTTTATACTTATTTTTATGCTAAATGCTATTCCCACCCAACAATCTAACATCTTAATGGGAGTCACTTTAGATTTGCTATGCTTTCAACTTTCCAATTTGCTTTTTTCCTATATTTTTATTGCAAATACTTTTTCACTTGGGTTAGTAGTGTATTATTCAATTCAAATACATAACCATTAACTTCAGTTTGTTTCCTAATTTTAAACAGATTTTTTTTTTCCTCATAATTTTAATTTGGTTTGGCTTTTTATCACATTTGTGTTTTTATTTTTCTACTCAGCTCCAAGCTCTTATCCAAGAAGCTGATCCTGGAGCCGACTATCGCATCGACCGGGCCCTTAATGAGGCGTGTGAATCCGTTATCCAGACAGCCTGTAAACACATCCGTAGTGGAGATCCCATGTGAGTTCCATTAATGCATTTATTACATGTATGTTGTCAATAGCACAAACATTTATTGTACATTTCTGTGTACAGTCAGATCCATAAGTATTTGGGCAATTACAGAGATTTTTATTTTACATTCCATTTTATACACTATCACAATGAATTTTGAAATCAATTTGGACTTTAAGCTATTTTATTTGAGATTTTACAAATACGGCACAAATGACATCTTCACGCACGTTGCATAAGCCAGCAGTCAGTGTTAAACATGGCGCCCAAGCCATACAGACGCTCGAAAGTCTGCGTACATTTCAGTAAAAAAAAAAGACAACAGGGCATCTATCAATACTTGCCAAATGAATATTCCGTAAAAGGAGGAAATACTACCAGCATACAAAACATTTGCGCGCAGCGTGCAATAACAATCAAGAATGTTGTGTTTTCGATCCGGATCAACGTCAGTAATTCTCAACCCAGCAGCAGCAATGTTAGCATGTCCTTAGCTAATGATACAGCAGGTAAATAATTAACTGACGAACACGGCCTCATATTGGCGCCATTTGGCTCAATGTCGTCCTTTTTTCCCCCAAATGAGACAAGGGAATCAATAAAAAACCGAATCGTTGAGCAGAATCGAAAATGGAATTGGAATCCTAACAATCTTATTGATTTCCACCTCTACTTGTGACATTTAAGAAAAGAAAAACCAGCTTAGGTTTTAACAGAAAAGCATCTAAAAGAGGGTTCCCATGTTCTAGAGTCAGATTCTTTTGACACATGAAGCCAAGATAAACTTGGATCAGAATGATGGGAAGAGGAAAGAAGCAACGCATAATTCAGTACATGTGTCAGATGTGTCAAACATGATGTCGGCAGTGTAATGGTATGGGCCTGTATGGCTGTCAATGGAACTGGGTTACTAGTGTTTAATGATGACACGACTACTGACTGAAGTAGCAAAAGGAATTCTGATGCGTATCCGGCTATGCTTACATTCAGCTAAGTGCTAAAAAACTGAACTCACAAGTTTTTGAAGGCAAAGAATTGGAACTTTCTTCAGGGGCTAACTCAGGCGTCTGATCGCAATCCAGTACAGTCCATTTTTCAGAAAGGCTCACAAACAAGCAACAACCGAAGATGGCTCCTGTTCACGACTGGCAAAATCATTAAAAAACTTTATTGTCCAAATAATTATGGAGGTGACTGCTTTTTTATATTCCATATGAGCATTTATTGTCCTGTTATTGTTATCATATGCTTCCACATGATTCTCAAGACCCAGATTTTGATCTCAATGCTAAATCTGCTCAATTGATCCATTTTACATTTAAGATTTTAAACTTTTGTAAAAGTGAAAAGACTTTGTACCTTCGTGTCAAAAACTGATTGTACTTTGTGTCAAATAATTGTGAAAGTCTTAAAAGCTTATTCATCTTCAGAATGTCCAGTATATTGTATGTGTTGTTCATTCTGCAGGATCCTGTCATGTCTGATGGAACATCTTTACACGGAGAAGATGGTAGAAGACTGTGAACAAAGACTCCTGGAGCTGCAGTACTTCATTGCCAGGGACTGGAAGTAAGCTGTGACTCCATTTCATTCCTAAAAATGGGAAAAGAAAGTGGTTGTGTAGGAAAGCACTGTGAAAATCCATGTCAAGAGAATTGTCACGAGACTTATGTGCAAATATGGAGTAATTTACTCCAGAACCTTAGAATATTATTTTCTAATATGTTCATGATGATAAGGTGACTTTTGATGGGGACTATAAAATCACTTTTATAGTGGTATTGACCCAGGAATGTAGTGGCCCCTCGGGGCATCCCATAAGTGCGAAGGTCCAACCAACGCTGGTTGCGGCTTTAATTAACAAATAATTTTCCAAACTGATTACAATTATTCGTTGTTTTTTTTTGTGTGTGTATTTTGGTGTAATGGAATTTAGCTGTTGTACCCCAGGATGCCGGAATATTAGAAAAAAGGGGAACAGATTTTTTTTTTTTATTGCATTACTGAAGATCCAGAGAGCGAGAAATGGATTTATGTTATAAAATGCTGCAACAAGACAGTTAACACGAGAGTAGCTTTCAATGAATCCAGCTGTGCGTTTGCAGTGGGCTCCAAGCACAACACCATCCTTTCTGAACACTATCCATGCCTTTAACTGAGGCTCATTTAGTCTTTGTGAATGACTCCTGCTCTGGCCGTTTTTATAAATTGCACAGAGTAAAGTACAGATCCTTAACAAAATACGTCTGTGAGCTTGAGATGACCAAAGTTTATTCTAGCTGATGCGCAATCAGGAGTCAGCGTGCAGCACGTAGGCTGGACAGTTGTTTTATAGGGGAATGGGTAGGATGGGAAGGTAAACAATACAAAAGAGATGTTACCCTTTCATCACATGTACATCTCTTATACACTGCAAAAACTCAAAATCTTAACAAGAATATTTGTCTTTTTTCTAGTTAAAATGTCTCATTTTTAGTCAAAAAAAATCTCATTACACTTTAAGTGACTTAAAACAAGACTCATCACTGGAAAAAACAACAATTTTCATCTGTTTCAAGTAGATTTTCACTTGAAATAAGTAGAAAAATCTACCAGTGGAACAAGATTTTTTTGCTTGTAATAAGAAGCACTTATTTCAAGTGAAAATGTACTTGAAACAGGTGAAAATTGTCAAATAAGTTATTTTTCTAGTAATGACTCTTGTTTTAAGTGTAATGGGATTTTTTGACTAAAAATGAGACATTTTAACTAGAAATAGGACAAATAATCCTGGTAAGATTTTGAGATTTTTTTGCAGTGTACGACCCTCTTCCCAGCATTTTGTTACAAACCATTTGTCGTCCTCACCTGAATTTTATTTTATTTTTTTAAATGCACCTGCATGACAACTATTTATCATAGACGTATGAAATTAATGCATGAGATGGTGCTTTGAAATTTAAATTCACACAGTACATGCTGTCGAATTTATCTGACGAAAATCCATGGTAACATTTGATTCTAATGAAAATGCCGATTACATTAGCTGCTGCTCAAATCACAGCTGATCTCAGTGTCATTGCACCTCCAGTCTATGTCAGATGTTGTAGCTCCAAGGAAAAGGGGGAAAAAAGTCTGGGAGCCTTAAACCAAACCTGAGCCCTGGGTAAATGGCACAACTCCTGCAGTCCCAAGTGCAAGAAAAAGCTAATAGCGAAATGCAGGGAAGGCAAGCTGCACGTGTAATGTGTAAATATTAAAGGATTGTTATTATCAGCCAACCCTGAAAGGACAACACCTTGAATTGTCACAAGCCCCATGTTTAATCTAAGATTGTTCAAATTGTTCTGAATGCTGCTCAGCCTTGCATTCAGCCTTCCCCTGAGGCATGTGAAAGATTGCAGAATTCTTTTGTGGGTCAGGTCACTCAGGTGACTAATTCCAGGGCTTTTATATTACCTATTGCATTTGTACTTTCAGCCTGTGTTGCATGCAAATACATATATACATGCAGCTCTGCGTGTGTATAATTTTTCAAATGCACTTTACAGGTGCAGCTCACTTGGTGGATATATTTTTTTTTACATCATATTACATTTTTAAATCCAATTACTCATTTTTTAATTGCTTTTCAGGTTGGACCCAGTCCTGTACAAAAAGTGTCAAGGTGACGCTGCCCGGCTCTGCCACACTCACGGCTGGAATGAGACCAATGAAATGATGCCACCCGGGGCCATTTTCTCCTGCCTGTATCGCCACGCCTACCGCACAGTGGAGCAGGGACGGAGGGTGCGTCTCTTGTCATGAGTCATTTTCCATCTGGTCGACATAAATTGTTCATATTGTTCATTCAAGATGCTCATACACATAACATACACTTATTGGCCAATTTATTAGGTATACTAGGTGTAATAATAAATAGACCAGTGAGTTTATGTTCACTGTCGATTTTTGTTCCCGGGGATTGGATCCATCTGAAGATTCACTGCAAAAACTCAAATCTTACCAGGAATATTTGTCTTGTTTCTAGTTAAAATGTCAAATTTTTAGACAAAAAAATCTCATTATACTTAAAACAAGAGTCATTACCAGAAAAATAACTTATTTGACAATTTTCACCTGTTTCAAGTAAATTTTCACTTTCACACTATAAGTAGAAAAATCTGCCAGTGGGACAAGATTTATCTTCTCATTACAAGCTAAAAAAATCTTGTTCCACTGGCAGATTTTTCTACTTATTTTAAGTGAAAATCTACTTGAAACAGGTGAAAATTGTTGTTTTTTCCAGTGATGAGTCTTGTTTTAAGTGTAATGAGATTTTCTTGACTAAAAATGAAACATTTTAACTAGAAATAAGACAAATATTCTTAAGAGTTTGAGTTTTTGCAGTGTTCAGCCCTCATGTCGGGTAAATTTAAGGTTCATTCAAGGTTTATTTCTTTTTAGCCTTTAGTAGAAAATGAAAAACACATTATCTGGTTACTTTGATGTATTATGCATTGTCTTGGGAAACATTTTGACTTTTACATGTATCATTTTTCACTTCAACATAAATTGATTGATTTGTTTCATAACTTACGCTTATGCTCACGACAACGCACAAATGAGTTTACACCTGGACCTCAGTGTGAATCTGAAGTGGAAAACTATTGTTAAAGTCTAAGTACCTGCTGAACTAAGATCAAACTCTGACAACTCAATCTGCCAGCAGTGTGTACGGGTTGTATGGAGAGTTATGTTTTGTAATACTCATCTCATTTGATTCAAATTTGTTTGTGTATGTATATGTATATATATATATATATATATATATATATATATATACTTTTTTAAATTGCTGAGCTGGTGTAGAAGGATCAAAAATAAAATTCCTTTCAAGGATAGCTGGGTTTGGGTTTATCTAATTAGTCATTGCTAATTGGGCTTCAGGAGGCCACCATTTAACCCGTTCTCGACATTTCGACTTTTTTCTCGACATGCATTATGAAAAAAAATCTTCCTCCTCTAAAATATTATTTTTATTTTTCTCCTGCCTGGCCCTAATGCTCTTCCATATTCTCTCGCTCAGCTCTCCCGGGACTGTAAAGTGGAGGTGCAGAGAATCCTCCACCAGAGGGCCCTGGATGTGAAGCTGGACCCAGAGCTGCAGAGACGCTGCATGAGTGACCTGGGGAAGTGGTGCAGTGAGAAACCCGAGGCCGGGCAGGAGCTCGAGTGTCTGCAAGATCATCTGGAGGATCTGGCGTCCGACTGCAGGGATGTAGTGGGGAACCTGACAGTGCTGGAGTCAGAGGTTTGGGGTTTTTTTTTTTTTACTATGAGAACTTTTGAAACACCTATAATCATTAGTTTGAACTATCTGACGTAGAACCCACTTAAAAGCATCTTATCAGACACTCAAGACTTCATGGCATCTATGACACATACCGGTATGCAAAGATTTCAGTGACTACACGTCACATTTTGGCAAGAAAATGGCATATTGGCCTATGTTTTTAGTTGCCGTGGTAACGATGAACTTGAAAGATTAAAAAGTTGTTGCCACACATGTGCAGCCACATATTTTATCATCAAATTTCTCTTCTGCTTATCTGGATTAAGTCATAAGTCTCTGTGTGAAGTCTCAGTCTGTCAATCATCTAAAAACATCAGATCATTACACTATAAATGGTGGACCAAGGCCAAGTTTGAATATAATATAAAACTATGTACCACGATTGCCAAAAATTACGCTGGGAAAAAGATAAAAAAGACAATGAGAGGAATTTAAAAAAAAAAAGAAAAAAGATTCTGGCCCACACATCATGGAATGACTGACATGTTGCATTCAGACAGGATTATGCCTTGGCGTTTTTTTCACTTCACAAATCACAGACATGGTGCATTCAGACAGTATTTAAATCAGACATCCTCCTTTGATCATCACAAAGCATTTTGAGATTGGTTTCGCTAATATCGCTGGATGATGAAAACGGGTTTAACGCACGTTGGTAATGTACATGCAAGACGTGTTATTTGTCACCTTTGGCCTGAAGGCGACTTGAGTGGAGGGAAGGCGAGTAACGCGGTTTATTATCCACAAAACTAAACGTAACCTGTGTGGGCGTGTAGAAAGACATATTGTCCCTACATCGGCAGGATGAAGTACCTCGTCAGATGGATAAACATCGGGGTGAGTGTTTCCTGGCCAAGTTTTGCTTCTTGCAAACCCACAGTTTTTCATTTTGGACCATCCTTTGTGGTTCCAGACATGCACCGGTTTATGGCGTCCTCATCTCCTCGTCTTCTCAGTTACTCATCTTACAAACATAGATCCTAACTGTGACTTCCTGCTGCTGCTCTTACACTCATCTGCTGTTTCCTTATTTTATAAAACAATATAAATGAATACATTTAAAAAAAACTTCCCTCCCATGACCCGCCACCCCGCGTTGGTCAATGTAAAAGGGGCAAAGCGACACACTAGATCAGCAAGTTAAACGTGGGGTATTTGCCGATGTAGAAGGGGCTACAGATTACCATGCAAATGGGGCATTTGTCTCAAACCATGTAGGTAGTGTAAACATAGGACTATTATAAAACTCCTAATTCTTTGTTCCCTCTTCAGGATATTCAGATTGAGGCGCTACTGATGAGAGCTTGTGAACCTGTGATCCAGGGTTACTGCCACGTGAGTATACATGTTTAAATTCTTCCTTTCACACAATTCTGTTGTTTTTGTGGAAAACTAAGAGCTCATTCAGTTGTAATAGAAAGGGCTAAATTACTTGAGTCACTCATTTAAAACAACCTCAGTGTTCAAAAGTATTGAACAGGCTAAACAAATAAATAAATAAATAAAATCACTACAAAAAAAGTACCGGTAAGCAAAGATTGGTTATCTCAGTTCTCTGACAGGATCATGAAGTTTAAAATCTCTGATTAGTACAGTGTTGTCATACTATTTCAAACTCTGAGACAACGACAAAACAGGATCTTGATCTGGACAAGAAGCTTATATGCTCACACCGCTTCTTTTCCTGTCAGAAGGCGAGCTGCTGCATCCTGGAAAGTTTTTAAACAACAGAGCAGCAACTGATCAATCCCAAAGTAGAGAGAGTTGCAATAATCCTGTCCACGGGCAACAAAGGCATGAATCGCTCACTCCAGGTCTTAGACAAAACCTGTGAAAACCTGGCCTGATGATGCCATCCCCCATCTGTAATACTGCTTTAATCAGACATATTTGAACATCAAGAGATGGAGACATTCACAGGATCAATACTGGACTATATTAGATTCTGTATTGATAATGTGACTCTGGGGGAAAAAAAGCATTTCTGACTTCCCCGACGATAAACCATGGATGAGCAGCGAGGTCCGCTCAGTCCTCGGAGCCCAGGACTCTGCCTTCAGGACAGACGGATCCCTTCATAAAACTGTCCCTGCTGACCTGAAAAGAGGAATCAGCAAAGCAAAAATGGACCACATGAGGAGTATTGACTTCCACCTGTCCAGTCACAACACATGGGAGATGTGGAAGGGAATACATGAGATAACAAACTAGAGTCTGTTAAGTTTGGTTTTATGCAGGATGCAACTTGGGCTAGCAGAATTGCTGAAATTAAATTTAAACTTGTTTGATAATACTTTCCGCTTTGTTGCCTTCCTTTTTCTTATGTTTGTCAGGAGGTGGCCGATAACCAGATTGACACGGGTGATTTGATGGAGTGCTTGGTTCAGAACAAACACCAGAAGGAGATGAATGACAAGTGTGCTGTTGGAGTTACACACTTCCAGCTGGTGAGTAGATGGTTCAAATGTGCAGCAGTTGAGCAATGAGAACAAAATAAAAAAAAAAGCTTTACAGTTTTAAATAACTTTGTGACTATTTGATGTGAAAGGTGCTATATAAATACATTTGTAATTGTTACTTACAGTTCAATGTCTGCAACCACATTATCTGACAGACTCTTGCCTTTCTGACTGTCCACAGATTCAGGTCAAAGACTTCCGTTTCTCCTACAAGTTCAAGACGGCCTGCAAAGAGGACGTCTTAAAACTGTGTCCCAACATCAAGAAGAAGTACGGCACACAAGACAGAGACGTTGTAGAGGATGTAATAACATGTCTACTGAAGACAGTGCTACGTTATCCACACATTTGAGTAGTAAAGTGTGCACTGAAACAAGCTCAGTCTAACATTTGAGCTGTAGGGTTTACAATCTAGCCATACATTTCAATAAAAAATGAACAAAACAAATGTAAATCGAGATTAAAAAGCAGGTTCCGGATAATTTTGACACAACCAGTCTGTCATGTCAAACTCCCTGAATTAGCTTTCCTGTCGTTCAGGGTGGACGTTGTGATCTGCCTCAGCACCACAGTGAGGAATGACACCCTGCAGGACGCCAAGGAACAGCGAGTGTCCGTCAAATGTCGTAAACAGCTGCGAGTGGAGGAAGTGGAGATGGTACGTTCACCAATAAACTCAAAAGCAACTTTGTACTGTCAACATAGCTTTGATTTCCAGTGGACATCGGTGTATTAAAAACCACTGGGGGATCTAAAAGAAAAGGGCTTACACTGTAATATCCATCCTGCAACAGTGCTAACCACATAGTCACCGTGCTGCCCCTCACACCAATAATCATTTAACAATGATAATCATTTTTTAATGAATATTTTAGTTTCCATTACCAGGAACAGCCCTGTAATGTGGCTTTCAGGAACCTTTACGGGGCCAAAAAATGGCCCTGTAGTAGGAGAGGGATGTTTTTTGGGCTACCTGGTGGGTTTTCTTAAAGCTGGAAAATACATTCAGCTCTCATGTGAACTCAATTCAGTTAAGCATTTTGATCAGGGACATTTTGCTACGAGTACATTTAATCCAGTTAAAGAATACATGAAAAAAACGATTGATGGATGGATGGATGGATGGATGGATGGATGGATGGATGGATGGATGGATGGAACAATAAGGCAGATATGGAACAGATAAGAGAAGAAATAAAAAGTTATATAGAGGAGAATGATAATGGGGAAGTTGTGATACTCTGTGATACTCTGGGGCCTGGCTAGCTAAACATAAATGCAATATAGAAAAACTGCAAGAATCAGAGAAGAAACATAAAAATTCAGGTAATTAGTCTTTATTTCAACAAATAAAGGAGGCAAGGCGAGAGATAAATGAGACACTCAGGACAGATATAGAAAATATTCCTAATGACTGTTGAAATGTTAAAATGTTATTTAGAACATTAAAGCATTCCATTGTAATACAATAAGAACATTTTATGGAACAATCCAGGGTTAAATCAATTCATGGTCTAATACCAAATGGTAATAAGTGTAAACTTTAGTTAGGGACCAGTAATTTGAAACGTAGAACAAAAACGTGTCTCTCTTGTCATTTTGCGTCTATTGACAGTTTTACACCGTAACATTCAGAAGTCAGTTGTCCTTGTCAGATGTTGCTTTCAGGTTACTAGCACCTTAAATCTGTACCAAACAGTCCTATTTGGTAAGAACTTTCTGTATACTCACAACCTTTAAATGACCTGGGTTTATCTGTAGGAACCCTGTCCACACTATCACTGAAGCACAAAGTGCGAGTCACACGTGTTTGTGTCTCTTTTACGCAGTTATCTTGATTACATTGGGAATCTGAGTTGTTTTAATATTCATGTCTCTAGCTGTAGGTCAGATTTAATGCAACTCATTTTTCCTTACGTGCACAAATAATTTGTTTCTGTCTTCTCTTAACCCAAATATGTGCAGTCTGAGGACATCCGTCTGGAGCCAGAGCTGTACGACTCCTGCAAGCAGGACATCACCAGGTTGTGTCAGAATGTGGCCTTTGGTAACGCACAGGTCAGCACCCACGCAAACACATCCCTGCTTGTTTTGTTAACAAAGGGAAAATAGTCACATTTCTGACTAAATATTTACCTCAATGTAGTGATGACCAGCATGTCTAAAAAAGGTCTGTCTGTCCAATGCAGTCAGATCTGAATTCACATTATTATAAAACTTGTCCCGTTAGGCCTAAATATCAAGTGATGTGCGTCAAATTTGCCTCTTTCTCTTTTCTTCAGGTTATTGAGTGTCTGAAGGAGAACAAACGCCATCTGACTCAGCGTTGCCACCAAAGGATCTTCAAGCTGCAGGAGGTAGAAATGGTTGATCCTGAACTTGACTATCAGCTGATGAAAGTCTGCAAGCACATGATCAGGGTAAGTCAGTAAAAACGGTGTCATTTGGAAAAAGGCTTTCTGAAATGTCTCAAATACTTATTACATTAAAAATTATTAACCTAACCATCAAAGGTTTATGTATTATTTCTTGTTTAGATTGAATACGAAATAAACGTAAGACTACTATATACCTTGCAAGGCATTAACCATCATTTCCGGACTATAAGCCGCTACTTTTTTCACACGCGTTGAACCTTGAAGCTTTAACGATGATGCAGCTGATTTATGGATTTAAGGGCTAATGAGCTCCATCGCTACCAATACATTTAGACTCGTCACATCAGACGAATTAACTTGCCAAACAGGCCACAGTGGACCAATGAAACTGTTTGAATTAAATCAAACGCACCTCTGGACATCTGCAGCTTATAGACAAATGCGGCCTATATATGGACAAAGATGTTTTTCTTTTTACATTTTGTGTGTGTGACCTATATTAAGGTGTGCTCAATAGTCTGGAAATTACAGTAGATATATCCATATTTCTTTGCTCCAACCTATTTTTTAATAATACATTTTATTTATAACGCACTTTATATTTGGTAATCTCAAGGTGCTACGGAGCATCTTGAGATTACTAGTTCTAGTTTTTAGAACTAAAGCATGTTGGTTAATACCTATCAGTCCTTTCCAGACAGTTCCAGGCATTTTTATTTTAGATATATGTAGATGCCGCTATACCATCACTTATATCAGAAATGGAAGGTGTTTCTGCTATGAAATAAGATCACAACTTCACAGGTTTTCCTCTGTGGGTACATTGTTCTTGCAGAATCTTTTTTGCTTCCTTTTAGTTTATTCACCCTGCACAACATGCATAATGAGGTATATGGGTCAATGACGAATAAGGATTTTCAACAAGTCAATTTTAAACTAATAAAAAAAAGAATATCTATTGCAGTAGTTCAAACATTAAGTATGTTGTGTACACATAAATTCATATAAAAATGTTAAATTAAGTGATTTCAGAGTTTTTTGTCAAGTTGAATTGGCACTAGCCTTAAAAAAAGTCATGTGGTGCAACCATGATTCATATTAAAATGAATTAATTTCCTTAACATCTTGATATCTTGATTTCAAAACAAGAGTCGTGGTCGGACGGTCGCACCACGTGACATTTTGACACTTAAAACAACAACAAAATCCCAAATAACTAGTGTCTTTTGTAAAATTCAAGTGAGTCCATATGTGGGACAGGTAGGTCATATATATGGTATTTTTTTATCCATTTAAACCTTTTTTGAATTGAAAATATTTTCAGAAAATATAGGCGTCACATTTTTTAACCCATATACCTGTATACAGTCCATGTCGTGCACAGCTGCCGCCCCGCCTGGGTCAAACCCAGCGTCTCGTTGATAAACAGACCCAGCCGAAAGAACAGAGTAAACCACAGAAGGAGCCGTCACATCTAGTCGGTAGAACTAAACAGTGTGTTGTTCAGCCCAGCTGGCTTCTTCACAAATATCACCAACAGAAACTCCATTTGGGATAGTTACGTTTTTGTTGGCTGGGAGAGGTCTCTCGTACCAAGTGAATCTACTGAAAGGAAAGAACTCACACCCCCACCAGGCATTTGGTGCATTAATAACAGAATTACACAACATACAAGCTTAAGCACCAACAATGAAGTAGGTCTCACATGTCGGCTATGGGGGGGTTGTTTGTGTGTGTTTTTTACCCTGCAGAACCATCAATTGTCTTCAAATCATGTGTAAGTGTACACTGCTTGGTATTATAAGTGATCTGAATATAATAGTACTTTCTCTGTGTTTAGCGATTCTGTACCGAGGCAGAGGGGAAAAATGTTCTTCAGTGTCTAAAACAGAACAAAAACAGTGAGATGATGGATCCTAAATGCAAACAGATGATCACCAAGAGACAGATCACCCAAAACACAGGTATGCACGAACAAGGTTGCAGTTTGTTCAACCATTGATCACTATGCACTCAATTTGCTATTCATGACACTTGACAAAGCAGAAGTGTTACAGTCATTTGTGTGTTTCTAGACTACAGGTTGAACCCAGTGCTGAGGAAGGCCTGTAAAGCTGACATCCCAAAGTTCTGTCAAAATGTCCTTCACAAAGCAACAGCTGACACTGAGCTTGAGGGTCAGGTCATCTCCTGCCTCAAACTCAAATATGCTGACCAGGTGAGGAATGGGATCTTTGTAAATCATCCATATTTTCCACCTTGCAGTTGAAAAGATTGAGCTCACAACACACTTTGCACTGAAGCTGTATGAAATACACTATGACTAAATATGCCAATCATCCTTACTACAAGGTTAAAAAATTCACACTTTAGAATGTTTAACAGCTTCACATGACAAGAATAATGGTGTTGTTAGAATAATATATAGGGTTTATGTATATATGATTAAGGATAAACTATATGGTATGCTATGAATACAAAAGTTTTAACATTAACCGAGACGCGACTTGATGTATGAGCTCAAGACATTGTAAAGATGTTTTAGCTGCCTGTAAATATTGCTGTACAGATTCATCCATATGTGTTTGTGTTTTGCAGCGTTTGTCTCCTGATTGTGAGGATCAGATCAGGGTCATCCTGCAAGAGGCGGCACTAGACTATAGACTGGACCCCCAACTGCAGATTCACTGTACACAAGAGGTCAGGACATTTCTGCTTTGGATTCAGATTTTCTCATATGATCGAAGTCTATCACATCTTGTTTGGTACTAAACTGTATGAATAGCCCCTTTTACATTGGTTTAACACACAAATCTAGCGTCGCTTGTCCTTTTCACATTGACTGACGCAGGGTGGTGTGTCAAGCTGGCCCCCCAAATAACTTATTGGCAGGTCAGCACTCATGTAAACAGAACTGACGCGGAGTAGTGGGTCATGTGCAGGATTTGTTGATTCAGTTCAATTTTATTTATATAGCGTCTATTACAATACGAGTTGTCTTCAGGCACTTTCCAGGGACCCCAGCTTACATTACAGTAAGCTAGTCTAGAAGATATAAATGCGTGAATTAGTTTATCAGCATCAATCTGGGAGAGCATGATCCTAATCTTTGAGATATTACGGAGATGGAAAAATGCTGTCTTACAAATCTGATTAATATGCTGTTTAAATGACAAATCCTTATCGAAAAGAACAGCATTTTTTGCATGGTTGTACTGGAAGCCATAACGACACCATCTAATCTTAGGCCACGTTTACACATAGCCGGGTATTTGCAAAAACGGATATTTCCGAAGTGTTTGCACAAATGTAAAAACCAGCACTACTTTAACAGCATCCATCATGATCACAGTGGCCAAAGAAATTGTAAACACAGGTCGCACACATGGTGATGTTTCTGTCGCATAATGTGACGTTGTGAAGCCTAAATGTCCGTTTCTCTCTGTTTACACGCAAATGTGAAGACGGAGTTTTTGCAAATCTCCACTTTGGCCGGAGTTTTCAGAAATGATTTTTTTTGGTGACTGAGCTTTGTTTTCATGTAAATGAATAGCAAAAATGCATGAAAACGCCACCAATTTTGCTACTTGGAAATGGGGGCCTTAGGAGTTTGGGACCAAAAACAATAACCTCAGAAGAAGCAAAAACTTGAAGTTTGGCTAGCGGTTGTTCTGTTTCATCTGGCTTCATAGGCAAATACAGTTGCATATTATCAGCATAGGAATGAATATTGATGCCATGTTTCTGGATAAAAAAACCCAAGGGCTGCATGTATAGATTTCCGTGTTATGAGTTTCACTGCAATTTTTAGCTTTTTTTTTTTTGTTTTGTTTATTTAACAGCTACAGGCACATATATAATGGCAATGTAACAGATGTCACTCTGGAAGAGAACCAAGTAACTCTTCAGACATTGCCCCTGCTCCACAGTTCAGTGTCTGTGTTTTAAACAACTCCCTCATCTAAATTCATATACCTGTACCACTCAGTGGGATTCATTGTTTTGCTAGCACAGGCGTCGGCAACCCAAAATGTTGAAAGAGCCGTATTGAACCAAAAACAAATATCTCTGGAGCCACAAAAAATTAAAAGTCTTGTATAAGCCTTAGAATGAAGACAACACATGCTGCATGTTTCTATATTAGTTATAACTGGGGGAAGATTTTATTTTTCATTATGCACTTTGAGAAAAAAGTTGAATTGTCGAGAAAAAAGTCTAAATGTCGAGAAAAAAGTTGAAATTTCGAGATTAAAAAGGAAAGGAAAAAAGAAGAAAAAAACAGGGAAAAAAGAGAAGGAAAAAAAGGTCAAACATTTTTGAAAAAGCTCCAGGAGCCACTAAGGCGGTGCTAAAGAGCCGCGGATTGCAGACCCCTGAGCTAGCAGGACGAAACATTTTTCCACAACTATGTCCACGTCTGTAGTTGAAAAATGTTCAGTGTTAAAACTGAGATCAGTCCAGCAAGTCCCGTGATGATGCACTCAGCCGTGCTGACCTTGAGGATGCAGCGTCATGGTGTGTATTTCCTCGTTGAATTGAAATCATTAAATGAACATGTGTGTTTCCAGATCTCCAGTCTTTGTCCAGAGGAGGCAGCAGCTCAGGAACAAACGGGACAGGTGGAAGAGTGCCTGAAAGTCAACTTGCTAAAGATCAAACAAGAGGAATGCAAGAAGGTAAATGTCACCTCCACCTTTAATAATGGCCTCTAAGTGAAAGACAATATTAGCTTTAGAAAATGCTGACTGTTAAGACACTAAGTTTTAAGTTCAACTGTGGGGATTATTTGCTGTCATGAACACACAGGTTAAAGTGAAATGAACTGCTTACATTCAGAGAAGGAACGTAATGTTTCAGAATATGTATTCATATTCACTGATTAAGTGAATTTGATTTTATTCAGAACTATCAACACTTCTCGTCATGTTCCTATTTTTTTTTTTCTTTAAATCTGTTCTTATTTATCTTCCTCCCTGCAGGAAGTATTAAACATGTTGAAGGAGAGTAAGGCCGACATTTTTGTTGACCCTGTTCTTCACACAGCCTGTGCTTTGGACATCAAACACCACTGTGCTGCCATCCCACCTGGCAAAGGGCGGCGTGAGTTACAACACACTCGCACAGAAACCACGCCACTGAAGCTCAGTAAAAATACAATATTAAACACACAAATAGGTTTAAAATAATGTGGTTTTAGGTTACAAATTCAGCTGTTGATTTAGTCAGCAGTTTACCTGCTCAAGATGTCTGGAAAGCAAGGGTGTAGGTTTGGTCTCAACATTGGTAGGGACGATATAACAGCATAACCTGCATGTACTTTTTGCTGGGGACGGGACATTAATAAGACCAAACAGATGGGTGAACGGGGGTCAGGGCTACATTTGTCATGAATATGAACCTAATTAATTGATAGGCTAAATGATCAATGCAAAATAAATCTGTATTGACTTATACTACCTTTCATGTGTATTGGTTCACCTGATACACGGTTCGATTCAAACCTTTGTTTTCAAAAACTACTAAAGAAACATTTTGAAAACTTCCAGAATATTCCAGGATTTTATTAGCAATTTAAATTGCAATATTTGAACATAACTTAAATTATATTAACATACTAAATAAATACAAACTTATTAATAATCTCTTACCTACTACTTAACCTATATATGGAACTACATGTTAGCCTACATTGTCCTTCACCACAAGAGTAATACATTGCTTTAATTGGTTGTCTCTTTCACCTTCTTCTCCCTTATTTTCATCTCTAAAATGCATCAGTGGGTTGAGCAATTATGGAAAAAATCTGAATCAAGATTAATTGAACTTTTTACCTCGATTATGATTATTTGAAACAATGTCTGCATAGGCTGCAAATAAAAATATTTTTAAATAAATAATGTAGAAAATAAATAAATACATTTTCACATTTGTAATAAATAAATCAGGCCGTTTACAAGAAGAAAAGCAGCAGCATGTGTTTTTTTGACTGTCAAACACAGACTGGGACCGCTCTCTCACGCTCGCTGCTGCTGGCTGAAAAAAACTCCTAATATCCCTCCTCTTCGAGGGGGCGGAGGAGGCGGCATGATTTCTGTCGGGGCTGTGTGAGTGGGGGTCGGGGGGCGCTAGGGTGCCGCCCCCATTAAAATTACAGGGGGGAAAAAAATATATAATGTATATATAGGCACAGTACACATAAATTACATAATAAAAAGTCATTATCACATCTGTGCACTCATAAAATGTGCCTGACTTTTAATTTTTCAAGCCTTCCCATCCCATACTGGGTTTATTCAGTTGTTTTTTGTGCAGACCGAAATACATAGGTTTCAATGGCCAAATGAGTGTGTATTGCATGTTCTTAAACTTTTCTTCCCTGTGACTTCATGCTGGTTTCTACAAATAAATTTACATTTTACGTCTCATTTATTCATTCACACACGCACTAATATACTTGGGAAACAGTTAGGCACCAAATATAATATATTTAATTTTCTCAGATGGCAAAAATAAGAACTTTATTGATCCCACATAGGAGTAATTCATGTTATATCAGCTATAGAGAACAAGGTAGTGCCGAAAAACAATATATATCCCCCCTCACAAAAATAAGAAAAATAGACAAACATATTTTCTCATCAACAAAACAAATTTAAAATTTTTCAAATAACAAAATAACATATTTGAACCATTTTTCAGACAATATGTGTCAATATCTCTATATAATAACTGAAGAAATCTGAAAAATGGTTCAAATATGTTATTTTGTTACTTGAAAAATTTTAAACATTTAAATTTAAATCATACATGTATATGTAGTAATATGTAAAAAAAAAAAAAAAAAAAATAACATAAAAAAATGTATGTTCAAGTAGAGTTTATAGGTGTGTTGTAATCCCCACTCGCCAGTGCCCCCCCCCAAAACTTTTATCACCAGCCGCCACTGGATCCCAGGATCTCGGTCCATTATTGTGGTATTACTTGAATACGTATCAGACTAAAGTCTTTTAATGATCTGTTATACACGTGACTTCAGACAGCTTCAGACCTACACAACATAACAAGCTTTTTTCTGCGCTCGTCTTCCTCAGAGATGTCCTGCCTGATGGAGGCGCTGCAAGACAAACGTGTTCGTTTGCAGCCGGAGTGCAAGAAAAGACTCAATGATCGCATTGAAATGTGGAGCTACGCTGCTAAGGTACAGAAAACACAGCTTATTTACCCTGGCAGAGCAATATTCTGAACTGACAACCCAAGGGACACATTATGTCACCACAGAGACTGGGCACCATTGAATTAACTCAGATGACGGTGTGCAATGTAGCCCTGAAATGTTCTACATTTGTTCAGGATGTGCTGCAAGTCAGAAAGCAAACATACGTTTCATTTTCTCTACTCGATTTGCACCTTCAACAAAATTTTCACTTTTTACATTTGCAAATGTGTACTGCGTCAAACTTTTTTCTGATGACCTGGGTTTTACATTCAATTACAAATGTTCTGTAATGGTACTGACAAAAAAGTGGTTGCCAATATGAGCATCATCTGTCATCCTCAACATGCATGTAAGACTGCAATCTCAGCAGCATTCCTTTTCCATCACATCCCATCATTTATTCATTCACACACGCACTAATGTGGAGAAACAGTTAGGCACCAAATATAATATATTTAATTTTCTCAGATGGCAAAAATAAGAACTTTATTGATCCCACATAGGAGTAATTCATGTTATATCAGTTATAGAGAACAAGGTAGTGCCGAAAAACAATATATATCCCCCCTCCCAAAAATAAGAAAAATAGAGAAACATATTCTAATTTTTCACTTTTTCCTTGACATTTTAGAGAAAAATTATTATATAGTTATATAATTATAGTTAATTACAGAAATCATGGTTTAATTAAGATTAAAAATTTGAATCGTGTGTGTGTGTGTGTGTGTGTGTGTGTGTGTGTGTGTGTGTGTGTGTGTGTGTGTGTGTGTGTGTGTGTGTGTGTGTGTGTGTGTGTGTGTGTGTGTGTGTGTGTGTGTGTGTGTGTGTGTGTGTGTGTGTGTGTGTGTGTGTGTGTGTGTGTGTGTGTGTGTGTGTGTGTGTGTGTGTGTGTGTGTGCGCTGTTCATATATTTTTCATAGGTTTATGATGTTAATTAAAAACAAAATAATATGCAAGAACTGTACAAAGTGCCTTGAAAGTTGGTCACCTAAATGACTAAATGCTTATTTTGAAGCTAAATAACTTCCATCCCAAAGGGAATATTGTTCTAAAAGCTATTTTTTGACCCACCCCCAGGTGGCTCCGGCTGAGGGCTTTTCGGACCTGGCCATGCAGGTGATGACGTCCCCGTCCAAGCACTACATCCTGTCTGTGATCGGTGCTGGCGTTGCACTGCTCTTCCTGGTGGGGATGCTCTGTGGGAGATTCACCAAGAGAGTTACTCAGGAACTAAAGGACAGGTAGACCTCGCCCCCTCTGAGGGCAGGACACCCCGCAGCAGAAAGGCCGACTACTGAAAAGGAGAGTACATCACGTTTGCCCTTAATCTTCTCTACAATTCTCCATCTGACCTTTTGGATTATCTTCACCAAATCCAACTCAACTCAATTTACCTGCATTCGTCTTCAATAAAACATCTCATTTTATGTTTCCGAAGGAGGCCTTTAAACGGGAATGAAATGACCTAGAACCCACATGTGTAAGACGGTCCTGCCCTGTATTTTAATGACTAAAGCTGTTGTGTTGGTGTGGGTGGGTGTGAAGATTCTGTTATCCAATATGTGTCTTTACTTCAACATTCTTTTTGGGTTCCCCAGTATTTGCTGGATTTGGACTTTGCAGTATAAGAGCTTTGCTCCTTTTGTATATATAAAATTTTCATTGCCATGGGACTGCCAGGCAGGTAATGGGAACAAGCCACACACGAGAGAAGGCAGCGCTGCAAGAATTGAATGGAAGAAAAATGTATTTTTCCTACAACATTTTTTTTTCTTTTTTTGCTTTCTTTATTTTAATTTTAAGAACCCCCTAGTAGGCAACTTCTGCTGTCCTCTAATGCAGCCCACCCCTCGAAACAGCCAGTGCCATAAAGTACCATCTCTCTCTCCTGCTCTTGGTACCACTTTCATTGTTCCCACTGCAGGTGGAGGTTTTTTTTTTTTTTTTAATAAGCTTGCTTGGAATCATAACTTATTTTCAGGAGAACTTTGATCCCAGTTTAAGCAGACAGGATGAGCAGAGTGCGCTTTTTTTCCCACAAAGGATCTGGCAGCGTGCCTGTCTTGCACAGGGCTGGTTGGCTCAAGCGGAAAGTACTGCAGGGAAGAGGAAGAAGAAGAAAAAAAAAAGAAAACAGCTTGCAGTAGGTAAAACACATCATGAAGATGTGAATATTTGTGTAAACTTGTTACTGGACTCATTGATCAACTTGTGTTTTATATATATATATACACATACTGTGTGTGTATATATATATATATATATATATATATATATATATATATATATTTGCTTTGCTTTGAATGTTCTCCCTGGTTGCCTTTTCTCCAGCAAGAGACCTGCTTAATCTGTTTAAGTGGAGGGAAAGGGTGATGAAAAGGTTCTTTCAGGCTTTATAGCATTGAATGATTCCATGCCGTCTGGGTTTGTTTACAACTATCAGTCACATGACTCTGGCCGGGGAGGAGTGTTGTGATGCTCTATCGCTCCAGTGACCGTTACTTCGTCCCACTCATTTGAAGCAGTGCTGTTACAGCTGCCATGTCCTACTATTGCTACAGTATATCATCCTCCCAAACCCAACAAGGACTTCCTGGATCACTGCTTTATTCCTGACACAACTGACCACTCTGTTACCCGACAAAATACTTTTGGGAGATTTTAAAATGAACATGGACAGTGTATCATTATAAGGTTTTACACCTTGCCTGGACAGTTTGGGATTATAGCAATATGTCAGTTTTCCAATGCATTCTAGAGGTCATGCACTTGATTTGATTTGTTGTTCTGGTATCACTCCTCAAATTTGTAAGATTTTGGTCCTTTCTCTGATCATATGTTGATATCATTCATGTTCAACCTTGGTATCTCCAAGATCAACCCACCATGTACTATGTTTTACCGCAACTTAGGAGACCTTAGTATCGACACTTTCATCACTGGCACTGACTCTGCCTAGTGCAGACTGTTTCTACTCCAGGTGAACTGATATCCGTCTACAATGACAGTCTGCACAATCTCCTCACTAACCGTGGCTTAGTTACTAGATCTGTTACATTCATCCGCTCTTCCACTTGGTACACTCCCGTTCTTAGACTGCTGTAAGCTAAAGGTTGTCAACTTTCTACAGAAAGACAGGTCAAGCAAATGTATTCTAGTCATATTTCTTGTTACAAGGACTGTATCATTCAAGTGAAATCCACCATTACTCTGCTTTAATTAGCTCAAATGTTGGTGATTCCAGGACTCTGTTTTCACCTCTCAAGTTCCCGACTCCCTAGCTCCACATAACTTTTCTACGTATTTCTGCAATACATTAACGTCCATCAGCAACTTAATAATAACTTAATAATCAAATTTCACCATCATCTGAATTCCCAATGCTCCCTTTTCAGTCGTTCTCAGAATTCACTCTACCTTCTGTTACTGAAGTTTCTGAATTAATCATGAAATTTAAATCGTCAACCTGTCAACTAAATCCTCTCCCGACTACTGTTGTCAAGGCCACTGTCTCCTCTTTTTCCCCTCTGATCAAACACATAATCCACTCATCTCTCAACACTGGAATTGTTCCTTATTCCCTCAAAACTGCTGTTGTGACTCCAATTCTTAAGAAGACTGGTGCATACCCCCCCATAACCTCAATAATCTTCGTCCCATCTCTAATCTTCCTTTCATTTCCAAAATCCTTGAAAAATTCTCAGCTCCATGATCACCTCCCACAAAATAATCTCTTTGAACAGTTCTAGTCCCCCTCAACTCCACTGAAACGGCCTTACTTAAAATGACTAATGATATCCTCTTAGCAGCTGACTGGTCTGTCCATTCTCTTCTACTTGATACGTTTGCAGCTTTTGATACCGTCTCACAATCCATCCTTTTTCACAGACTTCTCTCTATTGGTATCACACACATACCCCTTGCCCAGTGTAAATATGATCTTTTTGGCTGCGATAAGTTTCTCTCAATTGAAATCAAATTTGAAATTCAAATCACACCCACTCCCAGTCACCTCAGGTGTGCCCCAGGGTTCTGTCCTAGGGCCCCTGCTCTTCATTATATACACACTCCTCCACACTTTCAATGCTATGCGGATGATACCCAGCTTAACATTTCTTCAAAACCCAACTCCACTATTCTTCCTTCATCCCTTACTGATTGCCTTCTTTAAATAGAATATTGGTTCACCTGCAACTTCCTGAAGTTAAATCATGACAAGTCAGAAATGTTACTTATCTGCACCAAATAAGCTCTAGCCAAATCCAACAGTTTTACACTTTCTATTGACGACTCGTCAATTTCTCCTCTGGGTGTCATCCTCGACAGCACACTCTTTCCTGTCACATATTAACAACATAACCTGGTCATCTTGCTTTGATCTTTACCACGTCGATCGCCTGCGTCCATCTCTCACCACTACCGTACTGGTCCACAGTCTCGTCACTTCATGACTTGACTACTGCAACTCCGTCCTGTAACGTTCACAAAAAGCTCAACAAATTGCAATTCCAGAACTGGAGTAAACTGTTACATGACTCCGTTTCTGAATCACTTACAGTATTCAATATAAAATATGAACTGTTACTTTTAAGGCCATTCAGGTCACTCCCACCAGGTCTCCACAACATCAACCTGAACAGACGTCTGTACAGTTTGTTAATCTGTCCAAGCATTATTGTACAGTCATTTGTTCATTTTTTTTATTATTTCATGGGGAGTTTTGTACCTGGTTTTATCTGTACGGTGACCTTTAGTGTCAGAAAGGCGCCTATAAATAAAATTATTATTATTTATTAATAAGATTAAGATTATCCTCTTGCTCCAGCAAGCGGCTGGTTTGTCACTTACATAAAGAGTGTTGGTTTCTGTTTGACGTCAGAAATAAAGTTACAGGGATTTTCTAGAGCTCATCCCAGCTCTTTTCAGTCAAAAGGCACCAGTCCATCACAGTGGTTTCTATGGGCAAATTCAAGTCACCAATTACTTTCGTATCTGCTTTTCTGACTCTGGGAGGGAGATAGTGCCTGTTTAAGTCCACACAAGCATGGAGAACATTTAAACTCCATACAGAAGAGTCTGTGCCGGGATTTGAACCGAGCTGAGAGGCAACAGTGACAACCACCATGCTACCTGGATCATTTTTATTATTATTTTTTTATTAATGATATTTGATTAAATATAAATAAGTTTTGAGGGCTTTTGATTTTATAGACCTGAGATATAAAGACAGTTCACTGAGAATAATTGCAAGATGCATTTCTGAACAGAAGGACTTGTTTCCTGTTCATTGATCTGTTTATATGACACTCAGTATGCAAGTTGATACTTGCAGTGTAACGTGGTAAGAGTTTTGATCAAATTGTGAATTGCAAAAATAATTAAGCTTTTTGGTCTTGGTTTAAGAAAGGAGGGAGAAAAGGTTTCTGCTTGAAAAAGACTTCTGTGCGCCTAAGCAGACCAGTGAATAGCTTGATTCAGTCGTGTACATTTGTACTATATGAGTGATGACATACTGTAAACTACATGCCATGCAGTTAACCTGTACTTTTATTTTTTTTCATTTGTAATTGTTGAAGTCTGGTATGGTATAACTGCCATCCCTGCTTGTAAAAAAAAAATGCTTTCCTCACTGAAATGCCTTTGTAGTATTTATTTATTTTTTTCATTTTTTTTTTATCTAGTGGGTTTCTGTTTGTTTTGCTTCATTATTTCTCTTTAAGTGTGCAGCAGCAGAGCAGAAAAATATGGGTGCGAGTGCATTTCTGTTGGTGAGCTGCCAACACAATGTTGTTTTTGAAGTCCAAAGTGATTACCCCCACATATATGTGTTATCTTTTTTTTTTGTTAATTATCAGATGAGAGCTTAAGTAAACAAAATTTGATGCCTAAATCCATGGACCCCATTATTGTCTGACTAATTGTTTCACTTTTTGTATATATGGAATTTTGACAGTTTTAATAATAAAGTCTGCAAGTTTCTAGTTCACTTTTTAGTTTCAGGCCCAAGATGTTGATGAACTGATGACATTAACGGGGACGGGAGAACTCGGTTTCTGTTCAAGAAAATTGCGAACATGATCCACACTACTTTACACACTTTTATTTATTACTATAAATATATGTTGTTTTGACTCTTGCACTTGACTCAACAATGTGAACAGAATACACAAATGTAAAGATTAGATTTAGTCTATTCAGGGTCTATACATACGTACAAACCTCACAGAACACAGTTAAATATAGTGTTAGTGTTTCCCGTCGTCAATTTCCCGCATAGGTAAAACAAGAAAAAAAGAAAATGATCCAAATGGAAAATTATCCATTTAATGTCCTAACCCCCATCTCTGATGCACCGCTGTTTTCTCTTCCCAGACGGAAACAAATCCAGTTCAATCCAAACATGGAAACAAACTGAGAATTCCACTGAAAGTAATACATTTTTTCGTACTGTAAGTATAAATACAGTTGTTTGACTGTATGAGTCAAATAAAATAAAAAACCTCAACCTGAAATTATAAATAAACATTGAATGAAAAACTTAAAACTGAAATAAATAACTGAGTCACAAATAGCCAACAATTACTCATCAAAACCACCTCAATCCCCCACAAACAACCTCAAAGCAGGTCTGAAATCAGGACTATACATGCACGTGTGCCTTTTACAGATACACATTTATCTAGTTTCTGGAAGTCGTTGATGAGGTTGAACACTTGTTAACATAAATCGATATAAAACTATAGCCAATATATTGCATATTGGCTGAAGTTTATAGCTTATATACATGACCAGCTGGTCATTTTACCTCTGTTCAACAGAGGTGAATGCAGAGGTATTCAATAAATGTTCAATAGGACCGCTGGAAAAACACAATTCTCCAGTCTAGACAGACTGGAGACATATCTAATATGTCTCAGCTCAGGTGTTTGTGCTACAAAGTTTATTTTAACTACCTACCCACCTTAAAGAAAAAAAAGCACGAGTTTCCTTGTGTCTTGCCTTTTTTTTTTTCTTCTCTTGCTCGGTCCTGATTCATGACTTTTGAATGACATGTTGAAATCTCCCCTTCTGTACATTTATTTGCAGCAGTTGAGCCAACTTTCAGTAAAGAAAGACAAAATGGTGTTGATGATGTTACTAATTACATCAGTTGATCTGTTGAATGGTCAGTTATCCCATAACTACAAGGTGGACAGCATTCTCAGGGACACTGACAAAATGTTTAAAATTATTACAAAAATGGAATATAAATCATCAAAGTTACTAGTTTTATTAAAGAACACATGAAGAACAATGAGGAAAATATAAAAAGTACTTGAATGTTGTGTCCTTTAACCACTTTTTGCCTTCATTGAAGTTAGAACAGCAGCATGAAGGACATGCTAAAATGGGGTGTACCCAATAATCGGGGGCCATGTGTGTGAGGGCCCAATCAAACCTGCTTGCAGCTTTAATTCAATGTATTTTTTTCATTTGAGATCATCCACCAAGCTGCCCCATGATCTGCTCTGATCAGTGATGGCTGATCGTGCAGCCAATGAGCTCAGAGAGTCTTTGCAGCTGAAAGTTCAGAAAATGTTTTTTGTTTTGTTTGTTCTTGTTTTCTAAGTGTGATTGAATCAGCATAATGCAAAGATTGGACAGCGTTCCTAAAGCAAAATCAGTGTGTCGAAAAAATCTTAAACTATATAAGCACCAACAGTTTTTGACAAAGCATGTTTTTTTATTGAGCACTGACAATTAACAGATACACAACAAAGAGGAGATCCTTGGAACAATATTCACATATACTCACAGATACCTTCATGCCTTACTTAATATTAGGGAGTCACTGTAGTCATGGTCGGCAGAAATAGAACATTAACGTCACGTGTATTACTCAAATATTTCTAGATCCTCGTGTTTTATTTACACCCTTTCCAGCACTGATTTCCTCATGCCAAAGAATTTGTTGTCCATTATACCACCCAAACTTCTTTCTGCATTTAGAAAAGTTAAAGGTCTAACAACCATGTTAATTTGTCAGTTCACTAACACTGGAGATAACATTTTATGTTCTTTAATTCTAAGTAAGTAGTATAAGCATTTGCACCAAATTGTTGGTCATGGCTTTCAGGGAACTGTTCGTGTTATTTGGATTCTCTTGACGAAGTGGTTTTTTAATTCAAATCAATACAATGGAAACAATGATCATACAATGTCAGAAGGCTGTTAGTTTTGCCACAGTCTAGTCAAACATCAGAATAATTGTGACATTTTTTGTCTGTGGGGCATTATTTTTTGATTGCAGCAATTTTCTTTAAAACTGTAAATATAATATTTTTTAAATAAAATATAAATCCAAATTTAAAACTGACAACGGTGTTGGGTACAGAGTAAAGACATTTTGGAAGAAAAAAGATTTAAGGGCATATATCATGTCAGGAAATGAAAAAAACCTGTTACACAATGTTAAAGGGGACTTATTATGGCATCTAATACCTATTTTAAACAGGCCTTGGATGTCTTAAAAACAAGCTTTTGATTATTTTTGCTAAATAAAAGAGAAATTCAGCCTCTAAACCATGTCTTTATCTTCCCATTTTCTAACCTCATTATCTATGCAGGATTCTGAGTGGGCGGGGCTATGATAATGAGGCTCTGTGCTGATTGGCTGCCTGAATGACGCGATACACCGCTACGAAAAAATAGAGGAAGCTCCGGCCGGCGGAGTTACACCGTGTCAGTGCATGCGAGGTGAGCGAGCATCAGCGACAAAATCAATTCCATTGCTTTATTTTCTATTGGACTGTCCTAACTGGTGTCACTGCGCGCCGTTTTGAGCTGAACATTTGTCAGACGCCCTGCTTCTATTCTCTTCCTGTTGCTCGCGTTGAAAGCCGGTGGAAAGCGCTGCAGGAAACAGTCATGGATGAGGAACGGCTGATCCAGTTAGTTGAAATGAGAAATTATCTCTATGATTCCTCCTCATTTCACTACAGTGCGACGCGATAGTCGGACACTCGCATGCAGTTAGGACACGGTGTTTAGTTGTGGGCGTGGTTTGCATTTTGGTTACGTAACGACGGTAGCAGAATCTGAACGGCTCGTAGATCCACATCACATTGGACGGCTCATCCGGGCGGCTGTACAGACACTGCAGAATTTGGTTGCTTTCCTCCTTCTCTGAGTTGGCAGGCTGAGGGGAGACCACTTTATATATGTGAAAGCAAGAAAAAATGTGTTTTTTCATAATAGGTCCCCTTTAAACAACGCTGAGCATGTGAGAACTTTTGACTGGTCTCCTGTTAGAATACGTATTGGGAAACAAACAGGGTGACCTTGGTGAGGTAGCAGCTCAGCACGGTGTTGTGGTCCAGTTCACACATCTCCACGTGGGCCTCCAGCGAGGCCGGACCCTCCACTGCTGTCACCAGGAGCAGGGTTCCAGTCTGGGGCCCCGTGCGCTGCACGCTGAAGTGACCCTGTCCTCGACCCCGGAACAGGCCAAACCGGAGAGAGTTCCCCGACAGACGAGCTGCCGACACCCGGAGGAGGATGCGGGGGACTGTCACGTTGGAAACCACAGCAAGGAAGTGAAAACTGATGCCGTTTGCGGCCCGGGTGCAGGTTCTGTCTCCCAGCAGACAAGGGCTTTTCTCACAGCGCCTGAAGAAGCACAAAAAGTTAGTCAATCATAGCAAATATCTGATTTGCGTAGTTTTTACTTTTGTTATATGTGGTTTACTACGGAATAATATTTGGGCCATGCAAGAGAAAAAAGATTTGAGAGTGGAAGATTTTTTTTTATTGTGCACTTTGAGGAAAAAAGTCGTAATGTCGAGGAAAAAGTCGAAACGTCGAGATTAATGTTGAAATACAATTTCGAGAAAAAAGTTGAAATTTTGTGTATAAAGTCGAAATTTCGCCTTTTTTCTCAACATTTCAACTTTATTCACGAAATTTCGACTTTTTTCTCAACATTTCGACTTTTTTCTTGAAATTCTACTTCAACATTAATCTCGACTTTTCGACTTTTTTCTCAACATTTCAACTTTTTTCTAAAAGTGCATAATAAAAAAAAAAATCTTCCTCCTGTAAAATATTATTTTTATTTTTCTCCTGCCTGGCCCTAACACTCTTCCGTCGTTTACCCTTGGAGCAGGGTGCTGTGTTTTTACCTCTGCTCTGCAAAGAGGGATTACTATATGAATGATTTTGAATTAAGTTAATATACTAGTGTTATTTTTAAATAGTACCAGGAAAAATGGCACCTGCCAGTCTTTTAGATACTGTAAAAAAAAAAAAATAAATAAATACATATAAGTTTATTTAATGTCTTGTTATCAACTAATTCAGTAACAATTAATTATTCCTGATGATTTTGGTAGTTAATAAGCCTGATTTTTATTTTAATACTGGTGAGTGACCAGAGGGCTGTTTCACGAAAGTAGGATTAAGAAATCCAGAATAACAGATAAATCCAGGTTTGACATAGCGCCATCAGTTAATCCTGACTTCACCTGTTTCACAAAGGCCACACCAGACTTAAGAGGTGCAGCTTTGTAAATCCAGGTGGAAGTAATCCAGGTAAATGTACGTCCACAGATTTCTTCAAAAGACCAGGAGATCGATCACACATTCACTGATTCTACAATAGATCAATTGTGTGCGCCATGCTTCTCACCAAATGAGCAACATCTTTTGATGGAGGTTTATGAAGAGCACATATAAAGAAAGGAGTGACAAAGTGAATGGCGAGAAATAGCGGATTGCCTGAATGCGTAAATAGCCTAGCTCACATTTTCTAACCTCTTCTCTTAACAGAAAATGTTATAATCATATCATTTAAGGATTTACTTGACATTTCCTCAAATTAAAACTTTAAACTTATAAATGAATGGTGGAAGTTTATAATGTAAAGCAGATTAATTAATTTTGGGTTGAGCAGGCACCGCTTACAGAGCCCTAGTGCAGGCAGCGCAGGTTTGAATCCTGGCCTATTGCTTTTTCCTGTGCGTGTTCCCCCATCTCTCTATACCCATTTCCTGTCCTTACCTTACCACCACCAAAAATAAATTAATGTTACCCTTTTTTGTTCCACATCATATCAATATTGATCCAGAACGAACATGACTGGACCAAAGAGGACTTGGCCACAGGTCAAGATTACATATAAGAACATTTTGCAGACTGGTAAGTATCTGGAACAAATGACTACAATGTACAAATGACTTGTACTGACTTAAAAGGAGCCTGCTCACTTATTTCATCCCGTAATTATTTTAACTGTTAAAACAAAGGCTCTTGTGTCTGGCACAGGGGGTGGTCCACCGGCTGGCCCTTGATATAAATAAAAGGAGGCCAGGGGCCTGTACTACGAAGCAAGTTCAACATACCCAGGATATCTTTTCCTTATCCAGATTCACTAACCCGGACAATTGCAATCACGCTAAGCGGTCACACGACGGTGGTTATCAACTCGGTATATCAACCCAGGTTTCTCCAATCTGGATATGAGCGCGTGCACATAAAAGGGGCGGTGTTTTCAGCGCATGACCAATCGCAAGCATGGAGAAGTCCGCTGTCAGAGCCGCTTATTTCAGTAGCGAAGAGCAAACAATAATTTTACGGAAATATGATGAGTATAGGCATATAATACAGGCAAAAAGCAACACAGTTGCAGCTGCAAAATGCAGGAAAGACAGCTGGCAAAAGATCGCTGACTGTATAAATGCTTAAATTCATAGGGATATAAACATATATTTGAATATTCTGGGAATCTTAATCTTAAACTGTAAACCATGATCAGCAATATTAAAATAATAAAAGGCTTGCAATATTTCAGTTGATTTGTAATGAATCCAGAATGTATGACATTTTTTTTGTTTTTGTGTTTGCATTACAGAAAATCACAATATTCTAATTTTCTGAGACAGTCTGTATATATTGGTTCTATAACTATTGTTGTTGACCGATAACTTGTGCTGATGCTGTACCAAAGAATTGTTTTTTTTTATTTATTTTATTTAATTTTTTATTTTTTCAGGAGGGGGGTATTTAGTATTTTAAAGTGACTTCTCAGAATGTTCGAGGGACGAAATTGAAAATCCCTTTTTTGCTATCCCCTTACAAATGCATCTTCTTTTTCATTTCTTCTTGATTTATTTATTTAATTGGTATTAGTTTTGGATTGACTGTACATCGGATTTTGGGTGATGATTTGTTTTATTTATTCATTGATTGATTTATTTTTTATTTTCTCCTCCACCTCTTTTTTCTTTTTTTCCTTTTTTTTTGGATCGTTCATACAGGTACTCATCAGGGAAAGCAAAGGGGTTTTGGTGGTCCCTGAATACGCGTTCTCTTCGGAGGGATCCTCTCACGATCCGCGCACCAAGCTCCACTGGATTCTCTTCGAAAGGGCATGTCATTTTCCAAGAGAGCTGATTGGTCAGTGGGCGGTGCTTTTACACCCGGCGATCTGTATCTCGAACATAACCTGCTCCGGAGCAGGTTAGCGGTTCAGCATAAGTTACCATGGCGATGTACCCCGGTGAGAAGTGAACCACCGTCGTAGTCCTGAAAACCCAGGGTTAAACCTGAAGTTACCTCGCTAACCCCAAATCCCGCTTCGTAGTACAGGCCCCAGGTTTAGAAGGGATCCAAGGAGGGACAGTCACTGACTGTGTCCCCCCCCCCCCCCCCCCCCCATGGGACCACTTGTGAAATGTCTGAGCCCAACACAGATCATCTGCGTAACAGTGAAGGCTCCACTTGGTGCAGTGCTGAATTTGGAGACGCAGTGGTCTGCACAGGTAGCAGATGGCATCCTTAGAAAAGCAGTAGCGCTCGTGAAGATAATTGTCAGGAAAAGCCAAGAAGCCCCTCTCAATATAAGTGCTTCATCATTGACAACGTCATTCAAATATGGGCAAAAATTTGACAATTTTTAACTAAGCCTGGTTGTAACAGCACATGGAAATGCATGTGCTACTGCTTTTGTGAAACTTAATCCAGGTTTAATTCAGCCAGGATAACCGGAATATCCCAGTTTAACCTGCTATCCTGGTTTTGTGGTAAACTCAGACTAGTTTATTTTACTTTCACTTTTAGTACTTTTTTTTTATGTTGGAAATAGTGTAAATGAGTGAGTTTGACTCTGGAGCTTTCAAGGACTAAGATGAAGCTGACAGTTCATGAAGACATGAGGCCAAACAAGTCTGTATATTTTAGCACTTCCTAGTGGCCATGTGGTTAAACATATAGATGCCATTATAAATGAGTCTATAAAATATTTGCCTCTGAAATTTGATTGGCTGTTCAACACCCATTTAAAAAAACATTTAAGATTTTTTTTGCTGGCTCAACTGGCCTTTATTCCAGGTGTAGATAGGAAGGGGGAAGAGAGAGAGAGAATGGGGGTGACATGCAGTAAAGGGACCAGGCTGGGACTCAAACATGCAACTTCTGCAGGACTGTAGCCTCAGTACATGGGCCGCTTGCTTTAACCACTGTGCCACCCAGCAGCCCAAAACTGCCATTTTGAAACATTTGCCAATTAGATTTTTACCTACCTATAATTTATACCTAGCATTAGTCAAATACCAACTTTATTTTTTAGTACTGCATGAGACAAAATTATATGCAACCATAAATTTATTCAGCAATGTTGTTGAGCTAAAGGGTGGCGATACAAACTGGGCCCATGTCGATCAAAGAAGGGGATAAAGAAAGCATGTCAATAAGCAAAAAGAAAAGAGGAAACGCAAGAGACTAGTGATGAGAGTAGGAACTTTAAATGTTGGGACTATGACGGGAAAAGCTGGAGAGTTGGGTGACATGATGCAGAGGAGGAAGGTGGAGTTTAGGGTCCAAGCTGTTTTACGATGGTGTAGATGGGAACATGAATGGAGTTGGAGTTATCTTGAAGGAAAAGCTTGTTAGGAATGTTCTGGTGGTGAAAAGAATGTTACATTTATAAGTCTAAAGCTAGAAATTGAAGGTGTGATGTTTAATGTCAGTAGTTGTGATACACAGGCGGGATGTGAGTTGGAAGAGAAGGGGGAAATCTGGAGTGAAGTAGATGACGTGATGGAGTGAATCTCCAGAGAGGAAAGAGTGTTGGAGAATGCAACAGAGGTGATTAGGAAGTGATGGGATGGCTTGGTATCTAAGATGGGGTCATAAAAGCACAGATGATGTTAGATTTTGCTTAAAGGATGGGAATAGCTGTAGGGAACACTTTCTTCCAGAAGTGAGACAGGTAAGAGAATACTTGGTGTGTCATCTGGAAGGAAAGTAGAAAAGGAGACTTGGTGGTAAAATGAGGAAGTGCAGGAGCGTGGACAGAGAATGAGTTTCATTACGAACAGCACACATGTACTATACATAAGAATATACGTACAAAAGTACTATAT
Source organism: Cololabis saira (assembly GCF_033807715.1). Taxonomy (NCBI): domain Eukaryota; kingdom Metazoa; phylum Chordata; class Actinopteri; order Beloniformes; family Belonidae; genus Cololabis; species Cololabis saira. The sequence continues at coordinate 42,330,426 of NC_084591.1, read as the reverse complement.
TCTCTTACATGGGAGAAGACTTGATGTATGTGACGTTTTTCATTTGAGGACACTTCACTTTCATGCACTGGAAACCTCCGAAGGTGTTCACACAAATATGGTCTGTGTTGCAATCGTGCATCCGGTTTTCACACTCATCAATGTCTGGATATCAAAAGTGAGAGGTGAGAATTACTAACACAAATTCCCACATTTCTCTCTCTAACAAATAATTGATTATGTCTTGGATGCCGTGTGAGCTCTCACCAGTGCAGCTGCGAGCGTCTCGTGCCAGGTTGTATCCGGGTGGACAGATGCAGCGGAAGCTGCCGGGTGTGTTTACACACTGATCCATACAGAGCTGGCCAGGCTGATCCCGTTGGAAAAGATGACATTCATCGATATCTGAAACAGGAATGGATCTGTAGTGGTCATAAGTGGTTGTCTAATTAAGTGTTATAATCCAATGTGTAAATATATAATACAAATATTCAATTATTTTCAGTTTTACTTATGTAGCATATTTAACAATATACAGTGTCTCTAGGTGCAGAGACCCATGAGTAAAAAAATTAAAGAAACAAGGCCAAATAAAAAACTTTTAATCACATGCATATTTCTTGGCCACTTTCTTCAAGATGTATTAAGAACTTAAAATAAACCTAGATAGAATAGAATCCCAATTAAGTCATTGCAAACATGCGATGGGGGAATGTCTTAAAAAGTTAAGTATGTGCTTGGTTTTAAAGGAAGTAAAACTAAAATACTACACAACACTAAATACTGAATCTCCCTTGAATAGTCATTTTGTTTTGATATTGTGTGCATATTGTCCAGAGATTGATTACAATTTTTTTTCTAAGGCCAATTAATCAGTCTACCTCTAATACTCTATTTAAAGTATTTTTATCAAGAAAATATGAATGGTAATTTAAACTCTGATAAAACAGCAAAACTAATGATTGTTAAGACTTTTCCACAGCACATTACATACAGTATATTTGTATATATAGTACATACATATACAACCCCGATTCCAAAAACATTGGGACGTGTAAAGCATCAAATGTGAATAAAAGCAGAATGCAATGAGTTGCAAATCTCAAACCCAAATTTTATTGCCATTGGATTGTGAACATCAGATGTTGAACCGACACATCTTGAGAAAGTTGAAGCAGGACCAACAAAAGGTTGAAAAGTAATTTCACAAATCAACAACAACTGGAGGAGGATTTAACGGCTGATTTGGTTAATTGGCAGCAGATCAGCAACATGACTAGTTATAAAAGGAGCATTTCAGAGAGGAAGAACCTCCCTGATGTAAAGAGGTTTAGCAATCTCTGACAAACTGTCAAAAAAAAACCCCACTATAAAGACTGTGTAGAACACTTTTAGGAAATACCACTCAATGCGAAATATCAAATAGCTTTTAGATCCCACCTTCTACATCGTATAATATCATCAAAATATAGAGAGAATCGGGATGGTCCTCTGTGCGCGAGGGACAAGGCCGAAGATTAAAACTGTTATCTTTGGGCCCTCAGGCACCACTGCATTAATAACAAACATTATTCTCTACTGGAATCACTGCATGGACTTAGGAACACGTCCAGAGATAACTGTCTGTGAACACAGTACGCTGTGCAATCCACTAATACAGTTTAGTGCTCTATCATGCAACGAGGAAGCCATATGTGAACATAATCTAGAACACAACCCGTGGCTCCAGAGCCGCATGCGGCTCTTTACCGCCACCCTAGTGGCTCCCTTTTTTTTCCTTTTTTTATTTTTTTTCCTTTTTTCTTCTTTTTTTCCTTTTTTCTCTTTTTTCTTTTTTTTCTTTCTTTTTTTCTTTCTTTTCTCTCTTTTTCTTCCTTTTTCCTTTCCTTTTTAATCTCGACATTTCTACTTTTTTTCTCGACATTTCAACTTTTTTTCTCAACATTTCGACTTTTTTCTCGAGATTGTACTTCAACATTAATCTCAACATTTCAACTTTTTTCTCGAAATTTTGACTTTTTTCTCGACATTTCAACTTTTTTCTTGAAGTGCATAATGAACAAAAAAATATTCCCCCAGTTATAGCTAATATAGATAAATGCAGCATGTGTTGCCTTCATTCTAAGGCTTATACAAGACTTTTTATTTTTTGCGGCTCCAGACATATTTGTTTTTTGTGTTTTTGGTCCAATATGGCTCTTTCAACATTTTGGGTTGCCGACCCCTGGTCTAGAAACACCACTGTCTTCTCTGGACCAAAGCTTGTTTGAAATGGTCTGTGGCAAAATGGAAAACTGCTGTGGTCAGATGAATCAACATTTGAAAATTCTTTTTGGAAACTATGGACAGTGTCCTGTGGACGACAGAAGGGAGTTCTGGTCCAGCTTGTTCTTAGTTCTAAAGTCTGCATCTATGACATGTGCAGCTTACACATCTGGAAAGACACCATGAATCCTGACAAGTTTATAGAGATTTTAGACCACCATATACTCCCATCCAGACAATGTCTCCTTCAGAGAGGGCCTTACAGTATATATTTCAGCAAGACAATGCTGAACCACAAACCACAACAGCATGGCTGCAAAGAAGCAGAGTCCAGGCTCAGAACTGGCCTGCCTGCAGTCACACCTTTTTTACCAAGAGAAAACATTTGGCACATAGTGAAACAAAAAAATCCAGCATCCGAAAAACCAGAAAAGAAGACTTAGGACCGTTGAGAAGCAAGACTAGCATCAAACCTCTCCTCTCCTTAAAAGAAGATGGGATGCTACACAATGGTAAACATTGCCCTGGTCAACTTTTTTGAGATGTGTTGCTGCCATCAAATTAAAAATTAGAAAATATTTTCCATGAAATTAAAAAATATCTTAGTTCCAAAATCTAAACATGTTGTTTTTGTTCTATTGGAAATAAAATATGGGTTATGACATCCACAAATCATTGCATTCTGTTTTTATTTAAATTTCTGTGTGTGTGTATATATATATATATATATATATATATATATATATATATATGTATATATATATATATATATATGTATACAGATTTCTTACCTGTGCAGATGTTGCGGTCTGACATGCTGAAGCCCACATCACAAGTGCATTGCTTAGAGCCTCGGAAATATGAGCAGTGAGCCGTGGAGGAAGAGGAGGGAGACGGTTGTGTGGGAGATAAAGCTGAATATGAAGACAGTGAGGATGCCAAGGGGGAGAAGTGTGCTGATGCTAATAAGGCAGCAGAAGTGGGGGATGAGGATGAAGCTCTTGAGTTGGCAGTGATGTGGCCTGAAAGACATATAGATATATACAGGTTATTTATCTATATAGTATATGTGTGTATATGTATGCAATGTTGAAGGACTTGAAGGTTGTCCAGTAGTATCACTCACGTCTGCACAGAGCCTGCTCGCCGCTCCATTTCAAAGACTCCAGACAGATCTGGGTGCGTGACCCAATCAGTTCATATCCTGGTTTGCACACGAAGTGAACTTCATGTCCAACATCAAACACTCTGCCCAATCTGCGCCCGTGATCTGGGGTTTCAGGTTTAGGACAAGATGCTAAAAGCAGACAGGGACAGTTTAATTTACATTCTGACACGAGGTTTATCCACATGAGAAACTTTTGCTTATTTGTCATGCTTTATGATGTGATCTAGATCAGACTTATTATTCCTTCTATTTTATCAAAAAAATGATTTTATCAACTTTGAACTCAACAGTTGACATGAGTGAGGCTTTTGTCATTTTCCTATCCAATATCAATATTTTTCTCAAGATTTACAACTGAGAATCTTCCTGGCGTCTTTGTTTTCTAAAGGCCTCATTTTTCCTCAGAGACATACAGCAACAAAATAAATTCCTCCCTTACCATTTTGGTGAATATTGAAAATAACCATGGTGCTGTTGTGAAGAGCAATTATCTTCTTCCTGAGGTAACGCAGGCCTTCCTGGTACGACGTCTCATGTACCCCCAACATCTTCTCCACAAGTCGCAATGAGTTCAACAGCTCGTGAGTAGATGGACAATCCTGTGGACACAACAAGAACATGTTAGAAAACTAATGATGCTGCTACCTGACTGCAGCACAGATGATCTTGTCCCATGCTAACTACAGCATTTTAGCTGCTAAAAAGAGAAAAAGAAAACAAAAACGTATACTTGACCATGTGATCTGACTCTACAACTACTTTGATACGACAGTGAACAGTTCAGTTTGGTTTTTTTCAACAGTTTGCATGGCAGCAGTGTAAGGGCTTTGTAACGCAGTTTTTCAGAAACAATTCCTTCTAAAACCTTCAACACTATTCAACTTCAGCATTATCGGAACTAAAATTATATGTTTCTAAACTGAGTAGTATGTTAAAAACAAAGTTAATTCACAGTTCAGAATAATGAGCTAAAATAAAGGTCAAAAATGTCCTCATGGAATCAAAGTTTGACGTCAATAAGCTATTTCTAAAGGAAATAGAAGCCCATAGAAAGTCCTAACTGAATGCATACTTGTCACTGGTTTCTGATGGGAGATTGTTACATGAAGGCAAGGTTTTTCAGTTTATATTCTGCTGACAGCTGAAATACAGGACAACACAAAGTCCCAGGCACAGCATTTACATCTGGGTCTTGTTTTGCTACTCAGACGATTTCTATGAGTTTCAGAGAAATTCTTTTGACTGGACAAGTAAAACCGCAAAGGAGCAGAAAACATTTTGGGCTGATCATCAGTACTGACCATCAACCATCAATCACACACCAATAAGAACTTTGAGAACAGTTGCATTAAGCCAAAGATACTGAAGTAAATGGAGAAAAAAGGGATACATTTGATCTGTAACATCTGCCAAATGTTGTTGTAACTCAGTTATTCATCATTTTTTTTATTTTTTTTATTTATATATCATTTCTAAATTTAATTTAAGACAAGTTTGGATTGGAATTACTTCCAGCTTTTTATTTTGTTTATTTCTGACTTATCTATTTTATATCATATATAAATCTTCTATAGACAAACATGGAAGCTAAAATTTAGTAGCTACACATCACTTGACAAGATGCAAAGGTGCTACATGAATAAAAATGTACTTACGTATCATACAGCCCTCGTTATGCAATGCTTTGAGAAATTTAAATGGATGAATTAAGTTTGAAGAAACTTGTGCATCTATCCATCCATCCATTATCTATAGGCTACTCCATGATTTCTTGGCGTCCAAAGTTTTAACCAGGATGGACATATGTTACAAGAGTTTAATGCCAAAACTTTCCACTTCTGAGATTTTATTTCATTTTTCCATTTCTGAAGACGCAAAGAGGGGAACGTAAAAACAAATCAAGGTCAAAAGAACGCATACTTACCTGAATAGAAGATACAGCAATGTGATAAAGACTCGGCATGAGCATAATGATCCCAATGGTCTTCATATTTGACAAAACTTCTATCCTAATCCAGATAAACTTGCTCCTTATGACTTCTTTGCTTCACTTGCTCAGTTCTGTGGCTCCAGCTCCTGTGCAGCTTCTCTGATTCTGCTGTCTCTTTTTGAGGGTTCTTGCAAAACTTGTTCTTGCCTTCAAGACCTTTTTATACCCACCGCCAGGTCGTTAAGATATTTAAGATTTGAATAATGGAAGAAGAGGAGGAAAAGGGAGAGTTCCACATCTGGAATATGCTCTAAATTTCTTTCAACCTCAAATTATAATAAGAGGTCAGCTCCCAGTAGTACTCTTTAATCAGTATCAACAAAACAATGAAGCTGTGTTTCACTGACTATTATAATTTCCCTTCCCAACTCAGGAATGCCAATTGAGCTCTATTTACACTAGATATAAAGTGTCCCTTTAATTTTAAAACCTTGCATTTTCTGTCTTCCAGTGTAATCTATTGTACATCCTTCATGGCCAGACAGTTTATGTCAGTCGTGGGTGATACCCCCCTTCTACTATGCAAGAAGGAAATTATAGAAAAGACCCCCAAAAGGTGCTTGGAATACAAGCTTTGACAGATTAAAACTTAAAATAGCTAGTTTTATGTTTTTCATAAAATAAAAAGTACAAATGGATAAACAGTATTCCATCATAATTACAATACAAATACTTGAAAATCTTAACCAGAAAAGTGCATTCCTCTATTATGCTGTTGGTCTTTTAGTGTTCTGAAGGTATTCCCCAAAATCAACTGTTCCTTGCACTGAGATGATCAACCCCATCTGATTGAGCCTTTATTGATTTTATTTAGGCTTTAAATTGGTCGTATGAGCTGTTAAATTAATCCTGCATTGATGAGAAGAAACAGCTTTTTTTTGACGATCTAATCCCCACCCTCATCAAATGCTTGATTGATTCAGCTTTTGAAAATGTTTTTGAAACATTACACTTTAAATTGTATTAATTTTTTTTTAATCTCAGACAGAACCAGAACCACCCCAAATAAAACTAAGGCAAGACAAGGCACGTTTATTTATAAAAACCAGAACCAAAATGTGGATTATGTGTTACATACTAATAGAACTCCGGTGATTTCAATAATATGGGGTAGTGGTATAGTGGTAATAGTGGTAGTCTAGTGGCTACAGAGGGCTTGGGTCTGGAGGACCAGGTTCAAGCCCTGGAAAGGCAACCAAGATGAATCACCCTTGGCCCTTGAGCAAGGCCTTAACCCTAATTGCTCCCTGGGCAAAATGGTGTGTTTGTTCCCTTAGATGCAAGTCGCTTTGGATGAAAGCATCTGCTATATGAGTGGTAGTAGTAATACGTGAAGCTAACACCTTCATATTAAGACCATATAACATTGTAGAATGTTGGTGAAAACCAGTCGGAGTATTTTGGAACTTTACATGTTGAATTCATGACATTTAGTTAAAATACCGTATGTTCATATAATTTCATATTGGATGTGCTCTTAAAATTGAGCACAAGTTAAAAAATGAATGCTCTAATTTTATGACTGAAGGCTTGAGAAAATTCACGTCTAAAGACTGTTAAAAACAATTTCAGGGGGGAGATTATCTCTATAAGTTTAAAAATGTAAACTTGCCACAGTTGAACCTGACATTTTATGTATGATGATTTGAAATGTACATAAGTGATTAAGTCATTTTTATTTGTTTTATCTGCACAATATGTGTAGACTGTTTTTTTGAGACCCTTCGATTGAATGAGTGAAGTCTTCACAAGTGACGGCGAGCCAGACCTGCGGACGACGCTTTGAAGATTCCTGTTAGTAGACTGGCCAGCTGCTGAAGGAACTGACAGTGAGATCATCTTGAAACTCTCAGGATTTCCCAGCTAAGGAAGTACACCTACACTTATACCTACCCGGGTACTGTACATAAGAGACACGGAACAGCACAGGAAACCGCAAAAGGAAAATTACCAGTACAGTAAGAACTGAACAAGGGTTAGAAGGAAATTATTCCTTATTTTATTTTATTTTATTTTATTTTATTTTGGGTTCTTTTTTTGTCACTGTAATTGTGATAATAATATATATATATTTGGTGTGTTTGTTATGGCAATAAACTTGTCAGTTGTTTACTACAACCACATTCTTTCTTGCTCCTCAGAATCTAGGTCTTATATATCTTATATATCATATACCCTTTTGCAGTTTTCTGAGTACAAGTAGCCTACTATGAACAGTTCTGGTGTTTTTTTCCCGAAAAGTTCAACTCCCATTCAGCATCGCAGCTTTCCACCCTGCATTTTCAAAAGGAAATGTAATCTTTTGTAGTTACTCTTTTGAATGCCTCGGATCACATGTAAAGTGTAAGCATATAGAAAACACATGTAGGGGAAAGAAGTGAGGCATTAGTGATTGGATGAGGTAAGGGGCCATGTGGATAAAACAGTTGATCAGTCTGATGAGACTGAGCTCTGAATATTTCCGGAGTGGTTTTTAGGGAAATGAGCCATTGATTGATCTGGGATCAAACTGAAGATTTTCAGAGTGGCAAACTCCTTTCATACATCACCTGTGGGTGCCACATGTGCATGCATGGTGTCTGTGAGTGGCTGCTGTGTTTGGAGTAGCAGAGGACATAAGCCAGTCATACATTTAATGAAATGAGTGCCAAGAAAAGCGTGTTGTGATTTTGTGTTGTGGGAAATTGTGGGACGATTACCTGATTTGATCTATATTGTGGGGAATTAACTGAGTGAAAGTCTATTAGAGATTACCGCATTCACTTAGTGTTGAACCCAGGAGAACAGGAAAAGTGTATTGGGTTGGTAGTAAAGGTTATGGCAAAAGTGTGTCAAAAGTATTCACATTCATTACTCAGGTAGAAGTATAGATACTAGAGTTAAAAATACTCCTGTAGAAGTTGAAGTATCAACTCAAGTTTTTACTCAAGTAGAAGTATAAAAGTACTGGAGTCAAAACTACTTAAAGTATAAAAGTAAAAGTAATGTAAGGGGGGAAAAAGCCATTAAGGACAAAAGCCATTGAAAATGAATGCATCTTAGTATAATGCAAATATATTAAAGAACCATATATGTGTACTATTGAGCATTAACATGTGTTTCAGAGAGCAGCAGATATGATGACTAGTTGCCTATAAGTATTGTAATGGTGCAAAAAGTCAAACTTCAGAGGCATGTTATCATTTATCCTAACCTTTATTGGAATGTACATCCAAGTTTAGTTGCAGGAATCTGAGGGAACGGATGTAAGAACAAAACTGGACAAGAACATCTGAAACAACCACAACCAAATTCACTCTATCCGGATGGAGCAATTTAACTGGATAGTTTTTTTTTAAAGGCCGAAATGAAATAGAGTAACGAGGCTGTTTTTAAAATGTAAGGAGTAAAAAGTACAGATAATTGTGTGAAAATGTAAGGAGTAAAAGTAAAAAGTCGTCTGAAAATAATTACTCCAGTGAAGTATAGATAACCAAAATTTCTACTTAAGTAAGGTAACAAAGTATTTGTACTTCGTTACTTGACACCTCTGCCCAAAGGGAAATGTGTTAATTATATGTCTGGATGGTAAGCATACATCTGCTCTAGGCAAGTTACCTAATCACCCCAAACTAGATTTTTGTGTTAGAAGGATATCTGGTAAGTTGTCTTAAGAAGGTTGAAGGTGTTGGAAATCCAGACACATAAAACATTGATAGGATTGTGAGTACAACTAACCATAAGACTTTTTGTAGCACATCTTAGTGAGTAATTATGACCTTTACTCTCATATTGCTTCCTCAAACCACATGGAAGTTGATTGAGAGGCAGATGGTATAGAAAGAGAGAAAGAAAGAAGAAATTAAAAATAGCTTACAGACTGTAGAAACCGACGAGAATTTCCGGGACATTAAGCACCAGTAAAATTAAAATGCAGAGTTTGATGGATAATGTACCAGTAGCCAAACATGCATATGAAATATGGGAAGATAAAGGTAGGCCCAGATTGAGCAATGTGGTTAAACAAAAGAAGGAAGTTATATGTGTCCTCGTTATTGAATTATGATAATGGTTAACACTAAATTAGAAAAGGGGCGTGAGACAGAGTTTATGGCAGTGCAGCAGCAAAATGGTGCAGGAGGACACAACAGTGGAGAAATTGTAAACAAGCAGTAAATAATGCAGTGAGAGCTCCCCCACCTTATGCTCAGACTGAACTTTTTGCACCCATTTTGGAGTCTAATGGACATAACCCTTTCATATACTTACAACAGGACCTGGTTGAACATAGACCCTGTTCAATCTCAGTCTAAGACAGTGATGAAGTATTTATAAGTTGGTTAAAAAAACATGGAAACTAAAAAAATGAAACTTCTGGTGCATGTTAATCAGATGCTAGACACAGCACAACCAGAATCTTTCTTTTGTTCATTTACGTGGCCTTGTAAATAACAGAGTAAACTGAACTGGCCCTCATACAGCAAATTAGTTCAAGAATTGCAGGGGTGCTGTGGCTCTGTACCAGCTTTTCATGGGGAATAATCCTCAGAACTACTTCTCAGGGACTGTGGATCTGCTTAACATCATCATCACAACTCCTATGACTACCGCTGAATCTGAGACATCCTTCTCAACACTGAAGACAATCAAGACCTTTCTCCGGAACACATATCTATCTATCAAGTATCATCTTGATGCATTGGCCATGCTCTCTCTGGAGAAGAAACTTGGCAAAAATATCCTTGGCTTGCTATAGACAAATTATAGTCACATAACAGTGGCACTCACCTGTCACTCATGCATTATAAGAAAAAGTAAATAAAAAAGTTTATTCGTATTGCAACTTTCACAGACATAAGTCACAAAGTGCTTCACAAAAGAACAATAAAAATACACATACAATAAACTGAAAATACAATGATGATAATTATGATTGTCATAAAAACAACCCATATTCTGCCGTAGTTAAAATGCTTAGAGTAACAATTGGGTTTTGAGATTACTCTTAAAAGCATCAGCAGAGTTCAAGGAACATAGGGAGAGGGGAAGCCAATGGAGGGCTGTGTGATTCGGGATAATATGAGCCCTTCGGTTGGTGTCAGACAACAATCTTGCAGCAGAATTTTGAACTTGCAGCAAACAGGATAGCTCTTTTATTTCAGATAAGAACACAAACTGTTACAATAGTCTAAACAAGAAATCACAAGGGCATGGATAACCAGCTCCAGATCAACTTTTGATGAAATACTCCTGAGTTTGGAGATATTTCTCAATTGGAAGAAACAATTTAGAATGATGCCCTCATGACAAATCCTTATCAAAGATAACACCAAGATTTCTGAGGCTTGATTTAGTGCTCAAACTCAATTAATCAAAGTACTGGTTGATCCCTGGAATGGCATCATCAGGGGCAATTACCAGCGCCTGAGTTTTATACCGTATTTATAGTTATAGTTTTCCACAGTAACATAATTGTCTCAAACCATCCCACCATTTTCACAGGAGGGGGCAGACGAGCACAACAAACTACAAGAACAATGGAGAACAATGATGGTTAAGAGATACTTGTAATTAATAAGTGAGAAAGAAAAGAGAAGGAGGGTTAATGAGCACCGCTCAGTGGATCATGTTGGAGTCCCCCTACAGCGTACTGTAGCTCTATAGCAGCATATTTAGGATGAAGCTCTGTTGAAGACAAACTGTTTTAGTCTTGTCCTGTAGCTGCAAAAACTCAAAATCTTACCAGGAATATTTGTCTTATTTCTAGTTAAAATATCTAATTTTTAGTCAAAAAATGTCATTACACTTAAAACATGAGTCATTACCAGAAAAAATAATATTTGATAATTTTCACCTGTTTCAAGTAAATTTTCACTGGAAATAAGTAGAAAAATCTGCCAGTGGGACAAGATTTATCTTCTCATTACAAGCAAAAAAATCTTGTTCCACTGGCATTCTATTCTATTCTATTCTATTCTATTCTATTCTATTCTATTCTATTCTATTCTATTCTATTCTATTCTATTATATTCTATTCTATGTGCAGTGTCCTTGAGTGCCAGAAAGGCACTAATAAATAAAATGTATTAGATTCAAATCAAACAAAAACTTCCCTCGCCCAAGAAAACACAAGAAAACAGACTTTCAAAATGGAGACTGTTAATCGAACCCGAAACCGTAATAGCTTTGAAATGATCATCTGATCATAACTAAAATATGAGTGGATAATAATTACTTGAGAAGCTGATGTTAGCTACAATGTTACGCTTATAAATCTATATTAAAGAATATGTTTATAACTGAAATTGTCAATGCATATAAATATACATAAAAAAATGTATCTACTAATGTTAAAACACTCATTTACAAGCGATGGATTGTTTACCAACTCTTAACGAATTCTCAAATACTTTTTACTTCTGTGCAAATACATAGTAATAATGTGCAGAATTTGAACATTGAACTTTTCGGTTATTAAAGTGACTGTTTCAAACTATTTCATGACTGGGTATTTGTATATCTCATATTTAAAATTTCTATAAGACTGAGGGGTGAAAAGAATAACTTTTTCTTTTAAAAGTCGGTCATCACTCAGGGCCAAATCAGGCTGCAGAACAAAAAGAGAGAAAGGTGTTTGTAATCATCAGCAATAAATGATTGACTTCTGATAACATCTCCACAAATGTTTATTTGTAAAGAACATTATGTGCTGAACGTTTTGAAAGAGAATAGAGTATTTAGGCTACAGAAAGTGACAAGGACAAATATGAATGGGGAAGGATCTGAGGGCCTGTACACCCAATAATCACTATGAAAGAGCCCTTTCACAAGTAATTTAAGCAACATCCATAATGCATTTACTCTAGGAGAGAGAGAGAGGGAGGGAGAGAGAGGGAGGGAGAGAGAGAAGAGACAGCAGTCCACTTGTTGTTGCTAATTGTGTTCCCTCAATCGTGCTGGGTGAATATGGTGATGGTGGGGTGAGGGGATTAAAGGGAGGGCTGGAATTCCCTGTGTAAAGAACTTGTTTGGGAAGTGTGTTGTCACGGTCGGTGACCTAGAAATATTGCCTCAGAATCCAAGAGAGGAAGAAATTAGGGACAATAAATCTCTTATCCTGTCTGTACAACACATGTCCATCATCTGACAAAGCAGTTTATGGAGACAGAAGAATAACCAAAACCCAGCCAAGTCAGGGCTGAAGGCTCACCGGGAGTTCCCCATAGATAGATAGATAGATAGATAGATAGATAAGTACAATAGAATAAGATGTCGATAGATAAACGATAAGATAGATAAGATAAACGCAGGACTGCGCGTTTACATACAGTCACTAACCCTTTTAAAACCCGAATATTAGCAATAACCCGGTTTTGCACGGCCATGTAAACACCAATAACCCTTTTAAAAACCTGAATATGACCCCTGGGTTACTCCTTTTAAAACCCGAATATTCGGTCATATAAACGCCTAACGGAATATCCCCATCAAACGGAAAATGAATTTGAAAAGTTGCGCGAAGCAGCATTTGTTTTGAATTTGGATTCAGGAAGAAGAAGCGGAAATGACAGGAATTGCGTCATGATGTTCTCTGCGCGTCGCTGGTTTAATCCAGATATCCCAAATGATTAATTACCATGTAAACGGAATATTCCGAATGTCTCAGTAACCGGAATATTAGCAATAACCAGAATTTTGACTGCATGTAAACGTAGTCCATGATAGCCAGCAGCTTTGCCAGCATCCTATCCTCCACCACCTCTTTCAGGGTGACAAGTTTAGAGCCAACAACAGACTACCCAATGTTTTTGTTGTTTTTAGGATGCTCATGGAGACGGTGTGTCACAAGACCTCACAGAACAAATAAGGAAAATATACAAAATTAAAACCGAACTGTGAGTACTGTGATGACACTGGTGCCATGGTGGAGGGTGGAAGTTCTGGCTGCTCTACGTAATGTTCCAAGGGCTTGCGCCATGCTTGTTGGATTGGCATATGTAGTGGATCTTGCCTATCCCAAAGAACTATGGTACACCTTTTGAAGTTTTCCAGAAACTTTTCCTTGAACTGGATTGTGCAATACTGTTACTAAAAGTGAAAAGCCTCAAGAATAAGTTGCTGGCTTTAACATGGACCCTTACAGAGTGAAACGGAAGTGAGGTCACTCTCATTATATAACATGATTACTTTGATGCTTTGTTTACTGGATCTCTGTCAGTCTTCCAATTAAGCACCTGTCAAGTTAGACCCCACCCACGTGGCCCCTGTTGTTTGACCGGCTGTATTTATAATCTTCTAAGGCTAAGCTAAATTGTAATTGTAAGTTGCAATTAGATCATCTTTTATCCAGATTCCTTGCAAATATTATTCATTTTACCCGCTAAGTTAATTTTCTCTTCAGTTCAGTAATTATTTGTAAAGTTTCTGCAGAAACTGAGTAAATGCAATTTAAAATTTCCCAACAAAAACTCCCCTAGTGGGAGAAAAACCTTAATTACTAAATTCAACACATTTTTTTCAGTTCTGTTAAATAATATCTACTTACTTTTTTTATCAAAATTCAGTTAATCTTTAAATACATACTAATCAGAATGTACAGTAGGAAACTACTTAATTTTATCAAGTGTCACTTTTTTGCCATCATTTTGAGTAAACCTCAGTTCACATTTTTTAGATGTAACTCATGTTTGTACTGTCTGGAATAGACTCCCTCGAGAACAGAAGGTTGTTTGTGATTATGTTTGTATGGATGTTAGAGGTAAAAATTGTAATTTTCAGTTTGAACCATTTTAACTGACTGTTGGAAGTTTGTTTGTAATCTCTCACCCTAGTTCTAAAAAATGTTTCCAGAATCTTGTATAATTGGTGGGTTTATTGTAAGTACAAGTTGTAATTACAAAGGAACAGTTCCAAAACTTGATGATTTAGCTGCACAATTAAAAGTAGATAATGAAAGACAGTGACAGGAATAAACATTCCATTTCATGGTTATTTGTGGTAATTTAGAGGAAGAAATGTGTCAGAAGACAAAATATTGCCCTGTGTTCAGAGAACAGTCCCAAAGTGAGGCAAGATGTGTTCAAGCAGTTGTAATGTTGTTGGCTTTAACTACTGTGCTGACATTTGCGGCCTGGGATGTTGTTCTCTGGTTCACCTTCACATGCTGCTTGAATTGTTCTATTTGGCTTCTGTAATATCATGAGAATCAGATTTGACAATGTGAAGTCATTCTAAAACTGCTGGATAAGGTTGAATACAGTCAAATTTGTATTCCCATCTGCAGTAATAACAACCAGGGAAAATAAAAATAAAAGCTAAAATCCAGTCCATCAAAACAACTTCAATAAATCAGTGGAATTTAGAGTTTGTGTTCAGGGTGGTTGTAGTTCCTTTCTTGGGTGGTTTTTGTTCTGTCTTGTGTGGTTCTGGTTCTGTCTGACAGGTTGTCATCCCTCACTTTTTCTATTGATGCCTCTTGTTTTTGCACTATCCCCTTTGCTGCTGTAAACTGCAAATTTCCCCTCCCCACAAATTAAATATATTATAAATGCTGAATTTCTCATCAAACTTCGTGTGATATTTCAAAAACTACAAAACATTTAAAAAAGCTGAATCAATTGGTATGAGTTTAAAGTCTTGTGAGTATTTTAAATTTTGAATGGTGTCTTTAGCTTCACTTATGCTGAAATAATAAGGTCTGAAAGAGGTGAAAGTCTTTCAAGGATTTGAAGGACCAAAAGGCATAGCAGTAACAACCAGAACGTTTTGTCACCTGAATGATTGCAATAGCTGAAAAAAATGCAATGAGTTAATCGGTGAAAAACATCAGAAGAAATCGAGAAAGAGGATCACAAAAATGCTGACTCAGTATTCAACCAGTAAAGAGAATAACGATCACAATAGGTTGAACGCAATGGTCAAAAACTAGAACTGCAAGCAAGGAGAAAGGAATTTCTTGCCCAAGGAAACAAGGATGGATTGTGATAAGAATAACAATTCCTTTATTCATCTCAATTTCCATTATCTTTTGTCATTGTACTTTGCCTGTACACACTGAGCTTTTTCCAGACTCACCTGCACCTTTTCACAATATTATGCACTGTACATAATGACTCCTTTACATAAAAAACTACATGTTGCCAAACAAATGTTGAGCGAGTCACTTCCTGTTACCAGTAGGAGGCACTATGAGTATGACTAAATATGACCATGTGGATCTGTTCAGCGCTGAACTCTCATCATACACAGGACGTCTGAGCTCTCTGGGAAAATGCAGGTCTCAGTGAGTGCAAGTTGAATTCTGAAGGTAAAATGTCAAGTTTTGCTGCAGCGTCACGGGTGAATCCCTGGATGAAAATTCAAAATTTAACCCCATGAAAGCCCTTAAATGAAACACCAAATATGAAGTATCCTCAATTGCACAATCAGATCCAGAGGCTCCAGCAGTCCCCAGACCAGAGCAAGTCTTCTTTATCAGTTTGTTCACTTTCTTTAAGTCCCTGGCTCAGATGCTGCTCCCCCGACACATGAACTCTCCACGACAGACTTATAGAAGATATATGTCTGTCTAAATAGAGTTAAGAGATCAGCAGTCAAAACGCAGAGTGAAAGCACAGAAAACTACAACTTATTCACAAGAACACAAGGAAACACAATACCCATTGGCAATATATTATTGCATATTATATTATGTATTTTCTTTCATGCCGGTTATATCAGTACATCTCACAGTGCTTTTTGTGCTCCGTTACATTCCAGTAATATCCTTGAAGAGTTCCACAAATATATGTAATGGCACAAATAACAGGTAAATACAAAATGTCCAATTTTGAGGTTTAAACATAGGAGTTCTTGAGTACCAAATAACTTAAACACAACTATCAAGACTTGTAATACAGAGAACCAAATGAAAAGATCATACTATGAGAATAAATCACAGACTCACTGTCCATGTTTGCTCTCAGCCTGTGCAAACCACTGACAAAATTGCAAATAAATGATAAATGAAAATGACCTCCCTTAAAAAAAATACTAGTCCTCCTACCACTACAACTTTTACAACTTCTTCACTATGTTTTTCCAAAAATAGTATAGAAATTCTCTTAACAGTTTGACATATGTGCTCAACTTGCATTTTGAATCTACCGTAGAAATAAAAGCGTGCTCTGGTATGTCTGTGAATCCAACAGCAATATTCTTTAAAACAAAAACATCTGATGAAGCTACTAACTGCTAAACTCAGTTGTAATATTGCTGGCATGTGAGCTCAACAGTAAGTTCCCACTGAAGACGTTGCAGAGGTGGACGGTTCTCTACGGATGGTACTTAACGGTGACAGTTCCAGCTGGGTGACGACACACTCATTATCAATGTCAGTGATTTGTGTCATTTCAGGGGAGCTGGGCGTGCTGCAGTCAGTGCAGCAGCAGCAACAACAATCCAAGAAGGCTCTGGTGAACGGCTGGCACAGGCAAAACAGTAGCGTAGGCATCACTGCAGACTTGCAAAACAGCAGCAACTGGCTGATCAAATGCAGAATGTCCAGTGTTTTCCTGGAAACGCTGGCCGCCATGTATATGCTGACGATGTTGCAGATGTTCTCTGGGATTATGCAAAAGCCGTAGACGATGACCAATGCCACGACGACACAGTTCATCTGACTTTCCAGCTGGATGTGTTTCTTGTTCCCACGTATGCAGGCCTGCTCAGCGTGACGGATTTTGTGGACCGTGACCAGCGAGCTGCAGATGGTGAAGAGTGTGGGCAGGCAGAAATAGCAGCCAAAGTACCACCACAGGCGTGCACTGTCGTAGGTTAATCCCAAGACGTAAAGCGTGTCCGGTAGTTCAGTGGAGATCCGAACCACACAGCGCTCGCAGGGCAAGATGTCGGGTGGGTCGCCGTCTTCAGTTACCAGCTGTCTGATCAGCAGCTCGGGCAAGGCCAGCAGTAGAGCTCCCACCCAGATCACAGCGAGTTTAGCCGTGGTAGATGCACAGTTTTCAACCATTTCATAGTACATCTTTACATTAGTCGCTGCACGAAAACGATCGATGCAAAGAGCGCATAGGGTAAATGTTGTCACCCCAAGGGATGCCACCTGCAAAAGACAGAGGAATGTAAGATTAAAGGGTATTTGAAAGTGCATTAAAAGCATGAACATACTGTAACAAAACAGGATTTCTCTACATACAAAACAAAACACCATTACTGGTTCATAAACCACATGGAGGACAAAAGACCAATTGTCACAAAGAGCTGTACACAAAGACATGTGTATACTGCTCTGGTAATTATAAAATATTCATATTATGAATATTTTTATAGTTTCATAATCTGGAAACAGCGTAAAAGTTAAAAAAGTTGAACAAAAAATCGTAATAATGGATTAGATTTTTACCAGTCTTTTCTAAGGACACTCAAAGCGCTCACAATGGTTCGATTATTCAGTCCCTCCTCATTCATACTTGGTGATGGTAAACTATGTGAGTAGCCACAGCTGCCCCAAGGCAGACAGAAACATGGCAGCCAATGTCTCTCTAACGGCCTCTATGACCAGCAGAACATTCACACCAGCGATGCCTCACTGGAGGAGAGGAGAGGGAAGTGTCCTGCCCAAGCACGCGACAGATGACTGGGGGGAGCGGGGTTCAAACCAACAATCCTTTGATACCACTGACTGACTTTTTCTCATTGAACTGTGAAAAGGGGCGAATTATCCATATTTTTTTCATTGAGGAATAATGTTCAAGTTAAACATAGTGCACTATACAAAATATGTGTTCTATACAGAAGCCATTTTCACACAGATTGCTGTATAAATATGCAATGCCGAACCCCCACTTTATTACGCCTCCAGAGTCCAGTTATGCATCCAAAATGATCCAACAAAGGCTCAATATTGCCTCCTCAGTGTGGGCTGGAAATCTGTATTCCTCTTAAAATAATTATGATAATAATGAAAAGTAAAAAACAATGGTTCTTCACTTGTTTAAGTTGCTCAGACTGGGTGGCTTAGATAACAATACAGTCATTGTGCAATGTATTACTGATGCAAAGGAGGACTACAATCCATCACACCACTCATTCAGGAATGCACCAAATTTGGAAAGCAGGGTGACAGGAAACTGAAATGATGAGAAGTTAAGGAAATGCTGTCTGCTTATAGCAAATATGAAATGTCTTGACATTTAAGTGATGCAGTTGTCTACAAGATGCAAGCTCTTACAATTAAATGTTGAAACTTGACGAAAGAGGCATCTAGATTAAATGTGCAAAACCACAGGCAAGCTATATATATATATATATATATATATATATATATATATATATATATATATATATATATATATATATGTATATGTATATGTATTTGCAAGACCTTATAGCACCTTATGTTCCTAATAGAGCTCTCCCTTCTCAGAGTGCAGGTTTACTTGTAGTTCTTGTATTATCCAAATGTAAATTTGGAGGACGGGTCTTTATGCTATCAGGCACCAGTACTATGGACCAGTTACCATTTTGTAGTAAAGAGGCTGACACCACTTCCACCTTTATAAAACACATTGAAAAGGTTTCTGTTTAGTAAAGCCCTTCTAGCCCTTGGCCTCGAGGGATTTTTTTTTTTTTTAAATAAAAATTATTTTCTATGCCCAGGCCAGTCACCCTCCTTTGTGAGTTCTCACTTGAAACTTATAAATATTAATAAATACATTTAAAAAAAATGGTGTTCCTAAAATGTGGTGCTGCTGAGTCACAGGACGGGTCAGCACCTCAAGGACAGAGGGATCAGCTCAGGTCAGAAACCAGTGACGGTTTGGTTATTTATGAGACGAAAAGGACATCCATGCGCAGAACAGAAAGAGAAGAAAAGCGGAGGAGAAAGGGAATTGCAATGTAAGGGTAACATTAGGCTGTACTAATTTTTAATTATGCCGTTTTGTGTGAAGATGTTTTATTTATGCTAACTCGCTACATGTATTTCTGCTTGCTGGCTACACCGTGTTGAATGTGAAATGTGCACTGCATCGGAGCTATTTACGTTTGTCATGAGTTTTAATTAGTTTTCTACACAGTTATCATCTCTGTCTGTATGTCTGGTCTGATTTGGTATTTTATTTCAGTTTCATCATGTCATCATTATGTTTGGTCGAGTTGAAAAAGTATTTTACCATAGTCATCATTAGTAAATTAACATCTGTGTGCCCACTGACACATTTGCTGCTGCGGGTGCTTAGTTCTCCTACCGTCTTGTCATATTTGATATCGTGCTGAAATTCAGTAGTTAAGATGATGCAAGCTGCAGCAGGTAATACTTCTTTTTTTCTTATTATCTGTGAGAAAGTGAGCAACCCCTCCCCTTCTCACCATCACCGGACATTTTTTTTTAATGTGTGTGTCAGAGTGGAGGATTGGGTGTGGTCTGCAGAGGAGCAGCACACAGGTGTGCCTGGTTCTGTTGATTGTGGAACACCTGTGTCCAATCAACCTCTCCACCCTGCCTGGGGTTATAAACAGCGGCTGGATACCAGAAAGAGTCGCCTGAATGGAGGAAGCTTGTTGCGAGGCTATGCCCCATTGTGCCATATTTTAGAACTGATTTTGCCTTCGTCTTTGTGCTTTGTTTTTGCACACAATAAACAGCCTTATTTTTTGGCATTCTACGCTCTGCAAGGTTCTTTTTACACCTCATCACCCAGGTCCAGTTTTGCCTTGTCCCCTTGTACGTGGGGAGGCCGCTCTGGTTCCTCACATTATCATTTGTTTTTGCTTGTAATCTAATACATTTACTCTGTCTGTCACTCAAAAAATATTTACAGACACCTCAAACAGCTTCTGGAGAGGGGCCTTCCACAGAAACACCTCTCTGTAGCATGTAAGTTTATCCACGTTATGGTTGTTGTTACTGAATGGTACAACCTTCTTAGTAATGCAAATAAATTAAATTTTTAGTCAATTAAAATTAAGTGATTTATTAAGTAAAATAGAATGCAAGGAAGTCCAGACATGTACAGTTTTATTTGAATTGAAAGACACACTGGAAATAGATACCTGAAAGTTTGCTGCTGTCAAATTAAACTGTTGTGATTGTTCTTTTGGCTGCTGTAATTTAATTGTGTGTGGGGAGGGGGCGCCGGACAGTAATCTTGCCTAGGACACTAAATCAGGTAGAGCCGGCCCTGGGTTTAAGACAAGCTGAGGGGGGAAGATGATATCAAAAGAGTGAGATCAGCTGAGGAGAAGTTCAACTGAAGCCAGGAAGATGAGCGAAAGACAAAATGTTTACCTCGAAAATGGAATATCAGCTGAAGAGGAGGAGAATAAGAGCTGAAGGCAGGAAGATCAGTTGAAAAAATAAGATGAGTTGAAGAGAAGATGAGCTGAAGAGAGGGAAGGTCTGCTGAAGTAACTCTGTGTTGAAGAGAGGAGGCTCAGTTGAGGAATTTAGTCAAAACTCTAGCAGGGTTATCAAATTCAGCAGAATTAAGCAAGTGGCTGAAAACCATAAAAGGAAGGACTGATAACTGAATTAGTATAAATCTTGCATAAAATGAATGAAGAAGAGGAAGCGGTGGGAGAAGCAAAAGAGTGAAGGAAGACATAAGGTCAGAAGTGCAGAGAGGGAGACAAACAAGCAGATATGTAAAAATGTAGAAGATATATGGTGTTATAATTATACTGTTTCCTCTCTGTCTCTTTGTATTGTCACCAAAAGCCAGATTTTATGCTGTTTTGGTTTATGTGTGTCTATGTTTGATCGTGAGTGTCTTAAGGCTGGAATATACTTGCTGTTTGACCACGTGTTCGCATCCGCACACAACCAGCTGCAACCAGTTGGGGCAGTATGCAGAGCCAGAGTTGGAAAAGTAATACAATATTTAGTAGTAGTATAATAAAGTAGCTGACGGAACAACAGATAAATAAACAACACAGTAAAACTGGATGAAG
The DNA here is from genome assembly GCF_033807715.1 of Cololabis saira. Classification (NCBI taxonomy): domain Eukaryota; kingdom Metazoa; phylum Chordata; class Actinopteri; order Beloniformes; family Belonidae; genus Cololabis; species Cololabis saira. Next base: position 42,309,097 of record NC_084591.1, on the reverse strand, counting down.
ATGAGAGCACTGCGTTGCTTTGCTTGGGATCTTAGCAAAGGCCCCAGCGCCATCGGAGATGGTTTGTCAGGCCGTTGAACCAAAGCCATCGAGAGAGTGGAGAGCTCGTAACCCTTGCTTTGCTAATGCAGGAAATTGATGATGAGAAACACCGGAAATATTTCCGCATGTCCTCCGCTTCGTTTGACTTCTTACATTGGATTGCCCAGCTAATTCAGCACAAGACCACACACTGCCAGTCTGTGCCAATGCCAGAACTGCAGGTACGCGTTCCGTATTTTTTGGAGTACGTGCACAACGATGTGTCAAACAAATGCAGGATACGCATTTCAGCCATGATCGGTCGCATACGTTTTGTGAACAGCAAGTATATTCCAGCCTTTATTGGTTATGGATTAATAGCTTTTTTATTTACAAACAGTGGTGGACCGAGTCAGTCAAGACCAGCCCCCGAATCTCGCGCTCAGAAGGCACGCCGATTTTTTCCAGTGGCCAGCCGCGGTACTGCAACATAAAATCCCATGGGGCCCAGAAAGCTTTTTTCCCATAGACCGCAATAGTAAAAGAGAAGCCTCTAAAACTGTTCACAGGACACCTCCAGCTGTAATCACCGTCAATTACTAATCTTTGTATTCTATATTTTTAAGTCATGGACTTTATATCCGTCAAAAATGTTTTATAACGGCCAGAAAAGTCAAAGAAAAGTCTCTTTCTGGGCGTGACGTCACAGATGACGTCACAGCTTTGTCCGTGCATTCCACGGATGTTTATATTAATATATATTATGTAATTATATTATATTAATACATTAATAATATATGTAATACTATACATGTAATAATATACATGAATTAATATATTATATTAATACATATTATATTAATACTCGCGTCATTGCCCCGGGGCATGATGGGAGGCCCCAGAGCATCATGGGAGGTGACTCAACTGCGCATGCTCTATGGGCCGCATTACGCGGAAGTAAACCCGGAAGTCAGAAATTTTTTCGGCACATGCGCTGGCTGAGAAAAATGCATTGAAATGAATGGGCGGCCATTTTTGGTCTTCCATCCAGTTCTATAATACATCCATGGTCAAGACACACACGTGAGCAGAGACACAAAAAGGGCTTCTGTAATTTTGGGCTGTCCATCTGTCCCACCATCTATGCATCTAATCCATCATCCATCATCCTTTCATATGCAATCCCTCCATCATCCCCTCATCTGCAATCTGTCTATCTATCTCTGAATCATCCCTCCTTCTAACATAACTCCGTTCATCTCTAAGTTAATCCACTTATATTCAGGTTTTTTTTTATTTAAAATCTTTATCATTTTCAATTTGTCATTTAGAAGCCTTAAAAATACTTTATTTTGTCATTCTTTTATGATTATTTGTGATTTAAAAGTTTAATGTAAAGCAAGACAAGTTGATTTCTATAGAAATACACAATTCAATAACAAGGTGATTCAAAGTGCTTTAAAAAATATATTCAACCATAAAACAATTGAAAATATAAACAAAAAATAAAATAAGAAAAATAGATCAAATCAGTATATAGTCAAAATATGATTAAGTTTTGGGACTGCAGATTTGCTTTATTCAAATGCAGATGAGAACAAGTGTGTATTCAAGCAGGACTTAAATACAGATGATCTGAGGTTTCTGGGAGTTTGTTCCAGACATGTGGAGCATAGACGCTGAATGCAGTTTGTTCTTAACTATAAACATGTAGTTTAATTACTGCTGAAATTACACAAAATTGTTGAAATGTATGAAGATGATGATAAAAGTAATGATTATCTGAAACACAGAGATGTAAGGAAGAATAGGAGCAGAAAAGGGACAATGAGGAGGTAGAATAACAAGTGGAAAGGGTGGGATTAGGAGAAAAAGTACAGAGGAAAGTAGTTCAAAGTATTGTTCACAGTACACATTAATTAGGTAAATGAGCCCCAACTGTGAATGGAAGGTCGTGCAACTAGAACACTGGTGCAGCCTTGTATCTGTGTCACTTTGCTCGAGTGACTAAGCCATTTTGATGTGTCAAACAAACGGTCAGTGTGCGGGAGCGGAAAGAGATATCAACAAACTTCTTACAGCGTTAGTGGCAGATGTATTTTCTGAATGCAAAGATGTCATTTTAAGGTTGGCAGGGGTTTTAGTTCTGGAGTTGGAGCAAGTTAAAACTTTAAAAAACTCTAATAAACTTTATCTTTACTAAAGAGGTCATCTGTCGTCGACTCCCCATTCTAAAAGATAGGCAGAAAATCAGCATTCCCTGAGCAGATTTGACAAAAAACTGAATATCACATTCTCAAAAAATAGTATTTTCTGAAAACCAGTAAAAATAGCTTCATCTTGATATATGGGGGTTGAATGAAAGATGAGGACAAGAGACTGTTTTATTTTTACAGTATTTTTCAGATTATTCCTCCACTTTAGAAGCTTAGAGTGGATGATATCATCAGCTAGTGTAGTTTGGAAGGAAAATGTCTGAAAAAAATCATACAACAAACTGCCATATCTCAAAGACAGTAAATCTCCTACAAACCCAGATTAAATATGTTGTAGTCTAGATTCTCGAGATTCATTTGCAGTTTGAACTGTGTCTCTAGCTGAAAGTATGTTGAAGAAGTGAGCTCTCAAATAGAGTAAAGTCTTTCAAGGATGTGCAAAGGGTCTGTAATTGAAATCCATTATAAATGCTGAAATGGTTTTACTAAATTACTAAACCAGCTGTAGCCAGGAAGATGAACTAAAGACAAGAAGTTGACCTTAAAACAGGGATTTTAGCTGAAGGAAGGAAGATCGGCTGAAGAAATAAACTGTTTTCGAGAGATGATGATGCATTAAAAGAATGCAGAACAATCAAATTTGGCAGATGACTGAAAGCCATAAAAGGAAGCATTGATAGCTGCAGTAGTGTTGATTTTAAACAAAATATTTGGAATGTATGAAGAAAGTGGAAAGCGTTTTCAATTGCTAAAGAACTTGAAATGAATCCAAATAGAAATTAAGAGGAAGAAGAGAAGGTAGAATGGGCAATAAAGTGGAGGAGGTGATGAAGTGGAGTGGATCAAAGTTGGAGCAAAAAGAGGAGGGGATGATGGACAGAAATACACCTGAAGGAAGGCCGGTAGACTGACAGAAGTATGAAAACTGAGAAATAGCAGAAATGTAGAAAGGCAAAAAGACTAATATGGTGTTATATTTAAAGTTTTCTCTCCGTCTCTGCGTATTATCATCTGAAACCAAAATTCAAATAATTAGAATCAGGTGTTTGTGTTTATGCGTGTCTTTTTTTGAGTGTAAATCTCAGTGTTTATCGAATAACAGCTGTTTTACTTACAAACAGTAATTGAGTGAGAGATACTGAAAGGAAACTGAATGAGAGCCAATCTGCTGAGGAAACAGCTGAACTTGATTGAAAATAAAAGAAATGGCTGAAATCAGGTAAAAAAACAAAAATCAGCTGAAGATAAGATTATCAGCTGAAAAAAAAGGTCACCTGAAGAGAGGGAGATAAGTTGTAAGACTGATATTAGAAGGCCAACGTAGGTGGTGGAAGGATGGTTAAGGGGAGAGGGTGTTTATAGATAACAGATATATTATCTATAGTTATACATAATACGTAGTAAGTACTCTTTTCAGTTCAGTTCTTCAGCCATAGATAGCAATGGAATGTTATCAGTTATCACTTTCCGCCAGGATTTTGTTCACACAGCATCTTAGTCTGAGTATTGATCGTGCAACTTATCCCTTCACACGCACCAGGCAGCCTTGAAAAGGCCACAATAGCTATCGATGTTTTCCGAATTTGTCGATACGGCAGGTAATCGTCAACTCAAAGAAGCAGAAATCCTGTTATCAGAAATCCATTTAGCACCTTCAACATCCTCTCAACTATCAACAGATGCACAATTCGCCACTTGTGCCAGCAGTCCATCGTGTATTCAGCTGCAAACATCCCATCTAGTTTGGGGTCTGAAAGATGCAAACGTTTTTCAAGGGTTTGAAGATTCCCCTATTTTATTCCAGTGGGGCTTGAAAATCCTTGAACATCTTAAAAAGTTTAAGACAGCCTGAATGAGCTTCATGTGTTGGTACCTGAATGGTTGCAATAACTCAGAAAATGTGGAATTAGTTAATCGGCGAAAACGGCAGGAGAATTTGAGAAAGAGGATCATAATAGGTTAAACGCTATACAGCAATGCTATATAGCAATAAACAGTGTGATTTCAATCAGTGCACGGGCCCTAATGATCATGAGGGAATCACAAAGTACCCCCAGTTTAGGTTTTAAATCAGCTTTCAGTAATAAAAAACGTATTTTAATTGAATCAATTTAGAGATGAACTGTCATAAGGAGGGATGATGTAGAGATGGATGGAGGGATGACATGGAAAGGTGACGGAGGGATGGACAGATGCACTGATGTAGGGTCAGATGGACAGACCAAAATGACATGACATCCTTCTCTGTACCTCTCTGCTCATGCGTGTATCTTGACTGGCTCTTATCAATCACTTTTTGTAAATAAAAAAGATGTTAATCCACATACAGTGAGACACACACACGAATACAGACACATGAACACATAATCTGTCCTTCCCTTCCCTCCTTGTCTCCTTCATACATTCCAACAATTGTATTTAAGATCAGCACTAATTCAGCTATCCGTCTTCCTTTTTATGGTTTTCAGCAACTTGCTAAATTTGATCATTCTCCTAGAGTTTTGGTTCTTCCACTCATCTTCCTCTCTTCAACACCGTTCTTTTCTTCAGCCTCTCTTCAGCTCTTATTCTTCTCTTTAGCTGATCTTCCTCTTTTGAAATCAACTTCTTATCTTCAGGTCATCTTCCCGATGTAAGCCCATCTTCTTCTCTTTAGCAAAGATTCCTCTTTTCAGTGCCTCTTCCTTTCTCTCTTCTTCCATCCGAATAGTTTTCAAATGTTTGAGCTACATTTCCCAATTTCTTCACATGTTCACCTGACTTCAGCAACTTCTTTCATTTTCAGCAGTTCAGCTGTTTGTTTCACCCCACGCTCAGTTCAGCTCAGATTCAGCATCATAGCAACCCTGCATTTTCAAAATGCAGTCTTTTCTAATTTTATATTTTTATATTTTATTTATATTTTTTATATTATTGTACACCTCTTTACACAGCTCACCTTTGGTGTAATTAAACCACCGCCAAGCTAAAGAAGTTGCAGGTAGCATATAATGATGTGTTCAGGATCCTCCTTAAGCTTAAGATGGACAAGTGCAAGCACTTTATTTGTTAATTGTTATGTCCCCTTCCATGCTCTGCTGAAGAATTTTATGTTTAAATTCATGTCGTCTCCATGAGTCAGAAAATTGTCTCATAACTGCACTCACTAACATCAAACGGAGTGATACAAGGTACACATCTGGACTATGGAAACATTGGAACAGATGTTTGCATGCATTTTAATGTGTGACCGAACTGTAATTTTTATGTAGTTTTATGTATTTCATAATGGAACCTTTTGAGTCTGTAATAAAGTATTAATTCATATATCTTCCTCTGCCATCTTTTGCTGGCTATCTGGTTCTACTTCTTTCTTTTTTTTAGCTATTTTAGCCATTTAGATAAGAAAACGTTCACTTTTTATAGTTATTTTGTTGATTTTGTCTTACTATAGTCCCAATGTATGAAGACATGCAGGAAATGTGCCCTCAGACCCCCCACATCTCTAATTAGTGTTAGTAGTAGAATCTCCTTGGTACATATAAAATGAAATGAAATGAAAGTTGAATTCTGGAAAGTAAATTTTAAGTAATTTTAAGACTTGCAGAACACGGACAACAATGAAAAGATTTTCTATATCAGTCAGTGGAGTTAAACTATGGAACAGAATGGATTCAGAATTAAAACAATGTCTAAACATTAACCAGTTTAAAAACAAATACAAAAACATGATTTTCACTAGGTACAAAGAGGAAGGGGTTTAGTGGCTTTTAGGGGCCTGCAGATAACACTATTGGGGGAATGGGTAGATCTGTGTATATTTACCAGTATGTACAGAAATGGCAGCTAAATATATGTGTATATATGTGTATATATATATATATATATATATATATATATATAGATATGTATGTAGGTATGTATGGGTGTATGCGTATGTATAGGTATATATACGTGTGTGTGTGTGTGTGTGTGTGTGTGTGTGTGTGTGTGTGTGTGTGTGTGTGTGTGTGTGTGATTATGTGTGTAAGTAGATAAATACATAGATATAGAGCAGATGCAGTTAATAGAGACAGTATAGTAGAAGTATAAGTATATTTATATAAATATTTATATGGGCATGTGTGTACAAATATATAGTGAAATATTCAACTATGTGTATGTATGCATGTATGTATAGGTATGTGTGTGAGTATAATTACAGTATATAATTATAATAATAATAATAATAATAATAATAATAATAATGTTATTTAGCAGTGTGAGTACAGTGTGGGAGTATTCATAAATACGGGTTAAATGATTAATGATTGGGGGTAGGATTAAATAAATTTACACTTCTTCCTACTCCTTTTTTGCACATGTAAATTAAGATATCAAGTGCTAAAGGATGAAATTCTTTGTTTTGTTTTCTTAAACTTCTCTTGAAGTGTTGTGTTTTACATGTACAAAAATAAAATAAATCAAATCAAATATTAAAAAAAGTAAAATGGGGCCCAACAGTATCCCTCCCTCTCACCTCCAGATAGGGAACAATCTTGCAGGAGAAGTGTCCCAGCAGCCAGTTCCTGGTGATCTGGTGGAACACGACCAGGGGCAGGCAGAAGAAGAGGATGCAGAAGTCCCAGAGCGCCAGGCTGGCCAGCAGGGAGTTGGAGATGCTCCTCATGTAGTAGTTGTGACTGACGATGCACATGACCGACAAGTTCCCGATGACCCCCACGGTGAACACCACAGAGGCCAAGATCAGCACGATGTAAGCCTTGTAGGACTCGGAGGTGATCGGGTACAACAGGTTGCTCATTTTGCGCCTCGTCCGCGTATTTTCGGGTGCGATAGTGGAGTCGGAAACCTCCGGGAGACTGTAGTCGTCCCCATACTCGCTGGTGTTAACTTGTCCCTGAGCCATGACTGCAGGCAGGGTCTCCCCTGGATACTGGCCGGGTTTGGGTCCCCATGTGCGCCTTCTCCTGCGTCTGTGCGCGGCTGGTGTGAACACTCCCGGATAAAATCCGCCGATCCTCTGTTCGTTTGCCTTATATTCTTCCTTGTTATTCTCTGTAAAACTTTTCCCGGCAGCCTCCCGAGGCAAGTGCGGAGTCCCAAAGTGCCCTCCACCGGGGTGCAATGCTCTATCTGCTTTACTCCCGTCCCAGCTGAGCCGCTTCTGCCCGGCTCCATCCTCGCTTGTGAGGGACTCACTCAATGCTGCTTTTGTCTTGTTCCAGTGGTGGTGGTGACTTGAGACGGCCTTGCTGCACGACCACAAACACAGCAGCTTCAAGACTTGAGGAAATAACATGTTTTGTTTTATTATTAGGCTTTTTTTTTTAATTCCAAACTGTGTGGTTAATTCAAAATGGACCGATCCATTTATACTTTGTAGATGCCAGTCAAACCGGTGTCAAACTATTTCAAATGACTGCTGCGGTTGTGAGTATTTGTTGTGATAATAAAGGCTTACGGAGTCTCTGGAGTTGGAGACACTTGTCGCTCCAGCGGGTCCGGAGCGTCACGGATGTAACGCAAAACAAAAAAACACAGGAACGTCCGAGAATTAGGTTTGAAAAGTGAAGTTGCCTTTCAGAAAGCAAGAAAATAAAAGCTTATGTTGGATTGCGCCATGAACCGCTGTCTCCTCCGTCTCTGCAGGCGCTCAAGAGAGCTGGGACACCGAGGGAGAGAAGTCGAGCAGAGCGGAGGGAGATGGCTCTGGTCTGGGAGGAGAGGAGGAGGAGGAGGAGAATGCAAGAGAAAAGAGGAGGAGGAGAGGGATTCGTTTGTTCATCATATCATCAAACTATGTTAAAAGGAAAAGTCGGATGTGACTATAACAGTATATGAAGAACTGGTGGATCGTAATGAGGCGTTTTGATTCATGTCAAACATTCGTGTGGAAAAAGTAGCCTATTTTCATTTGCCAAATATCTTGCCAACATTGCAAGAGAAACTTTATTTTGGCAGCTCATAAAATAAAGTAAACTTTGCAGTGATCATACGAGACCACTGCACAGCCACAGACACTGCCTCGAGAGCGTTAAAACCATGTTATGTATATATATATATATATATATATATATATATATATATATATATATATAAATAAATAAATAAAAGTATTAGGGCCAGGCAGGAGAAAAATAAAAATAATATTTTAGAGGAAGATTTTTTTTTCATTATGCACTTCGAGAAAAAAGTCAAAATGTCGAGAAAAAAGTCGAAAAGTCGAGAAATTAGTCGAAATGTCGAGAAATAAGTCGAAAAGTCGAGATCAATGTTGAAGTAGAATTTCGAGAAAAAAGTTGAAATGTTGAGAAAAAAGTCGAAATGTCGAGAAAAAAGTCGAAATGTTGCAAACAAAAGTCAAAATTTCTTGAATAAAGTCGAAATGTTGAGAAAAAAGTCGAAATGTTGAGAAAAAAGTTGAAATTTTGAGAAAAAACTCGAAATGTCGAGAAAAAAAGTCAAAAAGTCGAGATTAATGTTGAAGTATAATTTCGAGAAAAAAGTCGAAATGTAGAGAAAAAAAAGTTGTATTTCAACATTAATTTCGACATGACTTTTTTTCTCAAAGTGCACAATAAAAAAAAAAAAATTCTGCTCAAATTTTTTTTTTTTGCATGGCCCTAATACTCTTCTGTAATATATACATATACTGTATGTATGTATATATATATATATATATATATATATATATATATATACACAGTTGGGCAAAAAAGTATTTAGTCAGACACCAATTGTGCAATTCTCCCACCTAAAAAGATGATAGAGGCCTGTAATTTTCATCACACTTCAACTATGAGAGACAGAAGGGGGGAAAGAATCCTGGAAATCACATTGTAGGATTTTTACTGAATTAATTGGTAAATTCCTCTGTAAAATAAGTATTTGGTCACCTACAAACAAGCCAGATTTCTGGCCTTCACAGACCTGTAACTCCTCTGTCCTCCACTCATTACCTAGATTAATGGCACCTGTTTTAACTGGTTATGAGTATAAAAGACCTGTCCACAACCTCAAACAGTCACACTCCAAACTCCACTATGGCCAAGACCAAAGAGCTGTCAAAGGATGTGAGAAACTAAATTGTAGACCTGCACCAGGCTGGGAAGACTGAATCTGCAATAGGTAAACAGCTTGGTGTGAAGAAATCAACTGTGGGAGCAATTATTAGAAAATGGAAGACATACAAGACCACTGATAATCTCCCTCCATCTGGGGCTCCACCAAGATCTCACCCTGTGGGGTAAAAATGATCACAGGAACAGTGAGTAAATATCCCAGAACCACACGGGGACCTAGTGAATGACCTGCAGAGAGCTGGGACCAGAGTAACAAAGGAACCATCAGTAACACACTACAATCAAGGACTCAGATCCTGCAGGGACAGACGTTCCTGCTGAAGACAGGACATGTACAGGTCTGAAGTTTGCTAGAGAGCATTTGGATGATGCAGAAAAGGACTGGGAGAATGTTATATGGTCGGATGAAACCAAAATAGGAGTTTTTGGTAGAAACGCAACTTTTCTGCAAAGGGACCAGGACGACTGATCCATGTAAGGGAGAGAATGAATGGGGCCATGTATCGTGGGAGTTTGAGTGAAAACCTCCTTCCATCAGCAGGACATTGAAGATGAAACGTGGCTGGGTCTTTCAGCAGGACAATGTTCCCAAACCGGGCAACAGAGTGGCTTCATAAGAAACATTTCAAGGTCCTGGCCAGTCTCCAAATCTCAACCCCGTAGAAAATCTTTGGAAGGAGTTAAAGTCCGTGTTGCCCAGCGACAGCCCCTCTGAATGGTCTAGAGCCAAAATACATGTCTGATGTCCTGGTCCATTATGAACCAACCAGAACCCTCAGGTCCTCAGGGTCACGCATACTTTCTGTACCCAGAGTTAGAACCAAACACAGTGAGGCAAAGTTCAGATTTTATGCTCCTCACCTGTGGAACAAACTCCCAGAATGCATCAGGGCTGCTAAAACTTTCAATTAAGTCAAAGGTTAATAACCTTTTTATTTACTGCAGCATTTCAGTAATCCACCACAATGCACTGGAACTTTTGTTTCTCTCATCTCATGCATTTCATTCTTTTTAATTTATGTCAGTCTTTAATCTCTGCTTTTAAACTCTTGGGGCCAGTCCCAATCCCCCCACTAACCCTACTTTTCAGCCCTACCCCTAAATTTTGCGCGTTCCCGTGAGGGTAGTGGTGTCCCAATTCCTCTTTGCATCTAGGGGGAGTGCGGAAAACAAGGGTAGTGTGTATGAATCTGGCCCTTCACAGCTAGTGATTTCAGATGTACACTAGCTGACCTAGGGCCAGAAAAATTTCCCAGAATGCTTTTTGTCGTCATTTGCGGACTGAATAAAAAAAACAACATGGCAGACATTTCTTATTTTTTAGACTGGACCTGAAGTCCCACATTTTAGATGTTTCCCTGCTTCAACACAACTTGCTCAAGTTAGTGGACCACTGACAGGCACACAGACTGAGTTGCTGTTTAGTTGGTGATGGTGATCCAATCAGGTGATTTTGAGGAGGGAAACATCTAAAACATGCAAAACAGTTGCCTTCAAGAACCACCGATGAGTTAACAACCATTATGGCCACCTCAACATCTCTGATACATAGATGACAATAAACAAAACCGTATTAGAAATCAGGATACATGAAGAAATCTATTTATCACATACGGTAAGCACAAATACAAGAAAGTCTTTAAAAAAAATGCCCAAACATTGCTGTTTAAGGTGGATTTCAGTGGTTGTTAGTTTTATTTATTGTGTAAAAAAGTCAGTCTGAGCTGTACATGAAACAATAGTAAGTAACACATTCTACATTTTGCTGCTTCATACTGGCTTGCCCCATGAATGCTATTACGTTGACACTGAGAACAAATCTAAAACTTCAGAAGAGAGGAAACAAAATAACCAAAACAGCAAGACAGAAACTTGAGCCAGTGGGTACTGTTTCATCACGTGGAGGAGTTTTTGATGATGGGGGCGTTGCAGACGTGGTAGTAGTTCTGGTCTTGTCCCCCATCATCCTTTCCTCTGAATGTCTTCAGACACAAGTCAAGCCATGGGCCCCGTCCTGAAAATGATATCACATTTCAAACCCAAGATAATTATCAAACCCATTTCTGTTTTAAAACGGGTTCAAGGTTTAGAATAAAACCTCAAACTAAGAGTTGCACTCTTTTCTTCTCTTACATACTGTTTTCATAAGCAAATACACAAAATGCTGTTTATTAAATCAGGGCATTACAATAACACTTTAAATTTGATCATTTGATTGTGCTATCCATTTGCAATTTGTAACTACGTTTTTACACATTTGGCATATTGCAAGTCTTCCTCTACTGTACCGTATGGTTGATTGTGTTTCTGTTCTTGCAAGAGCCTCGTCACACCTTAACAGTTTAGGCAGCATTTGCCAACATATCACAATATCTCAAACACTGATATAAGCTGAACTATTTGTTTTTTTTTTTTTTCCAATTTTGGGATTATACATAGCGATGCGGGTTCCAACGCACCGACATTGACATCAGTAGCTTGTCTGTGGGCTACCATAAGTTCCACCATAAGCTGGTCATACATGCCAAACTGCTGTCGCCTCCTGATCCATAGTCTTACCCAGTTCCCGCTCCTCTGTTCACCTCATCTTCGTCTAGCTCTTTTGGGACACAACTGGTATTACATCAAATTGATAAGGTCATGCTGATCTTGGAGGACAGGGAGTACCGTGTTCTTTTCTCAGCCTTGACAGATCCTGCATCTCTCAGATGGACATATGCTCACCATAGTGTCTTGAGGGGAGTACCGAGTACTTTATACTTTAATTCCCCTCAACGTTTCAATACGCTATTATACAGTAGCTGTATGTTGGAAATATGTTCAGTAAGTTCTGTTGTAACTGGAAAATGTGAAATACATCTACATATGTCAGTATACATTAAGTTCACCTTCAAAATTCTCCTTCATACCTTATAACTAAAGTGTATACATATTATTAATATTATTATTATTATTATTATTATTATACGTATATAGATTGTGTGTGCAGAAAATGTTTCAACAACCTCGTCGTACCACAACTTGTACCAGCGTGCTTCATGATGCACTTAACCTATGCAAAACCTAGGGTTCTACCCACATCATTTTTTTAACTCAGTGTATTCAGCAAATCTTTCGTATGTTCCCATACGTTGTCTAAATTGTCAAGGTGTGACAGAGCCTTAAGTTGGTTTGGATAAAGGCATCTGCTAGATACAATGTAATGGAATTAAAAAACGAAGTAACAAGCATTTTATGGTGAAAAAAGACACGACTTATGTTTAATTCTGTATATTCTCAAAGTAGCCTAGGACCTCTGATAACTGCTTCGTGTAAGTGTTCAGAAGTTAACTGATAACAATTACCCTTTTTAAACTAAACTTATTTTACATGAAGTGACTGTCCACATATACTTGAAAAGATAATTATATTGAGTTACAAAAACGTGAAGTATTCAGTAAATGTGTTGGTGGGTTTGGTGGACATACCTGTCCTGCTCTCTGGTGGACAGAGAGAGTCCATGGTTTGACACATGTGGTTCTGAGCCTCCTGATTTACTGCTATGTCCTCTGCTGACACACCCAAGAACAACTCCTGAACAACAAGACAAACCATGTCATTTACATGCATTTATTTCACCAGCACAGCAAACAATCACCCACATCTGAACCCAGGTAAGGAGCTTATCAGAAACAAGTTTATTGCCAAGTAGGTTTGCATTTACAAGTCATTGGACTTGGTGTAGTTGGTGCAGACAATGTAGAGATACACTGACCGGCCACTTTATTAGGTACACCTGTCCAACTGCTCATTAACGCATATTTCTAATCAGCCAATCATTTGGCAACAACTCAATGCATTTAGGCACGTAGATATGGTTAAAACCAGGGGTCTGCAACCCAAAATGTTGAAAGAGCATTGTATAAGCCTTAGAATAAAAGGCACACATGCTGCATGTATCTATATTAGTTATAACTGGGGGAAGAGTTTTTTTTTTCATTACGCACTTCGAGAAAAAAGTCGAAATAAGTCGAAATGTCGAGAAAAAAGTCAAAATGTCGAGAAAAAAGTTGAAATTTCGAGAAAAAAGTTGAAATGTCAAGATTAATGTTGAAGTACAATCTCGAGAAAAAAGTCGAAATGTTGAGAAAAAAGTCGAAATGTCGAGAAAAAAGTCGAAATGTCGAGATTAAAAAGGAAAGGAAAAAAGAAAAAAAAAAGAAAAATCGATCTGCCGCAGTTAAAACCAGCATCAGAATGGGGAAGAAAGGTGATTTCAGTGATTTTGAACGTGGCATGGTTGTTGGTACCAGGCAGGCTGATCTGAGTATTTCAGAAACTGCTGATCTACTGGGATTTTCACACACAACCCTCTCTAGGGTTTACAGAGAATGGTCAGAAAAAGAGAAAATATCCAGTGAGCGGCAGTTCTTAGGCTCAAAGCCTTGTTGATGCCAGAGGTCAGAGGAGAATGGCCAGACTGGTTGGAGCTGATAGAAAGGCAACAGTAACTCAAATAACCACCCCTTACAACTGAGGTTTGCAGACGAACATCTCTGAACCCACAACACGTCCAACCTTGAGGCGAATGGGCTACAGCAGCAGAAGACCAGGACAAGATCAGGACATTTAAATCTTAAACTCACAGCATCTTTCCATATCAAGACTTCCAGTGTGTCAGTGGCATCCTGTACCTCCAGTTTCATCAGCAGAACAAACTCCAACAGTTGAACACTAAAAGCTGTGGATCAGAGAAGCAGAGGCTTTAACAAGAGATTATTTATAATCAGAGGAAACCTGTACCACAAACAAACATCGGCCACACGCTGTTCAGAAAGTTTTACAACCTATCGAATGACTTAGAAGGAAAAGAAATCAAAAAATAAATTACTAAAAAAAAAAACACACAACAGCTCAAAATATGAGTGAAAGTAACAATTCATTTTGGTACTACTTGTTTTTAAATTTCTTCGTCTCCCCTTTTTTTACTTTACCGTATGCATTTCTGCCGCAAATGAGGCAGGCTGCCCTTCTTGGTATATATATTTTTTTAATTATGTCAGTTTTGGTCCTCCATACTAGGTACGTGAAAGGGTATGATGACAAAACTTTTTTTTTTTACGAAAAAAAAGTTTAGAGTTCATCACAAATGATTTAAGAAGGCCCCCAAACATAAAAGAATGTTCGTCTACATTGTTTGTTTGACAATAGAATATTTATTTTTTGCCTTTAAAATGGTGTTTATGCCATGATGATTAAGGGTTTTGGCTTTCGTGAACTTTAGCAAGTGAATGTGTTAAATTATGCATTTCTTCTGCCTACTTTCACACAGTTTGGGGTGAGCTATTTTACATCTATTATCCATGTCTCTGATAATACTCTCACCTTCTGCAAGAGTCTTGGCGTTGAACACGCCAAGTCCATCAGGGCTTGGATTTCTTATTGCAGCCTCAGAGCATCGCTTACACCTGCAACACACACATTTAGTTTGTGAAGAAGATGGCAGAACTGTCCATATATACAAGTGGATGGATGGATGGATGGATGGATGGATGGATGGATGGATGGATGGATGGATGGATGGATGGATGGATGGATGGATGGATGGATGGATGGATGGATGGATGGATGGATGGATGGAGTCTACCTTGCATACTGTAACTATAATGGAGTGGCAGTCCTCCCTCTTTTTATGCCCTGGGCGAACCGCTCCCCTTTTAACCTAATTTAGCAAGGAATGTTTTATGTGTTTTTAATTAAGTTTTTAATCAGCATTCTCATAAAAGCCTAGCATCTTTTTCCTTTCTACCATTTTTCCATGTATTTTTGAATTAACTTAAAGGGGACCTTATATTAAAAAACAGTTTTTTTCTTGCTTTATCATATATAAAGTGGTCTCCCCTCAGCCTGCCAACTCAGAGAAGGAGGAAAGCAACCAGATTCTGCAGTGTCTGTACAGCCGCCCGGATGAGCCATCCAGTGTCATGTGGCTTCTACGAGCCAATAAGATTCTGCTTTTGGAGTGATTTACATCGGTTGGCCTCCGATGCGTGAAACCACGCCCACAACTAACTCCTGCTGGCCGGAGCTTCCTCTATTTTTTCGTAGCGGTGTATCGCGTCATTCAGGCAACCAATCAGCACAGAGCCTCATTATCATAGCCCCGCCCACTCAGAATCCTGCATAGATAATGAGGTTAGAAACTGGGAAGATAAAGACATGGCTCAGAGGCTGAATTTCTAATTTATTTAGCAAAAACAATCAAAAGCTTGTTTTTAAGACATTCAAGGCCTGTTTATATAGGTATTAGATGCCATAATAAGTCCCCTTTAACTGAGTTTGTTGTTGACCATATTCTGCGGGATATTTGCATTTCACACTCAATTTTCCAGTCTACAATAATATTGAAATGTAGCCAGGTGCTGCTTTTTTTTTCAGTTTTTGCCCATTTCTTCCCATGACATACTTACATTTAAATCCTGCTCCCCTGTCCCCCTGGTCTTTACTGTATATATATATATATATATATATATATATATATATATATATTATATATATATATATTATACTCCACTCGCTGTCTGCAGAGCATCTGGCCCCCTTTCTTCTTTTACGTAACAAAGTCTGTTCTCGAATGCATATGCTGCATAATGTGCCCATCAAAATAAAATACCCACACCTGCGCGCCCTAATTCTCAGCAGAGGTGCTGGAAATCCAGCCTCTCGTTCAAAGAACTGGCTCTTAGACACACGTTCATGAACGAGCAACACAAAGCTTTCTAAGCAGTAATTTGATGCGAGGTCTATAAAGAGTACACTGGGCACTTGCCCACTGTGCACATATCAAAAACCGCCCATGCATAGTTTGCCTCTCCAGCAGAAGCCAGTCAGAGCTCTCCTATGACTGACCTCTGGTTGTAATCATAGAGTCTATATAACAATGGACCAAGCATTTGATGACTCCTTGGTTTCTGTAGACTGGTTTTGAAGCCTGTTTTCCCGACAGGAACATGCTCATCGTGTGTCAATCTAAGTTAGTTTTGCTCGCAGCTCCTTTTACCGAACCCCACCAATATATCTGCAGAGAGTTACAGCAGTATATAAAGTTTTACATGTCGACCCAATGGTGAAATCAAAAATGGCCGTCATGTTTAGCCATAGCCCGGTTTGTACAATGGGAGCTTTCTTCGCGAAGCATTACAATTATGGATTTTTTTTTTTTACACTACTTTTATTTTCATTCCACTGTATATACCGTTTATATTTTGTAATTATATATTTTTTACTTTTTATCCCTCTTTTGCTGCATGTGTGTGTTGTGTGTAATGCTGCTGCGCAAAGCAAATTTCCCCACTGAGGGATAAATAAAGGACAATCTAATCTTAATCTAATGGATGAAGACATGATAAAGGCTAGTGATCGGCTGAGCTGATAAAACAATTTCATTGTTTGATATAAACCCAGTGGTGTTGCACAAAAAAATTCCCTCCCGTCAGGGTCATGGGTGCAAAATCAAAGGATTGAGACCTAAAGGGTTATTTTAACCAGGCTATAAATGTGTTGATTTCTGCTCTAAAGTTGGACATTTTAACATGGGAGTCAATGGAGATCGACTCTCTCTTGCAGCCAACCTTTATCCGTCAGTCGAGGAACTGCAACAACACTTAGTTAGCGCTTGGTTGTACCACACCCTAATTGCATTGCAATACATACTTCCTACTGAGTTGTATGTGCTCTATCCAGTTTTGAAATGGCCATAGTCTCCTTCAGAATACACATTCCTTCAAACTGTACTTTTTCAGAGTGTGTGAGGCCCATCGCTGACCCGTAGTATCTCTTCCTGCCCGTGAACAGGAAAGGTGCAGACGAGTCGAGCGGGGCCAGGTGACCTCCTGACGATGTGACAGGAACTACGTTCTGGTAGCTTGCTGCTAGTCGACATGTTTCCTCCAGAGTAGAACCTGAAGTGGAAGAACCTAAATATTACCACATAGACTCTGTAGACGTCATAAAAAAAGGTTGTTATTTAACATATTTGACAATTTCCCTTCAAATGTGAAGAGCAATATTAAATTTGAGTTGTGACGGTTACCCATGAGGAAAAGAAGTTCCTTGGTTTTTCCTTCAGTCACCAGGTGGGTGGGCAGGTAAATACTCAGTGTGCGGTCAGGGGAGTCTCCGGGAAGGTTGACGTTTCCACGGAGCGCCCACCAGGGAGGAGTGCAGGATTCAGAACGCTTGGATGCTTCAGAGAAGACATCTGCCACTAGCTCATCATCTGGGATTTCCTGACTGAGATGAGTGTAGTGAGAAATCAGATATTTACCCCATTACCATTGAAAAATATCTCCAAATAAATGCATTAAATACATGTTTTCATAGTTTTGAAGCAAAATATGTAATTTAACTGCCATCTTTTCATTTGTCTAGATAAATTAAATACTCAATAGACGCATTTCCATTAGCGGGGGCTCCAGGTAGTTTTTTTTAGGGGCTGGATTATTGACATGTGTCTCCAATACCAGGAACTGCACAGCAAAAGTGGCCTTCAGGAACTTTTACTGGGTGAAAAACATATCTGCCTTGGTTACTGAAACGCTCTTCTAATGCCTGTTTGTAAGATGATGTGTAAATATTACGGATCAAGCTGATCCTCGATCATTTTACACGGTGTCAGAAGTAGTTCAACAAATGGCAGAGAGATAAAGTAAGAAGACAGACGGCAGGAAGAAAAAGTTTAACCCGATGGAGTGGCCCAAATGGACACAACGGTTCGAGCGATAACGAGTCGCAACTAAACTTCACAAGGACGAGGGGACAAGTATAAGTGAGCTGCCTAATTTATGCCACGAGCAACAAGGCAGAGAACATTTTTAAGTCATTCACCTTTGCTCAAAAGGAACTAAGATTTACACAAAAGACAAGAAGACTTATTCATCTCTACCCTCTGCCTGACCGTCCATGGAAAAGAATAGCTCTTGACCTCTGAACACAACAAGAACAGCACACTGTGATACAAGTACTTCCTTCTGTGTTTACTTGTTTCTTCTACTTCTTTGAATGTATCCTTCTATTTTGTCTCCTTTTATGTTGTTGCACTTCAGTGTAATGGAGACACGCCGGCTGAAGGGGCTGAGGTGGCGGTCGCTGTCTGGCGCGTTTGCCCGGAACCCCCCACAAATGGAAATGCCCTTTGTTTGAGTTAAAACATGTGCCTACATTGATGTACACTTCCTGCAGAAGAGTTTCAGTGCCTGGTAGAGTCTGCGCGGCTGGTAGGATCTCAGCTGGACTCTGACATTGTGCATTTGGTCTGGATTGCTCTGCTTCAGCTCAGACAGTGGGACCAGCTTTATGTGGTGGCTGCAGTCGCTTTCTGGGAAGAAAGAGGAAGAATATGTTAACATAAACAACATTTCTCATACCTGTACTGTGCTCCACTGCCTTACTGTCTGAACAACATTAAAACCATTCAAGAGGGAAACAGATACAAAACAAGAGTACATTCTCTCATACCCAGTGACTCTGGTGGAGTTCCCCAGACCTCCAGCAGGTCTGAGTCGTTCAGTTCTTCAACCCCAACATCCACAGGAAAGGAGTCAAGGACTCTGCAGAAATACAAAAGAGGATAAGCACTTATGCTTATGTGACCTATGATCACAGACATGCGTATTAGTACTGCATAAATCATCATTAATTTCAGACAAATAGATGAAATACTGCAGAAAGATTCCTGAAAATGTTAACTTCTCATTTGCCTGCTCCTGTACCTCTTCAGCTCTTGTATAGGTGCGCTGTTTTCTGGAAGAACTCCAATCCCTCTGCCATATGACGTGCCACCGTGTAGGTAAAAAGCCAGGTGATCCCCCTCTGATTGGCTGCTGGCGAGGCCTAGCACCTTACTAGAGCCTGATGTTGCTTGCAGGTTGTTGATCCTCAGGAAAGCACCAGGCTGACAGCACAAAAAATAAGTAGTTTATCACACACACAAAAAATAGGGATAAAAACAAAAAAAGGGTTCACTGAAAACGAACCATATCAAGCCCAAATTATGATACACGAGCCAGACATTTAACACCATAATCAATCAATACAATACAGTACAGTACAGGCAAAGACACCATTTCCCATGTCTAATTCATACACTGTTGACATACTTTCAATGTCTATGTCAAACAGCAGCACTTTACTTGTGCTGTGGTAAAATACATGTTTTTATGAAAGAATGCACCAACAATAACCTGAAGAAACAACAGGCAACTGATTTTTGTTGAATTCTGACCTTAAGCTGTCGGGCCATCTCAGTATGGTTGTCGAAAACCAGAACATTTGCGATGAAGTTCTCTTTGTTCTTTGAGAAAGAGGTTGGTCCCTCTGTGACAGCTGGCTCAACAACTGCATTAAGCAGAGTGTGAGGGCACCTGGTCCCATCCCAGACCTGTTCATTAAAAAACAAAAAATCACATACTGCAGCAAGCAAGCATGGGGCACATGAGGTTGAGAGCCAGAGTATAAAAATGGGTTTTAAAACGACTTTTAAAAGTGGATAGTGAAGGGGACGGTTATTCCACAGGTGGGGACCAGGCCAGCAATAGAGAAGGTTCCTCCTAGACCTTAGTACCTGCAGGAACTTGATGCTATACCCTGATTAAAAAGTGTTTCTTTTTTTTTTTGAGCAATGCCCGTACTACAGCTTCACTAGTATGATTCCTGCTCAAACTTATTGGACAAAAATATGAGCTCTGGCCAAAACTTTGAGAGTAGAAACGGTTTTTTTGTTAATCTGGTAAGACAAAGTGTCAAACCAGCATAGACAAATGTACAGCTAGTGCTGACAAAGAGAAAATTAGTCTAGAACACCTAGGTCTGATATCAAGGATGTAGAATACCAATCCTTGGTATTCTACAAGGATTGGTACACTCTTTTAGAAAAAACACACACTATGCTAATATCCACCAAACACAGACAAATTCAATTCAATACTTTACATCAAATCTACTACACTCCCTATAGATTAAATACATTTTAGTAGTGCGGTCTCTGCCATGTGCCAAAGATGTAAAATAACACTGGAAATCTATTCTATATGCTCTGGAACTGTCCAATTATAGATGCTTTCTGGAAATACATGGTCAAAACAGTCTGACATTTTAAAATCCTATATTCTTGATCCTAAAGTCTGGATACTGGGAGATAACAGTTTGCTAAATATGACTTATCATAAAAAGTACTTCATTCTGCTTACAGGCACCGCGGCAAAAAATTGTATTCTAAAAAACTGGAAATCAGAAAAAACCCCAGCACCCAAACAGTGGATCAATGAACTTGCATCATATAGTACTCCAGAAAACATACTGTATTCCGTTAGAAAAAAACCTTATGGCCTTATTTGGGGACCCTTTTTGGATTTTTTGCCTTTATTGGACTAATGATCTGAATCATCTACTATATTAATGAATGTTTTTATTTAGTTTAGTTTATTTCGTTTATTTCGGCATGTTTATATAGACACATTTCATCTCCAGAACATTATACATTGCATACTCAGCACATGACGAAAAGGGTACGGGAGAAGCTGACGCTTATCAAAGTCCCGCCCCGTTCTATGTAAGATTCATGATCACATCAACAACAGAATTCAGTAAGATACATAGTTTACCACATAGCAATTTGTCTAATTTCATCCTTCACAGTCCAGATAGCATGTATGTTTGTACACGTGTCCAGTCCACTCATCCTGATCACCGTTCCTGTGCACTTGTGTTTACACAGGACTTGATTATTTACTTTATTATTCATTTGTTCCAGTATTGATAGGCATATGTGAAAAGAAGCTAAATGATTTTGAATGATGTAATCTATTGACCATATGAGGGAAGGAAGGGGAGAGGGGTGTGTTGTTGTATTTATTTATATTTACTTATTTATTTTTATTTTATTTTTTTCCTCTCTTATTATTATTATTATTATTAGGGCCCGAGCACTTGCAGTGCGAAGGCCCTATTGTATTTGCAGGAATTTTTATTATTATTAATATTATTATTATTTTTCTTCTGACAAAGTGATGGCCTTTTTGCCCCCCTTAACATGCCCAAAAAGTCACCAAATTTTGCACCCAAGTCAGGCCTGGCGAAAAATTTGATATTTAATGGTTTGCATTAATGGGCGTGGCAAAATGGCTCAACAGCGCCCCCTTGAAAACTTTGTGCCTCAAGCCCCACGATACGGTTTGACGTACATGCACGAAAATCGGTACACACCTGTATCATGGGACAACTTAAAGAAAAGTCTCTTGCCGTCATGCCCGAAACCGAACAGGAAGTCGGCCATTTTGAATTAATCGTGTCACTTTGGCGCAATTTATGCCATTCCTTCGGCAGTTAATTCAGCCCGAACCGTAACGTGCACCCAGGTGTATTATACATCAAAATGTGCGTCTCCCTCCTGCGACCACACGCATTACTTTTCTCTTTCAAAAGCGTTACCGTGGCGACGCTAGACGCCAAAAAGCGCGCCCACCCTTCATCTGGTTGGTTCAGACAGAAAAAACTTTGCGCCTCAAGCCCCATAATACGGTTTGACGTACATGAACGAAAATTGGTACACTCCTGTATCATGTCGCAACTAAAAGAAAAGTCTCTTGGCGCCATGGCCGAAACCGAACAGGAAGTCGGCCATTTTGAACATTCTGAATTAATTGCGTAATTTTGGAGCAATATATGCCATTCTTCGAGAGTTAATTCAGCCCGAACCGTATCGTGAACCCAGATGTGTTATACATCAAAATGTGCGTCTCCATCCTGCGACTACACGCATTACTTTTCTCTTTCGAAAGTGTTACCGTGGCGACGCTAGACGCCAACAAGCGCACCCCCCCTTCATCTGATTGGTCCATATTTGATAGTTCCCCAAAACGCACCAAATTTGGCATGCAAGCCAGGCCTGGTGATAAATTTGATATTTCATGGTTTGCATTAATGGGCGTGGCAAAATGGCTCAACAGCGCCCCCCGGAAAACTTTGTGCCTCAAGCCCCACAATACGGTTTGACGTACATGCACGAAAATCGCTACACACCTGTATCATGGCACAACTTAAAGAAAAGTCTCTTGGAGCCATGGCCAAAACCGAACAGGATGTCGGCCATTTTGAATAAATTGTGTCATTTTGGCGAAATTTATGCCATTCCTTCGAGAGTTAATTCAGCCCGAACCGTATCGTGCACCCAGGTGTGTTATACATCAAAATGTGCGTCTACATCCTGCGACACCACGCATTACTTTTCTCTTTCAAAAGTGTTACCGTGGCGACGCTAGACGCCAAAAGGCGCGCCCCCCCTTCATGTGATTGGTCCATATTTGATAGTTCTCCAAAAGTCACCAAATTTTGCATGCAAGCCAGGCCTGGTGATAAATTTTATATTTCATGGTTTGCATTAATGGGCGTGGCCTAACGGCTCAACAGCGCCACCTTGAATACTTTTCTCTGCCATAACTTTTGAATGGTTTGACATAGAGAGTCGTGGGTGGTGTCATCAGATGCTGTATGGAGTCCTTGACCTTCATTGGCCTGAATTAGCCCCACCCCTTCTTCTAATTGGTTGTCCCTTTTTTCTGCTATAAACTTTGAATGGTTTGACATAGGAAGTCGTAGGTGGTGTCAAGGGACTCTGCAATGAGTCCTTGAGCTTCTTTGGCCTGAATTAGCCCCGCCCCTTCTTCTGATTGGTTGTCCCTTTTTTATAATAAAATCGCCACGAGCCGCCAGTCGCTCTCGCGCTGACTCCCGCTTCCTGATTCAAACGTCTGCCGGCCCCGCCCCCCGACCAATCGGTGGCGAGTAGGGTGATGACGGCCCCGCCTCCCGACCAATCAGTGGCGCGGAGGGTGATGACGGCCCCGCCCCCCGACCAATCGGTGGCGAGTAGGGTGATGACGGCCCCGCCCCCCCGACCAATCAGTGGCGAGTAGGGTGATGACGGCCCCACCCCCCGACCAATCAGCTCCCTGTAATGTGGTGACGTCAGAAATATTCCCAGCTCAGCCCGGTTACAACCTTGGCAGAATGGTTACAGAAAAAGTAATAATTAAAATAGTAGGGTTTTACTAATATTTATAACTTACAAATATTTAAAAAAAATTAGAAAAAACAGCTCCAGACTTATATATTTAAATATCGATATGTTGGTCTCTCCTAAGTCAGTAGGTCAAATAGAAATGAGAAGCTGAGTCTTAGCTCAGCCAGAGCGTTCCCGTCTTTGGAGTCAGAGATCAGAGTTCGATTCCCGCAGTATCCAGACTTTTTTGTCAGCAATTTTTTTTTTTCTACATCAATATGTGCGTCCCTGTCCTGCAACGACGCACATTACTTTTCTCATTTAAAAGCGTTACCGCGGCAACGCTAGACACCAAAAAGTGCGCCCACCCTTCATCTGATTGGTTCAGAGGGAAAAAACTTTGAGCCTCAAGCCCCATAATACGGTTTGACGTACATGAACGAAAATCGGTACACACCTGTATCATGTCGCAACTTAAAGAAAAGTCTCTTGGCGCCATGGCCGAAATTGAACAGGAAGTCGGCCATTTTGAATTAATTGTCTAATTTTGGCGCAATTAATGCCATTCCTTCGGCAATTAATACGGCCCGAACCGTAACGTGCATCCAGGTGACTTATACCTCAAAATGTGCGTCTCCATCTTGCGACTACGCGCATTACTTTTCTCTTTCAAAAGTGTTACCATGGCGATGCTAGACGCCAAAAAGCGTGCCCCCTTAATCTGATTGGTCCATATTTGATAGTTCTCCAAAAGTCACCAAATTTTGCATGCAAGCCAGGCCTGGTGATAAATTTGATATTTCATGGTTTGCATTAATGGGCGTGGCAAAATGGCTCAACAGAACCCCCCGGAAAACTTTTCTCTGCCATAACTTTTGAATGGTTTGACATAAAGAGTCATGGGTGGTGTCATGGGACTCGGTATTGAGTCCTTGACCATAATTGGTGAAAATTAGCCCCGCCCCTTCTTTTGATTGGTTGTCCCTATTTCCTGCTATAACTTTTGAATGGTTTGACATGGAGAGTCGTGGGTGGTGTCATCAGACTCTGTATGGAGTCCTTGACCTTCATTGGCCTGAATTAGCCCCGTCCCTTCTTGTGATTGGTTGTCCCTTTTTTCTGCTATAACTTTTGAATGGTTTGACATAGGTAGTCGTGGGTGGTGTCATTTCTGATATGCTTATGGGGGGCGGCGGCCGTGAGTGCGAGGGCCCGTTCATCGCTGCTTGCAGCTTTAATTATTATTATTATTTTTCTTCTGACAAAGTGATGGCCTTTTTGCCCCCCTTAACATGCCCAAAAAGTCACCAAATTTTGCACCCAAGTCAGGCCTGGCGAAAAATTTGATATTTAATGGTTTGCATTAATGGGCGTGGCAAAATGGCTCAACAGCGCCCCCTTGAAAACTTTGTGCCTCAAGCCCCACGATACGGTTTGACGTACATGCACGAAAATCGGTACACACCTGTATCATGGGACAACTTAAAGAAAAGTCTCTTGCCGTCATGCCCGAAACCGAACAGGAAGTCGGCCATTTTGAATTAATCGTGTCACTTTGGCGCAATTTATGCCATTCCTTCGGCAGTTAATTCAGCCCGAACCGTAACGTGCACCCAGGTGTATTATACATCAAAATGTGCGTCTCCCTCCTGCGACCACACGCATTACTTTTCTCTTTCAAAAGCGTTACCGTGGCGACGCTAGACGCCAAAAAGCGCGCCCACCCTTCATCTGGTTGGTTCAGACAGAAAAAACTTTGCGCCTCAAGCCCCATAATACGGTTTGACGTACATGAACGAAAATTGGTACACTCCTGTATCATGTCGCAACTAAAAGAAAAGTCTCCTGGCGCCATGGCCGAAACCGAACAGGAAGTCGGCCATTTTGAACATTCTGAATTAATTGCGTAATTTTGGAGCAATATATGCCATTCTTCGAGAGTTAATTCAGCCCGAACCGTATCGTGAACCCAGATGTGTTATACATCAAAATGTGCGTCTCCATCCTGCGACTACACGCATTACTTTTCTCTTTCGAAAGTGTTACCGTGGCGACGCTAGACGCCAACAAGCGCACCCCCCCTTCATCTGATTGGTCCATATTTGATAGTTCCCCAAAAGGCACCAAATTTGGCATGCAAGCCAGGCCTGGTGATAAATTTGATATTTCATGGTTTGCATTAATGGGCGTGACAAAATGGCTCAACAGCGCCCCCCGGAAAACTTTGTGCCTCAAGTCCCACAATACGGTTTGACGTACATGCACGAAAATCGCTACACACCTGTATCATGGCACAACTTAAAGAAAAGTCTCTTGGAGCCATGGCCAAAACCGAACAGGATGTCGGCCATTTTGAATAAATTGTGTAATTTTGGCGAAATTTATGCCATTCCTTCGAGAGTTAATTCAGCCCGAACCGTATCGTGCACCCAGGTGTGTTATACATCAAAATGTGCGTCTACATCCTGCGACACCACGCATTACTTTTCTCTTTCAAAAGTGTTACCGTGGCGACGCTAGACGCCAAAAGGCGCGCCCCCCCTTCATGTGATTGGTCCATATTTGATAGTTCTCCAAAAGTCACCAAATTTTGCATGCAAGCCAGGCCTGGTGATAAATTTTATATTTCATGGTTTGCATTAATGGGCGTGGCCTAACGGCTCAACAGCGCCACCTTGAATACTTTTCTCTGCCATAACTTTTGAATGGTTTGACATAGAGAGTCGTGGGTGGTGTCATCAGATTCTGTATGGAGTCCTTGACCTTCATTGGCCTGAATTAGCCCCGCCCCTTCTTCTGATTGGTTGTCCCTTTTTTCTGCTATAAACTTTGAATGGTTTGACATAGGAAGTCGTAGGTGGTGTCAAGGGACTCTGCAATGAGTCCTTGAGCTTCTTTGGCCTGAATTAGCCCCGCCCCTTCTTCTGATTGGTTGTCCCTTTTTTATAATAAAATCGCCACGAGCCGCCAGTCGCTCTCGCGCTGACTCCCGCTTCCTGATTCAAACGTCTGCCGGCCCCGCCCCCCGACCAATCGGTGGCGAGTAGGGTGATGACGGCCCCGCCTCCCGACCAATCAGTGGCGCGGAGGGTGATGACGGCCCCGCCCCCCGACCAATCGGTGGCGAGTAGGGTGATGACGGCCCCGCCCCCCGACCAATCAGTGGCGAGTAGGGTGATGACGGCCCCGCCCCCCGACCAATCAGCTCCCTGTAATGTGGTGACGTCAGAAATATTCCCAGCTCAGCCCGGTTACAACCTTGGCAGAATGGTTACAGAAAAAGTAATAATTAAAATAGTAGGGTTTTACTAATATTTATAACTTACAAATATTTAAAAAAATTTGAAAAAACAGCTCCAGACTTACATTACTAAATATCGATATGTTGGTCTCTCCTAAGTCAGTAGGTCAAATAGAAATGAGAAGCTGAGTCTTAGCTCAGCCAGAGCGTTCCCGTCTTTGGAGTCAGAGATCAGAGTTCGATTCCCGCAGTATCCAGACTTTTTTGTCAGCAATTTTTTTTTTCTACATCAATATGTGCGTCCCTGTCCTGCAACGACGCACATTACTTTTCTCATTTAAAAGCGTTATCGCGGCAACGCTAGACACCAAAAAGTGCGCCCACCCTTCATCTGATTGGTTCAGAGGGAAAAAACTTTGAGCCTCAAGCCCCATAATACGGTTTGACGTACATGAACGAAAATCGGTACACACCTGTATCATGTCGCAACTTAAAGAAAAGTCTCTTGGCGCCATGGCCGAAATTGAACAGGAAGTCGGCCATTTTGAATTAATTGTGTAATTTTGGCGCAATTAATGCCATTCCTTCGGCAATTAATACGGCCCGAACCGTAACGTGCATCCAGGTGACTTATACCTCAAAATGTGCGTCTCCATCTTGCGCCTACGCGCATTACTTTTCTCTTTCAAAAGTGTTACCGTGGCGATGCTAGACGCCAAAAAGCGTGCCCCCTTAATCTGATTGGTCCATATTTGATAGTTCTCCAAAAGTCACCAAATTTTGCATGCAAGCCAGGCCTGGTGATAAATTTGATATTTCATGGTTTGCATTAATGGGCGTGGCAAAATGGCTCAACAGCACCCCCCGGAAAACTTTTCTCTGCCATAACTTTTGAATGGTTTGACATAAAGAGTCATGGGTGGTGTCATGGGACTCGGTATTGAGTCCTTGACCATAATTGGTGAAAATTAGCCCCGCCCCTTCTTTTGATTGGTTGTCCCTATTTCCTGCTATAACTTTTGAATGGTTTGACATGGAGAGTCGTGGGTGGTGTCATCAGACTCTGTATGGAGTCCTTGACCTTCATTGGCCTGAATTAGCCCCGCCCCTTCTTGTGATTGGTTGTCCCTTTTTTCTGCTATAACTTTTGAATGGTTTGACATAGGAAGTCGTGGGTGGTGTCATTTCTGATATGCTTATGGGGGGCGGCGGCCGTGAGTGCGAGGGCCCGTTCATCGCTGCTTGCAGCTTTAATTATTATTATTATTATTATTATTATTATTAATTTTTGTTTAATTATTGTTATGCAAAGTAAAAGGGGGGAAATATTGATATTTATATTGTTATTGTAAATCTAGTTTTTTTATTGCCTTCAATAAATATATCTATACAAAAAAAGGATGTAGAATACATGTTCAAAGGACTTGCTGTCAACAATTATGAACTTGTAAGGTGGGCACAGGATCAATGGAATATTTAATTACTGCAGTTGATTAGTTAAAACCTTTAGAAAGTTCACAGACTGAAGTCCAGTCATGACTGAAATCTGCAGAGATCACTGAGAAGATTTTGAAATGTTGTTGCTGTAGCCAGGCAACAAATACTGCATATTATCCATGTGTCCATGTTCCTCCAGGTTTCTTACCTTCAACAGAGTGCAGGTACTGTCAACGGGGGCTTTGGCCAGCAGCTGGCAGGTCAGGTTGAAGTATGTTTTGGGCTGAACAGCAGACAAGGGGATTGAGGCTGAATTTTGAGGGAAAAGAACCTGGCCGGCGGCCCATGACCGCAGCTCTTCCACAGTCCGCTTATCTTCTTCATCGAAGTGGAAAGACTGGCTGGAGGTCCGAGGCTCTACGGCTCCACCCACTGCTCCATCAAACGTCAACGCAGAGAAACCAAATGTGTTCACTAGGTTAATAGAGCCATCGAATAACTGAGCCTGTGAACAAAAAAGAAAAGATTTGATGTAGCATTTCTGTATTGATTTCTTTGTTATAAATGTCATCAACCTGAATAAATTCATCTTTATTCTCAGTTTTGCATGTTACCTAATTTAAAAACATTTTTTCTAAGGAAGCACCTTGACTCTGTGCAGGCGGACGATGTCTCCAGCCTGATATATTTGGGGATGTTTCTCCCGATTATCACAGAAAATGGTGCAGATAGTCCTTTGCTTGGATTGATCAGTGATCTTCAGGCTGGAGCAGAAGTCTGTAACAAGATTAAAATCAAGATTATTTTTCGTCGCGCTGTGAAAAACAAATGTTAGAGAAATCCACGATGAAAGCCATGGGCTGATAATAGCCGCTGTCATCTGGCCTCTTTGTCTTACTTCATAATATTATAATTATGCTATCATCAATATTAACATGCAGGTGGGAACAAGATCTCCATATTGATTTACAGAAAGAGGATTGGTCTTACATTTGTAGGCAAGTTCATAAATGTTCTTACAATTTAAGGCATAAACTAGCTATTTTTAAGATGATACACAGGATTTATTATACCCCAGAGAGATTGCATAAAATGAACAGTGAGATGTCATTTCTATGCTGGCGTTGCAAGAAACAAAAAGGAACTTTTTTTCATATGTTTTGGTCATGTGATGCACTTTCCTTTTTTTGGAACTCTGTTACTAAGCTGATATCTCAATGTTTACGTGTAGCTGTCTCTTTGTCACCTCGTTTATGTCTTTTGGGAACTAGTATGTCAGACAAGTGGAACAAATATCAATGCAAATATATAGATCTTGCTATGTTGGCAACCAGGAAATGTATAACCTTAAATTGGAAACAATCTAAACCCCCAGTATTAGCCCATTGGTGGAACGAACTCTCAAGCTACCTTACACTTGACAATATTTACTACAAGAGTAAAGGCAAATCCTCAGACTTTTTAAAAATATGGCAATCTCATACAGAATTTGATTTTAAGAAATCCGTAGGTAATTGTAAGGCATAGTGACAATGATAAGACCTGAGTGTAATGGTTTGTATTGTTTTGTTGTCGTGTTTGTTTTAAGTGGGGTTTTCCCACCGTTTATGTCTGTTTTGTTAGGTTTTTTTTTTTTTTTTTTTTTTTTTTTTTTCGTTGTGTTTTGAGGGTATATATTTGGATATCATTTTTGTTCTTTAACGGACCAGCCCCAACTTAGGATAAGAAAGTAATGGCATTAAGTGTTTCCTACTTTTTTTTTTTTTTTTGATAAGTCCCCTTCATCAAGAAGTAGGTAGAATATTATTTAACTATTTAATTGTTATCTCAGAGTCATTGATAGAACAGATAGGGTAGTACTATCTGGTATTCTCAATTAGTGCATTGAGTAGAATTTTTGGTTGGTATATTTGGCATGATTATAGCACTATGAAATATGTTTGGTATGTATGGACTTTGACTTTTTTATTTTATTTTTTTATTTTTATTTTTTTATTTTTGGAAATTGAGTTGTAGGGGTTTGTGTTCTATGTATCTAAGGTATACCCCTCTTTTTGTGGCTGAAAATATAAAAATACAAAAAAAAATTATAACATGCAAAGCACTGTCAATGAGACCGAAGAGAACATATATACATATATATATATATATATATATATACACACACACACACACACACACACACACACACACAGTGCCCTCCATAATTATTGGCACCCCTAGTAAAATGTGTTAAAAGCCTTAAAATTCAATTAAATTCAATTTTTATTGCAGAAGCATACTATCACACTGAAAATTGTAGAAAAATGTAACCTTCAACTCAAGTGAATTATAAAGGGGGGAAAAAAAGAAATATATATTCTTCATAAAATCACCTGTTCTACAATTATTGACACCCTTAACAATTCCTAAGAAATACATACATTAAAGTATTCCTGTAACTTCCATGGTAGTTTACAAAGTTGGCCAGTTTATGTAGGAACATGTAATTAGTAATTCACAACTTCCTGTTTCCCTGGGGTATAAATATGACGTGACACAGAGGCCATTTCTCTTCAACATGGGAAAGACAAAGGAACACACCATTCAAGTAAGGCCGATGTGTGTTGACCTTCACAAGTCAGGCAATGGCTACAAGAGAATAGCCACTCGCCTACACCTGCCTATATCTACAGTCAGAGGAATTATTAAGAAGTTTAAAACAACTGGAACAGTGGTAAACCAGCCTGGACGAGGACCAAAGTCTATTTTTCCACCACGCACAGTGAGGAGGATGGTAAGAGAAATAAAAAGTTCTCCAAAGCTCACTGTTAAAGAATTGCAACAAATGGTAGCATCTTGGGGTCACAAAGTCTCCGAAACAACCATCAGGCGCTATCTACATGCCAACAGGCTGTTTGGGAGGCATGCACGGAAAAAACCTTTTCTCACTCACAATCATAAACGCAGACGCCTGGAGTTTGCTAAGCAGCACTGGGGCTTCAACTGGGGCCGTGTGCTTTGGTCAGATGAGATGAAGATAGAGCTTTTTGGCAACAAACGCTCTAAGTGGGTCTGGCGTAACACAAAAGAGGAGTATGCAGAAAAGCACCTCATGCCCACTGTGAAGTATGGGGGAGGATCGGTGATGCTGTGGGCATGTTTCTCTTCCAAAGGGCCTGGGAACCTTGTTAGAGTGCATGGCATCATGAACGCTTTGAAAAACCAGGACATTTTTTCGTGGCCTCTGCCCGAAAGCTGAAGATGGGTCGTCACTGGGTCTTTCAACAAGATAATGACCCTAGACATATGGCCAAATCTACACAGAAATGGCTCACCAGACACAGAATCAAGCTCCTCCCATGGCCATCTCAGTCCCCAGACCTCAACCCCATTGAAAACCTGTGGGGTGAGCTGAAGAGGAGAGTGCAGAGGAGAGGACCCAGGTCGCTGGATGATTTAGAGAGACTGTGCAAAGAGGAATGGTCGAAGATCCCTCTTTCTGTATTCTCCCATCTTGTGAAACAGTATAGGAGAAGATTAGATGCTGTTTTGTTGGCAAAAGGGGGTTGTACAAAGTATTAACATCAGGGGTGCTAATAATTGTGGCACACATGATTTGATGTAAAACAATTATTGCTTAATGTGGGATTTTTTTCCTACTGAATAAATGCACTTGAATTAAAGCTTGTATTTTACTCTTTTTTTTTCATTGTGGTTCTATTTTATTAAAAAAAAAAACAGAATTTATTAGAAACTAAAGATCACATCTTAACTAGGGGTGCCAATAATTATGGAGGGCACTGTATATATAGAAGATGCTGATTGGCCTGGGTAGTCACTGTAAGAAGAAAGGATGTAACAGCACTTCACAATCAATGAGGGAATGTTCTCTGCATTCTCATTGGGGAAAATTCTCTTGAACTGAAGATTCAGCATCGCAAAATGTGCTGCCCCTCCTGGCATGCACATAATGAACTGATTTGGCTGACATATTTTGTTCATTGTGTGCTGCTGGAGAGTATCGTTAGTAAATTAATTACGCTACAGCTTTCTTATCCATTGAGGCAGAAATGGCCTGATATTACATAATCTGTCAGGAAGACCCAGGAAATAATTAACATCATCACCCCTGACAAAATGATCATTATGTGCATGCCCAGTGGCAGCACATATTGCAATGCAGGCAAAATGGCCTTGAAAAAACCCCAAAAATAACCATGACGTGCACCCAGGCATGGCAAATATCGACATGTGCGTCTCCATTTGGAAAACGATGGGTATTACTTTCATAGCAGTCTGACCAGCACTTATCCATGCTGGAGCAGTCAAAAGTGTTACCTTGGCAACGCGAAATGACAAAAAGTAGATAGACATGGTGAAAATTCTTTGGTTATTTGCTCTGTCGTACTTTATCGTAGAGACATCATTCAAAAGTTCAAAGACTCGGGACGCTTCGGACTACAACATATTAAAGCCTCCTTATGCTAGCTACAGTTTTTGAGATATTGAGGAAGAAAGTAACAAGTTACACAGCGAGGATGGCCTCATTCATTCCTTTGGGGGGTGTTACCACAGTAGTAGAACATGGTAACACCCCCCATAAGAATGAATGGGATCCATTTAGCAAAACCTTTTCCCATTTTCTATATCTGTTTTAATCCTGTACAGCAGGGGTCTTCAACTAGATTCGGCCGGGGGCCGCATCTGCAAAAGGACTGTATGGAGAGGGCCGCACAATTTGAAAATGTGGGGGTTTTCAAAATGTATTTTACACTCAAAGACGAAGACTTATGTAAATATAATACATTTGTATTATACATTTGAATATATCTAGTTTACATATGAATTATGTATAAATTGTCTCCAGATTTAGTAATTGTGAATGTTAAATATAATATTCAGATAAAGAAATATTATTTTGAATGCAAGTTCATTTTGAAACCATGCATTGTGCAAAACTTAATTGATATTGACCTACTTTTAATAAAACACGCCATAATGACAAAGCACCACTTT
This sequence comes from Cololabis saira, assembly GCF_033807715.1. Taxonomy (NCBI): domain Eukaryota; kingdom Metazoa; phylum Chordata; class Actinopteri; order Beloniformes; family Belonidae; genus Cololabis; species Cololabis saira. Next base: position 42,276,085 of record NC_084591.1, on the reverse strand, counting down.
CCACCAAGATTTCCTTATTTGAATATTATATTAAGCATTGAGCACAACCATTTTAGTCCATAGTAGCCAGTTATAAAAATATTATAAAAAAAAAAAAAAAAAAAAATGTTTTTTTTTTTTTTCAACAAACACCCCCTTTTTTTAAATATGACCAGGGGCCACATAAAAGCTCCTGGCGGGCCGCATGTGGCCCGCGGGCCGCCAATTGAATATCCCTGCTGTACAGGGTCACAGGGGTTTGCCGGAACTTATTCCAGCACGCTGGCTCAGTGGTTAGCACCGTTGGCTCACAGCAAGAAGGTTCCCGGTTTGGTTGATCGATGATTCTAAATTGCACGTAAGTGTGAGTGCGTGCGTAGACTGGGGACCTGTCCAGGGTGAACCCCTGCCTCTCGCCAGCTGGGGGAAAAAAACTTTTTGTTGTAAAACCTCTTAAATGCACCATCTAATCCTTGCTCTCATCTTCGTGGTGGAACGGAATGGGGAAAAAAAGTCATTAAAACTGTAATTGTCAACATAGTTCTGGACTAATCAGTACATGTGGAGAGTTACGATATTCCACTCCAACATCCACATGGTTTTCCCCTTTTAGGGCGAAGAAAAAGATTTTTTCATGAAAGCTGTCACAGCTCGCTATGAAGAAACTAAATTGTTCCAAACTGTTTTACTTATCAAGTAAACGCTTGAAACATTATTCATGCTTTTATATTATATAACTTATTTTGTGGTAGACAATTATTGTGTATTCATACAATTATATACAGTATACTGTACAGGCATATAGAAAAAATTTGTAGTGCAATTACAATAGCATATTTTATGTACCGTATAACTTATTTTTCTTCTCTTGTTTCCTTCAGATCCACACATCTAATTCAAATTAAAAGATCATCATCAGCTTCTCATCAAGGTCTGCAAAGTCTGTTGAGGACGCGGTCATTTGTATGAGATTCTATTGAAGCAGGGAAACAGCTAAATCATGCAGGACAGGGTGCCTTGAGAATTTGACTTTGACACCCTGCTGTAGTGTGTGACCCTCTATCTGCCATCAGTTACATCATTTGAGAAAGAAAGACTCCTGATTACAAAACAGCACGTTGTGTAAACTGAACAGACTAATGATTTACTGACCCGTGCCACGGCTCCTGAACGGTTGTTTGAAGAACACCACCACGCCGTACACATTGACGACAGATCCAGCCTTCAGGTCACCCAGCTGTACATACGTGTATTTTGGAGCTTTGGCTGCCTTGGAAACCTGAAGTGAAACACATGACAAGGAGCCAAGAGTAGAATAGCATTGATATGTTAAATACACACAATTAGAAAGATGTTTTGAATCAAAGCTCACATTTTCACTTCCCATCACTTATCTAGTGAGAGGAGGTAAAGTGACTAAGACCAGCAAATGACATGAAGCAACTACAAGGAACAACTCCACACACACTCCAGGAGCCTCCTCCATTAACCATGGACTTGTCTGTCACCTCCAATGTAGAGCTCCTCTTGCTGGGTACGAGGGAACTGGGATCAGGTGAAGGCTGCTCGCGGAAAACCTGCCGGACCAATGAAAATGTGTTTTTTTCCCATTTTTTCTTGGCTGTGAAAAGTCAATCAAAGTATAAAGATTGCAACCGATATTAGCTCAGCTAAAGGGACAAGCCAATTGTATTCATAAAATTAAGATTACAAAAATGTGTCTGGAACATCTTTAACTGTACGAAGAATAACTACAAATACAGACCAAATGATGAGAAATCTGTGTCTGTGACTCAACGCACACTACGTTTTTAAAGAAGTGGAGTTTAAAAAAAATATACCGTATTTTCTGGACTATAAGCCGCTACTTTTTTCCTAGGTTTTGAACCATGCGGCTTATACAAAGGTGCGGCTATTCTGTGGATTTTTCTTCCACCGCTAGGGGGAGTGCTAATCGGAATTAGAATAAAAACTAAGAAATAAATGCAAAGAAGAATACGCTACTTCTTTAGCAGATAGAAGTAGAAGCAGATTTCAAACAGATAAATAGATAAATAAATACTGGTTATTTTCTCTTGGTTCAGTCCAGTTTTAATCAGCAAAGTTGCTGCCGTGTTAAAAGACACTGTTAGGAAAGGATCTATTTAGGTACAAACATGTAGATCATTTACAGTTCAAAATCCTTCTGTACATGTAGTAAATATCTAATCTAACAACAGAAATATCTGCGGCTGAAATATCTTTTTTTTTTAAATAAAAGTGGGTGCGGCTTGTATATCTTTTTTTATTGTTTTTTTTAAAATAGAGCGGGTGCGGCTTATAGTCCAGAAAATACGGTATATTAGTTCACCCGTAGCAAGTCCAATTACATCTGTTTGGTGAAGAAAAAAATTTGGATTAAGAAAGAAATGGAGACTGAGGAGGGAAGGTTTTGAAAAAAACAAAAATGTATGCAACAACATACATAGTAAAGTTCATTCTTTTGTATTTTAAGTATCTGTGCCATTTACTATTGAATGCAAACAGTGCCATTGGCGATTAATCGTTATATAGATCTGTGCATACAGAGTGAATAAAACTTTAATTTTAAGAAGGACTCACATAGATGCATGCAGAATCTCCAGACAAGAGCAGGTTACACGGGTGAAGCCTGTCCTTACTAGCTGTGGGAGATTTTTCAACAGTGAAGCCAGAGACTAATATCATATCCTGCAAAAGAAACAACACAAAGAAGAAAAAAATATAACGATTAAAAAAATAAACACAAAATATCAATCAACTATGAGAGCATCCATACTGTTCGAATACACATACATATATTTTACAGGGGTCTTAAATTTAACTCTTCAATAATGGGTTTACACAAATCGTGTTTAACACCACGTCTTTTTAATGCCAAATTATTGCATGCACGTTTCAGGAAATCAATACTAGATGTGTCCGTAACCATTCACTAATCATTATATTATCTGATGGTAACTAGTCAAACAATCCGTGTCATCTTACATTACACTAAGGCGAGAAAAAAAAAAAAAAAAGAGGGACCCTCAGGTACAGAGATCAGCCATAAAATACCTATGAATCTATGCACCACTTTACTTTTTGGTTGTATGCTGAAATTGATTTTATAATAAATTGCTTAAAAGGGGACCTATTATAGCATCTAATACCTATTTTAAACAGGCCTTGAATGTCTTAAAAACAAGCTTTTGATTGTTTTTGCTAAATAAATTAGAAATTCAGCCTCTGGCCATGTCTTTATCTTCCCATTCTCTAACCTCATTATCTATGCAGGATTCTGAGTGGGCGGGGCTATGATAATGAGGCTCTGTGCTGATTGGCTGCCTGAATGACGCGATACACCGCTACTAAAAAATGGCAGAGGCTCCGGCCGGCGGAGTTAGTTCTGGGCGTGGTTTCACGCATCGGAGGCCAACCGATGTAAATCACATTTTGGTTAAGTAACGAAAGGAGCAGAATCTGAACGGCTCGTAGATCCACATGACACTGGATGGATCATCCAGGCGGCTGTACAGACACTGCAGAATTTGGTTGCTTTCCTCCTTCTCTGAGTTGGCAGGCTGAGGGGAGACCACTTTATATATGTTAAAGCTAGAGAAAATGTGTTTTTCATAATAGGTCCCCTTTAATGTTTACTATAAAAACAGGTCAGGGTTAATTATTCAATCCAAATGAAGGTAAATGACTATGCAGCTCTCACTGGAGCGGTTCGCAGCGGAACGTGAAGCAGCTGAGATGAGAATCAGCACCTCCAAATTTGCGAACATGGCCCTCAGCCGGAAAAAGATGGAGTGCTCTGTCTGGGTTGGGGACCAGATGGATGGACTTTGTTTTTTTTTTGTAAATATAATGTTATCATATATGTTTGTCTTCGAAAGTAAAGTGTGTGAGGATTGCACAAACCTACCCCTTGATTGACATCCTGACTAAACTTCTTAGCCAGTGCTCCCAACAGGAAGACGTTGATGGAATTATTCTGAGATGAGACATGGGGCGAGGAATCTTTCTCTGAAAAACAATGAATAAATATATTTACAAAATGTAATGAGTCAGGGCAATGATTCTTCTATTGTTTTGTTTTATTTATTTTAATTCTCTTGGTGTTCAGCATTTCAGTCAACTATGTCGTTTGAGCTGAGTTGAAATATAAAAACGATTAGGACAACTGAATTAGATGAGCGAAAAAAAGATATCTGCCACAGCCTTGGAAATTCGAAGGAGAATTGTATTCTTTTGTAAAAAAAAAAGTACATTGTATTGGATGGCTCTTAGATGTAAACACTTGTGGATTCCAATATTTTTAATCAGAATTATTTACAATGTGGGTATCAGAATCAGAACTCTAGTTGATGTTAGTTGTGAAATGAATCAATTATATATAGTAATTTCAATTTTGATGCCCATAAAATCACAAAAACTGTATGTAATGTAATCAGGAGCAACCCCCCCCCCCAAAAACCCTCTTATTTTACCATGATTTGTGTCCTTGTCTTGAACGAGGTGTGTGTTTCTAGTATAGTCTACACTTAACCATAAATGTGTAATTCTTACTTTGTTTTCTGTGTGATATAAACTTAATTCATTTAAAACGGGTTTAAAAGGGAATTTGAGCGACTCTACCAGGATTTGCTGCGTTGGCTTGAAAACTTTTTCTTTAGTATCAATTTTTATTTCTTCCTAAATTTAATTTTACAGGAGAAATTTCAACATCAGATTTAAAGTTTGACAATTATGTCGAAAAATTCAGTGGATAAATATATTTAAAGGAGCTGTATGTAAGAGCAATAATAAAACAAATCATAAAATGACCCCGATATGTCAACAGACATTTAAAAATCATGTTCATTTCAAATACTTATGTCACTGACAACAGCACTCAAGCCAGGATATTCCAGTTTAAAAAGAGGAGTTGCAGCCCTAAACTGATGTTTATGTTGTCATTTTTTGTTTTGGCCTGAAGCTCCACCCTCCACCTATCTCCCAATCACCAAGTCAGTATTGTTTCTGAAGCTCCACCCTCCACCTATCTCCCAATCACCAAGTCAGTATTGTTTCTGAAGCTCCACCCTCCACCTATCTCCCAATCACCAAGTCAGTATTGTTTCTGAAGCTCCACCCTCCACCTATCTCCCAATCACCAAGTCAGTATTGTTTCTGAAGCTCCACCCTCCACCTATCTCCCAATCACCAAGTCAGTATTGTTTCGGCATCCGGGTTGCCAGCTCGGCTCTAATTATGGCAGCCATGGCAGCCTACGTTCCTGCTGCATTCTGCAGCCTACCTGGCAACCTCTGGTCGGGGGGAGGAGGGGGAGGGTACACGCCGCTCAACAATATTTTGAAAGTGACTGCAGTACCAGTTTTGGACATTTCTTACAGACGGCTCCTTTAATAAATATTATTTCAGTGTTGAAAAAAAATTTACATTACTTTTAGGCCTGTGAAAGTAACATATTTATTACACGTCAAAGCTATCTGTTGTACCTGTGCCTGCGCACTTTATATGTTTCACCGAGGGAAGTGGGAAACGTCCTCTCGATTCCTTGTATGTCTGACATGTGAAGAAACGACAATAAAGCTACTTTGACTTTGACAAATTCTGTTTAATGCACTAAACAGAAGATTAAAAATATATACAACTAAGCGATTAATCTCAAGTTAACGATGAAAATCTTTCAATTAATCGTGATTAAAACATGTAATCAATTGAGAGGAATAGTTATTTTACAACATACATACAACATATCTCAACTCCACTGAAAAGGTTAATATATGAAGCATGTTATTTGTAAAATCCTTTTTTTTTTTTACACTTATGCATATTGCCACATATGTATTGCAATATATTGAAATATATATAATATAATCTATTCAACAAACTCCTCCAACAAATTCCTCCTGCCAAATCACTAAGAAAATAAAAAGAATTGGAGGTTAAAACAAGATTAAGCAGATCAACATCAATTCAAAATTGCAGTTAACAGATTAAAAAAGGTTTGTTACCTTCAATGACAGCTTTCAGTATGAAGTCCTGCACAGCTGACACTAGAGGTCCCTTATGAACCACTCTTCCCTGAAATGGGAAAACACATTCGAGTTTATTACACATCATAAAGTATTCAGCTCTGGCCGATGCTCTCCAGAATTTCTGATCAAAGTCACATAAAAAAAACCAAGCCGCAGGTAAATGAGCCACAGGACAGAAGGCTTGGTTTGGATGAATGTATTACTACACTCTCACTGTGATCTCAAAAGAAAAAACTGGGCTTATTGAAAAAAGGAGAAAAAAGAAAAAATTGAATTGAGCAATGATAGTCACTAAGGGCTCACGGTGTTCTCAAAATGTTCGTTTCAAGCCTGAATGAACAGTATGCAAACAAACCTAATTCTTTCCTTTGCATGAAAGGGTAAAGATGCTCTAAAAAACATGTTACTAATGCAGTGGTCAGTAACCACAGGAGGATGTCCAGCCTCCATTCCTGTTCAACCAACACTTGGGACCCTAGACCTTTTCAGGACCATCTCACTTTGCCATAAAGCCTTATTTCTCTGCACGACATAATGATGATTTTTGAAGTGACACGCACACGACCTGTAGGAGATTTCTCTGGCACTCAGCACAGGTGACAGACTGAGAGAAAGTCTGGGCTCTTTCAAAACTCTCAATCTCAGGTAAACTTCTATCTTTAAAAGAAAATCTGCAGGGAAAGCTTCTGGAAAAAATGGACAATTTGTGATCTTTTGCTGTGAAGCACAACATATGGGTCACGGGTGCATTTTGAATAATTGACACAATACAGTACAGTAGCTATGTGTGGTTTGTATTATTGAGTCGCACATCAATTGTGGTTGTAAGAGGCAAGGAGCCTGAGCCTTTTTTTGTTTTGTTCTTTTAACAAGTGTCAAAGGTCACCTGAACAGCGGATTTAATATGTGAAAAAAAATCAGTTTACCAGGACAGTCCAAAAGGTTCTGAAAAACATCTTTGGATACAAAAAAAAAACAGAATTATTGAAATCATTGTCTGTCTGGACCATTGTCTGGTACTCTGGTCCCCTTCACAGAGATCAGTGTATGTCATGGAACTCACAGTCCCGTGGGAAAACTCTGTTGAGGAGGCGTATGAGCGCAAAAAACTGCGATACACAGAGCTGGCAGCAGACGCATCTCAACGTGGCTGGAGTGCAAAAGTCTACCCAGTTGAAGTTGGATGCAGGGGATTTGTGGCTTCTTCCACCATCAGATTGTCGAAGGACCTTGGAATCCAAGGACAGGCTCTGCGACAGACTATCAGAGCAATTTCTGAAGCAGCTGAAAGAGGCAGCCAGTGGTTGTGGATCAAACGGAAGGACCCTTGCTGGGCTCCAAGAACTCCCACCTGAGAATCCGAACTCCAACCCTCCAACCCTTAGGAGAACCGTGAGGATTTTTCATGTAGGCAAATCCTAATGATTGGGCGTGATCACCCTATAGCTGGCCACTAGGGCTGTTCGATTAATCAATTTTAAATCGTAATCGCGATTATGTAATTAGAACGATGTTAAAACGTGAAACTCGTAAAATCGATTTTTCACTTTTTTTTTTTTAACCTTGTCTGCACACATATTAATGATTGATACCATATTAATGATTGATGGAAATACCTCTCAATACCTGCGACAAGTGCCCCATCGGAGAGGCTCTTTAGTGTAGGAGGGGGGTTGTAACATGCCACCGGGCATCCCTCAAGCCAGATGCCGTAGACCGACTCGTGTTCCTTGCAAAAAACTTGCAAATGTGAATAGCAAATGTAATGACTGACATTACACACCTCTACCTCCTTCATGGGTTGCATTATTATTTAGCATGCAAAGACCCAGTTTAGTTTAATTAGAAAATGTCTTGTTTTATTTAATTGGAAATATAACTTACTGTATTATTGCAAGTGCTGATTTGCTGATTTTTTTTTCAGAGAGAAACTTTATATTTTATTATATTTTTTAAAACTTTTTTTAAACTTATTTTACAGAGTTTTGCACTTTATTCATTCATTTTTGGTTTAATAAGAGCAAAGTTTGCACTTAAAGCCCAATGGGGCAAATGTTCAACAAAAAAGACAGCATATTTGAAATAATTTCTTTGCCTTTTGTCAATTCACAAAATAATCGTAATCGAAAATCGGATTTTGAGAGAAAAAAAATCGAGATTTTATTTTTGGGCAAAATCGAACAGCCCTACTGGCCACCTTTGATGAGGGTGTTTAGTGTTTAAAGGCCGAAACACCCCCTGATTCAGAGGCATACCACTGAGGATGTGTCCCGAAATTGACATCAACCCCCCCACTCTTAACATCCAGGCAAATCTCATGTGAGTGCATACTGGCACAATGGACAGTTCCAACATAATGTCCCGTGTTTATGATTCTGTGGTCCACAGAAAAAGCTAAAGTGTTGTCAGTTACCTTGCGACTCTCTGTAGAACCTAATAATCAGGTTAGAAATCTAGGGATAATATTGGACTCAAATCTGAACTTTACCAGCCACATTAAATCAATTACATAAGCAGCTTTTTACCATCACAAAACATGACCAGAATCAAAGGAATAGTGTCTAAACCAGATTTAGAAAGAATAATCCACGCGTTTGTCTCTAGCTGTCTTTCAGCTAGAGATACCATTCAAACTTTAAACTACTCACAAGACTTTATAATTGTAAGAGCCATTTGTGAACATTCTACCATTCAAATGTGCTTATCTTGTGTTTTGTGTCAGCTTTCCATCCACTAGGGGGAGTAGTCATACAATCAATTGGGCACGGTTTATTTAATCAACGTGTAATCACACACACAGGTGGCTGTGTGGAGGCAAAGGTTTTTTGACCGTGCGTGCGGGCGTGTACAGAGGAAGTAAGAAATAGCAGGTGGATATTTATGTTTGTTTATTTTATGTTAAAAGTGACAAAGTAGCAAGACCTGCATGAACACTGTAAGGAATAAAAATACATTGGAAGCATTGGAACATTGGAAAAGGCTCGTATTTGAACGCGTCATAACTGAACTCTAATCACAGCCAGGTAGTGGCTTTTTGATAAGCAAATGGTTGCTACAATAATCTTACCATTAGATTCAGTATTTTAAAATGTTTTGTAGTTTTTGAAATTACACTTACAATTACACTACACAAATTTCATGAAAATTCAGCGTTTACAACGGATTTCAGTAGTGGAATGTTCAGAATTTTAGAATGTAGGAATAATGAGGCGCCATACACACACTGGTTACTGTGACTACTGGACCCGTCCTTTCTCTGTTCTATAAATACATTAGCTGGCAATGTAGTTGCTGTCATTGACAATTGGAGGTCATAAATATATTGTAATGTAATAAATGCACTTGAGGAGTCTTTTAATAGCTGACTTACAACATATCCTCCTCTCTTCAGATCTTTTCCTTTTCAGCTCATCTTCCCCTCTTCAGCTATTTTTCTTCTTTTCAGCTAATCTTCCCCATTTCAATGTCTTCTCTTGTTTTCCACTATTCTTTCTCTTCCATAATTTGAAGAGTTTTCAGATGGATGAGCCTTGTTTCAACATTTCTTTTCACATTTTCACCTGACTTTTTCAATTTGTTTTACATTTTCAGCACTTCAGCTGTTTTTTCAGCTTCAACGTTTAGCAAATATTCCTCTTTTAAGCGTCTCCTCCTGTCTTCAACTCCTCTATTCTTCCATAAATGTATTCAGATGTTTGAGCTATAAACATTTTCATAAAATGTTCCCCTGAACTTAGCAATTTCTTTGATTTTTCATCAGTTCGGGTGTTTTTTCAGCAAAGTTTAGCTCTTATTCAGCTTTCCTTCAGCACCAAAGCAGTCAAACTTGCATTTTCAAAGGAAATGCAGCCTTTTCTAGTTATATATTATTCTTATGTTTCAGAATTATTATTTTTGCCTTCTTGTGATTTTATGTAGCTATAAAAATTGCCTTGTGTATGAATTGTGCTGTACAAATAATATTGCCTTTCCCTTTTTTTTCTTCCCCCCTATCATTGACATGTAGTATACAAACCTCAACTCTTCTGTTGACACAGTCGGTGTGGACACTGATCAGAGAGACTGGAATCCTGCTGAGGTCTGTTGGTACCAGGGCAGACGGCCCTGTCCCCTCTGACAGAATATGGAAAGACATGATGTTGAGGCAGCCTGAAAGGCAAGAATTAAAGAATTTTAACTCTTTAGCCACAAAGTGAGTAAAGAGACTAGTATTTTCCACACAATTACTATGTTTACACAGACTACAAAACTATGATGATAGTCAGATTCAAGCTAGTTTCTTTTCCATAACAATTCAGCACCTGGAGCAGAAGTAGGAGGTTTGGAGCAAAGCTGCTGTGACATATTTGATTGTGTGATTTAAACAAAGAAGACAACAACACTAAAGATGTAGAACATGGAGTAGATCATACATGTGCTGCTGGGTCTGTGACTTGTGTTCGATACCAAGTTAAAAAATGAGAGTGAGAAAAGCTTCAATTTTTTTTTAGTTCATCTCGGCGCTGCTGAAATGTCAGCTGGAGCCGCGAGCAGCTATGAAGTGACGGAGCTCCTGGTAGATCTTTTCGTTCCTTATCACCCGTCTAGATCCCTTTTTAATTCTCTCCCCAGCACCAGGTTTATGAACATCTGCACCTCAGAGTTGGATCACCAAACAGACTTTTGCGCTGCCATTGCCTCTTGAATATTATGAACAAGAAGCTGCCGTCAGAGTCGCTCTTTCTCTGATGTCACATCCTGACTCAGACGTCTGACTCCAACCCCCTGACCAATCAGTGGCCTGTAGTGTGATGACGTCAGATGCAGCCGACTCAGCCCCTTATGGCGCTTTTCCACTAGTGCCTACTCAGCCCGACTCGCCTCGGCGCGGCTCGTCCCGGCTCCACCGGTTTTGTCCCCGTTTGTTTTTCCACAGCCAGGCTAGAAGTGGGGGGGGTGGGGTGAAGCTGCTGTGACGTACTCGATTGCACAACACCTTTGTTCGTGTCGGCGCTGATCAGAAATCAGCTGGAGCCGCGAGCGGCTGAGAATAAAACAGAGCGCCTGTGGATCTGATCGTTCCTTATCGCCCGTCTACATCCCTTTTTTCTCTCGTCAGCCCCCAGGTTTATGAACATCTGCACCTCAGAGTTGGATCACCAAACAGACGTTTGCGCTGTATAATAAAATCGCCGCGAGCTGCGAGTCGCTCTCGCGCTGACTCCCGCTTCCTGATTCAAACGTCTGACGGCCCCGCCCCCGACCAATCAGTGGCGTGGAGGGTGGTGACGTCAGATATAGTGCCGGCTCAGCCCGGTTAGAACCTCGGCAGAAAAGATAAAGAAAAAGTATCTGCTTGGCACGGCTCCACCCGCCTCGGCCCGTAGTGGAAAAGCGCAAGATGGAGGCGTGACAGGTAGAAGCACGCTGAGTAGGTACTAGTGGAAAAGGGCCATTAGAACCTCGGCAGAGTAGTTACAGAAAAGGTATCTACCGGTATTCGGCACGTTAGACCCCTAGTGGAGAAGCAACAAACCGAGTGGAGGAGAGCCGAGCCGGGCTGAATAGGTATTCTAGTAGGTAACTAGTGGAAAAGCAAATGGACCGAGGCAAACTCATCAACAATAAATCCCATGTCCTCCACACAAGAGAGGAGAGAAACCGGCAGGCCTGTTACCAGCACTCAGTTCAAAAGCCTGCATCTCTTAACAGTATCGTTGTCAGTGACCAAATGGGAAGCCAGGATTGACAGTATGAAAGTTGTCCGTTACCACCTCCCACAGCTCATACAAGCACTGTCTGACCTCCAAATCCTCTGTCTCAGAATCCTTCTCCTGCACTTTGTCCACAGCAACCAGCATAAAGGCCGAAATCATGACATGGAGATGTGTACTGTGTACTGTAATCTGGTATAATAGTGTGTATCAGATTGGGTCAGCAAGACTCTGCAGAGCCCCAGTGTTTCTTTAATAACACTTAAAACAAAAAGCTCAAACTGATGCTATACAGATAGCAGAGAGCCTCAAAATTGACAGGGAATTTTCTGCAAAAAGACAGTGAAAAACAACCCAACAGTTCCTGTATGAGAGCAGAGAGAAATCCACCCCAGATTAGCAGTTTAAGAGAGAGTTTTTCCTCCCCTTAGTGGACAGTGGAGGTTTTTGGGCGTTCATGATTTTCTGTTCTTAAAAGAAAACATGAGAGAGAATGATCAGAGCGGCCAACTCGCAGATAACTGCAAGAACCTGGAGAAAACCCTACATGATGTAGAGTCTGAGGATTTGGTTCTGGAGATAAGAGCTGCAATCCATACCTTTCCTGATGCTGTAGCCTCCTGTCCAAGAGTGATGCTGGATTACATCTACAAGGAGTAGGTTTTGGATCTTTATGGAAACCTCAGCATTGCTCTCCGTCTGCTTCTCCTCCGGTCACTGTTGCCTCTGGAAGGAGAAGTTTGTCAGCTTTAAAACATAGAGTACATATGTGCAAAGGTCTTTGGATCTGGACGACCTTGTGGAAGCATTTGCACGAGCAAGGCTTGTAAGCATAATTTTTAGACCAGCGGACCTGTGGGTACGCAGTGAATTTTGCACTAGCCATGCCTAATTTGTATTTTTTTTTTTACATTATTTTTTTCCACCATTTAATTGTTTTTTTCTCTATTGTGGCAATTTTTTGTTGATGTGGCCTTATACATACTTGGATTTGTATTTTTTGACCAGCGGACCTGTGGGTACCCTGTGAATTTTGCACAAACCAAGCCTAAATTTGTATTATTTATTTCATTTGATATTATTTATTTCTACTGTTTAATTGTTTTTTTCTGTATTGTGGCAATTTCATTTTTCTTTTCGTCTCAGAGCTGGACCATAACATTATACTTGAAGTTTAATAATTTGCAGTGCACTTTTGTAATAAACATTCATAGATTTATATGTCTTGTTGGTGTCAGATTATTTACAACAATTATTGATAGGCATGGGCTTTCATGGACTTCTGTTGGTCCTTGGACCTCACTTTGAGAACCATTTATGAGAACCAGGGGTCGCCAACCCACGGCTCTTTAGCGCCGCCGTAGTGGCTCCCTGGAGCTTTTTCAAAAATGTCTGACGTTCTTTTTCTTCCTTTTTCCTTTCCTTTTTAATCTCAACATTTCGACTTTTTTCTCAAGATTGTACTTCAACATTAATCTCGACATTTCAACTTTTTTCTCGTAGTGCATAATGAAAAAAAATGTTTCCCCCAGTTATAACTAATATAGAAACATGCAGCATGTGTTGTCTTCATTCTAAGGCTTATACAAGACTTTTCATTTTTTGCGGCTCCAGACATATTTTTTTTGTGTTTTTGGTCCAATATGGCTCTTTCAACATTTTGGGTTGCCGACCCCTGATCTATTGTAATATTTTTTTATTCAGTATTAATCTAAAATGTCCTGGAAATTGTGCATTTATAAGTGCAAAAAAGATTTTCTATGCGTGCATTGGTTGGGGGCCCCAGGAATTTCTTGCTTGAAGCCCAAAAACATCCTAACAACGGCACTGATCATACAATCAATTGCACACACTACACTGAAATATATACTTATTTATTATTTTATTTATTTATATAAACTTTAAATATGATATACTCACTGCTGTGCCACATCACATCGAAATTTAATTTCCAATGAAAATCCGAAATGACAACTAAAGTCTGTCTAAGTTTAAGTCTAAGAAATACCAATGGATTTCCAATAACACACCTAACATCCATCACAATCGTCTTTTTTTTTAAATTTATTTGTCTGTGATTTTAGTCCTCTTTGCCAGAATCTGTCTCAGGTCATTATAAAGTTTGTTAGATCAGACTGTCAAAAGTGCTGGTGTTTCACCTTCACTCTCACACATGCACAGGAAAACACATCTGCTGCATACTTTTTTTTTTTTTTAAAGGTTCTTTCGCCAAACTCGGCACAAATCCACCATATATATGCAGACATATGTATTAAAAAAAGAAAAGTGGGTAAGGCCACCCAAAACATCAGTGATACGAGTGGATGTCTTTACCTATGCACGATCTTTCTTTCCTTGTAGTTCATCAGCTTGAAACTGTCACGGAGTAAAAGCCACCAAGAAACTTAGAACATTACGACCAAAAAGTATTCATATCATAAAAACATTACACGCCAGGGTTAAATTAAAAGCAAATACAGCAGCAGATTAATTAAGGTTTCGCTTGTTCAGCTTGAACACACCGGTAGGTTTCAAACTACGGTCTGCAGGCGCGGAACTTCTTCTTCTACGTCTTTTTTTTTGTCTCGATTTTCTTCTTCTTCTTCTAACCAAATCACCCCATTATATGCAAAGCTACGGTTATCGTTGAGGATAAAGGATTTTAATACATCCACAAGATGTTTGTAAATATTCATTTGGAAAAATAAATACATTAAAAAGAAGTGCGACATGAATAAAGTTGTTTTTATCCACTGCTGTGGTGCGGACCAACCACAACCTTTTTCCGTCACCATGCCAACGTCCAGCCAATAATATAGTGTGACGTCATCGGAAGGGGCGGGGCATCTGGCACCTACACCGGAAGAGAAGCAGAGAACGTGTACTGTAGACTGGAGAGAGTAATTACTTTGGCAGCACTGTAGTAAGTAAATCATTTTTAAATGCCTCGGAAGCTGTTTCAGTTCAACTATTATATTTATGTTTCACACGTGCACTTTTATTATGCATTATACCATCTTTCGGCTGTTCCCTTCAGGGCTCACTACAGCGGATCATATGTCTCCATCTAATCCTATCTTCTGTATATTCTTCTCCCACACCAACTAACTTCGTGTCTTCTTTCTCTACATCCATATATCGCCTCTTTGGTCTTCCTAGACCTTCCTCCTGGCTGCATCATCCCTCTATTCATTATCCCTCATGTCCTTCTCAGTCTGGCCTCTGACTTTCTCTCCAAAACATCACTTTAAAATCCTTCACCGCCTTTGTCTCTGAACATTATAGCTAATACATTAACAAAACAAAACACTTGGGAGTAAAAATATAATTTGGTTGTCCACTCTAAACTCAAACGTAAACATTGAAATTAGACACAATTGACTGAATAACATTGCTCTTTGAATCATGTTTAGGGTTTAAAAAAAAAATCAATGTTAACTGTTCATTTCAGTGAATAACAAATAATGTCTAAAATCATACAGTTGTCAAGGTAGCTGTCCCTGTAGTGCTGCTATGTTAACTCCAATATAAAACATGGACAGTTTATTTCTGTTTTTACACAACTGCATTTTTTCCCTGGCCAGAGGTTAGGATGGGTCGCTCCTCCAAAGATAAGCGGGACATTTACTACCGTCTGGCCAAAGAGGAGGGTTGGAGAGCAAGGAGCGCTTTCAAACTGCTGCAGCTTGACCACGAGTTCAACTTGTTCACAGGTATGACACATCCAACCTTTAATGCAGAGAGTTTAAAAAAAAAAAAAAGTCATGTATTCATTAATTTAATTTGGGACACGACCATTAGAACTTACCAGATGCCTCCAAACCTTTTATGACAATTGCTCAATAGATCCAAACAACAGAACCAAATGATTATCTTTCTGTCAAATAGAAATAGTAGATCTTGTATTTGAGAAGATGAGACGGACTACTAGTTTTTTTGTTAGTAGTGATCTTTCTGATCCTTTTTTTTCCCTCCTCAGGTGTGAACAGAGCGGTGGATCTGTGTGCAGCCCCTGGCAGCTGGAGTCAGGTCCTCAGTCAGAAACTCAGGTTGCCTACATAAACTGTAGCAAATTAATTACATCTATCCATTAATGACAACATTTAACATTTGAAATGCAGTGCCCGAAGAATTAAATACATTTTATATTGTTTGTTTTCACTCAGGGGGCGGGAGGTGAAAGGTGAGAAACGTGAGGGGGTTGAGGAGCCAAAGATTGTGGCAGTGGACCTGCAAGCCATGGCTCCTCTGCCAGGAGTCATGCAGATTCAGGGGGACATCACCAAGGTGATGAACACAAGCTTTGGAACTGATCTTATACTGGGATCCAATGTTCCACCTTAATTGTTCTTTTGTTCTTCTTTTCCTAGTAATAACTCTCCGTCTCTGTCGTTGTTGTACATGTTCAATGGTCTTGTTTTACTTTGAGTTGTCCTTTTAAATGATGATTATAATTTCCCGTTCCCCCCCCATGTGTACTTTGTGGCTATCATGACTCATGGCTATGATGGCTACAAACCAGAATGTCACAATTTGTTGAGTGCCTGCCACTTTATTTTTTGTTCTCTTCATGCATGTCCTCAACTCGTTATACAAAAGACTCCCTAAAAATCCTTTGTTTAAGGTTGTGTTGGATGACCTGGGATCTGTTCTTCCTCTCAGGTTTCAACAGCTCAGGAGATAATTCGTCACTTTGAGGGGGAGCCGGCTGACCTGGTGGTGTGTGATGGAGCTCCAGACGGTGAGTTACAAACCTCTCATGTGTGAAGTCTCCACTATTTCCCTCTGTTGTCATTCTTATCCACTGCTCTGTTTTTCTGTCTTTCCCTCCATAGTAACTGGGCTGCATGATGTAGACGAGTACATCCAAGCTCAACTCCTATTGGCTGTAAGTACAGGGGCATGTTTTTGTTCACTTCTCATGTGTTTTGTGATGTCTTACTGACAGCTGTTGGTCTCACAGGCTTTGAACATTACAACTCATGTCCTAAAACCCAAAGGAATGTTTGTGGCCAAGGTGAGTCCAGCTTTTATTTTTATTTGTTAATTGTGTATAGATTCTTAAATGGCTCTGATTCAGCTTTCACATTTTATGAGGTTATTTAAATGTGCTCATTAAAAATAAAAGACATGAAAGATGGACGCTTGATTCAAAAAATACATCTTTTAATGATCTTTGCTGCCCGTTGCCCTGGTGTTGCATTGGCCACTGCCATATTATTTACCTGGTGCTGCGAGAGATGTCTCACTCTGTTGGAAAAACATGCATGGAGACAATGCAATTCTCAGCAGAAATAGGAAGGGAGATGCCTCACTCTGTTTATTTTTCTTCTCTTTTTTTCAGTCGACAATTACATTTGTTGGCAGCGATTCTGATTATCGATTTTTGTCAACAACGTCAACTAATCATTGCACCCCTAATATAGATGTACTTTTCCTGTAATTTCATGTTTCCAATAAAACATCTAGTGTCATGTCAGGAATAATGGACTTGTTAATGAAATAAAGGAATAGTGAGGTTTAGGGCTGTTCGATTAATCGATTTTAAATCGTAATCGCGATTATGTAATTAGAACGATGTTAAAATGTGAAAATCGTAAAATCGATTTTAATTTTTTTTTTTTTTTTTTTTTTTTTTTAAACCTTGTCTGCACACATATTAATGATTGATACCATATTAATGATTGATGGAAATACCTCTCAATACCTGCAACAAGTGCCCCATCGGAGAGGCTCTTTAGTGTAGGAGGGGGCGTTGTAACATGCCACCGGGCATCCCTCAAGCCAGATGCGGTAGACTGGCTCGTGTTTCTTGCAAAAAACTTGCAAATGTGAATAGCAAATGTAATGACTGACATTACACACCTCTACCTCCTTCATGGGTTGCATTATTATTTAGCATGCAAAGACCCAGTTTAGTTTAATTAGAAAATGACTTGTTTTATTTAATTGGAAATATAACTTTTTTAAAACTTTTTTAACAGAGTTAAAACAGAGTTTTGCACTTTATTCATTCATTTTTGGTTTAATAAGAGCAAAGTTTGCACTTAAAGCCCAATGGGACAAATGTTCAATAAAAAAACAGCATATTTGAAATCATTTCTTTGCCTTTTGTCAATTCACAAAATAATCGTAATCGAAAATCGGATTTTGAGAGAAAGAAATCGAGATTTTATTTTTGGGCAAAATCGAACAGCCCTAGTGAGGTTTGTCGGCACAATTTGGGGTTTTTTTTCAGAATTTTACTGTGTATGGTTGAATTGTGATAACATGTTTTAACCATTACTCAAGTTCATGCTGGGTACAGTTAGTTGAGGGGAGCAGGGGCAGTTACAGTAAATATGCCCCCTGTGCCCTAACTCAGCCATACATTGTTTTATCTGTTCCAAGTTTGATGCATATGTTTTGCGGTATAACTTTGAACACGCCTGCAGTGTAATATTCATAACGCCAGATGTTGGCAACGATAAATATCGTGTTTTCTATTATGTTTTGTCTCATATGTTCTGTGTTTAATCAGAGTGCCACCATGAAGTTATCAATAAGCTCATATTTGCTCACACTTATATCGCCACCATGTGGTCATGGGAAGGAACTTAACGTTTGGTCGAATTGCACGGGAAGCAACTGGTGGCAGTGGTGCTACAGTAGCTGTGATGGCTGTTTGCAACTTTTAGTTATTTTTTTTCATGGTTTATCTTTTGGAGAGTTAATAATGTCAATATAATAACACCCAAAAAGTAAACAAAACAGTAATATGGTAATCCATGTGAGAGTTCTTGTTAGATCAGGGTATTTTAACTCTGTTGTCCTGCCTGTTTCAGATCTTTCGAGGTAAAGATGTGACTCTGCTGTACTCCCAGCTGAAGATCTTCTTCAGAAGTGTGACCTGTGCCAAGCCTTGCAGTAGTAGAAACTCCAGTATTGGTGAGTTACTGCCACTGAGAAGAAATCACACAGAAAGGAGACACTTGTGTTGGACATTAAGTGATCTGAAATATTTTTTGCCATGGATCAGTGTACTGTTAGGCTTAAAGTAAAAAAAAAAAAAGAAGTTAGGTCCCAAATTTAAAATATGTTTAATAATTCAACATTTTTCTGTAAATCTTTCTACAGTTTCAGCATTATTTATTATTCATCTGTGTACAAAATAATCTGAAATGGTCTTTAATTGGACTGTGTTGGACTTGTCTTCTGTGTAAAGTGCCTTGAATGACTTGTGACTTGGCGCAAATTATAGGTGAATTTGGAATGGAGAAAATAATAAATGGATGCCCGGTCTTATTAAAGTTGTTAGATCGTGTCTGAGTGAATTAAATCTACAGTGATCCACTGGGCTTGGTGGAAATGAGCAAGAGGAATATTCTTCTTTTTACCACACTGATTAACATCTCGTAAATATTTATCAACACTGCTGTCAAAGTATTGACATTATTTGTATTTGTACGTGCAGAGGCCTTTGTGGTGTGTCAGGACTACTCTCCTCCTGAGGGCTACATCCCCAACATGTCCAACCCCCTGCTGGGTCACTGCTATGGTAACTATGGGCTGAATTAACTTTCATTGAGCTTCAATCAAAATAAGTCATCAGGACGAGTATACTGTATAAATGTGAGCCCAACACACGCTGGCGCATTATATTCTGAGGTGCATGTTCTACCATCTCTAAAGTTAGAGGAATCCTTCCAGTATGTTGGCAGGATTGTAATATGTTGACCGCATTTATAAACACACCCCTTTGCATGTCTGTAACACGGCAGGAGGAGATTTGCTATGAAATCAAAACAGAAATGAGATGAGATTAAAGCTGCAAGCAGCGTTGATCGGGCCCATGCAGCTATGGCCACGCTCCCCAGGTGCAACCACATTCCTGGGTCAATATAAATATAAATATATCAATATCACTATTTGGTGTCCCACATCAAAGTCACCCAATCATCATGAACATGTTAGAAAATAATACAATTCAGAGGTTCTGGTATAAATGACCAAACATTTACACACGAGTGTAATGACAACTCTTGTGACATTTTAAACCCTTTTCTTTGATGGAATGTACACAATTTTGGCATGTCCCCCATTCTGCTGTGCTAACTTTGGTGAATGTGGTGAAAGGACACAACATCAAAATACTTAATATTTCCTCATTGTTTTTCACACGTTCTTTAATAAAACTAGTAACTTAAATGATTTATATTCCATTTTTGTAACAGTGTTTGACATTTTGTCATTGTTCCAGAAACTGCTGTCCACCCTGTCGTTATGGGGTCGCTGACCATTTAACATGTCAACTAATGTTATTAGTAACAGTTTTCTGTTTGTTCACTTTTTTCCAGCCTGTCATGTCATTGTCCACCCTGTCTTCCCCCAAGTAGATAAAGAAATTATTGTCATAAATTAAAAAAAATCTCTGATCACACAAAAAGAAGATCTTAGGTCTCTTGGACAATGCAAAATGTAATACAAAGCATGTTTCCTGTTGCCAACAGCTGGTGCTACAAGTTTTCCTAAATATTACACTGTGTTCAGAGTTGGTCTGAAAACATATCCACCAAATTTGGGTCAGATTAAACAATGTATGGCTGAATGACAGCCGCTGACCCAGTCCGGACCCCAAAAATGCTATAAATGCCCTCTGCTTCTCTCTACTGATTGTACACAGCAGATCCTGAAAATTAATCAAAATTCACCTGTTCTTGTCTGAGTATGTTGCTTTTTTGTGCTGAGGTGTTTTTCTGAGGAACAAAATAATAATAATAATAATAATAATAATTAATAATAATAAAGAGTGATTTCAGGGTCCTCATCCCCTCTGAGGTCAGGCCCTAACCATTAGCAGTAATGCTAGTCATGCTTTGCTGGAACTTGTTGGCATTATCTTCTTCTTGTTGATGACACCCCTGAATGCACTGCATTGGACAATTCTGTATACAAGTTATTGCATGTAATATCTTACTTACAAACGAAACATGCCATTTCCTATTCATGTGTTAGTGAGGGTTCTGGTCTCTGTCCTGTAGATGTGGATTTTAACCAGCTGGAGGGCCCAAACCGCGTCATTGTTCCCTTCATGGCATGCGGTGATATCAGCGCCTTTGACTCTGACAGAACGTACCCCCTGCAGGTGAGGAGCTTTGTCATGTCTAACTATCCAACCCCAAACACGGCTTGTGCATATGTGTTTGTGACACTGTGACATCCTACCAAGCAAAAACACATGCATGACAATGCTGTATTTCTTATTTTTGGGAATGCATTCCCATTGGGATACTTACTTTATATGCATCATTGTATGATATTGATTTATTGATTGATTAAATTGTTTATTTCGAACACATAAGGGAAAAATATAAAATTGTAAGACAAATTCAAAACATACAGAACGTAATGCAAACAGGGGAAGAAAAAAAACAGTGTCAGAAAAGGAGCAGGTAGAAGTACAACTTATTTAACCCTTTGTTACCTCTATTATAAATTAAACATAAATATTAATAATAAATAGCTGCTAATTTACACTATTAGGCTACAGATTTTCCCATTGGTTGTGCCTTTGCACCTAACCAGCTAACACAATCTTTCCTAAACATAACTTCTCCTCAATCAAATAACTTCCCAGCCAGAATTTCCTTTTTTTACCGTTTTTTAAATTGATTTATATTTGTACATTGCTTCAACCATCACCCAACCCATTCTATAGATCCACTCCAACAACTGAGATACACATGCTTTTCCTATTAGAATGAACACATTGTTTTTTTCAATTCAATTTTCCTCTTAAATTATAACCCCCCTCCCTGTCACAAAACATTTTCTGTAAATTGCCTGGAAGTGAATCAGTTCTCGCTTTGAATGATATAGCCTTTTCTTGCTGTGGGTTACTCCTTACTTCAATTACATGATTTAAAAACAATGAATAAAATACAAATATACTTATTACAAACCCTTGATTGCTCCATCCCTTTTTTTTTCTTCCCTTTTTTTTTTTAAAGTCAAGAATAAATGAATTCTTGTTTTTATATGGTGTGTAATTATGTTACTGGTGTAATTCTCTCTGGCTCTTCCCTGCCTTTTCCAGCTTGATGTGGATAAGCAGTACCAGTACACTCCCCCTACTCAGCCACCTTTACGGCCGCCCTACGAGCAGGCCTGCCACCTCCGTAAAAACAACCTGCTGTCAAGAGAAGAGGCTCCATCTGTCTGTCCCGAACAGAGTGAAAAAGAACCCCAACCATCAGTTGAGTCCGCTTAGAAATGACAGGTGCCATGTAGAATAGAAAATACAGACTAAAGTTGAAGGTGGAATTGTTACGAGATGAAGGCTGAGTGCGCCCATTGCTAGGATAGTTTCAGGGTACGTTTAGCATGTCCTGGTCCATGCTGCTCTGTATTAATGGATGTTTTCAAAGCAAAGGGGGATGTTTTTATTAGTTTGACTGATTTTATATAATGTTATATAATGTATGTTATAATGTGGAACTGTACAAATTTTGCAATTGAGAAATAAAATTTGTTTTGAAGAAGCAAATCAAACACTCGATTTTATTTTGAGACTGATTAAACTTAATAGTACGGTACCTTTTTAACCAAAAAGTATATTGGTTATATAAACTATATTGATTATATGTATTGATCACACAAAAGAACGAATAGTGAAATGTCTGCTCGCAGCTCTTCCAGCTGCAGAAACGCACACACACTAAACTGTCATCTGCAGAAATGTTCGGATGACCATTGTTGGTCTCATCAACAATGGAGATGAAAAGGAGTACCGATAATTGATCCAAAACTTTGTGGCCTGGTGCCAATGGAACCTCCTCCAGATTGAAGCCAGAGAAACCACAGAGGTAGCTGTGGACTTTTCCGGGCGCAAGGCCACCCCTCCCTCACCAGTGAACATCCAGGAAATAGACATTGAGATAGTGGACTCTTACGAGCACCTGGGTGTTCACCAACATAAGAACCTGGACTGGACGGACAACACTCAGGCCGTATATAAGAAGGACCAAATCAGACTGCACCTGCTGTGGAGACTAGGGTTCTTTGGAGTACAAGGAGCCCTCCTGAGCACCTTTTATGACTCTGTGGTCGGATCAGCCATTTTCTTTGGTGTGGTCTGCTGGAGCAGCAGCACCACGGCAGCACAGAGGAAGAGACAACAAGCTGGTGAAGAAAGCTGGCTTTGTTCTGGGCTGCAGCCATGATCCTGTGGACGTGGTGGGGGGCAGGAGGATGACAGCAAAGCTGTAAAGCCCAGTTTCTACTGAGCAGTTCGGTCCAGGCTGTTGCGGTCGTGCACGCTATTTTGTGTGTATTCATCATAAAAGGGTCACATACAGTTGAACCAAACTGCACCATTTTTTGGCCCCCTTCAGGTGTAGGTCCATAGGAAACTGGTATGGATGGTTAAGGCAGAGCTACTGGCATCACATAATATGTATGTGGATTGGTGGACAGGAAAACGTCACTGCCCAATGGCAAAAGCAAGAATTTTTCTTCTCTTTTCAGCTGTGTTTCTCTTCCCCACCTGTAACCTTCTCTCATACAGTGTGGCATGCACCAAAAGACTAGCAGGACACAAACGACCTGCTGGATGTCCTCCATTATTGTGTTTTGTAGCATCATGTTTGTTGTCGTCACACTAGTATGGACCCCGCGAGCCCAGTGGTGGTGCGACTTGCAGTGGGAACACTCACCTGAATCAGCTGGTACATTGTAACCCTTTCAAACTGTTCCGGCCCAGCCAGAACCGCTCAGTGGAAACGGGGCTTAAGAGTCCCGGAGAGCTCCATCAATGAGAGGCTTCTTCACCCATACAGTGTTATAGAGGTATCGCATGGCCTTCCTCCCCTCACTTTTTCATGTTATATATTTTTTATACCTGTACATATTTATATGTATTTGTGTGAGTGGGTTTTTATGTATGGACTGCTGCAAAGATGTGAATTTCCTCATTGTGGGATACATAAAGGAACATCTTATCATATCTTATCCATGTTCTTTTGTTGTTAAATTATTGGCTCAGCATGCCTCAAGTCTTAGTTTTCAATTTTGAAAATTAAACAGACAATCTCCCAACTTTTCCAGAGGTCAGATTTTTGGCCTTTTTCTCTTTACTCAAAAAGACATATTGGTCTCCGTGACCCTGTACAGGATTAAACGGGTATAGAAAATGGATGGATGGAAAAACTGGTCATACAACTGATTTAATTTTGCACCACCATCTAAAAAACATTTAAATAGTTTCCAAATTGTGTCCTTATTCAACACTGAGATTAAGTACCTGGGATAAACAGTTCAAAATGTTTAATATAAGTATGTGCTATAGGCAAAATGCTATCTCTATGATGGCTAAAAAAATGAAAAAAAGGAGTATGACCTCAGATAAATGGGGCCAATGGTGGATTTTATCTTATGGGGACAGATAATTTGTGCTGATTACAAATAATATAATATATTACAAATAATTGCACTGACCAAAACACCTGCAGAAATACTGCAGGAATGACATAGCAGCAGTTAAATGCAGCCTTTTGTAAGCTTTAAATATCCACTGGGCTTACATCAAATACATCAAAACACAACAATAAAAAACACTTTTCTGAACTTATCAATATGACTCTGTCCTTCACAGGATAAGTAACATGGATCACTGCAAAAACTCAAAATCTTAACAAGAATATTTGTCTTATTTATAGTTAAAATGTCTCATTTTAGTAAAAAAAAATCTCATTACACTTAAAACAAGACTCATCGCTAGAAAAAACAACAATTTTCACCTGTTTCAAGTAGATTTTCACTTGAAATAAGTAAGAAAATCTGCCAGTGGAACAAGATTTTTTTGCTTGTAATAAGAAGATAAATCTTGTCCCACTGGCAGATTTTCCTACTTATTTCAAGTTACTTGAAACAGGTGAAAATGGTCAAATAAGTTATTTTTCTGGTGATGACTCTAAATGTTGAAATAGCAGTAAAACCACATTCATTGATGAAATGACATAAGGGATGGAAAGGAGGGATGGCAGTTTTACAGGGGGGATGATTTTGACCGTTTTTATTTCAGGGGGATGCCATCCCCCCTCATCCCCCCTCAACTTCATTTTTTTTTTTTTTTTTTTTAAGGATTCGACAGAATATCCCGTTTTATATTTTACCACACACACACACACACACACACACACACACACACACACACACACACACACACACACACACACACACACACACACACACACACACACACACACACACACACACACAAAAACAAGTAAAATAAATAAGGACACAAAACTTAACATAACAAACACCCCAAAACACACACACACTGCAAAATACGTAATTATAAACAGGTCCCAAAGTAAGTACCAATTACCAATCAAACTCTGACTGAAGACAATAATAATAGGAAAAATAAAGTAATAAAATAAAATACAGGACACACAAAACAACAACAAAAAATAAATAAAATAAATAAAAATAAATAAATAAATAAAATGAAATAAGATAAATAAATAAAAATTAAAATAAACAGACATAAGAGGAACCCTAAAAAAATAGACATGGTTAGCAATATCACACTTCCCTATAATTAAATTAAATCAAATTAAATGAATCTTCCAAGGATGCCAAAGAATTAAGAAAAGAAAGAATAGGTTCCCAAATATAAGAAAACTTATCAGAGCAACCCCTACTACCGTATTTAATTTTCTCTAAATATAAAAAGGACATCAGGTCTTTCAACCAAGAATTGGGATATTGGAGGTTTTTGGTCCTTCCATTGAAGTAGAATACGTCTACGAGGTACAAGAGAGGAAAAAGCAATTATATTAATCTCCTTCTTAGTAAAACTATTAAAATCTTCAGGTACACCAAAAATAGAGATTAAAGGGCTAGAAACCACCGGTTTATTAAGGGCTTTTGAAAGAGTATTATAAAAAGATGACCAAAATGAACACAGCTTTGGGCAGGAAAAGAACATATGTGTATGGTTAGCAGGTGATAAAGAGCACCTGTCACATTTATCACCTGTATCAAACAGTCTATTAAGCTTGACTTCAAATTTTGAAGGATACATTGCCAAATCATGTGTTGTGTCAAAAAAAAAAAAAACAGCGACTTCCTGGTTTTTGCGCTTACGTAATGACGTCACTACGCTCGGAGCTTTGCGTCGCCTCACACCAACCGCATTGTTGTGGGGGTGAGAGAGCAAGGAAGCCACTGAGCAGTGCCTTTACACGATCCTACACCCCAGTTCCAGGAGCACTGTTCACCCCCATGTGAGCTTCTGGTCGCCTACATCACTAGCTGTCGCCCCGCATGCCTGCCGGACACTCAGGTTCCATTTAGCCCCGCGCTGAGCCGGTGGATGAGCCCACTCAGGAGGATTTAAGTCCTGCTCCGAGCCGCGGGCCGCTCCGCCATTGATGCTGCTTTTCTGAGCTGAAGTTGTGGAAACACCGAGGTAGGTTTCTGCCTCGCTCGTTTCGCCCACCTCATTAATGTTCATGCATTAGGGTGTAGATGTGCTTAATCGCCGTTTGAGCCATCGTTGCTGCGGGGAAACGGCAGTGGTGTTTAATTAGAGGTAGTATGTAGTTGTGTTGGTCGCCATGTTTCTTCAAGGCTGATTTATGGTTCCGCGTTACACCGACGCAGAGTCTACGGCGTAGGGTAAACGCGGCGACGCGCACCCTACGTCGTACCCTACGGCGTAGGCCCTGCGTCGATTTAACGCAGAACCATAATTGACGCTTCACCCTGGTGTTAGCGGAGCAGCGTTTAGCTTGATTCCTGGACGGAGTGTCCTAACTCACTCACTCCGCCTGTAGAGAGGCCACTGCGGGTTTGGGGAGCAACATCTATCCCATTTCACTGTTACTTTGGAGCATACTCATCTGTAAATCGCATGCATTAATGATAAAGCTCGTTTATTCAAAGTTAGTCATGGCTGTGGGACGGCTCAGCTCACACAGTGAAGTAGCTGGTGTTTAAATAGAAACACACGCTGCTGCCAGTGGCTTCAGAATACTGCAACCTACACCAGAATCAGGGCTTATTGGCCAAGTTTGAACATGCCAGACAGGGAATTTGTTGTCACTGAACCCAGATTTAAATAATTACAAACAGTAACAGACACAAATGGCTCTTATTTAAATATATACAATGAAAGGTGCAGCAGTATGAGGTAGACATGGTTATTGAAACGTGCATTGTTACAGCATATGATTGTGGTTATTACTATTGCACAGTGATTGATTACTCTGAGACTTTATGAGAGCAACAGTTTGGAGGAAGAAGCTGTCTCTGAGTCTGGAGGTTTTGACTACAGAGCTCTGTAGCTCCGTCCAGAGGGGAGGAGTTCAACCAGACTGTGTCCTGGGTGTGAGGGGTCTAGTCCTGGTTCCTGGTCCTGGTCTAGGTCCAGGTCCTGGGTGTGAGGGGTCTGCAGAGATGTTACCTGCCCGTTTCCTGGTCCTGGACCGGTACAGGTCCTGGATAGATGGGAGGTTAGTCCCAATTATCCTCTCTGCAGACCTGATTGTCCGTTGCAGTCTGTGCCTGTCCAGTTTGGTGGCTGATCCAAACCAGAAAGTGATGGAGGTGCAGAGAACAGACTGTATGATGGCAGAGTAGAAGGTGATCAGCAGCTGCTGTGGAGGTTAAACTTCCTGAGCTGATGCAGGAAGTACAACCTCTGCTGAACTTCTTCCTGACAGAGTTAATGTGGATGAGGTATTTGTAATCGTTGTGGAGGCGTGCTGCTCTTGGTTGTACATTTATTTAACGAGTGGCGTTTCCATCACATGTAGCATTTATTATCGCTGGTGTCTCATATTAACAGTGCATGATCACACATTTGAACAGTAGTCTTGTGTTCTGGTTTGAACTACAAGCGGCTTGTAGAAGCCTTTGCAAGGGCCTAATTATGGATCAGTTTGAGTTTTAGAGACTGATGATATTCTGTCATAAAACGTGTATGCATGCATGGATGGAAGTAACTTTGAGTTCACCTTTTCCTTATGCTTGGATGCAGCACAGTGAGGTACCAGTAATACCAGTAATTCTGCTATGGAAGCAGCATTCAAACTGTGTCCATTGCAGGTTTTGTTATTCACATAGCTTCAGTATCACCTAAAACACATTGATACAATTTGTTGGACCAGTCTTTTGATTCCTTTTGGGAAAACAGTACCAAGTGAGTGGTGGATAAAACCCACGCTAGTAACAGCCTATTTTTTCCTACATGATTTATTGCCAGTATACTGGTTCGTGTTTAGCTGTGCAACATTTCTCAGTGGAAAGGGTGTGATCTACATACATGGTTAAATAAATGTTGTTCATCGGAATCAACAGCACCTGCTTAATCAGAAAAAAAAAATGAAAATGAAATGCTAAGAAATGTAAAATATATTTTGGGGTAAAATAAATATTGCCATTCTTATTGAAACACAAAATAACGTTCCTTCGTGGTGCATTCATGTAGAGGAACGTTAGTCATTGCTTAATCTTCAGTTGAACAGATTGTTTCAGGCTCCGTTCTGTGTGCTTGTTTTTTTTCTTCATGGGGGAAGTTAATGACTCAAAAGCCTGTCAGTTACTACCACAACACCACATTGAGTCTTTGACACTGTTCTTTCATTAATGCAGTTTTAAGGATCATCGCAGCTTCAGCATGAAGAAAAAAAGTCGAAACCCCCGCTCTCCTATGTTAAAGAGGGAGTCTTCTCCAATCAAACCATCGCCCAACAGGGAGACGCTCACGTATGCACAAGCTCAGCGAATGGTGGAGCTGGAGGTGGACGGTCGAGTGCACCGGCTCAGCATTTATGACAAACTGGATGTCATTACTGACGATGACCCCATGGCCCAGGAGATCATGGAGTGCAACAGCAACAAAGAGAACAGTGAAAAGCCCCAGCAGATCCTGGTTCGCTCTGTGCGCCTCAAAAATAGCCAGCAGAAGAAAAATGCTGCTCTAACCGCCTCACATGGCGGAAGCACTAGTGGCCTGTTACAGGCAAAGGTTAAACCTGTTGAGTACAATCTGCCAGTGGTGCCAAAGAGGCCAGTAACATATTACAAATACACTGAGAGGACAGCGGAAGATCTGGACGAGGAGGTGGAGTACGACATGGACGAGGAAGACTACGCGTGGCTGGATCTCATCAATGAAAAACGTAAGAGTGAGGGTATTAGTCAGGTGTCGCACAACCTGTTTGAGTTTCTCATGGACCGTTTTGAGAAGGAGTCGTTCTCGGCCACGCAGGGTCAGAGTGACCTTCAGTCGCTAGTAGACGAGGACGCCGTCTGCTGTATCTGCATGGATGGAGATGGAGCAGACACAAATGTCATCCTCTTTTGCGACTCTTGCAACATCGCCGTACACCAGGAGTGCTACGGCGTGCCCTATATACCCGAGGGTCAGTGGCTGTGCCGTCACTGTTTGCAGTGTCCGTCACAGCCAGCCGAATGCCTCTTCTGCCCCAACAGAGGAGGAGCTCTGAAGAAGACGGACGACGAGCGCTGGGGCCACGTGGCGTGTGCTCTGTGGGTGCCCGAAGTCGGTTTCTCCGACACCGTTTTTATCGAGCCCATCGACGGCGTTCGCAACATCCCGCCAGCGCGCTGGAAGCTCACCTGCTATCTGTGCAAGGAAAAAGGGGTCGGAGCCTGCATCCAGTGCGACAAAATAAACTGCTACGTCGCTTTCCACGTCAGCTGTGCTCAGAAGGCAGGCCTCTATATGAAAATGGAACCTGTCAAAGAGGTAACTGTGTCCGGATCCCCCACCTTCTCTGTGAAAAAGACTGCCTACTGCTGCAGCCACACGCCCAAGGGCTGTGATCGCCGTCCTCTCAACATCTACGAGGAGCCTCATCCCAACAACGGAGCCTGTCACAAGAGGGCGGACAAGAACGGGAAGGCTCGCTCTAAGGGCTGGGAAAAGAAAAAGATTAAGAGAGCAGAGCCGGAATCAGATGCAGAACCTGCAGAGACCCCAATGAACCCTGGGCCGAGCATCACTGCTTCAAGGTAAGCTGCAACAAAGCATACACTTTAATGCTCCGTACGTAGGGCTGGGGATCGATTCAGATATCAAGATTCGATTCCGATTCTTAAGATTCAGAATCGATTATCACGCTTTGATTCGATCCGATATTGATTTGGGTTACTGTTAATAAAACAGTTTTTTCAGCTGTTGCTTGAATTATATGACTGTGTAGTTCTGCAACATATTAATACTAGTATTATATTGAGATTCAACAGCAAGTATTGGCAGCTAATGATGCTGTAAGGACCAATCAGACCAGAATGCTGATAGAACTGCTTTCAGAAACATCATGTGGGTCAGAATTACCAAACAGATCCAGGGCAGCAAACAGAGGACGAAAGAAATCACTTTTATTTTTTTCCCCATTTATGAGAATTTGGTTTTTAACATTTATGCAAATGTAACCCCAAGACAGTATATAAAGCAAAGTAATATAGACAATTATATTATAATTATAACTGAAAACTTTAATGTTTTCCTACTTTTAAACATATTTAAAGGCAAAAACATGGCACCAGTTATTCTAGTGTCCAACAAAATATTCCTTTTTTGGGCATAAACAAAAAAGTACCAAAAGTTGTAATGTAATGATGAAAAAAAAATATATTTTTTTTAAATCGATCTTTAGACATATGAATCGATTTTTAGGAATTAATATGAGAATTGATTTAAAATCATATAATCGATCTTTTCAACACAGGCCTATCAGTACGTAACTTTTCTCATGGAAATTAGTTAAACTAGGTAAACCTTTTGGTAAACTGCTTATAAATTATATTATAATTGGTTACAGTTCTTTTTGCCAGTTTCCCAGTCCTGATATGGTGTAATTTCAGAGCCCTGCAAGCCAGTGGCGTTTCCTATAGACATGCCCATAAACACCAATATTAATATGCTGCCACAGACTCTCTAAGTCAAAGTAAAACTTAAAGCCCTTAAAGCAGGGGTGTTGGACTCCAGTCCTCGAGGGCCGCATTCCTGCACGTTTCAGATGTTTCCCTGCTTCAGCACACCGTGATAAAAGTAGCTGTGACACCAACAGAGCTGTCCAGACCTTGATGACAAGCTGGTGACGACCATTCATTTGAATCAGGTGTGTTGATGCAGGGAGACACCTAAAACATGCAGCCCTCAAGGGCTGGAGTCCGACACCCCTGCCTTAAAGACAACTGGCCATCCTTTTGGTTTGTGTGTTTTTTTTTATTTATTTTTTTTATGCATATAAACAGGAAAAATAATTCCAGCTGTCTTGATTCAGGCCTTTATCAATAAGTGCTAGCAAGATGAATGGTGACATCACTATAGTCTTGATTGGTCTGAAAGGACAGTCTGTACAATAATACGGATCAAAAACAGTTTGTAAGACAGCAGGCTTTGCTACGGTAGTTAATCTCCTCTCACTCTTTATCTCTCCCTCCCCCCTTTCTTTTCCCTCTCTCCCATTGGCTCAGTTTTGACACTATCCTTAACCAGGTAGCGGTTCAGAGGAAGCGTCTGTTTGTTGAGCGGGTGGTGAGTTACTGGACACTAAAGAGGCAATCGAGAAACAACGTTCCCTTGATCCGCCGACTACAGGCCAACCCTCAGCCATCCATAGCCAAGCAGATGGTCAGTGCTACTGACTACAGCATTAAAAAAGTGTTTTGAATGTATTTGTTACAAACCAGAACCTTGCATGTTTCTTGCAGGATCGTGTGGAGACTAACCAGGCCCTGAAGGAAAAGCTCAAAGAATGGCATCGCCTTCGTCACGACCTGGAGAGAGCCCGTTTACTGTTGGAACTCATCAGGAAGAGGGAGAAACTGAAGAGAGAGGAGGTCAACATTTATTTCTTATCTTGTGCTAACTCAGTTTTATTAACGCCTGATACTTCATTGGTGCAGATACAGATTTGTACTTATCAGTGCTCCAAGTTCATCTACCTTAATTGCGAGAGACCAGGGGCCTCATGTACAAAGAGTGCGGCGCACAAAAAACGTGCGTACACTTTCTATGCTCATGGTCAGATGTTCAAAAGGTGACTTGACCGTGAAAACTTGCGGTCCTTCACGCACACATCAAGGTTAGCATTTCTACAATCAGCTGGTTTAGGTACCAAGAGGATCCTTCTGGATCTCTGCCCTGAACTGGACCAGCTGCTCCGGTTCGGACCAACATGATGCTTTCAGCTGGAGCTGCTATGACAACCATGACGCCATGACAACCGTATGGGACGACTACTCGAGATAAAAGCCAGATCCTAAAATGTGTCTGAACAGACAAACATTAAACATTAAAACCGGTTCTCTAAAGTTGTCTTTTTAAAATAAAACTAACATATCACTGAAAGGTTGGTTGGTGCAAACTGATGTTTAATTTTTTTTTTTTGTTTAATTATTTATTCAAACAGGTTAAAACAAAAACAAAAAAAATAATCAGAATACATAAAATGTATATACCGAAAAAACAAAAAAAAACATAAACAAAGCAAATTAAAGAGACAAATCTATATGTACCGGTAGATAAATATTTCCTGTTTTGAAAGGGTGTAGGATGAAGTTTCAAAAAACTTTTCTAGTCCTACCCCTTCTAATGTTCCCTTTTTTACCATTTCTTAATTTCACAGAACTTCTAAAAGAAAAGCATGTGACTCTGCAATATATAAATAATGTTTTTATTGAACGTTTAAGCGACTTTCAGAGTGTGATATGGAGTCGGCTGCAGGTGCTGCAGGACTCCAGAGAGTGTTTCTCCCGGTGATGGAGGCCGGGACCGAGACCGGTCTCTCCTCCTGGGGCTTCAACACTCCGAGTTACAGCCACTTTGTTCCGACGTTTGCGCCTCCATAATCACGTTGGCACAAATTGTCTTCATTTCTGCAGCGGATGAGTATCAGATCGTGATGTTTCAAGGATTAAATATAAGTTCATGCTGTTCACATGATTATACTTATGAGAGGTGATACGTGGACATATATTATGCAAGTTGTAAGACTCAAAACACACGTATATTGAAATCTGTTAGTATGTAAATCATGTGACAGCAAAACGGAACGAGGAGAGACATTTTCATCCCACCAACTCAAGTTATGGCGTCGATTCTTAAAATACAAACAAGAAAAGAGTGTAATGATGCACTAACGCTGAACATAAACATTCACAAACCTGTAGGAACATAATAAAACCATAACTCTTCACCGAACGCAACACAAAACAAGGAACAATGATACCCTGTGAGCGACTGGGTGGTCACCTCGTTTCAGGATGTGATCAGCCTAGACTCTGTTTAGAGGAGTTGGAAGGAGGAAGTGGCAGTTTGATGGTTTTTACAAAAAGTTGTTTTATTGCAAACCAAACAGTGCACAGGTCGCCAAACCAATAACAAAACCAGAATAACCGGTTTGTACTTTAAGCACGGTTGCTGCTCCCTCCAGCAGGTTTAACAGATCTACCCTTATTCACCCCGAGACTGGAGTGCAGGCACCCTTAAATACTGCCAACCTGAAATTAGGACAAACCAATACAAAGGGGGATTTCAAACAAACTAAATTAAGATAAACCATTTATCAGACCCCCACAAGAATATAACTGAAAAACAAAATCACACACACTATCCACTAAGTTTCCCCTTTTGTTATTTCCTAAAATTTACTCAAACAACACACAAAAAACGGAATAAAAAAAAATAAATTAAAAATCAATGATCTTCCTGAAGACGTAGATAAAAACAAAAACAACTAAAATTGTAAAAGGCTAGTAATAATCAAGGGCTACCATGATGATTAAGCTACCACCATGAGCAGCAGTATTGTAGAATTTACATTGTACGAAAGAACTATGAACATAATTGATGGATAGATATTTAGTCGAAGTTTCCCTTTAGGGATTATTAACTTGTTCCGTTCCAGGAAGCCCCTGAGAAGCAGATGGGCATTAAAAATCGGCTGGAGCTTAAAGAGTTAGTTTTTTTTTAATTGAATTAGTTGACTATCTGCAGTGACACATTAAACTATACAAACCAGTTCAGTGGACCTTAAAATTCTGCAAAGATTAAAGTACTTGGAGCTCAATATGCTGTATATTTGGATGTCTCCACAGTGCAAATGAGTGATAAGTGCATATAGGTGATTGGGAAAAGTACTTCAAAGATTATTGTCTTGTACTCTTATTTCTTTTGAATTCCTGATTTCTTTCAATTCAATTCAAAATACTTTATTAATCCAAAGGGAAATTGATTATCGGTTGATCTTTATCTGCTGGATTAACACGTTCCGGAGAGTTCCTACTAAGCAGCTGCTTGGGTACTGTCTGGAAAGTCTCAAGTAAATGCCCAGTGCCATTGAACATGTCAAACATTTTGGGGTTTTTAATTGAATGTGTGGTAACAGCGATTAAAATAATATGGTAAAATTGTACTGGAAGCTCAGTAGGTCGACAGTTTGGGTTTATAAATAGTATCCTGGACAAATATGTGCAGAGCTGCTCCACTTGTGCTTAGGCTGATTGTTTTTGCCTTTTCAGATGAAACTCCAGCAGTCGGTGCTGGAGGTCCAGCTGACTCCCTTCAACATCCTGCTGAGGGCAGTGCTCAGTCAGCTGCAGGAGAAGGACCACTACAGCATCTTCGCTCAACCTGTCAGCATTAAGGAGGTTTGTGTCTGATCAGTCTTCTGAAAGAGCAAGTAAAGCAATCAGATAAAGAGTGCAAGGCTTATTCCAGTCCATGTTTTAAATGTCCACAGTGTAATGAATGAAACGTACACACACTGCATGTATGTGTGTGTTGATCACAACCTCGTTTTTCCTGCTAGGCTTGACGTGCAGGTGGTTCAGTTCAAACCAGTCAACAAAATACCAAAATACTTTTGAAAATATCACTTTTGTGGGGTTTATTCACCATAGGTATTGAGCCAATGAGGGATTACTTTTGGTGGGTGCTCTTTAATAGGTGTACAACCATAACAAAACATGCTGTGGACCAAATCAAATGAATGTTTGGAAAGAAGATGATATCCTAATAATATTATCATAATATACAGAACTGTCTCAGAAAATTTGAATATTGTGATAAAGTTCTTTATTTTCTGTAATGCAATTTAAAAAAACAAAAATGTCATAAATTCTGGATTCATTACAAATCAACTGAAATATTGCAAGCCTTTTTATTATTTTAATATTGCTGATTATGGTTTACAGTTTAAGATTAAGATTCCCAGAATATTCAAATTTTTTGAGATAGGATATTTGAGTTTTCTTAAGCTGTAAGCCATGATCAGCAATATTAAAATAATAAAAGGCTTGCTAATATTTCAGTTGATTTGTAATTAATCCAGAATGTATGACATTTTTGTTTTTGTAATTGCATTACAGAAAATCACAATATTCTAATTTTCTGAGACAGTCCTGTAAGTCTTTTTTTCCAAGAATAAAAAATGGGGTGATGCTAATCCAAACTTGTCTTTTCTTGTCAGGTGATCTGCAATTGTCATGTGTCTGCTTTGCCTTTTGCAGGTCCCTGACTACCTGGACCACGTCAAGATTCCCATGGACTTCTCTACTATGAGGAAACGGATTGATGCTCACTGCTACAGGAGCTTGGATGATTTTGAGGCTGACTTCAACCTTATCATCGCTAACTGCATGACGTACAATGCCAAGGACACATTCTTCTACAAGGCAGCTCAGCGGATGCAGGACCACGGAGGAGTCATCCTCCGCAGGGCCTGCAGAGAGGCGGAAAGCATTGGCTTTGATTTCCCCAGCGGCTTGCACTTGCCAGAAGTCCCAAAACCAGAGCCGTCACCTCCTTTCTCCTGGGAGGCCGGTAAGTTGGCTTATCTTTAAGATGCTGTAAATTCAGGTAAACAGTTGGTGTTGTGGAAGTTGATCTAAAGAATATTTAATAGTATTTAAATATTCATAATATTTACCATGGGCAGGTTTCATTAATTAATGAATAAATAAACAGACTTCTCAATAGAAAATTTAATAAATAAAATAAGTCAGTTGACTGACAGCTGTTGAAATATTTTTTTTTTTACATTTTTTTAAGCCTAACCCTTTAGGCTAAATGTTAGTAACCCCATTGTAATCTCTCCTGGTTATTAATGTTTTAACAGATCAGATTCCTGTTTTATTGCGTTCATCCTATTTTACAGCATGTTTGAATGCTGAGTCAGTATTCAGCCTATTGTGATCCCGCCATTTTTCACTGGCTATCTAGTTCCACTTTTTATTAACTATTTCAGCCATTCAAATATCAAAACTTTCAGTGAGGTGTTCAGACTTTTTTGTTGTTTTTTTTATATACCACTTCTTTATTTATATTGCAAAACAATAGATATGTTCAGTCCCAGAGCTTCCAATGGTTTTGTCCATTTCTGCAGAAAAACATTAGTCTTTCCATCAATACAATACAACAGTTTTATTGAAGTCAAAGCTTCCAAAATCAGTGATTTCCATACGGAAATAGAGGGAAGTTTATCTCCGACCCACTTTACACGTAAGCTTATACACTCTCAGCCCATTTAAAGGACGTGACACTTGTATAATATAAAGAAAGTGAGCAGCGTCATCTCGTCCGCTAAGGTTTTTATATTATTTATTTACCATGAACGTGACATGCACACATCGTCTGGTAAAGGAGCTACAGCTGTGCAGCTGGAACGCTGGTTACTGCCTGCAAAAACCTGTTGCTCTGCTGGAACGACTCTGTGATTTTAAGGCTCTGAACAAACACTCGCTGTGCGGAAACAGAAATAGTATGTTTTGATAAAGGGGTGGGTGAAAGGTGTGGACGAGAGAGGTTTGCTACAGTTTGTTTCAGATGATTCCTCTACCTCAGAAGCTTAGTGTGGATGACATCATTGGCTAGAGTGTATTTGATGGGAAGTTTTCAAAAAAAAAAAAATCATAAAACTTAAAATTGCCATATCTCAAAGACCATAACCTCATTGAAAACACGGTTCCATATGTTGAAGCCCAAAGTTGACTCATTTAAAGTTTGAATGGTGTCTCTGGGTTGAAGTATGCTAAATTGTCACCTCTCAAAGACAAAAAAGTTTTTTTCAGCGATGTCTGAAGGCTCCGCAGTTGAAATATATTGTAAATGCAGAATTTTTCATAAAACTTAAATCGTAACATTTCAAAAACTACAACTTTTTTTTAAAAGAATCTTTAAAAGATTCAATTGGTAAGAGTTTAAAGTTTTGTGAGTAGTTTAAATATTGAGTGGTGTCTCTAGCTGAAAGTATGCTGAAGTAGTAAGCTCTCAATGTGGTGGACGTTTTTCAAGGATTTTAAGATTATCCCCATAATATTTCAATAGGTATTGCAGGAATTCCAAAAGCTAAGTCCCTTAGCTTTTGGAATTCCTGCAATACCTTAACAAAGTGTTGTTGTTTTTTTTAGGTTTTTGTGGTACTAGTGGCCTTTATTGAGAAAGTAGGTAAACAGGAACCGGGTGGGGGAAAGGGAGGGACACAAGGACTATAGCCTCTGCAAATGGCGCCTGCTCAACCCACTGAGCTTTCCAGGGCCCCATAACTTAAAAGGTTTGAGGATTTGAACGACCAAGGTAATGCCATAAAATATGTTACCCATAATAACATATTTTGAAGTTTTCCAGAACGCACCCGTTAGAGGTTCCTGTTCGGTTTACCAGGTATCCGCCCTAATGGAAACTCGCCTGGTAACAGTGAATGTGCACTGATTGTGTTTTTTGTGCATGGTCTCATGTACCAGGGATTCTGAGATAGTAGTTTACTTGTCTCTACCACTTGCAGTGTGTGAGCCTGAGAGGATTGCCTTGGCTTTTTAGTTGACAAGGACTTAAAACTTCAGCAGATGCCAGTCTATCTTAGATATTAAACTGACAATCCTAACCTCTTCACTCAGTGTTCTTTTCACTCTCTGTCTGACTCGGGATCAAACTTGGATAGCTGTATAACATATACTTGCGTTTTTAAAGTTGGTAGCCTTGTTTCCCTCTGTACAATTATTTATGGAAGTGGTGGGAGTGTGTCATTCGCACTTGGGCAAGCAGGGAAGTAGCTTATTGGCATTTAAAGCAACAGTCACAGAAATACCTACTGGTCAGATAGGATGAAACTTTTTTAAGCGTAACCCCTCACTCACACATACCTGTTGGGAGCTTCCACGTTGTACTGTTCATTACCTTTCAACGTGCTGATGTCAACTTTTCAGATGCAAACACAAGGATCAGCCACTCAAACTGAACATTGTAAATGGGGATAGGATTTTCTAAGAACTTGGCTCTCCTTATCACTACTTTTCCCTGTTTCAGGCAATACAGTACGGAATAAAAAATTAAATCTAGCTTATTCAGAGATATTTTATCAATCCCCAAAGGGAAATTAATCGGTGCAGTTGTCCTGATTTATGATTTGAGTCTCTTCAAAGAGTCATCATAGAGATATATTTCTGTGGGCAGGAAGGATTTCCTGTAGCATTCTGTGTTGCAGTGGATCTAAGGAAGACTGAAGACACTCTGGTACTCAATCACGGTTATGAAGAGGATGCTCAGGGTTGTCCAGGATCTTCTTCATTTTATGGAGTATCTCCGGATGCTCCAGAACAGTCTCCGGAACTGAGCCAGACGTCTTTACCTGTTTGTGTAGTTTGGCTCTGATGCTGCTCCCGAACAGATGACTGGAGATAGGGCTGGGCGATATGGACCAAAAGTCTTATCTCTATATTTTCTAGCTGAATGGCGATACTCTATTTGTGGATATTTTTTCTGTGACATAATTGGGGTTTCCCCCAAAGCAAACCCTGAGGCAAACCCTTAAAAAAACAGTCAGTTTTAATACAAAGCCTCGTGCCAAATGTCACACAGGTACCTTTATTAACAGAGGTCTGCACAATATCAAAATGTATAAAACAAATGAAATAAAAATAAACTGCCTGTATAGATAGAATAAAAATGCTTCTTGAATAAAATAAAACAAATATCCCTTTCCTGCATAACAATTACATTAAAATACACTGTGCAATTAATACAATGTAAACGGTAACAGGCAGACTTTTCCACTGAGGTTGACAGTTGTGCAAATAACAAAACATTTGTGCAAATCTTAAATAAAACATTCAAGTCAATTTGTCACAAAATAAGCTATATCAAAATCATAAAAAAAATAAAATAATTTAAATCGATATAAACGATATTGTCTCGTACCATATCGCGTTTGAAAATATATGTGTATATATATATTAAAATCTCGATATATCGTCCAGCCGTAACTGGAGATGTGACTGCACTCTTTTCACATGACGGAAAAACTATTTAACGTAAATCTGGCACTCCTGAAATCAAAAATCATCTCCTTTTGTCTTCTTCACATTCAATATGAGATGATTGTAAATATTATTGAACTGTTGTAACAATTATCACTTGCATCATTTGCTGAAAGAGAGGTGCTCTAGTAATGTTGCTTATTTTACTACAATAACATTTGTGTCTTTCATAGTGGACAGTATTCTGAACCCCAACTACCGTCAGCGGGTACCTGTGGAGGATCAGCTGAAGGACCTTTTGGAAAAGCTGGACCAAAGCACTGCCATGAAGCACAGCCCATCCCGCAGTAAAAGGCTGAAACTGCTAAAGAAGACCATTATGGAAGTTCGGAATGAGATAAGCCTGACAAAGTCCCGCTTACCGCTGCCGCCCTCGGCCCACGACTGCGTCCCAAAGCCCGCAAAGTCGGAAGAAAAGGCAGCAAGTGAATCCCAAAAAGAGTCCTGCAAGTCTTTGCCTCCGCCGACGTTAGAGTTGCTAACGTCACCTTTCCAGTGTGAAACCTCACCCAGCAACGCAGAGCCTCCTTCTCTAAAGCCCATTGATCCTCTTTTAAACCACACTCCCGTGGAGTTGGACGACACCACCGACACACCTACCTCAGGGCCCCTGGATCCCCCCAATCAGAACATTCCAGACCAGCCACTTCCTAACGGTGACGTTCACACTAAATCCTCCGGCGCCTGCAACCGACGGACCAACGTCCTCTTCCGTAAGTCCAAGAGTGCCAGCCCGCAGAAACCACCCAAGACTCCAGACTTGTCCACTCTGTCGCTGCCTCCACTGGGCGCCAAAACGTTTCTCTCAGTGGTGATTCCTCGACTGGAGACCCTCCTCCTGCCCAAAAAAAGAACCCGCAGCAGCAGCGCAGACGGCGAGGAGGACGAGGAGACGCCGATCAAACGTCTGGGCACAGGTATGCAGTCAAAAGCAGAACATGAACTTAATTTTAAAGGAATTACCTTCATGCACAGTGGAATTAGTGGCACCCTTTTCTCCTCTTCTACCAGGGATAGCAAACGGTTTTGTGGTGGAGGAGGGTGTGGTGTCAACATCTCCACGGTTACTGGAGCCACGGCGGCGCTGCGCCTCAGAGTCAAGCATATCGTCCACAGGGAGCATCCTCTGTGGTTCAAGGTGATTGAATGTTACAGTTCAAGTTTCACTCAGAAATAATGCTGCACTCAAAAGTAGAGCTGCACCGCATACACGCTTCTGGGCCCATTTCTGATATTTTAGTGATTTTGCTGGTTGTGATTTTATTAAGAACTAAAATATCCAGTACGTACTACACAAGTTATTTCTTTATATCAGGCTTTCATTACTTACCATATGTTACATCATTGTTATTGTAAAACTAGTATTAGATATAGTACCGTAATTATGTGGATTTCCAGCTATGTATGTTTCTTTATTATTATTGTAGTAACAGTAGGTTATAAACCTTGACTTAATAACTTGTCTGGTTTAAGTATACCGTAGCTTCTCTTCAGTGTCGCTGAACGTTCTCTCAAGCACCTCAATCAGTTTGGTTTTAGCTATTTATATACTATTATTTCTTACCACGTTAGGTGAACTTGTGTATTATTTCACAATCATGAAGACTGGTGTTTTGCAACAAAGGGAGTCTTTGTTCATTTATTAAAGGGTTATAAATAGTTGACAGTTACTAATAACATAAATAAATGTCAGGAATTAAAGACCAAACAGTCACCAGGGGTGGTGCTATAGAGTAACAGGGAAGTAAAGAGTCTGAGCATAGGCCTTTGCAACCAGCAAACGTGTAAAATAGCCACAGACAACTTCTCTTATTCAAATTAATCAGAATGCGGATTAAAGGTGAAGCAGGACTAAAATTCTGATACCTAAACTCCACATAATCAAACAACTAACTAAACATGTAAAAGAAACATCAGTCTATATACATGAGTGTGTGTGTCAAGATGGCTGTTCATATATGTTGTGTGAATTGTAAAGATTAGGGTGGCCTAAATCACGTGGTGACTGAGTCTCGCGTGATTCAAAATTCATCACACCCAGTGAGGAGAAATACAATCAGAGAGTTTTGATGGCCAAGAAAAGAGTGTGCATATGGGTTAGTAGGACAGGACGATGGGAAGATGAGAGTACTGACAGACAGACTGTAGTTGCCGTTTCCTGGCAACCAGATGCTTCTTCAGGTAGGACAATGGAGAAGTAAGCCGTTGGCTGGTAGCTCGTCTCGCTAAAGTAGTCGCTGTGTCCTTCACAGTTCACAGGCTCAGGAGCGAAGAGGTCCGTGAAAGAGTGAGAGAGGGGGAGTCGCTCTTTCTAGCCAGGCCTGGGTTGCTGTACATCCATGCCCAATGAGAGGCTTATTCCTTATCACCTAAGTATCATAAATGGAGCAAAGCCTGATGGGGTTTTGAGTCATGAAGGTTTTCCTTTGTTTCAAACCATGTCATCAGGCCTTAAAGTTGCTGTTATGTTAAGTTGCCTATCTTTGTTCAACACTGGTACCACATCACATAAAAGGTTTGTTTCCATTTGCAGGGGTTCCAGGTAAACGGGTCAGATGGGTCTCCATTGCACTGTAGTGCCATAGAACCATTGATTGAACTGAATTGTGCATTTTTTGAAGGCCCTGTTCCTGGTAACGGAGATGTGCGTCAACGATCTTGCCACTAAAAAAAAAACTACCCAGAACCCCCACTAATGGAAACGCACCTAAATGAATATATCCATCCATTTTTTTGTATACCGCTTTAATCCTAAGCAGGGTCACAGGGTGTGCTAGAGCCTATCCCAGCTCATTACAGGTAAAAGGCAGGGGTTACACCCCTAGACCTTCACCAGTCCATCACAGGGGGGACCAAACATGCTCACACACACATACAGGAAATTAAACTCATCAGTCAACTAATACATGGTTTTGGACTGTTCAAACCAGAAACCTTCTTGCTGTGAGGCAACACAGTATTGCCCCTAAATTAAGAGCTGTGTGTGAATGTGTGTGTGAATGAATGAAAACATGTTAAGACACTTTTTTTTCTTCCAGAGACTAAAGCAAAAGTTTCTCACAAATTGCACTCTAAAACTCCCTAAAACTCTCCACATTATTTGCTGTCATTCTCCTTTGCTCTCTCACTTCTCAAAGTTGATTGCTCCATTCTACGGCACATCAAGCATTTCTTAAATCCCTGTTGACCTCTCTTGACACAGCTTCACTCTCCTCTCTTTCCAGCTCTGCCGTTGTTTCTAAAAATCGAAAAATGCAACCAGCTGCGGCGCGACGAAGCACTGTGGATGACAATAGCACTCTGATGACCTGTATTGAGAACAGAGAGTTCTCCAGAGCTGCCAAGATATCTTCAGGTGAGCAAAGCAGCATCGTTCAGGCGGTGTCATCACATGGTTGTGCACAAAACGGCAAGTTCTTGAGAAGATTAATTTAAACTCATTTGTGCTTGTGAGTTTACTAAAACTGCTTGTGTTGGCATGCATAGTTTATGATTCCATGCTGATATCTTATATATTACAGTATTTTTTTCTAATGTTTGAGCTAAGTAGTTGAGCAGGTATTTTTATCCCTCTCAGTCTCCCACATAGGAAGTCTTGAATGGCAGTTTACAGAACAAGCTGATCTCCGATCAATTGAGTCAACTGGATACGGTATTAAAACTCAGGTTTAAGAAAACTCAAAATATCCTATCTCAAAAAATTAGAATATTCTAGGAATCTTAATCTTAAACTGTAAGCCATAATCAGCAATATTAAAATAATAAAAGGCGTGCAATATTTCAGTTGATTTGTAATGAATCCAGAATGTATGAAATTTTTGCTTTTTTAATTGCATTACAGAAAATAAAGAACTTTATCAAAATATTCTAATTTTCTGAGACAGTCCTTTTTATAGGATCCTGGAGGCTGGCAGTATTAAACTCATACTGCAGGAAAGGCCTAAACAATTTGAGAAAATAATCAAATTCTTCTAAAAAAAAAGAAAAAAATATCCCCAATAATGCCATTGTGATATAATATATTCTTAGCATCCAATATCCCACCATGAGAACATTAACCATCAAGGAGTTTAATTGGCTCAATTGTTGAAAATATTGTTTTTATTATTCAAAATGGAAAATCGTGAGAAATGTTTAAAATGTGTGTCTAATAATGGCTTATGTGCCAAGGCTCAGCTCCAGAAAAATGTTATTTAACTCCTGCTATACAGTTTATCAAAGTTGTAAACCCAGGATTGGTCACCTTGCCGACACCGTGTCTTTAGCTAAAAATTCAAGCCGTTTTTAAATTCTGCTCATATGGAGTGACACTTTCAAACATTTCAGGCAATGATCCCTGTGTTTGGCTTGTCTGGACGCACTAACTCACAACCCCTCTACCTGCTCAACTACTCAGCTCAACTGTCATACATTTGCTCCATGATGTGGTGGAACGAGTTTGTAGTTATACACGGCAAAAACTCAAAAACTTACCAGGAATATTTGTCTTATTTCTAGTTAAAATGTCTCATTTTTGGTCAAAAAAGTCATTACCAGAAAAATAACTTATTATTTGACAATTGTCGCCTGTTTCAAGTAAATTTTCACTTGAAATAAGTAGAAAAATCTGCCAGTGGGACAAGATTTATCTTTTCATTACAAGCAAAAAAATCTTTTTCTACTTATTTTAAGTGAAAATCTACTTGAAACAGGTGAAAATTGTTGTTCTTTCCAGTGATGAGTCTTGTTTTAAGTGTAATGAGATTTTTTTGACTAAAAATGAGATATTTTAACTAGAAATAAGACACATATTCTTGTTAAGATTTTGAGTTTTTGCAGTCTACTCCATGAAGTAGCAACATTAGCACGACATGTTCTGCACACCTGACGTTGCACACCATC
The DNA here is from genome assembly GCF_033807715.1 of Cololabis saira. Classification (NCBI taxonomy): domain Eukaryota; kingdom Metazoa; phylum Chordata; class Actinopteri; order Beloniformes; family Belonidae; genus Cololabis; species Cololabis saira. The sequence continues at coordinate 42,232,143 of NC_084591.1, read as the reverse complement.
TTCTTCTTTTTACAACCCAAATAATCCCACACAGTGGATGTGCTGTTCCTCTTGGAGACTAAAGTTTCAGCTGATCCAGCTTCTGACTGTTCCGATGAGCCAGAGGCCATCGCGAGTGCTCTGTTCACTCTTGCGTCACGTGACATTGAAATCACTCACTTTGCAATTACAAAATCACATTTTATGATATTGCAATATTATCACAAATGCAATTAATCGTTCAGCCCTTCTGCATGTTTAAGATGAAGAAGGTTGAAGAATAAAAGCAGCAACAGAGTGTCTGATAAATGAAATGGAAGAGTGAGGGGCTGTAATTTCTGTTTCCCGTTCAGAGTGAATTATATGCTCCTAGGGCCATATGCTATTTCTGTTCAGTCACTTTGTTTTAGCTGATCTGGAGATTATCGTTGTTATCGTCCCGCATACTCTGAGAACCAGAGTTTCATCTAGTAACTTTTGTGGTCAAGTTTTCATGTGGAAAGAAGTGGCATAGATCTGGCAGTGCTTCAAAAGATGTCTAACACTTTATGGCTTGAAGTAACATATCTGGTTTTTGCTTTATGCTCGTAGTTTCTAATTAAGAGGCTGAGAACATATTGAGGGTTAGTGGTCTGAAGTCTGTTGCTGCTGTTTGTTGTGAGAGAATTAAGTGTGTTAGAAGTGGCTGCAACTGCAATTTATGCTCATGTTCATTGCTACCAAAGAAGCGCTTAACCAGTAACATCGAGCACTATGTTTGAAGATTTTCCTGAATCTGAATAGTCAATATTCATTTACGTTGGACGTGCTTAGAAAATGCGAATAAGTTGTCATGTTTGTTGGTTTGTTCAGTGATTATTTTAGAGAGATGTATTCTTGTTGATAAACTTTCATTAAAACTTACAGTAACATAAGTTCTTATCAGCTCAATTAACTTCACTATACACATATGGAGCTATAAATACAAAAAGTTATTTCAACAACACAAGGATCAAAACCATTGAGCTTTTGCAAATAAATAGGTATTGAAAACATCCAGATCAATTATGTTTATGAGAGAGAAGGAGAAATAAGACTCTGTGCTTTAAATATAATGGAAATCAAAACGAGTAAAAAAAACTCAATTCCCACATCTCAAACGAAGTACTTTAAAAGGTGTGTGCATGTACATTTGCACATCTCCTGTCCAGACCTCTTTGTACAGGTTGTTTGGTTTCGATTTACATCATTGACCTCAACCTTTTCAATGAGACAACGATCTGTTGTTAATTTGGGCCGTTGTTTGTCGGCTGCACAACAACAAACATAACTTCCAACTAGGTAGCGTGTTCAGGATGCTGACCAAAGATTACAAACGTATATTCAAGAGCCAGAGATATCTCCAGATAAGCACAGGAAGGTAAAACATACAAACACCAGTGTGGCCTTCTAAGAAATGTATACCTATCTAAAAATGTCAATGCATATCAAAGAAGGCCCAACATGAGCTAATCATATCATTAGTGTCTATCCAGTATAAATGTTGGTACAGTGTGTATCCACAGCCACTCAAGTGTGAGTGAATGAGATCTCTGTATGCCACTCTGCTCCAGTGTGTGTGAGACTGTGTTTTCAGACGGGTTGTGCTCTCTGTTTCAGTGAATTCTTCATAACTTGCTTGTCGTTGTTCCTGTAGAGGTGTGGAAGTCCACCGCTGGTTCTCCATTTGTTCTGGAACCTCTTAAAGTAGTTTGGGCTAAATGTAGTGGATATCCCTCCTTCCCTGCCCTGGTGAGTGAGTGTTAGTCCCCCTGTGTCTCATCATCCATCCCCTCTGCCACTGTCCATGGTCCTCATTTCTATGCAAACCATGCAGGAACATCCAGTTAGCTTAGGGTCGGCTGGCTGGTGTATTTATTGGTTCTTTTTTGCTCAAAGCGCTTTGTGCTTGACCCCGCCTTGCATGCTTGAATCTTAACATGGGATTTTTCTGTGTGAACAACTCCACCTCGATACATTCTTTTTAGTGCACAAGGGTTTGCCTTACTCAGTACCCATCCCCCTCACTCCCCATCCCACAGATCGTGGACCCCAGAGCTCGGAGGAAAGTATTTCCACACAACGGGCCGGAGCTTCCGAAACCACCTCTGGCCGTTCTCAGAGTCGGAGAGCAGATGCAGTTCAGGTCCGCAGAGAAACTCTTCCTCGTCCACTTCTTCGACAGCAGGCGCAGCTGGTGAGAAACTAACCAACTTTCTTCTCACCTATTTTATTCATTATACATTTGAAGTGGTTCAAAATAAAATACCGAACGTACTAAAAAAAATATATATATATTCATATTATATCAAAGGGAATGTTGACCATTGGAGAATAAAAGGATGAACTCATGGTGGCCATTGGACAGTTCACCTTCTGCTCGACATGGAAGGCCACGGGCAACACACAGCAAAAATTCAAAATCTTAACAAGAATATTTGTCTTATTTCTAGTTAAAATGTCTCATTTTTAGTCAAAGAAAAATCTCATTACACTTAAAACAAGCCTCATCACTGGAAAAAACAACAAATTTCACCTGTTTCAAGTAGATTTTCACTTAAAATAAGTAGAAAAATCTGCCAGTAGAACAAGATTTTTTTGCTTGTAATGAGAAGATAAATCTTGTCCCACTGGCAGATTTTTTTTCAACTTATTTCAAGTGAAAATTTACTTGAAACAGGTAAAAATTGTCAAACAAGTTATTTTTCTAGTAATGAAGTGTCATGAGATTTTTTGATTAAAAATTTGACATTTTAACTAGAAATAAGACAAATATTCCTGGTAAGATTTTGAGTTTTTGCAGTGCACTGTTTCTAATGCTGACGCTGAGACAAGACAAACTTACTCTGGGTTAATTGAAGGGCTTGAAGTCGGATATGATTCCCTCAAGCCATGTGATCACTTCTTAGTATTTGATCCTTCCGCATGGGCCCAGGAAGTGCAAGACCTCAGCAGTTTTGGAAACAACACTTTGCATCATTCTCAAGAAATATAATACCACATTGCAACTTGACAAGGACACAACTGTGGATTGAATGGATGAATGGATGTGCTTAAAGCAGACAGGAAAACGCCCGGGGGCGTCTTTTGTGTATGACTTGGTTTAAATTGTAACTACAAGTAACCCAGATACTTAACTCCAACATCAGCAAGGTCATTCAGCTTACTTTTACGCTGCCTTTAAGCAGTGCAGCTTGTGAGAGGGGATTAAAAACCAAGTTCAGATCTCGTGTGTCACATGATCATCTCAGCCCTGATGCACGTTCACCTGTCAAAGCAGACCACACACAGACCAGACATTTGACCCAAAGCAAGCTGTTGACCTGTGGAGGACGACAGCTAATCGGAGGCTCAGCCAAGGACAGGCAGGCACATCTGCAGCATCTTCATCATCTATGATATAGGAAGCAGAAGAAGAGGTCAGTGGGGACAACACCGGGGAGGACAGGGAGGAAAACTGCACTTATTAAGACCACGCTGCATAAGGAGTAAGTACCAAATACAATCTCCAGTACTCAACGGTGTAACCACTAAAAAAGTTATGCATACACATCAAATTCTTGATCACCAATTTCCGCTTAAACCCTCTTGGAGGGGTCGCCACAGTAGATCGATGTAGCCCAGATTTACCTGGAGGCCCTTTCTGCTGCAACCCTGCAAGCACATATATGTTTTTCTGACTGTTGGAGGAAACTGAAGCACCCAGAGGAAACCCACGCAAGCACAAGGAGAACATGCAAACTCCACACAGAGACTCCTGCTGGACCTGGGAATCAAAGCAACTTGTTGCTTGGAAGCAACTAAGCTCACCTCTAAGCTACTGTGCTGCCCACTACTTTCACTCCACTACTTTTGAAAAACAAACATACTTTTGACTCAACCACTTACTCACCACTCTAATGTACACACTGTACGTCTTAACTGAACACAAAAAAAACCATCACTTTGATCCAGTAGTGCAGTTACTAGTGGTACACAAGCATAATGGCAATCTGAGCATCGATAGCCATTGTAGCCTTTCACTGTGTTTTTATAGAGGAAAAGAAAAAAGTGTGTGTATATGTGAGTACAGACCAAAGTTTGGACACACTTCCCCATTTGTGTGTGTGTGTGTGTGTGTGTGTGTGTGTGTGTGTGTGTGTGTGTGTGTGTGTGTGTGTGTGTGTGTGTGTGTGTGTGTGTGTGTGTGTGTGTGTGTGTGTGTGTGTGTGTGTGTGTGTGTGTGTGTGTGTATATATATATAATATACACTCAAACACGTATCATGCAGTAAATTGCATATGTTATGTTAATTCTGTTTTTATCAACGTTAACACTGTTAACATCACAGAAGTTTAAAAAAAGACAGGGCCTTAGTAGAAATAACTTTATGCTGCTAAAACAGATAATATAAGAATTCTTGCATTTACTTGGTGCCTAATAAATGTCATAGATCTAATGATTGCACCTTAGTGAATCCTTAAGCTTTTTAGCCGTAAAGCGGTTTTCGGTTGCTCCGTTACTATTCCCGTTATTTTGGATTTGCAGCTCTGTGTCGTATGAGTTATAAATGATATTCATTTGTTCTATGTTTATGTAGAAAACATAAACAAATGTGAGTGCTTTCATCTGTGCTGGAGTAACATTTGACCCAAAGTATCTTTTATTTTGACTGAAATAAATACGTTTTGTGCTGTGTCCACTTCTGAACTCAAGTAACTTTCATTTGTAAATGACATCACTGCTAATTATAATTAGATTGTTTTTGGGCATTGATGTAATCTGAATTACATTAAAGTCCTGTTGAATTTCTGTGGCAGAGTGGAGCATAGACATATATAAAGGCTAGATGACTCGTCCGCGCTGCTGCGACGTCGTCACACGGCCGCCATCTTGCCACAGGAGAGCTCGCTCACTTTAACATTGTGTTTAATGGTGCCTGTACTGCAAAACAACCATAACTTGCTCAATTCTCAACAGATTTTCAAACAGTTTGGTTTGTTATGAACGTCAGAGATGTAGTTATGACACTGCATACTTGTGAATAATTATGAACATTGAAAAACGTACTTTTATATGAAAATAACCAAAACAGATAGCTATGACATGGTATTTATATTAAATCAATATTTCCATAGTATTCTTAGTAACATTTATATTTACATTATAACATATATACATATATATTATTACCATATAACATGTATATATATATATACAGATGTTATAATGTCATGATATAAATACATCATAAAGTAATAATATATAAACATGTTATAATGTCATATAAATACATGTAAATATAAATGTTACTAAGAATACTATGGAAATATTGATTTAATATAAATACCATGTCATAGCTATCTGTTTCTGGTTATTTTCATATAAAAGTACGTTCTTCAATGTTTATAATTATTCACAAGTATGCAGTGTCATAACTACATCTCTGACGTTCATAACAAACTAAACTGTTAAAAAATCTGTTGAGAATTGAGCAAGTTAAGGTTGTTTAAGCAGAAAATGCACCATTAAACACAATGTTAAAGTGAGCGAGCTCTCCTGTGGCAAGATGGCCGCCGTGTGACGACGTCGCTCTCCATTGGCAGCAGCGCGGACGAGTCATCTAGCCTTTATATATGTCTATGGAGTGGAGGAGCTGCAGCCACTCAGGCTGATGGGACACAGGTGTGGCCCGTCAGCCATTCTATGGATTGTTAAAAAGTGTTTATAGTGATTTACAAAACTGTCTTGAAGCAGGATTCTCACCCAAATGACACTGAAATACTTTCAAAAATGGCTTCCTCTCTCCTCAGGCAATGGCTTCCTAGATCAAAGATGGCCCCCTTTGGGATCAATAAAGCATTTGACAGAATGAAGCTAATGGAGGCTCGTGTTTCTTCCATCCGTAGAACTGTGCAGCTCGCCTTCAACCGAGCTATGAATCACCTGAACCATGTTAGCAGGGAGCTGGAACCAAGCACAAGCCTTACTGTCACTAACTGAAGTCTTCCACCAACCCACCTTGTTCTCCCGCCATCTCCAGAATCCTAGCACCAACCATCTGTTCATTTCAACCTCTCAACACTCTGGCTCCGCGTCATGTACCTAACAACACACAAATAAATGTTTACCATTTCCTGTGAACTGGAAGCAGATTGTGAGCATCTTTCTTCACAGATTTGACCCACCTATGTTTGAATTACTGTAGCTTGTGATTTTCATCCTTTATGTCTAAGAGCTATGCAATGAAAAGCGAAGGTTAACGGGTACAAAAAAGTAAAATGAATAAGGGGAAAGAAAATTGTCTTTTGAGGACTAAAAATTGCAGGTCTAAAGCTGGTGAATGTCAATTTGACCTCTGACCACTATATGTGCTGCAAAATTGCTGCAACAATCTCACTGCCATAAAAGAGTCCATGTGTGTAACAGCAGCAGCTCTGTAAATAATCTGTGCAAGGCCTGACACTAACTTATTCACTCAGTCTGTTTTGGTACTCAACGTTGCATTTTAACGGTCAAAAGTGAGTAATCACATCGTTTTCACCGACACTAATACTGCCGGTGTTTCTGCTGGTGCTATCTCTATGGAGAGAAAAAACACATGCATACTGTACTGAACATTTTTTATTTCAGCTTTTTATTTCCTTTTCTTTTTTTGTACCTTGTTTTTTTTGTAAGTTATTGACTTCTCAAGCTTCAAGTTCTTATATCAGTGGCATTAATTTTTTTGTGTGTGCATTTTTTTTTTTAAATCAGATTGTTTTTAATGGACTACTACTTGTTTGTCTGTAGAAAGTTATATGAAATCTCTATAGATGTTCACAAAGTTTAAAATGCCTGAAGTGCATCATTCACACAAAACCAAAAAGACTGCTGCCCACAGGTTTCCCACTAATGTTTGTCATTTGCTGTTGTTTTTTTCTTTAATGTTTCTTTTTGTGGTTCATTTTTGCTGTTGAAAATATCTGGCCTTTGCGTGTTCTTATGAATTCAAGTTTTCTGTAACATGTCACATAACTGTCTTATCCAGATGAGCTGAACTTGAGTTATATTAGAGAAGATAACGTGCCTGTACTAACTTATTGTAAAGACAATGTATATACATCACTTCATAGAAAATGTGTGGTGAGAAAATACTACAGGCACTAGGTGCCACATGTAATGCTCCTTTTTGTGTGTCTGTGTGAGAATCATTTCATATTTTTTTTGTTTTAATTTTGATTTATAGCATTAAATTTCAGAAATGATGAAAGTGTTTGATTTTCTCACTTAGGCCAGCAATGTGTAGACTTCCTTGGTGTCTGCATACAAAAATGCGCGTGTTTGTGTGTATATATAATATATATATTACACACTCACTGGCTAGTTTATAAGGTACACCTTGCTAATACTGGATTGGACCCCCTTTTGTTTTCAGAACTGCCTTAATCCTTCGTGGAATAGATTCAACAAGGTACTGGAAATATTCGGAAGCCTCCAAAGCAGACACACAAACATCATCCATTTCTTCTTCACTCTTTTGATGCTCTGGGTTCTTGTTTTATGTTTAAAGTTTCTGTGTAAAGCTAAACGATAACATTTTATATTCGTATCCCTCAAAATACAGTAGATATAGGCTAAAGGCACTTTATAATATCACACTATCTACTGCAGCGGGCATAATTATACTTAGAAAAAGGAAAAAAGGAGATCAGAGAGATGAGGAGCATAAAAGCTGAAAGCTGCCTCACCGTGTTTGGTTCTAACTCGGTACAGAAAGTAGACGTGACCCTGAGGACCTGAGGGTTCTGGTTGGTTCATAACGAACCAGGAAGTCAGAGATGTATTTTGGTACGAGACTATTCGGATTTATAAACCAACAGCAGGATTTTAACATTTATTCTGTGACAGAAAGGAAGCCAGTGTGAAGATCTACCCCAGGTCCCCTGAACCATTTGATCTATTTAAAATGGACGCGTATGAGTCCTGTAGATCGCAGTTTGGGTAGTTTACAATGGTGTAGCTAAAATGATGGTGAGGTAAACATCAGTTTAGTGCAGTGAGCAGATTATTGCCTGATAACATCAACACTGCACTGTGGCAAATGAAAAGTGTATCTTGTGAAGCTGCACTATTAAATGAAAATGCATCATAACTGTTAAACTGGGTAAAAATGTACAGTGAATATAGGTAGTCTTGGGGTTAAGGGCGCTTTATTTTTGTTTTCTAGATTCATATGTTGGTACTTGTGATCCTAGGGTGAAATATGTAAGGACTTCGACCTTTTCACATCTTGTCACTTTCAGGCCAAAATGAAAAGAACTTTTGAAAACAGAAATATTACAAGTTATTTTAGCAAAAAAGGGAGGAGCGACCAGGAGAAGCAAGCAGAAGAAAGGGATAAAAATGAAGAGAGAATGGAGGAGAATTCAGGAGGTTCAGATGTGACCACTGAGGGAACAGAGCAGCGACAAAGTGAGGAAGAAGACGTACAAGAAGACAGTGGTGGGAGGATGAAGACAAGAAGGTATCGGGTCCAGAAAAAGGGACAGATACTGAAGAGGTAAGCGATGAAAATGAGGAGGAAACAGATGGCAGGGAGTCAGAAGAACAACCCTCAACTCAGCTCAACCAAATGGTATGTTTTTCTTATCCATTCAAAAGTCCAGTGTAGCAACATAAGATGATACTCAATAAATAACGTGTTTCAAGAAAAATCCTCTGTTTTAAGGTTATATGTGTAAAGCTTTACAATTCATCTAATGTTATCTCTAATTGCAATTAACCACATTCTGTGGTTAATTGTTTGTTGATGTAATTTACATATATTGGAATTTCCTCATCCTGTGCTGATGTTGTCCAACACCAGCCTGTCTAGACCTCCTGCCACCACCCTTACCCCCCCATGTAAAATATTGTAGATCCGCTGGTGCCCCTGATCATTTTAGTCCAGTGTGAACAGGCCATAAGTCACAGATACTTCACCAGAGTGAAAGAAGCTTGTGCATGATCACTGATGGTGATAAGATGGATTTTGGATTCAGAGATATCTCTCATCAGAGAACTAGAAAGTAATGTAGCCTGGAATATGAGTAGTGGACCGCCTAGAAAAAAGTGTAGTCCCTGAGTGGTGAGAACGCAATTCATCGCAAAGACCAAGATAACTCGTACAGTATATTGTTTAACAATATTTGTGGACTGCGCCCACTCCTGTAAATAAGATAACTTAAGTGGCTTAATATAACTTAATATAATTTTTTTTTTCTATTTGTGTGTGTTACTGAGCCTGTCCCCTCCACTGATGACTGTGTTGTCTATAGGTGATCAGAGAGTGAGGTGGAAAAACGAAGAGTCATCAACATTTGGACCATATATAAGCAATACATTCATAGGGTTCATATTTTGAATTGATAAAAATTATAAATCTACTTTCTGGATCTACATGTGTTTACAATAAAACTAGACAGGCATAGACTGCAACAGACAATTAGGTCTGCAGAGAGGATAATTGGGACTAACCTCCCATCTATCCAGGACCAGGACCAGGACCAGGACCAGGACCAGACCCCTCACACCCAGGACACAGTCTGTTTGAACTCCTCCCCTCTGGACGGCGCTACAGAGCTCTGTACACCAAAACCTCCAGACTCAGAGACAGTTTCTTCCCCCAAACTGTTGCTCTGATGAACTCTCATCACTCATAGAGTCTCACAGTCTGAATCACTGTGCAATAATAATAACCGCAATCATATGCTGTAACAATGCACCATTCAATAACCATAAGTACCTCATACTGCTGCACCTTTCACTTTTTTAATTGTAAATATGTTAATAAGAGCTACATTTGTCTATTTAGTGTTTGCTATTTAAAATCTGGGTACAGTGAGCGAAAATAACCAGAGTCAAATTACCTGTCTGGCATGTTCAAACTTGGCCAATAACGCTGATTCTGATAAAATTCACATTCTTGTTCAGAATCAGAATCAGAATCAGGTTTATTGCCCAAGTCACTGTACAGTAAATAGACAAATGACAGCTCTTATTAACATATATACAATGTTTAAAAAAGTGAAAGGTGCAGCAGTATGAGGTAGACATGGTTATTGAATGGTGCATTGTTACAGCATATGATTGTAGTTATTATTATCATTATTATTATTATTATTGCACAGTGATTGATTACTCTGAGACTCTATGAGTGTTGAGAGTTCATGTTGAGAATTGTTAATGACAATAGCTCATAATCAAAACTTTTTAATTCTTTTTGTAAACCATAGATGCTCCTTCGCGGGCCTTACTTCCACATGCAAAAGTTTTTTTTTTTTATTGAAACATGGATACAAACAAACAAGGCACATAAACATCATATCAGAATTACAAACTTTTGCCTTGGGTTGAGCAACATCAGTATTACAAAATATACACTGAGAATCTAATCGTACAACATAAAATAAAAATAAAATAAAATAAAAAAACTCACAAGGGCCATCTCATATTAAATCATATCTTTCAAGTAAAGAAAATAGTTTAAGGGCTTTCTTTTCTTTAACAAGACTCAAGGACTTACTCAAGACTCAAGAGCTTTAGCTAATTTCTCCAATGGGTCAAACATGGTTTGGTCTTAAAATATCTACATTTGTGAATGAAGAATTTTCCCAATAACACCAAATTATTCAGGACAAAGTCCAAATTCTTGTCTTCAGCAAAAACACCAAATATAACTGTCTTCACTGTTAAATATAGCTCAATGTCCTTGGACTGTAGCCAGCTCTGCATCTCACTCCAGAAATATTGCACTGAATCACAATGAAGGAAAAGATGTTGCAAAGTTTCAATTTCCCTTTCACAAAAAACACAATTATTCAATTCAAAATTAAATTTTAATCTTAAAAACCCGTTTGTTGGGTAAATTTCATTTAAAATATTGAAGTTTACCTCTTTTATTTTCGGTGGAAGTGGAAATGAAATATATTTTTTTCTTATTTTCCTAATCTTTTCCACTTCAAATTCCTTTAGGATATACCATCTTTTTATTGGGTTGGGGTAATATTCTTCTAGCAAATGGTTTCTAATGACTTCTAAAATCTAAACCTTTAATGCAGAGCTGTCTCTTCAGGAGAGACCTTAGAGTGACGAGTGTCTTCTCTAACCATCGACCTCAGAGAAATTGGTATTGCTTTTATCTAGGGCTGAAACGATTCCTCGAATAATTTGAGTAATTCGATTACAAAAAATTATCGAGGAATTTTCTCTGCCTCGAGGAATCGTTTAATTTTGCTAGGTTTCTATTAATTATGACGACTGTCGATGCGGCTAAAGCATTTAATCTGCAAAAACACAGATCTGTAGAGTGATGAGGGTGAAAAATAAAAACATAATAAAGCTAACTGGGTAGTTTTCAATTTTATCTCTGTAGTCGTTGATAGATAAAACATCAAGTAGCACTGGTGCCTAATGTGCTCCAATACAGCAGCTCTCAGAATTTTATTTTGAACACTGCCAAAACTCAAAATCTTATCAAGACTTTAACTTAAAACTTAACTAGAGCTTAAAATTTGCTCGACACAAATGAAAGTTCAATTGAAACACGTCGGAAAAACACCTAACCTTTTAAGTGATGTGCGTTATCAGGTGTAATGGCATTTTTAGATTAGAAATAAGAACATTTCTTGGTAAGATCCTTAGTTTTTTGAGTGAAGGCAGTGAATTTGGTCAACTGGTGTAAGTTCAGGGTTTTTAAATGCACAGCCATGAACCTACTGTATTATATAATTTAGTCTTAGTAATGTCAACATCTTATGTATATTTATAATTGCTCTTTAACTAAACAAAAATATGTTTTAGCCGATTAATCGATGGAATTTTCAGTAAAATACTCGATTACTAAAATATTAGATAGCTGCAGCCCTACTTTTATCATTCTATTATTCCACCTGCAAAAGTGTGCACCAGACATATGGGATGAAACGTGGACGCCCATCCCGTCACCCCCTTCTCCGCATCTGCCTCCCCCAACCAATGACAGCTCACTGGTTTTATAACTCATGATGACGTTTGCATTCTGACCAATCACAGTGGCTTAACCATGAAGACACGCCCACAACGCGCAGTGACCACGCCCCCTATGAATGTGACGTCTCGTTTTGACAGCAAGTAAAGTTTGTTAGTGACCCGGGTTTACCCCTCGAGCCAGGCTTTTTGCTCCATTTCGACCCGTTCCTTTGGATTTGACTGTAATGGTGGCGCCATAAGGAAGGAAGGATGGTGATGAATTCCGTACACTGGTTTCGCAAAGGTCTGCGGTTACACGACAACGCTGCGCTGCAGGAGGCCGTGAGCGCGGCGGACTCGCTGCGCTGTGTTTATATCCTGGACCCCTGGTTCGCCGGCGCGGCCAACGTGGGGATCAACCGATGGAGGTTTGGCACTTCATTATTGCCCTTTAAACACGTCCAGTCGGCTCAAAACAGTTAATAGTATGAGGTGCAGTTATCGGGTAGTGATATGTTTATTTGATGCCTGAATTATGGTTCCGCGTTAAATCGACGCAGAGGCGTACGGCATAGGGTTACGGCGTAGCCTACGGCGTAGGGCACGCGGCCCTGCGCGCCGTACGGCGTACTTCTGCGTTGGTGTAACGCGGAACCATAAATCAGCCTTAAGGCTCGGGCCTCTGCTTCACGTAGCCAGAGCTAACTGATAATAATAATAAAGAGATTCAGAACCAAGTCCCAAGTAATAACACACGGTTTTATGCTGTTATATTATACCAATACTGTGTCTCGTCTTATAAAAGGACGCTTTCTTCAGCGAAATCTCTCAATATGCGTTGGTCACATTGGCATTACATAAACTGATTAGCAGCTGTAGAAGAAGTAGAAAAACAGAAACGAACTAAACATTTATTATCTTGGATTGTTACAGAGTACAGACGTTTATTGAAACAATCATTAATACTAAAGTCAACAGTCACTTGCCTTTATTATATGGTATAATAATATAATGGTGTAATACGTTATTGTTATAATAATAATAATAATAATAATAATACTAACAATAATAATACTATACAAAATATCAGTATTTTACAAGAGTATACTAAAACATCCAGGACAGATGGACTGGTATGCCTAAAAATGATAATTTTCATAGAAGAAAACACAAACGCAAATATTTCTTATCTTGGATAGTTACAGAGTACAGATGTGGACCAATTCATATCCGTTTATTGAAACAATCATTAATGCTAAAGGCAACAGTCACTTGCCTTTATAATATGGTAGAATATATTATTGTAATAATAATAATAATAATAATAATATTATTAATAATAACAATAATTATACTATGAACAAAATATCAGTATTTTACAAGAGTATACTTAAACATCCAGGACAGATGGACTGGTATGCCTAAAAATAATCATAAATCACTGCATTTTACTCATCTTTCAAACTGTGTTTTTTTTTTTTTGACCTGAAGTTGTCCTATAGTTTTTACATGTTGCTTTTCTATATTGATATGCGCCAAATTATGCCATTGAAAGGTGAAAACCTCCCACTATATCTTTTTTTTTGGTGTCATAGTGCACACCTCCCTGAATGCATGCAGAGTCAGCAAAGAAGAGGGTTGTCTGAGGAGCTCAGAAAGAACATTAGTTATAGGTTTTAAAGGTAAAGCCTGTAGGACCATCTCAAACCTGCTTCATGTTCCCTCTAATATTAGGAAGCATAAGGTCCACAGGACTGTGGCCAGGACTGTGGCTATCACATGGGTTTAGGATGCAGTGCAACCGCAGGGTCATGTGAATGATAAAGAATCAAGAAAACATCCTGCAGGTTTTCTAGCAGAACTCCAAGGTGAAGGAATGTCATTCTCTGATTACATCGTGTCCCTTTTGAACAACAATTGTCTCCTAGGAGGAAGACTCAGTCAGACTCCATCAGTTAAGGAAAAAGCCAGACTGGTATTTGTAAATATGCACGTGGACAACCCACAAAGTTTCTCAGACAATGTTATTTGGACTTAAACAAAACTTAAGCCGCTTGTGAAGTCACATCAGCAAGCTTGAGATTTTGAAAAAGTCATTGTTTTGAAAAGTTCTATCGATGAAGGATGTTTGTAGGACTGTGACCATAGATGATTGTATAAGTGCAAAATGGGTTGGAGAGACGTTTATTGACAGCACATTCATTGACTGCCTATAAATTGGTCTCTTCTTTAGATTATAGTTTAGATTCAACTTTTTTATTCACTATATGTCATACGTACCAGACAGTAGTTAGTTAGTAAGTGCAGGAACAATTTTTTGTGATGTGTATACATTGTAATATATACATAATCTACATCTATAGGTGTGCAGTTAAGTCTGGGAGGGTGTTAGTGGGGTTGTGGATGTGGTGCTTGGTAAGGAGACAGCTGTGGAAGTTCACCAGGACGGCTGAGGAAAGGGTTTTTTTCCTCAGTGTCCAAAGAAAGGAAATGCGCTGGTGAGCCTTCTTTACAAGACAGAAGATTTTATGAATCCAGGTGAAGTCCTCCAATATGTGGACCCCTAGAAACCTGAAGCTTGTGACACAATCTATTACCAGTTCCTTAATATAAAGGGGTGTGTGCATGGTATTTGTCTTCCCCCTAAAGTCCACAATGAACTCCTTGATCTTGGTAATGTTACGGACAGTGTCAGAGCACCATGCAGGTGCTCTACTTCATCTCCATAGGCCATCTCCTTGTTATTGTTAATGAGATCAGTTATAGTGATATCTGCAAACCTAATTATGGTGTTGGAAGCATAGACATATATACGTAGACGCCACATCGAGCGCTGCTGCGATACGTCAACGTCACTACCATATTGGATGTGGCACGACTGCGCTGTAAACTAATACAAGTAAATTGACTTCTTTTCATGAAGCGCCGTTTTACAAAGAAATTTACGTTTTACGTCTCATTTATTCATTCACACATGCACTAATATACTTGGGAAACAGTTAGGCACCAAATATAATATATTTAATTTTCTCAGATGGCAAAAATAAGAACTTTATTGATCCCACATAGGAGTAATTCATGTTATATCAGCTATAGAGAACAAGGTAGTGCTGAAAAATAATATATATCCCCCCTCACAAAAATAAGAAAAATAGAGAATATTTTTTTTTATTTTCTCATCAACAAAACATGTTATTTTATTGTCTGAAAAATGGTTCAAATGTTATTTTGTTGTCTGAAAAATGGTTCAAATGTTATTTTATTGTCTGAAAAATGGTTCAAATATGTTATTTTGTTACTTGAAAATTTTTAAATATTTTTTGTTGTTTTGTTATGTTTTGTTTTTGCCATCTGAGAAAATTAAATATATTATATTTGCTGCCTAATTGTTTCCCAAGTATATAAGTGCGTGTGTGAATGAATAAATGAGACGTAAAATGTAAATTTCTTTGTAGAAAGGCGCTTTATGAAAATAAGTCTATTTACTTGTATTAGTTTACAACGCAGTCTTGCCACATCCAATATGGCGGCGACGTTGACGTATCGCAGCAGCTCCATGGGGCGTCTTCGTATATATGTCTATGGTTGGAAGCATAAACAGGTCTGCAGTTATTGGTGAAGAGGGAACCTTGTTCAGAATGGTGGTTGAGGAAGTAATGTTGCCTGAGCTAACATGGTGCAGCCTCCAGTATCCAGTTACAGCGGGTGGTGTTGATGCACAGTCAAAGTTTGGAGATCACCCTGGAGGGGATGACGGTATGTTTAGCTCAAGTCAACAAAGCATCCTTGCACATGTGTAGGTATTTTCCAGGTGTGATAGTACAGGGTGCAGAGCCATTCTGATTGCATCCTCTGTGCTCCTATTTCTGCGGTATCTTGAGATGTGCCCGGATTAGCCGCTCAAAGCACTTTAGAATGATTGACGTGAGGGCTATCAGGCTATAAGGTGCTAGTTTAGAGTGTTTGGGCAGTAGCACAATAGAGGTGGATTTAAAATGTGCTTGCTTGGGCTAGGGACAGGTTAAAAATACCTGTTAAACCCCCAGCCAGCTGTTTGGGACACGTCCTAAGCACGTCCGGGAATAATCATAAAGACATTAGCTTGTTTAAAGCTATCACTTTGGAGGTTGTATTGTTTTGTTGTTTTGTATTGTATGTGTAATCCCAGCCATGAAGTGGACTGTGTTATGTACGTATAAATGCAAATTTGAAGGCCAAGAATAAGATTTAGGCAGATTACAGATCAATTAGTGAATCTCTATTCTAGCTGTTTCTCTATCAACTTATCAAATCAATTTGAAACAAACATTTCAATGTTACTTACCATAAAGTGTAGGAATGTCCCGATCCGATTACAAGTCATTTGATTTTGAGTATCTGCCGATATCGAGTCCTGATCTTTCGTTACACTTAAAAAAAAAATTAACAAAATGCAAAATAACCAGATCCAGATTGCCCCCTATTTTTATTTAAGTCACCTTATTTTATCATTTAGCACTTAGACAGTGCAGTTCTCTTTGAGGTTGCTTGAAAAATCAAGTAATAATAGTGCAACTATTAACTAGTAAAAATGTGCAAATTTAAATTATAAATTGAATTAAATAAAAACAGCAGCTCAACATAAAATATCCAACATGCATGTAAAGAAATAAGCAAATAACAGAGCAACAGTGTCATAAAGTAAGGCCAGTAATGTGATTTTTAGACCGTATTCTTACTTCTTACTGTCCTTTTCTGGCTTAAAGAGTAAAATGTTTGTGTTTGAAGTGACCTACAATCTTCTTTGTGGTAGCCAGCCTGCGTGGAGAAAGCAAGCCCTTGTGCACGCAAAGTTGGCAAGAAAGCTTATGTGGACCCGTTGCTTGTTGATACCAGTTGTTTAGTATTTTTTCTATAGTCTGTTTGATGCGCTTATCAGAATAATGAGAATAAAATGTATATCCAATCCCTGATCGGAATTCAATGTACAATTTCGATCAAGTCTGAAACAACATGATCAGGCCTGATTTCCGATCACGTGATCAGTTCGGGACATCCCTAATAAAGTGCATTACACGCACATAAACCTATGCGTTGAAGTGAATAAACTGAGTGGTTGGGCCAGTGGCTCTTAATGAACTGTTGTCATTATTCTTTGCCAGAGTGTTGGACACTTTTATCCTCTAAAGGCAGAATTAGCTGATTGATCATGTGACTATTTTTTGTTGTTTTTTATCAACATTCGTCCATCTTAAACGTTTTCCTTTCTCCTGAAGGTAAAACACTTTTTTGCTTGACTGGATATACACGGATCAATCATAACATCATGATCACTGACTACCAATGTGAGGAAACGCCTCTCATCTTGCTCCAATGCAATGTTCTCCTGGAAAACCTGCAGCCTGGCAGTCACGTTAATGGCATTTTTGCTGAGCAACCACACCCCTCAACATGGCAACGTCATTCCACAGAAGCTTAGCAGTGTGCCGCTCAATATTTTACAAGTACATTTTAAAAGACCACAACAAAGTACTTGAAATGTTCATTTGTTCTCCAAACTCCCCATAAAACAATTGGATGGAACCTGAAGACGTCTGTGGGAAGCCGTAACAATCCACATTTCCTTTTTCCAATTTGCATTTTTAGAAGCAACAGAATTTTTTCCGTGACAAAAACTCTTGAACATCACTGAGAAGTAACCCATAAAATCAGTGCTTCTTAACTTTAGCCTTTAAAAGCTAAAACAAAACAAAACAGATACAAGCAGTGATGGTAAAGCTTGTTTATCAAACCATTTTGAGTATGTATATATATATATAATATGGGAAAGAACAGGAAGTAAAATTATCATCTGAAACCACATGCCATAACACATATTCCTACACATCTGTGTGTGTGTGTGAGTGCGCACTGACAGAGCAGAGTGGGCAGGACCTAGCGAGGCTTAGTGTGCAGTCATTGTGAAAGTGATGTAAAGTGTAAGGGTGTGTGATGTGGTTACAATCTCAAGAAGCTTTTATGATAAACACCAAAGCCTTTTCAAGAGTTCAGTGTCATCACAAATTGCAGGGCCTTCAATTTACTGATGTAAACCTTTAGACCTTTTTAAAAGCTTTTCTGAGTTTCAAATCTGCTGAGACAAATGATGAAGTCAGAAACAACTTAAAAACTCAATAATAATAATTAATAATATTAATAATCTAACAATCAATAGATTAGGAGCAACAGGCATAATCAAACCTGGTATACCTCCCTAATGCATTCTCACATTCCTGTTATGTTATTGCAGGTTTCTCCTGGAAGCTCTGGAGGATCTGGACAGCAGTCTGAAGAAGCTAAACTCCAGACTGTTTGTTGTCAGAGGGCAGCCTACCGATGTCTTTCCACGGCTGTTTAAGGTCTGTATTCCCACAAAGCCCATGCTCTCCGTTGCTGATTCCAACTGGAACATTCTGGTTATAAAGCAGATTCCTGACATGTTGAATCATGGATCCACCCAAACAGCCAGGCCCCATTCCCTACAATATCCAGTTTTTAGTGCCATTGCCGATTGATTACTTTACTGTGGGAAGTGGCGGTGCAGCGGTGCACCATGGTTGATGCATGGTATTGATTTGTTAATGCTGATAATAATACATGCTCACATGTCCACTTGAATCAAATAGGATACTTACTTATGGTGTTTATGCAGACATAGAAAGGAAAGGATGCTTTCATTCACATAGTATTTAATTGTTTACGTTTTGGCAGTGCCGATCCTGGCTCCCAGGGGGCCCTAAGCAGAAATCGTGGCTGCTGGCGAAGCCGGCGGCCGCGGCGATTTGGGCCAATTTGGGCCGATTTGGACTGATTTTGGCCAGTGTTTTTGCAGGGTTTCTCTCACCTTAAAAACAGTTAAAATCCAACAAACTTAAGCATAGCTCCTGGAAATTATAAATACAAAAAGAGAGCGACAAACAAACAATAAGATAACTGAACTGTTATAAATCCACTACCCCCACCCCCTCTGCCCCGGGCCCACCCCACACACACACACACACACACACACACGCACACACACACGCACACACACATTTGAAATTTATAATATAATATATAATAATATATAATATTATTATATATATATATATATATATATATATACATATTATATTATTATATATTAGCTAGGTTAATCCAAGTATAAAAATATTGCCTAGGATAAAAACTGTATATGGCCCACTGGGATAGGTACCCCAAGGCTCTGGTCATAGTCATACAGATACAACTAACAAAGTTACAGCAAAACGACAAAAAAATCATGCTGTAGATTGTGCATGATTTTCTTGTGTACACTGCAAGTTACATGGAAGTCACGTTGGCTGGTTACCTGACTGTTGTTGACGCAGCTCATCATTCCGTTGCTTCTTTTTCTTTTTTTCGCACCCTGAAGGGTATATCCTTTTCATTTTGCAGTCTGCAGTGTTGGTGTTACTGTTACTACTGTAACTCTGAACTAGGTTTTCTTTTTAGCACCGGCTCGGTCGCCGGCTCGTAAACGTAAACAAACAGCTGCTGGCTGCTGCACCGTGCACGCATGAGATTCAACGTCAAGTTACGTTTTTGGATTCACAACGCACCACTGCGCAAATACCGTAGCAGCAGCTGTGGCGAGTGGTCTGTCTGTAGTACTCAGATAGTGGGAGGATCCTAAAGTACGTTCTTTGCCTAAACTCCGCAAATTCGCTCAGGCAATTGGGGGCCCCTGGCCGTCGGGGGCCTTACGCAATGTGCGTACTCTGCGTATAGGAAGGGGCGGGCCTGCGTTTTGGTCACTGATGATGTTGACCTGGTTCTTACTTCAGACTTTCATTTTTCTGGTTGAACAGCAACAAAGACTGCCTCTTGAAACTTACTGAAAATGCGTGTATGCATGTGTATGTACTGATGGGTCAAATATGAATGAAGAGATGCACTGTGAAGACCTCTACACTGATGCACTTTTGTAGAGAAAATCCTTTTTGGGATCTCCACAATAATCCTAAGTTTTCCATCATTCCAAATCGTCTAAGTTTTTCCTTCATCCGTGGACTTGAAGAAAACACAGGAGTCAAAGTTTCGGCTGGCATTCGTCCAACAAATACTGTGGAGGTCCTTTATTCCAAAAAAAGTACAAGACGTCCACAGGAGAGCATCGCATGTTCCGCGGTCCAAGGAAAACTCTGAAATTTTTATCTCCGGAACATGGCTTTTATAGGCAGATAAGAGACATATGACAATAAATGCATTATTTTCTCTTTTACGATTCTACACATCTGTTCAGCAACTTCTTTGAAGTTCTTTCTTTGCATCCTTATCATCACTAGAAAACTGCCGCTTAGGAAAATGAGGCTTCTTTGCTCATTTACTATAATCATTCATTATTTTGCCTCTTTGCCACAGTTGCTCAAGGCCATTGGCTTGCAAGTGCAGCGGACTTCCCCCTCCCTTACCCGTGTGTGTGTGTCCGGCCAGTGTTTTTTTCCACTCTCTCTGTCTCTCTCTCCACTCTCAATATTAGTCTTAGTTAAATGTTTTACTTAGGTGTTAGATGATTATAAAATATTCACATAATTATATAAAAATATCCTCAACAATCCCCCCTATGATACTAAAAAGTATCATCTCCAACCCACATAACTCGACACATAGTCCTCCCCATAAGGATTCATTAGTACAACACACAAACTTTTTAGGGTAAAAGCGTCACCATCATGAGTACATCAGTAATTTCAGCTCACAGTGAGAATCACCATACGAGACACTGCCCCAGCCGCCAAAGTGGCAGCAGGACCACGACTCGAACCACCCCGGGACTAACCCATCCCAATGGTGTAGCGATCAGTCACTGTGGGCCTTTTCATTATCCGACCCTTGCAGACATGGCCAGGGAAACTTCCCCTCAACACCACAGTGATGAGTGGTAAAACACTCGCCAGGTGGCAACGTCAGCATTACACATTTCAACAGTTTACGAGTAATATACAATTCATAGCATTATACGTGAGCATGCAATCAGATACATTGGTGAATACTAAAATTATAACAGCACACATCAAACCATGCCTATTCTGTTTACAAAGCTAGGTACTGTTGGTTTGTCCTAGGGAAGATTCCCTGGCACACTAATGAGGAGTAATCTTCTTAATTCTTCTTTCTTCAGGGTGTCAGTAATTCTTCTTTCTTCGCGTGTCAGGGGTGTAGACTATTCTGACACCTGTTTGACCTGCCCAGGGGATTATTGTGCCCCTTTGTCGAGGGCTTAGGTCTGATGTCCGCCGCTGCGCCAGATCCAGCCGGATCTGGGGTACCAATCTTTGAGGTTGGTCGGTTGGGGCCCACTGCGACCAGTGACACCACGTGTCTCTTTTCCCGTGGAGTCGAACGGTGTGAGTGGTCCGTTCTGGGTCCCGCCCGCCTCAGCTCCGAGCACTTGCTTCTGATGACTCTCAAGGGAACCCACTCCGCCTGTGGTGCTGTCATCTCCCCCCTCTGGAGTCTCTGACCTGTTTGGAGTAAGAAGCACCCAAACTCTGCGGTTCGGAGAAGTAAACTTTCGTTCCTAAAGTTGCTGTTGAACGCCTAGCGGGAGAATTACCTTCCCATCTAGTGTTTACCAAACGCCCTCATGATCTTTCCTACTCCACGCAACTTAACTCCAAATTATTTAATACATTAGTTACTAGTGTATAATGATAAGCTTGCTAATTTCTTTCCTCTTGGGTATTGGGTGTACACACCTGAACAATCAGACCTGCAAATTGCTCTAGTAACTTCTTTGAGGTGGTCAGGGGGTACTTAGGATTATCTACAGTGAATAATGTTTCCTTCATGGAAAAATGGCGAAAAATATAATTTATTAGCTCCCACGAAACATTAGCCCCAAACTACTGGCCGATGATCAAATTAATTATTACAATAAATGAAAAACATCAAATTAATTATTTCCATAAATGAAAAGCAAGAATAATTGTTAAGCTCATCAATCATTTAGTTCCAGTAAAAAATGAATAAATACGGAAAATATTTTGCCTTTCAGATCAAAAAATACAAAATGATGAAGAAATAGAAAGTAAACTCTACAAATTTCCTTGGGGTCCTCATTGATAACTGTCTAAACTTTTAAATGTCATATTGATCATCTTGTGCAAAAACTAAATAATAAAAAATAAAAATAAAATCTGAATATATCAGTCTGTTTTTCAAACCGAGACACCTGCTTCCACGTTCTGCCCTTCTTATTCTTTATTAGGATTAGTATTAGCTAATATTATAATTTCCCCCCTTGTCAATCCATACAGGATTAACAACAACATGCAGTTAGTCTTAATCGGAGGAAACCCAATCACGCCCCAGCATGGGCGGAAAAACAAATGCCGGTGGGCCAAACGAGCCTGGCGTTTCCTCCTGTGTAGTCTGGATTGGCTAGAGCGGGGGCAGTCCGGAAACCTCCCTTCTTAGCAGCTGGAGAGCCCCCGTTCTGACCGTCAGTCCACTGCAACCGGGCTGACTGTCATCCTTGTCCACCTGCTCGGATTAAAACTCTCAATGGGACTGTTTTGGTAGCACAATCACACACCCAGGGTCTGCTGTAGCCTGCCAAGGAAAGACAATCAAAATACCGTCCACGTACATTAAAGCCGTTGATTGTATACCTAAATGACTAAGATCATCCGCAAGCGCGTGATCAAAGATTGAGGGAGAGTGTACGATTGTAGGCCTTTACAAGTAAAAGCAAACAAATGCTGAGAATTAAGATGAACTGGCATGCTGAAAAATGCTGAGCACAGAGCTAATTCCGTGTGGGGATCAGGTAATACTGGCATTTCCTCAAATCATGCACTAGTCTATATTCGTTACCACCCGGTCGGTTGATGGGAAAGATTGAGGCATTGCATACACTATCTGTTCTCATCAGGGCCCCCCTTTCCACTGGCCCTGCTATAGCCTCTATAGCATCTTCTTCTACATAGGGACCCTACTTGTGACGGGATCTGTTCTATTAGCACCATGTGTTCGTTGGCCATAACCAATCGTTTATCTTTTCATCTAGATACTATAACCCTCTCTACGTCTTCTTACGACTTAGTCCACCAGTGTGAGTGCAATTCTGAAAAACAGTTCATCTGAAACAATACTCCCACGAGGTGTCGAGTTGGATTTGATATCCACTTCTGCAAACTCAAAGTCCTCATGAACTAGATCTCTTTCAAAGGCATAGCACAAAGGAGAGGTGGCGTTGGTTTTCTAGCCGTGTCACCACCAGTGGTCTCCATGCTTCCCACTCATGATGAAGGAAGGAGTCCGGTGTTGTTAGCTTCATCCAGTGTACTTGTGCCTCCAGGTCGCTCGTCGGTACCTGTGGAGATTCTGCAGGAATCGTTAGTGGCATCATGGGAACAGTCATATTGTCAGGTTGGTCTTGTACCATCTCAAAATATACACCATCCGGATTTTTGCATTGGGCTGACACAACGCATCTCTTCCCAAACGATTAACTGGCGTGTTGTCCGAATCTTCGAGGCAGCACGGGGAAGGTTGGCTCCATCTTCTCCTATTGCAGGAGTAAGCTGCCCCCGTGTCCCCCCTCCAGGGTTTGGAGGTCCTGACCCAGGATTTTGGGGCCCTGTCCCCGGAATGATCGGACAGTCCATCTGTATGTGGGACACATTTGTCTACCTCCCCAGTACTGTAATCTTGAGTATTACTGAGGCATTGTCGAAGCTGCTCGTGGTGTTGCAGGAGCTGCTTGCAGTATTGGCAGATGCGGTCCCCTACCGCCTGTAGGCCCCCAGGAATCACCCCCTTGGTTGAGATAAACCTGGATTGGGGGAACCAGCAGAGTCCGGGCCTGACCTGTATAGGGTGCTATAGGATAAGCATTAAGCACAACAGGTATTTGTTGAACAGGAGGGAGTGATATTGTGGGTGTGCCTGTGTCACCCCTCCGTAAGATGGTCCCGCCTCTGGCTCTGTCAATCAGCGATGTTCTCTGATGTGGAGCTGATCGCATTCGTACTCACTTCTGTTCCGACGTGGAGTCCGATGACTCCGGCTGACCCGTCCCTCTCCATGCTCTGAGTCATCCGGATCTTTGCTTCTCGTTATTGAACCTGCTTCTGGTACATCTGGACAGTCAATTAACCATTCATCCTCTGTTCTACAGCACTCTTCTTCTGATTCGTCAGTAGTACTGTCAGACGAATGTCCTGACTGGTCTGCTCCCTCCTTCTGTTAACTTATGGCACTTGACCGCGATGGGATTCATTTTGCATGATATCTTTCTAAAGTCGCTCAATTTATTATAACTGTTTTCTTTCCATCCTCAGTTATCCTTTCTTTGACACTTGTACGTGTCATTTTTTCATACATTTCCTATCTAGTTTTCAACTTCGATATTAAAATATTACAATATATTGTGTTGCTCAGCATTTTCCTGCCTTCCAGAATTACAAATTACAACATACTCTTTTTTGTATGTCCTTCCAACCTTCCGTCAACCTCATCACAGCACCTAGGATCAAAGCAGCCGTCAAGAGGCCAGTGTTTTCGTCCAGATGACATTTTGTGCCATCTTCTCATACCCCTTTAAAATTTTTTGTTCGTTAGATGGATGGGTAACCACTATTACCTTCTGCCAGTGTTGTCTTCTTCGCCTGTTTTACTTTCACCGGCACCCATGGTATTTGGCAGTTCACAGCGATCCTCACGGCCTGTGGTTGCTTAGTTAATTCTTTTAATCTTGTCCCCCTGTTTTTTCCTTTTTTCCAATCTGCCTCGCTCTCAATCAATGCAGACTCATAATAATCCTTTTGGTCATTTTTATGCCTAATGTTCTGTTTCAAAGATTATTTAGTGTATCTGTATTCTATTTTACCTTATACCAATATACTGTGCATTTTTTTATTCTTTAACACAGTTTATTTGTTGGGTCCAACTCCCTTGCCATTCAAGCAAGATCTGCTTGTACAGAACTGACTATACGCCTTTGCAGACATCCCTATCATGCCCATGTTTTAACAGGCAAAACTTTCAAACTCCGGAGTTAATTCCCCTGCTACTCCAACAGTCATACTGTTATATAACAATACACTAATTCACTGTGCTTATGCACTAGTGAATACATCACAGGGCCAGACACCTAGTCTGGTCCTTTTCATAACCTTTTAATCATTATTTATAAGTAATTATCAGTTATTCGTTATTCATTCCTTAATTGTCCCATTAATATTCGTCTATGTTCTACCCTTTCAATTCATTCCATTATATATATATAATTCCATGTATTCACACAGATCCTCTGTGCTAATATTTATATTTCTATTATTTAGTTATCTAATCACACTATCTATAGCAGGATTCCACAGTCTTTCCGTCCAATCCTAGTTATGTTCTTTCAAACGTATTATACATCATTATATGCCATCAGCGGTTTTTCACAGATTTCTCCGGCCGGTGAGAAATATGTGAAACTATATAACAACAAAAATCTTCAAACGCTCCTTAACTCTCCGCACCCCGGAGAGAGAAGGAACAAATAAAACCACTTTTCAAACACTAAATAGCAACTCTTTTAAATCATAATCTTCTTCACAACTTTAAATACCAAAAACTTTTCCCAACACTAAAACAAAAACTCATCTCTTCACAACTTCAAATACAAAACTTTGTCCAACACTAAAACAAAAACTCTTTTAAATCATAATTTCGATAACTTCAAATCCCAAAAACTTTGAACTTCAAATCCCAAAAACTTAAATCATAATTTTTTTATAACTTCAAATCCCAAAAACTTAAATAATAATTTTTTATAACTTCGAATCCCAAAAACGTTGTACTTCAAATCCCAAAAACTTAAATAATAATTTTTTATAACTTCGAATCCCAAAAACTTAAATAATAATTTTTATAACTTCGAATCCCAAAAACTTTTTCAAACACTTAAACAGCAACTTCCGTATAAACACATTAAATCAACCACTATTGTTTAAATCATAATCTGTTGTATACATTCCCAGTGGTACTTTTTTCCACAGACCCAAACCTCAGAGCAGGTACTCGGAACTGATTCTGGGCAGGTACTTCTTTCCCGTTCTGTTAGAATTATACACACAGCCGATAACTAAAATTAAAAATCCGTGCCACACCAAGAAAAGAAAAAAACAAATAAACTCGAAAACTTTTTTATAACTTCAAATCCCAAAAACTTTGTACTCCGAATCCCAAAAACTTAAATCATAATTTTATAACTTCCAATCCCAAAAACTTTGTATTCCGAATCCCAAAAACTTAAATCATAATTTTATAACTTCAAATCCCAAAAACTTTGTATTCCGAATCCCAAAAACTTAAATCATAATTTTATAACTTCCAATCCCAAAAACTTTGTATTCCGAATCCCAAAAACTTAAATCATAATTTTATAACTTCCAATCCCAAAAACTTTGTATTCCGAATCCCAAAAACTTAAATCATAATTTTTATAACTTCCAATCCCAAAAACTTTGTACTTCGAATCCCAAAAACTTAAATCATAATTTTTATAACTTCCAATCCCAAAAACTTTGTACTTCGAATCCCAAAAACTTAAATCATAATTTTTATAACTTCAAATCCCAAAAACTTTGTACTTCGAATCCCAAAAACTTAAATCATAATTTTTATAACTTCCAATCCCAAAAACTTTGTACTTCGAATCCCAAAAACTTAAATCATAATTTTTATAACTTCCAATCCCAAAAACTTTGTACTTCGAATCCCAAAAACTTAAATCATAATTTATTTTTTTTTATAACTTCAAATCCCAAAAACTTTGTCCGACACTAAAACAAAAACTCTTTTAAATCATAATCTTTTTCATAACTTCAAATCCCAAAAACCTTTTCCAACACTAAAACAAAAACTCATCTCTTCATAACTTCAAATACAAAAATCTTTTTCCAACACTAAAACAAAAACTCATCTCTTCATAACTTCAAATACAAAAATCTTTTTCCAGAAATTCTACCCAGTTAAATACGCTTCTTTTTCATCCCATTGGCCACATTCATTCATCCACACATTCTGAATTTTGTGCCGAATACCAGCCGATACCGTCCATACATTAAAAAAATTGTTAATTCTAGGTTTTTTAGAAAGTTTATACCAGCATTTTCCGACCATTGGAGCCGGCCGGAGGGAGGATATTAGGGGTGCAGCGGTTCAGGCAGCCCACGGTTCGGTTTCGGTTTGTGTTAACAGTCCTCGCTTCGACACTTACCCTCATAAAAGGATCAGTACCAACAGCACGGACCCGGCAACTGCACACGACTCAGCGGTAAGTAACGTTAATCTTTATGTTATTTATATTTGTCTACAAGTATGATCTTTTGCATGGGTCAAGTATTTAGATTAGCACTGGTGTGACTCCGTGTTACGGAGCTCTATTAGTATCGTAATACATTTTTCCTGTTTATGTTTTCAGATTTTTCAAGCAATGCACCTGAAACTGTTCAACGACATCTCCCGAAGACACAGGGTCCTTCATTGAGCCAGCAATAGTGCATAAATGTTCTTTATCCTCCTGGGACCCTAGGGTCACATATGGGGACCTACTTCCCTGACTTCCCCAAAACCAAAGAAAGTTATTGAGCTTTACTCTGAGACTTCCAGTCCTCAGGGGAGGACTGGTATATCCATCTAGTAGTGAATATTCATCCCAAACTACTCATGCTGCACTCACAAAACAGCGGAGATATCAACCAAACGCTTCTATGGAAGCTTCCCAACTAGATGTCACCAATGTACTGATAATGGTAGAATTTGTATGGTTGACTCATGTTTAAAACCCTTCTCCCAGTCCAGCCCTGTTGTGAGTGTTAGTATGTAGTGATTCTGTTTAGAAGCGCAGTGGTGATGATTTATGGGCCTAAGTTGAGATCTCTGTCCAGACGACTTTTTTTTTTTTTTTTTTTCCTATCCGGAGAGGCCCATATGCCCTCCCCTCCTACACGTCATTCCAGCAGCCAATCAGCACAGAGCCTTATCATAGTCACGCCCCTTTGAATCAACCAGCCAATCAGCACAGAGCCTCATTACCAGTCACGCCCCTTGGAATCAACCAGCCAATCAGATCATAGTCACGCCCCTCGAAATCCACCAGCCAATCAGCACAGAGCCTCATTACCATAGTCACGCCCCTTGAAATCCACCAGCCAATCAGATCATAGTCACGCCCCTTGGAATCAACCAGCCAATCAGCACAGAGCCTCATTACCATAGTCACGCCCCTCGAAATCCACCAGCTACCCATTCCCTCAGAGAGACATGTCAGGGAGACATGTCAGGGAGACATGTCCCACAGGCTGAATTTCTGACCCATGCAGAAACAAACAGCCCCAGATTGTTTCTAAGACATTCAAGGCCCGTTTAAAATATACATTAAATACCGTAATAAATCTCCCTTATCCTGAATCACAGTCCCGTGTCAGACCAACGCTGAGCCCGCAGCGCGGGGGCGCGCACCCCGCGTCCGCAAAGCCCAGCACCGGCCCTTATCACGGAACCACAACCAAGCTTTAATTTTTCATTGCTGATTTAAACTGTTTTATGCTGATCAATGCAATGTGTGCATGTGCTGAGCCTACTCTGAAACTTCTATGGAAACAGCATTCCCGTATCCCTACCGGGGAAGAGATAAGATAAGAGACCTATCCCCCCACTTTGAAAAAGCAATAAAACTTCTCTCACACACAGCAGCCTCTTAAATCTTAAAAACTCAGTCGTAGGTATACACTGATGGATGCCGCGGGGGCGCGGACCGCCCCGACGCTAAGCGGATGACTGTCCTCCCGCTTCCGCGAAACTTATCGTAAATAATTACAATTATTATTATTTATAATACCCATAATAGTACAAAGTATCCTAATATAGAGCGAAACCAGATAGAGCGAAACTACCGGAGTCAAATTCCTTGTTGGACAATGTTCGAATCACAGTCCCGCGTCGGACCGAGGCAGAGCCCGCAGCGCGGGGGTGCACCACCCCGCGCCGCGGAACCCGCAGCGGCCACGATCACGGAACCACAACCGAGTCTAATATGGGAGACTTAAAATAAAAAAATGGGTGAGATCCGCCTAAATTCTCTCGTGTCATACCGAAGATTTAAAGCCGTGAACCTATTTCCTCAAACTCCCCCCCGCCACAGGCACGATCATGACCCTGAGTTAAAAGAGTTAAAAGGCGGCGTGTCTAATTTAATTGTTAGGGGAGTTTGCTCGAGACTAGGAGTCTGCCTTTATTTATTTGCCACAGCAACTATTATTTATTTATTTATCTATTCATTTATTTTTTCCGATCATAATCGGCCAGCGGAAACCCAGCCCCCGAGCCGCTCGGCAGGCGTTCCTCCCGCCGAGCGGGAGGCTCCATTCCTCCCACCACTCTCAAACAATAATTTCAAACAGGAAAAACTCTGTTCAACTATTTTTCACTCCCTGATCTAACCCCGAAGATTTAACGCGGTCCTTATCTACCCTCTGTTTTAAACTCCCTCCGCTCCGCTCCGTGTGAGAGGAAGCAGGCCGGGCAGAGCGGCGCTCGGCTCCGCTAACGGCAGCGCAAACACTCGGATTTTAAAACATAAATTTAATGACAAAACCGAAAATCCGTAGCACACAAGGGCAAATTTAACCGCAGAGGGCGAACTAAACTGTTTTTAATTTTACATCGAGAACCGCTGCAACCTCTTTTCTCCTTTTCCTCTCTTTTTTCTTTTTTTTTTTTTTCTTTAAAAAAAAGAAAAAAGATTTATCTCCTACCTCCCACCGGGATCCGTAAGTCCTGAAATCCGGTAACTTTCTCCTGAAGCTCGGCTCGCCAAATGTAGAGAAAATCCTTTTTGGGATCTCCACAATAATCCTAAGTTTTCCATCATTCCAAATCGTCTAAGTTTTTCCTTCATCCGTGGACTTGAAGAAAACACAGGAGTCAAAGTTTCGGCTGGCATTCGTCCAACAAATACTGTGGAGGTCCTTTATTCCAAAAAAAGTACAAGACGTCCACAGGAGAGCATCGCATGTTCCGCGGTCCAAGGAAAACTCTGAAATTTTTATCTCCGGAACATGGCTTTTATAGGCAGATAAGAGACATATGACAATAAATGCATTATTTTCTCTTTTACGATTCTACACATCTGTTCAGCAACTTCTTTGAAGTTCTTTCTTTGCATCCTTATCATCACTAGAAAACTGCCGCTTAGGAAAATGAGGCTTCTTTGCTCATTTACTATAATCATTCATTATTTTGCCTCTTTGCCACAGTTGCTCAAGGCCATTGGCTTGCAAGTGCAGCGGACTTCCCCCTCCCTTACCCGTGTGTTTGTGTCCGGCCAGTGTTTTTTTCCACTCTCTCTGTCTCTCTCTCCACTCTCAATATTAGTCTTAGTTAAATGTTTTACTTAGGTGTTAGATGATTATAAAATATTCACATAATTATATAAAAATATCCTCAACACTTTCTCCTGTTTTTAATAGTGAAATTTGAATGGTTAAAGAAAACATCTGTGTATTATTCTGTGTGTGGGAGGGAAAACTTCATAAAAAATAAGGATGGAAACATTAAAGCTGAATGTGGCCATCACAGGTGTGTGGCAATTAGCATTTATAAACTCCAGGGTATGTGGTGAACCCAGGAACATGCAAGATGTAAACCAAACCAGCTCAGCTGGCCACTAACACTCCTGACTAGAAGATTCTCTCTGTGTAGCTTGTATATCTCCAAGAACCCACAAGACGGGTTGCTAAATATAATAAATAAACAAGTAAGCTTTTGCGAATGTTATGTGAGGAGCTTTCTTTTTATAAATAGATGCAGCTATGGTGTGCAAACACCTACGCTGTGTTTCTGTATGTGAGCATCCTGATGACATGTGGACCTAAACTGAGCAGCCTGGAAGCAGCTTTGATTACACCTCTGATTCCTTTGACACTTTTGGGGTGTCAATGTCTGTTTGTGCGACATCCTTCTATCACAATCCTGTAAGATACAACACAAAAAATCAAGTTGTGGGACTCGCTTAAAGGTTATTCCATAGAATCCCTGAAAGCCTTTTTTAAAATTTTTATTTATTTTTTTTATTATTATTAGGGCATTTATTTTATTTTAGAGTTTTTATACCAATAAGATACTATGGTTTCCATGGAGACTCTTTATGTCCTTGCTCTCATGGGTAGCCTTGCCGTTATTTTAGTGTTGCTATCTTGCAAAATCAGCTTGTAGATAATTTTAGATAAATTCCAGATTAAATAACACAACAAAATGAACTTAGACATTTGCCCTTGTACAAATTGATCAAATTTTGATTCTTTCTGAACATGCATTGGTCTCAATGTTGTGAGGACATACAAACGTCCTGTATCATGCATTTCTAATCACTATTCATGATCGAGCACCACAGTAGGGTTGTTTTACTCCGATAGCAACTCAGAAACTCTTTGCATTTGTTAGATTCGTATTTCCTTGTGTACCAGTTTGGCCAAACAAGCTGCTTCGGAGCAGCCTCTGGAGGACTTTTTGCCATCATCTTGCCATCATGACTCATATTCCACTTTCCCCCAAAAATCCACTGGATTCATGTTATTTCCAAGTCTCCGTATCAAAATTATGATTGATATAATTATGATGATATGATTATATAAATAATAATAATAATACATTTTATTTGTTAGGCGCCTTTCATGGCACTCAAGGTCGCCGTACAACAATCAAAATATAAAACACAATTTAAACGGAGATCACCGAGTTACCCGCATGTCGGCCTGAGCCCTGGTTCTCTGTACGCTGAACACAGTTGAACTCTTAGACGTTCTTTCCTTTACTCTAGTTTTGAAGAATATTGTTTTTAAATGTTTGAACTGCAAAGCTGTCATGCTGTTGTTGTGTTACATAAATGTGTCATATTTAAGATGTTGAAAGAGCCAGAAAACAAGAGATGCCTTTCTCTGGAAACCAATGTGAGGATCAGCTTCTTAAATGATAACAATAAAGTGAATCAGTCTGGATTCATGCTGAAAGACCTGCGTTAGCTCGTCTTTCTTTCTTTTTTGGATGATTATAGCGCCTGCACAAGCACACATGGACGTATCTCACAGGAGAATGTTGTTGTAAACTTCTCAGGCTGAAAAAGGACTTCAAACGTTTTCAGTTCGTGGCATTGCCGTAACCATGGATTGGCTTACAGAGCACAGATATTGACGGTACGATTAATCTCTTGGCTCTTACTGTGAAATAAATCATAAATTGTGAGTTGACCCGTTTTTGTGCATGTTGATCAAAACCTCCGGGCATGTGCTCAGATTTCCCTCATGTGTTTTAATAGTTAGTAGGAGAAGCAGCGGTCGCCAGAACCAGTTATACAGATGACCAGATTGTAGTTTCTTTCTTAAGGGTTTGACCAGCTGCAGGCTGTGTCTTCTACTAGCTTTACCCATAGTCTCTTAAGGATTACGTTTATCTGAAAATACTGTATGGTTTTTGTTTTATTTTACGTGTTGCACAAACTTCAGATAGAAGACATGCTTCCCTTTGAATATATCATCCTGAAGTGCTGAGGGAAGAAGTGATCTGTCAGGAAAAGGAGAAGCATTTTTGGAAATAAATCCAGTTTAAATCCTGAAAATATTAAAGGATATATATTTTTATAATGGTTTTTTAATTTCCTGTATTTTCAAGTCATTTTTGTATTTTTTTTTATTTATCCTTTTATTTATCCAGGAAAGTCCCATTGAGATACAATATCTAAGTAATAAGTAACTTTACAAAAAAATAAAAACATATCAAAACAAGAAAAAAAAAAAATATTAATAAAACATACAAGGATCAGAAAGCTAAAAAGAATTCATGACAAATAATGGCACTTGATTAAAAACAATGACATTGTTCTGTGAAAACTGATTTTAATATATGTTTGAACATGTTAAGAGAGGGTAAATATTTCAAGTTGAGTATGTGTTGTAGCTCATTCCAAGCTTGCGGTGCATAAAAGGAAAAGGCTGATTTACCCAACTAAGTAAGTAATAGTAGCAAGTAATATTTTAATAAATTGGATATGTACAGCGGTAGTTTACCCAGTAATGCTTGACTCAGTGAAGTCCATTCAACCATTTGAATGTATTTATATTGTAAATTTTAAGACATTTTGACATTTTTTACGGGTACATGGGTGCTGCCTTTTCCTTCAGATGCACCACAGCTTGAATGGACATCTGTCATGAACTGATGCAAGGCCACATGTTTCGAAACAACACACGAAAGTGCACCACCATGACACTTTCTTTTCTGCTACAGGAGTGGAACGTGACCAGACTGACATTCGAATACGACCCTGAACCTTATGGGAAGGAGAGGGACGGCGCCATCATCAAAGTGGCCCAAGAGTTCGGAGTGGAGACCATCGTCAGAAATTCACACACACTCTACAACCTGGACAGGTTTGTATTTCCTCAGTCAGCGTCCCGTTACGTTTGTGCACCTGAACTCTCTTTAGTCATTTAACCTTAATATCTGTGGATATTACAGCTTATCTGTGCTCATGTTTTTGATCTTAAGAAGATCAACAGTGGTGGCTTTTAAAGATTTACTAATGCAACAGAACTGAGTAAAAAAGCAATCACTGGAAGATGAACAAAAACTGAGTCTGAATGCTTTTATCCTTCAAAAGATGTTATTCTCTTTCTCACAACAACTTCTCAGAGGGTTCAGTATAAGAATGTATTTGCTGTTTAGAAGGTCTGAGGAGCTGTAGAGCAGTGACATGTAGCATATTCAACCTCTTCTATACATATCCTTTTTGTCATGGATATTGAGCAAAATTGGGACCATATTTTGTTAATTTACAAAAAAAAAAGAAGGAAAAGTGAAGAGAAAGTCAGGGTTTCATCAAAACAAGAGACGATTGAGAACATCAGATCATTGTTCCATTGTTTCCATCATGGGAGAAGAAGTTGAGTTGGTGGAGGAATGTAAATGCCTGGAGATGGACCACTGTTGCTGTTTATAAGAAAGGACAGAGCAGACTTCCCAAGGAAACTTAGCTCCCACTGTGCTTGCAGCAAGATGTTGGACATCTTCTATAAGTCAGTAAATCTGTCTGGAGCGTGCAGCCTCACCACTGACTAAGAGCAGCTGAACAAACTGATACGTAAAGCTTGCTCCGTTCTGGAGCCTCTGGATCTGATCGTGCAAAGGAGAATACTTGATAAAATAAAGATCATGGACAACCCTGTGCATCCTCTTCACAACACAGTGATTCAGCAATACATTCAGCCTACAGCAATAACCCTCTATAATGACTCTTTGAAGAGACCTAAATGAAATAAATACCGCAACAATTCATTTAAAGTGGTATTTGAATTGAATAACATTAGTTTTTGGTCCCAAAGAGTGTTTTTAAGTTGTTTTTTTAAAAAGAATATTAATTTCAAATCATCAGATTTCATAAATGCATGTATAATATAGACCTGGGCTGTGACTTGTACATGAATTTCTCCGTAGGCGTAGGCGTAGGGATCAGTGCTGCGTCATCCAGCTGTTACATAATGGTTTGAATCTCATTTGTGTGCATGTGTGTGTGCATGTGTGTGTCAGAGCAGAGTGGGCAGGGCCGAGCGAGGCTCACTGTGCAGTCATTGTGGGAGTGATGTAAAGTGTAAGGAGACTCATCACCTCAGGACTGAAAATGATGCAACTAGTGACAGAAATGGACAGAAATGAGATTTATCTCTGCAATATTGTACTCTGGTGGTACCAGAACAATAGATACTGGTCAGAACCCATCCTATCAGCAGCTGATTTAACACTGTTTTATATTTTTAACGAAAAGTTAAAACTGATTTTATATTGAAAATGGTTGTTTACTGTAAAAGGATTATGGATTAATCCTTTGTCTTCTCAATTTGGAACCTCAAACCGAAATAACAAGCTTTTGTTTTATATTTCAGAACATGAAGTCATAATGTTGATTTAACTTTAACAATAGATTTAACTGCAATTTCAAAAGAATAACAATTTGACACTACAGGACTGTCTCAGAAAATTAGAATATTGTGATTTTCTGTAATGCAATTAAAAAAACAAAAATGTCATACATTCTGGATTCATTACAAATCAACTGAAATATTGCAAGCCTTTTATTATTTTAATATTGCTGATCATGGCTTACAGCTTAAAAAAACTCAAATATCCTATCTCAAGAAATTAGAATATTCTGGGAATCTTAATCTTAAACTGTAAGCCATGATCAGCAATATTAAAATAATAAAAGGCTTGCAATATTTCAGTTGATTTGTAATGAATCCAGAATGTATGACATTTTTGTTTTTTTAATTGCATTACAGAAAATAAAGAACTTTATCACAATATTCTAATTTTCTGAGACAGTCCTGTATGCTTTTATCTTGCCTGTGACTGAGGATTGAAGGTTCAAAAATGACTACTTTTTAGATAGTTTTTTCATTTTACTCAAACATCATATAAAGGGTTAAATCATGGTTTTGTGATGCATTTGTTTGCTTCAATAATACAAAATCTCATGCATACAATAGATGATAAGCAGTCTGTTTTGAATTTGTTTCTTGTGGCTGCAGGATAATCGAGATGAACAACAACAGTCCTCCACTGACCTTTAAGCGCTTTCAGACGATTGTGAGCAGATTGGAGTTACCAAGGAGACCACTGGCTTCCATCAGCCAACAACAGATGGAGAGATGTCGCACGAAAATAGCCGAGAACCACGACCAGCTTTACAGTATACCTACACTGGAAGAACTAGGTACGCATCACTGTGCTGGTTATTACATTGTCAGGCAAAGATTTGGAGAACGCTTAAGTGTTCTGAGATCATCTACAGAGACCGAAAATAAAGGAGATGGATTTCTAAAAGCTGCCTCACATATTCTCAGACGAAAGATCTGAACAGTTTTTGTTAAATGTCAACATCACAACTTCTGTATATTTGTCACATGCTAGAAAAAGCAACAATCTTTTCTTTTGATTTATTTAAAACTATACAATTATGAACCCAAAATGACTTCCAATCTTGGAATAAATACATTTAACTTTTAAGATTTAAAATAAATTATGAATAATACAACTTTCAAAATATCTAAATAATAAGCACATATGAAGAAAACCAGTAAGTAGAACTGTGCTTGGGATTCATTTGTATTCATCATGTGGATGAACAGAGGCTTTTTAACTTTACTTTTTATTTTACTTATTCTTACTGGTGTGAAACATCCAGCCTCTGTTGAGTTTTTCCACTAGGTGAGATACTGCAGGAAAACAGATGCTGCTAGAGTTGTCTGCTTATCATTTTTAAATTGTCTGCATGTTGTCAGACAGCTGCCTGCCGTCACGTGTTTAGTTTAGTTTATTTATTTAGCAATATAAGACAAATTGAACAATAAATGTAAAAACATTGAAATAACATGCAAGGAAAGGAAGAAGTCTGGTGGCTTATATAGAATCCTTTCCATATATGAATAAAAAACAAAACAAAAGTTACACATGGGGGAGTAAAAAAACACAAAAGAAAATGTAACTCAGATTAAATAATAAACACTACAAAGATGAAACAATAAGAAAGTTCTTTAAATGTTTTTTGAATATTGGCAAAGATGGTGATGATTTAAGAGATTTATTGAGTGAATTCCACAAGTGGGGGCCTCTGAAAGTGATGAAAGATTGATGTTTGCATGTTCTACAAAACAGTAAATTAAAATCTTCTTTTTGCCTTGTGGCATAATAATCAATATCGGAATTAACACAAAAGAAATTATGAAAAGAAGAAGGAAGATTTTGTATATAATTTTTAAATTTGAACATAAATAAACATGTTTGAAAAATGTTAATTTTATCGACGGATAATGATGAATATTTAATGAAAAGGGGAACAGATGGCTCATATCTGTTTGCATGTGATATCATTCTGAGAAACCTTTTTTTAATTAACAGTAATTTATTAATATATGTTGAATGTGTCAAAGCCCAAACAATGTTGCAGTAATTAAGATGAGGGAAGATTAAGCTAAAATAGAGAGTTAAATGGGAGGAAGGAAGAACAAAAGGACAAACTTTTCTCAAAATACCAAGCATCTTCATAGATTTCATGCATACAGTATCAATATGTTGTTTCCAATTTAAACCAGTACATTGACCAGTCCAGTACGTGCAGCTCACAGTCAAAGCCACAAACGTCTCCCTTAAAGACATTGGAATATATCAGTTGTGCTATCATGACCCATAGACAACTGTTTAAACAGTTTTGGGAACATTTCTTATGGAAATGTGCTTTTGACAGCACTTGTGGATTTATCTGTCTGAAGAGAGCTGTTGGGGCTTGGTGTGCATTGCCATAAACTACAAATTTAATAAATAAAATAGCTTAATCACTGAGTCCTACCACATGCACATTCACCCTGCCAGTATTCAGTTTCACCTCATCCTAAAAATATTTCCTGGATCTGCTGTTTGTGGTGTAGAGCCAGAATCTAACTCCTTAAGCCAGAAGGGCACGTATACGGAAAAGGAAAAACAAAATATACACATTTCTGCGTTTATTATTAATTGGGTCTGTTTTTGTCCTCCATATACATTACAGTTGTCTTCAGAATATAAAATAAGCTAACATATATTACACCAGAAAAAAAGTGCACACAGATGTCCAAGTCATTGTTCCCAGCACTTCTGAAAATACAGTTGAACCGACGGTTACTGTCACCAGCACTTTTCAAAAGAAATTACATTTTTCACAATCTCTTTCATGGTTGTTTGCAATGGAAGTGTTTAATTTTATTTGTAACATGTACAATGATGATAAAGAAGAGCTTCTTCTATCCACTTCTGACAGAGAAGCTAAACAGGACTTTGTTTCCTCCATGCAGTAGAAACTAGTTGGATTCATTGAATAGCAGCTGCTTTGTATTTCTGATTACTAGCGTCTGTACTTGTGTCCAGGTTTCAGGACGGAGGGTTTACCTCCAGCTGTGTTTCGGGGAGGAGAGTCGGAGGCCTTGGACAGACTCAACAAACACCTGGACAAGAAGGTACACAATAGGGCTGGGGATCGATTCAAATATCAAGAATCGATTCGATTCCGATTCTTTAGCTTCAGAATCGATTATCACGATCCGATCCGATTCGATCCGATATTGATTTAGGTTACTGTTAATAAAACTGTTTTTTGAGCTGTTGCATGAATTATATGACTGTGTAGTTATGCAACATATTAATACTAGTATTATATTGAGATTCAACAGCAAGTATTGGCAGCTAATGATGCTGTAAGGACCAATCAGCTCCCAGAATTCTGATAGAACTGCTTTCAGAAACATCATGTGGGTCAGAATTACCAAACAGATCCAGGGCAGCAAACAGAGGACGAAAGAAATCGCTTTTATTTTTTCCCCATTTATGAGAATTTGGTTTTTAACATTTATGCAAATGTAACCCCAAGACAGTATATAAAGCAAAGAAATATAGACAATGTATGCAATTATAACTGAAAACTTTAATGTTTTCATACCTTTAAACATATTTAAAGGCAAAAACATGGCACCAGTTATTCTCGTGTCCAACAAAATATTCCTTTTTTGGGCATAAACAAAAAAGTACCAAAAGTTGTAATGTAATGATGAAAAAAAATATATATATATATAAATATATATATATTCTTTTTTTTTTATAAATCGATCTTTAGACATATGAATCGATTTTTAGGAATTAATATGAGAATCGATTTAAAATCGGAGAATCGATTTTTTCAACACAGGCCTGGTACACAACATGCTGCCCTGTCAGTGGTTAAGTTTAGGGTATTCTTATTTTGTTCTAATTTTGAGGGGAAATTGTAACTATTGCACAGTTTTATATTAGGTTTCCCAAGGTGCATCTGTACAAATGACAAGACTTTAGGAACAATGTCTGAGACCAAAGCGATGAAGTTTGACATGATGGGCAGCACCACGGTTAGAGAGAACCAAATGCAGTATATTAGCACAGTCACATCATAATAATGGTCAAGTACAGTGGTGAGAACATCAAGAAATGTATGACGGTAGTTGAAGTGACTTTTTCACATGATTGTAGTTGATCATGACAACTGTGCTGACTATTTCCTCTCCGTGTATGTCTGTTCAGGTGTGGGTGGCCAGCGTGGAACACACTAAGATCAACACGTGCTCTCTGTATGCCAGTCCTACGGGTCTTAGTCCCTACCTGAGGTTTGGCTGTCTGTCCTGCAGAGTTTTGTACTACAACCTCAGAGAACTCTACATGAAGGTACTGAGCACACCTGCTGAAAAGCAGTTTAACTAATTCCTAATAATGTCTGGTCTTCTTTTTTTTTTTTTTTTTGCGCATTAATTTAAAAACAAAAATCGGAATTATTTTATATCTTTGGAAAACTATGCCTGTGAAACTTTGAGATGTTTTCCAGTAACCAGATACAAGGTGTTATAATTTAACTTAACTTGTTTTTCATCTTTGAGTTTAATAATTATCATGCGATATCTTTTAAAACTGTAAATTTGCAAATAATGTCGAGACAAATCGAAGAGTTCAAATACTCAAATCTATGTTTTAATTTCTTTTATTGATATTTTAATATATTTGAATGTGTTTTTAGTGTTGTATTTTTATTGTATTTATTCATTGATCTATTGTGTTTAATGCTGTGAAGCACTTTGGTTATCTTTAGGTTGTTGAAATGTGCTACAGAGAAAAAGGTTGATTTATTTGATCTGTGAATTATACGATCAATATATCAATATATGGTTTTATATCTGAGCAGACAAGAATCACATGTGGCGTTCCCCAAGGTTCCATCCTGGGACCTCTTCTGTTTAGCATCGACATGCTCCAACTGGCACAGATTATAAAGAACAACAAAACAAACTACCCCAGCTATGCAGATGACACACAGATATATATTACAATGTCACCAGGAGACCGAGGCCCTGTACAGGCTCTTGGTTAATGCATTGAAGAAATTAATGACTAGATGTGCCACAACTTCTCCAGTTAAACAAAAACAAAATTAAAGTTATTGTCTTTGGAGCCAAAGAGAAAATATAACAGGTCACCACAGAGCTTTAATCTATACACCCAAAAACCACCAACCGGGCCAGACATCTGGGGGTAGTGATGGACTCGGGCCTAAATTTGGGGAAACACATTAAGGCAATAACAAAGTCAGCCTTCTATCACCTTAAGAATATATCAAGGTTAAAAGATCTGATGTCTCAGCACGAACTGGAGACACTAGTCCAGCATTCATCTTTAGGAGGCTTGATTATTGTAACAGCATTTTTACAGGTTTACCTAGAAAGTTAGTTATACAACTGCAGCTCATCCAGAACTCTGCTGCTCCAGTCCTCAGGCTAAAAAAGACTAAAAAAGTGGACCACATCAGTCCAGCTCTGAGGTCTTTACACTGGCTGCCTGTCCATCAGAGGACAGACTCTAAAGTTCTGATGCTGCTCTATAAAGATCTGAATGGTTTAGAACCAAAATACACCAGTGACCTCCTGACCCAGGATGAACCTTCCAGACCCCTCAGGTCACCTGGATCTGTTTTTTGTATCAGTTCCCAGAGTCAGAACCAGACCTGGAGAAGCTGCATTCAGCTTCTATGCTCCACATGTCTGGAACAAACTCCCAGAAAGCCTCAGATCCTCTGCAACACTCGGTGTATTGATGTCCAGGTTGAAGACTCACCTGTTGTCAGCTACTTTTGAGTAAAACTGTAAATCTGCAATTCCAAAACTTACTCATAGTTTTAACTACTGATTTGATCTATTGTTCTTATATATTTCTTTTTTGTTAACATTTTAAATCATGCTTTTTATTTATGTTTTAATTTCTTTTAAAGCACTTTGAATCACCTTGTTGTTGAATGGTGCTGTAGAAATAAACTCCAAGAAATATCTTGTGCTGGCTGTTGTTGTACCACCTTCTCCTGTGTTTTCCTCCCGTCTCTCTCAGCTCCGTAAGCGCTGCAGTCCTCCTCTGTCCCTGTTCGGACAGCTTTTATGGAGGGAGTTCTTCTACACCGCCGCCACCAACAACCCAAACTTTGATCGCATGGAGGCAAACCCTATCTGTGTCCAGGTGAACAAGCCCTTTATAACGTGTTTCCCTTTCACCCTTTCTCACATATGCACATGCATACATGCACACAGCACTGGACTAGCAATCCTACAATTATAGTGAGCAGTTGTCCTTCAGTGCTTTGCCTTTTAGTTAGATGGGATCAAATCACTGGGCTTCCAGTTGAAGAAGAAATGACTGTACCTTCTGGGGCTGTAACAGATAATGGATGATTTGTGGTCTGTGCGGATCACTGCTTCTGATGAAAGGAAAAACAAAAGTTTAGCCCAGCAGCGTGGCTGTTGAGTGCCTAGATGGGACTCGTTGCAGAGCAGGTGGACCTTAAGAAATCTTCTTACGTCATTTAAGTCACCAGTTGGGAGAACATTAGCTTCTCTTTTGAGATGATATGTCTGTAATTGGTGCATAAAAGCATCAAAAACCTTATATGGGAGCGTAAATCACATGTCAAGTTTTTTATTCTTTTATTTAAGGGTGGCTGCAATACCACACAAGAAAACCATTTGAACATGGCTTTACGTTGCGCATGGCAACTCAAGAATAAACATCATCCCACTGCGTCACTGACAGGACAAAAGCCTAAGAAATGTAATCCGATCCGCGGATCGAAAATATGCTGCGATCCAGCCAAAAAACACACTTCTCACACACGAGGAAGAAAGGAGATGGGAGGGGGAGGTCAGTGATAACAACAACCGTGAGAGAGAGAGCATAAAATGTCAGCGGTGTGGCAATACTTTAAAGTAAAGGATGAACAAACTAGAGCCCTGCTGTTTTCTTCATCCCGCTCCCGTTGAATTTGTGACCATTACCACCCGCACCCGCAACGTGTGTGTTACACTCCTGCCCGCTCCTGCAGTGTTTATATCCACTCCTGCCCGCTCCTAAAAAACTCTGAGAATTCATGCCCACATAATAATAGAGATGCATTGATTTAGTGTCTTCTCCCGTCCCGCAAGAGAAATGTCCAGACAAATCTATCTGATTTAATGTTAACACGATCATTGTGGAGTTTGATGGATAATTGACAGTTCATAGGTCACCTGACTGAAAGTTAGAAGCAAATCCATCATTGTCATCATTGCACACGTTCCGCGCACGCATCAATTATGTGATTGATAGGCTGTGAGTGGCTCAAATAACACTAATAAATAACAAAAAAATAAACAAAGTTAACGAATGAAAATAATTAAATTAACAAATGAATCACTTGGCCATTATATTGCAGTAGAATTTATCTGACTTTGGAAGTCATGGGTTTTATTAATGGTATGAGATGTCAAACAAAGCTTACTTTTAGTAAATTTGTTTTTAAATTTGCTTGATCTTTTTATATTGGCTTTTTCATGTTGAGATATTATTTATTTCATTTAATGCTACTGCCTATTTTATGTTAAAATCATTAAATATTTAATAAATGGCTCATGTTTTGTCATAATAAACTACTGGTGTGGACGATTCATCTCAGGAAGTACGTTATTCTCATTCTGAGTAATTTCACTTTATCAAGCTTTTTCTATTTTTCCACACTACAAAATAAGTACTAAAAAAAGTGAACCTGTTGGTCAGAACAGAGTGATAGAAATACGCGCTGGTATCGGATCGGTACTAGGGCTGTGGTATCGGATCGCAAGTGAAAAAGTTGGATCCCAGCATCCCTAACAAAGACGATGTAGATAGATGTAGATAAAGGGGGTCTCATGCATTTGTTTTCCAGATCCCGTGGGATCAGAACCCAGAGGCCTTGGCCAAGTGGGCCGAGGGCCGGACCGGTTACCCCTGGATCGACGCCATCATGACGCAGCTGAGGCAGGAGGGCTGGATCCACCACCTGGCCCGGCACGCCGTGGCCTGCTTTCTCACAAGAGGAGACCTGTGGATCAGTTGGGAGAGCGGCATGAAGGTATGACTTATTTCTCACGGTTCCTCCCAGGCAGAGTGACGGTGCTTTATTGTGTGTGCGTCCATGTTCCTGCAGGTGTTTGAGGAGCTGCTGCTGGATGCTGACTGGAGTGTGAACGCTGGCAGCTGGATGTGGTTGTCCTGCAGTGCCTTCTTCCAGCAGTTCTTTCACTGCTACTGCCCCGTTGGCTTTGGGAGGAGAACTGACCCATCGGGAGATTACATCAGGTATCTTCTACCCAGTACTGGAAATGAGGGGGGATGAGGGGGGATGGCACCCCCCCCCTGAAATAACAACAGTCAAAATCATCCCCCCTGTAAAACTGCTATCCCTCCTTTCCATCCCTAATGTCATTTCATCAATGAATGTGGTTTTACTGCTATTTCAACATTTAGAGTCATCACCAGAAAAATAACTTATTTGACAATTTTCACCTGTTTCAAGTAAATTTTCACTTGAAATAAGTAGGAAAATCTACTTGAAACAGGTGAAAATTGTTGTTTTTTCCAG
The DNA here is from genome assembly GCF_033807715.1 of Cololabis saira. Taxonomy (NCBI): domain Eukaryota; kingdom Metazoa; phylum Chordata; class Actinopteri; order Beloniformes; family Belonidae; genus Cololabis; species Cololabis saira. The sequence goes on along the minus strand of NC_084591.1, from coordinate 42,188,642 downwards.
TGATGAGTCTTGTTTTAAGTGTAATGAGATATTTTTACTAAAATGAGACATTTTAACTAGAACTAGGACAAATATTCTTGTTAAGATTGAGTTTTTGCAGTGATTCATTTTACTTATCCTGTGAAGGACAGAGTCATATTGATAAGTTCAGAAAAGTGTTTTTTATTCTTGTGTTTTGATGTATTTGATGTAAGCCCAGTGGATATTTAAAGCTTACAGAAGGCTGCATTTAACTGCTGCTATGTCATTCCTGCAGTATTTCTGCAGGTGTTTTGGTCACTGCATCCCCCCTGATTTGTTTTTTTACAACTCGAGTACTGCTTCTACCGCTCCACTGAACATCCTCTCCATTAGGGATGCAAATTATCGATTATTTCATTAATTGATAGTTGATAACCTTATCGATCGATCAACGATTAGTTGATAAGCGGCGTTTTTCCCCCATCTGAGATACAAACATAATTTTTTTTGCAAAATACAAAGGACATTTTAATGTATTCCTTAATCAAATATTTATTTGATACAAAAGTAACAAAAAGACATTTTTGTACCACAAGGAATATAATATAAAGTTCACTTCAAGGCTATTAGTAGTAGCAGCAGCCATAATAGTGTCATTTGTGTCAAGCAAATTTTAAGTTCTAGTTACGTTTTAAGTTAGAGTTTTGGCAGTGTTCAAAATAAAATGATGAGACCTGCTGTATTGGAGCACATTTTCTTTTAGTTAAAACTGTAGCGGGGACAGATGTTTAGAGAAACCTATGTATGTACCGGGTGAAGGCTGATTTATGGTTCCGCGTTACAACAACGCAGAGCCGCCGCCGTAGGCTACGGCGGCGGCTCTGCGTCGATTTAAGGCGGAACCTTCAGGCTTTAGGGGAACATACCGGAGAACAAACAGAAGAATATAGAGTGGATTAAAAATAAAAGTTAAGCACTGAGCTACATGTGTCTCCCGTCTGGGCCATTGCAGACTCATTGTCTGAGCATGATATTACTAAAACCAAACATATCCGCCGTCTCTTTCTTACTTTATGTGCGCGGCGCGTCGAGTTGTGTCGCATTAAATGTGGTCCGGGCGTAATACCAGCTGGTGAAATTAAACGAAAAAAATAAATAAATAAATAAATAGATTAATTGTAATCGTTAATTTTAATCGGGTAATTTCATAACGGCAATTAATCGAAAATCGATTAATTTTTAACATCCCTACTCTCCATATGAAATCCTTTTATTTTCCATTGGAAGAACTCACCAGATTTTGTCACGTCTAGTTCCAAACTGAACTTGTGGCTGTATTGATAAAACTTACTTTTGAAAACCAACACATCTGTGTCATCACGAGTTTTACACCAGTCTTGGTGGCTGCCGGAGAAGCTAAGGACATAAACTCTGTAATCTGAATGTATATGCTTTTCAGTATAGGCAAAAAAAAAAGGGAACAGTTTTGATGATGCTCCTCTGACTTGTCCTGCAGGCGTTACATCCCCATCCTGAAGGACTACCCAAACCGATACATCTACGAGCCGTGGAACGCCCCCGAGTCCCTGCAGAAAGCAGCGAACTGCGTGGTGGGAGTGGATTACCCTAAACCCATGATCAACCATGCAGAGAGCAGCAGGCTGAACATTGAGCGGATGAAACAAGTCTACCAGCAGCTGTCTCATTACAGAGGACTCAGTAAGTTGTGTTTCATGAAAGAGGATTCAATGAACCTCTACAATTTAACATGATCAAAATAGGAGGTATCACTTTAGCAGATGTTTATCCGATAGAGCTATTGCTAAATTTAGGGAGGGCATCGCTTCTCATCTTACCACAGGGGAACACAGTGAAGCAGTTTAGGGCTGTGACCCGGGTTCTACCTCTGCAGGTGTTGATTTTCTTGTCATTAACACTGCAGATTTGCTGCACTCAGCTTTAGATGCAGTTTCTCCTTTGAGAAAGAGGGTTTTTAACCGTAGGAGCTTAACTCTCTGGTATAATTCACAGATCTGCATCCAAACAAAAAGTGCGTAAAATGGAACTCACTTACTCTTGTAAGCCTGTAGCCTCTTATCTTGCATCGAAAGATAGTCTAATAGTATATAAAAAAGCCATCTGCGAAGCTAGAACAGCTTCATCGTTGATAGGGATTACAAAAGTAACTGACGTTTTCTGTTCAGCACTGTAGCCAGGCTGACAAAGAGTCACAACTCTGTTGAGCTGTGCATTCCTGCAGCTCTCAGTGATGATTTTGAGTTTCTTTAACAGTAAAATCCTCATAATTAAACAGGAAATTAACAAGGTCCACCCGGCAGCGGCTGTGGGCGTTTCTTCACCTTCAGTGACTTCCTTCGGCTCTGACTTGAATCTGGAGTGTTTAGTTCCTATAGACCTCCCTGAGCTGACCTCACTCGTCAATAGAGCTAAATCATCCACGTGTTTGTTAGACCCCATCCCGACTCGACTACTCAAAAATGCTTTTCCTCTTATTGGTACAACAATACTGGACTAGATCAACTTATGTATCCCTAAACTTAATTTCATTTTTTATTCCGATCACGGAAATATGCAAACGGAAAAAACAAACAAGTAAAATAACAACAACAACACAATCATCAACTAAAGCATATTCAGTAACCAAAAGGAGCAGGAAGAAGAAAATCTTATTCTACCTGCCCCTCCCTCAAAACAACATTGAACAATAATAACAGATGGTCTGCAGAATTACAATTACTCAGACCCCGTCCACACGTAGCCGGATATCTGCAGATATCTGCTAAACCGGAGATATTTTCCTACGTTTGGACCTGTCATCCACATGAAAACGCAAATAAACGAAAGTTTAAAAAAACTCCGGGCAAAGTGAAGATTTTTGAAAACTCCGTTTATGTAGATGCGTGTAGACACACACAACCGGAGTTTTGCGTTTTCGAACCTCACATTATGCGCCAAAACAACAACAAATCTGCTCTGACGTGCGACTTTTGTTCACTACAGAACTACAGATGATCCAGCACCTGTTCTCCAAGCTATTTATTAAATAAATGGTCTCTGGTCTTGACACCGTTACACCGACGCGGAGCCTACGCCGTAAGGTACGCGGCGACGCGCACCGTACGGTATAGCCCCCGCGGAGCCCCCGCGGAGCCCCCGCGGAGGAGCCGCGGAGGTGCAGATGATCTACAGGTTTAGAATGCTTATGAATGTGGTCGAAAACGCAGATCTTCGGTTATGTGTGGAAGGGTTTTTTTTTAAAAACGATGTAATGTGGATGCAATTTTTTTTATAAACGGAGGGGGGAAATATTCGTTTTTAAAAATACCCGGCTACGTGTGGACGGGGTCTCAGTTAACATCACAAAGAAAGGAAAACAAAACAATCAAAGATAGATTGTCTCCATACGCATATATTATAAATCTTAACTATTTCATACATACATTGCTATTTTTTTCTCTTTAAATTGTTTTTTAAAAACTGAAATATGTTTATACAGCCCTTTAAATCATCATGTAATGAATTCCATAACTTAATTCCAACAACAGAAACACTCATCTGCTTTAAAGTTGTTCGGGCAAGTAGATGTTTAAAATAAAATTTTCTTCAACTATCTTCATTATTTGAACTGAAAGTAAACATGTATTGTACATTTTCTGGTAATGCTTTACATTTAGCTGTTACATGATTGTGAGTGAACAGTATTCTAAACTTAGAATGTGTACCACAGGTTTTTAAAGTTGGTTTTCAATAATTAAACCTTTAGCCTTTACCCTAGACCAATTTCCAATCTTCCATTTGTATCTGAAATTCTGAAAAAAGGTAGTTGCAAGTCAGTTATGTGACCATCATATATAAATGATCTGTTTTAAGTTTTTCAGTCAGGGTTCAGAATGCATCATAGCACGGGCTCGAGTCACGAATGACCTTCTTATGGCCTCAGATAAGGGATTAATGTCCATACTGGTTCTACTGGACCTCAGTGCTGCTTTTTACACTGTACATAAGCATTTTACTGCACAGGTTAGAGCATGTTGTTGGGATTAAAGGGACAGCTCTACGTTGGTTTAAATCGTGCATATCTGATGGATTACTTGCGTATAAAGCCCAAAACAGCCTAGCTCCGCGATATTTGCAAGACCTAAAGGGACCTCATGTTCTTAAAACGTTTCTGTTTGGTAAAGCCTCTAGTTAGTGTGAACTGTAGTGTGTTAGGGCCAGTAGTCATAGCTGCAGCAATAAAATAAGAATAGCAGAAGACTAAAATAGTTAGTCTCAAACAAAGCTTCGTTGCAGATATGCTGCTATAGACCTACCCTGCAGGGGAACACCAACATGATCCACTGAGCGCTGCCCACTCTCCTCTTCTTCAGATCAACCTTCAGTTATTAATTAGAAGTATTTCATCAGCATAATTGTTCTCCATCGTTCTTGTAGCTTGTTCTGTTGGTCTGCCCCCTCCTTTTCTCTTCTCTACATGTTTGCAGGAGTTTCCAGAGCTACGTGCTGCCCTGCAGTCCCCCCCTCTGACCACCTCACCTCTACATCTACTTATATATTCACCTCTGTACTGCACCAGTTAGCCATTGTGTCTGCGTCCCTCCTCTCTCTGTTTTTCATTATCTCTGTCTGATCTCTCTTTTCCTGCTCTACCCAGCTGGTCTTCAGCAGGAGAATCCCCCCCTCACCTTATGATCCTGGTCCTGATCAAGGTTTCTTCCCTCCTAAAGGGGAGTTTTTCTTGCCACTGTTTGGCTTAAGGTTTTTCTCCCACTAGGGGAGTTTTTACCTGCCATTGTTTATGTAATAATTGCTCGGGGGTTTATGTTCTAGTTTCTGGAAAGCCCCTAAAGACAACTTGTGTTGTAATAGACGCTATATAAATGAAATTGAATTGAACGGAATTCACACTTTTAATATGTCATCACAACTAATCAGCAGTTCTCTTTCATTTAAACAGGCAAGAATAAAATGTGGCATAAACCACCTCAAACATCACCACAAAATGCAATACTAAGGCATGAAGGGCAAGAAACCTCATCTGGAAATACTAGATGAGTCTGTTTTGTTTTAAGAAACTGAAGTGTAGCATGTCATTTTTTAAATCCCTCAGAGAAATGAGAAGTCTGGAACGTTTTGACAGCTTTGTTCTGGATGTTTGGAGGGAAAACAGCATTGAAAAGCTCAGTGTGATCAGAGTTTCAGCTAAGGCAGGAGGTTTTTTTTCCCCTAACTTATGAGGTGCATGTCTGCGTTAGGTCTCCTCGCATCGGTACCGACAATCCAGGAGGAAGCAGAACCACCGATGACGGATGAGTCTCACACCAGCAGTGGTCCTGGTAGGAGGATTGTGTGTTCTCAGACGGATGGAAAGTGCTTAGATTAGATGTGCGTGTTGATTACGGACCTGTGTTTCTCAGACTCTCCTTCCAGAGATGCTGCCGACGGTGAAACGGCCGGATGCTCGATAGCTCCGGATTCCTCCACTTCAGTCCCTCACCCAGACCGGGAGGATGCAGCTCAGAGTCCCACTGCCTCCTCGGCGTCCCACGCTCACCCCGGCTATCCGGCCTGCCCGGCCTTGACCGCCCACATCCCCCCAGCAGGGTCTCAACCCTGCTTTTCGTTCCCCGCCTCGTCCCCGCCGCCAGCTCCGTCCACCGCCGTGACCCAGACCTGTGTAACGGGGTCAGAGAGGAAAGTCATCACACGGAAGGTGCGGCGCAGCCCGAGGCAGCGAGGGCAGCAGTGCTGCCTGCCGGCAGCCCAGAGGGACAAGAGGGAGGAGGATGAGGATGAGGAGGAGGAGAGGATGGAGGAGGACGTGGAGGAAGATGAGGAGATGCTGATGGAGGAGGAGACGGTGGACACAGGACAGCAGCAGTGATACCAGGTGAAAAATACTGGCGTTTGCAATAACCGTCCACATGACTCATACAGACTCAGCAGATGTATAAATGGATAGTTTAGTTTAGTTTATTGTTTTGCACAGTTTTAAAAATATACAGGAAATATCAAATATAAATACTATAGGTGCAGGAAGAGGCAAAAACCCAATGGTCTTATATGAAGTCTCCACCAAAGATATTAAAATTTCATGTTATAAAGAACACAAGATTAACATACAAAAACAAAAAGTATAACTACACAAAAGAGATGGCAAACTAATAATGCAATATATAAATAATAAAGAATAAAGACAAACAAATAAGTGTGTGTGAGTGTGCATGGGATATTGTTTTTACAACTTGTATTGACTCCTGAGCAAATAAGACGATAGAAATGATCATGTCACTATGAGTGAAACACAAAAAAAAAGAACATTGATACATGTACAACATTACATTGGGAAAACAGTTACAAAACAGCAGTCAAGTGGTCCTTCAAACTTCTTTTATAACATTTCAGAGAGGAAAAGCTCTTTGCCAGGTGGGGAAAATCATTCCACAGTTTAGTCCCTAAATCTCATCGAAAATTGACGTCTGCAAGTGAGAAATTTAGAAGGGTGAAGATCTGAGGATTGTCGAGTTGAATAAGAATGAACCTTTGAATTTGATTTAAAGTAAGTCTTGAACTGTCCAAGAATATTCCCTTCACTTGAATTTATCTTATAAATAGCTCAGATAGATGGTTTTTGACTGTAAACGTTTCACTGCAGCGTTGCTCAGTAACCTCTGCACTTCTGCAACAGTTAATTTGGTCTTAAGTAGAAGGTGTACCTGTTCTTACCCGACTGTCACTCTCTCACTCTGCACAGTGCATGTGCCATGATAAAGAAATACACAAACACAAAACAGATTTCCAAAGAATCACCTGTAGCTGTTTAGTTTAATAAGCAAAATGAGGTGTAAGAAGAGTCTGATGACAGTGCAGCTGCAGGCAAGGAAATGCTGCGAAACACTAATTAAAAAACAATGTTTAATTTAGTCATGTACATCTGCTGCAGTGATCCTCTTCACTCCGCAGTGACCTGCAGCTGAACCTTTGGGCTAGTGTTTTTTCACCACGGCATGTATAGTCAGCCTTAACAAGAAAAAGTAAAAGATAATTTAAACTTTCAGGTTTTAAAATGATCTATGCCGTAATAATGTCTTAAAATGAGCACAAAAATACAATTAAGTTGATCTGATCTCAATGATCTGCTTTTTTCAAATGTGCAACAGCGTTTGTGTAACTGAAAACTGTAACAGAGGGGACGAGAGGGAGGAGAGGATGGAGGACGACGTACAGGAAGAGACATGCTCATCTGGGGACTTTTAACAGATCAGAAACCATTATTCACACCCATGTAAACGATAGTGATTTAAGTCTCTGGTGTGACGAAAATGTACAAAGCTGGTGCTTCTTTCTTTCCTCTGCGAGGGAGCACATCCCTCTGAAGCTGGTGCTGGCTTTGGTTCTTCTTTTGCTTAAAACAATTTTATTCCTTGGATCAAACAGGATTCAGCATATTCAAGTAAAGCTTTTGAACAAGTGCCATTGTTTTGTCCATTCCTCTAAGAACACACGTTTTGTCTTCAGGTGGAGTTAAGGAACAAACGTCACCCTGAGGACACCTGGATATGCCAGGAACAGTGGTCTGGATGTTTGGACAGCTTAAATAATTATATGTAGAAGCACCTACAGCACACGACACGAGAAGAGGAATCAGCGCAAAAGCATCTCACTCTCATCAGCTCCAATCAGGACAAAAACGAGTGTTTGAATACAGTCCCTGATTACTGGATGAGAGGAAGGTCACTGACGTGAAACTGTTGCAGATGAGTAGTCTTCTCTCGTACGTGTCCACCTCCGAGACTCACGGCTGGACAGGAAGCAGCACGTTGACTCTCTACTTTTCCTCTGCTTACAAATGACGTCCTGGATGTGTCCCTGTCCCGTCTGTGCACCAGACTCCCTCCTCCGCGTGTGGTCAGGGCCGATCGTCTGCGTCAGTGGAGCTTTTAGTTTTTCACTGCTGCGGTATCGTGTTTGCTGCCGGTTCTTGAAGTGGCTCCCGTGTTTCAGGGACTCCCGGTTCCTCCGCTCCAGCGTAGGGTCATGTTTTACCGCTAGTTTTGATGCACCGCTCCAGCACTAACAACCGCTGATTATTTCTGACGTATTTGAACTTCTGTAGATCAGCTTTGACTGGAACAGCTGGAAGGTTGGAAGCTTCAGACAGTCACATCGGGTTCAGACCTCATCGAACAAAACCAACGCCACCACAACCTGAAAGACGAAGGCGAGCGTTTCTTACCCCTTAGTTTCAGTGATAAATGAAACTAATGTAACAACTTTATCTTGTTTTTTTTTTAAATTAATATTCCAACCTTTTAAGCACAAAACTGAAATTATGGGATACCAGAGGAGATTTGGGGTTTGTTAGCATTTTTATTTTATTTTTTTTAATCAAATGTTTGAGTTTGTTTAGTTTAAGTCACCTGTGAGCTCGAGTGGGAGTGAATAAGCGCTTGTAAAAGAACAAAGCCATAACAAAGTTTAACTTAGACGTAAAGTTTTGTTACCCATTAAACTAAATCTGCAGAAGAAAGTTCACATGTTGACCATGTGTGTTATTTTTTTATTTTTATGTTTCTAAATAAATGTATAAATGTGGTCTGACTGTGACGAACTAGCACAAGCAAAGCTGACATCAGACCTGCTTCCTTCACCTTTTTCTTTCACTGCCGCACAAAGTTATTCTTCTCATTTTTCAAACACCTCTTTAATGTGTTTGTCCTTTTGTATCAATGCAAGTGGTTTGGGTATAAAAACTTAGCAGCAACTGGAACTTGGTTTTTAGTTTTAAATATGTAATCTATACTCCGGGAAAATGTGCCATAAACCTGCCCAAGACCCGGTTTTAAATTATCCACAATGAAGTCGGAGTGAAGTGTAATGTCAGGATCAAGGTCAGAGACAAACTCCCACATTTGGAGGAGCGTCATGACGCTTGCTTGCGTTAGTCCGCACTTCCCTGACGTTGGTCATTCGTTGATTGTAATAAAGTTAATAATGACCTTGCGAGATTCACAGTATTCTCTTTTAGTTTGCAACATCAAGCTCTGGTTTATAATCTTTAGATGTACAAAGTAAGAAGATCTCAAATCATTTTTCTTTTTGATAATCTAAAGGTTTAGCAAAGTGGTGTGGTGTGTGGTTGTCTTTACCAAAGAATGCACTAATAGCGCCCTGACCGTTAAATACAGTCACATTTTATGTCTCCAAACAGAATTATGCGCCATTTGGTTTGTTATCCTTCAGCTGAAGATGATGATAATTTAGTTATCTAATCAAACTGCTTGACTGGTCTTGTTTGAGTAAAGCGTACACACAACTGTGTTATAACGCCATCAAAAATCTGATAACTAAAACGGCTTCAGATGTTTTTTACACCAGAAAATATGTTCAATGTCAATAAAATCCCACTAATAAGAACTGCAAATCTTTTATTTAAGAATACAATTCAGTTTATTATTTTCTGTACTTGGGGGGGAAAAAAAATCAATCACCTGTCAAACGACTGACTGATTGATTGATGTGACTTGAAATATTTTCAACACAATATGGCACTAACTCCCGCTTTAGAAGTCCCTGCTTGGTCACACTCAGGCTTTTGATGGCATCACGCAGCGTGTGTGAGGAACGGTAGCGAAGATATTTTGGTAGGGAAGATTCTGGCGGTTCCTTCGGTTCTGAGGTGACGTGACCCGCGGTCTGAACCCGACGTTGAGCAGATGCAGCTGTTCTGGTTTTGAACACTTGTGTTGATGTTTAAGGCACTTCAGTGTTTTCTTTGTATGTCCTGATGTTAAATGGAAGCACCTGAGTGAAAGTTTGTTAATATGTAAATGTCCACTTTGAATGTTCTGAAAATACATACTATTTTTGCTATAGGAGCAGTATTTTATAGAGAACATGATGTTTTTGTAGACCATGAATTTCATGGGCGGTAGTGCAGCAAGTTGTTGATTAAAACAGTCAAATTAACAACACGACAGTCGTCTTGTCGCTGTGCAGTGATGATGTCTTTGCCATAGTTTCTTTGGTTTTTTTTTTCTGGCAACTAATTATGCTGCTTTTGTGATCTCGGTGTAGAAGGAAAAAAACTCATGCTTTGTTGTGTGCCCCAGATATTTATCACTTTGTATATAAAATATGTAAAACCCTGATTTGTCTGTGTCAATTAAAGGTCTGGGGGAAGAAAAAAAAGTAGATATAGAGTCGCAAAGTCTCAAGGTGTCCACTAGAGGGCAGTAGATTTATGGCGGATCATCAGCTTATTGGTAATCAATATTTACCTTCTCCGCCTGCAGGTGAATAAAGTTTATTAGCAAAGAAGTAAAGACAATCAGAATATTTTCACAAATGTTTGAATCAGTTGTTCAGTATAATGTTTTTGTGGAGACATTTAGCTTCTTATTTGACAGGTTCAAAAGCTTTACAGAGGCACTGACACAAACATTCATACTTTCAATTCCTGATTATATTTTACAGTTGTTTTTCTTATAGAAATATAAGGATATTGCAAGAAATAACTTGTTTTTATTTCTAAACCAGATTTACTCCCCGGTCAGGCTCCACCCACTAATCTGTTTAAATACAAATTGTTTCTAAAGGCTTTTTTGTGCAAGAGGTTCAAGATGACTCGCCAACATTTGTCGTTTGTTTTAATTCATCATTTTATCAATGACATGTCAAACTATCATTTATTTTCATCGTTGGGTCAGATACGAGTCAGCGGCTGGTGCCATTTGATTCCACCACGAATTAAAAAACTGAAAACATGAATCAAACCTTATATGTATATTCTTTCTTTGTTAATATTTTCTGGTAAAAGTGATTATCCGACTTTTTTTTCACGCTGTCCTAACTCCAGTTACTGACTGTATCCCGGACAAAAGTCAGAAATGCTTTAATCCTCTCAAACTGTGACCATCAGTGCAGAAGGAAACAGCCATACTACACTCTGAACTCCAAAAGTGGGATTGTAACATATCTGGAGTTAAACTACATAAAATCACAGTCATTTTGTCAGACATGAAGACAAGAAATGTGAGGTCCTGTGAGTCTGAAGCTTACGCTTGTCACGCTTGAGCTCTGCAGGTTCCTGCACGTGTCCAAAGAATGAGGCTCAGCAGGCCCCGTGTTCTGTCCAAGAGGGAAGATATTTATTTGTTTTGTATGAAATGAGCTTGTTTTCAATAAACCTGCAGAAGGACATGTGACTGAAAACATTTACGGCGTGTTTTTGATTATTTGTTAACTAAAGTGTGTTCCCTACACAGACGACAATCAGCCGAGGAGCTAATAATAATGTTAATAATAATAATAATAATAATGTTAGAGACACATGAGACAGTTTTCACTGCAGAACATTTCTACTGTTGTTTTCAGAAGCTGTTGTTTCAGTAAAACCTCTGAATACATTTTTCACAATTAAATCAAAAATAAACGCTTAAAATCAGAGAAAAACATCAATGTTGGATGCACAGGTTAATAACAATGGGGTTTAAACAGGGCTTAATTTTTTCCTTAAACGAACCTTTTGTGTCACTTCCAAATTTTGCAAATTTTCATATATTTCTATGATGTCAGGTTGGAAAACTATGGTGAAGGGAAACCAGAAAAAACAACAACAATGTCTTTACAAATGTATGAATGTGACAGTAATGAAGCCTGAACTGTTTGCTCATTATAGAGACTGAAAGATGTAAACAACATGTGATGAAGAGACTACAATCAGCATCAGCAAAAATAATTGGTAATGAAACAGATGAAATTTAGCTCAGGTTATTTTATTTAATGCTACATTCACACTGAGCAGATTCAATCACTTTGCCAAATATTATTTATGGATTTGTCAAAGTGAACTGAACATTTACCGTGTTTCCTCCTAACACGGGTGTAAGGGTGGTAGATCTAGCTGGTCTAGTGGGCCTACAGAAATAGACTCAGTACAGTAATGTTTTTTTAAAATGTGATGAACAAGTGAATGCACATGAAGCAGAAAGAGTGAAAGGAAATAATGTGTATGTGGACGCTGCTTCATCCTCACGGGTGGACTGGGACAAGAGCGAGGCTCTGTTGGAGGAGGGATCAGGACCACTGGTCTCCCTGGTGGACTTCAGTTGGGAAGGGTGCTAATAAGAGTGTTGTTTGGACTCTTTGGGCCAATCCCAATACACCCCCTACTTTCTACCACTAGCCCTCCCTCACTACCACAACCCCTAAAAAAGAAGCCACAGATTTTAGGGCACTTGAAATCTTCCCAGGGCCCTGTCCCAATACTCCCACTACTCCTACTTTTCAGCACCACCCCTAAATTTAGCGCGCTACGTCACTGCGTGGTTTATGTTCGGGTACGTAAGCGACTGCGTAGTTACGTTTGCACATACGTCACACCATATCAGGAAGCCGAGAGATAAAAGCTGTTTTAATTTCCGCTGTAGCGCTGTTAATATGCCACTTTATTACGTTTTAATATTTTTTCAGGCGTAAAAGTAACCGTTAAGATCCCCAACCTGGACTCAGTTTATCCAAATAACGCCTGTTAAGAAATTTGACCCGATGTTTTCGGAGAAAACCGGGGAGCAGCAGCAGCTCACGGCCGGGTCAACCTGCGCCGTCGTCCCGGGGAGAAACCTGCAGCTCTGTGGAGAATTACCGCTGGCTGAAATAAATAATTTAGGAAGATAAATGTTGGTTTAATAGATGAAATCTAACAGTTGTAGCTACGCCTGTTAAGAAATTTGCTCCGAAAATTTCGGGATGATGATGCCTGCCGGCTCCGGAGCTGATTCATGGTTCCGCGTTAAATCGACGCAGAGCCTACGGTGTACGGTGCGCGTCGCCGCGTAACCTACTACGCCATAGGCTCTGCGTTGATGTAACGCAGAACCATAAATCAGCCTTTATTCTGGCGAGGTTTGAAAAAGACTTTGCAACAACGGGCAAGCGAGTGATTATGTACATTCACTGAATGAATATTATGAAAGTAAAATATATATTTCTCACTAGAATTGTAATCAAAACGCATTTTTATGCAGAAACTAACTCAAAATATTGATTTAATTCACTAAAAAATGAGAAATGTCCGCCATGTTTTTTTTTCAGTCCGCAAATGACGGCGAAAAGCATTCTGGGAAATTTTTCTGGCCCTAGGTCAGCTAGTGTGCATCTGAAAACCCTCGATCCGTAGGGACAGATTCATAGCCACTACCACTAGGTGAAAAGAGGAATTGGGACACCACTACCCTCACGGGAGCGCGCAAAATGTAGGGGTAGGGCTGAAAAGTAGGGGTAGTATTGGGACAGGGCCTTTGTCATCACCCAGACATCTGCTGGAGGAAGTTCAGAAAGCAGAGGTAAACGTCTTCTGGTCTGGACATCACTGGCTGGATTCAGGAAGAAGGCTCTCACTGCGTTCAGTCCAAGATCGCCTCTTTCAGGCTTCAAACTCCCTAAAGGAGAGTTTCTCTTGCCAGTGTTTATGTAATAATTGCTCGGTGGTCATGTTCTGGGTCTCTGGAAAGCGCCCCGAGACAACTTGTGTTGTGATAGAGGCTATACCGTAAATAAAGCTGACGTGAGACTCTGCAGCTCTGTGTCTGGCCTGCACCGATACAGCAAAGCTGCTGCTGTGGATAGTTGATCAATTGGGATAAGAACTCAAAGTCAAAATCAGGAATACTTTATTAATCTTCAAACCAAACTTAATTGTTGCAGTAGTTTTCATAATTTAAAGGGGACCTATTATGGCATTTAATCCCTATTTTAAACAGGCCTTGAATGTCTTAAAAACAAGCTTTTGATTGTTTTTGCTAAATAAATTATAAATTCAGCCTCTAAAGCATGTCTTTATCTTCCCATTCTCTAACCTCATTATCTATGAGGGATTCTGAGTGGGCGGGGCTATGATAATGAGGCTCTGTGCTTATTGGCTGCCTGAATGACGCGATACACCGCTACGAAAAAATAGTGGAAGCTCCGGCCGGCACCGTGTCATAACTGCATGCGATGCGAGCGAGAGTCAGCGACAAAATCAATTCCATTGCTTTATTTTCTATTGGACTGTCCTAACTGGCCGCAGCGACGCAGCGCTGTTTTGAGCTGAACATTTGTCGGACGCCCTGCTTCTATTTTCTTCCTGTCGCTCGCGTTGAAAGCCGGTTGAAAGCGCTGTAAGAAACGGTCATGAAGAGGAACGGCTGATCCAGTTAGTTGAAATGAGAAGTTATCTCTATGATTCCTCCTCATTTCACTACAAAAACCTCAATAAAGTGTCAGCTGCTGGAGGGAGATGGACAGAGAGCGTCCGATGTCACGCAGTGCTACGATAGTCGGACGCTCATGCAGTTACACGTTTTATAGTTGTGGACGTGGTTTGCATTTTGGTTACGTAACGAAAATGCGCAGAATCTGAACGGCTCGTAGATCCACATCACACTGGACGGCTCATCCGGGCGGCTGTACAGACACTGCAGAATTTAGTTGCTTTCCTCCTTCTCTGAGTTGGCAGGCTGAGGGGAGACCACTTTATATATGTTAAAGCAAGAGAAAACCTGTTTTTCATAATAAGTCCCCTTTAAGTCTCTTCAGAGATCCACTAGAGGTTTACTGCTGTGGGATAAGTGAGTGGACCTGACTGGGCTTTCACCCCTGCGAGGGTGGCAGGTTCATAAAGCTACTTGCGACTTCAGGCCTGTGCTTGTTTGAGGAAACTTTGTTCTTCAACGACTTCACTCCTTCTCCATCACTGGAATCTGTCAGTCTGCGGGTTCATTCAGAAGTGCTCAGGTCAGTCATGTGATGAAGACCTCGGCTATATCTAACGTAAACACCACAGACAGAAAGTCTGTTGATAGAAATCTCTGTTTTCACGCAGGAACCAGGTCTTCTGTCTGACCAGTAGGATGAAGAGTCTACCCTGACCTGTCCATCACCCAGCACTGGGAGATGGAGGGATAGCTGGTGTGCAGGAGAAAGCAGCGTATGTAAAGGTCCTAGGCCAGGGGTCGGCAACCCGCTGCTCTTTAGTGCCACCCTAGTGGCTCCCTGGAGCTTTTTCAAAAATGTTTGACCTTTTTTTTCCTTTTTTCCTTCTTTCTTTCTTTTTTCCTTTTTTCCCCTCTTTTTTTCTTTTTTCCTTTTTTCTCTTTTTTTCTTTTTTCCTTTTTTCTCTTTTTTTTTTTTTTTTTTTTTTTTTTTTTTTTTTTTTTTCCTTTTTTCCTCTTTTTTTCTTCCTTTTTCCTTTCCTTTTCCTCTCAACATTTTGACTTTTTTCTTGAAATTTTGACTTTTTCCTCGACATTTCGACTTTTTTCTCGACATTTCGCCTTTCGCCATTTGCCTTCATTCTAAGGCTTATACATACAAGACTTTTTATTTTTTGCAACTCCAGACATATTTGTTTTTTGTGTTTTTGGTCCAATATGGCTCTTTCAACATTTTGGGTTGCCGACCCCTGATCTAGACCCTTTATATAGGGCAGTCAATGAAACACTTTAATTTAAAATTTTAAATACTTTGAATGTCAAAGGACCTTTTTCTTACTGAGTAACATTTTTAGATTTTCAAAGAATATATGTCCACTAAAGTTACTAAATAAGATTATTATCTGAATCTGCTATCCGACAGGGTTACGCTCTGTAGGGGGCCTAGAGACCTTTTGTTTCTTATCTGATTTTTGAGAGTTTTTCTTTTTCAATTAACGATTTAATAGTAATTTGCTTTCTTTATTTTGCAATGGTTTATAAAGGGATTGTTAAAACCCTTTTCCTTAACTCCAAATACTCAGTACGTTTCTTCCCGACTGCAGCGGACGTCGTCAACAAGACCCCCCTCTCCCCCGTCTACCACAGACTGTCCCCCCACCCCATTGTAGGTTAAATTAACGTAAAGACCCCACTTCTGACCTTATGCGTCACATTAACGCACATCCTGGGTCACCTCTGTACAGACTCATTACTCACACTTTAAAACCAACATGTTGTACATTTTTTCTTTTAATATTATTTGTTCTTTTGTATTGCACCAATCACCACAACAAATTCCTTGTGTGTGTTAAACTACTTGGCAATAAACTTATTTCTGATTCTGATTCTGATTTTACATGCTCAGAAAGTCGAATTCTTGCCTTAATCCGACCGATATCGAATTTTTAAAAGCCATGTACACTTTAGCCTGTAGTCGAACCAAAGTTCTTGAGATCGAGCTTTTAGTGCCAGATAATGCGGTCGTAATTCGAGTTATTTTGGCATGTGTACGCAACCCCCGCTTGGCCGAGCTGACGGCCCTGGGAATCCTCCTTCCGGAAGTAACGGAACAGTCATGGCATCACAACAACACGGTAACATAAGAAGAAGAGGGAGGCTTTGCGTGCATCCTACCTGCAACATGATCAGGCTTAGCATGTACGAAATTTACAGCTGCATCATTTGTGTGCATATTTTTGCATGTTGTCCTTCACGTTTGTTTACAAATTGTACCGAAAGAATTCCATTGATTGTCTTCTTGCGCATGTTTACTCAGATTTCTCAGAAACTCCAGTTTAATCCTTAGCTAGACTGTAGACAGCTTGTAACTGCACTGATTGATATGTTCACACCCAGTACCAATTTTACCCAGCACCTTTTACCATTTGTCTATACCGTATTTTCCGCACTATAAGGTGCACCGCATTATAAGGCGCACCAAATATATGGTAAACTACCATACTATAAATAGTGGCTGGGGTTGAGTTACATATCTACCTGATGGAGCTGCGCTACAGGAAATGCTACAAAATCCTACAGCAAATGCAAAAAAAAAAAGTACTGTATGTCAAACTTTATTAACAAAATAAAAACCAGCTTTGCTCCATCTCGTCAAAGTCTCCATTATGCGAGTCACCGTCGCTGCTGTTGTCTTGAACGTCTGTGACGATTCCTGACGTTTTTAGCGCCGTTATTTCGGTAACACCAACTACATTACCCACAATCCCCCTGACTACAGTAACAGAAATTACCGTAATGATCATATATAAGGCGCACTGCATTATAAGGCGCACTGCCGGTTTTTGAGAAAATTAAAGGCTTTTAGGTGCGCCTTTTAGTGCAGAAAATACGGTAATTACTATCGGTTATGAGAGCTGCTGCTGGAGAGCCGGTTTTCCATCACTGAGTTCTAATGTACATGAGAATTAGCTCCAACAAATGTAAATAGGCCTTAATCATCACAGTGGATCCAGCATATGTAACGTGCAGGAACCAAACCAACGCAGCAGGAGGAGTGAGCATACTGAGATGTACAGATGAGCAGAGTTGTGTGGAGATTACAGGAAGTGGCTGTTAATGTTGTTTGGTCGATCAGAAGCAGACATGCAGCTGAGCTTTGAGCTCAAGAGAGAGAAGAGCTTCTGGCTGCAATATGTTCAACCCAGAAACAAGGCCGTCAGCGCCACATTGATCCTTTCCATCCAGTTCATCTGCATGAACGTGTTTGCCTGCAGGCCCAGGATAACTGCTTCAGATGGAAGATCTGGGTTCACACTTCATTTAACTACTGAATCTTTAATAGAACCAATACTCTTCCATCTGACCCATGGTCACCGCTTTGAAATAAAAAAGACCATGTTAAGGCAACAAGACCTTTGTCCTCAGGACCACTAAATCCATTGAACTTGAAGCCACTTTTGGCTTATCGTGTTCCTTCAGAAGATCCAGGATGCTTCTTTCAATAAACACAGTAATTATTTCAGTAATTTTTTTTTGGGGGGGGGGCACAAATGAATGCTTATTAACAGTATTGGAGTTGAGGGGGGATGAGGGGGGATGGCATCCCTCCTGAAATAAAAACGGTCCAAATCATCCTCCCTGTAAAACTGCCATCCCCTCTTTCCATCCCTTATGTTATTTCATCAATGAATGTGGTTTTACTGCTATTTCAACATTTAGAGTCATCACCAGGAAAATAACACCAGAAAAATAACTTATTTGACAATTTTCACCTGTTTCAAGTAACTTTAAATAAGTAGGAAAATCTGCCAGTGGGACAAGATTTATCTTATTACAAGCAAAAAAATCTTTTTTCTACTTATTTCAAGTGAAAATCTACTTGAAACAGGTGAAAATAGTTGTTTTTTCCAGTGATGAGTCTTGTTTTAAGTGTAATGAGATTTTTTTTACTAAAACGAGACATTTTAACTAGAAATAAGACAAATATTCTTGTAAGATTGTGAGTTTTTGCAGTGATCCATTTTACTTATCCTGTGAAGGACAGAGTCATATTAATAAGTTCAGAAAACTGTTTTTTATTGTTGTGTTTTGATGTATTTGATGTAAGCCCAGTGGATATTTAAAGCTTACAGAAGGCTGCATTTAACTGCTGCTATGTCATTCCTGCAGTATTTCTGCAGGTGTTTTGGTCACTGCTATTATTTGTAATATATTATATTATTTGTAATCAGCACAAATTATCTGTCCCCATATGATAAAATCCACCATCCCCCCTGATTATTTTTTTACAACTCGAGTACTGCTTATTAACAAATTAAATAAGCTGATTAAGTCCAAGAATCAGTTCTTTCTTTTGTGTTTGTTTTGGTTGAATCCCTTTTGAGTGGTGGTTCCTCTTTTACTGACTAATCTTTCTTCTCAAACCTTAACTTACCAACTGATTGTTTGTCTGCTGGAAGCCAGACTCTTTTTTTTTCTTTCATTGTACAAACCTGCTCATTAACTACGTTGAATCCTGGCTGATTTGCTCGCTGGCCGGCCTCTTGCCTTTGTCTCTCCATGTTACTGTCTAATCTTATTTCACAGGGACACATTACGCACACGCACACACGCACACACACACACACACACACACACACACACACAGTGTCTGTTAGCTTTAAGTCAGAAAACACCACAGGCGGATCAGCTGATGATGTCATGCCCGGCTCTCATTGGTCGGCTCTGCCTCCCCCCCCATCCTCCCGTATCTCTGCCTCCTCTCCTCTTTCCCTCTTCCAGTCCTCATTCACTCCATCACCACTCGACACCAGCAGCCACCTCCTTTTCCTCCTTCTGTCTGCTCTCTCCTCTGCTCCTGCCGTGAGAGGACGGTGGTGGTGGTGATGATGAGGATGATGCTGAAGACGATGTGACTCTGCAGCCCTAGCCAATGGTGACGCGTGGAGGAAGTGGGATGGGCGTGTGCACAGGCAGAGAGCTCTGAGCTTATCGATGCTGAGGAGGACCGGGGAGGAAGAGAGGGAGGCAGAGGAGGGTGGGAGAGGCCTTGTCCGAGCCGTGGAGCAAACACTGGCTGAATAAAGGAGGAGAAGGAGGAGAAGAGAAGAAGACAAGGTGGCGGAGGTGGGAGGAGGAGGAGGAGGAGGAGGGAGGAGGAAGCTGTTGCCTGTCAGAGGGGGATCGACCTGTGCTGTCATGGATAAATTTCGACCAAAGAGACCAACCAGCCTGGCTCTGTTCCCTCAGCTGCCACGAGCTGGCACCCAGGTGAGGGGTGTGTGTGTGTGTGTGTGTGTGTGTGTGTGTGTGTGTGTGTGTGTGTGTGTCTGAGGGGATCATGGGTGGGTCCCCTCAGTCCAGTCATACCAATCAACCATTTACTGTGTGTTTGTGTAGGCCATGTCCTGATAGCATCAGTCTCCAGGATGAGACAGCAATGTTGCTGATGCATCCGTGTGTGTGTGTGCGTGTGAGAGAGTGTGTGTGTGTGTGTGTGCGCACTAGGTCACATCTGAAGATGCTGCTGCCATTCTGTTTTCTTATTAAAACACCAACATTCAGGCGCTATGTGTTGATCACTGGCCGTACATGTCACGAAGCAAACACACACGCAGCACCAAGCAGCTCGGAGGGAAGAGATCTGTTCAAGGACGCCTGGAGGGGTTGTTTTCATCCCGGTCGTGCTGTTCAAACGAGAGCCGCTCTGCCATCTTGTGAAATATATGCTGGCATAACACTGTAAAAGCAGAACTGCGTCTACACATGTAGTCCAAACCCCGGGTGAAGACCAGAATCAGTCGTGCAGTTTTTTCCAAAATGACAATGTGTCATTACAGAAACTTGTATTTTTGAGTAAACAGTATGAATTCAAGCAAATAAATGAATAAAGGTAATTAAAAAAGAAACAGCAGTGAGTCAGCTAAGTCTCATGAGATGAATTTACAAAAACTCATTTACACCCCCTCCTCCAAATTTCCATATTAGATGCTCTGATAGCTCAGTAACTGGATCTCCATTTCACCTAATCCTGTTGCCCCAGACCTACAGATGGGTTTGAAAGGTAGTCTTTAGAAAAAGGCATGTGCTGTAATCTGTATATTTTTTTTCAGTCTGGTGAGATTTAGTTCAACTGCTCTCTTTTCAACCATGAATTTGAAGCTGTGCTCACACAAGCTGTTTTTCAGAGGTGAAGGTGAAGTCAGACACTTCGCTCCATTTCACAGCTCATTCATGAAAGGTGTCCCTACAGCGTTGCACTTTGGACACAAATGACACTCAATAACGCTTGAAGGAGGTTTATATCATACGAGAGAACGTGCAGTATCCCCAGAGCTCACACCAGCTCACCAGCAGTTTTGCTCTCAAATGCGTAGAGTTCCCTCTTCTGCAGTTGGAGCGTGCACGGTTGGGTTGGGCCCCTCTTTCAGTTGTTTGTTTGTTGAATTGAGCGTAAAATAATTGCGGCTAGATATGTAATTGTCATGATCACTAATCATTTCATAATTCCACCGTCTCACCGTCAGCTTGCTCCATGTTAACAATATGAACTGTTAACATCATGGGCAATGTCTTGCTGATGGATGGATGGATGGATGGATGGATGGATGGATGGATGGATGGATGGATGGATGGATGGATGGATGGATGGATGGATGGATGGATGGATGGATGGATGGATGGATGGATGGATGGATGGATGGATGGATGGATGGATGTCAGTGCTGCATTTGTTGGTGTACACAGGATCAAATGGAAAAATCATAAAGTCAACTTTTGACTGGCCTAATATTAAATGTCATCAAACAGTCAGATTTACTAGTTGGAATCAAAAACGTTGGGAACATTTCTAGAAGAGCACATTTAGCTCAGTCTTTCTATTTTAAAAACACATTCTAACATCTGGGTGTTTTCTCAGAAAGTTAAAAATGGTCACACGAATCCTTTAGTATCTTCGGAAGATGCTTACAACAATCAATAGCAAAATACAATAATTAATTATATAAGTAATTGTACAATACAATTACTACACTGGATTATGTTCATAAGGCACTTTTATTTTATAGATATAAAAACAAGCCACAGCTATGACGTAAAACTTGTTTTTTAAAGATGAACATTAGTTTTTTGTAAAACACATTTCAAGATATTAGACAAAATTTCATGTCTAAATATAAAGAGCCCTTTGCGGTAAAAGAACATTACTAAATACCATAATGACATTTTACAGCTGGAAACATTACAGCAAACATGGATCCTACAAGGGACCTGTTGGTTCAACGAGTGAAACGATTAAACAACTAAAACAAGTAACTCAGCTCAAAAGTTGTTGCTGGGGCGCTATTTGTAAATTAGCTCAAGCTGAAAATAACAGCAACATTTTGTCACATTTAGCTTCAAATAATGTTTTAAAAAGTACTGTGAATTTTTGAGTGCCCATTCTTTCTTTTTTTCTTTTAGCACATTTTCAACAATATTTGTTAATTTAGAAATATATGAAATAGTTAAATCTAAATTATAAATGTTACAATTGAATGTTAAATATAAATAAGAAATGTAAACGTTTAATATAAATCTAATATAAAATGAACCAGAAATACCAACGCTTTTGGAGTCAAAAAATTATTAAACCAATTTATCAGTAGAAATTAACACGCAGACATACATTATTGTGACAATAACTGCCAAAAATAACAAAAACACTTTTGGATATTACATTTTGGAGATAATATTTGATCAACAAATATTATAGTATTTGTTTTAATAATATATAATGGTAAATACACACATCTACAATACACTTATAGACACTCATCTCACTCAGTAAGTACATTTAGTGATTTTTCAGGGTGATAAAAACAAGGAGCATGAAAACTTTTCCTCATGAAACTCAATTTAGTCACATTGTCAGCAAATAGTTGGAATCAGTACAAATGAATGTTTTTTTAGTAAAAGGGTACTTAACAAGATACCATCTTGTAAAGCTCATCTGTCAACTGCTTGAAAGTTGGAACGTGATTGATGGAAAATCTTGATTCTCTTCGGTTCAATAGGATAGGAGGTGTGTTGTGTTAGGGAGAGAAAGCAGAGCTAAAATGTAGTCACAGTACATCCTCCAAATGTGTTGCTGAAGAGGAACGAATCTGCTCATTTTCATTGCTCCCCATTTTACACTGCAAAAACTCAAAATCTTACCAGGAATATTAGTCTTATTTCTAGTTAAAATGTCTCATTTTTAGTCAAAAAATCTAATTACACTTAAAACAACAGTCATTACCAGAAAAATAACTTGACAATGTTCACCTGTTTCAATAATAATAATAATAATAATAATAATAATAATAATACAATTTATTTATAGGGCGCCTTTCATGGCACTCAAGGTTGCCGTACAACATCAAATAAAGTTGATAAAATAATTAAGACAGACTCATAAAATATATATATGTTTCAAGTAAATTTTCACTTGAAATAAGTAGAAAAATCTGCCAGTGGGACAAGATTTATCTTCTCATTACAAGCAAAAAAATCTTGTTCCACTGGCAGATTTTTCTACTTATTTTAAGTGAAAATCTACTTGAAACAGGTGAAAATTGTTGTTTTTTCCAGTGATTAGTCTTGTTTTAAGTGTAATGAGATTTATTTGACTAAAAATGAGACATTTTAACTAGAAATAAGACAATTCTTCTTAAGATTTTGAGTTTTTGCAGTGTATGAACACACAAAAGGATCAAAACAGACTCCACAACAGCCACAAATATATCAAATCATAACATTTCTAGACATTGGGTGATCAAACAGAGATTGAAAACTCTCATCCCCCAACTTTTTGTTAAATCCCTTAAAGTTTAACTTTGGGTCTCTTGTCAGCGTGGCGGTGCTGAGACGATGGTGATGGATCTGAGCCTCCTCCAGCAGAGCTCAGTAATGGATGGAGGGAGGCAGACAGCTGCAGCAGCAGTCTGCTGGTGTGTCCCTTTAAATGAGCTGCATCCGTGTTTACTGGGTCAGCTCACAGCAGCCGAGTCATTTAACCCACGCCCACATCGCCATGCACGATCCAAACATCCAGTTTGATATCCGTCTCTGTGAATTACAGTTAACAGGAATGAAGGGACTGTTATCTGGTCCACGTGGTGTTGCTGATGTGCTGATTGGAACTCCAAGTGTGCTGGGAAACCTGCTGACTTTATTTCAGAAACTGTGAGAAGCTGCAGGCTAATATCTGCACACAACTGATGAGAATAATCCTGTTTCTACACAAATTCTGTATACTTGTAAAAGTTGTCTCCAGTCCTGCATGTTAATAATCACATTTGCTGCGTAATAACAACCTGATTACATCCTGCCGTCATCAGTCACACTGCATTCATTACTGACGGCTCCTGTGATTGGCTGCTGCGACTGTGACGTAGTCAGTCTGCTGAACCTCAGGAGCTGAATTAGACCAGCAACACTAACATACGGTAAATACTTGTTTTTATAAAAAATAAAATAAAGTCTCTCTTGACTGCACTTAAAATTAATATTTGTTTTTATAAAAAATAAAATAAAGTCTTTCTTGACTGCACTTAATATTAATGCTTGTTTTTATAAAATATAAAATAATAACGGTCTTTCTTGAACTCATAAATAATTTTTTTTTATAAAAAAAAATAAAAAATAAAGACTGTCTTTCATTACTTAATTTAATAAAAATACTTGTTTTTCTAAAATAAAATAAAGACAGTCTTTCTTGACCTGACATATTTAACTGTTAAGACTGTAATGGCAAAACTTACCATTAATAATCTACAATGTTTATAAATGTAACATTTAAATTCTTTTTAACATGTTTTATGAACATTGTACCTGTTGTTCACAGCATCATATACATAGTGTCTGTATTTCCAGCTCGAAAATGTGCACCTCTCTTCCCCCTGACTTGTCGCATAGTTATGACTTCACTCCCCGAGACGCAGAAAGCAAATATATATTTTTTACTATTAATGACAAAAAAATTACGCACAGTGACTTGGATAAGTAACTTTAATCTGATTACTGGTTTGGAAATAGTAACACGTTAAATTACTCGTTACAGAAAAAAGCGATCAGATTAGAGTTTTTAACGCTTTTACCGGCATCACTGCTCACCGCCACACAACTTACTCGCCATGAGCTCTGAGTATCAGAGTTGTTGACTCTCTGAGCACATGATTAACCAAATAATCACGAAGTCTAAAATGAGTTTGTGTCTGAGAGGCAACGAGCTGTTGGCTGTACGGTCCTGCTGCTGTTTGCACGATGGAAACTGAAGTCGTTAAGATGTAGACAGATCGATGGATGCAAAAACAGCTATGACAAATACAAAGAGAAATCACCTCAAAAGGTTATAAAATGGCTCCAAAAGCACAAGGCAACAGCAAATAAATACAAAATGAGAAATGAGCAAAACTATTACCTGTGAAGTACAACAACAGGGAAACCATGGATGGACAAAACAGCTAAAACATAAGACTAGAACACCAGAGAAAAAATATGACATATCAAAATATTTCTGACTAACCAAAGACTCACAAAGATACTTAATGACCAGAAAAAGAGGAACCATGTTTGCAATAGTCACAAAGCTGCCTCAAAAAAAAAAAAAACTTAGTTTAGAAGTGACTTTACCAAATATCTGTGATTTTGCTTCAGTTGAAACACACACTGGTTTGAGGGGATGGACTCAGCCATTTCACGTCACATCAGTCTCCCACAGGGATGTGTCTTATTTAAATGTTGCACATGGCAGTGTATGATTGATGGTACTGAAATGTAAAGTGGCAGGAAAAATGAGAGAAACACTAATGAGAGACAAACCATATGCAGCGATGAAATCAGGTCACTGCACGGTCAAATTCTAGCCTGTGGAAAAGTGACTCGCTTCTTCAAAGGTTCTCGAGCTTATCTGAATCTAAAACCAGCATCTGGTTCCAGACGAGCGAAAAAATGTAACATGACTCTCCTGTAGGTGAGTG
The DNA here is from genome assembly GCF_033807715.1 of Cololabis saira. Classification (NCBI taxonomy): domain Eukaryota; kingdom Metazoa; phylum Chordata; class Actinopteri; order Beloniformes; family Belonidae; genus Cololabis; species Cololabis saira. The sequence continues at coordinate 42,163,465 of NC_084591.1, read as the reverse complement.
TAGGGGCTATCAGTGAAGATCAGCAGAATAATGAGTCAAATGTAGAATTCATAGATGCAGTGTGGTCATTTGTGCTGTTTTACTGATGTTTCCAGCGTGTGAGATAAGTGAGGAGGACGGGGAGGCCACCACTGAGACTCAGGGAGAGAAATCTCCTTGAAATAAGGGACATATTTAGAGATGAATAAAACAACATCCCCCTTGCAGGCGTTGGCTGCCTCCACATATTTTCAGCTTTTTGCAGACTGAGAAACGGCTCTGCTGAGTCAGCTGTACAGGAAACCATATCACTGTTCGTGGCTCACTTACGTGAAATTCATATATAAAATGGAAAGAGAGTGGACGGGACTCACAGCAGAGCTCCTCTGTTCGACAGTGGTGATCTCGTCACGTGCTCATAACTTGTGTTGTCAGATGCAGACGGAGGAAAGGAAAGATGAGACAAAAGATTCATTCACAGTTACAACAAGAAGAAAAAAGCCAGGGATGGGAGCAATCACGGCAAGATGCCAAACCAGCACAAAGTGACGTAAAGAGGATGTAAAATTAAAAGAAAAAAGAACTTCATGTTGTCTGAGCTTGAGGATATCTACATGGGTGTTTAAAGTCAAAGTGTGACTTTAATACAGTCACACTAGAAACAAATCAGCGAGCCGTTAACATTTACATGACAATGCATTGTCAATACTGGTCCGTGGTTTCCCACCAATGCTGTTTTCCATATATCATATTGCTGATCTGAATATACGCATATATTTTTTAATTATTCATCAAAATTAGGCAACTATACATATTGGACTCCACAGTCATTCATTTCCTGTGGTCAAGTGTAGGGCTTCATCTTAGCAGGTGGGGTGGCCCTGACGTTTGCGCCTCAGGTTTTGGTGTAATTGTATGTACAGAGAATGTGGCATTAAATGAAATTGCCACTACTGTATGTACAGCACACAGCAGCAGAGTACTGGGCAGACTCGAGAGGTTGCACAATCAGTCAAACAATTCTGCAACAATTCAGGCTTGTAAAGTAACGGCGTTTCCACAGTCTCCGTATCAGTGTTTACTTTTGGTTCAGTTAACATCCTGGATGGATGTGTTGCACAACACAACCCAGATGAGGATGCATATAATATGTACTACATACTAGTATAGAAGTCATCGTTATGTCACTTTAAAAACAACTAAAACCCTTAAACAGAGCGAACCACTGTAGTGTTGGACTTATTGTGGGATAGTGGGCCTGTTGGTTTTGAGTAAGGGCCAACCATCTAACTTCTGGGTTGAGGCTCATGCAAAACTAAGATCTGTTGCAGCTTTAGAAAAGAAATAAATATATTTACAGCCTTGATAAGAGATAACGTTTTGGTGTCAATCATTTGATTTCACATCCATGACAACTCATTACCACATCAGGGAAATTGATATAAAATGAACACGTTTACTTCCTCATCCGTATCCGTGCTGTACTAACAACAACACTGCAAAAACTCAAAATCTTACCAGGAATATTTGTCTTATTTCTAGTTAAAATGTCTCATTGTCTCATTACACTTAAAACAAGTCATTACCAGAAAAATAACTAATATATATAATATAAATATAAATAATATTTTCCTGTTTCAAGTACATTTTCACTTGAAATAAATCTGCCAGTGGGACAAGATTTATCTTCTCATTACAAGCTAAAAAAATCTTGTTCCACTGGCAGATTTTTCTACTTATTTTAAGTGAAAATCTAATTGAAACAGGTGAAAATTGTTGTTTTTTTCCAGTGCTGAGTCTTGTTTCAAGTGTAATGAGATTTTTTTGACTACAAATGAGACATTTTAACTAGAAATAAGAAAAATATTCTTGTTAAGATTTTGAGTTTTTGCAGTGAACAGTTGGTAAATAACCCAGCATCAGCTAAATACATCAGTTATTTTAGATTTGGCCATCAGATCAACACATGAAACAGGATATATAGTTTTTAAACGTCTGCCGGCAGCTCTGCAGATATTTTGACGGGTATTGGCTAAAGGACGTGTTCAGGCTGCATTTGTAAGTTCAGGCTGCATTTGTAAATAAGAATTTGTTCTTAAATTGCTTGCCTGGGTAAATAAAGGTTAAATAAAAAGTAAAAAGGAGCTGGTACCACTGCTAACTCTGATTTACATGCAGTCCCCCCAGGCAACATGGCTGCGCTCAGGGCAAGGAAGAAGAGGCTTCAAAATGGCTTTTCAGAAACAGATGGATCACGTGACTAATGGTTCCTCCACTGTACTAACAGTCTATGGTTATGTTTGGAAAAATACATTTGCACACTGCAAATGTATTTAGCATACAACGACATTTTAGAAAAAAAGAATATGCACTAGAGGTGTAGTACACAGTTTCAGAAACACTCATGCTATTTAACAAAAACTGTTAAAGGAGCACAGAAACATCCAACATATTGCTTCGTATGTGCAGTATGCAGTTTAGAAATGGCTCATGTTGACAGGCAAGGTTGTCAAGCTCCCAGTTGCAGCGTGCACTTTGAGCAGCGCAGGTACTACCTGTCAGTTTTTGAGCCATGAGCGTGAACGGCACAGCGGTGCTGCTGCTGATTTTAGCATGCAAGATGGGAGGGGAGGGACACAGCCAGAGTGTGTTTTAAACAGTCGACACTGAGTCACTGAGGGAAAACTGGAGAAATATGCGACTTGTATGAAGTGACCCAAAGGGAAGCTTGACTAAAATTAATATGAAGAAAACCCAGGTGACTAAATTGAATTACAAGGTCAAACTAAATCAACCTTATGAGCTCAAATGAGGGCTGATTCCAGTAGACGCCAGTCGCTGAGCTGTTGCTCAGTATGTAGATGCAGCTTTTAGTCATGGGCATGCAGCGTGAGGGCCGTCGAGAGACACACCCTCACCACATCTTAGGCAATAACAATCACGAATCATTCAGATTTGAGGTGGAAGGTTCAAAAACAGGCTGAGAGTGAACACAGTTCAGAGAAATGTAAACAACCTCAGCTGTAGCGGAGCAGGCGGGGGGGCAGGGGGGGCGGCCGCCCCGGGCCCACTGCTCCGGGGGGGCCCACTCCGAAGAGGGAAAAAAAAAAAGGGTTCTGAATAAAATAAGGAAAGTTGGACAGTATAACACTTGCGTTCATAAGGATAAAGTTGTTTAAAAAATAAAAATGAAACAAATAGTCCCTTCTCCCCGTGTGTGTCTGCCTGTCCTGCACGGGTTCGCACGCGCATCTGTTTAAGGCTGATTTATGGTTCCGCGTTACACCGACGCAGAACCTACGGCGTAGGGTGCGCGTCGCCGCGTAACCTACGCCGTAGCAACGCGTCGAGCCAGTTGTCGCATCAGAGCCTTAAACTCATGCTGAGTTTCAGCAGCTGAAGTTGATTAAAAACTCTCTCCGGGCTGCATTGATGAGACCAGACTACCAAACCTCACCTTGCTCTCAATCCAGAGGGACATACCGTATATGAGAGCAAGTTTATTGTGACCAAAAAGACGATTCATTAAGAAATCCAGTGCTGCGGTTGAGGTTGCCAGATCTGACAGGTTCCAGCCCAAATGCAACGTAAAACCCACCGAAATAATGAAAAACCAGCCCGAATCTTACATTCTCTTGTTAAAACCATAAATTATTAAATGCATAATACATTTCATCTTCACATTACTAAATAACCTAAAAAAAAGTTCAGGCTCCAATTCAAAAACTACAATAAAATGGAGCAGATTAAAGCAAATATATTATCAGTGAGTTTATTGTGTAAATTTCTACTTTTCTCTGCCATAATGGAAACTTTTTTTTGTTAATAATTTCTCCTAAATATTTAGTAAAACCCAGGAAAAGCAGCCCAAATATATATTTTTTTAGCCCAATTGGGCTGAAACCTGCCCAACCTGGCAACCTCACCTTGCTCTCAATCCAGAGGGACTTCGCCGTTGATAAGAGCAAAGTGATTGAAAGGTGAAGAACCGGCTGATGAGAAAAAAGTCGAAATTATGAGATAGAAAGTCGAAATGATGACTTTTTCTCATAATTATGACTTACCGTGGGGATATTTTTATTTTTAAGGCTAAGATTTCATCTTATTTTTTTGTTTTACTGGCGGAAATGAGCTTCCATAAAAAATCACTGGATGTCATTTGATTTTTATCTCCAGTTCGATACTTATATCTTAAAGTCTGCATTAGGCTTATAATTAGGTTTGACATAATGACTGGTAAATCCATGGTGCTGAAACCTCATTTGAATGGTTCTGACCGTGTCGCTGCTGCTGTTGGAATTGTGGTTGGTTGGGCCTGATCTGTGGCATTTTTAGCGATTATTTTCTAACGGGGATGTTTAGGCCACAAGGGCCCATCTAGAATGCTTCGCCCCCCCTAGGCTGGGACCCCTGCTCCGCCCCTGAACCTCAGCTAAAAAATAAATCAGGAAATCAATGACTAAATGGTTTTTACAGAGAGGGATTAGCTTTTATTATCTCACATCCACATCGACATGCAGTAACCATAGTAACTGAACATGGTGTGAGACAAGAAAGACTGATGTGTGAGTCAGCGCTCTGCGTGGCTGTTGTGACGTTGACTCTCCTACCACTTCCTGGCAGCAGTGATGTTATCGGGAGTAATGAGTGGACAGAAACTGGACTGTGTGTTCGTGTGTGTTTAAAGACCCAGTCGTGTGCCGGTTTCGTGCTCTCATGCTGCTGCTCTCGTCCATCAAGGACCCATCTCTCCCCGGACACTCACTCTTTGAACTGTTGCCATCAGGCAGACGTTTCAGGAGACTGAAATCACGCACAAACAGACTCAAGAACAGTTTCTATGCCAGCCATAACTACACTCAATACTGCTAAATACTCAAACTGACTTTTTCCATGTGCAATACTGACTGAACCGTGCAATACCTGCCATAGAATCGTGCAATACCCGCCATAGAATCGTGCAATACCCGCCATAGAATCGTGCAATACCCGCCATAGAATTGTGCAATACCTGCCATAGAATCGTGCAATACCTGCCATATAATCGTGCAATACCTGCCATAGAATTGTGCAATACCTGCCATAGAATCGTGCAATACCTGCCATAGAATCGTGCAATACCTGCCATATAATCCTGCAATACCTGCCATAGAATCGTGCAATACCTGCCATGGAATTGTGCAACACCTGCCATAGAATCATGCAATACCTGCCATAGAATCGTGCAATACCTGCCATATAATCCTGCAATACCTGCCATAGAATCGTGCAATACCCGCCATAGAATCGTGCAATACCCGCCATAGAATCGTGCAATACCCGCCATAGAATCGTGCAATACCCGCCATAGAATTGTGCAATACCTGCCATAGAATCGTGCAATACCTGCCATATAATCGTGCAATACCTGCCATAGAATTGTGCAATACCTGCCATAGAATCGTGCAATACCTGCCATAGAATCGTGCAATACCTGCCATATAATCCTGCAATACCTGCCATAGAATCAGGGCCGTGCCGCCCATAGGGCAGGTTAGGCAAATGCTAGGGGCGCCAGCATGCCAGGGGGCGCCATGCAACCAGCTGTTTTTTTTTTTTTTTTTTTAATAAACTTTTGAAAAATTAGAAATTAATACATTAAAAAACAACAACAGTACATATATAGCCAAAAGTCTTTAAATAATAATGAAATCGTTTTTCTAATTTTAATTTCTGCCTGGCTGCATCCTTCTGCCTCTCTGGCAGCCACAATTGATTTTGCTGCGGTCCCTCACCTCAACTCACTCGCGTGCGGCGCCCCCTCCCCCACCCACTACGCCGTAGCTCTGCGTTGCTGTAACGCAGAACCATAAATCAGCCTTTAGCCAGTTGTCGTATCAGAAGGAGCCTTAAAGCAGGAAATATGTTTTGATGTGGATGTAAATATGTTTTGTTATGGTTCTCTGCCCACCGCTGGATGAAACCATCATTGGTAAGCTGTCATAATATTAATTATTTCTGATAACATTGTCATGACGCTGAATATCAGGCATTTCCTATATTGTTTGTTGCTGTTTGACCACCGTGTCTGATTGTGCTAAATACAATTCGTTGCACATTGTAAACTGTTGTTGTGTAGGTTGAACACGTGTCTGAATTGATCTACTCAGTGAATCCGACATCTATGGCTAAGATGAAAACTTAGCCTTAAAAATAAAAATATCCCCACGATAAGTCATAATTATGAGATAGAAAGTCAAAATTGTGAGATAGAAAGTCATAATTATGAGATATAAAGTCGAAATTATGAGATAGAAAGTCGAAATTATGAGATAGAAAGTCGAAAGTATGAGATAGAAAGTCATAATTATGAGATAGAAAGTGATAATTATGAGATAGAAAGTCGAAATTATGACATAAAAAGTTGAAATTATGACTTTTTATGTCATAATTATGACTTACCGTGGGGATATTTTTATCTTATTTTTTTCTTTTACTGGCAGAAATGAGCTTCCATAGACATCACTGATGTCATTTGATTTTTATCTCCAGGCTAATACTTATATTTTAAAGTCTGCATGAGGCTTATAATTAGGTTTGACATAATGACTGGTAAATCCCTGGTGCTGAAACCTCATGTGATAGTTCTGACCGTGTTGCTGCTGCTGTGGTTGTGTGTCAGAGAGCTGATCTGTGGCATTTTTTTAGCGATTATGTTTTAACGGGGATGTTTAGGCCACAAGGGCCCATCTAGAATGCTTCACCCCCCCTAGGCTGGGACCCCTGCTCCGCCCCTGACCTTGACAATCATGTGCCTTTAAGAAATCCTCACGTTTTATTGTTAAACTTACTTCTGATTGTCTGCTGAAAATCTAGATAATTGTTGGGAAAACGGGAGCGATGCTAACGTGTTAGCCGGTCAATGGCTATAATGCTGTTGTTATTGTTGTTCAAATTGTTATTGTAAGATGTTGTGGGCTAAATTGAGGTTTTTACAGGGTATTTTGTATATAGTTATTATTGGTAGTAGTTGTTATTTGTGTGCAATACCTTTTACTTGACCTATTTTACTATTTGAAATTGTGTTTGTGTTTGCACTTGTTTCTTTATTTAATTGCTGCTCTGAGTTGTTGTATCACTTATTTATTACATATTATATATTTAATTATTTAATACATCCTAAAGAAATTGCCATTCCGTTTGTGTGTGTGTGTGTGTGTGTGTGTGTGTGTGTGTGTGTGTGTGTGTGTGTGTGTGTGTGTGTGTGTGTGTGTGTGTGTGTGTGTGTGTGTGTGGTGGTAGTGGACGGGACGGGACGGGACGGGAACGGGGTGGGGGGGCGCCAGCAAATATTTTGCCTAGGGCGCCAAATGGGTCAGGAACGGCCCTGCATAGAATCGTGCAATACCTGCCATAGAATCTTGCAATACCTGCCATGGAATTGTGCAATACCTGCCATAGAATCGTGCAATACCTGCCATGGAATTGTGCAATACCTGCCATGGAATCGCGCAATACCTGCCATAGAATCGTGCAATACCTGCCATAGAATCGTGCAATACCTGCCATGGAATTGTTCAATATACCTGCCATGTAATCGTGCAATACCTGCCATGGAATTGTGCAATACCTGCCATGGAATCGTGCAATACCTGCCATAGAATCGTGCAATACCTGCCATAGAATCGTGCAATACCTGCCATAGAATCGTGCAATACCTGCCATGGAATTGTGCAACACCTGCCATAGAATCATGCAATACCTGCCATAGAATTGTGCAATACCTGCCATAGAATCGTGCAATACCTGCCATGGAATTGTGCAATACCTGCCATAGAATCATGCAATACCTGCCATAGAATTGTGCAATACCTGCCATAGAATCTTGCAATACCTGCCATGGAATTGTGCAACACCTGCCATAGAATCATGCAATACCTGCCATAGAATTGTGCAATACCCGCCATAGAATCCTGCAATACCTGCCATAGAATCGTGCAATACCTGCCATAGAATCGTGCAATACCTGCCATGGAATTGTGCAATACCTGCCATGGAATCGCGCAATACCTGCCATAGAATCGTGCAATACCTGCCATAGAATCGTGCAATACCTGCCATAGAATCGTGCAATACCTGCCAAATGTGAATACTGTATGTTGTCTTCATGTTTGTGTCCTTTTAGAGATGATTTATTTTTATAGTTGTGTTTTAATATTTTTTTTTTAAACCATGCACCTTAAAGGAGATTGCATCCAATTTTGTTGTACCTGTACAAATGACAACAAAGACATTCTATTCTATTCATTAATGCTCCACAGGACTCCATTAACAACAACTCTCTAGGCAAGAAGAACAGCTGGAAGGACTCCCACTCTTCCTCCCCTCGCATCACAGGTACGAGCACATGTCAGTCACGTGTCGTGCACTTAGAACTGTCTGGTCGGACATGAATGAAGCCTATTCTCCCCAAAAATTAAGTGAAATGAATCGTGAGAGGGCTCCTCTGTTGCTCTAACACTTATCCGGTATAAACCTCTTACTGCTGACTACTTAATCCCCCTGTGTATAGAGTACATCTGGTTAGGTAACAAATAATCAGATGTTTTCTGTTTGCATGTGTTTAGGGGATCTAACACCTACGGATGCCAAACCAAAAGCAGAGGACAAAGTCCGCAACGGTGCCCAGCGCCGCCTGGCACCGAAACCGCCCACAGCTGCCGGATCCCACAGCAGAGCCAACACTCAGGCGGCTGCCGCTGCTGCAGACACACGAGCTCGGACACGAGAGCGACTGACATCCGGGGTCACCCACACGCAGGCCTCTAACACACCCAGGGCTCAGCGGCGGGCAGGAGGAGGACGAGGAGCAACAGCCATGAGGGAGAAGAGCCTGGTGGAGCTCAGAGGAAAGGACGGGGTGACGGAGAGAAGAGGAAGTCGGCCGTGTCAGGAGTCCAAGACCAAGGACAAGGACAGGAATGAGAGACAGAGGGAGGCGAATGGACTGAAAAGCCGGGTGGTGGCTGATGGGAAAGGAAGAGGAGGCACAAAAGTGAGCACCAGAGCAGGCATCAAGACGAGCAACAAGCCGTCCAACAAACCCCAGGAGGTTTATCTGCCGGCCATGGTGGTCCCACGCACACCTGTAGCACAGAGGAACCAGGAGAAGAGCCGGGACCAAGGTAGTGTGCACTCACACTGCAGCCCAGCGTGCTGGGAAAACCTGAAAAAAGGCTCCAATAAATCAAAATAGCAAGTTTCTAACATATCTAGGAAAAGTCACATTTAAAATACTAATATTGAAGTAATGAGGCGTTAAAAACACAGACACATTAGTATGATATTTAATTCATATGTTATGGGTGTTTTGTGGGTGTTGTCATGTTTGGATCAATATTTTGTTGGGATTTCCAGGTCTCAACCACAATAATCGATTTTATCTACATTTGTGTGTATGCATGCTTTAATTTACAGTTTTTTTTATTTACTACAAACCGGTCAATGAAAACTCTGGATTTGTTAAAACATTACATATATTCCTTTCGTTCATTTGTATGAAAGCTTTTATATACTTGTAGCCAGTACTTGAGTTGTAAAAAAAGAAATCAGGGGGGATGGTGGAGTTTATCATATGAGGACAGATAATTTGTGCTGATTACAAATAATGTAATATATTACAAATAATAGCAGTGACCAAAACAGCTGCAGAAATACTGCAGGAATGACATAGCAGCAGTTAAATGCAGCCTTCTGTAAGCTTTAAATATCCACTGGGCTTACATCAAATACATCAAAACACAACAATAAAAAACACTTTTCTGAACTTATCAATATGACTCTGTCCTTCACAGGATAAGTAAAATGGATCGCTGCAAAAACTCAAAATCTTAACAAGAATATTTGTCTTATTTTTAGTTAAAATGTCTCATTTTAGTAAAAAAATCTCATTACGCTTAAAACAAGACTCATCACTGGAAAAAACAACAATTTTCACCTGTTTCAAGTAGATTTTCACTTGAAATAAGTAGAAAAATCTGCCAGTGGAACAAGATTTTTTTGCTTGTAATAAGAAGATAAATCTTGTCCCACTGGCAGATTTTCCTACTTATTTCAAGTGAAAATTTACTTGAAACAGGTGAAAATTGTCAAATAAGTTATTTTTCTGGTGTTATTTTTCTGGTGATGACTCTAAATGTTGAAATAGCAGTAAAACCACATTCATTGATTAAATGACATAAGGGATGGGAAGTGGGGATGGCAGTTTTACAGGGGGGATGATTTGGACCGTTTTTATTTCAGGAGGGATGCCATCCCCCCTCATCCCCCCTCAACTCCAGTACTGATTACATATATTCCTTTAATTCATTTGTATGAAAGCTTTTATATACTTGTAGCTGAATAAAACTCTACTTTATATTCTTAGGTCAAAACCATGACAGGACCCAGGACCCGCCTGCACTCTCTCGCTCCAGCAGCGAGGGGGGCTCCAACAGGATGTCCCTGAGTTCAGACACGGAGGGCCCGCCGCCGGGGCCCCTGAACCCCTGCGTGTCCCTCAGAACCAACCCAGACATCAGCGAGGAGGACGGAGAAGGAGACCCTACTCCCTGCCTGACCGTGCAGAACGGTCTGACCTCCAGTCACGTGGGTGATGATGACAAGGCAGAGATGGATTGTACCACGTCAGAGACAGATGCTGGGGAGGAGAAAGGTGGTGATGCTGCTCAGCCTCAGCCACGGAGCGAGGCTGCAGCGGGCTTGAATTACGACGCGGTTAAATACACTCTGGTGGTGGATGAACACGTGCAGCTGGAGCTTGTTAACCTCAAGGACTGCCTGCACACACGCGAGCACAATGACGACAGCGACGCAGAGACTGTCTACCAGTCAGCCAATGAGGACGAAGACCCGGAGTACAGGGAGGAGAGGAAGAAGAGCGAGGAAGCAAGGAAGCAAGGTGATGACAGAGTCATGGATAACATCACTGTTTACACAAGATTAGAATAAAGTTTAGTATCCTTCACTAAACACATGACATAAAAAAGGAGAACATAATAGAATAGAATAGAAGACTTTATTGATCTCCCAGAGGAGAAATTCAGTCGTGCAGCAGCCAAAACACACACACGCTTTATACAAAAAATGTAAAATAGAAATAACAAATAAATAGTTAAATAATAAAAAAGAGCAATATAAAAAGTAGAAAAAGAGTATGTACAAGAGAGAAAAAAATAGTAAACACCAAAAAAACGGATAATATTTACAAAACATTTACAAATATTTTCAAAAATACGTGAGGTATTTAGTGGTTATTGCACTTATAAAGAGACAGGTTTATAAAGGAAACAGAACAATAAATCTGGTGTTGTTTTTACAGGCATGAACAAGCTTAGAAAAGCATAATTAGAGCAACTACTATTGAATTAAATCAAACTATTGTGTATTGTTTAACTCTGTTTTTAAGTTAAATGCTGGGTGTTCGTCTTGGAGTTTGACATAAAATGCAACCTGAAAGTCTGCCAAGGGAATAGTGGAGGTGTGCAATCAGTAAAGTCTGTCTTATTTCTCTGACTTATTTGTATTTCATATCCTTTGCATATCTTTTTAGTTGCTTATGGGCAACTAAAAAGTCATGTTTAGATATCTGAGTCGGAAAAACTCAAAGACAAAACATCTACAGAAGTTGTAGTTCACAGACAGAAACTCAGATCACTCACACTCACTCCTGAACTTGCATCAATTAAAGGCAAAACATGGGAAGAAAGGAGTTTGAAAGTTTGAAATAATGAGTTTTCAATCAGAAGTTGGTTAGGTTACCTTTAATCGGTTTCCTTTGTGTCCTAATATGACTTCTCAGGCTAGGCGTGTTCTCTCACACAGTAACAATGTGCTTTAAGGATTATTGAGCCACATTCTGTTTACAGCAAAGAAAACATCAGTGTAGGTGTTTCCCACCTGACTATAGCATAATTGACCTAAAGCAGGAGTGTAAGGACGTCAGTCCTCAAGGGCTGCTGTCCTCACTGCAAAAACTCTAAATCTTACCAGGAATATTTGTCTTATTTCTAGTTAAAATGTCTCATTTTTAGTCAAAAGAATCTCATGACACTTAAAACAAGAGTCATTACCAGAAAAATAAGTTGTTATTTGACAATTTTTACCTGTTTAAAGTAAATTTTCACTTGAAATAAGTAGAAAAATCTGCCAGTGGGACAAGATTTATCTTCTCATTACAAGCAAAAAAAATCTTGTTCCACTGACAGATTTTTCTACTTATTTTAAGTGAAAATCTACTTGAAACAGGTGAAAAATTGTTGAGTCTTGTTTTAAGTGTAATGCGATTTTTTTGACTAAAAATGAGACATTTTAACTAGAAATAAGACAAATATTCTTGTTAAGATTTTGAGTTTTTTGCAGTGCTGCATGTCCCTGCTTCAACACAAGTCAAAAAACCTCAAATGTTTCCTTGTTTCCTGTTCCAAGAGAGGAGGAAGGAGGATGAAAAGAGAAGAAAAGAGGAAGAAGAAGCCAACAGGAAGAGGGAGGAGGATTTGAAGAGGAGGAGAGAGGAGGAGGTGAAGAGAAGGAAGGAAGTAGTGGCGAGGGTCTACAAGCAGCCTAAGGTAATGTCAACCACAACTTCAGAGGAAGAAGAGTCTAACGGAGGAAGAGCTGGAGTTCCCAGGACCAGGAAGTTCCTCAATCTGTTTGCAAGCAACAGCAGCGAATACAGCGCCACAGGTTGGTATTATCTGCAAATACTTTTGTTCAAAACAGATCAAATGATCCGAATTCTGACGTAGTTGATGTGGATTTGTAATCCTCAGCTTCAGCTCTAGGAATTTACCCCAAGTCAGAAAACGTTGGGGCAATGTGATTTTTTTTTTTCACAATATGTGATGTTTCCCTTCCTCATTCTTATATCATTCATCAATATATATAATTTTGTTGCATTTCAGGCCTGCAACATATTCTTAAAAAAATAGTTGGAAGAGTATGCTGAAGCTTTTATCACTTTCTAATGTTGGAGGTCCTTCTCACTACACTTAAAAGGAAATCTGGTGCTAACGGTTTAATTGATGAAGAATTTCAGTTTTTATATTGATTTATAAAGAAATAATCCTGCAGGACTCTCCAGAACCTGTACCCTCATCTCCCCCTCCCATGTACTGTTTGGAATGGGTGGATAATTCTGTTTTTTATCGTCTTGTTGAACACCCCTGAACAAATGCCGTCATGTTGAAGGCAACCCACGTGGTTCTTAAACCACTCTATCTTTTGGCATCATGCGGCCGTCACAGATGACTTTTTGTACATGACATGATGTGTACATGACAAGGGCACTGATACAAGTCTATATCAACACACACCCTGTTTCTGACGCTCTGGATGGTCCAAAGGAGAGTAATATCAAGTACAGTATCTGGAATACTGATTTCACTCATGAAACATAATGTTTTTACTGTGTGACAACAAGCTTCACACAAGCATAGTACAGTTTTTTATTGGGATTTTTTAATGTTGTGGGTGTACATTGTAGTGCTGGAAAATGTTTTTTTCAAAGTAATCCATTGCTCATGTGGTTACATCTATCGATTCATTAATTAATTGATTGGAAGTCACGGGGGTTCTGTTTAGGCTTGTGCTGTTGCCCATTGATGAAATTCTTTCCTCAGATGGATTAATGATTTTATCGTCTGTGGGTGAAGAAATATGCAAATCCCATCCAATCCTCCTTTAAGGACCTTTTTAAAAAAAAAAAACAAAAAAAAAACAACATTTCAGAGATTTCTCATGCATTTGTTGACAGAGTGGAGATCATCTGTCCATCCTGGCTCAGTGGAGACTCTGCATTTCATTAATACTGCTTTTTTTTTTATCACATCAGTCATTACAATCGCCTGTTTGAAATAACATCATTTGAAACAACATTATTTGTGCTAAACTGCCCGAGTACTAACTTTTTAAAAGTGTATTGGAGGCCTGAAATGAAAGTGAAGTGATACAGATGAAGTGAGGTTTTTTTTTTATAGGTTTCAGATGGTGATTTTATCACAATTTGCTTAAATGTTAACATTTTCAGGAAATTAATTAACAGTCCTGACTTGATGCCGCTGACAGTTAGGGGAGTAACGTTTGTGCTGTTTCTCTAAGGTGCTGCCTCGTTTGGTGTGTTCTCCTGTGTGCTGGACGGCGTGGAGAGGCAGCAGAGCCACAGAGCTGTCTACAGGTCTGTAGACACACACACACACACACACACACACACACACACACACACACACACACACACACACACACACACACACACACACACACACACACACACTGACATCTGTTGCCTCTGCCTGTGCAGGTTTGTGCCTCGTCATGCAGATGAGCTGCAGCTGGAGACAGATGACCCGGTTCTGATGCTGAAGGAGTCCGAGGATCTGTGGTGTCAGGGTTACAACATGAGGACGGGAGCCAGTGGCATCTTCCCGGCCTTCTACGCTCTCCGGATCCCCAAAGACCCAAACAGTGGTACGGAGCACCAGAGCGGCCCGTTAGAGCAGCTCCAGCGTGACGACACTGAGCTCACACGTCTGCCACCACTCTCGTCTCTTGCAGTGTGGAAAGATGGCCGGACGGAGAGGTTCATGGTGCGCTTTCTGGGTTCGGTTCAGGTTCCCATCCACATGGGCAACGACGTGCTGTGTGCAGCAATGCAGAAGGTACAGATGATTCATAGGAAGTATGCAGAGAAGCCGTTTTGTAGCCACCAACTACAAAAAGTAAAAATGATGAGCGCAAATAAAATGAATGTTGCAAGCAGCAATGAACGGGCCCTCGCACCATTGTGCACGTTCAGGCTGCAGTGGAAGCTTGTATGACTTGCATGTAGATTCTTCTGGCCTGGACATTTAGCGGATGACACCACCCACGACTCTCTATATCAAACCATTCAAAAGTTATGGCAGAAAGTAGGAACTATCAAATCTGGACCAATCAGATGAAGGGGGGTGCGCTTTTTGGCATCTATCGTCGCCACGCTAACGCTTTTGACTGAGAAAAGTAATGTGCATCGTCGCAGGATGGAGATGCACATTTTGATGTATAACACACCTGGGTGCACGTTACGGTTCGGGCTGCATTAACGGCCGAAGAAATGGCATAAATTGCGCCAAAATGACACGATTAATTCAAAATCGCAGACTTCCTGTTCGGTTTCGGCCATGGCGCCAAAAGACTTTTCTTTAAGTTGCGACATGATACAGGTGTGTACCGATTTTCGTGCATGTACGTCAAACCGTATTGTGGGGCTTGAGGCACAAAGTTTTCTAGGGGGCGCTGTTGAGCCATTAGGCCACGCCCATTAATGCAAACCATTAAATATCAAATTTTTCACCTGGCCTGGCTTGCGTGCAAAATTTGGTGACTTTTGGGGCACGTTTAGGGGGGCAAAAAGGCCCTCATTTCGTCAGAAGAAGGAAAATAAAAAAAACGAGAATTTTTTTTTTCCTGCAGATACAATAGGGCCTTCACACTGTCAGTGCTCGGGCCCTAATAACTTAGTTACTGTTTGTTCTCACAGCTCTTAAAAGACAGTCTGGTATTGAGGACACCAACTCACATTGGCACTGGCATTTTTGAAGGAATGAATTGTATTAAGGAAAGGGTTGATCTTTGTGGCTGCAGCTTCAGGCACCTGTCTAACCATGTCTTATGTCTGCTGTTTGTTTATTTGTTTACTTGGACGGGCTGTACTGGGTTTAATTGCCCTTCGGGGATAAATAAAATTAATTGAATCGAGTTGAATAAACATTTCAATTCATTACTCAAACATTGCAGAGTTTAAAGCGTGTCCTTTCATGGGTACTGCTTCCGTACCAAATCATCATTACAGTCACCAGATGTCATCATCTGCTCTGAAATAGCATTATTTATATTCTGCCATGTCCTCAATAGTCTACATAGTTTCTACATCCGTTATCAACCAAGGTGATAAAAGCTTTACACTCCATTTTGTCAATATCTTCCAGGCTGTAACTTTAACAAAATGGATGTACTTTTACAACATCAACAGGAAAACTCGCAGGGGTCAAAGAGACACAGGGACAAATGATCAGGCAAGCGGGGGTAATGGAAATTAAACATACCATTGCAAACTAAAAACAGTTTCAGAATAAAACGGGAAGTGAACCCAAAACCATGATACTTTATATTGCTCTATAATGCTTTTCATCAAAAATATTAAAATGAAGCAACTTTAAAAATAAAAAGGGGGGGTGTCTCAGCCCAAGTCTCCCTGGTGTGTGTGTGTGTGTGTGTGTGTGTGTGTGTGTGTGTGTGTGTGTGTGTGTGTGTGTGTGTGTGTGTGTGTGTGTGTGTGTGTGTGTGTGTGTGTGTGTGTGTGTGTGTGATCTGACTGGCTGTTTGTTTGTGTAATCAGGTAGCGTGTAACCGGCGGTCGGCCGGCCAGCCGCCAGCGCCCTGCGTGCTGGAGGTCAGTGTGAAGGGGGTGAAGATGAGCGTCCAGGACCAGTGCCACTCTGCACACCGGGTACGTCAGGCTCCGCATCAGGAACATCAGGAACATCAGGCAGCGCCCCTTAGTGGAAACTAGCCGTCACTCCACAGTTCTAGAAAAGGGATACATTGTTTTATGGAAAGTCAACCAAGAATGATTACATTTTTCTTATCTAGCTTTTATTTAAAGAGATCACATAAATATATGTGATATATTAAAAAATATATCATATATATTTTATATCAAAAATGTATATATATATATATATGCCCTAGTTTAGTTTATTTATTTATTTGGTCGATCAGTTTCCATTGATAAATACATTGCATTTCATTTCCTTTTGTAGGAAAGAAATAATAAAAAAAGAAGTAAGGAATAAACCGACCAAAAGGTGTAGGCTGAAGCCTAAGCTTATTGTGCCTACCCTTTTTAACTTTGTTTACTTCATAGTACTACTACTGTACTAATACAACAAGGACAAACAATCTACAACAACAACAAAACAACAGCAAAGTAAACAAACATGCAAAACAAGAGGGAAGACAAACGTAGATATGACAGAAAAATCATGTAAAAAAACCAACAGAAGACGGATCTCAGAAAAACAACTAACAGAGAAAGTAAATAATCAATGCTTAGAGGAAACAAACACAATCTCTAAAAGAGTGAAAACAAAAGGAAACCAAAGACCAATCATTACATTTTTTGGTATATAAATATTATTACAACAACAATGTATGTATATATAGTTTTGTATCACACTAATGTTCTGTATCTTTCGATAATATTGGATTTATACATTGTTTTAAATTTATTTATTGAACTACAGTACTACTTAGGTTCTTACCAACATGGTATTAATCATTAATATATATGCAGGCAAAAAAAAATAAAAATAAATAAAGAGATCACCAAGTAAGAAAAACATTGTTGTTTCAGTCAGAAACTTTTCAATATTTCTGGTTCCACCATCAGGGACGTACAAATATTGACATATATATTGACATTAATATTAATTTTGTGGTAGGTTTTATTGACTGACTGATAAAAACAGAAGTCCTTCATCCATGCAGATATGTCTGAGATACCAGCTGAATGAGATCATGTGGTGGTTGTGATTGCTACAGTTTGACATACCGGTAATGTACATATAATAATATTAAGGCAGAGATATGAGTTTTCATAAACAAGAAGGAAGGAACCAAAGGAGTTGTTGTCTATTACAAACATGAGAGGCCCCGGCATCAACCCCTGGGGCATTCCGTTTATGAGGTGATGGTGGCTTTTGCTTTCGGCAAAATGTATTTATTTTTAGTGCAAACCAAACAAATGATGGAGAACTGTGATTTATTCGTATGAATCTTGGCTGAAACCATTTTGCAGCTATTTGAATCAAAAATCTAGGATTTAATTTTTACATTTTTTGTGTTCTCTTTCAGGGAGACCACTGTTACCATTTCTTTCAGTTGAAGAATATTTCATTCTGCGGCTGTCATCCAAAATACAACAGGTGAATGCAAACAGTTAAAGGATGAACCAATCAAATGAAGCAGACTGATGATCAGTTCATTCTCTGTTATTGAGTTGTCCCTCCTGCAGCTGGTCTGAATCCCTGAGTCATTGTTCTGCAGGTATTTTGGATTCATCACCAAACACCCCGACCAGCAGCGGTTCGCGTGCCACGTGCTGATGTCGCAGACAACGTTACACCCTCTGGCCGAGTCTGTGAGGTAACACCTGCTGTCTGTGTTTCAGTCGCTCAGATTTTAGTCTCCTGTGAAAATATTTAAAAAAAATTACTGATCAATTTCTTTCACTTGATGAGTGGCAGAAACCTGAAAACACTTTCTGTTCACCAGCACATCTATGGGCAGAAATATGTGCCACTAGAAACGGAATTTGAATAATTTATATTTGAATTTGAATTGCTCAACTTGAATAATTGCATTAAAAAACTGAATCTGAATCACATTTGAATTTGTATTGTTTAATTTGAATCATTGCATTGAAAAACTGAATCTACATTCAGTTCTCACAATTCAAATTCAGTTCTTCAATTTGGGTTTACTGGAGTTACTGTGCCAGACATCCGGGTCTTCCGGAGGAAGAGCAATTGAGTGCAGATACAAAGAACTCCTTTTCACGTAGCCTACTATAACCTCTATTTTAACTGAATTTGAATTGTGAGAACTGAATGTGAAAGTATAAAGAGAGTTGGATTTTCAGTGAGGATCAAATACAGTTTCAGAACAATTGAATTCAATTTCATAATGTGACAATCAGTTTCAAGTTTATAGAAATTCAGTTCCAAACTAATAAATTCAATTTCTATTTATGCTATTCAGATTCAGTTTTTCAATGCAATGATTCAAATTAAACAATACAAATTCAAATTATGGGATTCAGATTCAGTTTTTTAATGCAATTATTCAAGTTGAGCAATTCAAATTCAAATATAAATTATTCAAATTCAGTTTCTAGTGGCACATATTTCTGTCCATAGACATCATATGACTGCAGACAACAAATATCTCCTCTTTAGCCCTGAGTACTTGTAGGTTTTTGTAAATGTGATGAGATTACCTGCTCGGTGCGTGCAGGTTTATCAGGTGTGAACACTGAACAAGTAGAAAACAAAAGTACCTTCCTTGGTGAAGATGAAGCGATGGAGCGTACAGATGCTTCTGTCATAACAGTCAAGGTTGTGGATGTTGAAACCTGAATCTTGTGAGCAGCAGTTTTATTAGCCTCTGATATGAGCTGTTAAACTTTACAGTTCACTAAAAACATCATTCAGTTCCTCACTGGTTCCACAATGGAGTACTGGAGAAAAGCAACACCTTAACAATAAGGTTATGATTTATGGTTAAAAACATGTGTCATAATAAAAATACGTCATATATGAGGGGGGGGGGGGAAGTCATAATATTACAAGGAAATCTTTTTATTCATTGTTGTTATATAAAGACTGCTTTTCTCATGAATTTAATGTCCAAGTTAATAAGATCTCATTTTAAGTTCACATGTTAACTCTGGTAACAGTTTAATTGTTTTGTACTGTAAATGTATCACTTTTCCCTGATCTCCGTTGTACGGTTCTCCCCCAACACTCCTTCATTTATCTCCACCACATTTCCATTCATTATAGTCTAATAACTAATATTTACTAATATTCCATTACATATTTCTTGTTCTGCTTGACAGTATCTGGCTCATAAATGTATATGTTCACATTTATCTGTTTCTAAAGCTTCAAAACGTCTGTGTCGATACAAATTTCTTGCTGTTAAACGTGTCTGAGCTCACCGACTCTCTGATGACACGTGATGCACATGCACATGTGGTAAACACCACAAACACCAGCAGTAGTGATGCTGTCCAACAGTCAAATGTTAACTGAGTACAGGACTGTCTCAGAAAATTAGAATATTGTGATAAAGTTCTTTATTTTCTGTAATGCAATTAAAAAAACTAAAATGTCACACATTCTGGATTCATTACTAATCAACTGAAATTTTGCAAGCCTTTTATTATTTTAATATTGCTGATTATGGCTTACAGTTTAAGATTAAGATTCCCAGAATATTCAAATTTTTTGAGATAGGATATTTGAGTTTTCTTAAACTGTAAGCCATGATCAGCAATATTAAAATAATAAAAGGCTTGCAATATTTCAGTTGATTTGTAATGAATCCAGAATGTATGACATTTTTGCATTACAGAAGATAAAGGACTTTATCACAATATTCTAATTTTCTGAGACAGTCCTGTAATATTGGAGCGCAGAGGGAAGCTGGAGCAGCCTTTTAACAGCCTTTTAACAGTAAAAACTGTCCTGTGGTGATGCTAACCTTTCCATATCATGTGTTTTTCTTGGCTGAGGCATGTCTTCCCTCTGGTATTCCCTCAGGAGAGCGTTCCAGCAGTATTACAAGGACCACATCGGATACTCCTGTCCCACTGAAGACATCTTCATCGAATAAGTCTTCAGTATGAACTGAGGATTCACTCTGTGCATGTAAGCCTGGTCTTACACCCCAACTGGACCACTATCATATCTTCTTTGCATGGTGGATTTTCTTCTTCTTTTTTTTTTGTTGCATCCACTGAGACAGAGAGGTCCTCCATACTTTAATCACGTCTCAATGTCGATACCGCCGTGATCTACATGAGACATCCCAGACACGTAAACCCACTTTAACAACCACATAAACGTATAAAAACACATCTGTCTGTTGGCAGAATGATTTACGGTCTGTAAAAGCACGTATTTGTATTTAACATGAAACCACATGAACACTTTCACGTTGACTCAAACCCACAAAAACCAAAACATGGGAACTACGTATTCAGTCCAGACCGAGTCAGAACTAGACAAACCTTTACCGAGAAGAACATGGAGGGGTGTCGCACATGGAAGCAAAACAACATTAGAGATTATTTAATAATTTTTTAATATTTACATGTTCTCAATTGAAAGTGCATTCTTTGATTTTGACAGAACATTTTAGCAGCTATTCCTTAACCTGGATTCAAATGAATCACTAATCTGACAGTTCAGATGCTCGTCTGCCACACTAGCAGCTGTGTGAGAGCGTGAGCTTTAATTGTCAAAAACTTCACAGGTTTTTGGCAGAATGATGTTGTGTCTGTTCAACATATCAGGGAATCATTCATGGAGCTGCTGGCACAAAAATAGCACAGCTGAATTAATACATGTACGTAAAAGGAGCAAAACAAGCCAACGCATCTCAATGTAGAGTCGATGGAAAGTAGTCACAGCAGCCGGAGAAATATTCAGGTTTCTTCTGGATGCAACTTTGATTTATACGGGCCAGAACCAAGAGATGCAGAAAAAAACTGCCTCGGGACAGCGTTGGATAGGCGTACCAGTGGGCAGAGTAACGGACCAGCAGCCGTCTGGGATGTACGTGGTGGCGCTTGGACGCTCTTGTACGAGTGATCACATAAAACCCACCCCTGCACTATTGAAACTGATTATGTTCGTTCTTTTCTGGTGGAAACGACTTTTAACCGGACCAGACCCAGTTCACGAGAGAGTTTTCACCAAGCGGCTGGCCAGGTTACACGACAACCACAAAGACACACGAAATGCACACGAGAGAGACTCAAAATGACACAAAGCGACCACAAATCTAAAAAAAACACAAAAGGTCTTCAAAAAACATAGGCGCAAAGAGACAAGAGACAACTATAAAAAGTGATAAAACAATAAGAAAGAGGGATGTAATAATTCAGAAAGACAAAAACAGACACAGGGAAGAACAAAACTAACAAAAACACATGAAACACCTGCAAAAGAGCACCTATAAACCCACTAAACAACTACAAGAGACTTAAAGAGCATCTGAATCATTCTGAATTCAAATTAAATTCAGTTCAAATCCAAAAATACTTTATTAATCCCGAAAGAGAAATTTGAAGAGACTTATTGCATTAGTCATGACTTAAGTCTCTTCAGAGAGTCGTAGAGGTTTATTGCCGTGGGCCGGAATCCTGGAGCGTCTGTGCTGCAGCAGATCTGAACAAGTCTGGCTGAAGACACTCCTGAAACGGCTGTGAGGCCTTTAACGCGTCGGGCTCATGGCCCAGCAGACGAGCATTAGCACTCTACGAACATCCAGATACACTCGTGTGACGCAGTTTCACTGACATGTGAACTGCAGCACAAACAATTTGGCAAACATCTGATCATTCCAGTTTCTCAAGATTATTTACATTTTTCACTTTTTATGTACAGTATGTCTCTGAAAACCTAAAGAATAACCCTAAGACCTAAATGTTGACTTTTTTCAATAAAATGAGAAATAAGTGCAAAAATCAGCTTAAAATTTCTAGAAGGTCTTCAATTCAAGTCTTTGTGGAATTTGCAGATTGTAGTTAAAATCTAATTTTCTGGATCTTTCCTCATATTGTACCCAGGTGAATAACTGTAAAGTGCAACATATTTCAACAAGCTACTGAATATCTGCAGCGCGTCCTCCGTCTCCTTCATAGCTTAAACTCTGCTGAGTTTTTATTCAAGCATCCGT
This sequence comes from Cololabis saira, assembly GCF_033807715.1. Classification (NCBI taxonomy): domain Eukaryota; kingdom Metazoa; phylum Chordata; class Actinopteri; order Beloniformes; family Belonidae; genus Cololabis; species Cololabis saira. The sequence continues at coordinate 42,140,944 of NC_084591.1, read as the reverse complement.
CATTTACACCAAAGCATTTGTTTAAAAGAAAAAAAAAGATTTTCCAGGAAGTTATGTCCTCGGATACCACAGGTTGTTAGCAAATTAAAATTTTGTTTCTTTTACAGTTTCTACATCAAAGACAATGATTCTGGATCTGTAATGCCAGTTTGAAAACTCGTAAAAGGGGGAATAAAAGACAAACTTCATGAAAGTTTTTCAGATTCAAAAACGAATAAGTTGAAGTTGCAATGCAGCAAAAGTGGCCGCTCGTGTAAGATCTGTATCCGATTTACTCGGCCTGAATGATTCAGGGCAACCAAGTACGTCTATTTAAAAAAAAGAGATTACGGTCATTCTTTTAACCAAAATGAAATCCGTCGTTGAGTTCAAGTAGACAAACCAGGTAACTTGAGGGCTTTGCTGCTGCAGCTTCGGTGACAGGTTCCAGATGCTGAAGATGTGGCGTCAAAGCAGGGCTGCATGTTCATGATGAAAAGATGTAACTCTTGTGCATTTAAACACGCTTCATCTGGACTCCATGAAGGAGCGCTTCATGCCGACAGTGATTCCCCTGCAACTTCAGATCTCTGAGGGATCTTCCTGTGCAAACGGAAGTGGACTTGCTTTGTTTTTCGGCACAAATGAGGACAGATTAACGTATCCAAAAATATCAGAGTATGGATTCTCAAACCCCCCCAGACTTGACAATCTGTTTTGAAGGTGAAGTTGCGTCATTTTTCTTTTTGCTGCTTTCCCTTTTCTTCCAAATGTGATGGAAAACGTTCACACAGTTTTCTTTTTAAGCAACAATAAGGCCCAAATGGCACTGTGCAATTTTGTGTGTGAGTGTGTGAGTGTGTGTTAGTGAGTGATTGAGATGGAGCGGACTGATCACAGGGGGAGGGGGGTCACTGTGGAGTCATGTATCCATATTTCTTCCAGATGAGGCATTTTCTGCTTTATCTGCTCAAGTCTGGAGACAGAGGTCAGATACAGATGTTGAAATACACAGCAATGGTGGCAGAAACAGTTCAACATCTCATGTTTTATTGGCATGAGACTGAGGTGGAGACAGCAGCTTTATGAAACCAGGATGCTGCTGTGTTTGAACTGCGTGCAGCGTTTCTGGGGCATCAAACTTAGTCCAGTAAAACTGTAACCTACCCTAATATAAAGATCAAATTTTGAGCTGTAAAACACCTATTTGGAGCTTTGATTTAACGGCGGTTGGTGTTCTTGCTTCAGTTTCCCAAACGAAAGGATATCCTGATGACAGAAACACAGATAATTCTCCAAAGAGTCTCTGAGCCAGATATTTGTAAGCGTCCTGACTCAGAGATGAAATGCAGCCACTGCAGTGAAAAGTTGAAAGAGAATAGTTGATATTGGATTTTAGGCTTCAAGTCGTTTTATAAGAAAATAAACAGCAACTCATTTCAACTGAATAGCAATGTTTTTACATCAATTTTCACCTTGTTTCTGTTCAGGAAAGACCCTATTTATAGTTTAGATAATGGAATTGTTCAGTAATAATTCTCTGTCATTGCCTTTCCACCAGAAAACCTCGGGGCCAGTTGCACAAAGCACCTCCAGTTTTTTCCTCAAGTGTGAGGCTTTAGACTAAGAGACTGGTTTAAAGATTCTTGCACTGAGTATCTTAAAAAGGAATCCTTTGTTGAGGGAAATTGTTAAGGAGTTCTCTGCATAGTTGGAGTTTTTATGGCAAAAACAATTTTACAGTTTTCAAAGAGACTTTTATTGTTTTAACTGTTGTCATCTCACACAAGCAGCGTGGCTAAAGAAAAGAAAACTGGACCAAGATTGCTTATTTTAGTTTCAAGATTGAAAAGTAACTAGATGTTCACTGAACATTAATTTAATGCTGTTGTCCCTGTTGAATGCTCACCTTCTTCATCTCCTCCTCATGTTTTTCTCTCTGACCACAGATTTTAGAAGACCTTCCAAAGATCTTGCATTAATAAGCTGTAGATCACTCATTGAGTGCAAAGTGGATGAAACACAACTGTGATCATATTTAAAATCAACTGGTCACTTTTGAGTGGATCAATAATTTCTCACAATCAGATGTTTTCTGGATGAAGTAACTTCATTCAATTATCTCCTTAAACTTCGCAATTAAGATACGTTTGGAGGTGCCTTACAGTTGTTTTTTGTTGTCTATGTTGGATTTCAAGGTCTTTTTTTGCAACAGTATAACTCATCTTTAAGTCCGTGATCAGCATAAGGAGAAAACAGTAACTACTTCTTATGGAACATTTTCGGGGACAAGACAAAAAGATGTTTTCTACAACTGATTTTTTTGTTAAGGAGTCCTTAACTCACGCTACAAGGTAAAACTTAATTTGAAGGGGCCGTATTATGATGTTCTGTGTTTTCCGATGTATCTATAATGTTGTAATGATAGTATCATACAGGAGACCAGAGGTTTACAGATATTATGGCAGAGCCTGTTGAGGGAATGCACAACAAACTGGAGTCTTGTGAACTCTTGTGAACTGCAAGATCTCTTCCTCTATCTTGTGTAAGATAGAGATTATTTTACTGATGAGGTCCTGTGTGATCCTGCAGGAATTTGACCAATTGGATGACATTTGAAGACGCATAACAGGGCTGAAACTAACTAGCCTGCAGCAGACTCCTCTCTTTTGTTTTTACTCTGACCCTGCAGCTGTTGGGCTGAATCGATTACAGTTTACAGTTAATTACAATGATCTCTGCACCAGAGCTACTGTAGAAGTCACAAAGGGTAAAACAAGGTAGCTAGAAATGATCATAACATGAAGGTGTTTGGTGCAACTGGGCCCTGCTTGTGGACCTGGTGCAAGAAACCAGAGAGCCGTAGGACCAGGGTGCATATCCAACAGACATCTGAGTAGGAAATATTCCGGCTGTACTGCTCCCAAGTGGCCACAACATTAAATTCAGCTTTGAGATCCAGAGTTTGAACTTTTGGAGTCACATTCAAACCGATTTGAGCAGAGGAAGTTTGGAGAAATAAAGCCTGACATGTTTTTGTGTTAAGAACCAGTGCCTATTTTCATTTTACTTTCATTTTAACTAGCAGGACTGTCGCTCAGTGATGAGTCTGTCCGCCTGAGGTGGTTGCCATGGAAACAGCGTTGATGAGCAATTTTGGCTTAACTGAGTGAGGAATTGGTGGAGGAATCTGCGTGTGTGTAGATAATCTCTCTCTAAGATGACTCATTATTTTCATGAACTTTGTTGCACAGTTGAAGTACGTTAAAATAAGTGTGTGATAAAATATATAATCCAGACAAAACCATAAATAATATTTATATATTTTTTGTAGCAGCCTGTAATATTTTCACTTGAATATGCAGTTAAACAGTCATTACTTGCTCACCCCAGTTCCCAAGATGCTACGGCTTCAAAATGAAGCCAAGGAGGCAACAATTTCAAACCCAATACGACTGATGGCCACGAGTTACTAATGTATCCCTTTAAGAAATTGTCTTTTCTCATCAAATACTATGTAATTACATTTCCCCCCCCCAAAAGCCTTTAGGGTTTTGTTAGTTTCAGTCTTTCCTTTAATGTCCTTGTGGTTCTTCTGAAAAAGAATTCCAACGTTAAACAGACAGAAGGCCTCAAAGATGCATGTGTGCAATGCTTTAAGGAGTCGCTCCAGCTCCAGCTCCAGCTCCAGCTCCAGCTCCAGCTCCAGCTCCAGCTCCAGCTCCAGCTCCAGCTCCAGCTCGCTACATTTTACCAAGTCAGAACAGGTTAGTTGCATTTTCTCCCTCTGGTATTAGCCTTGGGAACCACCGTGAGTCGGGGTGGATGCCAGGTACCCACGTGCAAGACATGACCTCACGAGTGCACACTGCTGGCAACAAATCAGATGGGAGATACCCAGCAAGCCTTTCTGCTCAGCGTCAAGCTTTAATCTTCTTGTTTTTAGGTGAGCATGAAGCTAATGTTCTGTGCACCCTCGCTGAATCATGCAAGAAAAAATATGAACTCTGTGGTTTTAGCAGTCACCTTTGTGATTGGCATGCCAGAACCACAGTTGCAATCCAGATGTGACCACACAGCTCATTGTGGGTCAAATCACTGCTGACCTTTACCGTCTATGTGTTTGTTTCCATGGCAACCATCCAAGGTTACACCACCATTAGCTGCTCCTCCAGAAAGTGTCTTTTCTGTGCTCCACTTTTATGACTAACATCACCGGCATCTACTGTACATAACTCATGAATATAAAGAAATCCTGTATAGAAACTGTATGTTTGTATAGAAGTTATAATTGTATGCTGTTACTGGGTGTAACGCCGCATGATATCAGTGTTGTAAAATGAAGACAAGATGCATTGATGGATGTTGATGGTGGTTTTTCTTGTCAATAAATCACATTTACAACAGTATTCCGAAAATATGTTCTTCTTTATCCCAGGATTCACGTTCATAAGTTCTGTTCAATGTCAATTATCTGTGTTTCCAGCTGGCTGCTTTTAGATCCACAAGCAATGATGGCAGTATATAAAAAAAATAGTTACTGAACAAAGTACACTGCCTTCAAGAGAACAATTTCCCAGGGACATCCATGCAGTTTTCAACAAAGCAATATAAAAGCCACCACTTGTCAAATTACAATAAAAAAGAATCCTCTGGCACTAGCATGGCAGCACCTGTGTCCAACTGGACTCTTAGGCAGCACTGATCCAGCTGGACCCTCGTATGAGATTTATTGCTTGTGTTGTTTTCCAAGATGTAAGTTGCTTTGGATAAAAGTGTCTGCTAAATGACAGCAGTAGTAAATGACAGTAGTAGTCTATAGTAATAGTACAATGGCTGAGGAAGAAGGGAGTAAAGGTACTAGACTGACCTGCATGCAATCCTCACCTGCCCCTCAAAAGAAAAACAACCAATGACAAACTTTTTTCAATCAACCTTTATTTGAATTCAGAGAAATCAAGCCCTCATTTACAATGATGCCGAATGTACAACAACCATATAAAAAGAATAATACAATAAAAATAAAAGAGAAAAATTAAAAACAATTACAAACATGAGTAAAATGGTCAGCAATCAAGGATTTGAATTGACCAAGCTGCACAAACGTTTCCAACTTCAATGCATGTTGCAAAATGTTCCAACTGTGAGCCGGGCAGTAGCTAAATGCAGTTTTTCCAAATTCAGTCCATGGACATGAAACTTCCAGCATAAGAAAATCAGAGGAGTGGGTTGAGTATCTACCATTGAGGAAACCTCAGTAAGGAGCTAAGGTAATGAGGAAGCCTTCCAATTAGAGCTTTATAAACAAAGAGAAACCAATGCCTATCACGTCTGACAGAAAGGGGAGTCCACCCAAGTTTTGCATATAAGATGCAGTGATGAGTAGAATAACTGTCAGCAGTGATGAATCTTAGAGCTGATAAACAGCATCAAGTGATTTTAGGGTGGAAGCAGATGCTTGTTGATAAATAACATCACCATAATCCAGAACTGACAGGAAGATCTGCCTCAATAACCCGCTTTCTGCAGGACATAGGAACATTTTCTCTGTATTTATAAAAATACTTTTTGCTGGAAAAATGACACAAAATAACTGAAATGCTTTAAATTCCAAATCCCAGAACATCTTTCAAGTGATGTGAGAACAGCAGCATTACAAAATGTTGAAAGCTTTACTGTCACAACAACTTTTTTAATGTGTGTTGCAGGCCTGAAATGCAGCAATGGACGAACGTAGACAAATAAAATGAATATGGTGAGAAAAGAAAATCCAACATTGAATAAATTGGGTTATTACCATCTGCAGCTAAAGAAAATATTTGGGGTTTAAGAAAAGCGCGAGATAGGACGGGACAACTTTCCTGCTTCTCGCGCCACCAAGAGTTAAAGTACAACATACTTAATTAAATACGGTACCTTTTAGAGTTTAAAAGTAACTACAGTGTTGGACACAGTTTGTGCTGTTGTTCTCACATTTCTGTCCACCTGTGTGTGTGTGTGTGTGTGTGTGTGTGTGTGTGTGTGTGTGTGTGTGTGTGTGAGTGTGTCTCAACAGAGTGGATGTAAAGTTGTGTGAGTAGAATGAGGACTGTGAAACCCCTTCTTTCTCTGGTATCATGGGGTCCGGCTCCGGCTCCGAATGCTGCTCCTGTTCCTCATGCTGCTCCTGCTCCTCCTGCTGCTCCTGTTCCTGTTCCCGCTCCATTAGCCTGCAGCCTGTCGGAGCCTCCTCAGCACCTCCTCTGGACTGAGAGAGGAGTCTACTTTGATGAGCTTATCTCTCGATCTTGAGCCCTGAAGACGAAAAGAGAAAGGAGTTAGGTACAATAAGATACATTAGAAGGATACTGATCCCCACCGTCAAAAAGGCAGATGAAGACGGTGTTTAAACAGCAGATGGAAACGTAATTAACACAAAAAGTTAGATCTTGAAGGATTTAGTTCAATTTTCTCTGACCATTAAAGATGTATTCTTATTCATTAATGAAATGTGACACGTGACTTGAAGAAACATTTCTTATCACTCGTTCCTCCATTTAAAGTTTACAACAATCCCAGAGAGGGAGACACTGTATACAAACCTGTAAATGCTAATTAAATGTGAAGAAGACTTGTATGTACACAAAATTGTAACAAATGTAAGTCATCTCAGTTACAGAGAGCTTATTTACCACCGTTGAGAATGCCATGAACTCAGTCAGACTGTGGGATGACTGGCCTCTCGGCTGGATTGATGGGTTTACTGTAGCCTCCCGTTGCAGGGTCAGCAGAGGTGACCAAATCCTTGCCTCGTCTCCCCAATCCTGCACACAGCTTGTCCTTTACTCGTTACTTGATATTCCGGGGGAGGGAGTGATCTCCGACAGGGACACATTCCTCTGCAACTTACTGCTACAGGAAAAACGCCACATTTGACACTCGTGCCCTCTGCAGTTCTGGACGAGGTCTTGGTATTTTAGGGCCTTGGCAAAGCTTTCTTTCCAATGGACAATGACAGCTTTTCTTCTCCGACTCTGACAAGATGACTATGTCAGGCCTCAGTGGCATCTGGAAGATCGGGGGATGGATCAGCCTTCTTCCCAAGTTAGCTCTCATCTTCTTCCATCTTGCCCTGGTTCCCATTGCAGTAGGCTGGGACTCATCTGCTTGTTGCCCAAAGATGAGGGTGTTGTTTCTATCCCTGAAGGTGTCATCACACTTCTAAGGCATACTCTGTAACTTCTTGGGCTTGAAGACCACCCTTTCCAAAGACGTTTCTCCTCCAAGAATCTTCAGGATCCACCTTACTTCCACACGTGATGTGGTTTTCCCACATGTGAATCCTCTTATTGAGGGTTTCCTGTCTCCGGCTGCAATCATTATTCCCCTGGCTTCTGCAGCTGCTGCTGTAATAAAGATGATCCCCGACATTAGGAAAAGGAACAGAGAGAATGTACAACCTGTTACAGACCCCTTCTCCAGGCCCTGTTAGTCTATCCAAGATAACTGTTGATCATCTGCCTGATGTTGTGGTTGTGTAGTCATCCGCTTTGCCAAGAATGAAAAGAAAACCTTGGCTTACACACTGATGATTGAGATTGTTTAAATTGGCTAATGTCAGAAGATCCATTCTCTTTTGGGACAAAGCAGCCCTCTTCCATCTTCTAGGTTGTTGGTATCTTACCCTTTGCCCATATCCTGTGAGGAAGCTTCCACAGCCTGCGTAACAAAAGCAGGCATTTATTTATTGTAGACTTTATAGGACTGGGTGTTTGGATGAGGCACAGAATCAGGACTGGTCTTCTTTACCAGCACTTCCATTTCTTCCAGGTGGGTTTTCTGCTGTCTGGCTCTCTTGAAATTAATGCATCCCCGAGTGTGTCACCACTGGCTTTCTTGAGGAGTTCTTCCATGTCTTTTAAAGCTGGTCAGTGGTCAATTTAAAACATTAAATTGCAGATGTTCCTCAGGGCACACTGCCTTGCATGTGTTAGGTGTTCAGGTTCATTCACAGGCTTCTGCAAATCTTAATGACGAGCTGTTGAGGGATTTCATTAAAGTGAATCAGAGGTGTAAGAGCAGGGAAACATCTAAATGATGTAGCGCAGTGTGCCCCAGGCAACATGCTTGGAACAGACTGCCTTAAATACATTTTTATTAGTGTGGGAACCTTGTCAAGTGATATGTGACTCTTCTTCAGCTCCAGAGCTTCTGCCAGGTAGCGGATAAGCTCAGCGTTTGCTTCTCCATCTGTAGGCGGTGCAGCGATAGCAATTCCCACCGCCTCCGCCGAAACATCTGCAAGAGCAGCAGAAGAAAGTCTGCATTGTATTGAATTGTTTATTTTATTTTTGAATGAAATGAAGAAAAAAATTAATTGTGTTTGAGCTCATCACAACCCCCGACGTGCACTCATTGGGAGGCTGACCTGTGATGCTGCTGTGCTTGGAGCCAGGCTTGGCGTGCACCGTTATGGTAACGGCGCCATTTTTGTCTCGGGTAACCGGACCAGAAGTGTGTGTGTCAGCCGCTCCACCCGCAGGAGCCGTTGACTGCCCTTTCGCCTGTTTGATAGCACAGAGATACATTAAGGTTTAGTCATGCAGAACAACTTCTTTGGAGAAAAGAAAAAAAAAAAGCACATAAAGGGCACTAAAATATAGCCATAAGTCTCCCCTTCTGGCAATAGCAACACTTAACTGAGGTATCAATTTAAACTGGCTGCTTTTAGTGACAATAACACTCTGCAGGTTTAGTTAAAACATCAGTCTTTTATATTTATAATTTAACTTTGGTTACTTGCACCTCTCATATTTTCCTCCTGCGTGTTTCCTAGAAATTAAGCAAAACATTTTTGAATGATTTCTCAGCTTCCAAAATGCACCTGTAAGTAGGGTTGCCAACTCCCTGATAAATAAATAAGGTACACCTCATCGGCAGGGCAGGCCACCTAGATTGCCTTCACCTTGCCTGGCTTGGTGAATTTTTTTAGCCCCTTTTTTTGTGAATGAAACGATTTTTTAATTATTTGACTCGAACCTGAATTGAATTAGATGCATATTTTTGAATGCCATGAACACATAGAAAACAAATTATTATCCAGCAATTCACTTTAATACAAAATAACAAAATGAACTGAATAAAATAAGTATCTTTCTCAAACAGAAACCTGTCCTGCTTAACTTAAAATTGTATAAATTAATATAAAACAATAGAAAGTAAGCAGAGCATCCATTCTGTAACAGTGCACATTTTTAGTGCAACAACAACAGTGCAAACAGAAAGTTTGTAGAAAACTTGTAAACTTATTTGTGCCTCAAAGGCCATGATGACTGGAGGCTACAGTTGTAGTAAAACAGAAAAAAATAACTTATTAACTCAAGTACATGTTATGTATATATATTTAATCTGTCACACACGTTTGTCTGGGAGCAGGATACAAATCTTAATTCTGTTAGAACACAGATATGTCCTGAGTAAACGTCTAAAAGAGAGCCAGGGTGTGCACGTGTGAAGACTGACCACTTTCTTCTTGGGCATCGGTCTGTGTGTGGAGCAGCCGCCGGTGAGCCGCTTGGTTTGGGCTTTATTTGCTGCTGTAAACCCGCCCAGCACCGGGACAAGGTAGGCGGACTTTACTGTTAACCCGGAGTCCTGAAACCACCTGGGGCCTGTACTACGAAGCAAGTTCAACATATCCAGGATATCTTTTCCTTATCCAGATTCACTAAGCGGGACAATTGCAATCACGCTAAGCGGTCACACGACAGTGGTTATCAACTCGGTATATCAACCCAGGTTTCTCCAATCTGGATATGAGCGCGTGCACATAAAAGGGGCAGTGTTTTCAGCGCATGACCAATCGCAAGCATGGAGAAGTCCGCTGTCAGAGCCGCTTATTTCAGTAGCGAAGAGCAAACAATAATTTTACGGAAATATGATGAGTATAGGCATATAATACAGGCAAAAAGCAACACAGTTGCAGCTGCAAAATGCAGGAAAGACAGCTGGCAAAAGATCGCTGACTGTATAAATGCGTAAATTCATAGGGATATAAACATATATTTGAATATTCTGGGAATCTTAATCTTAAACTGTAAACCATGATCAGCAATATTAAAATAATAAAAGGCTTGCAATATTTCAGTTGATTTGTAATGAATCCAGAATGTATGACATTTTTTGGTTTTGTGTTTGCATTACAGAAAATCACAATATTCTAATTTTCTGAGACAGTCCTGTATTGGTTCTATAACTATTGTTGTTGGCCGATAACTTGTGCTGATGCTGTACCAAAGAATTGGGTTTATTTATTTATTTTATTTAATTTTTTATTTTTTCAGGAGGGGGGTATTTAGTATTTTAAAGTGACTTGAATGTTCGAGGGACGAAATTGAAAATCCCTTTTTTCCTATCCCCTTACAAATGCATCTTCTTTTTGATTTCTTCTTGATTTATTTATTTAATTGGTATTAGTTTTGGATTGACTGTACATCGGATTTTGGGTGATGATTTGTTTTATTTATTCATTGATTGATTTATTTTTTATTTTCTCCTCCACCTCTTTTTTCTTTTTTTCTTTTTTTTTTTGGATCGTTCATACAGGTACTCATCAGGGAAAGCAAAGGGGTTTTGGTGGTCCCTGAATACGCGTTCTCTTCGGAGGGATCCTCTCACGATCCGCGCACCAAGCTCCACTTCACCAAGCTTCTCTTCGAAAGGGCATGTCATTTTCCAAGAGAGCTGATTGGTCAGTGGGCGGTGCTTTTACACCCGGCGATCTGTATCTCGAACATAACCTGCTCCGGAGCAGGTTAGCGGTTCAGCATAAGTTACCATGGCGATGTGCCCCGCTAAGAAGTGAACCACCGTCGTAGTCCTGAAAACCCAGGGTTAAACCTGAAGTTACCTCGCTAACCCCAAATCCCGCTTCGTAGTACAGGCCCCTGGAGAAACCAGCAGACACGACCACAGCGGACCGGAGGAACATCAGTCACCTGCAAGTCTGTTGTCCTCGGACGTAAACATTACGACTTCCGGTTTTCAAAATAACTTCCGGCTCCTTCAGAATAAATGTTTTAACCGAAAGGCAATTATCAAAGGGGCTAAAACCTTTTATTTTCAAGTTATTTCAGTGACCATTGTGTCTTTCTCATTCTTTAATGGAAGGGCAATAACAACTTTGTCCATGTGTGCTTGTCAGAGGCTAAAAACTAAAATAAAAATGTACATGTCCGTGGATTTGTTGATAAATAATATCATTACTACATAGACTTACTTCTTACTGAAATCCCACCCTTTAAATATCCTCCCTTGTGGATGCATTAACTGATCAATATCCTTTTATGTAATATTTGAAAAATTATTATTACACATTATTATTAGAGTTCAGATGTTAGGATTAGTAACTTGCAGCTTGACAGCTTCATCAATGACACATTAGACACATGGGGAAAGTGCATCTGTCTCTCCTTTCTCTGTTCATTCTCTCTGTCTGATCTCCCTTTTCCTGCTCTGCCCAGCTGGCCTTCAGCAGGAGAAACCCCCCCCCTTATGATCCTGGTCCTGCTCAAGGTTTCCTCCCTCCTAAAGGGGAGTTTTTCTTGCCACTTTTTGGGTTCAGGTTTTTCTCCCACTTGGGGAGTTTTTACTTGCCATTGTTTATGTAATAATTGCTCGGGGGTCATGTTCTGGTTTCTGAAAAGCGCCTATACACAACTTTTGTTGTAATAGACGCAATATAAATAAAATTGAATTGAATTGACTGTCTCCATGAAATAACTTATTTTTATTTATATTGTTTTGGGTTGTTAATATCCCACAAATACAGAAAGACAAATCTTAGATCTTACGGTTACATCTTTATTATTCAGTGTTAATAGTAGTCTCATCAGGTCACATTCACATGTTCAGTTTCATCTGCCACAATAAACATTAATCTATCAGCTCCGTTCATACATTTGTTCAGTGGGACAAAGAGGAAGCAAGGCTTGTTGTGGTTCAGCTTTAATATTTCAGGCATTTTTGTTACTTAATCAAATTTCATTCAATCCTGTTCAACAATAAAATCTGAATGACAGCAGGAACCCAAAAGTCTGAACAATTTAACCAACAACACATAACATTTGAATCTAAAGAGGTTATTAAAAGGAAACAAAGAAAATAAAAACTGGACACGAAGAGGAAAACAAAGACAGTTGTTTTAAATTAAATTAAAAAAACATAAAACAATAATACTCATTTTACGTTCATGCTTGAATTTAGTGCTGTGAGAGGGGAATTTACATCATCAACAAGATCAAATGTAAAGATCACTGTCGACTAAATTTGATCTGTAGTCGTTTTTGGTGCAAAAGCAGCAGAAGTTGTGACGAAGAGAAACCCAACAAACGGATGACGAAGGTCAGCTCTGTTGTGCAGCCTCTGAAGCCCCTGAACATTTCTGTTCTGGCGTGGATTTATTTTCTCACTGCATAGCCCTACGCCTACAAAGCTCCATCTGGCAGACACCCGGATTTTATTCTGTCGTGTGTCTCGTCTAACTTGGGAACTTATTTTCCTCTGGTTGGTGGCAGGTGGTCCAGACTGAGCATGCATGGTTCACGTCCGCAGAGGCTTCTTTTATTAACAGCAACACTAAAGCAGAACAAATGACTTTTTTATGAAAAAGCAGTTAGTAGTTGACTTCTTTTAGGAAGCATCATTTAGCTCTCGTGGTCTCGTCGTCCTTCAGTAAAATATTAAGATCTTAATTAATCTCAATATATTTCTTTTTTTTGTGGCATTCAAGTAATTCTGTATAAAGTGCACACATTTATTTCACATTTCAAGCTTCGCTGCACTCATATGTCAGTGAAAATGAGTAATAAATACATATAAACAGTTTGGTTGCTCTTCCAAAGGCCAGTTTAAACATGATTATTGTTTGGCTACCGAATGTTGAAGCTTTTGTCATTTGATGATCACTGATTTAAACCCTCCACTTCTGGACACGAGTACATCAGAGATGATACTTAAGAGTTTTTACAAAGAGGATTTAAAAGTGAAGCTTGTTGGGAAAAGTCATGATGCATTTTTGCTAAATAATTCCACCACGTTCTTGACTTTAACATTTTACGCAAAATGCACTAAATAGGTGGAAACTACTTGAATGGTGTGATGTTTATTTGATCTTCCGATGTCATGTGATGGTGTGAAGGCTGATTCTCCAACATGACAATAGTAGTCCTCGTATTACAGCCTCATTATCAGCAGTTTGTTCTTCAGCTGCACAAATCAGTGAGCAAGATAATAAATAACATTCAAATATTTTCTCAAAATGGTCTTCACAGCACAAACAAACTTAAAACGTGGTTCTGACCCGATGAAAACATGAGCAACACACACATGTGGCTAAAATAAACAATATCAATAATCAAAGTAGTTTTATATTAATTTTTGATGTTCTGGCTCACTGTCATGGTTGTTGGTCTTAAATAAGGGATATATTCCATCTTCAATATTGTATAAATCTTACTTGCAGATGATAGTTTGAGTATGACTGCATTGTAGTGGGAAGTCAAGTACAGGCCCCAAACAGAAATATTCTGCTATGAAACCAAAGTTTTCCTCTAAAAAAATTGTATCAAATGAAAAACGGCTCCTCATAAATCTGCTGAAGATAATGAATAAAGCTGCTCAGACAGTCGCGTCTGCGCTCTGTCAAACTTCGTGGAAACTGGATTTTCTTTTTCTTGCATTAGCCTCCCCCCCCCCTCTTCCCAGTTAGTGATACCAAAATGTTGCAACTTGTTAACGAGGATGAATTTCCATCAATTCTTATTGGAGCTGTTGGTGCAGGAACCTGCAGGATGCTCACTCCTTTAAGTCTTTTATAGACATTTGGTATCGATAAGAAGTTTAACAACTGATAATTAGTTCCAAGTGTATACTTGTACCAAACGAAGAATAATTATAACACATAAAAACACGGTTTAGAGACTGCCAACCCCCCAAAAACAGCCATAGAGAGATGTCTCACTGGGGGGGGCAGTCATCAGTTCTCAGAGGAGTCGGTCTCTTCGTTGGAGCCGTCGCTCTCCACCTCCATCCTCCTGCGGTGGTGGATGTTCCTCCGGGGAGACGCTCTCCTCGGCACCTCCTTCAGCGCCCCCACTGCGCTGCCGCTGCTGTTGCTACCAGGACTCACAGAGATCTGAGCGATTCTGGTGAGCAGGGAGGCCAGAGGAGGACAAGAGTGAGGAGGCATGGCAGGACAACAAAACCAAACAAAATCAGCCAAAATAACTTCAACTAAGCACACGTTACAGCCGTGTTTACAACTCGGAGTTAGACGTCCTTACATTCACTTTGACAGCGTTAAAACAATAAAGTATCAAATTGTTCTTACAGGAAGCCTTTTGCTCTGGCGGCTGTAGACACTTTTTGGATGTGACAACCATCAACTATACAGGACTGTATCAGAAAATTAGAATATTGTGATAAAGTCCTTTATTTTCTGTAATGCAAAAATGTCATACATTCTGGATTCATTACAAATCAACTGAAATATTGCAAGCCTTTTATCATTTTAATATTGCTGATCATGGCTTACAGCTTAAGAAAACTCAAATATCCTATCTCAAAAAATTTGAATATTCTGGGAATCTTAATCTTAAACTGTAAACCATAATCAGCAACATTAAAATAATAAAAGGCTTGCAATATTTTTTTTAATTGCATTACAGAAAATAAAGAACTTTATCACAATATTCTAATGTTCTGAGACAGTCCTGTACATGTAGTGATGGTTCTGATTGGTGGAAGTTTGTCATGACTTAGGGTGCGTCCCAATACTCCCCCTCGCCCTCCTTTTCTTCCCTAACCCTAACTTTTGCGCGTTCCCGTGAAGGTAGTGGTGTCCCAATTCCTCTTTTCACCTAGGGGGAGGGGGCATAACGAGGGCTAGGGGCTGAGAATAGCCCCTTCAAATCGAGGGATTTCAGATGCTGACTTGGCGAGCGAGGGGGTATGAAAAAAAGAGGCTCTGCGTCGATTTGACTCGCCGACCGAAGGCAAACAGGCAGACTGGTCTCAGAGAAATAGAGAGAAATAATCCTGTGACTCGTCAGATTTGTTTTGGATGTTTCTGATATAATAGTCTTCAGAAACCACAAAGTAATCCAGCTGTTATCTGGGTAATTTACACACTTTCAGATAAAGTTGCGGAAGATCACGCCAGAATAAAGGGATTTATGGTTCCGCGTTACACCAACGCAGATCCTACGGCAGAGGTTACGCAACCTACGCCGTAGGCTCTGCGTCGATTTAACGCGGACCCAAGCTCCGGACCCGGCAGACAGAAATCTCTAAATTTCGGAGCAAATTTCTTAACAGGCGTAGCTACAACTGTTAGATTTAATCTATTAAACCAACATATTCCTAAATGATTTATTTCAGCCGGCGTGATTCTCAACAGAGCTGCGTCCCGGGAGAGAGTGTCTCTCCCGGGGCTGACGGAGCAGCCTGACCCAGCGATCACGTCTCTTCTCGGGCTGTGAGCTGAGGCTGCTCCCCGGGGCCGGCGGCTCTTCTCATCTCCGAAAACATCGGGTCAAATTTCTTAACAGGCGTTATTTGGATAAACTGAGCCCCGGTCGGGGATCTTAAGGTTACCATTATACCTGAAAAAATATTAAAACTTAATAAAGTGCCATATTAACAGCGCTACAGCTGAAATTAAAACAGCTTTTGGCTCTCAGCTTCCTGATCAGGGAAGGGATGAAAACGAGGGGTAGGGGGAGAATTGGGACAGGCACCTGGGCCAAGTGCCCTAGATATCAAGTGCCCTAAAATCTCCCCCTTCTTTTTTAGGGCTTAGGGAAGAAAAGAAGTGCGAGTGGAGAAAAGAAGGGCGAGTGAAGGAGAATTGGGATTGGGCCTTAATGACAGACAGATGCTTCATCCAGTCAACTCCTACATTTTCCCCAATTCTCCAGAAATCTGTTTCTACCAAGAAGGCTGCATGGACCCTACCAGCCCAACGTAAAAGATATGAAACTTTAGGTTTCATAGGTCTTTTTTAAATCAAAGTCAGCCATGTTGTACATTTGCATCTGTGTCTTCCTCCTGATCATAATCTTGTACATCTATGAGGAATAGAGGCCATCTCTTCTTTTGGTCCAGATAAAGTGAGAGTTGTTCGTCCTCCTGCACCCCTGACGCTCTCAGCAGATACGTTTGTTTCTACACACCTCTGCTTCTTATTCTTCTGCTAGATCCTTTTCTCTGAACTTACAGAGCTAATCACCTTTGTGACACTGTTTTTCCATTTAGTGGTTTTTGTTTTGAGGCACCAAATAAAACAGATTTAATTGACTCATTGTATTCATTGAGTTGCTGTTACTTTTTGATGTTTATTTATTTGTGGTTCAATCAAATGACTAAACTGAAAGGTGCTTGCATCCCGACATGGCTGAAGATGAGGGTGGACGTTAGGCTCGTGAGCATGTGTACAATCCTTACAGTTTGTCTAGTTCCTGGTCCATCTCAGGGTCAATGAGCAGCTCCGTCTTACTGGGTAATGCTCCTGCACAAACCAGAGCAAAGAGGAGTCTTAAAAGCTGCAATCATGACAAAAGACGGAGAAAAACTGAACTTGCATCTCGATTTAACGTTGAATGCTCAGTAACAGCCACTTCTGCAGCATTGTCAGTAGCAGAGGGAAGGTAATGTGTCGCTCTGAACCCACCGATAGTTTGGTTGATGGCCTCATGTTTGGAAAGACTCATGAGGAAGCTGTAGTAAGAGATCTTGTCAGCCTGCTGCAGGATTTCCCTCATACATGCCCTGGACGGATGACTGCACCCGCAAACACACACACAGACAGACACAGATTTGTCACAGACCTCCCCCAAAATATACAGGACTGTCTCAGAAAATTTGAATATTGTGATTTTCTGTAATGCAATTACAAAAACCAAAAATGTCATACATTCTCGATTCATTACAAATCAACTGAAATATTGCAAGCCTTTTATTTAGCTTTTTTAGCTTTTTAATATTGCTGATCATGGTTTACAGTTTAAGAAAACTCAAATATCCTATCTAAAAAAATTAGAATATTCTGGGAATCTTAATCTTAAAATGTAAGCCATGATCAGCAATATTAAAATAATAAAAGGCTTGAAATATTTCAGTTGATTTGTAATGAATCCAGAATGTATGACATTTTTATTTTTTTTTTTTAATTGCATTACCGAAAATAAAGAACTTTATCACAATATTCTAATTTTCTGAGACAGTCCTGTATTTAAAAAAATGAATCATTACGCCAGGTGATGAAATGTGTGGTGAAGATGTCAGTGGTTCTCAACTGCTCACCTGTGCTTGAACCGGTCGCAGAGCGTCTCCACACACTGGGCCAGAGTGGACGCCTCCACCTCATCTTGCTGTGGCTCTTCCTTTTCATTCTCCTCTGCTGCCAGAGGCAGCATCTGCTCCACGGAGGCCGATGTTGGGACGAAGACCGTGTTGGGACTCTTCCCAGCTAACAGGTCCTGGTAGATCCCCAGAACACTCTCCAAGAACTCTGCAGATACAGTGGATGACAGTTCATAGATTCTCTCAGATCACTGATCCATTCATTCCTTTGAGTCACCTGTTCCCCCCTTCAGCCCGTTAACATTTAAATGACTTATCCCCTGTTAATTCATCCAGCAATCGTATCAGTGTGTCAGGAGCTGTATTGGTACCTTTGTAATAGAACTGCAGCTGGAAGGCATAAATGAAGTCAGAGAATGACATCAAACAGTCCGTGGTGTCATCCATCAGAACAATTCTGCAGCATGAGAGAAGGGAAACCGTTCACACCAACTGGAGACAACGTTGGAGGAGATCCTTGGACTACAACAGCAGTCTGGAGTTAATAAATATACTGAAGCAAAGCATTCGTCTGTAACATTTCAATCCTTCTTCTCATGGAAAAGTTGCAGGAAAGTTTGTAATCCTCCAGGCCAACAACCAACTGTCAGGATTATTTTAGACAAGATTCCAGTCTGGATGTTTGATACTACTTAACCTTTATTGGTTTATTATTACTGTACATTATCTTCATATGGCCCCTGAAGTCCTCTAAAGATTTGGGGCAATACTTTCAATCTACACATTGAGAAGGCACTTTCTGAAAAAAATGACTTTTTTATGAAGTGAACATATTAATGTCACGATTGTATGACCTCATGTTTCTACAGCATTTTATTATTGGGGCTAGAACAGTCTCATAATTCACAAATACACACGCCGATCCACAAATGCACAGGACAAAATTCACAAATGCACAGACCGATTCACAAATGCACAGAACAATTCACACGTGCGTAGGACAATGTACACAAATGTGTTTTTGATGCACACACAAATATAACCTGATTTACAAACGTTTTTTGTCTGTGAGCTGTGCTGGATTTGCGTGTGACTTTTGAGATTGGCTGAAACAACGGAAGACATCTGATTGGTTGCAGATCCTTCAGTGTTAAAAAAAAACGTATTTGTGGATCGAGTCACGTCAGGTCTCAAAAGTCACACACAAATCCAGCGCAGCTCACAGACACAAAAAAAACGTTTGTAAATCAGGTTATATTTGTGTGTGCATCAAAAATACATTTGTGTATATTGTCCTACGCACGTGTGAATTGTTTTGTGCATTTGTGAAACTTGTCCTGTGCATTTGCAGATCGACGTGTGCATTTGTGAATTATGAGACTGTTCTAGCTCCATATTTTATGTTCTCCCATCTGAAATAATACAAATCTGTACAAAAGTGAGTTTGTGTGTGTGCTGACCTGGCTGCACTCTGCACCACCTCCACGGGGAAGTCCGGACACAGTAACTGCAGCAGGGACCGGTACTCCAGCACGGACAGAGAGTCTGCACCAACAACACACACAACTCATTTCAGCTGCTGTTGGTGATGCAGAACCATGAAGTAAAAGCAGCACATGACGGCTTAACACCACTTCCAGATGTCAGACATGCATTAAACAGTTAGTGCAAACAGAAGTGACACTGTGCACCTCCTGTTTTAACACCTAAACGTTCTATATGGAAAAGGGTTTGATTGTTTACTGATCTGATCAAGTCTGTCTCCCAGAAAGCTGCAAGCATTTGTCAAGTCATTGCTTTTTATCTGTACAACACATTTCATGTACGACAAATCAAAGTGCTTTAAATAAAAACATTTTAAAAACTGCATTAAAAAGTAAAAGAGTTTCAAAGCAGAAAATAGAGACAGACAAAAGTTACAAATAATTAAACATATGAGATGCAATAAATAAAAGGTTGCAGTGCATTGTGGGAGATTACTGAAATGCTGCAATAAATAAAAATGTTTTCAACTCAAAGCATTTGAGAGTTTCTAGTTTTTAGCTTTACTGTTTGAAGCCGAGTGCTAACTTTTAAACTTTCTTCCTTTGATCCAAACACTATTATTTCTGTTTTGTCTTAATTTAACTGAAGAATAAAAATAATATCAATCAATCATTTAATCTGTAACGATTCTGTTGATATTTTGTTTTGCTTTGAAGAATAATAAATATTGTTCCAGATCCTGAGATGTGTACATCTTCCAGCTTCATAACTAATGCTGAATTTACTGTATTTGCATTTTGGATCATTGGTGAAACAACAACTATTTTCAAGCATGAACTTTGACATTTTCTTTATTTTTTTCTTACATTCAAGGTCGGGATATGTTACTGCTCTCACCTCCACTTTTGCCAATCTGCCTGAAGCATCTCCAGAAGACTCTGATGAAAGACGCTTTGTTGTGCGGAGTGGCCTGGATGTAGTTATACTCCCTGAAGAGGACGTGGTTGCTGTTCTTCACACTGCTGAAACTACAAACGTACATATTGCTCACAGCAGTGTTTATACAATATCCATCTCCTCCCCACAAACATCTACAGTCACACAAGTGCTCAACTTACAGAATAAGCTGTATTTTCCCCAAGGTTGGTCTTAAAGCTCTTTATTTTCCTCATCTGTATTTCTACTGCCTACAAACCTGCTGTTATTAGATTAGATTATCCTTTATTTCTCCCTCAATGGGGAAATTTGCTTTGTGCAGCAGCAGTACACTCAACACACACATGCAGGGAAAGGGTAAAATGTGAACTTAAACATCCAAGAGCCTTTAAATCAAGATAAATCATTTAATGTACTGTAGATAATCGTGGAAAAAGAAAATGGACTGATTCTACTCTGCATCATGCTGCAAAAACTGTCCAACATAATCAGCCCGACCTCAGACAATTTAATCAACCGATCATACTAAGATGATTTAATGCAACTTATATGTGTTGCATAAATAAACGAATAAAGGTTAATAACTGAATAACCTTAAATAAACAAATTCATCAATACACATCTGGAAACATAATCTTGTTTTTTACTTCAGAAAATTATAAGTTTTTAATACTTCTTTGAGTGCTAGTACCAGTTCTTCTTCAGGCAATCATGACGCAGGCTGAACCGACACTTACTAATTCAGCACATTTACATTTCTCAAATTCTGAATAAACATGAAACTGTTCATCTTGCTCCAGTCCAGTGGGTAAGCAAGACTTCTGTCTTAATAAAGTATTTTAGATTTAATAAGGATATGCACAGCACGGTACTAACAAACTGTATGCAGAGTGATGCAGTTCAGTTCCCACGAAAAGAGGCAACAGCATGAACTGCTACCAACATATGAAAAGTCATGTGAAACTGCAGATGTTTCCGCCAAGTGAACATAACAACCTACGATTTCTGAAAAAAAGCACCATGGAGGCTCTTTTTGGGAGATAACCAACTGGACTGCTCGTTTCTTTTCTAAAGACATGGCTGCCTATTTACACAGTGGCTAAATATAGATTTGAAAACAAGATATGGGATTCCCTCTTATTTTAGTGAAGTTAACCATTGAAAATTGTATTGTTTGAAGAATGTGGTGTTTTATGACAAAATTAAGCGATGTGTGGTCAGAAAGGATAAGAAGACGTACCTGCATCATACTCTGCGCTGAAAAATATCCCACAATTTACAAACAACATACAGCACCTTCCTGTTAACTAAACAGGCCAATGTGCTGCTGCTCCAATACAAGTGATACATTTAAAGTGAACATTGAATTCAAGGTTGATGATTGCAGACTGAATCACACCTGCAATATTTGTGGGAAAAACCTGATGATATATTCTCCCCAAATTATTCAACTCTACGCAACTGCGCACTTCACAACATTGTTCTGTTCTCAAACACTGTTGCTTCTGGAAAAAAAAAAACTAAACACAGACACACAAATCATTTTTGTCTTTTATGCAGAACAGACAACTTTGCAGCAAAGCCTATGATGAACAGTACACTTCCCATTTTGTTTGCATTCAAAGTTATCTTACCTCTGCTCACACAAAATCAACTTAAATAATGTAAACTGACTTTAACCAAACTATTCTTGCTGGACATCCAGGCCATTATAATCCTAAAAAGCTGTAGTATACGAGTATTGGACTTGATTTCTGGGTTGAATTCGTTTGAGGTCTCGTATCAAAGGTATTTTCAGTTTTAACTGTTATAAATTGCAGTTGGGTCAGTCATACTTGTAGGTCTTGTGAATAAGGGACACTTTTGAGAATGGTGATGTCCACATTCTGCTCAGAGAAGACAGATTGTTTGACAGAGGAGTAAAAGCCCCCCCCCAGTTTCAGTGATCCCACACTTACAACTCACTCTCTACCGCCCTCCTCAGGTGGTGTCACAGACATTTACATGTGTCCAACACATCTCAGTCTGTCCAGGAAAACAGTTTCGTTCAGGCACGACTCTGATGACCCACGGGAAGGATGGGTGTATAATTTATCAATCCATTTTCTATACCCGCTTTATCCTTTGCAGGGTCACGGGGGTCTGCTGGAGCCTTTTCCAGCTCATTACAGGCGAGAGGCAGGGGTTCACCCTGGACAGGTAGCCAGTCTATCGCAGGGCCACATATAGAGACAGACAACCAGACACACTCACACTCACACCTACGGGCAATTTAGAATCACCTGTATCATTTATTTACGTGTGAAAGAACTATGCACAAGAATGAGTGACCCAACAACACCTTGCAAACATGAAGCCCTCCACCACTCAGAACTGAAGACGCATAGAAACAAGTTTAAAAACATTACACTTAAAACTTCCAATCAGAGCAAGTAAAAAATAATATTAAATTATATATATATATATATTAATTAAAAGACAAAACAAATTGTTTAGTCAACAATATTAATAAAACAATATTGATACATAAATAATATTGATAATAATAATAATATAAAAGTATTTATAGTAATATAATATATATAATAATGATATTATATTATTATTATATATATTATATTTATATTATTATAAATACTTTTATATTATTATTATCATTACTATTATTATCAATATATATATATCAATATATATATATATATATATATATATATATATATATATATATATATATATATATATATATATATATAAAAATAAATAATATATACATATAAAATATAAATAATATATATATATAATATATATATATATATATATATATATAATATAATATATTATAATAATAATATATTAATTATCAATAATAATATTGATAATATTGATTAATATTAATATATTATAGCAATATTGTTTAGCTTCTATAATGTAGCCATCGTGTTCCGAGTCTGGGCCGTTCAAGGACAGAGTCACGTACTATTCTGCAAAGTATCGGATCAGGCCAAACTGGGTGTACTCCTCCTTGTGCTCCAGCAGCTGGGTCACTGCGTCGCTCAGGTAGAACAGGACGTGGCTGTCCGCTGGAAAACACACACACGCAGAGATGAGCAGAACCGGACTGAGAGGAGGAGAGCAGCAGCAGCTAAAGCCTGATTTATGGTCCCGCGTTACACCAACGCAGAACCTACGCCGTAGGGTTCGGCGTACGGTGCGCGTCGCCTCGTACCCTACGGCGTAGGTTCTGCGTCGGTGTAACGCGGAACCATAAATCAGCCTTAACCGAGCGGACCTACCGAGGTACTGCTCCGCGGGCACGGCGGCGCTCAGACGGTTCATGGTGCTGCTGCTGCTGCTGCTGCTGCTGCCGGGAAACACGGACACGATGCTTGCACACGCCTCAGTCGCTCATTTCTAGGACCTTTGCGTTTTATTTCTAGTGCGTGTGAGCTATTCAGGTGTTACAGGGGCTTCCATGGAAACGGACGGATGTTGTGAGCTACTCTAAATGTGTCCCCCTTGAACCACCGCTAATAACGGTTCCGCTTTGTGTGTATATGCATATATATCATGGATCTCTTATATAATAGATCCATGGCTATATATATATATATATATATATATATATATATATATATATATATATATATATATATATATATATATATATATATATATATATATATATATATATATATATATATATATCAATCAATAACTTTATTTGTCCCCAATGGGGCAATTAATTTTGCAGCAATGTATATACACATAGTAAACGACAACGAGTTTAAATCTAAAAATCCAAGCACCACAACAGCTACCTTTTCCTAATGGAATTGAGAAGGGAGATGCAGAAGGAACAAAAGAATGTTTATACCTGTTAGTTTTGACAAGTGGAAGTCTGAGCA
Source organism: Cololabis saira (assembly GCF_033807715.1). NCBI lineage: Eukaryota > Metazoa > Chordata > Actinopteri > Beloniformes > Belonidae > Cololabis > Cololabis saira. The sequence continues at coordinate 42,117,299 of NC_084591.1, read as the reverse complement.
ATCTACCCGATGGGAGAAACTGAAACTCTTGGTGTAGAGGATGAGAACAGTCCGATAGGATAGTTTTATCTTTCCTATACGGCTGTTTGTTATACAGGTCCTTTAGAGTCACCTGAGCAGAGCCAATTATTTTACTACAGACATTAACCACCTTGGTAAGAACAGTTTTCTCCTTTACCCTTAGTGATGAAAACCAACAAATGAAAGAAAAAGTTCATAAAGACTCAATGAAAGAGCGATAGAACATGGACATCAAGGATGAATCAACATGAAATTTGGACAGTTTTCTAAGACGGTACAGGCGCTGCTGACTTTTCTTGTAAATTAAGTTGGTGTTACTCGCAAATGTCAGCTTATTGTCTATTATAGTTCCCAGATACTTATAGGACTCTACAATTTCTACATCTTCTCCGTTAATCATTGTCCTATCCGGAGAGGGCTGAGATATATACCGTATATATATATATATATATATATATATATATATATATATATATATATATATATATATATATATATATATATATATATATATATATGTGTGTGTGTGTGTGTGTATATGTGTATTTTATGTATATATATTTAAAAAAGAGATGACAGCGAGCCATTGGTCATGTGTTTTCTTTAGTGTCATCTGACCAAAAACCCTTTATTCTTTTTTTCTCTTTAATTTCATTTATGTTTAGTTTGACAATTTACTGTGTGTATTAGGTCTATCTGCAATAAAATAAAATTACAGATGCATGAGAAAAGATTTGCATAAGAAGAACTGTAGATATTGAGTGGTTTTATGGCTCTTCTTTTTGTTTAGACATTGTAACACATTATCCTGCATTCCCCTTATAAGTCCAAATAATTTTGTTTTGTTTTAATAGCCCTATATATTTACGTTTGTAAATGCGAACTGATTTGAGTCGTTATTTCTACTGTCATTGCAAGGTAGCAAGCCGAAGCCGAAGGAACTCGTGAAAAGGGAAAACGGTTCATGAGTCGATATCAACTTGAGTAATCATTGCCAGTGAAAACACTGTTGAGTCTAGGCGCTGTGTGACATTAACCAATTATAGATAAAGTATCGCAGTAAAGGGGAGGGCTTAATTTCAGAGCACCCAATGAAATCTCTGTTCACTATGAGCGATAGTTGTTTAGTCCAATCACCAAAGGCTTTTCCCCCTTTGTGGGCGGGCCAAAGTTTAAATCCAACCAATCAGTGCCTTTGTCTCTAAACTAACGAGACAAACCATCAGATAAGTCGCGAATAACGAAATGTTAATATTTATGATTTAAATACATTTAAATATGTTTAGTACACTTTCCCAAGTTTTCCGTTCGTGCTTGATTCCTTAAGGCAATAAGTCTATTTGAAAAGAGTGATGCATTAAGGGTGGTGCCCTAGGTCTCCGCCCTCCTGTGTCTCTCCGCCCTTGGAGTTATTTAAAAAAACTACACCAAAGCTGAAGACATTTAGCAGCAACACCGGAAATACGTAGTAAAAATAAGAGCACAACACTCATCAACTACGCAAGTATTGCCCATTATACATCAGAATGTACACGTATTATGTTTATTTACGTAAACTCTACCAATCCACACTGCATGGAGATTGAATTCGCATCTTTTAAACGAGGCGGGAGATGCGGATGGTCTCAGTTTTATTTTGTACCGGAAGCCGAGACGACCCGTCTGAGTCGCAGCGACAGCAGCTTTATAAGGCTCCACCAGACTTCGCTGTGGTGATCTCATTATCGCTGTCATTTTCAGCAGGCAGCCAGCATCTTATTGTCTCCGAAGAGCGCGCACAGGTAATCCCTCCGATGTAAATTGATTTTCTAATTCAGGGTGAAGGTGTTGCCGGACCCTGAAACCGCATGCTTGAGCCGTGATGTCCGCGTAGCTGTCAGGGGGAACTGCGTGGTGGGGCCTGGCTGTGTCTGCGCGGATGGACGGTTAGCTCGGAGCCCCCGTCTCAAAGCAGCCCACGGCGCTTACAGCAGTGCTCCTTATCGCTGGGATTATTTACATACGTTTGTGAACATTTTAAACTTGACAGTTGTGACCAGCTGCATGTTTTTTGTTGAAAGAGAGTGTGAGCTGAGGCCTCCCCAGGACGAGCTAACGTAGCTGGATGATGCTGAGGTTAATGGCGCTGGACTGACTAGTTGTTGCAACTAAAGTGCAGCAAGTTGAGTGTTTAACCAGCCCTAGTTCACCCCAGCATGGGAACATGGGGATATTTATATGGCACAATCTGCAAATAGATGCAATGCACCTTTCAGTAACCATGACTACCTCATACTGCTGCATCTTTCAATTTTTTTTAAAAATTGTATATATTTATAAATTGTATATATTTATATATGTTGAGCTGGCATTTGTTTATTTACTGTACAGTGAGCAAAAATAACCGAGTCAAATTGCCTGTCTTGTTTGACCTGACTTGGCCAAATAAACATGATTCTGATTAGGGCTGAAACGATTCCTCGAATAATTTGAGTAATTTGATTACAAAAAATTATCGAGGAATTTTCTGTGCCTCGAGGAATCGTTTAATGTTGCTAGGTTTCTATTAATAATGACTACAATTGTAAAGACACTCAATGGTATTTTTATTTATTTTTTTAGTTTGCACACAATAAAAGTAACACTTACACTTACAATCAAAATAGTAAAACAAATGTGACAGGAGAGGTCAAAAAGCCAACAGGTTTATGCAGAGGACCTCCCCTCAATTTACGAAGTAAAACAGTAATTACAAAAAACAAAAAAACACAACAAGACTAAAACTATAAACCAAAAATAAAAAAGGTTAGACTACATACAGTAGTTACAGATCATCAACACACAAGAAAATAATTAAGTATTAAGGCTTGGTGTCTTTGGTAGCCCATCTCTTAATTTTGCCTGTCAATATTAACATTATCATTTGGGATAAACTAATGCAATATATATATATATATATATATATATATATATATATATATATATATATATATATATATATATATATATATATATATAAAAACAATGCCATCAAAAACTGAAAAACTCAGTCATTCAGGTGAGCAGCTGACCTCTTTCTTTTGTTGCCATGCAAATGTTGCATGGCCACAAATCTCAACCTGACTTACTGCAAGAAAAAAAAAAATTGTGGCTAACGCATTTAATCTGTAAAAAACACAGATCTGTAGTGTGATGAGGGTGAAAAATAAAAACGTAATAAAGCTAACTGGGTAGTTTTAGCTCTGTAGTCATTGATGGATAAAACATCAAGTAGCACTGGTGCCTAATGTGCTCCAATACAGCAGGTCTCAGAATTTTATTTTGAACACTGCCAAAACTCAAAATCTTATCTAGACTTTAACTTAAAACTTAACTAGAACTTAAAATTTGCTCGACACAAATGAAAGTTCAATTGAAACACGTGGGAAAAACACGTTTTAAGTGATGTGTGTTATCAGGTGTAATGGCATTTTTAGATTAGAAATAAGAACATTTCTTGGTAAGATCCTTAGTTTTTTGAGTGAAGGCGGCAGTGAATTTGGTCAACTGGTGTAAGTTCAGGGTTTTTAAATGCACAGCCATGAACCTACTGTATTATATAATAATCTTAGTAATGTAAATTACCATTATGTATATATTTATAATTGCTCTTTAACTAAACAAAAATATGTTTTATCTGATTAATCGATGGAATTTTCAGTAGAATACTCGATTACTAAAATATTCGATAGCTGCAGCCCTAATTCTGATTCTGATCATGACTGGCTGTATTCAAAGATGAAGTCTAGTTGCTGGATGTACGGCGGTCAGCTTTGAACAGTTGTTCACTGTTTTGGCTATTTTATTTAATTGTATTTCCATACTGATGTTTTTGAAATTCATGTTGAACATTTCAGGCAGTGTATGGCTGTTTGCTTTCGCTGTGTATTTCTATTTATTCATGTGTGCTTAATAATGTAATTGTATGCTTTGTCCAGCCAAAGTGAGCCAGAAAGTGGGGGGGGGGGGGGATAAAAGCCATGAATTGAAGTGTTTCGTAGGTTTCTGCAGGCAACGAGTTATTTTTTTACCTTTTTTACTTGATGCATCGAGTAGCTTCTCATGCCTTAAAATGCCAGGAGATGCACTTTGTGTTGTTAGAATTATTCAATTCTGTCCCAAAAAATTAAGGTTGTCATTTTTCATCAAGTAAATGCAACATTTAAAAAGGTTGCTTGGACCATTAGAGCTGCATTATTTGAACCAGAAAGGGTGGTGGTGAGCATTCATATTTAACAGAGAAATGTGGTTAGAAAACATCTAAATTGATTGTACATTACAGAGAAGGGGAAAGCAGGCGGGGATATTTTTCCAAGGATGCATAATGATTGGTATGATGGGTTTATCAGGGTAAGAAAAGTGGTGAAAGAAGTAATACATGTTTGGGTAGTGTCAGCTGTACAAGCCTTTAGGGACATTTTTAGGATGTCTGTGTTTTTTTTTTTTTTTTTTCTTGCAGTAAGTCAGGTTGAGATTGTGCAAAGGTTGCATGGCCACAAAAGAAAAAGAGGTCACCTGAATGACTGAGTTTTTCCAACAGTTTTTTATTTTTACTTCTTTGATGGCATTGGTTTATTCCAAAATGATAATGTTAATATTGACCAGGCAAAATTAAGAGATTTTCTACCAAAGACACCACACCTTAATACCATTTGAGTGTCTTTACAATTGTAACTCTCCTATCATCAACATGCGATCTTGGAAGAAAAGAAAATGAATGCAACTCTGGATAAACATAAATGCTTTGACACTGCATCAGCTTTTTAAAATGATTATATTGAAAGCATACTGTACTCTGTGCTAATGTTGGTCCACTAAAATACTGTAATTGTATACATTACTTTTATTTTCGCAGTGCAACGAAATTTATGTCATCTTGGAGTTGCTTCAATCTGTAGCGAATATCTAATACTCATGCTTGTTTCGGTAATCGCTAATGAGGTTTTTAGCCTGAAACAGTTACCATGTTATAAACTAGAAGCCACATTTATGTAAACAATGACCATTAAGTTCAGGAAATGGTGCAGGAAATGTTTTAAGTGTGTGCCTATGGCTGAAAGCAGGGGTCTCCAACCCTGGTCCTGGAGAGCACCTATCCAGCATGTTTTAGGTGTCTCCCTGCTTCAGCACACCGTGATACAAGGAGCTGTGTCCGCAACAGAACTGTCCAGACCTTGATGACGAGTTTATAACGACCATTGATTAGAATCAGGTGTGTTCATGCAGGGAGACACCTAAAACATGCTGGATAGGTGGATCCAGGACCAGGGTTGGAGACCCCTGGCTTAAAGTAATGACTTTAATGCCAGGGTTTCCACAAAAGTCTGTATAGCCAGTACCACCTTGTACACAGACTTGCTTTTTGGATGGGTCTGAAATTTTATGGGAAAGGATATTTTAGGAAGTATTCTTGTCCAGTCTTGTGGTATGTCAGACAGATTATGGGCATTTATGATACAAAGTGGTAAGTAAGTTTGGACGTTGCCTGGTAAGAAAAATGTTAATTACTTTTTGAATTACTTTGCATGTCTTTAGTTTTTTCATAGCTTAGTTATAGGACCTTCATTTCAATGCTGGCTGACTAACTCATGCACCCGTAATCTCAAGGGTAACGGACACATTGTTTTAAGAATGTGGTTGTCAAAAAGGTCAAACTTGGTGTGGGGTGGCTGTTGCACAGCATTTTGTTCCCTTCACAAATCTGACCATGTTGTTGTGCCAGTATGAGTTAAGGAATGTGAGTGGGAAATGAAAGACCCCCCTCCCCCTTTCAAATGCCATCAAGTCACTTCCCAAGTTTACCCACTCAATTCAATTTGGGATCTAAAAAAAAAAAGAAAGTAAAACTATATTTGTAACGGAGTTAAGGACCCTTTTCCTTGGTGATGAATGTTTGATTCACACTGATGTCAGCTGACATAAAACAACTGACATCAGTTATTTTAAATGTTTGAAGACGATGTTGTTGGTCATTATGGCCATAATCAATTTGTAAAGCAACATTTTTGATGTTTGTGCTGCTTATCTTAAGACTCGCTGACTCTTACGGCCTGTTTACTAGTGTGCAATATGATTCCACAGCACTTAGCTAATGTACATTAAACAGCCACATGATTATGGGTTGTTGTTTGTTTTTTTTTCTGGCGCTAGTGGCCTTTATTGATGAGAGAGATTGAGAGAAAGATGGCGGGACTAGAACCTGCGCTGCCTGCACGAGGGCCCTGTAAATGGTGCCTGCTGAACTCACCGAGCTATGAAGGGCCCGGGATTATGTTTTGTGAATTTGAAGTTGGGTCTTGCTACTTTTTAGTCTTCTAGTCTGGTATAGAAGTAGCAAGTGCATGACTGGAATTTTCTACATTTGAAAAAAAAAATGCATTTCCACTTTCATGGCTTTAGTACAACAGAAACAATGTCAAAGTTGTGTAAATGTTATGATATAATTTGGCTCTTTTGGACACTGTAGCTATTGAAAAGCACTGAACTGGTAGATAACACTGATAAATGAGCAGATCTGGTCTTAAATTATTCCCCAACAATTGATTTCTAATCTTTCTATTAGGTTGTGTTGTAGTGGGCGACCGATAATCGGCCGTGGCCGATTATCAAATTCGATATTCATAATTTTATTAATAATCCGTATCGGGCCCCCCCCCCCCCCCAAAAAAAAAATCAAAAATAAATAATTTCGATTTTTTTTTTAAAGAAAAATTAAGAATTTTACTGAAATACTGCATTTTCTTTTTGTATTAAGAATGTTCAACATACTCAAACTTAAGTAAACTTAAGTAAATATTTGCACTTAAAAAAATAACCTGTGTAGCCATTTTCACAACCTGTACTGTTTGGTTGTTTGTCATGTGTACTAGTTAGCTTACTGTTACTACCTCCAAGTAGGCACTTGCTGTGGTTTGGGTCTGGGAATTGGGAGTATTGTGCCTGACTGTTCTAAAATTGAGGCTGTTATTCCTCTTAATTTGTTATTTTTTATAGGCAGCTTTTTTATTTTATGTAAAGAGAAAATTCACTTAATGTTATTTTTAATAACTGAAATGCTGCTTGCTTGTTTTGTTTGATGTTCCATAATTTGCACTTTTGATGTGTGAGCCGTGCGACGTGAATATTGCTGTCCTTCCTAGTTAAAGCAATAAATTGCTCACCATTCATTTAAATGAATTCTTGTATTGATATTGAAATTTGTTTTCTCCCAAAAAGGTAAAAAAGGGTAATAATCATATCGGCTGATATCGGTCTTTTTGATTTCCCCCTAATCGGTGATCGAAATAATCGAAAAAAAGGCTGATCGGTCGGACACTATTGTGTTGCCTGCTGTATTGTTTCTGTAGAAGTGGCAGTAATGTCAGCTTCAGCTTGATGTTGGTTTTAACTTCTGCAGGAAACGCAGCCTGCAATAAAGTAACTGTTTTCATGTTGTTTTTCCAGCTGACTAGCTTTGGGGAAGTCCAGCCCCCGACCAGACACCATGGGGGACGATAGCGAGTGGATGAAGCTTCCCATTGACCAGAAATGTGAACATAAGGTAACAAGTTGAATCTAACTTTTCTGTTTAAACAGGACAGCTGTTTTAAAGTTTTCATCTACTGAATCTTTTATTGTGGATTTTTTTTCAATCAAGTACTGTCCCCTTTAGTGGTGGACTGTTCATTTGTGTCTGAGGTTTGGAGACTCTGAGAACTAACGACCTCTTTATATTTAGAGGTGTAGGCATTTCTTGGTTCTAAGATGGATCTTAATAGGATGTTTTTTTATAGTAAAAGTAGTTTTATAGTAACTTCAGTAGGTTAGTTTTTCAGATGCACTGTTTGTTAAAAGCAGTGACGTAAACAAAGATTTACACGTCTGCTTCTGCAGCCTTTATGTGTCTGCATTCTTGCTACTCATGGTAACCCCGCTGTGGTGCGAGACAGCCAACAGTTTCTATAGTTACGCATCAACTCGGTATATTTGGACGTCAGTCTGGGACTTTAAAATGAAACGATGCAGCTGAACTGCACCCTGTTCTCATTAGGGATTAAATCAGTTTCTGCGTGACTGGCTTCCTTCAGACTTGCTTATTATGCTGTCTGTTCCTTGCAAAGGTTTACATTCAGGATTAAACTAATATAGTCTTCTTCGTAGAACCCTGTAATCCATGTCTGATATAGTGGATTACAGATTTATGTTGTGTGGTATCTATATGCATAAACAATTAAACAAAATATATGATACATTTTTGTTGTGCTTAGATTTTCCGTTAAGTAGGTTTCAACCTTCAAAAAATAACATGATGTTTTAGCTGCACATGAAAGGGTGTACCTCTGTGTTTCCCCTGCAATGAGCTGGGTGGGTTCCAGCAGACCCCTGTTACCCCGTAAACACACCTGCAAAGTAGTCCCTTTTTGGTGAAATTTACTGTTTTGAATCAAAATGTCATCCATGTGAAATGTGTGGATTTGAATGATTTAGAGGTGGGTATAATTTTGCATAGACTGGGCTTTCAGAATCTTCAGTATCATCTTCGCAGTAACACATCTATGATGAAACCCAACATGGATGGCATGTGACTCTAGGAACTGTATCTGCCTGTATGTGCCTTTTTTTTATGTCTCCTTTTTCTGACTGCAGGTATGTGTACAGGACTAAGCAAGTGTAGAAAATGAATGAAATGCAGTGCGACATGACTTGCTGTCTAGAAAGCTGTAATTTCTATCAAATTATGCACTGGCAAAAAATGGAAAGGAAAACAAAAAAAAAAACAATGAATTTTTTATTTTTTTTGAGCATGGAAAAAACGATTTTTTTCATGATTGGTTTCATATAAGGTGCATTTTGTATATCTAAAAGTTAACTGAAAAATTTAAAGTCTTCCTTATTAGACTTTGGAGTGTAGATATTTAAGAGTGAAAGTGGAACAAACATTGTAATCAACCGGCTAAACTCTTAACACACCCATCTTTGTAAACCAGCCATCATTAACCAAAACTTTAAATTGTATACTTACTTTATGTTTACCATGGTGAAAATGTTGCATTTTTTTTTAAAGTATTTATTTACTCTAAAGTTTCCAATTTTGCATGAAAGACAAGGCTGTTATGAATATGTATTTATGGAGAGAGGGCAGCACGACTGAGGGTGTTTGATAAGCTTCCTCCCTCCTGTCTTGTGCAGGTGTGGAAAGCCCGTCTGAATGGTTATGAAGAAGCTCTGAAGTTGTTCCAGAGGATAGAAGATGAGAAGAGTCCAGAGTGGGGGAAGTACCTGGGACTGATAAAGAAGTTTGTCACCGACTCCAATGCAGTAGCTCAGCTGAAAGGCCTGGAGGCCGGGTTGGCCTTCATCGAGAATGCCCATGTGGCCGGCAAGTAAGTAGCTTTCTCTTCAAGAGTTACGTCTGCAGGTTCATAAATAAATCTGAGACGGAAGGGAAGGGAAGTGGCTCCACTCTTAAATTATTCAAGGCAAATTTCAGACAAAGGTGGGGTAACAAAATGAGACTACATTGTAACATTTATGTTAAGGTTCAGTCATGGATGAATGCTGCATTTCTGTTGGTTGTTATACCAATATTTTTAACTGGTTTAAGCTGACTGCTGAATGTGATGTAATGTATGAACATAGGGTTTTTATGAGGAGTGGAAGTAACAAATTTAATTATTCTTTTCATAATGACAATAAATGAAAGTAGCAACAGTTTAAACTTTTGATAGAGAGAAACTTCCAACATTATAGCACTTGTGTTCAACATTTATGTTTTTTAGGTGCTGTATTGTATTCTCAAATGTATGTTTCTCCCACTGACGTACAGTATAATTACAAAAATCACTGAACTATGACTGGTTCAGATTCTTTTAGTCATTGTCGTGGACTCTCTCCTGCAGGACCACAGGTGAGGTGGTGTCGGGTGTCGTCACCAAAGTGTTCAACCAGCCCAAGGCTCGAGCGAAAGAGCTGGGCGCAGACATCTGCCTGATGTACATCGAGATAGAGAAAGCTGAAGTGGTTCAGGACGAGCTGCTGAAAGGACTGGACAACAAGAACCCCAAGATCGTAGTGACCTGCCTGGACACGCTCAGGAGGGCTCTGAGGTCAGAACTGAACACACTGATGTTACACACATAACCAGCCACGGGGAGGCTGATTGGAGATCAACGCCAACTACAAAACACAACTAACTGTTCTATTTGTGCACGATAAGTTGGGAATAGCCCCTTTTTTTTTTTTAGGTGTTTTGCATGTGGTGAAGGACCCCAGTTGCTCCCCTCCAGTCATCCAGTCCTGGAAATAATCAAAATAACTTTCAAATGGGCCTCAAAAAATAAATCTTTATGAATTATTTTAAATACTGCAGGGAAGTCAGTAGTTGACAGAGTGGAGGATCTGCCTTTACTTACTTTACCTCAATCATGTGGTTCAGTCTTCAATGTTTCTCACTATGTGATGGAGGTGGATTTACTGAGGATAAGAACTGAGTTAGACCACTCATTTAAATAAGACGAAAGGAAAGAAATAAAGCAGAATCCCTCTGATTTGGCAAATATTAATATCTTTTGTTCCCTGATTTTATTGTCTTTTAATAAAAATTAGATGATAAGGAAAGACAACTATTGATGCCGAACTGGGCTTGTAATGTTTTCTGAAGCAACTTCAGAAATAAAAGTTTTCTACTTAATGTCTTATATAACTTTAATGGAAATGGTTTTTGGTAGTGATGCACTGAAATGAAAATTTGTGACCGAAACCGAAAATAATGAACACTTGGCCGAATACCGAACAATGGTTCTTCGCAGATTTTCATTTATTTTGCCAATTTTTTCACCATTGCATAAATCAAATAAATGTGCAGTGAAATACCCGCCAGTCACAATTTGTCTCACTGTACTTATTGTATTTTTTTTTTTCATTTGCTCCCGTTCAAATCCAATTAATTGGTCGTGGTGGTGCAGGGCTGATCTCCGTAATTTGAAGCCTTGTATAATAATTTTAAAAATCTGGGTTATTTTCTTGGAGGATCTCAAACATATCAGACAGCGATGGTTCTTCACCGCATCGGTAGTACGGGCCCTTTTCTCTGCTGTGCGTCCCATGACCGTCTCCATCACCAAGCGGTTTCCCAAATCCAACTCAGCCTGGATCATTTCTCGTGTCCTCTGCTTTTTCCCCACATCCAAGTATGATCTGACATGCTGACATGTTTGCTGCATTTAACACCACACGCCCCTCACTCCAGCTGTTCGCTGTTTGATTGCGTCATCACACGCCGTTATTAATTGTTCGTTTTTTTCCCCACTTATTCCACCGAACACCAAAAGTGTTTTTTTTTTTTTTTTTTACTATTTTCGGCCAAACAATTTCGGTTACCGAACATTCGGTGCATCACTAGGTTTGGATAAATGTAACTGAAAATTGTACATTTACTTATTGATATTGAAAATAAGATTATTTTTTTTGGTATCAATCAAAAAACCTTCAGCGATACACCGCACCAACTATGTAAATGAACACATTTTTTTCTTCCACAAAAGACATTGGACTACAGAAGTCCCATGTCAATGAATTGCTCTTTATTCCTCAGGAGGTGGAACTCACTTTTTTTTTTTTTCCCCTCTCTCTCCATGTCGTCATGTTCCCACAGTGAGTTTGGCTCTAAAATAGTGACGTTGAAGCCAGTAGTGAAGATATTGCCGAAACAGTTTGAGTCCAGAGAGAAGGCAGTGAGGGATGAAGCCAAGCAGCTCGCTGTGGAAATCTACAAGTGGATCAGAGATGCCCTGAGGCCACCGCTGCAGAGTATTAACTCTGTACAGGTGGGTTTCCCTCAGCATCACACACAGCTATACACAACTCCATCATCAAATCATGCAAACTAAAGTCGCTCCCCTCTATCTTTGCAGCTGAAAGAGCTGGAGGAGGAGTGGGTGAAGCTGCCTCAGGGTCCTCCCAAGCAGAGCAGGTTCTTGCGCTCTCAGCAAGACCTGAAGGCAAAGTTTGAGCAGCAACAAGCACAAGGAGATCAGTCTGACGGTGGGTTTCAGAGTAGACTAGAATTGACTGCTATCTGACATGCTGGGTTTTGTTGTGTTGTTTTTTTTCCCCTCCTTAAATATTATAGAATCATGGCCCCTTCCTGTTTTTTTTTCTTCCAGGAGAGGATGAGGAAGAAGCAGTGGTAGCAGTGGATCCTTATGAGCTGCTGGAGCCTGTGGAGATTCTGTCCAAGATGCCCAAAGACTTCTATGACAAAATTGTAAGTTAAATGCATCAAGTGCAGCCAAATTATTACAAAAAAAAGATGTTTTGGTCCCCAAATGGGCCCATTTATAATTTCTAGGTAATTTTTTCCCACCTTCATTTCCAAAGAAATTTGAATTTCACCATAAAAGGCAACAGAACATTTTCACTTCAGATTAAACGCATTAGGAGCCATTCATAACAGGATTTAACTTTCAGTGAGAGGCGTTAGTTCCCTGAATAACTGAATATTCCCACATGGAAATACTCCAGGGGAGGGATGAGTAATGCAAGTAATTGTTTTTTTTTTTTCTCTGTCTTCCCTTTAAAGCTCCTCTCAAAGAGACAAAATCTGACTAAAAAGGATAGGGAAAAGAAATGCATAGACTGTATGAGTTTATTTCCTCTGCTCTGTCTCCATACAGGAAGCTAAAAAGTGGCAGGAAAGAAAAGAAGCTCTTGAAGCCATTGAAACACTGACCAAGAACCCCAAACTGGAGAACGGAGACTATGGAGACCTCGTCAGAGCCCTGAAGAAGGTAAAAACTTAAAAGCAATGCTCAGATTGCCAGCAAGAATCCATTATGTCAGGATCCAATGATTTCCACACAATTAGATTATACTTGTGGAGAGATGATGCAGACAATGGCTAATGTGTCTATAGTGAGGACGTGTCTTGAAATGAGATTCCTATCAGATTACTTCTGATGCACTGCAGTATATCCAAGCTCTCCCGCTGCACACAAATGAACCCTGGTGATGCCAAATCCAGATATTGCAGATGCTTGCTGCCACTGGAGAGTGATTTCCAGACACCAGAGGAGGAAGTTCTGAACAGGCAAAAGTAGAACAATCTATTATTTGGTTTCTCCTCCGGTCAAGCTACAATTTAAACAGATTTAAATTGGTTTGATGCATTAGGGTCACTGGGGTCGACAGCTGAAGTTTGGAAACATAGCAACAATAAGACACATGATTAAGCTGTCAATTTGATTGGCCGGCACTTGTGTTGCCGCTTGAACTGATACCCGTTCACCACATGCAAAGCCAAGTAAATCGAAGCAACACACCCAGATTCCTTACAGGACATGCAAGACTTGAACCCATCCCTTTCTGTACCTGCTGGATCTTTATCCATCTGTCAGACTTCATCCTGTTCAACATAAATAGTCGGCCTGTAGTGATGCGTCAATGACGTCATATTTTATCGTTGATGCATCGCCACGCACACATGGGTCACATAAAACAATAATGGAGATCAAAACTGCGACATCCTCACAACGTGCCCAACAAAGACCTGCAAAACGCCCCCCAAAACAGCCCTAAATCATCAAAAGCATCGGAATACTTTAAATTTAGTCCCAAATGCCTTTTGGAATTGGCATACCAGACCAGCACAACAGCAATGTTGGAGCATCTGAAGCGGAGGCACCTTGTCTCCCCTTGTCTCCCCTTGTCTCTCGCGGACGGGATAATTGAAATATTGCAAAATAATTGCAAAAAAACGAACGTCACATGATCAAATTATGGTATGCACCAGCTCCTACATTTGATGTTTTCTGGTCATAACTCTGTTTACCGGCTTAAAAGAAAACAACGTTTTTTCATCGGTTAGCAGAAGCTAAAGTGCCACCAGAAAATCATTCCTACCAATAACAACTTTTTTTTTTTTTTTTTTTTTTTTTTTAGTTCCATCCGCCATAGAAAGGTTCCTTTCGTGATTAGACTTTTATGTAATTTAGTGTGAAACAGTGCCCTGTTTTATCCAAATGTTATTTTTAATGTGTTATTTTGAACACATTTGAATAAGTGCAATGCATAATATTGTGCACAGCACACTGTTTTTGCATTGCACTGCATTTAAAAAAAAAAAAAAAAAAAAAAATCTTATGTAATTTTTAACAGGAGAGATTGTTGTTGGTCTGTAAGAGTAAACGGGCTTGCCTTTTTCTTTTGTATAATTTTATTCTATATTTTTATTTTGCTGTGCAAAACTGTTGTTTAATAAACTATATTATGTTTTTTTTATATTTATGTGATGCATTATGGTTTTTGTTGATCTAACAGAAAAATAATCGTCTAATTACTCGTTGGATTAGTTGACTAATTGATAAAATAATTACCTGATTAATCTTTAAAAAAATAATCGTTTACCCCCAGCCCTAATAAATAGAAATGACTTTGTTAAGGTGTAAAATGTTTAGCTGCGAGTCTTGCCTCTGATTAGAACAAATGCATTTCAGTTTGCAGTTCCTGGCATCAGAGTGAGTTATTTGACCTTGATCAGTCTTATGCTTTTGTTTAGGAAGTTTGTTGTAATGTTTCATCATGGAGTTGGTTTGTTCTCACAGCTGTCCCGCTTGTGTTGCAGGTTGTTGGGAAAGATGCCAACGTGATGCTGGTGACGCTGGCGGCCAAATGCCTGGCTGCGCTGGCCTCTGGCCTCAGGAAGAAGTTTGGAACATATGCAGGACAAGTAAGATGATGAAACTTGATTTACTGTGTAAAAGCAAGAGAATTTAATGTTACTGCTGAGTGGTGGTAATTGATAGACTTATATAATTTAAATCATTATTTAAACTATTAGTTTAATACAACAGACATTACCAATTACAACTTTGTTTTGGACACAGCTTTGTTTGTAATTTTCAAGTGTCAATTAGGCACCTCTGTTGTTCAATTTCCATAATTTCATTCCAAAAAGTAAAACATTCATAGATTCAGGGCCCACAATTTAAATGATTTCAAACATTTGTTTATTTTTACATAATTTGGGCTTCCAGCTCATAAAACCCATGACAACTCTCAATAGCTTTAAGTCAAAGTTGAAAACCTTTTTATTTACTGCTGCATTTCAATAATCTCCCACAATGCACTGTAACCTTTTATTTATTGCATCTCATATGTTTTAATTATTTTTAACTTTTGTCCGTTTTTATTTTCTGCTTTTAAACCCTTTTACTTTTTCCTGCTTTTTTTTCTTCTCAAAGACATTTTTATATTTAGCACTTTGAATTGACTTGTACATGAAATGTGCTGTACACAAACACTTGCCTTTTCATCTGTTATGTTTGGATAGAATAGTTAGTGTTTGGTCAGGACAAAAGCAGGAATCAGACCAGCAGTAACTAACCTTTGTGTTTCCTAGGTGGTTCCCACCATTCTGGAGAAGTTCAAGGAAAAGAAGGTTCAGGTTGTCCAGGCTCTGCAAGAGGCCATTGATGCAATCTTCCTCACGGTAAGTTCAGTTTTTATCGATGATTCTTTTGTGACTTTGCTTTGCTATACAATACCATTTTTATGTGGCAGCAAATAAAGAAACACTTCCATGTACAAATTGAATAGCAGGTCGTTTTTGTTGAATCAGCCACTGAGCTGCTGTAGTAAGTGAATAATTTGTTACGTTACAACATCTTTGGTCTTTCCATCTCTGAGGTTCCTTTTTTAAAAACAGCCTTCAGCTGAAAATCTGCTGCTCTTGTAAATATGCACTTTTACGCCAGATGCATTCATTGTTTTTCCTGCATTCAGTTGCCTATTGTGTCAAATGTACCAACGGTTCCTGACCTGATAGTGACTGATATTTATCAAAGGGCAACAGAATTGAAGTGGGATTATAAATATATTTTATAAACTTTGAAATCATGTCTATTTTCTCTTTGTCCAGACAACTTTCCAGAACCTGTCGGAGGACGTGCTGGGTGTGATGGACAACAAGAACCCGTCCATCAAGCAGCAAGCCTCTCTGTTTCTGGCCCGCTCCTTCAGACACTGCACACAGGCCACGCTGCCCAAGAGTGTCCTCAAGCCTTTCTGTGCTGCTCTCATCAAGGTACACACGACACTGTAGTAATGTTCCCTCTGGTAATACTAGCAGATGGGAAAAGTAAGTTGGTACCACTGCCAGTGAGTGATCAGTGTGCTTGAACTTGTTGCTTGGCGTCAACAGTGTTGGGACTAACGCGTTACAGTAACGCCGTTAGTTTTGCGGTAACTAATACTCTAACGCAGTGATTCCCAACCTGTGAGGTACTGCAAGTGGGCCGCCAAATAATTTCCAAAAAAGTATATTTTTTTGGAGGGGGAATATAATTATATAGAAATATACAGAATAATGTTTTAAATGTTAAAACTAAGTTATGTATAAAATGATATTAAAAATGTTAAAATATTATTTTCATTATTTTGTTTTGTTTTCCTTCAAGTATTAGACATGTGACAAGCAAATGAGCGATAGGAACTTTTTTTTGTTATCGGTCGGACCACTTTGCAGCGGGACTGCATTGCACTTGACTTATTTATGTTTGATGCTGATACCTGAAACTGGAGTATAAAGATGGATAGCTGGCTAGCAAAACATTTTTTTTCCCCACACGCAGAGACCGGAGGAAATGTAGTGTGTGTGTTCAAAAACATAACGGTCATGGCGAGACAAAAGAAGGCGAGTTTGGCAACGTGGAGATATTGTCATTACAGTAATCCCTGGTTTTTCGCAGGGGTTACGTTCCAAAAAGAACCCGTGAAATTATTTTTACAATTATTATAGAAGGCTTCAAATTGCAGAGATCAGCACCGCCTCGCACTTATTTCACTTCTAACAGCGTGGCTGCATCCCGACTCTGTAGCGTCTTTTTCTCCGAAAGCCACGGTGCAGGTGTGTTTTTTCGGGAGAAGAAAATAGTTATGGGTCGTCATTGTCCCTCTTTTTTTCTTCTGGGCAAAAAGATTCTTATAAACCGACATGCCACCATGGATTATATCTGAGACTGTAATGAACGATTCATCAAAGGCTCCTGTTCTTCAGCTGCTGCTGAAGCTCATTGGCCGTTCTCAGCTTGTTGCTAAGCAACCAACGTTATTGACACAGGAAGATGAGAAGCGGGGAGACTGTTAAGAATGCAGAACACGATGCACAATGCAAATCCATACAGTACCTGCTGAAATTAAGGCTAGAGGGGCATGAATGGGAGCATTTTAATTAATGTTTTAATTTAAAGTAACTAAAAAGATACTTTTCATAGTAACGCATTACAGTAATGCACAGTATCATTCATGCCACCCTGTCTTCCTCTTTCACGTTTCAGCAAGTGAATGACTCGGCCCCAGAGGTCCGTGACGCCGCCTTTGAAGCTCTGGGGACGGCCATGAAGGTTGTGGGAGAGAAAGCTGTGAACCCCTTTCTGACTGACTTGGACAAACTCAAGCTGGACAAAGTGAGGATCACGAGTAGATGGAAGGAGGAAAGTTCCTATTCTTGTTGTTGTGGTCCACTTACAAGGTTTTTCCCTTGTAATAGATTAAAGAGAGTGCAGATAAAGTAGAGCTTCCTGGAGGGAAGAAAGGTGCGGGTGGAGGAGGAGCAGTGGAAAAGAAACCTGCAGCAAAGGCCCCTCCACGTGCTGAAGCCCCCTCCAAATCATCCGGCCCACCTAAGAAGACTCAAACTGCTGGAGCCAGCAAGGTAAGCCCATCCTGAAAACAGTCCAAAGACTAATACTTGGTCCTGGTGGTTGTACAGATTTGACTTAAACCATTTTGCATGTTTACGGCAGATATCAGGAGGTCCACCTAAAAAAGGGAAAGCACCATCTGCAGCTGGAGGGAAAACAAAGAAGACCTCAGACAATAAAGAGGTTATAGAGACTGAACTGGCGGTGAGTTTTCAAAATAAAACAATCTGTCCAGAGTTGTGACAGAAATGAGCTGTTCAGAGGACTTTTGTTAAAAAGAGTCAAAAGATTGTTTCAGAAGTCGGCAGGAGAAAGGAGATATGACAGTGATTTGAGTGCCATTAACGACTGTTGTCTCATCAGGTTGAGGTGTGTGAGGATCAGGCAGCAGGCGTGCTTCCTGCCTCCTGTCTGCAGCAGCTAGACTCGGGCAACTGGAAGGAGAGACTGGCTAGTATGGAGGAGTTTCAGAGGGTAAAGATGTTTTGCAATCATCTAAAAGGCTGTCAGGTAGCTGCCTGTCAAAGAGTATCTTTGGTCATGTTTCCGTCTGAATGAATCTGTCCTTGTAGGCTGTGGAGACCATGGATAAAGTGGTGATGCCCTGCCAGGCGTTGGTTAAGATGTTGGCCAAGAAACCAGGCTGGAAGGAGACAAACTTCCAGGTAACTATTTCTTCTCAGCTCATGTTACTACAACCTTAACCTCCAGAAAACTCTGTTCTGATTGAGGGTGATGAATTATTTTCTTTCTCGCACAAATGATGCAAGTTTCTTTGTCCATTATCCAGAGGATTCTAAGCGTTTCTAAACCATATTTTTGGTGAAATTAAGTAGAACTAACCTGCCCTGACTGTTTTACTAATTTTGCTCATTGTTGGAAAGAGAACTTTTTTAAAAATCAAAGTCACAATTGGATGTAGACATCCACTCATCCACAGCCACACTTTTTATACCTGTGATGTATTATATTAAACAGATTTTGCACATTAATCAGCTTGAATGCACATTGTAAAGGTGAAGTTACAGCTGTTATGTGTGCAGTGTAGGGCTGGGTATCGATTCAAATGTCAAGATTCGATTCCGATTCTTAATATTCAGAATCTATTATCATGATTCGATTCGATCCGATTTGATATTGATTTGGCTTAGTGTTATTTAAAATGTTTTTTGAGCTGTTGCCTGAATTATATGACTGTAAAATAACTAGTGAAATAATAATTTCACAATAATTATTGTGAAATAACTAAGAAATAAATAACTCAAACAGGCCTTTCAATATCCATTTAAAGTGCAAAAAAGAAAGAAATTGCAAGAGTTCATGCAGTAAACAAATCATTTTAGCTTGTCTAATTTATTCTGTCACCACGCACACATATTGCCATGAAGCACCTGGCATTTTTCAGAAGTGAAAAACTGTGTGTCCGACTACTGGGATTAAAGTTCACCTGGCGAAAATGACGGAAAAAAAAATCGAAAAAAAAAATCGATCTTTAGACATAAGAATCGATTTTTAGAAATTAATATGAGAATCGATTTAGAATCGGAAAATCGATTTTTTTTCAACACAGGCCTAATGCAGTGGTCAGTAAACAACTGTAGGTACTGAATTCATTAATAATTTATTTATTCATGAAGTTATTCATGAATGTAGATTATGCATTTGCCTGACTCGTACAGAGGAAGTGGAAATTATGTGCACATATTTTTCTTTCTCAACAATGGCGTATCCTTGTGGGTGATGTGATGAACAGTCATTTAAGTCATTTCTCTTGTGCAGGTGATGCAGATGAAGCTGCACATCGTGGCTCTCGTCGCTCAGAGAGGAACCTTCTCTAAGACGTCGGCCTCTGTGGTCCTGGATGGCTTGGTAGATAAGATCGGAGATGTCAAGTGTGGGGGAAATGCCAAAGAAGCACTGACTGCGATTGGAGAGGCCTGCTCACTGCCGTGGACAGCCGAGCAGGTCTGAACCCACTTTTATGGATGTTTGCATCGACTATAGTGAACGTAGAGAGGAGTGTACAGCAATAAAACATTTTAAATCTGTTTTTACCTCAGGTTGTGTCCATGGCATTCGCACAGAAGAACCCCAAAAACCAGGCAGAGACGCTGAATTGGCTGGCAAATGCCATGAAGGAATTTGGCTTCGCTGGGTAAGTTCTAGTGTTTGTTTTGGTTTATAAGTATTAGGGGTGTAACAATATATCGTGCCACAAAATTTTGCGATACAAAAACGTCACGATACGTGTCGTGGAGGTGACAAACTGTATTGCGATATTGGGTTATTAATATTAATCTATTGTGTTGACTAGTAACGAGCAGTGTATTGGTGCCGTCCGCGCCTCGACCCGCGGACCAAAATCTTACAACGCTCAGAAGAAACTAGTACCGTTTTGGTCCCGATCACGGGATTCTTGCAGGATTTTGAGCTCTGAACTTTTACTGATGTAAGGCTGGTGTAGAGTTAAGTCTTACCTTATTAAATTAAACCTTTTTGGGGTCGTGAGTAGGATAAACAAGGGGACAACTTCTGCTGAGCTCCAGTGTACTTTAATGTCCCTCAACAGTGTAGGATTTTAGAGCATCAACACAGCAACTAGTGCCGTACTGTGGCGTATCACTCCGCCCAATCTAAAACAGACTAATCACTACAGATAAACTGACTAGTGTCATTATAGTCCCTGATTTACATCAGAATATATTTATAAAATAATGAACCCTGAATTACTAAAATAACCTTCTTAACAAAAATAAATCTCCTCTTACACTTATAAGGTGAGCATTAATCAATCTTTTTTATCATGTAAAATTGTATGTATTCATTTACTTTTAATTATTTATTTAATTTTAGTTGTTAAATTTGTGGAAAACAAAAAAGTCAAATCATACATGAGAGAAACTATTCAGTTTGTGGCAAAATATTTTATTGTATGAAACTGAAGATCATAATGCAAACCTGACATTTACTTTTAGTTCAGTTTGTGGAAAATGGTTGGCCTGGCTTTCTCTTTAAAACTTAAACAGTTATAAAGCATTACAAACTGTAACAATAGGGCAAACGCACAGCATTGTTTTGTATTTTGTGTCTTTCAAATAAAAGACCATTTTTTTCCAGTCATATGTTCCTCATTCAAGGTTGTTAAAAAAATACTGCTATAATATCGTATCGTTATCGTGACCTCAATACCGTGTATCGTGAGATTAGTGTATCGTTACACCCCTAATAAATATACTGTATGTTCTCAAGGCAATTATTTACATTGTTGTCTAAGAATACTTGTGGCAGCAGTTACCCACCAGGGGGCGCTGCATTCATGTGTTTTGGCTTAAACCGCCAAATGATACAGCACCTTTTCAAGATGACTAACATTTCATTCTCCGCTCTCTAGTATCAATGTGAAGGGATTCATCAACAACGTGAAGACTGCTCTGGGAGCAACCAACCCAGCTGTGCGGACGGCGGCCATCACCCTCCTGGGAGTGATGTACCTCTACATGGGAGCGCCGCTGCGCATGTTCTTTGAAGACGAGAAGCCTGCGCTCCTCGCGCAGATAGATGCAGAGTTTGAGAAGGTGCAGATGGAACATCAGGATGCAAAACATTTAGTCTTGGGTGTTTTGTAGTAAAGTGCAATAGACTCTAGGGAGTTCCCAGTTTGCATATTTTTGCTTCAGTCATTTGATTTTGAGTATCTGCTAATGTGAGTCCAGATCAGACACTTTTGAAATCCACAAAAAAAGAATTAAAAAAGCAGCTGTGCACCCCACAGATTCCCAAGTTGCAAACAATAGAAGCTGTATCACTGCATTCACTGTCCAATATTTTTTGGAAATCACATGACAGGTCACCATTTCAGATCATGCGATTGGCTACTAGGACTTCACTGGTAGATGCAGAACTTCACATGAAGTTCTAATTTGTGAGACTAAATGTTTGTATTTCTTCACAGATGCAGGGTCAGTCGCCTCCAGCTCCCATCAGATCCATTAGGAAAGCGGGAGCAGAGGAAGAGGGCGATGACGGGGAAGTGCAGGATGAAGATGCAGGAGGGGCCGGGCTGGACGTCATGGACCTGCTGCCTCGGACAGACATCAGGTAACGCAACGCTATTTTAAATATGTGTAAACTACGGTGTAACTATCCCAAAGGCTACACAGCTTCCAAACTTCATACATTTGAATCACATTTTTATTCACATCTGATGCAGTTTTGGTTTCTTACATTTCCATAATTGATATTTCTGGTGAAAATCTTTATTGATTGCTATTTAATGGTAAAACGTGTATTAAACAATACCAGTGGTTTCAGGTTTACATTTGTCTAACAGAAATTTAGGAATGAAGCTGTAAATAAGAATAAAGGATAAATCTTAATGCTTTTTATGGATAATTGTCCCCTTTTTTTTTTTTTTTTTTTTAAATAATCCCATTTGATCAATAATCCTGTTTGATAAAGGGCTTTTGAAATATTCCTCCTTTTTGTTTCTAAGTGACAAGATCACATCTGACCTGGTGTCTAAAGTTGAGGACAAAAACTGGAAGATCAGGAAGGAGGGTCTGGAAGAGATTGCAGGAATCATCTCGGAGGCCAAGTTCATCACAGCCAACATCGGGGAGCTGCCGTTGGCCCTGAAAGGACGACTCGGTGACTCCAATAAGATCCTGGTAAGATGGTGGCCCTGCTCCAATCTGTGTTAGTTAATTGGGATTGAATACTACGTGTAAAGATGGAACAAAGACATTTGCATTAAAGACTACCTTTATAATGACACGAACAACGATTTTGTTTGCGTCTCTCAGGTGCAGCAGACTCTGAATATTTTGCAGCAGCTGGCGACAGCAATGGGACCTGGACTCAAGCAGCATGTCAAAGCTTTGGGAATCTCCATTATCACTGTCCTGGGAGACAGCAAGGTACTTGCATACCTGTAGAGTTTCAGTTTTTTTGCAAAAACATGATAATTCACCAAGGCACCATACCAGAGATGATGCTGTGCAAAAAAACATTAAAAAGATGTACATGTGAACTTGTTTGTGATGATAGATGTCTCTCTTTCTCTGCAGGTGAATGTGCGGACGGCTGCCATGACAACCCTGCAGGCCTGGGTAGAGCACACTGGGATGAAGGACTGGCTGGAGGGAGAAGACCTGTCTGATGAGCTGAAGAGGGAGAATCCCTTCCTACGGCAAGAGGTGCACAGACACTTTGTTTCTTTTCAGGATTAAAGTGTTTCCTTTGGGAAGCATTAACTGAAATGTCATGTCTCTGAGATGAAGCCTAGAGACTGACCGAGTCTTCCCCCCGCAGGTGCTGGGCTGGTTGGCGGAGAAGCTGCCCACTCTCAGGACGGTCCCCGGAGACCTGATGCTGTGCATCCCTCAGCTCTACGGGTGTCTGGAGGACCGAAACGGCGACGTGAGGAAGAAGGCTCAGGATGCTTTGCCAGCCTTCATGATGCATCTGACCTACGAAAAGATGAACAAGGCTACGGGCAAACTCAAAGTACAGAACTAACAATGTTACCAGCCAGCAAATGTTTTCCAGTGACTGACGACAGATAGTTCATGGCTTCTTGTCCTCCACTCCCTCCAGCCCGCCTCCAAGGATCAGGTCGTAACCATGCTGGAAAAAGCCAGAGCAGTGATGCCGGCTAAGCCTGCGGCTCCAGCCAAGAACGGAGGAGGAAAAGGATCTGCAGAGGCCAGTAGAGCTGCTTCAGGTGCGTTTCTGTTCACCGTGAAATTTAGATGACGAATTACAACTATACCTAAACAGACCAGACGTTGCATTCTGATCAGTCAACTTTCAGATGTTCCTAAAATTGGTTTGATTGTGTAAAGACTCTGAGTCAGCATTTGTCCATTTGTTATACGGTACAAAAATGTTTGTAACTAATCCTTAAAGCCCTGGATGATGTATGTCACTGCTTGGTCCCACCACAAACATCTTCTCCAGGGTTTGATATTAGACTTAGTTCTTTACTGGTATTGGACATTCTGCATTTATAGAATTAATTAATGAAAACTTTCAGCATTTTGTTGAAGTAAAAACATGAAACTTTAGATTTTGTCTGAATGTTGGCAGGTAACACAACTGCAAATGTTGCTTTACATATAGAAACACAATGCCATAAAACTTTAGTAGTCAAGTTGACCTGCAAAGTGACTTGTTCACTCCAACCCATGTCATTAAAACTGGAAAAAAAATGTCTGTCTGATCACACCATCTCCACTCAATAAGTTCAATAAACTGCACAACTGAGTCACTTAGAAAATCTACAGGTAGTAAAAATGAATTAAATATCTATAAAGATAAGTTAGGAGGTGGTATAAAAACATTTTTTTTTGCAGAAATATGACATTGCTGAACCAAGAGAATACCTAGTATTTGGTGCTTCATTGTAATAACCTGTAAACTTTAGGTCACTCATGTAAACCTGGTTCTGAGAGCAGCATGAGTGAGATGTCTCACTATGAGATAAATGCTTCTGAGGAATACGTGCGGGGCGTATCTCTCACAGTGAGACATCGAAACAAGTATTTGACTGAGAACTGGTGTATTGAAAGAACAATGAGAGGGGCCGACCCGTATTATCTGACCGATGATTTGAATCGGTAAGACCTGACTCCACCCCATTAATGCACGTGTTAATTATTCCATACCTCGACAGGCATCACTGTTGTATGATGGTGCGTTCATTTAATGTCATGAAAATGAGACTGGTCTTGTATAAGGACTCGCCCTTCTGTTTCGATCCCTCACCCCACCCTATGTGGAAACGTCTTTAACCTCCACATGCACCCATATGTTAATTGGATTGTGATTTGTAGAAGCAAAAGGCTGTGTGCATATACATACATAGATTCACACATTTGTGTGTGTGTGTTTGTTTGAACACTCTTTTTAGGAACTAGACATTATTGATCATTTACTGTCTGCAGATTCACACTCCGTTGTTAATTTGTCCGTCTGTCCGTCTGCAGCTGCCAGTGAGGACGTACCTGACAGCAAACCTGAGGTGAAGAAGATCCGAGGAGGAGGAGGTGCTGCTAAGAAGGTATCCACTCATGTTTTTTCTTTGTGTGTGTTCAGTTATAAACGGAGAGACTCGGGAATGTAATTAATTTGGGGTAAAAAAACCAGTCTGACAACTCTGCCTTGTATAAATGTAGATTTTACAGACTTGTATTTACAGTCACACATTCACCATCCGTTTTTGTCCTGCTGTTTTGTGCCTTTATCTGGCGTTTTATATTTGTTTTGTTTTTTTTTTTCATGAGCATGAGTTTCAGTCACCTCACAACCATGAATTCTGAATATGATTTGATGTTTTTTGTTTATTTTTATTTCACTTTTTATTTTTATTTTTTTAACTCATCCATCCAGCATCCCTCCCCTTCTGAAGAATCTCCCCCTCCCTCCAAGGACAAGGACTGTAATGGTAGTAAAAAGCCCCCCGGCAAAGGGAAGGCTGCAGCTGCCGGTCAACAGGTAGATCTAACAGGAGTCCTCGTGGGGAAATCCCGTCCCACTTCACACCATCTTAACAGCGGGCGGAGTTTTTCAATGGACACTTGACAGATGTTAACCTCTGTGCAGCTTTGTCTCGGTCTATCCCCGCATGTCTCTAATCACTAACGATACCTCTTGGTGTTCAGTCACAGTTGTGCACACAAAGCTGAAACGTAAACTGATGTGAGATGGAAATGAAGCAGGGGTGGAGATGATGTCGTTCTGTCTTCACCATCTGCTTTAACTTGCACCGAGATCCTTTCAGCATAACTTCTCCTTTTGTCTTTCGTCTATAGTCACCCTTTTCTCCAAGTCACTGACCTTTATCAAAACAGATTAATATCTCTCTAGGCAACACTCGTGTTGCTTCTTGCTGTAATGTGGCTTCCATCTCTTTCAGGGTCCAGCTGGCAAGAAGCCTGCAGGAAAAGCCCCGAAAGATGAGGAAGATAGAACCGGACCCATCTTCACCTTCATCCCCAACGCCAAGGAACAGAGGATCAAAGAGGAGAAGCAGCTGAAGGTATCTGATGGCCGACAAAACATCTTTGACAGTTTGTTGAGCCAGAATTTAACTGGAGGAGACTCGGTTTGGCCTCTATAGAGCCTCATGAAATATTTTCACCTCAGTGAACTGCTTAAAAATCAAGGTTCCCATCTGCCCTGGGAAAACCTGGAAAATGAGAAAAAAAGGTCAAATGTCTCAGAATGGTTAAGTTTTCCTGGAAAATGATTCTCCCCCTGCCTTGTTAGTGAATGTTAATGGGTTAAAAGTTCTGCGTATGTACATCTGTCGTCACCTAATCAGGGCAACATTAAGGCTGCGCCATGGAGGAGAAGGCCCAGCACTTCTCTGCTTATAGCTGGCGCAGCACCCCACGTGATGCCACCAGTCAATCAAGTTTCCTCTTCTGCTTAGAGCGGTACTCCAACCCAGTGCTTCCAGTTGACTGGAGCTAGATTAAGTGACTTTTCAGGTGTTAAGGACTAAACGCTAATGGCACTTTTCCACTAGTACTCGGCTCGACTCAACTCGGCCTGGTTTCTTTTCAATTACAATTCAGCTGGAGCAGAAGTGGGCGGGGTTGGAGTGAAGCTGCTGTGACGTTTGATTGTGTGATCTAAACGAAGAAGACAACAACACTAAAGATGTAGAACATGGAGTAGATTATATATGTGCTGCTGGGTCTGTGGCTTGTGTTCGATATCAAAAATGAGACTGAGAGAAGCTTCAAGCGGCAACGGTTTTTAATTGTTTTAGTTCGTCTCGGCGCTGCTGAAAAGTCCGTTGGTAGCAGCTATGAAGTGACAGAGCTCTTGGTGGATCTGGTTGTTCCTTATCGCCCGTCTAGATCCTTTTTTAATTCTCTCCTCAGACACCAGGTTTATGAACATCTGCACCTCAGAGTTGGATCATGAAACAGACTTTTGTGCTGCCATTGCCTGTCAAATAAAATTAACGAGAAGCTGCCGACGTCTGACGGTCCCGCCCCCTGACCAATCGGTGGCGTGTAATGTAATGATGTCAGATGCAGCCCGACTCAGCTGCTTAGAACCTCGGCAGAATAGATACAGAAAAAGTATCTACTCGACTGCCTCAACCCCTAGTGGAAAAGAGCCAAACCGAGTCAAGTTGGGCTGAGTAGGTACTAGTGGAAAAGCGCCATTAGAGACAAAACTAGCATCTGAAAGTTGAAAAGTGTTAGTATTGCAAATAGTTGATGCTGCTGAAGAAACCTACTTTTAAACCCTCATCTCATTCATTTTCTTAAAGCTGTGCAGAGATGAGCTTCTCTAGAGCATCTAACATAAATGACAGTTCAGGTATCGGTCAAATTGTGACTAAGTATAAACGGCTTCCAGTTTGGTTTGAGAGTACTTTTTAGTGTGAAGTTGTTAAAGTGACTTGAGCTGGTTGCACCAGATGCTGATGCATCGTTGACCATAATGTGATGGAATATTTGTTACAGATCCTGAAGTGGAACTTCATCACTCCTCGAGATGAATATGTGGAGCAGCTGAAAACTCAGATGTCCACCTGCTTTGCAAAGTGGCTGCAGGATGAGCTGTTTCACATGGACTTCCAGAGACACGTAAAGGCCATCGGTGTCATGATGGAGGTACCGGGCAATTCTTTCTCTGCAAATGTGTTTGTTTCATGCTTTTAGTCTGGTTTCAGTAACGAGTTTGTGTGTGTTTAACAGAGGCTGGAGAGCGAGAGTGAAGCTACCATCGGCTGTCTGGACTTGATCTTGAAGTGGTTCACCCTGCGGTTCTTTGACACCAACACCACTGTCCTGATGAAGGTGCTGGAGTACCTGAAGCTTCTGTTCAGCATGCTGCACCGGGAGGACTACCACCTGACGGAGTACGAGTCCAACTCCTTCGTCCCCTACCTCATACTCAAGGTATGAACATGATCCTCTGCCACTCCTAAGCTAGTTTTTTTTCTTTCTTTTTAATCATCATTTGCTCAGTGTTTTTAGGGCTCGAGCACTTACAGTTTGAAGGCTCTATTGTATATGTAGGAATTTTTTTCCTTCTTTTTATTTTTCCGACAAATAGAGGGCCTTTTTTCCCCCTAAACGTGCCCCAAAAGTCACCAAATTTTGCACCAAGCCAGGCCTGGCGATAAATTAGATATTTCATGGTTTGCATTAATGGGCGTGGCCTAACGTCTCAACAGCGCCCCCTAGAAAACTTTGTGCCTCAAGCCCCACGATACGGTTTGACGTACATGCACGAAAATCGGTACACACCTGTATCATGTCACAACTTAAAGAAAAATCACTTGGCGCCATGGCCGAAACCAAACAGGAAGTCGGCCATTTTGAAATAATTGTGTAATTTTGGCAAAATTTATGCCATTCCTTCGGCAGTTAATACGGCCCGAACCATAACGTGCACCCAGGTGTGTTATACATCAAAATGTGCGTCTCCATCCTGCGACTATGGGCATTACTTTTCTCAGTCAAAAGTGTTACCGTGGCGATGATAGACGCCAATAAGCGCACCCACCCTTCATCTGATTTGTCGATATCTGATAGTTCCTACTTTCTGCCATAACTTTTGAATGGTTTGATATAGAGAGTCGTGGGTGGTGTCATCCACTAAAAGTCCAGGCCTGAAGAATCTACATGCAAGTCATACAAGCTTCCACTGCAGCCTGAACATGCCCGTTCATCGCTGCTTGCAGCTTTAAATTCTATTTGTTTATCCCTCCTTCCTCTTCTTTTCAGGTGGGGGAATCAAAGGATGTCGTCCGCAAAGATGTTCGGGCAATCCTGACCATGCTGTGCAAAGTTTACCCAGCATCAAAGGTCTTTCCTTTCCTCATGGACGGAACAAAGTCCAAGAACTCCAAGCAGAGGGCTGGTAAGTGTCTGCAGGCCTCCCAAGCTGAATCCTACTTCCCACGATACCTGAAGACATTTTAGAGATGTGCCTGTGCATAGTTCCTGACGTTGGTATCCAGCTACATCTGCAGCTAGTATTGTGATTTCTCTGGAAACCTCACACAGCAATAGCAGTGCATCTCCAGAGGAGACATTTGCTGGTTGATTACAGGTTTTGTCATAAATTGTGTAATTAACTCATTACTTTTGTATGAAATGCTGTTAAATCCACATCAACTTAAGTTTTTACAGCATGTGCTAGATACTTAGAACAGTGACAGAAGTTCTGAACCTCATTTTGTTGTTGTTTTTTCTCCCTCAGAGTGTCTGGAGGAGTTGGGCTGTTTGATAGGAGGATACGGGATGAACGTGTGTCAGCCGACTCCAGCCAAGTGTCTGAAGGAGATTGCTGTTCACATCGGTGACAGAGACACATCTGTCCGCAACGCTGCTCTGAACACTGTGGTGGCCGTCTACAACGTGTGTGGGGACCAGGTTTACAAACTGATAGGAAATGTAAGTCGAACATAGGGTTGGATGATATGATGATATTAGATCGTGAAGACGATCTTTCAAAGTGCAGAGATCGTGGGATCGTCTAGGGCACATTCTATAAAGTGCAGTTCTATGCTTATGCACCCACTCACCAGATGTATTGACATCGTCAACCTGACCAACCAATCATAGCGAGTTATAAGCAGTGACGTCCTTCCCTACCCGCCTCCTTGTTTGTGTAGTGGTAGCGCATGGAGAGCGATGGTCGCATAAAGAATTCCACCTCAATTATATGGAAACGGTTTGAACTTTCCGTAAGTGATCAAGCTCAAGCAAATGTAATTTGCAAAGTGTGCAGGGAAACCGTTCGCACGTCGTGGGGTAACACAACAAATTTGTTTAATCACCTGAAGAGGAAGCACCCCGAGCAGTATGAGAGCCAAACGGCAACGACAGTGCAGTCAGCAGCGTGAGACCAAAACAGACAACATTAACAGGCATTTGATAAGTCAAGCAAGCGATGGAAAGAGGTAACAGAAGCTGTTACCTCTTTTCTCGCAAAGAATATCGTACCGTTAAAGAGGGTAGAAGATGAGGGGTTCAAACGCCGGCTTAAAATAGCTGACCCGCGGTAGGAGCTGCCCAGCCGTAAATACTTTTCCAGCCATGCCAGGTCTTTAATCTGAATGCTGAGAACGCAAAGTTCAGGAGGTCTAAATCGTCTGTTTTTCTTTTTCCAATTTAAGATCGTGAAAAAAAAACGATATCATGAATTTTTTATTTAAAAAAAAAAAATAATAATAATAAATTGTGATACCTGCTCTGCCTCCTTACTTTCAGCTGTCGGAGAAGGACTTGAGCATGTTGGAGGAGAGAATCAAGCGGGCAGGGAAGAAGACTGCTCCAGCTCCGACCAAGCAAAGCACCGCTGAACGCTCTCAGAAAGAACAACCAGCAAACCCCAACGGCACCTTCCTCCGCAAGCCTGCACAGGAAGACCCCAACAAGCTCAAGTAAGTCCCCTCTAACGCCCAGTTCACGTGTTTGATTGGAAACCAGTAATGCTGCCAGTAGCACATTATCCTCACAAAACCCAGAGCATCGGTTAAAGGTTCATTGCATGAGCCACAAGTCATTCAAGAGCATGTTAAAATGTAGCTCAGTTTAAAAGAGAAAAAAATATTTATTTTAATTTAAAAAGATATTTGTATTCATCAAAGTATGCACTTTGTTTATGTGGCTGTAAACTCAGCTGCTCTTGGATTTTTGAACTTTTATCATATAAATTTGCTACATTAGAGCTTAATTGTTGCACATTGACCTCTTTAATATCTTTTTGTCGCTGTAAAACCAAAATCGGAGACTTCTTGGTTTTGCTTTTTATTGTGGGTTTTTCTTTTGTTTTTGTTTTTAGATTTAACTTTTCAAATTTCAGGACTCTTTTAAAACAGTTTTCAATGCAGATTCTGTGGTGGACTGTTGTGCAGGTGTCCAGGCATTAGTCTCCGAGAGTTCATGTTTTCTACTGTTGCACATCTTGTGGAAAAATAAACACTTTTTTTCACTTCAAAAGGCGCAGGTTGAAATGGCCTGCACATATTGAGCCACAACTTTTCCAGTGTGTCATGAGCATGTGGATCACTCTGTTCGTCAGCCTGCTCTTTTATCTCTCTGTCTCTTCAGAGTCACATATCTGTCTGTTTGCAACTAATCTTTCACCATCCTGATTTACTCTGTCATTGCATGTTGGGTTGCTCTCACAGGTCCTCGTACAACCGTTAAACATATTTGACAAACCAAATCCTCTCCAATGGTTCTGTGAAAGCAACCTGTTTCAAAGCGGCTCATTTGCCGACTCTTTGTCTCTCTCTTTGTCTCTTAACCCTTCATCTTTCTTCCTGTGTGATCTCCTCTCTCTGCTCTGCCCGCCTTCCTTTCTGGAGCAGAATAATGTATCGCACGTATAGGATGTGAGTACAACGCCTCCCCTCCCTTCTCTGTCGTGGCTGAGAACTTCTCCAGATGCATCTTAACACGTGTCATTCATGAAACTAATGAGCAGCAGCTGGCTGTGGTGTTTGTCGTTGAGTTGTGCTGCTTCTCATGCGTGCAAACGTCCGTTCTTGTTCATACATTAAGTATTGATCAGAATACCCAGCTGTCGCTTTAAACATCCCTCCTCGTGTGGGTGTGTGAGCGAACCACGCTTTGCTTTGTCTGGTGTCGAAACATCCTCCACGTTTCATCCTGATTGGGAAGGAGTTTTTGTAGTTCTGGTTTTCCTGCTGTTGCGTTCAGGTGTAATTCAGAGACTTTCTGACTATATAGGGTGGAGAGCACCCCTAAAAATCTATCTGAAGATGCTCCTCACGACAGAACTACAGCACTTAGATGAGACTTCTCACGTAGATGAGTCAAAATCTAAAGATCTCTTGGACAGGTATTGCTATGATTAGGTTAGTTGGGTTTTTGAAAAGGGGGAGGCTCCACCTGGAGATGTGGAACTCCACCTTTAGACCTGTATGTTGCTCTCCATTTGCTCGGTCTTGCAGATGCTCTCTCATCTCTTTGGAATCACTATAAATTCTGTCTGTCTTCTCTTGGCCTCATCTTCCATTCTTGATGCGCTTGGATCACCACATTTCAAACGACATCCTCCCGCCGATTCTTCATCCGGCGAGAGTGTCATGTTCTGTCAGCTGGAGATTCTCAGGATCTCCAGCTGTGAAGTTTGTGTGAAAATGGGCTATACATTTTTTTTTTTTTTTTTTTTTCATTAAAATTTCTTTGGGCTCTAGTGGCCCTTTATTCAAAGTGTACAGACATGAAGGGGGTAGAGGGAGAGAATGGGGATGACATGCAGGGATTGGAACCTGTGACCGCTGCAGGAGGACTGTAGCCTCAGTATATGAGCCACTTGTTTAACCCACTGCCCCACCGAACGGCTCGAGAAAAGTTTTGACGTACAAACAAAATCAGAAAATCTCAACTTCTTCTTGTTGAGAGAACCACTAAAGATGAATTTAGGGAGTAAAAACAGGCTGCAGCTGTAGAACAGGAAGCTAATTGCTGCTTCTGTTAATCCGCTAACATGATGTCATTCACACCCTAACTTCTGTCGCAGTGGAGTTTAACATTTTAGGACTTGCCCCTTTTTATATACTTCTTCTTTTTTTTTTTTTTTAATAGTAAATGAGGTTAGTTTTGTGGATTAGAAATATACATGATTTTATTTAGTTTTATAGCCTTTATAAAATGAGCACTTAAAGACGTGATGCCTAATAATCCCAGAGTTATGTTGTTGTCCTTGTGGCACTTTCCCTCGTTTTGAAACGCTGTCGTGCTTCTAAGATCAGTGCTGATCAGCTCCAGTTCAGACAGCCCAGCTCCGCTGAAATTTGGCCAACTTTTTTCTTTTTCTCTCGTTTTTTGTTCTTCATAACTGAAGCCAAACATCATGATGTACATCCAAATTCAGTTCTCTGTTCTAAAAGTAGCAGCTGGAAGCTTGTGGTATCAGGACTGCAGCTGAACAGCATTGATCGATGAGATGCTGGACTAATGCCTGTTCCTCTCCACGCTTCCTCCAACCGTCTGGTCCCGTGCAGCCAAGCCCGGCAGAACGCGCAGCACAGCGAGCCCTCCCACCCGTCCATCCCCAGAGAGTTCCAGCTGGACCTGGATATGATTGAGAAGGACCAGAGCAGGGTGTGTGAGCTTCCAGACCTGGTTCAACACAAGCTGGACGAACTTCTGGAGCCCATCATGATCCCAGAGCCCAAGTAAGTGTTCAGTTTGATGACGTGTATGTGGTGCCAGTATTACTGAAATCAATATTTACTCATTTGATGTCTGTTTCTTGCACATGAAGGATTCGCTCTGTCTCGCCACACTTCGATGACCTTCACAACAGCACGGCCTCCACCATCAACTTTGTCATCTCCCAGGTCGCAAGTGGAGACATTGGCACCAGCATTCAGGCGCTGGCACAGGTACAACTCTCTTTATTGTCATCCACACAGAACCACAACGCCACATTTCTGCCTGGCTGGTCTGATGTGTGTAGGTGATAGGGGTGTAACGATACACTAATCTCACCATACGGTACGATACACCATATTGAGGTCACGATAACGATACGATATTATAGCAGTATTTTTTTAACAACCTTGAATGAGGAACATATGACTGGAAAAAAATGTCTTTTATTTGAAAGACACATAATACAAAACAATACTGTGCATTTGCCCTATTGTTACAGTTTGTAATGCTTTATAACTGTTTAAGTTTTAAAGAGAAAGCCAGGACAACCATTTTCCACAAACTGAACTAAAAGTAAATGTCAGGTTTGCATTATGATCTTCAGTTTCATACAAGTACAAATATTTACCCACAAACTGAATATTTTCTCTCATGTATGATTTGACTTTTTTCTTTTCCAGAAATTTAACTAAAATTAAATAAATAAATAAAAGTAAATGAATACATACAATTTTACATCATAAAAAAGATTGATTCATGCTCACCTTATAAGTGTTAGAGGAGATTTATTTTTGTTAAGAAGTTTATTTTGGTAATTCAGGGTTCATTATTTTATAAATATATTCTTTATATTCTGATGTAAATCAGGGACTATAATGACACTAGTCAGTTTATCTGTAGTGATTAGTCTGTTTTAGATTGGGCGGAGTGATACGCCACAGTACGGCACTAGGTGCTGTGTTGATGTTCTAAAATCCTACACTGTTGAGGGACATTAAAGTACACTGGAACTCAGCAGAAGTTTCCCCGTGTTTATCCTACTCACGACCCGAAAAAGGTTTAATTTAATAAGGTAAGGCTTAACTCTACACCAGCCTTACATAAGTAAAAGTTCAGAGCTCAAAACCCAGCAAGAGTCCCGTGATCGGGACCAAAACGGTACTAGTTTCTTCTGAGCGGAGGAAGATTTTGGTCCACGGGTGGAGGTGCGGTCGGCACCAATACACTGGGCGTTACTAGTCAACACAATATAGGCTATTAATATTAATAATCCAATATCGCGATACAGTTTGTCACCTCCACGACACGTATCGTGACGTTTTTGTATCGCAAAATTTCGGGGCACGATATATTGTTACACCCCTAGTAGGTGACCACTGGCTTCTCTAAACCATCTTTCACTTTGACTTTGATTTTGTCTGTTGATGAAATAACCAAGACATGGTTTATCCTCCAAAGATCGATGAAGTTCTGCGACAGGAAGAGAAAGCGGATGTCATGTCCGGACACATCGATCAGCTGCTCATCGCTACCATCATGCAGCTACGGCTCATCAACAGCACACACCTGGCTGACGACAGAGTGGACAAGAGGGACGTCATCAAACTCTACAGCTGCATCATAGGAAACATGCTCTCAGTGAGTGTGACGGGGTTCTCTGTGGGATGACTGGTGTTGTTAGCAGTGGAGATGAGACACTCATGTCCTCTGCAACCGTGCCGTGTCTGCTCTGTTCAGCTCTTCTCCATGGAGGCCCTGGCCAGAGAGGCGTCTATGGTGGTCCTGAAGGACCTGATGCACGGCCTCGTAACACTGATGTTGGACAGCAGGGTGGAGGACGTAGAAGACGGAACGCAGGTCATACGGTCCGTCAACCTCTTGGTTATCAGAGTCCTGGAGGGCTCGGACCAGACCAACATGATCAGGTAAGCAAGGGGGGAAAAATAAACCCCAACCTGATCCCACTTGTAATGTTCTAATTGTAATGGTAACCTATGACAGTATTCACGTCCACGATGGCAGTAAATTAATAGTCAGTAGGTTCAGGATGTCGATCTCTATCTGTGCAGGTTCCTCAATAAGAATATTGAGCAATGTGCACGGCGGGAGACTTATCTATTTAAATAAATACTACCACACAGCAGGCTCCTTTTTACTTGCCTTAAGATGCACCAGTCTTCTGAAGGGACATTTTAATTAGTTATTACTACTGTGGTTGTTGTTACTACGACTACTGTTACTATTACAAGTCATCTGAAATGTAGACTGCGCACACACACGTACGATAAACAAGTTTGTGTAGCATAAACACCGTCTGGGTGAGAACTGGCAAAGTGGGTCAAGACATCTGTTGAGTTTCTGACACTTTTAAGTTGGATTCTAGAAAAAGGGGAACCTTATATTAGTCGGGCTGAGCTAATTGTTCCTACAGGCTCTGAACTGACACTTCAGATGATACTTGCATTGAACATCATTGATGCAGAAACTCAGAGCGAGAGAGATGGCAGGTTATTATTTATCATCACCTCATCCTTTTTTAGAAATGTCAAAAAACCAAATGTCCAACCACCAGCTCCCACCCTGCAGAGGGCAGTCTTGTTCTTTTCGCTCACACACACGAATGAGCCGTAGGAGTCCAGCCAACCATTGGTCAGCGTTGGTTCCTCGTACAGCCCACCTTTCTGAGACTTTAGGTAGCAGATGTTTGCAGTAATGTTGACTGTGGAACAGCCTAAATAATGAATTAAAAAAACTGTAGTTCAATAAATACATTTAAAACGATGTACATACATTGTTGTTGTTGTTGTCATAATAATATTTATATACCCAAAAATGTAATGATTTGATCTTTGGTTTCCTTTTGTTTTCACTCTTCTAGAGATTGTTTTTGTTTCCTCTAAGCATTGATTATTTACTTTCTCTGTTAGTTTTTCTGAGATCCGTCTTCTGTTTGTTTTTTTACTTGATTTTTCCGTCATATCTACGTTTGTCTTGTTTTGCATGTGTGTTTACGTTTCTGTTTTTTTGTTGTTGTTTTAGATTGTTTGTCCTTGTTGTATTAGTATCGACTATGAAGTAAACAAAGTAAAAAAGGGTAGCCACAATAAGCTTAGGCTTCAGCTACACCTTTTGGTCGGTTTATTCCTTACTTCTTTTTTTATTATTTCTTTCCTACAAAAGGAAATGAAATGCAATGTATTTATCAATGGAAACTGATCCACCAAATAAACTACTTCATCATCA
Source organism: Cololabis saira (assembly GCF_033807715.1). Lineage (NCBI taxonomy): Eukaryota > Metazoa > Chordata > Actinopteri > Beloniformes > Belonidae > Cololabis > Cololabis saira. The sequence continues at coordinate 42,081,172 of NC_084591.1, read as the reverse complement.
TTTTGATTATGATGTGACTAATGGAAAAAAAAAACAATCTTGAACATGTTAGTAAGGTTACAAACCTGATACTGGGAGGCAGCCCATCCCAAAACATTGACTATTTCTCAATTTAAAAAAAAAAAAAAAAAAAAAATCAATTCATGAACCCTTAATACCCTCAAGAGATTAGTTTGTAAAACCCACTTTAGCCATTTTCCCCTCACAAAAACTGACCATTTGATCATAATCTGTCCAGGTGGCAGCAGGTATGTGGGGAAACGCTGAGTTTATGGGCTGCCCTTCTCATTCTCATGTGCAGTTGTGTTTGACTCCTCTCATTGCTGTTGCTGCAGCGCTCTGCTGGTGCTGCTTCAGGACACTCTGGTCTCAACGGCCGGTTCCCCCCAATTCTCTGAGCTGGCCATGAAGGTAAAACCCGACTCCACCCAAACACCACCGGAGCTGTTGACGTCGCTCTTCAAACTGACCGTCTGTGCTGGTGTGTCCTCAGTGTCTGTGGAGAATGATCCGCTATCTCCCAGAAACCATCAACAGCATCAACCTGGACCGAATCCTGCTGGACGTCCACAACTTCATGAAGGTTTTCCCCAAAGAGAAACTCAAGCAGCTGAAGAGTGACGTCCCACACCGGACCCTCAAGACCCTGCTGCACACACTCTGCAAGCTCACAGGATCCCAGGTAGCTTTAATTTTGATTCAAATAATTAATAACATCAGATATCATGATGGAGAGATAGAACTGAGATAGAACTGGGTCCAGCTGCCAAAAATCCTAACAAATAGATCGAGTTGAGTTCTGTGTCCTCAAAAAGAGCTTAAAAATCTTAACTTTGTAAACCTATAATACGCTAATTCAGGGTCTGTTTTCTTTTGGTACTGTTTTCCAGATCCTGGACCACCTGTCAATGATAGAAAACCGCAATGAGTCTGAGTTGGAGGCCCATCTAAGGCGGGTGGTGAAACACTCCGGAAATCTGTCCGGCCAGAAGAGCGACCGGGGAAACGAGAAGAGTGGACTCCGCATGGTGAGAGTCCACAAACATACTTTTGATGCCATGGGAGGAGTGCCGGTAGCATTTCATTCATTCATTTATGTATTTGTTTGTTTTACTTATGTTCAATAGTGACCTTCTGATCAGAGGTGTCTCTAAATGTTTCCCAAATTTGTCTAAGAGGTTAAAACTCACAACTAGGGGCATTTTTCTGTCTGTCTGTTTCTGTTGCAGCTGCACTGTCTGAACTGCATTACCTTGTATTTATCATCTTCTTTTTTTTTTTTTTTTACATCACTCAACGCTTAAGCCGGAGATATACTCTACGCACGTAACCTGCGTAGCCTGCGTAGCCTGCGTAGCCTGCTTTGTGTCTGTTCATGCTCCACTGCGTACGTCGCGTACCACCCGAGTAGAGCCTGTCATACCGATGGTGACCGATAGGGGGCAGTAAGCAGAGCAACAGTTGGAAAAGCTACTTATATTAAGTAGCAGAAGTAGTAGCAGCAGCAGCGGTAGCAGATTAGAAAAACGAACACTTTTACAGGACAATATTGGATGATGTAGGAGATTATAACATCGTGTGAATGTGTATGAGTGTGTATGAATGTTTGTGGTGGTCGGAGGGGCCGTTTGGCGCGATATGGCAGCCACGCTCCCGTCAGTCTGCAGGGCAGCTGAGCTGCGGCTACAGACGGAGCTACCACCGGGGAGAATGTGTGTGAATGAATAATGATCTCTGTAAAGCTCTGGGTGCCTAGAAGGAAGCTAAAGAAAACCATAACATTATTATTATTATTATTACTCTTTTTTTAATGTGTATTACTTATTTATATTACTGTTTTACCCCCTTCCCTGTGTGTGTGTGTGTGTGTGTACTTCTGCTACGTGAGTTTCCCCGTTGAATAAAGGACTATTTTATCTTATCTTATTATTATTGCTTATTATCAAAAGTGGATAGTCTTTCCAGACTAATTTATCCAGCATTCTCCTCACCCATCTCAACAAGAATGACGAAACAATAAATCCAGTTAATTTTAGGTTCATATGGAGAAGTAGATGTCAATATATAAGAAAGATTAACATGGTCAAAAAATGTATTGTTCCTAATATGATTCCAAGTCATTCAATAGTATTTTTATTGAAAAACAGAGTATTTAAAATAAAATAAGTCCCGTCAATTGACTCCTGGCTCCCGGCTCCGCTTCCTCCCGGCTCCGGGAGGCACCGAGGCTCGGCGCGTACCTCCGCCGGCGGCCGGGGCTCGGGGCTCGGTCGCCGGGGCTCGGTCGCCGGGGCTCGGCGGCCGGGGCTCGGCGGCCGGGGCTCGCCATCCGCGGTACTCCCGGGGACTCTAGTCCCGCAGCACCAGTGAGTATTTTGACCGGAGAGATTATAAAATACCGGACTTCGGCATATTTTACCGGACAACGGAAACCCTGGGGGGAAGTTAAATATTGCATAAATATATGCACGGGGAACTTTCTCCAGGGGAGAGCAGCATAATCGTGCCAGCCGGGATCAGACCGGGAACAGCGATACTAGCGGCCAGAGCGAGAACTGCAGGTCGCGTACGCGTTCAGTGTCTTTTTGAGAACGTGCACGTCGACGCGTCAAATGTACGCAGGATACGCAGGATACGCGAGACGTGACGTCACGCGTATCCTGCGTCTCGCGTACGCGTTCTGAACTGCAAGTATAAACGCGGCTTTATACCCCGACGAGCACATTGGGAGACAGCGTGTTGCCTAATGACACTTCGACAGGGCTCGGGATCGTTCCATCAACCTGCCATTTAAAGGAAAAACTGCTCACCCACTGGTTAATTCGCTGCCCCCAAATTTGGCTTCAAACGTCAAGCCAGTTTACCTCAGACTTTTATTTTCATAAAAGTTTTTTTTCCGCTTTTTTGGCTGTGTGATGGAGGAAAATTCAAACACATTTAAAAGTAACCTACAAGAGGAGCCTGTCAGTCTGAGCATAATTTGTACAAATTTGAAGATGATCACAAGATTTATTGTAATTTTAGGCATATTTACAGTTTATATCTGCTGAGCTCCATATACAGTAAGTTCAACTTCTGTGAGGGGAAATGAGTGAGAAGAAACAGGGAACCATTTGGTCAGGATGCTGAAGAAAAGCTCAAATGTAACTATGACGACGGCCTGATGTTTAGATGGCCCTCTTTGACAAGCAAATCTTTTCAAGCCATCCTAGAAAAAAAATCTATTAGATATTGAAATAATTGAAGAACGAGAATTATCCTTCTGTTTTGTTTTTATTCCTTTTGTATTACACATCATTGATTACGGATGGGAAACGTGTCCTTATTGAATTTCAGACAGCAGTGATCAGAATTTAGTTGCATGTTTCTTCAGCATATTTGTGATTGTCTGTGTTAATTTTATTTGATAATATAGCTTGTTTTATTTGTTTTTTTTGTTGTTGTTTCTTTTTGTGCAGGATGATCGCATGTCGAAGGCTAAGGTTAGTGACATTCTGTCTGAGATCTTCAAGAAGATTGGCTCCAAGGAGAACACGAAGGAGGTCAGCTTATGTCCAAGTTCTGTTACTGACATCTAGGGGTTAAGTTTGAAACAGCAAATGCACATTTATATGTCTTAGGTTTTTACCGGCATGGTATCAACCATTAATATGGATGCAGACAAGGTTAAAAAAAAAAATAATAATAAAATTTGAAACGGCAACCATCTCAAATGCAAAAAATTCAGTGTCACTGAAAATTATGTTTCATAATCAGCTCAACTTTATTTATACAACACATGTAAAAACCAATGTGCTTCACAGAACAAAGATCAAACACAATGTATTATACACAGTAATATTTAATGGTGAGTAAATATAATGTAACAACATCCTTAAAAAGTATCAATAACATTTTCTGAGTATCTCCAATTAATTTCGTTTTGGTATGTTTGATAATGCCTAATCTTGCATTAAATAATAAATATGAACCTCCTTGTCTGAAATAAAAACCCTCAAAATTCCACAAAACAACTTGTTTTGTGGAAACTTATATTAAAATGGCCGATTCCTCATTTATCCTCCATTGGCCTCTGGGCAGGGCTTTACGTCTCCACTGGAGAAATGGATCCTGAGGTCATAAAAACTAAAAAGAGAGAAGAGAAAAAGCAATGACTATTAATGACAACACATTTTTTTTTTTTTTTGTTCAAATAAGTACTTTTCTCATTATTTCATTTATACACATCTATACAATCTTTATCTTCTCTTCAGGGTTTGACAGAACTGTACGAGTACAAACAGAAGTACTCCGACGCAGACCTGGAACCGTACCTCAAAAACACTTCCCAGTTCTTCCAGAGCTACGTGGAGCGAGGCCTTCGCATCATCGAGTCCGAGAGGGAGGGCAAGACTCGCATCCAGACGTCTGCAGGTACACCAGGTACACCACAATGCCGTTGTGATGCGCTGAGGACTGTTAGTCATGTGTGCTGACCGCGTGTGTCTGTCTGCAGTGATTCCTCAGCATGGAGGCGACTCCGGCCTGAGCAGCAGCAACGAAGACCTGAAACCAGCCGTCTACTATGAAAGACTCAAGATTTTACGCCAGAGGCAAGGCCTGGAAAACAACGCCAGGGTCAGTCTTACATACATTAAATACTCTTAGATAATGAGTCTTAAATACATTAAGGAACCACATTTAGTCACACATGGAAAAGGTTTCTGTTCAAGATAAAAGGCTAAATTATATTTTATATGGTGCTGTCAAGCGATTTAAAAAAAAAAAAAAATCTATATATATATAATAATAATAATAATAAAAAAATTGAGAGATTAATTAATCTGTAATTAATCTCTTTTTTTAATTCTCACCTAAAAATTGTTAAAAGCCCTCAACTTGCGGTGTTTTCCTTTAAATTCATTACATTATTGTGGTAGATCAAAAGATGTGTATATATATGCGCGTGTGTGTGTGTATGTATGTATGTGTGTATATATATATATATATATATATATATATATATATATATATAAAAAAAATCTATCAAAAAAAAATAATAAAATTACTTTATGAAGCCACTTTTTTTAACAGACCTTTCCTTATTCTGTATGGGAGTTGCCTTTATTTTGCAATCTGTGTCTGTGGTGGGCTTCTTGTGCTTGAGTTGTGGGTGGAAAACAATTGTCAGTCACCTTGAAGTGGACGTTGATTGGTTGTCACTGTGTGGTAGGCTCCCATTGTAGCTGGACAAACATGGGGGGGTTTAGTAGTGGAGAAGAGAGGTGAAAATGGAGGATGTGGAAGTTGTCAGTCCAGTGAATGTGGAATTTACATTTCTAAAACGCCCCGACGGCACCATTGATAAAGGTAGAGTGATACTGTACGTTCTTTGTGGAAAGGACTTTCTTACCACCGAAGCAGCTCAAGTTTAGTCACATAAACGCAAAGCACCCGGTCGCGCAGCTGCAGCTAACGTTAGCAGCAACGATGTTGCCATAGCAACGCTCTTCCCCAAACTAAACTCGAGGAGAACACCGCGCACATCGTACGACTGCAACCAAGAGGCTGGCGAATGTTGTTGCCAAGTGGATGTAAATGTTTAGGACTGCATCTGTTCAAGTCTGTTAAAAAAATTAATACATGACCTTATAAAGCCACTTTCTTTTGTTAAATATCAATGTTTTGATCTGCCACAATAATAAAGGAAAGGAAACCACCTCAAGTTGAGGACTTTTCTCAGCAATTTTTAGGCGACATTAAAAAAGAGATTAATTAGATTAATTACCGATCTTAATTCATTAAATTATCATTTTTAATTGCTCGACAGCACTTATGAAATAGATTAAGCGATTTAGAAGAAAAAAAAAAACAAAAAAAACACTGTGCTAAATATGTCTTTAATGAATTAATCTCGATTAATGTGCTAATTTGACACCCGTAATTTTATATTACTGAAGTTGAAATGTCTAAAAGCAACCACCAGCAACATTACTGTCTAAATACATATTTAGAGTTAGTATTTAAAAAGAAGTTTGGAGTAGATGTCCTCCGTCTAGCCCGGCCCCTTAACAGGTTTTTGTTACTGTTTTGAAAGTGACTCTTGTTCCTTCCTCTTCCCTCCAGCAGCAGCAGGGTGTCGGGAGTGAAGAGGAGCCTCAACAACGGCCCGCCTTCTCCTCCCTGCTTTCCTCCAAGCCGTCGGTGGCGTCGTCCACAGACATGCTCCACAGCAAGCTGTCGCAGCTCAAAGAGTCCCGCGAGCTGTACCAGCAGGAGCACAACGCACACTCCCACTCCCCGACGCACACCCGCTCAGCCTCGCCCGCCGCCAACCTGGACGACCTCAAGAAGCGTCTGGAGCGGATAAAGAGCAACCGGCAGTGAAGCAGCCGCTGCTCACTCCTCGTCACATCGTAGCGGGAGAGGGAGACGCAGCTCCCACCCGTTTAGCCCACTCGTTTTTATGTTCATCTTCTGCTACATGGATGGAAGGCAAACCGAAGTCGTCCTCTCACCCTCAGATCGAACCTGACTCCACCCACTGTGCCTCTCAATCAAAGAGTTGACTACAATCTCCCTGAGATTGTAGCCAACTGCGGTCATATCCAGTACCTATCCCCATAATTCTAAGCTACGGTGAAACTTCAGACTTTGTTCTGTTCATTGCAAAGATGAAAACTGGAGGCAGGTGATTTTAAATGTGTCGAGGATGAGAATGTTGTTCCACTGTGTCTGTCCTATTTCAGCCTTCTGTTCACTGTATTATAATGATGATAATAATAATCCATAATGACATGGTGAGTCCTCTTTCCTCCATTTTTAACGACTGTAACGAGTTTGTACATATTTAACTATTTCGCCGTCACAGAGCGTCTGGTGTGTTGCTGGAAGAAAAACGGATGTCAGGAAACGTCATTGCCCTTCCTGTTAAACTGTGACGTCACAGAAGCTGCTGCGTTCATGCACAGAAACAGTTTTAACTGAGTACAGTGAGAGGTGAGCGCCCCCTGTGGTCAAACACTGTTGTAGCATCGCAGATGTCGGACGTCTGCCCTATGCATCACCATTTAGTGGTGCAACCTGAAAACGCAACTGCAGACCTGAATTAAAATCCCCTCTGCAGGTGTCGGCCTTAGATTTCACTCACAACAACATTCAGTAATTTCTTTTATTTCAGTAATACTTGTTTTCTCCTCTTCTGACCTGAAGATGAGAGTGATAAACTTGAACTTAAATGCTAACTTTTCTGTTTTTGGCTCAAGTTCTACGTTGACAGTTTAATTTTATGAAGTCTACTGAATCAGAAAACTGCAGTTTGCATAAATGTGAAGATCTCATTCATTCCCTATTATCTTTGTTGCTTCTAAAATGAATCCACTGGTACCGTTTTCATGTGCCGCAGCAGCAGAGGTGGTAGTATGTTAACACTGGCAGGACCATCGCTGAGGGCGTCTCCTCTGGCCGTCCTGCTGGCATAAACTCCACCTTAAGGGTTTTCCTCACAGGCAGACTGAAATGTGTTTGAGCATTACAAACATGCTTTTATTTTGAAGGATGGGTAATGATTCAAAGTTTGTGACATCCACCTGCAGGTGTGTTGAAGTTGTGTGTTGGGCTGTAAATACTGTGTAAAGTCCTCATTAACACATCCCCTCATCCGTTGGGCCGCACGAGCGCAGAGCCGAGAGCGGCCTCCGTGCGGCCGGTGGGAGTGTTGGTCGGGGCGTTCCCCGCCGGCTGCAGGAGGCCCAGTCGTGTTTGTAGGAGAGCATGGCATGAAGTCGTGACTGTTTTTATTTTCTGATGTAAATAAAGTTTTCTTAATAAAACTGTTCAGTAATGTCATTGTTTTTCTGAAGAAAATGATGAAGACTGTCGCTCATCTCTTGTGTAGCTGGATGTTGAGTGGAGATATTTGTATTCTAGCGGGGTGTCTGTCCCGCGCTCATCTTCTCGTCGTCTTGTTGCTTTCAGCTTCATTGTGTAATCCAGAGTGGAAAATGGCAATAAAGTCTTCTTGGTTTTCTCTTTTTTTGTATGGTTTAAATCAGTCTGGGTTTAATAAACTAGGAACTAAAGCACTTCTCATTTGAAGTTTTTTTTTTTTTTTTTTTTTTTTTTTTATTATTCCACCATCTCCCCAACAATTTCTTCAAGGAGAACTGCAGTCTTCATTTTGGAGACTTTGAAACCCACCATTTTAAAAATTTTAATGTATTATTAATTTAATTCCATGGCAGTAGGTCATGAATCCTACTGAAGATATTTGTACACAAATACTAACATCCTGTTGTAGGTACCTCTTAAATCAGATTATTTATCTTTTAAAAGGGTTTCATATTTTCTTTTGACGTGCTTTTTTTTGCATTTTGAAGGTCTGCAAAGCCTAACGTCCACAGAAGTGTCAGCTGCAGAAAGTCCTCGTCCATAACAACTTGGCATTTATTAATTTCTGATTAGTAATCCTCCATATAGTGTTTTAAAGTGCCGTCATATGGACTGTTTTTGTACTTATTTCTCCTGCATATGTTGGGCAATTAATACCTAATAATATAAGTGCTAGGAATTGTTTTTGATAAATTGTCCTGATGTGATTACATTTTTTTTAACTATTAAAATACGCGGTGACGTGAGCTGTGTTAATAGTTTTTTTTATCTGTAATGCTCGATAATTTTAACCGTTAAAGCAACAGTTTTCTGTCAGTGGAGCCAGTGGTTTTATACTGGCATCTAACAAGTACCAGCACAATGTTAAACACGTGAATGAGTCGGTAATTAAAGGAGAGTTTCAGTCCTTGAAGATGAATCAAGAGAGGCGCAAGAGATATTTTTTCCCAATTATGTCAAAAGTGTAGAGCACAAAAAAAAAGGTAATGTTTTAAAAAGCAAACATAAGGGTGGACCAAGGAAAACTGTGAAGAACAACTCCAAACAATATGCCCTGAAAACAAAAGGAATACAAATCAAATGGACAGAGGATTCAATAATTGTGGTATTGAATAAACTTAATGGGCATAGTTACCAAAATAGCAATAATAATAATAGTTTATAACACCTTAACAAGAAAACAAGGTTGGTAATGAAGTCATTTTTCAGATGGAGTTTGAACCCAGAATTGAAGCTGAAGTAGGTCCAGATGGATCTGACTTTTCATATGTCTTTTCTTCATAAAAGTAGTATTAATCTAAATATTTAACCTTGATCTCATTCTGTCTGAAAATGTACACGGTGGGACTAATAAATGGTCTATGACAGGATTTGTCCTGCAAAGGTGAAATTGTTATGTTTTAGTATTTTAAAGAATTTATTTTGGTAATTATACCATCACTTTTTTCCCCACTACTTCATCTGGGGAAAAAAGTAAAATGATTACAATTTTATTCTCTTTTAGATGTTTTTTTTTTTTCAAGAAAATAACACATCTGAATGATCAGCCAGATTTATTTTTGGTTTCATCAGAAGATTAGAAAGGAAGACAGTGGGGGCAGCATTTTTGTAAAAATGAAAGATGTCAAAACAAACAGAAAGAGACAGACCCTTTGTTTAGAGTAAATATGTTTAGCGCTTCAGGTTGGTTGCAGTTTGCAGCTTCACTTTTAGATGCCACTAAATCCCACAAACCTGAGAGTTAAGGTGACTCCAGTGACCAGATCAAATCAATGCAGGGCTGGAGGAAGTTCAGATCCCTGAGATGTGCAGCAGAAGTACTTCGTTATCATCCACATGAATAGTTTTGAAGCTGTTTCCCGTCCCATACTACTCTGCATGTTTGAGGTGTTTGTCCGCTCAGAAACACCAGGTTCAACTTGTGCGAACCTTTCTGTTGAGGCTTTTGGTCAACATGAATCAGGAGTGTCCGGACAGGGAAACATGTAAAACATGGGCTGTGTGCCAGAGCAGGGCTGGGAAACACTGCTCTACGCTAAGCTCTTCTGTCATGTCCATTTTTATTAATGACCTCCCAAAAACCTGTTCCAATTGTCAAATACACTTATACGCAGACGGCACAGTAATATATACATATCCGGTAATAACACATCAGTAATTGAGAGATCCTTACAAAATGAATTTTCTATTGTTCAGTATTGGCTAGCATATAATAAACTTTTGTTAAACAAGAATAAATCATGTTCAATGTTGTTTGGTACCAGATCAGGCCTTGGAAATAACCCAGATCTTAATATGTTTTTAATGATGGCTCACCCCTTGAACAGGTCACCACATTCAAACACCTCGGCCTCTGGATCCACCCATTATTTACTTTTAAATATCATATCGAGTCCATCACAACTAAGTTACATCGCAACCTAGGCATCCTTTACCGATCAATAAACTGTTTCACTCTACCAACAAGGAAAAGAATTGTCACACAACTATTATTACTCATTTTAGATTATGCTGATGTTGTTTACCAGAACACCTATGAATCACATCTTCAACCTCTCAATGTCATTTACAACAGTCTCTGTAGATTTGTCTTAAGGTGCCCAAACTGAACTCCCCACTGCTCCATGTATCGATCATTAAACTGGTTTAATCAGCTCAAGAAGACAACACCACTGGCTCCAACTCATATTCAAATGTATCCACTTTAGTTATCCATCTTACTTAAAACAATATCTGATTCCACATACATCCTCATATTCTCTCAGAAACACTCAGCAACCCTTCTTTTTCGTTCCTTTGACCTTTTAAGAAATTGGCAGACGTGCTTTTAAGTTTAAGGCCCCATCAGATTGGAACAATTTACCCATTAATATAAGAAAACGTAATTCGTTACACCTCTTTAAAAACTCACTATATTCCAACCTCAACAAACCACGTAGTTGCCTCTAGTGGTATTGCCTTCTCATTTTATTTATTTTATATATATTGTATCTATTTCTTCATATATTGTATCATAATGATGATGATAATGACTATTATTAATATAAATATTGTTGTTCTTGTGGCTATTACTGCATTATATGCAGTGTTTACTTGTGTTCTTCGGGTGTGGTAGGTCTTGGGGACTGGTGTGTGAGAGCCTTATGTATTATGTATGTCGTATGTAACTGTTTTGTACTGTGTTGTATGTTTTTTGTTGGACCCCCTCGAAAACGAGGGGCTATCCATTAATAAATGTACTTGTATGTCATATGTAAGTTTGACTCTGAGAATCCTAAGTACAGTATGAGGTCAGTGGGCCGGGTCCTGGTGCACGGGGTGTGCAGACTGTCCTGGAGCAGTGCTGGATCATAGCCCTTGATCTGTCGCCTCTCTGCAAGTTCCTTTAACGTGACGTAATGCAGACGCACATCTGAGAGTAGGTTGAACTGCAGCTTTATATTGTGGCTCCACATAAAAGTTTGTATGTGAGTGTGCTGATGTAAGCGGCTCAGAAGTCCAATCCTACCAAACCTGTGAGAGAGCGGGTGTGAAGTAGCACTTGAAGACCTCGACCACACACTGCCCTGTGTCTGTGCACACAATCGTAATCTGTAAACACTCGCAAAGCCGCCTTTGTTATTTCTCTACTCCATCAATTTTAATTTTTTTTTCAAATCCCCTAATCAAATGTGCCAAAAGCTTCCCAAAGAATCCAAACGGCAGAAACTCGACGTGGCAAGAATAGCATCATTACGAGGCTTTGATTTGTAGTGGAGCTGCATTGTTTGAGCTGCTGAATGACTTCTCTGAGCATTTGAAAAGATAAACACAATTCCAGCGAGCACAGACAAGCCCCAGAGCTCAAGTGTTATTACAAAAGATTAATGGAGGTGCTTGAAAATAGAGCGCGCACACACACTCCAGCTGGGAGCTCTGAGGAACAAGTGGCTGTGATGATTTCATTTCATTCTGCTTGGTATCTGCAGCTGAAGCACTTTGTTTGTATCACAGTCATACTTACGTTATTGTGCAACTTTAATGGCATCACAGCGTTCAAATTCCAAGGCCGCACTGTGGACACCACATGTGCGGCTGCAGGATTACGTTAGAAAGTATAAAGCTCTTCTGCATCTCCAGGAAAATTGAAAATGTATACTTTTGGTAAAGTTTTCACCACTTTGCAGTGCTGTCATCTTTTCTCCATCCATCCATTATCTAAACCAAGGGTCGGCAACCCAAAATGTTGAAAGAGCCATATTGGACCAAAAACACAAAAAACAAATATGTCTGGAGGGGCAAAAAATGAAAAGTCTTGTATCAGCCTTAGAATGAAGGCAAATGGCGAAAGACGAAATGTCGAGAAAAAAGTCGAAATGTTGAGAAAAATTCGAAATGTCGAGAAAAAAGTTGAAATGTCAAGATTAAAAGGAAAGGAAAAAGGAAGAAAAAAAGAGAAAAAAAGGAAAAAAGAAGAAAAAGAAGAAAAAAGAAAAAAAAGAAGAAAAAAAGAAAAAACCCACTGCTCTGAATACGTCTCCCTGCTCCAACACACCTGGCTCTCGTGACAGGATCAGTTACAGACCTGTGGAGGCCTTGATGACGAGCTCAGGTGGTGAGACAATCATTTAACCGGAGCAGGGAAACATCTGAAACCTACATGAAGAACTTAGAGAGAAGTTGTGAGTATCTGGACGAAAAGCACGAGGTGAACCCGCAAGACACCCAACAAACCGGAGTCTAACCAGGAACCAGCCGAGTACGGGCCGAGTACAGGCCAAGTACAGGCCGGGTACAGGCCGGGTACAGGCCGAGTACAGGCCGAGTACAGGCCGAGTACGGGCCGAGTACGGGCCGAGTACAGGCCGGGTACAGGCCGAGTACAGGCCGGGTACAGGCCGAGTACAGGCCGAGTACAGGCCGGGTACAGGCCGAGTACAGGCCGAGTACAGGCCGGGTACAGGCCGAGTACAGGCCGAGTACAGGCCGGGTACAGGCCGAGTACAGGCCGAGTACAGGCCGGGTACAGGCCGGGTACAGGCCGAGTACAGGCCGAGTACAGGCCGGGTACAGGCCGAGTACAGGCCGAGTACAGGCCGGGTACAGGCCGGGTACAGGCCGGGTACAGGCCGAGTACAGGCCGGGTACAGGCCGGGTACAGGCCGGGTACAGGCCGGGTACAGGCCGGGTACAGGCCGAGTACAGGCCGGGTACAGGCCGGGTACAGGCCGAGTACAGGCCGGGTACAGGCCGGGTACAGGCCGAGTACAGGCCGAGTACAGGCCGGGTACAGGCCGGGTACAGGCCGAGTACAGGCCGAGTACAGGCCGAGTACAGGCCGGGTACAGGCCGGGTACAGGCCGAGTACAGGCCGAGTACAGGCCGGGTACAGGCCGGGTACAGGCCGGGTACAGGCCGGGTACAGGCCGGGTACAGGCCGGGTACAGGCCGGGTACAGGCCGGGTACAGGCCGAGTACAGGCCGGGTACAGGCCTTCCTCCTTAACCAGGCAAGGAACTCTTTGTAGAGCAGGGTCACATTGAAATGCATGCTGTGTCAAGTGTTTTTTAGAATAAATGTTTTTATATCTGCTGTATATTATACAGTATGTATATACATATACTGCAGAGCAGTATGTTAACAATTTGTTTCCTACATAACTTTTTTTTGTACTTTATATTGTCTCGTGAGCGGCTTCAACAAGTGAACTCCCCAGCTGTGGGATCAATAAAGTTTTATCCTTGTATCTGATCTAATAATGGTGTAGTTATAGTAACGGTTTCTGATGCAGATGATCACGGGTGTCCAGTTCACGCTCGTGCTCTTTCCTCACTGGTTTTCCTCTGGTTTAGTCTTTGAATGATATAATTATATTATATAAAATTAATAATATAGGCACTTTTTGTTAAAAACATTTTCATGGATTTGTTGACAAATGACATTTAAGTAAAACAACATAATTTAATTTTCACATCCATCTAGCACCTTACTGCTCCTGTCCCAGTTTGGTCTTGGAATACGATGCCGGCCTGAAATTGACAAAAAAAATATAGACATATCTTTACAAAGTAAATAAATTGAATGAAAAAACTGAAATATCTTGAGGTCTTACTGTCAGCAAAATCCAATCATTAGAGTAAGTTTGAGTTTTTTCTTTTTTTTCATTTCCTTTTTGTGTTTTCCATGTTTTTCTGTAAACATTTACGTAATAACTTTTTTTTATAATTGTTAGATCTAATAAGTTGAAGACTTCAGAGCAAATATTCTTAATATAATCATTCAAGCTGATTTCATTTTTTCTTATAAACAAATGTAAAACTACAGATTGTGGATGGGTTTTGTTTTGAATCGCTCGTTTTGTATGAATATGTGCTAGCGTGAAGCATGTGTTCATTCCTGGATTTGAAAACTTCATCTGGATGTAAGCATGAGGATCTTGCAAAGGTTTTAGGTGAAAATCTTTCGAAGAAGTTTGGGTCCATAGACAAGCTGTTTCAGGTTTTTTCCGGCTGTTTCAGGCTGGAATGTTTGGTGATGCTTTACTTATATGTCTATAATACCAGCTGCAGATAGAGAAAACCTTATTTCTCAGGGTATTCTCATCACTAAGGAAAGGTTTGGAAAAGATACTGATGACCTGTGTTAGAAGGCCTTAACAACATTTCATTTTCCCACCACCCTACTATTTTTTAGCAAGTGGAAGTTTTTACCCTTTTTACAGTAAGAGACACAGAAACGTGCTTAGATTTGTGATAACTAACGAATCCAGGAAATCATGGTATTTACGTGAGTTAATAACTATTTAATTAGTTATTTATAAATCATTATGATGAAGGAATCATAAATAAGTATTTTGGTTCCTGGTTCCTCACCAGCGAGGTCTTTCTGTGTCGGGCTGACCTCTTCTCCCTGGGTTTTCACCAATTGACAAAAAAATGTAACCTAGCTTCACCGGTGGCTCTAAATTGTCGTCATCATTTTTTCTGTTTTTTAAATAAAAGGGAGCAAACTGAGTATTGAATCCTTAAAACACAAACAAAAACTAAAGCTTTCACACAAATGTTTTCGGCTACAATTGTGGCGACTCATGTACATTATGTTTTCTGTGTGTGTGTGTGTGTGTGTGTGTGTGTGTGTGTGTGTGTGTGTGTGTGTGTGTGTGTGTGTGTGTGTGTGTGTGTGTGTGTCTGCATCTCATTGTTTGTGGTCTCTTCTCTTTGATTGGCAGGCGGTCGGCCCTCCTGGCTGGATGCTGCAGCCGACTGACCACTACCATATGGAGGCCTTTATCCGTGCACGCTGACCAGGACACACACTGCTGCCTCCGGACAGCACATTTTAACACGCTGGGACAAAAGGCGCAGACCCCCGTGCATGCAGCGTGGAATTTAACCAGCTCTCCACGTCACACTGAGGTGCCGTTTGTTCCCCTGAAAGCTGAAAAACGGCCAGAAACCAATGTTAAGTTGTACTTTACCATTAGTGTGGGCTCTGATTTATTTATCCATCACACAAATCTCACTGTGCATCTCTATGCTTCATTAATGGTGTTGATGTTCTCTGACGTAAAGGACAAAACCAACGTTGAATCACATCTGGAAGGATTCTGTTAATTTGTTCCAAAATATTATTTAAATGATTTAATGATTTAACTTTAACCCCTAAAAGTGATAGAAAAAAACAACCTATTTTTTTGCTATTGTCTTTTTGATCCTGCACTTTTTGTCTGCAGGTTCATGAAATTTTAAATTGAAATAAATTCAATTCAAAATATTAAATAAAGAAGTAAGATCAATTTTAGTTATCAATTGCAGTCAGTTTAGACTTTGTGGTTCAATCTTGTAGTCTTTGATGTGTCCTTGATGTTGTCTCCTTAAACAAAACGCTGTTGATGCATAACTGCAGCCTATAGTATGTTTTAAACCCTTAAATTCATCTTTCAGAGATGCTGCAGCCGAGGAGATTTTGTTTTCAGTGGACTGTCCTTCCTCCCTCCTCCTCTTCCTCTCCCCTCCCTCTCTGCCCAGCTGAATAACCACTAAAGGTAATTAGATCATAATGACCCTGCACCATCCATACAAAACCTGATTAGCCACGCTACCTTCTGCCTAATGAGCTGAGAAACTGCTCAGAGTGTGTGTGTGAAATGTCTGCATTTTGCTCCTTTCGTCACAGCTCTGTGTGGTATCTTATAACACACACTGATGCCGGCCTCCATGTAAACACACACATACAAACACACACACACACACACACACACACACACACACACACACACACACACACACACACACACACACACACACACACACACACACACACACACACAGCAGAAACCACGCACTGCTGCATGCAGGTTTATCTTCTGCCTGTGCTGTTGAGGGGTAAAATAATGCTTTGGATCTGGTTTTCCCTTGAAAGGAACTACATCAGTACTATTTTCATCCACTAGGAGGCAGAACGACCCGAATATTACATGAATACTTGGCTTATTGCTGTATTTTAGGCAGACATGCACCAATATGTGAAGTTGTGTTAGTCCAGCAGTAGGAGGTGTAATACCACAGACAGGCACTAGGAGCAGCATCATTGACTCCCTGAAAAAGCTTCTCTGCAGAAGTACTGAATCACGTCTTATAAATTCATCATTTTAAACCTGCACCCTCTGAACAAGACCTCACACCTTAAATGAGTGGTAACTGAACATGTTAGTGTCATGTCTGAATACCATCCCCGACCCACAAGTGCTTTTCTATAACATTTTGTAATGAAAATCTGCCAAGTTCACCCCTAGAAACATTTTCACATCACCTTCAACACAACTCAAGTCTGAGTGGCAGCAGTCACACTGACAAACAGATGTACAGCAGGAGTGGGGCTGATCATTCACTTTGTGTGTGTGTGTGTGTGTGTGTATACATTTATATATATATATATATATATATATATATATATATATATATATATATATATATATATATATATATATATATATATATATATATATATATATATATATATATATAAACAAATAAATACGAGTCAAGCGAATGAGAGAAAACCGTCCAAGTGTTTTGAGCTGCAGGTTCTGCTATCCACCTGATGTGTATTATGCTGTAAATCGTATATTTTTCAATGCAAACAAACACTATTGTTTTAAAAAAAAAATATTTGTCTGCTTCAGATTAATTTCTATGACATGCTGTGGGGAAACCTTTAACTACAGAAGAGCTCTGCGTGGTGACAAACAGTTTTGATCATACTGCTACTGTTGTGAAATGAAGTCCTTTCTTACAAATGTTTACTTGATTATTTGATTATTTGATTGGATCCCCATTAGCAGCTGTACAGCAGCTACTAATCTTCCTGGGGTCCACCCGTAAGTTCACATAGAGTAAATAAAAAGTTCAACTAAAATACAAATTATAGTGATAAGGAAAACTTACACTAATGATGACAGCAACCATTGCAGCAATAATTAAAACTATGATAACAATTAAGTAAAATTACAAAACAAAAAAAAGAAGCAACAAGAAAAAAAAGTACTACCCAATAATAAATAAATACAATGAAACAGAAATAATTATGTTATTAAATGTCTTTAATAACTTTAAACAGAAAAAAGATCTTTATGAACTTATATGAAGTTCATAAAGTTACCAAACATACCACAATGTTACCAACCTGAGGACTGTAGTTATTTATCACTCTCAGATTATTGTCCAGTCTTTAGCAAATGATAAATATTTAATTTTACACACAATATGTCCCTGATTAATAATAGTGCATTGTTCTGTTTATTCAGTTTTACTGTGAAACTGGCCACTTAAAATGTTTTTGAAGGAGGGAGAAAGGTAAAAAACTTGACTTTGTCAGTCTCATAACCTCTTTTTGCGTGTGTTGGTGGAGTTTGAAGGGACTGATTATCAGACTGCATTAGTTTCTGATTTTACACGTAATAAACACAATCTTCTCCATCAGGTTGAAGACACGGGTCACCATCATCCAAGGAGCCTGGGTGCCTCTTCAGCTGGCCTCGCAGAACCTGGAGCTTTACTCTATTTATTTTCAGAAGGAACATGATTTAAAAAAAAAAAAAGAAGTTTAATCAGTTATCAAAAAATCAAGCTCAAGCCTCGTTTCATTCTTTACTGTGTTTGCAGCTTTCTGAGGTGTGTGAAATAAAATAGTTTTGGTTTGCTAAAGGACATACGGGACTGTCTCAGAAAATTTGAATATTGTGATAAAGTCCTTTATTTTCTGTAATGCAAAAATGTCATACATTCTGGATTCATTACAAATCAACTGAAATATTGCAAGCCTTTTATTATTTTAATATTGCTGATCATGGTTCACACCTTAAGAAAACTCAAATATCCTATCTCAAAAAATTTGAATATTCTGGGAATCTTAATCTTAAACTGTAAGCCATAATCAGCAATATTAAAATAATAAAAGGCTTGCAATGTTTCAGTTGATTTGTAATGAATCCAGAATGTATGACATTTTAGTTTTTTTAATTGCATTACAGAAAATAAAGAACTTTATCACAATATTCTAATGTTCTGAGACAGTCCTGTACTGTATGAGCCGCCGTTACGTCACACCTGCAGCTCGGCCCGCTCTTCCATCTGCAGAGTGACGATGTGCCGCTGCAGCTGCTCAAACACTGAAGGTTTTCCAGTTGTGGTTGGGAACCTACGGAGCAGCTGGAGCCGCAGAGAGAAGTGGCCTCATGCTGCTGTTGTGAACGCTCATTCATAACGTTGGTCTGAACCTGCCCTCTGCTCTCCTTGTTTGTTCCTTCTAATGTTGAAGCTTATTTTGCTGTTTTAATTCTCCATGGTAACCTTTTTATACTTTGTCTCCTCCCCCCGCCTTTCCTCTGTGATAATGAACTGCCTGTCTTGCCCCTGTGAATCTGTTCATAGAGTGTTTGAATGATAGACTTACCCCTTTCTGAATTATAGACTCCCAGGGGTCACCCCGCAGCCCCAGGGGCCCATTGTTGCAGCCCCTCTCAGCTGCACTTGACAGCCCTTTGGTATGGTGTGTGTGTGTGTGTGTGTGTGTGTGTGTGTGTGTGTGTGTGTGTGTGTGTGTGTGTGTGTGTGTGTCTCAGGTAGAAGAAGCAGCAGATCATTCCCTGCCCTCCAGTATGCCTCACTGCCTCTTTTATAGAGTCCCTCTCTGTTTGAAAGGAGGTTGGATGCTTAAATCCAACTGCCACCAACTCCCACTAACTTTCCCTCTCAGCACATTTTCCGAGGAAGTGAGCAGCCAAATCAGGAGGTCGGCATGGCGACTAATAATAATAATCATGAAATTTGTATCACTGAATTGACAATCTGACACAAGCTGAACATTAAACTGTACTGAGATGCATGAAGACATGTGTACAGGACTGTCTCAGAAAATTTGAATATTGTGATAAAGTCCTTTATTTTCTGTAATGCAAAAATGTCATACATTCTGGATTCATTACAAATCAACTGAAATATTGCAAGCCTTTTATTATTTTAATATTGCTGATCATGGCTTACAGTTTAAGAAAACTCAAATATCCTATCTAAAAAAAATAGAATATTCTGGGAATCTTAATCTTAAAATGTAAGCCATAATCAACAATATTAAAATAATAAAAGGCTTGCAATATTTCAGTTGATTTGTAATGAATCCAGAATGTATGACATTTTTGTTTTTTTAATTGCATTACAGAAAATAAAGGACTTTATCACAATATTCTAATTTTCTGAGACAGTCCTGTATGTCACAATGATTTGCAGACCTGTGTATTTTTTTTAATGAATTTTAGGACTATTATAGCTCTTCCAAGACAGCGTTTTACACATGAAACATTAATTATCAAAATATCAGGGAGGTGCAGAGGAAGAGACAAGAGATAAAGATGCTGATAAAGAGAGAGGGACTTTAAGAAAATGATTGTGGTTATTATCAGCAATCTAAACCAAACTTCCAGAAACCTGCTCAGAAATCAGAAAAGCTGCAGAGGCTGAACCTTCAGGATCTTCAGTAAGTCAGAGATGGATGTCAGGACATGCAAACAGGAACTGTGATTTACAGCAGCCCAGAGATGAAAAATGAAAACAAGAAAACAACACTTGAAGAAACATGTGGTTTCATTTGAGAAAAGGTTTTGAAGCAGGAATCTTTCAGCTGTGATGTTCTGACTACAGAGACTCAACTAGTTTGGGAATGCAGTTACTGACCACTTCATTACTCCCACCTTGCCAGCACCTAGATGAAGCCAGTTTTCCCTTTAAAGCCTTATTTCTTCGTGGCATTAGATTTGTCAAGATGCTGGAGATATTCCTCAGAGATCCTGCTCCACATTTACATCACTGCATCACACAAATGCTGCCGATTTGTTGGCAGCTCTTCCATGATTCCTCTGGCAAAGCCGCTTTGCTGGAACGGCCTCATTGGCATGTTTCAAATAAAAATGTTGAAATTATTTTAACTTGGTGACTTGATGGATGAGTAAACATGTCGGTAGTCATCAGAAGATGGAGACGCTGTGATGATAAAGGATGGACATGGTGTTTTAAATAATGCTTATTTAGTAACGAGGACTAAAGGTGTGCCAAGAAAACATCCTCCACAGAATGAAACCAGCCTGGACGGATCCATGTCTTTGTGTTGTTTATGCCAAATTCTGACCCAAACATGTGAATGTTGCAGCAAACAATGAGACTAAATCCACATTAATATGTTTTCATTTTTGAAAATAAAACTGCTCTTACTGTTGTACATGGAATCCCAAATCTTCTGCCTTTAAAATTTGGAAAACAACTTGATGCCCTGCAGACCCCACTTCAGTTTGTGACTGTTGTGTTCTAATGTGAAATGAGAAAAATGTAAATATTTGGAAACAATGAAATAGTTGTGCTAATTCATTTCACGAATTGCTCTCCCAGGTTAGGGTTAAACTTTCCCGATTTGCTACGTTTATATGATATCTATACAACAATCCCCTGACGATATCCCGTGGACGAGCCTTTGCTAAACATGGAGCAGCAAGATCTTCTGACTTATTGTTGTCTTTGCAATCAGTTGTTATGCAGGGAAAATATCTGCATTTAATAAAACTGCAACTGCGTACCACGTGCAGGAGGAAAGTCGTTGTAAAAGCGATAAAGCTTGTTTTCAGTAGGGTCTTTTAGCCTCGTGTCTGCATGCCCAGTGAGCATGGATGGCCATGTGATGTGTGTGTATGGTGAACTAAAGTGGAATACATGCCAGTATGGATGTTACCTGAGTTAACAGTCCAGGCAACATTTTGTGTCATCTTCTATCGTCCAGTTGCCTTTTCTCATCGGACAAGATCATCACTGATGTGGTCCTCTGATACTGGAGATGGTGGCGTCGTTATTTAAGTTACCATTGCCTCTCTGTCATCTTGACAGTCTGGCTAATTTCATCTGACCTCAGATATCAAGAAGGCCGTTTTTTTCCCCCCAGAAAGATTCACTGGATATTTCTAAGCATGCAAACCCAAGATAAAGCTGTCCTTGAAAATGTGATGTGATTGGTTGAACCATCTGTATGAATCAGGAGTGGAACAGGTGTATTTAATACAGCCAGCATGTTACAAACCTTACAAATACACGTGTTCTTAAAGAACCAGGGGTTCCATCCATCTGACAGGAAATAGAGGAGCTGTTCAGGGCAGAAAAAAATACTTGGGGATCCTCCAGCACATGACAGCCATAAAAAGGCTCCAAGGAATTGAGCTTCAACCGAATGCAAAGAATAAACCAGATCTTGAAGAATCGGCTGAATGGAAAGAACAAAGTCCAGGCTAACAACGCAGACGTCCTGCTAGTGACAAATAACCCCCCTCTGTTAAAATAAGCAACAGTATATAAGGTTAGAGTTTTCACCTTTCTCTATCACTACAAAACTCTTGTTTTGAGTAGCCACTAAAACATACAGTATTATGCCGGCATTAAGTCATTCTATGTTAAAATGATTGGCTGATTTTCAGTGTCTCTCGCTGATTGTGATCTAAGATCTAAACATGGACTGAAAATTTCGCTTTAGTTCAATAATTTCCACCTCAGATTTAATGTTTATTTAATCTACAGTGTGTATTATTGAGCATATCTTTATGTGGGTTAGTGCATGTCTCTCTTTTCTTGTCCGTGTCTTTTGCCTCCACAATGACCAACAACTTTTTCAATCAGAATGTATTAATGACTTCACCAGAATTCTGTTGCGTCGTCTTTGACCATTTTGTGAGCCTTTCTCGTCTCTCTTCTCCTTTATTTAACTGAGGGAGTCAATTTCAGGGCTTATATTTCTTCTACAGTACAATCTTCTCTTAAATTTTTATAAAAATCAACATATGTTTGTATTTTGTATAGAAAAAGTATAGAAATCAATTAAATCAAATATCACCTCACCAGTTCTTTCCCTCATAGAATATTACATAAAATGATCAAATTCTTTCAAAAAAAAGCGACTATTGCTAAAACTAATTCATAAGCAAGTAAAAAAAGCCTAGCCCAAGACAATTAAAAGACTATTTTAGATTATTTTGCAACTTTGAATTGAGAATGACTACATTTACGGGACACTAGGCTTAGATGTAGACGGACTGTTGCAGTTTATTTAGGGGCTGTAAGAGAGATGAATCCTCTTTCCCAAAAGGCTCACCCCTCTCAGCTAAACTCTCCATCTCAAAGCTCCCATGGCCTTTTAACCAAGAGTTAATTAGTCTTTTGAATGAGTTAATTGATTAACGAGGACTGTTAATAGATTTATCTGTAAACAGCCTCTCTTCGGCTCCTCTCTCACAGCCAGTTTTCCATCTCTGAGCTCCGAGGAGCAGATGAGAGGATCGTTCAGAATTCTTCAGTTCATTTTAATTAAAAAACTCAAGAATCACCATCTCACGTCTCTGTGCTTTGGTCCGAGCCCTCTCACAGTGGCCTCCTCCTGAGCCACTTCTCTCCTCTGCAGAGTGGCAGAAGGAGCAGCCCTTTCCTTCCTTCACATCTCCCTTCTGTCCTGACTGTGCTCACAATAAGAGCCATTAAATACAATGAGAGAGAAAGACGGCGTTCTAATTTAAATCCCCTCCTCCTCTGCCTCTTTACATCATTAGGGTATTAGTCGTGAGCGGTACAGATACACCGATGGAGGAGAAAGAGATGGATGAATGTGAGACTTCAAAGTGCAGTAGAGGCGGCAGCTCTTGAGGGGAATAATCAGCCGGCTCAGAGTGGCTTAGCAGGACTTCCACAGCTTTCCATGAAAAACCTTCATCAAACCTTCATCAAACCAGAGACGAGTGGAAAGTGAAATGAAAATGTGGGTTTCATTGCAGGTTTTGTCACGAGTTGAGAAAAATCCTCCCACTTCATTTTGCTTTGACGAACACAACAAAGAAACGCTCACAGAATCAGTTTTTTCTTCTTCTGTGTTTGTGTGACTGCGATTGAAGTTAAACAGTGGGGAGTCTCTGCAGCAACTGTGAACGATCTGATTACACATGAAACATTAATTATCAAAATATCAGGGAGGTCGTCGTGATAATGTCTTATCCAACTAACTTCATGAAAATAGTTAGGTTATCAATCCAAAAGTGGAAATAGTGTGATATTTCGTTTTGATAAAACTGATAAAACTGATTAGATATGCTGGTCATAGGCCTCACTGCTGGGGACCTCACTCCTGGGGACTTTTAAAATGTAAAATGTTATTACTTGCGTATAAAGCCCAAAACGGCTTAGCTCTGCATTATTTGCAAGACCTGATAGTGCCTTATGTTCCTGGCAGAGCTCTCCGTTCTCAGAGTGCAGGTTTACTCGTAGTTCCTAGACTCTATCCAGATGTAGATTTTGAGGGTGGGCGTTCTGCTATCAGGCACCGTTACTATGGAACCAACTTTCAATCTGGGTTAAGAAGGCTGATACCACCTCCACCGGTCCCCCCAACACCCCCCACCCCCCTCCCCCCTCACTGCTGAAGACCTCACTGCTGGGGACCTCACTGCTGAGGACCTCACTGCTGGAGACCTCACTGCTGGGGACCTCACTGCTGAGGACCTCACTGCTGGAGACCTCACTGCTGGGGACCTCACTGCTGAGGACCTCACTGCTAAGGACCTCACTGCTGAGGACCTCACTGCTGAAGACCTCACTGCTGGGGACCTCACTGCTAAGGACCTCACTGCTGAGGACCTCACTGCTGGAGACCTCACTGCTGAGGACCTCACTGCTGAGGACCTCACTGCTGGGGACCTCACTGCTGAGGACCTCACTGCTGGAGACCTCACTGCTGGGGACCTCACTGCTGGGGACCTCACTGCTGAGGACCTCACTGCTGAGGACCTCACTGCTGAGGACCTCACTGCTGGAGACCTCACTGCTGGGGACCTCACTGCTGGGGACCTCACTGCTGGGGACCTCACTGCTGAGGACCTCACTGCTGGAGACCTCACTGCTGAGGACCTCACTGCTGAGGACCTCACTGCTGGAGACTTCACTGCTGGGGACCTCACTGCTAAGGACCTCACTGCTGAGGACCTCACTGCTGAAGACCTCACTGCTGGGGACCTCACTGATGAGGACCTCACTGCTGGAGACCTCACTGCTGGGGACCTCACTGCTAAGGACCTCACTGCTGAGGACCTCACTGCTGAGGACCTCACTGCTGGGGACCTCACTGCTGGGGACCTCACTGCTAAGGACCTCACTGCTGAGGACCTCACTGCTGGAGACCTCACTGCTGGAGACCTCACTGCTGGGGACCTCACTGCTGAGGACCTCACTGCTAAGGACCTCACTGCTGAGGACCTCACTGCTGGAGACCTCACTGCTGGGGACCTCACTGCTGGGGACCTCACTGCTGAAGACCTCACTGCTGAGGACCTCATTGCTAAGGACCTCACTGCTGGAGACCTCACTGCTGGGGACCTCACTGCTGGGGACCTCACTGCTGAGGACCTCACTGCTAAGGACCTCACTGCTGAGGACCTCACTGCTGGAGACCTCACTGCTGGGGACCTCACTGCTGGGGACCTCACTGCTGAAGACCTCACTGCTGAGGACCTCACTGCTGAGGACCTCACTGCTGGAGACCTCACTGCTGGGGACCTCACTGCTGGGGACCTCACTGCTGGGGACCTCACTGCTGGGGACCTCACTGCTGGGGACCTCACTGCTGGGGACCTCACTGCTAAGGACCTCACTGCTGAGGACCTCACTGCTGAAGACCTCACTGCTGGGGACCTCACTGCTGAGGACCTCACTGCTGGGGACCTCACTGCTGAGGACCTCACTGCTGGGGACCTCACTGCTAAAGGGAACTCACTGCTGAGGACCTCACTGCTGCACTGGTGGGGACCTCACTGCTAAGGACCTCACTGCTGAGGACCTCACTGTTGGGGACCTCACTGCTGTGGACCTCATTGCTGAGGACCTCACTGGTGGGGACCTCATTGCTGAGGACCTCACTGCTGGAGACCTCACTGCTGGGGACCTCACTGCTGCACTGGTGGGGACCTCACTGATAGACGAGGGACTCATCACTCTGTTCCCTTTACTCTCCATGTTTATAAATGTCATCAATATTGTCATTAACTTTGGATTTTTCCCTTTTTTTTCTGTCTGGAGTCCCTTACCTAACATTTCTGCATTTGTTTTTTTTCTTTTAGATTTATTTTTAAATTTCCTTATTTAAAAAAAGAAAGGGAATCAGATACTGTACATCCTTAATGACGGTAGGTCTTACAATTTTCTTTTGTGCACGCATGCGGCATGCCTACTCCGGCCTACCACCCCACAAAAAAAGCACAAAAACATACACAAAAATAAATAAATAAAAATACTGGAAAAAAAAGTGAGTGAATTAAAATATGGAAAATAACATCAGTAAGTAACAATAGGGGCATCAAAACTCAAATACCTACAGATACATAATATACATAAAGTAAATGACAGCAATTAAACAGAAATCAGCGGACAATGAAGTTCTCTAAACCAGAGAGTAATGGGAACCAAAATTCTTGAAAAAGATGGCCACGGTTATATTTTTCCAATGTTAGTTTTTCTAATGGTAGAAATGCTGTGAGTTGATCTACAAAAGTCTTATAAGAGGGAGGAAGAATCGTTCTTCCAAAATAAAAGTATACATTTCTTTGCAAAGTAAGTGATCAAAATTAATATCCTGCATGTTTTGTTATCTAGTTGTAAATTATATGTGTCATTTAATAAATACAAACTACTGCTTAAATCAAATGTTTTGTCCAGGACTGATTGTGTAAGGGAATTAATTGAATTCCAATAATTTTGTAATCGGTCACATTCCCAGAACATATGCATGAATGTCCCCTCATATTTTTACATCTGGGACACTTTGACTTTGATTTCTGCATCTGTTGATGTGGACGTCCTCTCCCTTCGCTCCCTGCAGTCACGGCAGACAGCTGCCCTGCATGGGTCTGGGTGTGTTGAAGGTTTGATGCAATCTGATGGTTTCATGGTCTAAGCTGCTTTTTAGGAACTGACATGTACTGATTTAGATTACGTTGCATTTCAGTGTATTTCATTTGTGAAAGGAAAGCATTTGACTTCTGTGGTGAATGCAGCAATATTTTTTACTGAATGTCAGATGATACAAAGTGAATCCTGAGAAACTGCTTTTTAAGTGTTTGAGCTTTACTCACCATAACCTACCGACAGACAAAGGGGTAAACAGTTGTGGCCGATCAAACTGGCTACATGGAATTAAACTTTTAACAAAACACACTTCACGGGCTCGGTCTCTCTGGGGAAATGGAGATGAGGATGTCAAAATGCAATTGGTCACGTAGGATTACCCCCCATCCCTTTCTGTTGTTTTCACGAGAAAAGCAGCAATTACAACAACACAAAAAGGCATGAATGGAGGAATGGATGGAGTTTTTTGGTGGGAGAGATAGAGGGACGAGGTGGCTCTTAAGTAAATGATGTAAATGACAATTTGAGGAGAAAGCAGCTCTATCGGACATATGGCCAAGTGCTGCAGGGTGGAGGGCTTTTTCATGATCTTCACTCTATTACAGGGATTAGAGATGTGGGGAGGGCGACACACACACACACACACACACACACACACACACACACACATACACACACACACACACACACACACACACACACACACACACACACACACACACACACACACACACACACACACACACACACACACAGCTCGACTGAAAACAGTTCCAGCTGTGGGAAAAGCAACTTTTATGGTGGACATTTGATATTTAAATCTAACTCTCCAACACAGACACTTATTTTTTATTATCTTACAGAGTCCAGAACAAAACTGGAGATGTCTTTATATGAAACTCTGAGTTTTACATGCAACTATAAAGCAAAGTTTAAGCAAAAGCCTAAAAAAACAGACCACCAGCTTCATCAACTCGTTTGTGCTGAACACAATCTAGTGTGAGATGTGGTCAGGAGGTGGCGCTAAAGGCTGCTTTCCTCATGAGCAGATGTGGGTTACAGATCAGTCTAAACTCAGAGGACAGAAACACAGGCAACACCAAAGGTTATGTTTGAGGGTAAAATGGTATTCACGGATTCTTTAACTGTGTTCTTATTTTGCTTTTACTTCTGTTTGATCATCCTCTGTTTGGCCAGAGTTGTGTTTGTGGTGGTGATGGAATAGAAACATCCAGGTGGTAACAGAAATAGTGCTGCAGGTTGATGGTCTTTGACTTTGACAAGCGCTGGAGCGAAAAACCACCTGGACCTGGGAGGGAAGCAGGGATTTACACATTAGCTTTTCTCCTTTTTCAGGACGGACCCCCATGAAATCACCCTTTGACTGGGGGGTCACTCTCCGAGTGTGTGTGTGTGTGTGTGTGTGTGCGTGTGTGCGTGTGTGTGTGTGTGTGTGTGTCCATGCTGGTAATGCCCATGGTAAATCGAAACCATTACTGTCTGGTGGTGAAAAGGCAGAACTAAAGGCCATCCTGTGTCCCACCACTCGCTTCTGACTTTTTAACACAACAGCTGTGTGTGTTTGCATGTGTGTTACTGTGTGTGAGTTCATGTTGAGGAAGTACTCATCTCCTTTAGAAAAGTACTACCTAAATGTGAAAACATTCATTTAAAAGTATTGCGTTGACAATGTTAAGTACGAAAGCTAAACGAGTAAAGTTCATGAAAGCAATGAAAGCTGTGGCTGATGACGTTTATTATAGAGATAGTTCTCTCTTTGCAGGGCGTCAAAACAGTAAACATCAATCTCGGGGCAAACCTGCAAAAGAGCCAACACACCTGGAAAAGAGCCCTCACATCAGTTATTACTCTGAAAATGTATATTTATGGTTCATCTTATGTTATGTCTATTATTTAATTCATGTGGACAAGTGGTTATAAACCTTATTGTTTATAGCCTGAGCTAATTAGCAGAGTTTGTCCCTCGGTAGGTCTGTCACGACTTAATATTCAGCATGAGCACGGTTCAAATAGAAACACAAAGTACACGCATAAAAACACTATGTGTGATATGTTACAGGATTCATCATCTCTGGTTCCAAGGTGATTCAAAATTGATTCTTGATTCAATTTCAATTCAATTCTATTTTTAAATGAATACAGTAATTTAGGAAAATGTATTAATTTCACAATTTTATAATTTATAAGAGTTTATATTTACATTTAAGAGTTTAAAAAAGGTTAAAAAAAGAAACTATTTCAAAATGTTTAACTGATTATAAATACAAGACAAGACAAGACAAAAAAAAAATACTCTCAGATTTGTCTTGATTAGTCTTCTGTTACACACTGCAAAAACTCAAAATCTTAACAAGAATGTTTGTCTTATTTATAGTTAAAATGTGTCATTTTTAGTCAAAAAAAACTCATTACACTTAAAACAAGACTCATCACTGGAAAAAACAACAATTTTCACCTGTTTCAAGTAGATTTTCACTTAAAATAAGTAGAAAAATCTGCCAGTGGAACAAGATTTTTTTGCTTGTAATGAGAAGATAAAGCTTGTCCCACTGGCAGTGTCCGCACTAGATTTTTCTACTTATTTCAGGTGAAAATTTACTTGAAACAGGTGAAAATTGTCAAATAACAAGTTATTTTTCTGGTAATGACTCTTGTTTTAAGTTTTGGTTGATTTTTTGACTAAAAATGAGACATTTTAACTAGAAATAAGACAAATATTCCTGGTAAGATTTTGAGTTTTTGCAGTGCATAACCCTGTAATGCCCGATGTATCATATTTGATATATGAAAAAAGTATTGATATATATGAAATGATATAAAACAATATTATTGTTAAAAAAACCCAATTGGGGGTTTCTGAATTTAAATATATAATGAACACTTATGAACAAAAATATCCCGGCTTCAGGTTTTGATATTAAAGTCTCAATCACATGAACACAATAACAGAACCAGCTACTTTCACCTGAAGACTTGAATGATTGAAAGGCATCACTACACTCTGGGGGAGTCAGAGGGCCTTTGGCATCACAAGGCCTTCTGCGTATGAATCCACAGCTCAAATTCTTCATCCACGAGGATACATTTGAAACACCAAATAAAATGTATCCTCAGATCGTGGCGTGGTCCGGTGAAGGACAGGTGTAACTGGGAGAGTGTGAACACATACATGTACACCCCAGGAGGTGGTCTACATGTATGTAGATAAATGTAATAACAAATCTAACATAGTTCTTTGCTATTACAAATGTTCCCTCTGCTTTAAATACAAAGTTTGGATTTGGATACATCTCGCCCTGCTCTGTCATTGTAAACCTCTCCCTGCTCTGACTTTTGCCTTTTTGGGGCATTTTTTGCTCCACTTTCATGTCCTTTCAGATGAACCTGCCTCGTTTCTATTCATTCTTCTCTGCTCCTGCTTGTACCTCCCGACCTCACCCCTCTTGTCCCAGCTCTCAAACCCAGCCATGTATGACAGATATGGTTGATTGTAAGCTGATCATTGAGGTGAATAGCTTCAGTGAAACCTCTCATTCAGCTCACAGTTGACGCTTTCAAAGCAGCCGTGATATGGAAGAAATGGAGAAATCCTACTGGCTGTTCTTTTATTATACAGAGTGTGTGTCTACCGGTGCATGCGTGCGTGTGTGTGTGTGTATGTGTGTGTGTTTCTGACTTCAGGCTATCTGAAATTGTCAAGCAAAGCTGAAACAGGAAGCAGAATGAATGCACTCATGCTGGGCACCATGACAATAATCTGGTGTCTCCATTCATGCTTGTTGTTTGAGGGATGTCTGATTGATACAGTATTAGAGCATTTATAATCATTATTATTATTATTATTATTATTATTATTATTATTATTATTATTATTATTATTATTATTATTATTATTACTACTGAATTTGTCCTTTTGTTAATTTAATTTAATGATAATAGACATGATGCTTGGCATCAGTGATGATTAACTGTTAAACTACAGTTTAGAGTTTTGTTCTGCATTTTTGAACTGATAAAGGCAATGCCAAAAAAAATAAAGAAAAATGGGTGGAAAGAAGAACAGTTCAGTAGAAGTAGTAGCAACTACTGAATCCAGTCGGAGAAAACAGAAATAAACTACATGCTGAATTTGTCACATCATAAAAAAAATGTTGATGATTGTTCAGCAGATTACAGTTGATTTTTTTAAATCTATCACTAATTATATAAAATCTGGTTTTCATAATTATAAGAAGTTACTGAGGGATCTCACATCATCTTAGATTGATCTTGTGTGAAGTTTGTTTTAATTAAATCAAACAGATATTTTGACCATCTTTCAACAGCAGATCAAGTTAACATCCTTTGCAGCTTATTCTTTCATGCTGCGGACGTCCGTCCATCCATCCAAAAATTCAGATGTTGGCAATGAAAGGATGTTCATTACAGGTGGCCAATCAAGAGCCGGAAAAACTGCTGTGCAGAAATTGATCTCACATGAAAGGCGGTGGAAGTACGAGGTAAAACTCATTCTCAACTTTCCATCACCACAGATTTGCACAGAATCAATTCATGAAGTGTCTACTTACTTGGGAAAGTTACCAAAAGGCCTAAAGAGATTTCATTTATAAGCTTTGTTTTCCAGCCCGTTTTAACTGCAAGACACACTAAGAGAGCAGAACTGTGATTACGAAGTTATTGGATTTAACAAAATACGAAGACTAAGTATCAAGAATTACTGCTGACATATTCAGCTCATACAAAAGCTTTACTGTCCCAGCTTTTTCTGCAAAAAATATCCATATTAAAAATTAAATAAAGTAGAAATAAAAAAATCCATCAACTGCCTATTTGAGTTACATTAACCACATTTCTGTAATACAAGATACAAAGTATTCAAAAGATGTATGTAAAAGCAGAGATATGTCTAAAACAATGTCTGGGGACAGTTTGATCTCTGCATCTGGTTAGTTTTGGTTGTAAATACCTCCCTCTCAATGGATATGATCCACATGCATGAACCTTCAATTCACAAAAAATACAGCGACCGAAGCTTAAAGATCAGTTTAACTGGTCTCACTTTAGTTCACATCCTAGATTTTTCACTTTTAGAGGCGCTTGACAGAAACAAACCGCTGACGATGTTATGGATAGATTCTGTTTCTATTTCCCACAGCGGCGCTCCTGTCAGTCAGATTATATGAGCAGCAGATCCCTGGCTGGGTTGGATCTGACTGGATTAGCTGTTTCCTGCCCAGACACAATAGACTACAGCAGGAACCCAGATCAAACCACACACACGCATATGCATGTGCAGACTGTGCATATCATAACATGTGCATGTGTGCATTTGTGTGTGTGCATGTAGGGAGCAAGGAGTTGGCCTAAAGGGCCGAAAGCCAACAAAGAACAAGGAGAGGGAAGCAGCAGGAAGCTGACTAGTCACTTTATCCGCCTCGCGCTCTCCGTGCTTGTGCAGACGGCGGGATCAAGAGACAGAGATGAAGTTAAAATCAAAGGTTGAAGCCTGGGATTAGTTCTGAATGTGAGAGACGGGGGGGGCTGGGTCGGTTCAGGTTTAAAGAGAGTCAGAAGCAGAGAGGGGATGATTTTCAATACTCAGATTAGATTGTCTGTCTGCTTCCAAGACTGTGCACCACAAACAGAAATAACACTTTATTTCATAGGACCTCCTGTGATTTAAAGAAAACTCTTCTCATGATTTCCCCAAAATCTGATATAAATTACATCCATGCTTATTAAAGATAAATGAGGAGAAAAGGAAACACTGAATAACAAAAAACATTTTTAAAAGTGTATTTACATATGTAACGTTAGCACTGCACTGCATCCCAATAAACTACTCTTCAAAGCCTCTGACTCATTATGAATGAATGAATGAATGAATGAATGAATGAATGAATGAATGAATGAATGAATGAATGAATGAATGAATGAATGAATGAATGAATCTTTATTTTGGCTTGTACACACTTTTATACAAAACAAGATGAAAAGGTAAAATAAAAATTTCTTTTGCCGAAAAGGTGTAGACTGAAGCCGTAGTTTATAGTGCCGACTCTTTTTATCTTAAGATCAGCTTAAATATGAAACATTAGTATTACTCCGTGGAAACAAACAATGCATAAGGAAGACAAAAATAAATAAGACAACATATAAAATTGACGTTTCACATTCTAGAATGTTTTTGATAATATACTTTATAATTATAGTGTTTTATATTTATTTACAATATTTTCTTTAAACATTTCCTTAAACTTGAAGATAGAACTGCACATTTTTAGGTCGTTGTCACAACTATTCCATATTTCTTTAGCCTTTATTTATGTACATCTCTTTTTAATATTTGTTATTTGATTATCATTCAACTTTAGTGATTTTATGGTTACTGTATGTTACTGAGAGACAAACAAAGGTCCCTTTTAACTTTGTATGTGTACAAAAAGTGTATAAAAATGTTTAGACAGGCATCTCCATCAGATCAAATAAGCTCTCGGCCCGTGTGTTTGATGAGAGAATATACAGTAATTCATATTTGATAATCCATCGTGTTTTTCTACATCAAATCAAAGGTTGGTGGAATTGTTATAAAAGGCTTCCAGTTAAAATATCAAGTGAATGCCAACCTTTCCCCGATGGACTGTAGGGGGGTATCTAAAAATGATAGAAATGAAAAATATTCACATTTAAAAGTAACCACTTATGTCTTCTAAAGTAGACTAAAATAGAGATAAATGAATAATAAATGTTAACCTTTATTTAACCGATACAAGTGCGTCGTCTTCCTTATTATGACAGTTTTTCCTAACTTTTGGAACAAGAGTATTTTGTTCTGAAAACAAGGCATCTGCTAGTCTTTTTTTCCTGTTTATCTTCATGTGGTTCCAGACGTTTCAGTAGGAGATATAACCACGATTCCTGTGTGTGCATCAGTCGTAGCTTCATACGTATGCAGGTCACCCATGAGCAGCCAAAGTCACCGATGCAACCAGGTCATCACTGACTCTGATTTGTCCTTTGTTTGACATGTAGAACTAGTCTGTTTCCCCAAACATGGATTTATCTGCCCACAGAACCTAAAGAGTAAATTTAGGGAAGCTACAACGGGCTCGGAACAGAGCACCTCGTGTTGCCCTTGATTGCACGTTAAGATCTAACATTAATGACATGCATGTTCAACTTGGCTGGCTGAAAGTAGATGCAAGGTTAAAATCATCCCTAATCTCCTTTGTGAGAGACATTTATCATCTGAAAATCCCTGATTGTCTATATGAACAATTTACACTCAGTGCTGACACACACTCATATCCCACCAGACATGCAGTTAGTGGTAAATACTGTGTTCCAAAAGCAAAAACAAATTTCAAACAACAAACAGTGCTCTACTATTGCTGAATGGAATTCTCTTCCGGGTTACATTTCTAAAACCCAGAGCAAGGTCAGTTTAAAAAAAACAGGTGAAGAAACACATACCTCACAAAAGGTAGTGTAACCATAAATTATTTATTTACGGCGTGCCTTGCTGTATCTGAGTGTGTGTTTTTTGACACTGTATATGTGTGATGACCCCCCACAAAATGACATGTCACAATCACTATATCTGATTGGATGTTTAGACTATGCTTTGCTGCTATTTGCTTGCTAAGTGATTTGCTAAATTTGCTGATTTGTTAAATGTTGTTACTTTTATAGACTGTACATTGTCTATGTAAATCTTTTTGTGATGTTTGTTAGTGTATTTCTGAACTGTATTTTTATTTTTATCATATTATTTAATTGTTTCATTGATCGGACCCCAGGAAGAGTAGTTGATGTAAACTACATCAGCTAATGGGGATCCAAATAAAATCAAATAAAAACAAATAAAGAGAAGGTGATAGGTGTTGGTGAGGAAGCCAGACATCCACCTGTTCTCTCAGCACCAGCCACATGCTATTGTGTATTTACTGTATTCAATAACACGGATTATCATGGCAATCGTAGTTACCAGACATTGTTAACTTTGCTTGGCTCTTTGGACCATGATATTAAGTTGTTGTGTGTGTTTCCTGTGGCTACATAAAAACTCTGAGTTAATTTTTTTACTTTTATTTTTGAATGAAATTACGTTGGCTGTTAAGCAAATGTCATTAAACTTTTTCCTTTAGCTGCATGTAAAGTTTTAATATGATCAATGACAAAATCTGTATTCAGGTGACACATTTCATAACTTTATCAAGAGTAAGTATTTTTCATAAAACATTAAACATTGATTTAACTAATTTGGAATGTTTTGTTAATATTTTGGAGAAAACCTTTTATCAAAAGGTTTGGATGAAATCAGACCTAATGATAATATTAATAGCACATAATAGTGTTTTCACACATAAAAATGCCCTAAGCTGAATTTAAATTAGGTTTAAGAAATCATAGAAATCATTTAAAGTCAATGTAATGCAATGCATGCTTTTCTTTTCTTTTCTTTTCTTTCTTTTTATGCAAATTGCATAAAACTTACTGCACACAAAATGTCCTGGTGGAACTGCAGAATAACTCATGTTTTCCAAAATAATTAGCTTTTTTTAAAAGCACGGATGACAATGTACAATATGTTACTAATTTTTTATTCATATTAAATCCCTATTTTCCTTTAGTGTAATGGTCAGATATTTACTACACTGAAGAAAAATATTATTAAGTGAAGCAGCCTCTTGTTGATTTTCTTTTTCAGGAATAATTTTGTCTTTTAGATCCCGATGGAAACCTCTGACCTTTATTCCTGACAGAGACTCTTCTTCAACAGAGAGGCTTTTTAAGCTGAATTATTTTGAAGCCTTTGATACCATCCCTGTCAGGGATTTAAACTCCCAATGCCTCTCTGATCTAATCTCCGCCTCGGCCCCCCAGGGAACGTCTCTGAGTCAAAGTTTCTCAGAAGTTTGTATATTTCATTAGATATGGAAATATTTCTCCTCTTCATTTATTTACATGATTTATTTAGACCGCTACACAGTAAAAGCATCAGTGGTACTTCCCCTGGTTTGGCATCTTCTTTGCAACCTCTTTTTGCTTATTTAAAAAGAAGAACAGAAAAACAGAAAGAGAGCATCTCGGCTCTGGAAGGTCATCTGAAAAGATATTTCAGCTGCGCTTTGAACATGAAAGACAGTTATGTCACTAGACAGACTTTCTGTGGCAGAGTTTTGTATTTTGTCTTTGTCCAACAATGAAGAGATGTAACTGTGTGACATTGTGTGGAAATGCCATCACACAAATGATTTGAGTCTGTGGACAAACAGCGGTACGCATGAGTGTTCTGCAACAGAATCTGTGTCTGCTGAGCCGTGTGAGAACGCTTGTCCCTCAGCGTATGCATATATAAGCCTACTATACACTTTCAATTACAACACTGTTCCTGTTCCCTCTCACACACACAGGATCACTGAAAAGGCAGAGCCCTTCTTTCCCTGTTATGCAAATAACATCAGCCCTAAAACGGTTTGAGTGAGAATTAAACGTGAATTAAATGAGGCTTGGCTCTTTTCTCTTCATTCTGTCTGAATAAGGCAAAGTCTCGTCACCATGGGAGATCCCCACGCCGTTGCCATGCCTGTTATGGGACTGACAAGACGAGAAGTGACATAAATACCGTGGCCAGCATTCAATCCAATTAAGTGGCGTGGCCCGCCTCAATACCTGCTGGCCATGCAGTGCTGCGCTGGCGTCCTTGTATTCAGCCCGCCTCAGAAATAAGACTAGCTGTATTCATCTTCACGCCTCGCGCTAACCTTGGTCTCGTCACCTCAGCTAGCTCAGAGTCTGTGCTCTCAACCCTACGCTCAACCCATCAGCCCGGCTTATAAAGGCCTTTGGACAAGGTGCTTCCCCAGGCTTTTTAAAGCTCCCAGGGCTAAAACAAAATCCCCTCTGAACCCCTCGAAAAGGGCCAGGCCAGCAGAAGAAATGAATAGCTACTTATATAATAACATGCATAAAGAAGTGAGAGTATATGTAGAGAAATGACGTGTTTCTGCCTTTGCAAGAATTACAAACTTTTTTTAAAAACAAACCCTGCCTGACCAGCGGTCGACAATTCACCGGTTGAAACAAGCACCACCTTCACCCTTCAAAAATCACATTACTGTTGGCCTGCAGGAATGCACCTGCACATGCATCAAACTACAGTCAACGTCATAAAGCATAGGTAGTAGTACGAAGTAGACAAATAATGAGAACAATCTGCGAATATTAATGACGACAGCAACTTGCAGAAATTGGTGTGATAACCGGAAAAAACCGAGCCGGACAAACCGGACAGAAAATAAAAAGGAGACCTCAACTGATGAAGTCATTATTTGGCAGTTTATGCAGGTGCCACATACCTTGTATTTGAACAGTAAGAGTAATCATTTCTTATTTTGGAAGCCAGAGAAGGGCCTCAATCTCTTTTGTGTTGCAAAGAGTTAGTGGAGGCGGTTTGGAGATCTGATTAAGATGAGTTCTTGGCACCTTCCTTTGGAGGTTTTTCTGGGCACATCCTGGGGTAGACCCTGAATTCTCTGGAGGGATTACATGTTCCACTGGCCCGCGAATCACCTCAGGATCTCTTAGGAGGAACTGGAAAGAAACGCTGGAGGAAGGATCTTCTATTATGCACTGCTCAGCTTATTTCCAGGTCCTCACCTTCAGCACCGACAGCAGCAGCTAGTGAAAGTGAAGTGGTGGAAAAAGTGGATATTCCTTAACAAAGTCTTCTGGAAATAACTCCTAAGGTCTTCACTGCAAACCTTTCTCATCCATATCAACAGGGCTATATTTTTTACTCCGAATTCTCAAGTGGTTAAATACTATTACTATGTTGAAGGAATTGGAATCAGGAAAACACACAAAAAGTAAGGATGAGGAATAGATCATGATGCCTCTTAATGTTAAAGGTTGAGCAGGTGATTCAAAGTATATAACCAAAATGTTCAGCCTCTTCCTTTGAAATTCCTCAAAAAAACCCATGTCCAAAGTCCTACCTCCACAATACTACACTACTAAGTTACAAGAGTGATATGATGAGCCTACCTGGGCAGATGGGCTCATTTCAAGCCAGGAATTAACAAGGTTTTCCTCATATCTTGTACCAAATAGCAAGGCATCAGACCACCTCAACTGTAAGTAAAATGTGAAAAGTTGAAAGAAGGGTAACCTGTACAGCAGAAATGCAACCACCATGGCATTGACGTTCACCACACCTACAGTATATTAACTCTCATTTCCTGTTCTTGCTGCATCTTGTCCTTTTTTCTTTTTTGGAGCTGTCTTGAATACAGACTTTCTTTTTCAATCCACACCAGGTCTTGGTGCAGTCTATGCCATTGAACTCAATCACTAGGCTTGTGTAACTTGTTCGTGAGACCAGCGATGTGTGACGGGAGCTCAGCCTCCGCCTGACCTGTCACAAGCACACTGATTCTCCAACATCAGAAAATAAAAGATGACGTGGAGGCCAGAACCATCCAACACGCAGCATGAAACAGCACTTTCTATTGTATAGTCATGAAGTCTTGTAAAAACCCATCAACGGGGCTCATTTACTTTAAACATGTTTTAAAACATTCTGTTTTATTAATTAGTTTGAACGTCCGGAAAGTATTCACAGCACTTCACTTTTACCACATTTTGTTATGTTACAGCCTTATTCCAAAATGGATTAAATTCATTTTTCTCCTCAACATTCTACACACAACACCCCATATTGACAATTTGAAAAAGGTTTTTTTGAAAGTTTTGCAAATTTATTAAAAATAAAAAACTCAGAAATCACATGCACATAAGTATTCACAGCCTTTGCCATAAAGCTCAAAATTGAGCTAAGGCGCATGCTGTTTCCACTGATCAGCCTTGAGATGTTGCTACAGCTTAATTGGAGTCCACCTTTGGTAAAGTCAGTTGATTGGACATGATTTGGAAAGGCACACCCCTGTCTATATAAGGTCCCACAGTTGGCAGTGCATGTCAGAGCACAAGCACGCATGAAGTCAAAGGAATTGTCTGTAGATCTCCAAGACAGGATTGTCTGGAGGCACAAATCTGGGGAAGGGTACAGAAAAAATTCTGCTGCTTTGAAGGTCCCAGTGAGCACTGTGGCCTGCATCATCCGTAAATGGAAGAAGTTTGGAACCACCAGGACGCTTCCTAGAGCTGGCCGGCCGTCTAAACTGAGTGATCGGGGGAAAAGGACCTAGTCAAGGAGGTGACCAAGAACCCTATGGTCACCCTGTCAGAGCTCCAGCGTTCCTCTGTGGAGAGAGGAGAAACTTCCAGAAGGACAACCATCTCTGAAGCAATCCACCAATGGTAGAGTGGCCAGGCGGAAGCCACTCCTTAGTAAAAGACACATGGCAGCCGCCTGGATTTTGCCAAAAGGCACCTGAAGGACTCCCAGACCACGAGAAACAAAATTCTCTGGTCTGATGAGACGAAGATTGAACTGTTTGGTGTGAATAGCAGGCGTCATGTTTGGAGGAGACCAGGCACCGCTCATCACCTGGAGAACACCATCCCTACAGTGAAGCATGGTGGTGGCAGCATCATGCTGTGGGGGTGTTTTTCATCAGCAGGACCTGGGCGACTAGTCAGGATTGAGGGAAAGATGAATGCAGCCATGTACAGAGACATCCTGAATGAAAACCTGCTCCAGAGCACTCTTGACCTCAGACTGGGGTGACGGTTCATCTTTCAGCAGGACAACGACGCTAAGCACACAGCCAAAATATCAAAGCAGTGGCTTCAGGACAATCTGTGAACGTCCTTGAGTGGCCCAGCCAGAGCCCAGACCTGAATCCGATTGAACATCTCTGGAGAGATCTGAAAATGTGCACCGACGCTTCCCATCCAACCTGATGGACCTTGAGAGCTGCAAAGAGGAATGGACAAAACTGCCCAAAGATAGGTGTGCCAAGCTTGTGGCGTTATATTCAAAAATACTTGATGCTGTAATTGCTGCCAAAGGTGCATCAACAAAGTATTGAGCAAAGGCTGTGAATACTTATGTACATATGATTTCTTTGTTTTTTAAACAAAAATCTCAAAAAAACTTTTTTCACGTTGTCATTATGGGGTGTTGTGTGTAGAATTTTGAGGAAAAAAATGAATTTAATCAAATTAAGAATAAGGCTGTAACAAAAGTGTAGCAAAATGTGGAAAAAGTGAAGCGCTGTGAATACTTTCCGGATGCACTGATGGAAGGATTTTTAATGTGTTCACTGAGCACATACTGTATGAATATACCCAACATTTGATGACAGCAACACACTCAGTATGAATATAGGAGAGAGGCAAACTTATAGAATAGTTATCAAATATTGTTCAGGAAAAGTTCTGCAATCACCACATTAAGGTAATGGCACCTACATTTTTCACCTCCAAAATTTTACTTTTCAACCCCCCCCTGAGATTTCATTAACGTCTGTTAGGGTGAGTAGAATGGTGCTACCAATGCCTTGTTTCCACTGAGCGTTTCGGTCGAGGCTGGTGTGGTTGGGTACGCTAGTTTGTGTGTTCCCACACAACAGAACCAAACCGCACCATTTCTGGGCCCCCTTCAGCTATAGGTCCATAGGATACGATCAGCTGACTGGTGAATAGAAAAACATCAGTGCCCACGACAAAAACACCAAGTTGCTGTTCAGCCAACGCCAGTGTTTCTCTTCGCCACTCACAGCCTTCTCTCACCTTAAAGGAGCTTATGGCCGGATTGTGGCAAGATTTATGAAAAAAATCTGTATACATTTTAAGTTTTCTAGTAATAATGTCAGATGAAGCGTTCCAAACCAAAAAGAATGAGCCCTCTAGTGTATCTCTCCTTTGCCTTGAACAGGCTGTGTGCTGCAAAATGTGCTGCAATTTGGTCCCGAATTTCCCGCGCTGGGCTGCGGATGTGACGTCACATGACGCTGCATGCCCGTTCTCCCCGTTCTCCCGTGCCGGCTTCACTGTTGGCTGCAGTACCCCCGACGGCCGTCGTGGTGAAGGGTGGCGCTAGAGAGTCTCATTTCTTAAAAGGAGCCTCAACCTCCTTTAATGCATGTACTGTACATACAAAGAAGCAAAAGCCAAGCAGAATAAAAACAACCTGCTGGATGAGTGTTATTTTTGTTTTTAGTGTCACGTTTGTTGTCGCTGCACCAGTATGGCGCCCCGCTAGGCATTCGGTCTAAACCCCACATGCCCAGTGTCCGTCCGATTACAGTGGGAACGCTCACCTAAACTGGGTAGACCAGGGGTCGGCAACCCAAAATGTTGAAAGAGCCATATTGGACCAAAAACACAAAAAACAAATATGTCTGCAGCCGCAAAAAAATGAAAAATCTTGTATAAGACTTAGAATGAAGACAAATACATGCTGCTTGTATCAATATTAGTTATAACTGGGGGAAGATTTTTTTTTTCATTATTCACTTAAAAAAAAAAAGTCAAAATGTAGAGAAAA
Source organism: Cololabis saira (assembly GCF_033807715.1). Taxonomy (NCBI): domain Eukaryota; kingdom Metazoa; phylum Chordata; class Actinopteri; order Beloniformes; family Belonidae; genus Cololabis; species Cololabis saira. The sequence continues at coordinate 42,040,378 of NC_084591.1, read as the reverse complement.
AAGTCAGAATTTCGAGAAAAAAGTTGAAATGTTGAGAAAAAAGTCAATGTCGAGGAAATAGTCAAAATTTTGTGAAAAAAGTAGAAATGTTGAGAAAAGAGTCAAAATTTCGAGAAAAAAGTCAAAATGTCGAGATTAAAAAGGAAAGGAAAAAGGAAGAAAAAAAGGAAAAAAAAGAAGAAAAAAGAAATAAAGGAAAAAAAAGAAAAAAGAAAAAAAATAGGAAAAAAATAAGAAAAAAAGAGAAAAAAGGAAGAAAAAGAGAAAAAAGAAAAAAAGAAAAAAAAGAAAAAAAGGAAAAAAAAGGTCAAACATTTTTGAAAAAGCTCCAGGGAGCCACCAGGGTGGCGCTAAAGTGCCACATGCGCCTCTGGAGCCGCGGGTTGCCGCCCCCCGGGCTACCCTCTGTAGTTTTGTTTTTCCCCATTTATCAGTCGTAAGATACTTTGCATACGCACTTTATCACACTCATGTCCGAACAAGGCGCTAACATCACTCTTGCTCGTTTGATGCAAACCAGAAAATAAGATTAGTTGCAGTTCCTCGACAGACCACTGGCATCTAGCTCCCAAAGCCAATGGCAAGATGTCACCACTTTAGCTATTCAACACTTGACCTGACCTTTAAGCTGTGACTAAAGCCCTAACAAGGCATATTACATTTTATTTTAAACATAATATTAGTTATTGTGCTGTTAATTATACCAAGAGATGACTACAATATGGGCGACCTGGGAATGGCAAAACACCACGTGAGGCATCGCCACAGGGTGTTTGCAGGTCTGTGGGTTGCCGGTCTCACCTAAAAGACTTAAGAGAAGAAGAAGAACATTTCACACCCCGGGATTTGTTCGGAAAGCCATGTATCCATGAACCATGAAGCACAGGGGGAAGAAAAGTCCCTGTTTCTTCTCATCAGCAGTGCCAGCTCATCCATTTTGTTGCTGAAGGAGTGAATGTTAGAGAGGAGAATCCCAGGTGAATGTGTGCGTATTCCAAGTCTGCAGGAGATGCTAAAAAAAAACTGGTGAATCAGTAGGAGTAATAGATTTAATGTTTAGGAGTTCTTCACGGGTGTAAGAGCATGCTGACACACAATTTACACACAAAAACAAACAAAACAGAGCGCCAAAACACTAAAACATCCATCGGCGGTGCTATCTTGCCATGAGAAGAATTGAAGATGAGTTTTCCGATTAACATGCTTTTAGTAAATCAAGAAGAAATTTGGAGGATTGTCAGATTTTGTTTCTGCTACAGACTGGAAGTATGATGGCCTGGAAGACTGCAATCAAGCCGAATCTGATCACATATGGTAACAATCTTGGTCAATTTTTTAGCTCGTCAGCTGAGCATTGACAAACAGTCACCAAATATGCAAATATGTCGAGAAAGACTTGCGAAACACACATTTATTCCATCAAGATCTATCATCCTCCTGCTTACTTCACTCATGACCCTGCACCTCTTGTGATCAGATTTGGTTTCATCACAACCTTCCAAGTCGCCATACCTGCAATGCCGGTGCAACAAAAGCCACTATATAAGGTCAAATAAGGCCAAAAGCCTTATTTGTTCTTTAACCAAGAATATAATCCCTTTTCCTCTACAGGGCCCCTTTAACTCTTCTTGATTTTCTTGATGCCACCTTGATTGGTAAATCCGTCTTCCACTCCTCTTCTCTTCAGTTTTTGAGATGAGATTGGAAATGCCCATGCCTGCAAACCTCCTGTGCTGCCCCCTCATGTGATGTTTCGGTTCTCAGGTTGATCATATTGGTTTTGCGTTAATTGGCCTAAATGACCAGAAACAAGCTGGAATGTCTAATGCTTTATTTGTAATTCTCTGTAAACTCTGTCTCTGCTGGTTATACAGAGCTTCCTCTGGTGAACAAATCCACGCGTACAGCTGTCTGTGGACTTATATTTGTGAGGGGCCTTCTTGTATTGGGCCTTCAACAGGGGGAAGAAAAATAGAAAGTCAGAAAAATGACATTTCTGCTGTGTTGCTGCTTTAAAGCAGCACTATGTAACTTTTCCACCTTAATATAATATTTCCAGAGTCATTGTGATGGTACATCAACTTCCAACAGATTTAATGACACCTCTGTCATGGTCTGAGGGGTCTGTATCGCCTTCACTGGCACTATGTAACTTTGAGGTGCATGGTAGGAACCCTGCCACACTAAAAAACTACACTGTTTTACGGCTTAGACTGCTTTACGGCATACGTCACTTCCCTCTCCTTCCCGATTCGTAGTCGAGACGAAAATGGGCGGGGCGTGGAGTGCAGAGCTCAGGAGAAGCTGGTGTTGAGCTAAACGCGGAGCTGTTATCATGGCCGAAGCAGCGAAAAATCAGAAGAAAATAAAAGTTTTAACGGAGGAGGCGAAAAAAAGAAAGCGGGAGAGTAACAAGCTAAATGCCCGGACAACAATAAACATTGGTCCAGCGTTCACTCGCTGGCGTGAGATGAAAGACGAGGAGGAATGTCAGACAGATGGGGATTAATGGGGATAAAACAAGAGACAGAATTATGATGATACAAATGTAAATGTAGAGTTCTATGTTCAATAATAATCAAAATTAGAATGTTTTCACATTTGTCTTGGGTTTTGGTAATTCTAAAATTACTGACAATATCAACAACAGACACAGAATAATAATAGTGATAATAAAATTGTGTAATTGGCAATGAGGAAGCTTTATAAAATAATAATACAATTGAATAGAATTACAGCACTAGAGGAAATAATGCAATGAAAAGAAAATGTATAGAACATTTCTAGTATTTTTCCTGAGAGCTGTAAAATTGTGCAGGGCTGATCTGCAAAATATAAGGAATGGGCATTCAGTTATTCACAGGTTATAAAGTATTTTTTTATTTTGTCAGTAAGTATGTTGGACTACTAATTTATGACGAAGTCCCTCTAAAAAACGTGACAGGAAAAAAGGTGCAGTAGAACAAAATCAGAGCGTTTGTAGTTTGGGGCGCATAATCTGGCTGAAACAGGACAGGGGGGCGGGGGTGACTTCACTAATAAAACCAAGTTGAACTTAGTGATTTTCAACTTCGTCATATTCTATTGTTTAGCCAAAAATAGATACATTACCTCTTCGCTATCCATCCTGCAAACGACCGCTGAAAACAGAAAAGTAGTTTTGAAAGTCCGTCCCGTCTTCTCTCATTCACTATCAAAACAAATGCACGTGACGGGGACAGGAGTTTTCCGGCAGTACGCGCTGGTGCTCATGGGAAATGTAGTTGTTTCTGGTAAAACACTACCGCTTTTGTCCAAAGGAGCCGCCAAACTCAACAAAAGCTGAAAGTTACGTTGTTCTGCTTTAATTAGTGAGGGTAACATATCCACCAAAGTCTTCGTTGTTCCATGCAAGGATTGCTTGTAGTCACTAATTTGCTCCGACTTAATCAGAGATTCAATCAGTTTCAAAAATATATGTACCGCTGAATTACTGGATGGAATTTGGTTATTTCTTTCAACATCTACTGTGAAAAGATCCCGGGATGCTGGGGGACTCTCACTTTGTAAAGAACAACACCACAAATCACTGGTGGATTCAAGTTCTCAGGCGCGCTGCAGGAGAAGCTTCAGAAACTTTTATGGCAGCGTGATCATCACATGGTCTGCAGTCACTTGGGCTCTGGTATCATAACTGAACACAGTTCACTCTTACGTCCATAAATCCCTCCGGCTGCCTGTCTGTCTGCTCTGACTACCAGAAATACCTGGATTTCACCTGGTTGGCAGATCTGCTGCTCTGTAGCAATGGGTCGGTGTAACCACTGGGCCACTTTACATTTCCCCACCAATCTGACAAGACCAGGACTCAAACTGGACTTGACAACCACATCGTTCTCCCTCCCCTTTTCACCGGCAGTGCTTGGTTTGTGTTTGGGCCCCGCGGCCCATTTTAACCACAGGCATTTACAAGCTCCCCTCTAAACAACCTGCCAGGTGCTTTAAGTCCCCGACTGAAGGGCTGCAGAATATTATGAGAATCCAATACGATTAGAGCAGAATGGCTTGTGAATGGAAGAATGGAAGCTCTCATAAAGGGAAAGATTGTTAGCACAGCGATGTGCTGCTCTGAGCTCCCATGACCAATCCCCAACTAATGAGCATTCAATGAGCGTGCTCTATGTCACAAGTGTCCCCAGGCTGTGATGGGGACACTGAGGAGAGCCATTTCTCATATTTGTCAGCGACATGGGATAATCGCTTCGGTCAAGTTTTACTCTGATTGTATGAATTCAAAATGCTGAGGACGTTCTCACACTCTCACACTGCTTGATGAAAATTCATGGGGCTGCTTGCTGCCAACAGAGTATTTCATCCTGAGATTTTCATTTCACTGGCCAGAGATGCTCCCTCTAACTCCACACGGTGCAACTGAGATAAGCGGCTTCTTATTAACTCAACAAACTGTTGCTGGAATATGGTTTCTTATTGTTTTGTGATTCAGTTTTGTTTTTTTATTTGGCTTAGCAGAGGTGAGTAACCTGTTAGAGCAGTTGAAGCAATGGTCTACAGACCTGAAGGGGCTGGACAGGCCCAAAGTTTACTCAAACATCTATGCACTTCAGCAGATAATCCACCAATGTGTTTGAACTTCTGATTTAAATATGGCCTTAATGATATGGGAGCTAGAAAAGCTGCATCCAAGAATTATTATATCACTCATCAATATATGTGACAACTATTTTCACTAAAGCTCCAGGATGTAATAACAAACATATGCTTGTCAAAATTTCCTCAAACTACAGTGGAGGTGAAAATTAAGAAGGCAATAAAACCAGTATTTGGTTTGTCCTTTTTTGGTTTACTGTGATAACATAGTGGTGCAACATGGTGGAGGAGCGAAGGGAGGTTGAGGAACCAGTTGGATTGATGCCAACTGGTTCCTTGTGAGGCGATTAAAGCCTGAGTTATGGTTCTGCGTCAAAACGACGGCGTGCATACGGCGTGTGGTACGCGTCGATGCAGACCACACGCCGTCACCTGTGCCGTCACTGACGTGCACCTCCCAAAAATTGTAACTACGCGTCGAGGCGACGCAGACCAAACGCAGACGGAGAGGGCTGTGATTGGTTCGCTTGGTAGCAACGCATTTCTGGTTTCCGGTTTAAAGCAGTCATGAACTCTCGGCACTCTTTTCGCCGTGTATGTGTGATTTTTTTTGTTTTGTTTTTTTGCACAATAGTTGTCCTTATCTCTTTGATTCACTGTGACCGGAAAAAGTCGGATAAACTATTCAGGAAAAGATCGTGAATTAGCTGTCACGGGGGGTTCTGCACCGCAGAGAAATGGAGTGACGGAGAAGTCCGAAGGGTTCACGACGGCGTCACGGTGACGGCGTGTGCACGGCGTCGATTTGACGCAGAACCATAACTCAAGCTTTAGATACAAATCTTACTTTCACAGAATTCTCTACCTAATATGATATAACAAATATGGTAATAGGAAACATGATATGATTCTTTGGTTTCTACGGAAGAGTATTATGGCCAGGCAAGAAAAAAAATAAAAAATAATATTTTAGAGGAGGAAGATTTTATTTTTCATTATGGACTTTGAGAAAAAAGTCGAAATGTCGAGAAAAAAGTCGAAATGTCGAGAAAAAAGTCGAAATGTTGAGAAAAAAGTCAAAATGTCTAGATTAATGTTGAAGTACAATTTCGGGAAAAAAGTCGAAATGTTGAGAAAAAAGTCAAAATGTCGAGAAAAAGTCAAAATGTCGAGATTTATGTTGAAGTACAATTTCGGGAAAAAAGTCGAAATGTCGAGAAAAATGTCAAAATGTTGTGAATAAAGTTGAAATGTTGAGAAAAAAGGCGAAATTTCGACTTTATTCATGAAATTTCGACTTTTTTCTCGAAATTGTATTTCAACATTATTGTTGACATTTCCACTTTTTTTCCTCATTTCGATTTTTTTCTCAAAGTGCACAATAAAAAAAATCTTCCCCTCTCAAATATTTTTTCTCCTGCATGGCCCTAATACTCTTCCGTAGGTTTCTGTATCATTCATGATACAAAAACAAAATGTACCTAATATATATATATATATATATATATATATATATATATATATATATATATATATATATATATATATATATATATATATATATATATACATAATATAATGTATACACACACACACACACACACACACACACACACACACACACACACACACACACACACACACACACATATATTATAAGTAGCTTTATCCCAGCATTTTTGTCTCTGTCTACCATCCACAGAGTGAGGTGATGTTTCATAAAAAGTTAATATGGCTTTAGTGCCCGTCACTGCACTCGGCAGTGAAAGCCCGACTAATCCGCTCTGTTCCACTGACGCTGCGACCCACTGTGAGGTTCTTTTGGCTGCTGGTTTTCAATCACCATGCAGCATCTGCATCTTTTCAGTTCACTTCGATTCAAAAATACTTTATTTATCCCCAAAGGAAAATCAATTGTTTCAGTAGTTTTCATCATTTAAGTTTCTTCAGAGAGTTGTTGGGTTATTGTTGTGGGCCGGAAGGATCTCCTGTAGAGATCTGTGTTCCAGCAGATCTGAAGAAGCCTCTGACACCGTTACTGAATCATTGTGTTCGCAGGAGGATGTCAGGGATGTCCATGATCTTTCTCTTTTCCATTGCTGCTGAAAGTAATCACATCCCTTACCTATGTAAAAATACTTTTATTCTTATAAACATATGACATTACTGTGTAATGATGACAATACACCTAAATCATTAAAGTACACAGAGAGGAAAACATTCTGCAATTTTTTTAATGCTTTCAATTGTGAAACAAAAAAAACTAAACAATTTTGGATTATCTTCTGTCTCTTGACAGGTGAATTTTAAGACATAAATACTGGACCCCTCTGATCCCACATGTGTTGCCTACTTTTAATGTTTAGCTCACTAAAAAATGTGATGGTCTGCAACAGAACATATTGAGCTGGGACCTTTACAAATGTGCTTTTTAACATTGGTTTAGAATGAATCACACAGACGAACCTTCAGCATCAACCCGTGCTCTTCTTTCACTCAGGAGATGCTCTCTAAATGTGGCTGATGCTTTAGCAACATACTAAAACCCCACTAAAACTGCTGTCATTCATTATCTTTATTTTAAATCCAGCCAGATACAAAATTAACTGCAGTGACATGCAGTGACAAAGGTTTTCCTGACATCATAACTGAAGGGTCACGGCATCGTCCTTCTGAGGTAACAAAGTCTGTTATAGACGGCCGACGTTTTAGCTACGACAATGCAAATATGACGGTCAGCCTGAAGCTCTAAATTTCCCTCCAGAAGAACAACAGACGTTTTACTGAAACTTTTCGTAGAAAACTTGGCTTTTGCAGTTAGTTGTTTCGTCTCATTTTTGTTCTTACCTGCTACTTTCATTGTTATATATATATGATTATTTTGGTTACAGTGCTTTAATGCTCATTCTTAATGTACACATAGTAACTATCGTGTATTGTAGCTATTTTAAACAGCTTATTTTTTTCCCTGTTTTTTCCTTTGTCTATCTTTATTGTTTTATTAATGCACCAATAAAAACCAGAATCTACATGCCATTTTAGCTGAACTTGTACAACAACAAATAAAGCAGACTCTGATTCTTGCGTGTTATAAAATCCAACGAGCAAAAGCGAACAATTTCTGTCTGTGACCCGTAGACGGATTTTAAAAATCCCATTTTCACCTATTTCCCTTTTTGTTTTTTGTTTGTCATCTTTTCTTTCTGGATTAGAGCCATCTGGCTTTTAATGACTTTCTGTTTTTAGAAAGGACTTTATGCTTTTTTTCATTGTGCCCCAAACATTTTCCATTTTCTGCTCTGTAACGGAGACCATGGAAATTGTATCTAAGAAAACTCGACTGTAAATTAAATAAAATAAAGTGCATTAAATTTGATTCCATTACAGTAAATTCGGACTATTTCAGCTTTAGTCTTGATTTCATCCCAGATCTCTCCATTTAAGTTTCCACTTGCAGAATAATGGTTAATACTCTTTACAGGAAGACAGATGGGGACGAGCACATCCAACTTAAATTTAGTGGAACATATTGATTTTCTTGTGGATCTACAAGGTTAATCAGTTAAATTCACGTCCGTCTCTCCCTTCAGAAGGGTTTCACAGTTCGTGTGTGTTTCCACTTTGTTGTTTTGTTGAGTTTCCTGTTTGCTAAGACTTGTAGGCTTTAAAGCTTTAACATGAGTCTTAACTTGTTATCACTTCAGCTGAGACACAGCTTCAGTTGTTTCCCTCTTTGCATGTGTAATCAGTGTCGGGAGTAATAATGTGGGAGGGTTCATGTTGTAAGACTTCAAGAGGCTAATGGCTTTAAAATGAGTTTTAACTGGTGTTTAATTCACCAACAGCTGTTGTGCTGGTTAAGACTTGAGAAGCAGGCCGGAGAGTCTGTCGGACCAGGAGGAGAAATTAGTTCTGCTGATGCCCATGTTCCCTCCCAGAGAACCATCTGCTCCACTTCAATACAAAGAAGGGATTTTCTTAAGGAATAAAATGCTCTGAATTCAACACTTTCTCTCTTTCAGAGGGGTTTTGGTTAAGGTGTCAAATTTCCCGGCAGGGCTGCCACTCAGTAGATCTGTTGGAGATTTAATGACCACTTCCCTTTGTTGGGGAGCAGATCATTTCATCATGATGCCTCAAAATGAGGCGTTGACAGGATTATGCTGCTGCTGGATGCATTCAAACACACGCACACTTGGGCAAGTGTATAGTAAAAGCTGCTGTTCAGTTTGATCAACTGAAACTAAATAACGAAACTGCAGAAGTAATTTACTGCAGAAAAAATCTGCCATCACTAGAGATTTTTCCAACTGATGTTTCATTAAAAATTGTTTGCAGATTTTTGCTTTAATGCTTTCTTGTTTGTTTTATTAATGATCTTTCTGTGCATATCAATGTATATTGGAAAGGCAAAGATAATGACCAAAACGTACATTTAAAGGAGCTTGAGGCCGGATTGTGGCAAGATTTATGAAAAAAATCTGTATACATTTTAAGTTTTCTAGTAATAAGGTCAGATGAAGCGTTCCAAACCCAAAAGAATGATTCCTCTAGTGTATCTCTCCTTTGCCTTGAACAGGCTGTGTGCTGCAAAATGTGCTGCAATTCGGTCCCGAATTTCCCGCGCTGGGCTGCAGATGTTACGTCACATGGCGCTGCATGCGCGTTCTCCCCGTTCTCCCGTGCCGGCTTCACTGTTGGCTGCAGTACCCCCAACGGCCGTCGTGGTGAAGGGTGGCGCTAGAGAGTCATTTCTTAAAAGGAGTCTCAAGCTCCTTTAAGAAACCTTAAAAAAATGAAATGAGAGATTTATAGATGAAAATTGTAAATAAATCACAGGTTGCAGGTGCAGTCAAGAATAACCTATACAACACAAACACCTGGGAACAGGTGACGTATGAGTCAGGTGAGAGTCACAGGGTCCTGCAGGGAAACAGGAACATAAAAGAATCCTAAACATTAGTTTCTGATACAAACCAGTTTATCTGATAGTTTGCAACCCAAAGAGATGGAGAATATTTTATAATTCAGTTCAGTTCAATTCAATTCAATTTGATACTAAATGTTTAGAAACTATTTCTGAGGTGCTTAGGCCTAATGACAACAACCTCAGTTGTATCTGAGTTTAGAAGCGGAAAATTAGCTGTCTTCCAGGTCATTATGTTGTTCAGACAGCTTTGTTTTTCACTTACCTTTTTGGTACCATCTGGCCTCATAGACAGAAGTAGCCGAGTATCATCTGCATAGTAGTGAAAGTTCATACTGTATAAGAAGTGAAAGGTCATGGTCAAAGTACAGAACCCTGTGGAACACCACGACAAAGTGTGCTGTATGAATGAGGAGTCCGCATTGAAATAAGTACACTAAAATTGTAATGTCAATTATTGCAAACACTCAGAGACTCATACATGTTATACATGTGTTCATTTATTTTGGTCTTCCTCTATTCTGTTGTGGGTTAACAACAACACTACAGATGCCACCTAGTGGTAGGGATATCAACATACATCACAAAAATCTAACATGAATATAACAGAATGAGGCAGATCTATTTTCTTTAGCCTCTTTTGCGGAGTGTTTCAACAGTTTTATTTGAAATGACTGCATCAAATAGAGCCTCATTAATCTGCTGAGAAACTTTATCCACACCATGAGCAGTTCCCTGATTTTCATTGTCATTCTTCTTTACTTTTTTTTTTACGCCATTTGTCTGAAAATGTTATTCTAGTGTGTTTTCAACCCACATCTGCACGAGTCGTTTGAAGTTAATATCAATGCAATAAATGTTTCAGCAAAGCCTGTGCTAACCAGTGAGTGCAAGGAAACAACTTTTGGCTGGTTAGCAATTATTGGAGATTGCAAGGTGCTATTTTGCAAAGGTGATGTGGCATAGAACATGTCTCGGGGGATAGTTTATTAACCAATCAATCAGACTTTATTCATAAAGCACTTTTCATACATATATGTAGCACAAAGTGCTCTACATATTTAAAAATGTTACAATTTAAAAAGTAAACCACCCCACCCCTCACACAAACCCCACTCCCCCACATACACACAACAGACACATCATAATAATTAAAATGTGGAGTTAAAAAAAAAATAAGGATGTGCACAGAGGGACCAGAGAGGAAACATCCCCTTACGGAACCATCTGCATCGGGAAGGGGACGCCATCCCACCCATCCCACCTTTCAACAGGAGTGGCCTCCACCCTAGGCGGGGTGAAGAGGTCCTGCATCATCCTCTCACTGGAACCCAGCCGGACCCCCCGCCGCACCAAGGCATGCTGGACCCCCATGAAGGTCCCACACAGCCAGAGCCAGCTGACTCCCCCAATGCAGAAGGCTCCCACTGACGACACACTACAAATTAAGAACTAAAACAAAATCTACCATAAAATGATAAGAACAGGATATAATATGAAATTTTAAATAATAGCAATAATCATTAGAATAAAATAAAATATATACATTTATTAATAATTTTTTTTTTTAAGTTTAGATAAAACTGAAATAGTACTTTAAAAAGGAGATAAAATGCTAATAATTAAAAGCAAGACTAAAGAATTGGTTCTTTAGCCTTCTTTTTTTTAAATAAAATTCTGTGCGGGCTTCAGGTCCATTGTATGGCATATAAGCGGAAGGCCGCCTCAGCATGGGTTTTTGTATTAAAGGGGACCTATTATGAAAAACACGTTTTTTCTTGCTTTAACATATAAAGTGGTCTCCCCTCAGCCTGCCAATTCATAGAAGGAGGAAAGCAACCAAATTCTGCAGTGTACACTGTCTGTACAGCCGCCCGGATAGGCCATCCAGTGTGATGTGGCTTCTACGAGCCGTTCAGATTCTGCTCCCATCATTACATAACGACGGGAGCGATTTACATCGGTTGGCCTCCGATGCGTGAAACCACGCCCACAACTAACTCCACCGGCCGGAGCTTCCGCCATTTTTTTGTAGTCGCATCATCGCGACAGGCAGCCAATCAGCACAGTGCCTCATTATCATAGCCCCGCCCACTCAGAATCCCACATAGAGAAGGAGGTTAGAAACGGGGAAGATAAAGACATGGCTCATTTGCTGAATTTCTAATTTATTTAGCAAAAACAATCAAAAGCTTGTTTTTCAGAAATTCAAGGCCTGTTTGAAATAGGTATTAGATGCCATAATAGGTCCCCTTTAACTTAATGTGAGGAATAAACCTCAGTTCAGAATCAAAAATGACACCCAGATTTCTGACTTGGTTTAATGGTTTTAGTGATAACAATTGGAATTTCAACAAATGTTTCCTTCTCTGAGCCTCAGGACCAATAGATAAAACTTTCTGCCATCCATGATTTAATACCTTGGATACAGTTAACAAGGCAGGAGACATGGCAATATACAACTGTGTGTCATCAGCGTAGCTGTGGAATTGGATGCCATGTCTCCTGATGATATCACCTAACGGAAGCATATACTGTATACCGTAGGTTAAAAAGCATGGGGCCCAAAATTGATCCTTGGGGCACACCATAGTTTATTTCACAGATCCCCGAGGAGCATGTATCCATATTTACCATACATTTCCGATCTGTGAGGCAAGGATTCAAACTATTTGAGGGCAGTACCAGAGACACCTACCAGGTGTTTAAGTCTATTTAAAAGAATGGGGTGATCTACTGTATCGAAGGCTGTGCTTAGATCCAGTAGCACTAGGACTGATATATTTTGAGAGTCCAAATTACACTTGAGATCATTAATAATCTTAATTAAAGCTGTTTCTGTACTGTGATTCATCCTAAAACCAGATTGATATTTCTCAAAAAATATGGTTGTCATTTATTTGAACAAAAATTTGTTTCTCTAAAATCTTGCTTAAAAATGGTAAATTGGATACTGGTCTGTAGTTATTAAGAACCTCCAAATTGCTCTTTTTTCGGAAGGGGCCTAACCACTACTGTTTTAAAAGCAGCAGGAAAGACACTTGTCTGTAGGGAACAATTAACAATATTTAAAAGCTTGTCTTCAAAAGATCCATAAAGTGTTTTAAAAAGTGATGTGGGAATATGATCTAAAAGGCAGGTAGTTGTGTTTACTTGGGAGAAAACTCTACCAAGTGTCTTAGAAGCGACCAGAGCAAAACCGTCCAGGGTTTCCTCAGTTAAAAGCAAGCTTTTGTTATTTGAAATAGTCCTAGATCTAATATCAATTTTTTGAAGTTCTTATCTGAAGTTCTTAGCAAATTCCTCACAAGAGGTAGTTGTTGTTTTTCAATATTTATTAAAATCAGGGTTAACTAAATGGTCTATCGTGGAAAAAAGGACCTTGGGGTTATTTTTGTTATTAGAAATCACTCACTCACTCATCACTCACTCATCTTCTCCCGCTTTTCCGTTACCGGGTCGCGGGGGCAGCAGCCTCAGCAGGGATGCCCAGACTTCCCTCACCCCAGACACTTCCTCCAGCTCCTCCGGGGGGAGTCCGAGGCGTTCCCAGGCCAGCCGAGAGACATAGTCTCTCCAGCGTGTCCTGGGTCTTCCCCGGGGTCTCCTCCCGGTTGGACATGCCTGGAACACCTCCCTAGGGAGGCATCCAGGAGGCATCCGGTACAGATGCCCAAGCCACCTCAGCTGACTCCTCTCAACGTGAAGGAGCAGCGGCTCGACTCCGAGCTCCTCCCGGGTGACCGAACTCCTCACCCTATCTCTAAGGGAGCGTCCAGCCACCCTGCGGAGGAAACTCATCTCGGCCGCTTGTATCCGCGATCTTGTCCTTTCGGTCACTACCCAAAGTTCATGACCATAGGTGAGGGTAGGGGCGTAGATTGACCGGTAAATCAAGAGCTTCGCCTTTCGACTCAGCTCCCTCTTCACCACGACGGTCCAGTACATCGACCGCATTACTGCGGACGCTGCACCGATCCGTCTGTCAATCTCACGCTCCATTGTTCCCTCACTCGTGAACAAGATCCCGAGATACTTGAACTCCTCCACCTGAGGCAGGACTTCTCCACCCACCCGGAGAAGGCATGCCACCCTTTTCCAGTCGAGAACCATGGCCTCGGTCTTGGAGGTGCTGATTCTCATCCCTGCCGCGTCGCACTCGGCCGCAAACCGCCCCAGCACATGCTGGAGGTCCCGGTCTGATGAAGCCAACAGGACAACATCATCTGCAAAAAGCAGAGATGAAATCCTGAGGTTCCCAAACCGGATCCCCTCCGGCCCCTGGCTGCGCCTAGAAATCCTGTCCATAAAAATTATGAACAGGACCGGTGACAAAGGGCAGCCCTGCCGGAGTCCAACCCTGAATCCGAGGTTCACTATCGGCCGTAATCTCCTCTCCAGTACCCTGGCGTAGACTTTCCCCGGGAGGCTGAGAAGTGTGATCCCCCTGTAGTTGGAACACACTGTCCGGTCCCCCTTTTTAAACAGAGGGACCACCACCCCGGTTTGCCACCCCAGCGGTACTGTCCCCTTCCTCCATGCAATGTCGCAGAGGCGTGTCAACCAAGACAGCCCTACGACATCCAGAGACTTGAGGTACTCAGGGCGAATCTCATCCACCCCCGGTGCCCGGCCACTGAGGAGCTTACGAACTACCTCAGTGACCTCGGCTTGGGTGATGGACGAGCACGCCTCCGAACCCCAACCCTCTGCTTCCTCAGTGGAAGGCATGTCAGTCGGGTTAAGGAGATCCTCGAAGTATTCCTTCCACCGTCCGACAATGTCCCCAGTCGAGGTCAACAGCTCCCCACCAGCACCATAAACGGTGCCGGCAGAGTACTGCTTCCCCCTTCTGAGGCGCCGAACGGTCCTCCAGAATTTCCTCGAGGCCGACCGAAAGTCCTCCTCCATGGCCTCCCCGAACTACTCCCAGACCCGAGTTTTTGCCTCCAGGACTGCCCGAGCCGCGGCCCGCTTGGCCTGCCGGTACCTATCTACTGCGTCAGGAGTCCCAGTCCCAGCCCGGTAGGACTCCTTCTTCAGTCTGACGGCATCCTGTACTTCCGGTGTCCACCTAGGATTGCCGCCACGACAGGCACCGGAGACCTTGCGTCCACAGCTTCGAGCCGCCGCGTTGACAATGGAGGCAGAGAACATGGTCCACTCGGACTCAATGTCCCCCGCCCCCCCCGGGATCCGAGAGAAGCTCTCCCGGAGGTGGGAGTTGAAGATGTCCCTGACAGAGGGCTCGGCCAGACGTTCCCAACAGACCCTCACAATCCGTTTGGGTTTCTAACGGATATTAGAAATCATGTTAGAAAAATAATAATTCCTTGCTATTTGTGTTGCATTACTATATGATCTCATTTGTTCCTTTAACAATTGTAAATGTATTGTTATCTTATTTTTTGTCCATTTTATTTCAGCAATCCTGCATTGCCTTTTCAATATTCTTAAATATTCACTTCTCCACAGGGGTATCAATTTCTTTTTATTCTTTTTTTTTTCTTTTGAGTCATGCGACTTGGTCCAGGGTTGAGTTAAATTTTCTGTTAAAAAGATCAACAAAAAAAATCACAAGATGCTGTTAAAATGACTGGAGGACATTTTTGTAAAATAACATTAAAATTTGCAGCCACTTCAGGAGTCAGATAGCATCTCATCATAGTTCGCACCGGGGCCTTCTGTTGCTTAAGACCAGTGATGTTAAAAAACACCGTAATGGTCGGAGACAGCCAAGTCAACAACAGAGGACACATTAGTGAGAAGGCCATGGTTAATGACAAAGTCCAGAATATGTCCTCTGTTGTGAGTCGGCAGGTTAAAATCATCGGATATGATAATCATTTTAAAAGAAGAATGGATTATTGCTAAAACCTCAGCAATTTCATTATAAAGTGAGTTTAGTTGTACTGCAATCGCTCACAGTTTTCACACAACTTATTTTCAGTCATGTAAAGGTCTCTAGACTATGACTTGGTCTTTCCAGAATTTTGATTCTTTACTTTTCAGCCAACTTTTTAGTCAGTGTGCTTGGGATCATTGGCTTGCCACATAACCCAATTTCAGCCAAGATTTTAATGGGAGATGGCCTCATTCCTGACTCATGGTCACTGTGGGAGTTTTTACCTGCCATTGTTTATGTAATAATTGCTCGGGGGTCATGTTCTGGGTCTCTGGAAAGCACCTAGAGACAACTTGTGTTGTAACAGACGCTATACAAATAAAATTTAATTGAATTGAACTGAATGGTCACTTACCGACCACAAAATGTCCTGTGCATCTGACTGCAAGCCAACCTGCCAATCTGTGCTAGCATGTTTTTTTAATGTTTTTTTACTTTTACTATTACTGTTTATTGATGAATAGTTGTTTACCGCATAGTAATGCTCAGTAGATCTGTGAATGGTGAATAACCTGTCACCTCTGACAGCTGGTCAGCAAATCAATTGCAGAGTACTCTCCAAACCTCACAGACATTTGCTCGACTGCCATTCCCCTGCCCACTGTTCAGTTACGAAAGTCCAGTCACCAACGTTTGCACCTCAGTAATCACGTGCTGAGAGTTACAAGAACTTTGGGTCTCTGGGAGCTGCTGATGGGTGTATAGGTCAGTGTAACTAGGACCAAAGAGAGAAAGAAAGGTGGACGAAGTGTGGACAAAAATGTAAAATCAGAAATATGATCATATAATACAGAAGGTCACTTAAAACATGCTCTTTCATTGTATTTCTAATGAAATGCTTCTTCAAAGTATTACATGGTTTCTTTCTCGTTCTTTTTGTAGTATAAATGAAAGATACATCAAAAGATTCTTCCTGTAAAGTTTTGTGGTAGTGCAACTGCTTCTGGCGACTTCTGGCACATTATGCATGTCACATATATCCATTTTGAAGCTATATGTGAATTTTCCAACATTAAATTGTGTAATGGGAGTCCCATAATCATACCAGACACACCTTTCAATCAAGCTAATATTCAGATATGATCCCATGTAAATGAATCAGTTTGTTAGATATTTGGACTGAATATCAGCTATGAAGAGTCTTTGTGATGAAACCTTCTCTTAAAGAAAACTGTTTTTATTTTTCTGGAGTGAGTTCCTCTGCATAATTGATTATCTCCTTATTAAACTTTTCAGTCCTGGTTTGCTGGGTGACATAGTGATGATCAAAACGGGAGCAAATGACAACAACAACTTCTTTGCTTATCAGAATTAGTTTGCTTGAAAGAAATAACATGATGCAGCATAGAAGAAATTTGAGCACAGCTGAAGAGGTACATGCTCAAAAGACATTAGTCACTGGTCTTATAGTGCTGGTGAATTCTCAGCAAATCTTTAAAATTTTCTTTGTATATATATATATATATACATTGTGACATTGAGTCTGGGGATTTACCATTTCAAGCAAAGCCTGTGAGTTTGCACAGGTTTTTTTAAAATCCATGTTCACATGTAACCACAAATTTCGCAAAAAATCTCCAGTTTCACTTGCTATGAAAAGGTTTTTCTGCTGTTTTTTAATCCCACTATCTCTGTGTGTCACTGAGTTTGGTTGTATCCATCTCTGACTGTGTCTGAATGTGTTTTTCAATTTCTTTGTGTTTGTTTGCATCTCACTGTGTGTATATGGCATCTCATTTGTTTGTCTCACTGTGTCTATGTTTCATTATGTTTCAAGACTATCACATCATTGTGTCTTGTTTCATGTTAGAGTCTTATCTTCTCTCTTCTTGTTTTGCTGCATGTCAGTGTGGACAGACCAACAAAGCCTGCAGACTGACCCAGTTATCTTTACTCAAATGGGTCAAACATTAGAAGAAGGCAACAAAAACTATAAATAATTATCATCAAATATATTTAAAAAAAACTTTGTTTGTCATCCATGGAAAATATGTTGCTACCCTTTCACTGAAGAAGGAAAACCCACTGAAATAAATTCAAACTGATAAAAGAAATAATGAATAATTAAAGCTGCAAGCGTCGATGAACGGGCCTTCGCACCCTTGTGCACGTTCAGGCTGCAGTGGAAGCTTGTATGACTTGCATGTAGATTCTTCAGGCCTGGACATTTAGCGGATGACACCACCCACGACTCTCTAAACCATTCAAAAGTTATGGCAGAAAATAGGGACTATCAAATATCGACCAATCAGAAGAAGGGGTGGGACTAATTTGCACCAATTGTGTTCAAGGACTCATAACCGAGTCCGATGACACCACCCACGACTCTCTATGTCAAACCATTCAAAAGTTATGGCAGAAAGTAGGAACTATCAAATATGGACCAATCAGATGAAGGGGGGGCGCGCTTTTTGGCATCTATCGTCGCCACGGTAACGCGAGATGCACATTTTGATGTATAACACACCTGGGTGAACGTTACGGTTTGGGCGAAGAAACGGCCAAAGAAATGGCATAAATTGCGGCAAAATGACACGATTAATTCAAAATGGCCGACTTCCTGTTCGGTTTCGGCCATGGCGCCAAGAGACTTTTCTTTAAGTTGCAACATGATACAGGTGTGTATCGATTTTCGTGCATGTACATCAAACCGTATTGTGAGGATTGAGGCACAAAGTTTTCTAGGGGGCGCTGTTAAGCCATTTTGCCACGTCCATTAATGCAAACCATTAAATATCAAATTTTTCGCCAGGCCTGGCTTGCGTGCAAAATTTGGTGACTTTTGGGGTACGTTTAGGGGGGCAAAAAGGCCCCCTTTTCGTCGGAAAAATAAAGAAGAAGAAAAATTCCTACAGATACAATAGGGTCTAATAAGTCAGTGAAATGTGACTGATTAAAATCAGAAGTTCAGGTTTTGAATTACAGTTCAATAGAATCATTAAAAAAAAGAAAAAAAGAAAGAAACTGGCCATGACAAATAAGTTGGTACCATCAATTCAATGTTTTGTTGGTCAGCCTTTTGAGGCATTAACTGAAATCAAATCAGCTAAACAAAAAAACCCACTCTTCATGTGCAAACTGCTCCAGCTGTCTTAGGTTTTAAGCGTTTCTTCTCCAAACTACATAGCTTTTTCCACAGATATTCATTAGTATTGAGATCAGGGCACAAAGAGACTTCACAATAATCCACTGTTTTTTTTACTAAGACATTCTTATGTGTTTTGAACTTGGTTTTCTTCTGTGGAAAACCACGTTTTCTGGCACTGTGGGCAGCAAAATTCACTCCAGAAGAACTTGATATTTTTTAGATTTCATTGTACCGTGAGATTCAAGACACCCTGTACCAGACCCAGCAAAACAGTCCCAGTACATAACTGAGCCTCCTCCATTATTCTCAGTAACTATAGTGTTCTTTTTGGGTTGTTTCATTTTTTCATCTGAGAACATGGAGCTTTTGTGATTTGCCAAAAATTCTGGTTCATTCTTTTCTGTTCAAAGGGCATTCTTCCAGAAGCTTTGTGGTTTGCCAATATTCATTTCAATAAATACACATTTTAACAGCCTGGATTTTTTATGATTTACTTTCAACAATGGAGTTCTCATTGGCTGTCCACTTTTGCTCAAGCAGTAATGGATGGAGCGATCAGACCCTGTTGTACCTTGACCTTGAAGTTCACCTCTATAGACGTTGTTCTGGACTCTTTGGTTACCATTTATATTAGGCTATGTCTCTTCAATTTGTCATCAATTTTCCAGTTGCGTTCATTTTCAGAGAGGTTGGCTACAGTCTCAAATGCCTTAAACTTCTTAAATTTGCAGGTGTATTCACAGGAACATCAAGCTGTTTGGAGATTGTCTTCTAGCCCTTATCTTCAACTTTCTTGTCTAGAAATTGTCTTTCTGATCTCATCACACAAGTTTGGACTTTGATTTCTCTTGTCCATGTTCAGTGTGGTTAACACCATTATCCCGAACATCTGAGCAATGACTTTTCACCTTTTAAATGGACAGTAAAGCCGAGGACACACCAACCCGACGTCGCCCGCTGTCGGCCGACTGCTGTTTCGCCTCGCGTCGCCTGGGTCGGGCTGGGTCGGGCTCAAAAAAGAAGCACTTGGACACACCGCAAAGACGACACCCAACGGCCAACTAGCACGTAAGTTCTGCGCAGTCTGCGTTTCAATTTGCTGCGATGTTTTCGGAGAAGAGCCGCCGGTCCGGGGCGCAGCTGCAACTCACGTACAGACGTGATCGTCAGGTCAACCTGCCGTCGTCCCGGGGAGAAACCTGCAGCTCTGTGGAGAATTACCGCTGGCTGAAATAAATCATTTAGGAAGATAAATGTTGGTTTAATAGATGAAATCTAACAGTTGTAGCTACACTTGTTAAGAAATTTACTCCGAAAATTTCGGGATTTCTACCTGCCTGCCGGCTCGGGAGCTGATTTATGGTTCTGCGTTAAATCGACGCATAACCTACTACGCCGTAGGCTCTGCGTTGG
Organism: Cololabis saira; assembly: GCF_033807715.1. NCBI lineage: Eukaryota > Metazoa > Chordata > Actinopteri > Beloniformes > Belonidae > Cololabis > Cololabis saira. The sequence continues at coordinate 42,020,458 of NC_084591.1, read as the reverse complement.
TGTAACGCAGAACCGTAAATCAGCCTTTATTCTGGCGAGGTTTGAAAAAGACTTTGCAACAACGGGAAAACGAGTAATTATATACATTCACTGAGTGAATATTATGAAAGTAAAATATATATTTCTCACTAGAAATGTAATCAAAATGCATTTTTATGCAGAAACTAACTCAAAATATTGATTTTATTCACTAAAAAATAAGAAATGTCCGCCATGTTTTTTTTTTTATTCAGTCTGCAAATGACGACGAAAAGCATTCTGGGAAATTCTGGGAACAGCCAATCACAGAGTGAGCTGTTTGACTGACCACCGACGCCGATTTGACATGTCGAATCGGCTGAAAAGCTGCCGACGGACGCCCGACCTGTGGCGACGTGCAAGACACACCGGGGAAACTAGCCCGACAGACGCGCACCGACGCTCATCGACGGCCCTACGGCCGACAGTCGGCTTGGTGTGTCAGGGCCTTAAGACCGAAGACAATTACAGGACACACTTTAGTTCATTTCACCATGGTCAGAACATTTTCTTCTCTGATTGTTTCTGGGGGCCCCAACTACTTTGTCAAAGTCAGTTTGATTTTTGTTGCTATTATTTATAGTTATACTGTTGAATCATAACTCAAACGTAATGTCTGATTTTCACTAGTTAATGCAGTGTCAGGGGCTTGCAAGCCAGTGTATTTTGAACCAGTCCCAAGAAAAGGGTTGTGTCAGGGCAACTAATATAAAACCCAAGCCAAACTAAAAATGTAAGGCACAAAACCTAAGAACCCCATACCGGATTGATCGAAGCTCGGGGTAACCGAGGGGGTGTCAATGGAAATTGGCTTACTGTTAGTCGAAATAATAGCAGGGAAGGTGTGTTTGTAGGCAGAAAAAAACAGGAAACAAGAGATGGACTTTTGAATGTTTTGAATTTTGAGACTATGACAGGAAAGCTAGATACTTGGTTGACATAATGCAGAGGAGAAAAAAAATGATATTCTGCATGTTCAGGAGACAAGATGGAAAGGTAGCAAGGCTAGAAGTTTAGGAGTATAAATAGAGTAGAAGTTATCTTGAAGGAGAAGCTTATAGGGTGATGAGTCTGAAGCAAGTACCAACCATCTAACTTCCACATTAATGCTCATGCGGTACTAAGATTTGCTGCAGTTCCTCGACTGACTAATAAAGGCTGGCTCCAAAAGCAAGTCAATCTCCATTGACTCCCATGTTAAAATGTTCAACTTCAGAGCAGAAACCAACATATTTACTGCTTGCTTAAAAAAAATGTTTTTTAGGTCTGAATCATTCTATTCTACACCCTGTCAGAAGAGGCAGGAACATAGAGTGACGTATAAGAGTGGAGGAAGGAGCACACAGGTGGACTACATCTGGTGTAGGCAACTTAACCTGAAGGAGATCAGTGACTGCAAGGTGGTGAAAGGTGAGAGTGCAGCCCAGCAGCAGAGGATGGTGGTGTGTAGGATGACTCTATTGGTGAGGAAGGTAGTAACTAGGACAAAGTGGTGGAAACTGAAAAAGAAAGAGTGTTTGTGTGGTTTTCAGAGAGGAGTTGAGACAGGCTGTGGCTGACCACGAGGTGCTTCCAGATGACTGGGCAAAACAGCTAATGTGAGCAGGTAGATAAGTAAGAGAATACTTGGTGTGTCAGCTGGTAGGAAAGTAGACAAGGAGACTTGCTGGTTGAATGAGGAAGTGCAGGAGCATGGACAGAGAAAGAGTTTAGCTAAGAAGAAGTGGGACACTGAGAGGACTGAAGAGCTGAGACAGGATTACAAGGACATGCAGTATAAGGTGAAGGTAGAGGTGATAAAGGCCAAACAAGAGGAATACAATTATTTGTATACTGGTTGAATAGCAAAGAGAAAATGATTTATACAGATTAGCGAAGGAGAGAGATAGAGATGGGAAATATGTGCATAAGGCTAGGAGGATTAAGGATAAAGATGGAAATGTATTGACAAGTACCCAGAAGTGTGATGGCAAGATGGAAAGAGTACTTAGAAGAGTTGATGGATGAAGAAAGTGAAAGAGAACAAAGAGTAAAAGAAGTGACCATTATGGACAAGGAGGTAGCAAAGGGCTGTGTGGCAGGGTGGAAGAGCTGCAGCCACTCAGGTGATGGGTCACAGGTGTGGCCCATCAACCTCTCCACCCTGCCAGCCTTGATAAGGTGGGAGACTGAAGCGGAATCTGCTGATCGTGAGGTGCTGCTGGTGTGAGGTGCTTGTGCACTGTGTCCTGGGTGTGTGACTGAATAAAAAGGGTTCTGCACAAAACTCTGTGTCCTCTCTATCCTGTCGGTCGGGCCCCCGAAGCACTCGCCCTGCTACAGGCTGAAGTTATGAGGGAATTGAAGAGCATGAAGAGTGGAAAGGCAGTTGGTCTTGATGATATACCCGTGGAGGTATGGAAGTGTCCTGGAGATGTGGCAGTAGAGTTTCTGAGGACATTCAACAATTTTGTAGAGATTGAGAGGATGCTCGAGGAATGGAGGAAATGTGCTGTGGTGCAGATTTTTAAGAACAAGGGAGACAAGCAGAGTTGTTGCAGCTACAGAAGAATGAAGTTGATGAGCCATACAATTAAGTTATGGGAAAGAGTCATGGAAGCTAAACTAAGGGCAGATGTGAGCATTCATGAACAGCAGTATGGTTTAATATGGAAAAACAGTACTACAGATGCAATATTTGCTTTTGTTTATTTGTTTATTTGATAAGGATCCCCATTAGTCTTCACCATGTGAAGACTATTCTTCCTGGGGTCCACACAAAGACATACAAAAGATTACAATAATCACAAATCAAAAAGGGTGAAAACATTCACCATAATTCCTAAAATAATAAGTTAAAACAAAAACAAAAGAAAAGATTAAATAACCAACCAAAAACATCAACATCTTAAGTAAAATATGTGCTACTATCACCAGATGTGTATCCACTTATGAACGAAAATAGTTGCAACAACAAAACCCCAAGGTTTTACATAGGAACCATCCCAACATCCATTCAACTGCAGCTTTTCAACAATAGCTAATAGTTGCAGCCCTTCAAATCAGCAGTTGCACTCCATATTACTATTCAATTTATAATATACTTACAATTTGCAACATAATCACAATGTATACCTAGGACCGATCATAACTTCCTTCTGAACCACAGCCTGCTTCAGTCTCCTTTTAAAACTTGACTCCTTGATTATTGCAACTAGACATGGGGGGAGATGGTTCCAGTGTGCGACTGCTCTATACATTACTGTTTTTTTCAATGCATTGGTTCTGGGCATAGGCAAGAGAAAAGTGATTAGCTAGGGCCATTCTGGTATCATAGCTTTGTCAATTATTTGTTGGTAGAAGTTGCATAAACAAGAAGCCAGGTTTGCGTAAGATACAGATGTTTTTCAAAAACAGAATAAGGCTGCATGCTAGTCTATCCTCCACCATCATCCAAGACAGCTCAGCATGCATGCTCTCAACACCGCTGATAGATAGAGAAGCGGAGAGCAAGGCGTGCCGCTCTGTTCTGAGTGAGCTGGAGTTTTACAAGATCTTGTTTCAAGGCACAGGACCAAACTGTTGAGCAGTAGTCAAGATGAGACAAGACTAAAGATTGAATTAATAATTTGACAGTTGTTTCATTCAGCAAATAGTTCCTTCTTCTAATATTATAGATGTTACTAATAATTTTAGACACAATATTATTAATATGAGAAAACCAAGATAATGTTTCATCGACAGTCACTCCCAACAGTTTGGCTTTTTTGACCTGTTCAATGGCAACACCTTGCACAGAAAGACACAGTTTAGGATCAGACCTCAGGGCATGTTTAGAACCAAGAACAAGACATTTAGTTTTCAAGACATTTAGTTTTAGTTTGTTCTCTACTACCTAGTTAGAAACCAGCATCAACTCTTGTTGTAGCGACTTGTTAACAGATTCAATACTTTCTGCGGAGACATACATCGTGGTATCATCCGCGTAGATCACCATACTCGCATTTTTAAGTACATATGGCATGTCGTTAACAAAGATGGAATAGAGTAGAGGTCCAAGGCAACTCCCTTGTGGAATACCCCTTTCCAGTGTTACAGTGTTTGAAAGAGAACCATTAAACATTACGCATTGTTTTCTGTTTGACAAGTAACTTTTAAAATTGAGGATATTGATGAAAAAGTACAGAGAAAGGTAAAACAGAGCTAAATTGTGTCTTTGTAGACATTCAGAAAGCCTATGACAGGATGCCAAGACAGGAACTATGGTACTGTATGATGAAGTCTTGAGTAGCAGAGAAGTATGTTAGAGTGATGCAGGACATGTGTAGGAGTTTTAAGATGATGGTGAGATGTGATGTAGGTGTGACAGATTTCAAGATAGAGGCTGGACTGCATCTGGGAGCTCTGAGTCCCTTCTTGTGTGTTATGGTGATGGACAGGCTGACAGATGAAGTCAGACAGGAATCTCCATTGACCATGATGTTTGCAGATGACATTGTACTCTTCAGTGAGACCAGGGAGCAGGTGGAGGAAAACCTAGGGTGGTGGAGGTATGGAAAGGGAGAGGAATAATGGTAAGGTGCTTCAAGATATAATACGTGTGTGAGTGAAAGGAACCCAAGTGGGAGCAGAGGTAAAAAAAGTGGATGATTTAGAATACTTAAGATTAACCATCCACAGCAACATTGGGTGTGGAAAAGAGGTGAAGAAGGGGGTGCAAGCAGGTTGGAATGGGTGAAGGAAAGTGTCAGGGGTGATGTGTAATAAAAGAGTATCAGCAAGAATGAAAGGAAAGGTGTTCGAGGTAGTGGTGCGCCCAGTGATGTTAAAATACTGAAGTTCTCTTTGTGAGTGACAAGATGGAGGAGATCAGGAAAGACAGATGGACAGCACATGCTAGGTGTTATGGTAAGAAAATCAGACAGGCCAGAGAAAAACCTTAAACCAAACAAGGGCAAAAATATCCCCTTTAGGAAGGAAGAAACCCTGAGCAGGACCTGGATCATAAGGGGGGGACCTCCTGCTGAAGACCAGCTGGGCAGAACAGGGAAAGAGAGATCAGACAGAGATAATGAAGAACAGAGAGAGGAGAAACACAGACACAATGGTAAGTTGGTGCACTACAGAGAATACTATATATACAGGTTCAGACAGCAGATACTGAGGTGGTCAGAGGGGAGGACTGCAGGGCAGCATACAGCTCCTGAAACTCTGGCCTGCAAACATGTAGAGAAGAGAAAAGGAGGGGGCAGACCAGCATAATAAACTACAAGAAAAATTGAGAAAAATTATGGTTACGAGATCATTTTAATTAATAACTGAGAGTTGATCTAAAGAAAGGAAAAAGAAGAAGAGGAAAGAAGGAGGGGTGATGTGCACCGCTCAGTGGATCATGTTGGTGTCCCCTGCAGCGTAGGTCTATAACAACTTATCTACAACAAAGCTATGTTTAAGACCAGCTGCTCTAATTTTGTCCTGCAGATGAAGCTACGACTACTGTTCCTAACACACTACAATTTACACTAACTAGAGGCCTTACTAAACAGAAATGTTTTAAGTTTGGTTTTAAAGGTGGAGGTGGTGTCAGCCTTGTTAACCCAAATTGGAAGTTGGTTCTATAGTAACGGTTCCTGATAGCAGAAGACCCGTCCTCCAAATCTACTTTTAGATACTCTAGGAACTACGAGTAAACCTGCACTTGGAGAACAGAGAGCTCTATAAGAACATAAGGTACTGTACTATAGGTCATGCAAACATCGCTGAGCAAGGCCGTTTTAAACTTCAAATGCAAGTATTCAAATTTTGAATTGGAAGTTTTACGGGGAGGACAGAGGACATTAATTTAGTTGGTGTGACAGAAGAGGATGCAGGAGGTTAGATGGAGAGGAATGATTCGCTACAGCAAACCCTGAAAGGAACATACAATCTAATTTTCATTATTATCTATCATTACTTTATCGGTTTCAAGTTATTTCAGTGACCATCATGGATTTTTCTTTCATTTTTGTCCATATGTGCATTTAATTTATTTTATTTGCAGAATTAGATGCCTTTACCCCCTTAAATTATAGATATAGTGTCCGTTATTTCAATAATTTATTGTTGTAAATTAGCTGAACTGAAATCTAACATTTAGTCCAGCAAAAATAAGGAAACATTTTCAGACATCAACTACTCACAGATACAGCTGTAGATTGGGATTTCAGCACAATATCATCTGTAATTTAGTTAAAAAAATGGATACACTGGATGGAAACTGATTTGAAGACTGACTGCAACATATGCTGAAGTGCATGGCTTCTATCACACTTGTGGTAGAAAGATCAGACTCAAATCTAGAAAGATGTAGGTAAACATCTCATCTGCAAAATTAATTTAAATTTGGTGGCGGTAAATGTAGATTAAGGAATTGTTTTTGTTTCAAAGTAATAACATGTAGGTTTAATTGTGATTATTTCAGAAGTTTAAATAAATAAATGTCACACATTCTTGAATGAAGGCTGTTTCTTGAGTGATCACCTTACTGTGTTTTTAGAGGATCCAATCTAAGACAAGAAAAACTCCTCCTGGATCATGCTGCCGAGCAGAGAAATTGCTGACACAATGAGAAACAAACAAACAACTGACAGACAGTCTGAGGCTCCCAGTCCCAGATATTCCAGTCACTTGTTCATCCCAGAAACGCTCCTCGGGTTTTAACTTCATGCAAAAAGTTGCTGCAAGAACTTGGAGGCGTGCATGCGCATGTGCGCGTGTTCGTGGGTCGGTGACTCCCTCGTATAAAAGGTGTGAAAGCAGCAGTGCAGAGTTTGGAGAAGTTGTCTGGAGTTTTGGTTCTTGTGCATGTTCCTGCCTCCAGATCGGAGCAGCATGATGTTCCCCTGCAGCGCGCTGCCGCCGCCTCTCTGCCCGGGCTTCCTGCGCCCTCCCTCGGCTCTGCCCTCGCCGCTCACCCGCTCTCTGCCCTCCGGCTTCCTGGTGGAGGATCTGCTCCGCCTGAGCCAGCCCGTCGGCTACATCCACCGGGCTTTCGCTCCCGCCGGGTGTCCCGGCGGTGACATCGGCCAGCTGAGCCCGGTCCCGGGCTCCTCTCCCCGGGCGTCGGGTCCCGGCGCGGAGCGGCCGCCGCTCCGGAGCTCCGCGCAGCCGCACCGGGGCGCCGGCTCCCCGCACTCCGCCTGCGCCGACTCCGGATACCTCAAGTTCGGCGTCAGGGCGATCCTGGCACCGTCAACAGGGAGCGGTGAGTTTCATCATTACAGCCAAAAACCTGTTATCAACATTATTATATTATTATATATTATATATTATACAAGTGTCAGAGATGCTGTTATATATGATTATTGGACCCTTATGTGACTGAGCTCTAGATTGTGCTACACTGTAAACTATTTATAACAAGTTAAAAAGTGAGTTTGAGTGTAAAAGATTGAAATCAGAGAGGTGTGAATATTAATTTGTTTTTTTCTCTATGAATCTTTTGGATAATTACTGTTGAGTGTAGATGGACCCACTCTCTAATGGGAATTTTAATAACATCTGACACCAATATGATCACAACGCTTTTATTTAATCATCAGGCATTATGCTTCATTACATCTTCAAATCTTGGTTTAAAAGTTATTGAACTGTTAAATTATTGCAACGATGCTAAAAATTAATTATCACATGCCATTAGTGTTTCCAGAAGTTTTGTGTGTATGTGGAAGTGACTCCATCCTTCTGTTTCAGTCCAGAGTCTTGAGATGAAGTCCCTACCGCTGCCCTTCTTCAGTGGAAGCCTTCATCCTCTCATCAGCACCTCATATTTCACAGGTGGGTGAACTCTGGGACGCTTCATCAAAGCTCAACTTTATTCTAAAAAGAGCTAGAAATATTAACCTCATTTGCCCTTTCACATCACAAGTCTGTTCACACTGCAATCCACAAAACCTGTTATCTCTTCTGTACTAAATGGAGCTGTGGGGTCCCGTGAAGGAAACAGCCTCCACTTTCTTATAACTGGGGAAATTAATTTCTTCATCGTGCAATCCAAAAAAAGGGCAAAATATCTTACTTGTTTTTCTTCACATTATATAAGAGTGTGGATATTGAGCATTTTTGGACTTTTACACAAAACACACAAAGACAATCAATTGATCAGAAATTTCAGATATTTAGTTATTAGTCCTTAAATTATCTTCAAAGCTGATATGAAAGAGTTGTTAAGCTGATGAGCAAAATTATTAAAACTGAAATAAAAAATAGGCAAATTAGTGAACAGTAACAATAATACGGCTAATAAATGAATAATGTTAAAATAGATGTGTATGCTAAAATAACAGTAGAATTGATTCTTGATTTGCAGAGAAGCAGCTTCATTCATTTGAAATAACTTTTTTCATGTTTGGTTAAAGGTGAAATGTATCAACTTCTGTGACAAACCATTCAAACAAGTAAACAAACTAGACCAATCACCTAAAACAAGAAATTCATTATTTTTCAGAAAATAATAGTAGTATTTTACTTTTTACTGAAAAGGGTGTTATTTTTCTAAACTTCTCAGACTAATTAGATAATATTTTTTACAGCAGTAGAACTTTTTTTTAAATAAAACTTTCTTTTCTGTTTTTTTTTTTTTTAGTTGTAAGTTGAGAGTCATTTAGATGATACTCAGCTCAATTCTTAGTTCTGAACGTGTGATTTGTGCAAGTTCTTTATGTCAGAATTCCTCATGCTGAACTCCAAAACTCTTTGTGGAATGAAAACTCCAGGCAGGAGTTCCGTCGTTGATCTGAACCTTTAAATCCAGGCTTGAACCAGAGTTCACTCACGGGTGTTTCTCACCCTACACATTTGATCTTAAAGTCCTTTCATCTAGTACATGCTCTGCCTTCATCTAAACTGCAACTCCTCTGTGACCTCAGAGCTCAAGTAAACTTTCTTATGTTTACTATGGGAATCCCTGGAGCAGCTTACAATCAGCTTCGCCAATTTGAAGGCCTATTTAGTCGGCGCGCTGACTGCTGACATTAGCACCAGTTGTCCTAATCCACAAATTAGTCCAGTTTGTTACGCTTTAAATATATTAGTGCCGTTTGTCATGGTCTAAATGTAAGGCGGGAATCTTCCCAGCTCAGGAACTCCGTGCCTCTTCACGCGCCGTCGTTTTCCCACCAAACCCCCTCCGCCTGCCCACAAAGCACTCAGTACCGTGACCAATTGGAGCCAAAGCCAAAAGAAGAACTTCCAAAATAACATTCTGCCTCATACGGACTGGGTTTCAGTCCCCACAAGCATTTCTGATCCAAACCACGCAAATTCAGTGATATATATAAAATTAAAAAGTCCCAATGACATCACAGAAGCAAGAATACACATAAGTACATTCTTGTATAGTATAAGTACAATTTTATTTATATAGCGTCTTTCTAGATGAAAATCACAAAGTGCTTCACAATAAGACAAAGGAAAAATCGTAAAGTATAAAAACAAATACAAACGAAGCAAACGCAAGTTTAAAAGAAGCATTTTTAGCTGTTTTTAAAAAGAGATTGCAGCATCTACAGATCTCAGGCTGAGAGGAGTTAAGTAATTAGTACACAAGGTTATTAACCCTCTAAAGACCAAGTTGGCTCTTTTATTGTTTGCATTCTTAAGATGTATTCAGCCCTGCACTTACATTGTTCCCTGCAACAAGCCTACATTTTTTATTTTATCAGTTTATCACATTTATATTTTATATTTATATTTTAATTCTTTTGCATGTTCTTGGAACTTTTTTCGCCATTATATCCCTGATATTTAATTTTTTTTGGCAACATAGTTCAACATTTCAAACAAACACCAGCTGGGTTTTTTTGATCAATTTTGATGTAAAAAAAAACAGAACTTAGTTTTTAAAGTTCTTCAGGATACAAGAAGATCAGACTTCAAAAAACCGTTTTGTATGACAGTCCAAAATAAATAATAAAAAATGCCCAAATGATGAATAATATAACATTTAATTCCACATATTTGGACTGAACATCTGTAATCATCTGGAGGTGGAGGAGGCCGTAGACTGAAGTGAAAGCTCTCCATCAGCTCTGACCTGCCTCTAATGGGCCTGTAATAAACTGCCTGTCGACGGCTTTTTCCACTCAATTCATTACAACACAATCACCTTTCTCTATGCATTTGCAGCCTATACAGCCCCCCTTCATGCTTCATTAGAGGCAGTGTGAGCCCTGCTTTGGAGGCCCGTCTCATTAGCATACGCTTGTTTCCATCAGTGGACAAATTGGGCTCTTCAGCGTCAGATTTCAGGCAGAACGGGGATATTATGGGGAACGTTGGGGAGCCTGTGTGCTCATTACGGAGACAAGAAGGGACTCACGGTGCTGACAAATGTGGAGTATAATTGTGTAACAATGTTCACAAGACCTCATGCTAAATCAGCATCCGGGCTTCTCGTGTGTGACATTTGTAGCTTACACAAAAACACAGTAACGTGGAGGGATTTCTGCATCATTGGACACAGATTTGAGGTCAATAGAGTGGCAGAGGTGTTGCACATCACATTCACCAGGAAAATGTGTAGTTTATTTATTTTTCTGTCATATCCTTGGTTCCTCCAGCCTCCAGCTCCTCGGTTGTTCCTGTCCCGGGAACATTCTCGTGGCCGCTGGCCCCCCGGGGGAAGCCCCGGAGGGGAATGCTGCGGCGGGCCGTCTTCTCAGACCTCCAACGCAAGGCCTTGGAGAAAACCTTCCAGAAGCAGAAGTACATCAGTAAACCCGATAGGAAGAAACTGGCCAGTAAGCTCGGACTGAAGGACTCGCAGGTACAGAACTGACACTTTTGAGTTTTCTCAGCTTAGTTAAGAATAACCTTTAGAACTGAGCTGAATTCAACCCAAACACATGCTAGCAGATGCAGGCGTGTCTCATAAAGTACACAACTATTAAATCCTCCTCCTTTTTGTATTCAGCACTTAATGAGTTTAAATTGAATTTAATACTTGTTAACCGATACTAATCCTAAAAGGGGGATTATATTGTTGCAATAACAACAGGGAAAAAATGGTCATTGTTATCACTGAAAATGTAATAACTTAATGAAAACTTAAACTTATTAACTAAAAACTGTTAAAAGTCAAGCACAGATATGCTGCCCTCTAGTGGATCATTTGTGCAATACAGAACTTCACGTGTAGGTTTTTTTCCACTCATTTTACCGACTTAACTGATTATTTTGTTGCAATTTTGTTGACTGAAATTTTAAAAGTAAAAAAAATATTTTACAATTCTAATAAATATACATTTTAAAATTATAGCATTAAACCAAAATAAGGTGAATATACAGTATAAACGACAGATAAATAATACAGTAATTCATTTCTCTATGACGAGACAAAAAAAGCAGCAATAGGAAATAGTTTAGGAGATAGAACGTGACTTCTCTTTGGTAATGAGTGAAAGTGTCAACTTATATAATGAACAGCTTCAGCAAGTGACATGACTGGTGACGCATGAGCATTTACTACTAATGTGATCATTTTAACGACATGACCACTGATACGTTTTCATAATGGTGAGCATATGGGTAATCATTTAAAATGTGAAAGTTCATAATCTGAAATACATTTTATTTGCTGTTGTGAACATTGTTTACATTTTTTCAGCTTTCCTGACGTCATTTATTTGAAGTTTAGGGTTTGAAAGCCTCAGTTCCATGCACAGTTCTGTCCCCCAGAACATAATTTTCAAAATAACCACTTAAATGGTTTAATCTGAAGATTTTGAGAGGGAGTGGGTGATTGACAGATTGCAATGTCAATTCGAAGTCAGTACATTAATTAACAAAAAAAAAAAGTCTGATTCATAGTTTTATTCTGGTTTGCAGGTTCATGTTATGTCTGATGTTGACGAGCTGTGGTTTTTGTGCCCTTCACAGGTGAAGATCTGGTTTCAGAACCGCAGGATGAAGTGGAGGAACTCCAAGGAGAGGGAGCTTCTGTCGGCAGGCGGCTGCCGCCAGCAGACCCTCCCCACAAAGACCAACCCCCACCCAGACCTCACGGACGTGGGCAGCACTTTCTGCCATCAGCTGAGCAGGACAGCAGCCGACAGCCAGCAGTCACACCTGCAGCAGCAGCAGCAGGATCAGCAGCATCAGCATCACAACCCCTCCTCTCCGTCAGAGTCCAGCAAACAGTCAGAGCTCTCAGAGTCCGACAGTGAAGAAATCACAGTTTCATAAGCGGTTCGTGTGGAAGGATTCATCCCAGCTGATGGAAGTTACTCCAAAGTGCCTGCCTCCGCTCTGTACATAAATGTATTTACTCGTGTTTCTGTACAGTCTTGTTTATATTGAGCTCTGTTTGTCTGCGTGCAGTCAGTAATGTATACTGGACTGTTCTAGATTTAATATTTGTAGATTGAAATTTTTAAACTTAAATATACAAAATGTTTTTCCGTACATATTTTGAAGTTGTCATATTTTCTTAAATAAATCTTGAAAGTCCCATTTAGTGTTGCCATTTTTTTTAGATTGATTCAGTGGCGCCACCAGGGGGTGGCCACGGCCCCCCCTACAAATTTGCTGGCCACCCCAGTGGCCACCCCACTTGCCTCAATAAAAAAAAACTAAAAAACAAACGGTGCGTCCGAAATGCCATACTAAACAGTAAAAAGTATACTTAAATTCGGCACACTTTTGAGTAAATATCAGTAGTATGCATTAATTAGGACGTACTATTCAGAGCGCACACGTCACTTCCTGCCGTTGGGAGGAAGTGACGTGTCACAGCAGCAGTAGCAGCACCACTCCGCTATTTCCCATTTATCCTGGCCCAAACAAGATGACATTATATAATATTATTATATATGAATATTATAATATTAATATTATATAATAATATTATTATACTTAATATTATACTTATGACATATACGTATCACTTAGCAACCAAACACCACTGCATTGCATTGTGGGAAGTTTCTGCACGACTAGTGTCCATCAATCCACACTAATAAATTTCTCCGGAATGAGTATGGATAGAGCATACTATTGAGTGCGTACTAATGTTTCGGACAGACTAAAAAATCTCGTATACTCATTTTGCATACTCATTAGGGTGGAAGTATGTGATTTTGGACGCAGCCAAACACTTGCTGGTCACATAGATTCTATCAGTTATGCGTTTCATCCCGAATCCTTTGGGCCAAATGCTTATCAGTAGGCGTTTCTTTAATTATTTCTGAGCCTGTATACAACAGTATAATAAAATCCTGTAATGATGGCTTTTAGTTTAGTTTTAGTTTAGTTTATTTTCGGTCATGACACAAAAAAAATAAATAAATAAAAAACCAAGAATAAAACTGACAACAAGAAAACGTTCAATTGTTCAAAGAAAACATAACAAAAAAGTTTCCAGTATACAAATAAACAAATAACATCTAGACCGAAAAAGGGGTAGGCTGAAGCAAAGCTTATTATTTGCCTACCCTAAAAAAGATTAATTAAATTAATAAAATAAAAGCAAAAAGTAAGAGAAAGAGAAGAGTTTTGGTGTCCACCCCAAGAATTTAAGTGGCCCCATCTGGCCCCCCCTATGAAAACCTTTTGGTCGCCCCTGGATTGATTGGAAACACTGATACTGATGATACTGTTGCATTATTTAACTCCAGGCAGTGCAGCGTTGTGCCGCTAGGGGGCGCCTGTCTGCTGTCAGCTGCAGTCGCTGTGAGCGGACACGCAGACACCAGACACGTGCAGCCACTCCGCCGCTTCAGCATTTACAAGTTTGGGATCACACCGTGAATCACACGAGAAATGAGAATTAATTGCATTAATATTGTTTATTCTTTATAATTTGTCTGTAATGTCTGACAGCAGTTAGAGGTCAAATGAGTTGCTTTAAAAAAGTATTGGTCAGTTAAACATCTGAACATCTGGTGGTTCCAGTGGGTCAAAGGGTAAGATGTTCAGGCACTTTCTAGTGTCCTGTTACAGTGAACTGAAGCTGGGACTTTTGGACTCCTCATTAGACAGAAATAAAACATTAACAGCAGTCCTGACGATGAGGATTAGATAACACTATCAGCTATCACGCTATCAGCCTATAATCAAGACCTTCAGATGCCCAGATCATCACTCAGATATCACTTATGTACTGCTGTTTGTGTCTCTCTGTGTCTCATTGGTGTCGGGCTGGGCTGCAGAACCCTGGATGATGTCTCTGATACTCTGTGCATCCACCTGAAGTGCTTCATTGTGAGGGTCGATCTTCAGAGCAGCTTCGTAGTCCTTTAGCCCTGAAAACAAGCCACAGGGAGATCAGCTGAAGCTCACCTGTTCCCCTGCCCTATATGCTGGACTCCTGTCCTGCTCCTCAGATGAGGCTCACTTTTACATTTGGTATTTAATGAATTGTGGCATATAGAACCTTCAGCGTAGAGCTGCAGCTGGCAGAAAGCAGAACCTCTGCGAACAACTGCTCGAACTCTGGCTGCAGCGTTTGCAGACACTGCTGGAGTCAACATCTCAAGTGCCTGCAGACAAAAATAGGGGTATATTTGGACTTTCTACCAACCTGAAAGTACGGACACCAAATATCTATAGTCAGTACTCGAGTTGTAAAAAGAATCAGGGGGGATGGTGGATTTTATCATATGGGGACAGATAATTTGTGCTGATTACAAATAATATAATATATATCAAGCAATAGCACTGACCAAAACACCTGCAGAAATACTGCAGGAATGACATAGCAGCAGTTAAATGCAGCCTTCTGTAAGCTTTAAAAATCCACTGGGCTTACATCAAATACATCAAAACACAACAATAAAAAACACTTTTCTGAACTTATCAATATGACTCTCCCATCCAACCTGTGCATATGGGGCAAAATAGAAACACCTGCTTGCCCCCTGTGTTCCAAAACAGGGACACTGGAACACATCCTGAGCAGCTGCTCCAAGGCGCTGGGTGAGGGCCGGTATCGATGGAGGCACGACCAGGTCCTCAAATCCATCGCTGAAGCAATCAGCAAGGGGATAGAGGGAAGCCGATACACCCAAGCCACAGCTAAGGCCATCCGCTTTGTCAGGGAAGGACAAAGGCCGGGGAAAACACAGAGAAACTGCTCTACTGGTTTGCTCTGCACGGCCCGAGACTGGGTGATGACAGTTGACCTGGAAAGACAACTGAAGATTCCACCACACATCACCCAGTCAAGATTGAGACCTGACATCATATTGGTCTCAGAGGCAACAAACCAACTCGTCTTGTTGGAGCTGACGGTTCCCTGGGAGGAGAGGATGGAGGAGGCCCATGAACGAAAGAGAGAGAAGTACCAGGAGCTGGTGGAGGACTGTCGGAGAAACGGGTGGAAGACCAAGTTAATGCCAGTGGAGGTGGGCAGTCGGGGGTTTGCCAGCCACTCCCTGAGCAAAGCCTACAGCGCACTAGGCATAACGGGTGCCAACCGTAGAAGGGCCATAGGTAACAACGTGGAGGCAGCAGAAAAAGCCTCCAGATGGCTCCGGTTGAGGAGGGGGGAGCAGTGGTTGTAGTGGGGGTAGCATGCCACTTGGACACAGGCCGAGACTTGATCACCTCGGCCGGGTCGCCTGGATGAGGGTGTCTGTTGCAAGACCCGAAACACCCAGTGAGTCCAGGATACAACACTGATGATGTGTCCAAGATTGTGCATCAGCAGATGTATTGTTAACTGAACTGTCCTTCACAGGATAAGTAAAATGGATCACTGCAAAAACTCAAAATAAGAATATTTGTCCTATTTCTAGTTAAAATGTCTCATTTTAGTAAAAAAAATCTTATTACACTTAAAACAAGACTCATCACTGGAAAAAACAACAATTTTCACCTGTTTCAAGAAGATTTTCACTTGAAATAAGTAGAAAATCTGCCAGTGGAACAAGATTTTTTTGCTTGTAATGAGAAGATAAATCTTGTCCCACTGGCAGATTTTTCTACTTATTTCAAGTGAAAATGTACTTGAAACAGGTGAAAATTGTCAAATAAGTTATTTTTCTGGTTATGACTCTAAATGTTGAAATAGCAGTAAAACCACATTCATTGATGAAATGACATAAGGGATGGAAAGGGGGGATGGCAGTTTTACTGGTGGGATGATTTTGACAGTTTTTATTTCAGGGGGGATGCCACCCCCCTCATCCCCCCTCATCCCCCCTCATCCCCCCTCATCCCCCCTCAACTCCAGTACTGTCTATAGTAATATTATATCCATGATTGTAATTAATTTTGAGTATATATCCCCTACGTGTCCAGCAGCTTTGTCATCTTTTGAAAATACAGTTTTTTTTGTTTGACTGAAACACAGTCTGCTACGAGGCACATACAGACAAACACCATCACACTTTGTCCCACCTTTGTAGTGGAGTCTGGTGTGGTCTGCAGCTACAGCCCAACATTCTAGCTGCAGCAGACTTTCTCAACTAACCGAGGCTCCACACAGAGCTTCAAAAATGGGAAAACATCCCAGAGCTACAAGCAAACAACTGTGTTTGCATCACGGCTAAACCTGACGCAACGACAGCCTTCCACAGTTTTGTTTTCCAGAGGGGTTATGTTTGAGCCAAGGACCAAGAGCTTGGTGTTAAACACCTCTGTGCTGTGTGGCAACAGACTTTAGCCATAAAACTTTTTTTTTTTTTTTTTTTATGGACTTTAGAGTCTGATTTGATGTCTTTATACCTTTTCCAAAAGTATCCCCAAATTTTTTGATGAGAACAAAAAAACTATTCTGAAGGCTACAACTGAAGAAGAAGATACTGGTTGGGACGTAATTTGAATAGCAGAGGAGGGTAGTAACGAGTTACATTTACTCCGTTACATTTACTTGAGTACATTTAGGGAAATTTTGTACTTTTAGGAGTAGTTTTGAATCTCTATACTTTTTACTTTTACTTGAGTAGATTTGTGAAGAAGAAACTGTTACTCTTACTCTGCTACATTAGGCTACGTTGAGCTGTTACTTTTCTTTTATCCCTTTTATCCACGTACGCGTCAATCTCATGACATCACTGGGTGATTCTTTGGGAAAAATGTTTGTTTTTGCATGTTTTGTCACATTTACACAGACTCAAACACACACAGAGTTTCTATGAGTTCATGTTTGTTCTAGTTCTGCCTGGTTAAAAAAGAAAAGTACAAAGGCTTGAAATTTTGTGCTACTTGGGCTTCATTTATTTTTTATTCTGTTATTTTATTATTTATTAAAGTACTTGAATTTACTTTAAGATTATTTTAATTTAAGCTATTTTTTATTTTTTATGAATCTTAATTTATTTTATTATTTTATTGATTCAATTTGCCTGAAGATGATTATTTTTTACTTTTGTCTGTTTGAATGGTTGTGTCAACAGTACTTGAGTAGTTTTTCACCAAGTACTTTTTTACGTTTACTCAAGTAATTATTTGGATGACTACTTTTTACTTCTAATTGAGTCATATTATTCTGAAGTAACAGTACTTTTACTTGAGTACAATTTTTGGCTCCTCTACCCAGCTCTGTTGAATAGTTAAAAAAAAAAAAAAAAGAAGTAACGTAGCAGCATTGCTGTAAGGCAAAACTAAACCGCTCATAGAAGTGTGTCACATTAGTGGGTTTAGGGTTAATGCAGCCAAAGTTCATGTCCTGGTTCCACTCACGTGTAGACTGATAAGATTAATGCAGCAACACATCCATGACATCAGCACACAGCGGAGATGCAGAAAACACAGGGTTGAAATGATCTTTTGTTCTGTTGGTTGCCCCTTAATTGATTTGTTTGGGGTTTTTTTTATCTAAAAATGAGTTATTAGTGATTACTTATTAGTGATTAGTTACCTTATCATATTGCACTGACCTTGGAGGAGTCCTCAATGGCCTTGTGAAGATTTCTTAACTTCAGGTGACATGCAGCCCTGTTTGAATACAGAGCGGCGATTTTCCCGTTGAGCCTGATAGCCAGACTGTAGGCGTTCACCGCTCCCTGGTAGTCTCCTGCTGCAAAACACTTGCTGGAGGAAACCGTTGCTTTAGAAATGCTGCAGTTTAAGACATATCAGTGCTGCTGAGCAGATCATACAGAATGTCACTCACTCGCCTCTGTCCTTCAACCACTCAGGGTTCTTCTCTTCCTCTGTCAGGTCCTTCAGCTCCTCCAAATCGGCACTTAAGGCTCGCCTCGCTTCTGCTTGCTTTTTGAGCCACTAATTGGTTAAGAACAATAATTTAGCGTGTTTCTTTGACTTATTTAGAGTAAATCCTTGTGTTTGTGATGATGACATTACCAAACTCTACAAATACGGAACAAACTTATGGACATGGATGATGAAACAATCAAAAATATTTCATGCTGTGTACTATAAACTAAAAAAAGAAATGTGCATAAATATAAAAACATGCTGCATTGGTGCAAGTATTGTATAGATTAAGTGTGTGTGCGTCACGGTGAAATAGTAAATACAGTGGAAATCCCTCGTCAAACCGGGGGAATACACATTTATGCAGCAGTGAACGTCAGGCAGGAGCTCACCTCTTCCTCCTCTGCCGCCTGTGATTCCCTGAGGGGGGTTGGGAAAACTCGAGGGGTGAATGTGATTTGAATGTTTCCACTGAGTCTCGGAGGGGGCAGGACAGCTGTTTTTTTCTTGCTCTTGGTGTCACTGTGAACTAAACACATGAATTAGTTCACCAAATCAAATTCTATGAGAACTAAAAATACAGGAATTGAGTTGAAAACTTTCCATAAGAATGACCAGAAATATAGGGGAATCAATAAGAATAAAGTAGAAATTTGCTAATTTGCAGGTTAACCTGTAACTACGAAAGAGTATTAGGGCCATGGAGTAGAAAAAATATTTGAGAGGGGAAGATTTTTTTTTATTGTGCACTTCGAGAAAAAAGTCGAAATGTCGAGATTAATGTTGAAATACAATTTCAAGAATAAAGTTAAAATGTTGTGAATAAAGTCGAAAGTTAGCCTTTTTTTCTCAACATTTCAACTTTTTTCACGAAATTGTACTTCTACATTAATCTCGACATTTCGACTTTTTTCTTGACATTTCGACTTTTTTCTCGAAATTGTATTTCAACATTAATCTTGACATTTCGACTTTTTTCTCAACATTTCAACTTTTTTCTCAACATTTCGACTTTTTTCTGAACATTTCGACTTTTTTCTCGAAATTGTACTTCAACTTTATTCTCGACATTTCGACTTTTTTCTCAACATTTCGACTTTTTTCTCGAAATTGTATTTCAACTTTATTCTCGACATTTCAACTTTTTTCTCAACATTTCGACTTTTTTTCTCGAAGTGCATAATAAAAAAAAAAATCTTCCTCTAAAATATTATTTTTATTTTTCTCCTGCCTGGCCCTAATACTCTTCCGTATATAACAGAGAACTTGGTGGATGCAAAAAGATGTTTCTGTGACATTATTGTGATATGTTTGGGTTTCCTGTGTACTACTGTACTTTTTGGCTTTGGTTTATTTGTACTCTTCTGTTCTTGTCCTTGGGTTTATTACAACAAGGAGGTTCAACACAGTGTTAGTTAAAAAACTATCTCAGAGCTGACAGATCCTGAGATGAGAAACACAGTTTCCAGTTTCAGCCTAAGTCTTTCCTTCAGCACTATGTGGAGATTTTATTTGATTTAGTTTCATTTAGTATTTAGTATACTTTAACTTCTACTGTCTTTATTGTTTAGCTGTGTTCTTTGTATGCTACTGAGAGATCTAAGAACTTTTCTCCATCTATAACCGAGATACTAACTGAATGTGTCTTTTCGTGGCTTCATCGGTCTGTTTTCCTGTTTCTCCGTGGCGTTTCTCTGCTGGTTCACATTTTCTGTCTGACTTTGAAGTTTGAGCCGAGCGTTTTCCTCTGCTTTCTGCTTCTGCCACGCTGCCAGCTCTGCTGTGGTTTTCTCTCGTTCTTCATCCTTCATCTTCTGGATACTGTCTCTTTCTTCTTTTTCAAGCTGATAGCAAGTCAAGCACAATCATTCAAGTGTCTCCACAGCAGTTCATACAACATATGACACGTTTTGACTGATGTGAGCCGTGCCGCTACCTTCATCATGGTCTCCAGAGCGTACTTTTTCTCTGTTTGCTGTTTTTCTGCCTTCTGTGTGGACTCTGAAGAAAGTTTCTGCAGGTGTTTCACCAGAGCTCTTTCTCTGATCTCCGTCTTTGTTTCTTTATCACCTGAAATGGCCAGTAAACGTAACTGAAACAGTACACCTGTTTCAAATTAGACATCTCTTCCCACAGAACATAAAACAATCCTAATCATGTATGTATGTCACAAAAAAGACAATAAAAGTATGAAATAATGATCAGAAATTACACTTTCTGGACAGTCAAGTGCTCAGGTCACATGTAGCCAATACCTTATTTTACATGAATTATAAGATCTTTTAAAGGTTGTTTTGGTGTTAAATTGCAGGAAGATCTTAGTTTTCTAAATTCAGGTTTAGATAATTAATTTCCCAAAGGAGCTAAAAAAAAAGTATTTTCCAATTGATGGAAAGAATCAAGCTTACAGCTTCTTTAGTTAAGAGATTTTCCACCGACAGTAATAAAAGAAGAAGATCTTCAGATTCAGACTGAAGCTGACACTTTTGCTTGCTGGCTGTTTTAAAGGTTTCATCAACAAACCTTTTTTAACTTCTAAATTGGATGGTTAGTTGCAGCTCCCGTCACTGACGATGTGTCACGTCAACAGAAAACAGCGGGGACTTAAATTAAGTCTTTGTCTTTCATTCACAGGGGCTTATATTAACACGTTTTGCTGTCCTTACTTGTGGTTATCATCAGGCGCTCCCACATTTTGCTGGCTCTCTTTGGCAAACTGAAAACGGCGAGTCCATTTCCAATTTTTGCTGTGCTTCTGTCTTCATCGACAGGTTCAAGAAGGAAGGCCTCAAACAGGTACGGAGGAAAATGCACCTGTGCAGAAAAAACAAAAGCAAACAAACAGGTTATAAGACGTTGAAGTAACTGTTTGAAGTAAACCACAGACGACCTAAAGTAGGAGACCAAATACTGAGACTCAGTCTCATTGCTCTGGTCTTGTAGAAAAAAATATAACTTTTTGTAAGGTAGTGAACTTTCAGGAACTCCGGATGTCATTAAAGTGGAAGTTTTAAGGTGGAAAAAGCATGTTTCTCTAGATTTTTTTAGTATGTTGAGGTGTCTGTGTTCTTCAAAAACCAAAAGATATTGACAGAGAACCAGAAAAAGCTACCAGATATTCATAGTTTGAGAAGTTCCCTCCAGGTGGTCTATTTATTTGACCTGAAAAGCTTCAGTTTGAAAAAAATCCAAAACATTTTTACTGAGGAAAAACTTTATTAAAAAGTATGCTATTTTTGAAAGGGTTAACATATATTAATTTTGCATAAGTGTAATTGTTTAATTCAGTAATAAACTGATGCAGATAGTCAGGTTTTTGGCAGCTTCTCTCCGGCTCGCACAGACAAAACTATCAGGATGGCCAAGTCTTTACAGGAGTCTCGGCAACTATTTGTCCCGGGAAATAACTTACTAATTTAGATTTAAAAGCAAATATTCACCAAGAGTTGATGGCATTTCGTTTACTTTATTGTTCATATATGTATGTATGTATGCACAGCAATGTACAGGACTGTCTCAGAAAATTAGAATATTGTGATAAAGTTCTTTATTTTCTGTTATGCAATTAAAAAAAACAAAAATGTCAAATCAACTGAAATATTGCAAGCCTTTAATTATTTTAATATTGCTGATTATGGCTTACATTTTAAGATTAAGATTCCCAGAATATTCAATTTTTTTGAGATAGGCTATTTGAGTTTTCTTAAGCTGTAAGCCATGATCAGCAATATTAAAATAATAAAAGGCTTGCAATATTTCAGTTGATTTGTAATGAATCCAGAATGTATGACATTTTTGCATTACAGAAAATAAAGGACTTTATCAAAATATTCTAATTTTCTGAGACAGTCCTGTAAGTGGGTTTGGTGTTTGTGGATGAATGCACGTGTGTAAATATGAACATCTGGATGCTGTTAAGATAGGCCAGTTTGAGCAACATGTATATATTTACTTTGTTTTTTCTTTCTCTATTATATATATATATATATATATATATATATATTCTTTTTTTTTTTTTTTTTTTTCTTTTTTTTTTTGTATGTATGTAGTTATTTTCTTCTTTTGGACTCTTGCACTATAGTGGGATGTCTACATTGTGTTGAAAGGGTAGACAAAATAAGCTTTGGCTTCAGTCTACACCTTTTGGTCCTTGCTTGATCTACATGCAAAAAACTTTGTATTGACTACTGATTTCTACAACGTGACCAAATAAACATATCAAATCAAATCAAATCAAATCAAATCAAAATCAAATCAAATCAAAAACATCTGTTTTCAAACCCTCTGTTGTTGAACCCTGAACAAATGATTCAGATCGATGTAAGTAAAAAAGTAGAAACCACATAAAATCCAAATATTCTTCTCAGTTTATTGCGATTAATAACCTGATTATTTTGAATTTAAATGATGGCCTTTGGATAACTGGGTCATCATTTAAAGTAGGTACTTCAAGTGTTTATCTGAGCGTTATCATCACGTGTTTTAAGTTTTATTTAAGCTGTTATCTGCAGCCTTTCACCGCGTCACCTTCAGGTACTCCTCCGTTGAAACGATGTCCACTTTCCCGACTTTCACTCCTTTCAGCGGCACACTGATGTGGACCGTGCTGTCTGTTTGTGTCCACGAGTAGTCGGTGACGAGCAGCGGCATGGTGGGACAGCTGTTGCAGAAGGCGATGGCAAAGAAAATGTTTTATATTCAGCCTAAAATCTACTGATAGCAAAAACAAGTCGTGTTCGGCAAGACAACTTTTTTCTGCTGCGTCATGTTGCTATGGTGACCAGTGAATACTGTGGCTACATGACGCCTTCAAGTTTATCGGAAAAATTACAATCGTTAAATGAAACATTTGCAACATTTGCATTTCTCTCTTTCTCTCTCTGTCAAATTATTTTTTCTGTTCACTGTTCATAAAAAAGATTCAAAGGGAAACACCAATACAGTAGACACACTTATTCTTCAAGTTCCAGCATTTGTTTTGAATTTAAAATGGAAAAAATATGTATTTAATTAATTCAATTCTTTATCTTCAAGTTCATGGTAGGCTAATGCAAACAAACTGGACTGACTTGAGAACTATCCGTTCTGAGACCACTTGTATTGTAATAGACACTCTATAAATAACATTTATTGAGTTGTTGTACATTTCCATTGAGAGGCACTGGCCCATCCCAGGGTTGTTCAGCCTAGTTCAGGTTCCAGGAGTCACATTAATGTACTGATCTGTGTCCTACAATGAGTAATGTTTTCACCACAAATTGCAGTTGAATACAACTAGCACCCTAAATCATAGTCATAGGAATGACACAGACTTTCCACACTTTATCTTTATTACTGTCCTCAAAGCAAAAGGACAGGGTGAAACAAGGGGACACTGAACTTCAAATGAAACGTGCTAAGGTTATCAGAGGATAAGGCTGATGGGATATTATTGAAGGAAAACTCAACTTGTTATTGGTTCCCAGCCGTCAGGTTACATATCTCGAGATTTATCTGAAAATATGAATCGAAACTTGGAAGGCGGAGAGAGACCATGTGAAGAACAGTTGTCACATACTAGAAAGTATTAATTAGAAATTAAATAATTTATCAATACTATAATTTATTTCTGACATAACTAACACAATAATGAGTTAATAGTATACTGATATCTCAAAAAGAAAGCAAAAGAAAGTTTTGCTTTGGATTATTTTCCCTTCTGGGATTGAATCCGTGTTTTTAAATGTAATCATTTTGTAAGAATGAAACTTTGTTATATAAATAAAGTTCATAAATTGGCCTCATCTGACTCATGTAGCACTTGCAGGAGCAACAATTAAGGCTATTGCCACTCTTATGTGGTTACATTTTAAAAAGTGAATTATTTTTGCAGCTCAAAACTGATTATTTTGGAGTGTGTTTCTACTCCCTGAAGCAACGCAAAGAGCATGTCTCAACATCTGTAAAAGCGCCATCAGCCACAGTAAAGGCCCTTTACTGTGGCTGATAAAGCCCTTTTCCATCATGGAATGGAACATATGTGAACTATTTCCATGATATGGAATAAATAAAAATGAAATGAAATGAAATGAAAGTAATCGTGCTGGTCCCATCTAAGAAATTATTTTTAAAGTTATTGTTTAAGTTAGTTTATAACCTAAGCATTTCTTAAAAGTTTTATATAGCGAATAATGTAGTGCCACTTGACTTTCAATCATTACATTGGAAATCAAATTGCACTTCTATGCAACATCTATCAGAAATATGACAATTAGATATTTTCCCCAAATGGCTGAACCCTGATGCAGACCACTTAGTAAACGCTGTGATTACAGATGGATGGATGGATGGATGGATGGATGGATGGATGGATGGATGGATGGATGGATGGATGGATGGATGGATGGAAATATCTTTCACTTCCTGGTGCCAGTTGTTCAGTATAAAATATACACAACATAATGAACAACAGTGTTTTATTGGCAAGAAAATACTGGAACACAGTCATGTGAAAGAGAAGGTAAGCCGTCTTTGTCTTGAAGTCATGCGTCCTACGTCTCAAGATCATTTGATTATGCTATAAAAAAATCAGGCCTGTGTTCAAGGATGGCAGCTGTGGCAGTGAAAGAAGTCTGACAAGTGTGTCCAGAACAAAGTTTTAGAGGTTGCTCGTGTATTTTTGCACCAGCAAACCTTTGATTTTTAACCACTTTAATCCTAATAGATTGTTTTCAAAAAGAAAGAGCTAATATACTGTATGATTCTCCAGCTGTACAATTGTGTCTCTCCAGATCATCTCCACATGGAGCCAAGTACACAGCATGCTATGTGTTATCCTCATGCAGATAAAGGAGGAGATGCAAGTCCTAATCCTGTATCCCTGAAGATGTCTTACAGTGTAAGCTGATGTCTTTTTGGATAATGATAATGATAACAGTAAACTATATTTACATAGAACTTTCCTAAACAATGTTACAAAGTGCTTGGCATAACTGCAGAGAATTCAGCTCAATTTAGTTCAACTCCAAAGTAGCCCAGAATTTGATTCAGGTGACTTTCAAAATAAATGCAGTTCCAAATTTAAAGGAGCATGAGGCTCCTTTTAAGAAATGAGACTCTCTAGCGCCACCCTTCGCCACGACGGCCGTTGGGGGTACTGCAGCCAACAGTGAAGCCGGCACGGGAGAACGGGGAGAACGTGCATGCAGCGTCATCTGACGTCACATCCGCAGCCCAGCGCGGGAAATTTGGGCCCGAATTGCAGCACATTTTGCAGCACACAGCCTGTTCAAGGCAACGGAGAGATACACTAGAGGGCTCATTCTTTTGGTTTGGAACGCTTCATCTGACATTATTACTAGAAAAATTAAAACGTATACGAATTTTTTTCATAAATCCTGCCTCAATCCTGCCTCATGCTCCTTTAAATGCAAAAACATAACAACTGAGCTTTAACATTCTCATAAAATTTAAAGGGTACTGAGCCCAAATCGCAAATTAAAATCCCCAAATAACCAACTGAAACCGTCACCACTTGCTGGTGATGCTGATACCTTAAATAACACACAACAATTGAGGAGAACAGCCGCTTTTATATTTACAGAAAAATGACTCATTTTTCTATTTGCCCTTGAATTCAATGGATCTTGATTATTTCGTGGCATATTTAAAAAGAATGACTGGATAAATGATTTTTTCACATTGCCTGAGAGGAATGGGTCTCAAGCTTACCCGCATGACAATATAACTCCTCCATCTTTCCGTTGATCTCATTATCAGAGTCCCAGATACTTTTATCAGAGTGTCACAGTAATCACTAACAAGGCCAGATATAGCTTCATCATAATATTTTATGGACTCTGCCATAAAGCACGTCTGTTCAGATTTATTGGGTTTTATCATCAATACTGACATGATATCAAGAAACATTTCCTTGCCAGTGAACTGTATTGATAAAGTTGTTGTTGTTGATAAAACTCAACGGTTGTCGATTCTTCTGAAGCTGAATTATTCTTTTCCAGGAGTCTTTAAATCACTTTGTCTGACAGGAGAATTTCATCACGTGGCATTAACTTTGAACATTGATCACGCAGCACCTTCAGTCAGTGTCCCTGAGGTTAAATATTGTTCCTGCAGGATAGTGGAGTCTTTGAAGAGTAAAAGTTACAACTATCCACCCATGTATGGTCATTACTGCTGGGAAATCAAATGCTTGGTGAAGCCAGATCTTTGATCTGCATGTGGGACTTGTGTTTCTGATGCAGCAAATAATCTAATTACTGTTATTGGTGATGGTGTAACAAAGATGAACTGGAGGTCTTTATGTGATGTTGGCTTTTGATTTTTTTCTACGAGGTTGACGGTTGTCAACTTTTATTCATTTGTTCAGTTTATATGATAAGAGAGTGTTGCTTGTACTTTGGTTTTCTGGTCTGAAACGGTAGAAATTTAGGTTTGATCTTTTTGCTGTTCAATCTGGCTGTTTTTAATGTTACGTACCTTTTTCTTTTGTATGCTCCTTGTCATTTCATTTTTTATCCTTGTTGCGGAAGCTTCATCGTCTGGATTCCTGCCTGTACAGTGTTGCTTGTTCAATAAAGGACCATTTCAGTAAAAGGTTCATCATTTGACAGTGAGAGAGCATGTTCAAAAAAATAGGAAAAAAAAGAAATGACAGCGGTCTGTCTTCTCAGGAGCAGGTGGACCTGCAAGTTCAAGCTGAACACTGTATCCATCCTGAAAGAAGAATTAAAGCAGGCGGGGGAGTGCAAATATCTGGGTGTTCACCTAGACAATAGACTGATCTAAAAATACAATGATACTGTTTGCCGAAACAGAGCAGACTGTTTTTCCTGAGGAAGCTTCAGCCAGTAGATATTTGTTAGATTCTTTAAGCCAGGGGCTACATACCTCACCGACACGTCTCACTGCACACAATCTTACTTTTATTTTGGTATATCAACCAGTTGCTTGTTGTTAAAAAAACGAACAAAATCATTCCGTTTACATTTATTTTCTCTGTGCTTACATTAAATACCTTACCACACACAATCATGGTAGTAATTCCCAACGGTACAATGTTAACTTCCGTACCTAAGCACCAGCTGCTGCTTCTTTATCTAATGTTTGTCAGACTTGAGCTGAGACACAGTAAAGGGTACATGTTTTTATTCACATATAAATGACAACCATCATCAACCAACAAACTCCACAACAGGTTGACTGCCACCCATCAGTTCTCTGTATCCTCTTCCTTTCGGGGCGGTACCATTTAAAACTTAATCGCTTTCTGTAGCTATTGATGAGGGACATTTCTATCAGGTGGGTTAGTGTCACTAACTGTGTGGACATGGTATTGCATCAGCTGTGACCTGGGGCCTCATTTAAAATGGAGTGCGTAGAATTCATACTAAAAGTGCACGTACACCCAAAAGCCGAAAATGGCGGGCGCAAAAAAAAATCCGGATCTATAAAACCGTGTGCACGCAATCTTGCGCGCAATGTTTTCTTTATAAATCACAGTCCAGCTGGAAGGTTGCGCAGCTGAATCCGCCTCATATCCCGCCCTCTACACGCCCACTTCATACCAAAAATGGTATGTTTTTGCATATGAATGAGCCTGCTGAGCATGCGCAGTGGCTTCCTGCAGCCTGTTTGGCGTCAGAATGAATGAGGGTGTCCAGCCACCGTACTGAATTTCACTGAGATCTGAGATCGAGATGTTGTGGATGAGGTGGAGGACAGGAAAACAACATTATTTTGTGGTCACAGTAAAAGTAGAAAAATAAATAGTATAAAATACAGCGAGTGAGTGGCAGCACTCCGTTGCTGCGCGGAACGCCGTGAGTGCCCCGGCGCAACAGGGGGGGGCATGTCCCCCCGTCTTTTCAAAATCATGTTTTTGTCCCCCCCACTTTTAATAGTTTAAAAACTAACGGTAGGATCAGCCTTGAACTGCAAATCACACCCTGTGCGAAGGGCCCGGCAGCCCCGCTTCACCCCCCGCTCCCCATCCTCCCCTCCCGTCTCCCCTCGGAGCTGCTCAGGGAAGGTTTATGGTTCTGCGTCACCAACGCAGAGCCTACGGCGTAGGTGCGCGTCGCCGCGTACCCTACGCCGTAGGCTCTGCGTTGTTTTAACGCGGGACCATAATTTAAGCTTACACCCGCACCTAAAGGTTTCACGCGCGCGTAAAACTCATTATATATATCAAAAAATCTGTGTCCCTTTAGGGAAGAAATGAGGGGCTCCGTGGAGCCCCTAAACGCTCTATGAAGCCCCTCATTTGTTCTGTCCTAAAGCGGTGGGTGAAGAGGAGGTTGCAGCAGCAGCAGCAGCAGAGTCCTGACTGACGCTGGGCTTCACACACAGAGGGACACGATCAGCGCTATTTTATTATAAGTCTGACATATGTTGTGATATGTGATGACATTATTAAGAGTATGACATGAATCTGGCTTCATTTCACCACCTCACAGCCTGCGCCGCCAGTTCCCCGTGTCTTAAGTAAATTCTTACGGGAGGGTCCTAGTTGCCGTAAAGATAAGCAGATTTTTCGGTTAGTTTTTTCTTTTTAGATCCGAGGCTTTGCGTAGATGGCGGCTTCCGCAACTTTCAGGCGCTTTTTCTGCGCAAGCAAGCTTTATAGATGAGGCCCCTGGTCATCACTCTTGGCCAGAACAAGGTCACTTCTTAGCGGGTCAATCAGACTTCAGCTGGGACCAATGCCCCATGTCCTCTCTACTTCAGCGTTTACAGTAAAATGTTGCTATCTTCTATAAATCTGTGATGGAGAGTCAAATTTCATCTGCAGTCATCAGATGTGGCAGCAGCTTCATGGCCAGTGACTTGAAAAACCTGAGAGATGACCAAAGCTGGCTGTGTGTTGCGGATTGTTCTGGATGTTATAATTTCCCTACAGGGATTGATGAAGAATCATTGAATTCAGTTTAGTTGACATTAAATAAAAACCCTATATCTGTGTTTCAAACTTTTAACACACCTGAGGAATCAAACTGTCTTCACATGCTGGTAAAATATTATCTGAGAGGGAGGGCAGAACACTGAGCAGAGATATAAATTTGCTGAGGAATCGACCACTGCACCTTTAATCTGCCACGACCATAATGTTCTGTTCATCATGATTGTGCTTTATGTAAAACCATAAAACGGCTGCAGCAAGCTGGTGCTGTTCTCGCACCTTCCCCATCTGCAGCTGAGCAAAACCCACACATTAATAGCAACGTCCTCTTGTCCAACTGCAGGGAGGAGATAATGTCACATTATCTACAAGAATGTCTTTTGTCTTAATTGGAGTGTATAGGCCACCCTCTGCAAAGTCTGTCTTTCTTGATAACTTCCATGATGTATTAAAGAAATATAGCACAGGGAAGGAAGTATTAATCCTTGGCGATCTGAATCTAAACTATGAAGATAAGTTAGGTAAAAAAGCACTGAATCGAATTACAAATACATTTGATCTTACAGTTAGTAAAGGGGCCCACTAGGATAACATCCATATCAAGAACTCAAATTGATCTAATATTCTCTAACAAACCTGAGAGAGTGTCTAAGACATTTAACATGATTACAGGCCTGTCTGATCATAACCTCGTAGTTAGAAAAATCCCCCAAAATCGAGCACACCTGACCTCTAGCACAACATGTGATAAATTCAGGATACCTAAGAGTGACATGGCTGAATTTGAAAGTGCAATACAGAACATCAACTGGAAGGACCTAGTATCTGGGAGCAATGTGGACACTGACACACACATGTTCCTCAATACAATTCAAAATACAATAAAATCATTTCTTCAGAAATGCAAAGTAAAAAATAATAGCAAACAGACTCTCCCCTGGATTGATGGTAATATAAGGAAACTCATGAAGGAACGAGACAATGCACTGAGAATAAGTCTTAAGACCAAACTATCAACAGATAGACAAATCCTTGCTTCCTTAAGAAACAGGGTTATAAAAGTTATCAAAGCTGCTAAAACAACCTTCTTTGTGAATATGTTGATTGATGCTAAGGGAAATCCAAAGCAAATCTGGGACCATTTGGAAAAGCTATCAGGCAGCAGCCAAAGATCAACAAAACAGCTTGAAATGAAAGAGAATGGCTCCTTGATTAAAGAACCAATACAAATTGCAACTCTTTTCAACTCCTATTTTGTGAACTCTGTTAAGATGACGGTGCCCACCAGTCAAACAGGACCGCTAATTTCACGTCCGATAGATGATTCCCAGCCAGTGTTTTCTTTGATGGAGGTCACTGAAGCCCAAGATAGCAAAATTCTGAAATCCCTCAAAAGCTCTAAGTCTAAAGATGTATTTGGTCTGGACACACTTTTTCTAAAAAGGAATGTAGATACATTCACTGAACCATTAACAAAAATAGTGAATGCCTCTATTAAAGAAGATAAATATCCTAATGGCTGGAAGTCAGCCATTGTTGTACCAGTCTTTAAATCAGGAGACTCAAGTTTAGTGAGTAATTATAGGCCAATCAGTATCTTGCCTGTTATCTCCAAAGTTGCTGAAAAATGCATTGTTGAACAGCTAATCTCCCATATTAATAGTAGCCCGTACACTCTGCACCCAATGCAGTTTGGCTTTCGGACCAACCACTCCACCGAGACAGCCAACTGCTTCTTCCTAGAGAATATTAAAGGGATTGTGACATGAAAAACACATTTTTCTTGATTTTTTGTGTTTTGTTGGGTGTCTTGACATCAATTACACCCAAAAAACAACGAACTTTTAACATTCAGTGTATTGTGTGCTTTCTGGGATTTTCCGCATAACTATGCAAAAACGGCGCACCTGGTTTGGTGGCGGATCGTTACGTAACGATCCGCTAAATCACCGCCCCCTCCACCCAGCTCCCTGCCTCCGCTCCTCTCCAGCGCACCATAAAGGCTGATTTATGGTTCCGCGTTACACCGACGCAGAGCCTACGGCGTAGGGTTACGCGGCGACGCGCACCATACGCTGAACCCGACGGCGTAGGCTCTGCGTCGATTTAACGCGGAACCATAAATGAGGCTTAAGACGGAGCTGTTTAGAGCCTCTTTTGTTCTAATCACCGGAGGAGAACTGCTAAGAAGACCCGCGGCCACTGACTGGACTTAAGATAAGAGGACACTGCTGCTTGCATGCCTTTATTTTTGTGATTGTTTGCTGTGGACTGTCTGCTTCGCCCTGCTGCTTTTCCGTGCATGCTTCGCCTGTCGCTCCCGGCTTAACTCTCCGACGCCGCTGTGAGCGTATGGCTGGAGGAGGAGGAGGTTTGGAGGAGGAGCGGGGCAATGATTGACAGGAAAGGGAGGAAAGGAAGCATTTTTCACGGCGCAAAAAAACACTGTAATAAAAAGCCGGGAAAAGAGTACTAGAGTGAAGTTTTTCTTGTTACACTCTTTTAGACACATTTGAGGGATGTTGGCCAAGACTTTTAATAGTGTTAAAAGCATGTTAAAAATGATGTCACAATACCTTTAAACAAAAGATGGACAAAGGAGGTGTTGTCGGTGCCATATTCTTAGATTTTAAGAAGGCATTTGACACTGTTAGTCACCAGATACTTCTTTGCAAACTTGCTAACTATAATTTCTCCATTGGCGCACTGAAGTGGGTTAAGTCTTGTCTTGCTGATAGAATTCAATGTGTTAGGGTCAGAGGTGAAACATCACCTTTTCTGAGCAATGAAATGGGTGTGCCCCAGGGATCCATCTTCGGGCCTCTCCTATTCAGTTTATTTATAAATGATCTTCCATCTGTTTGCACAGAGTGTGAAGTTCAAATGTATGCTGATGACACTGTTATCTATATTCATGCAAAAATGAAAGAACTGGCAGCTGTTAAACCAAATGCTGCAATGGTGAATGTCAGCAACTGGCTTACAGAGTCTCAACTGTGTCTTAATGTGCAGAAGACAGTTTGTATGTACTTCACAAAATCAAATTCAACATCTGGTAATCCTGGAGTGTTTGTTGCTGGAGAGCCGATCCAAATAGTCTCGCATTTTAAATATCTTGGCATTATCCTTGACTCTACACTATCTTTCAAAAAGCAGGTAAAAAGAGTATTACAGACTGCCAGATACAACTTGTCAAATTTCAGATACATGAAGAATTGCTTAACATCTACTGCTGCGATTCTCTATATGAACGCAATGATCATCTCCCATCTCATGTACTGTATGACTAGCTGGACCCATGCAAAAAACACAACCATGAAACCCATTCTCTCTCTGTACAAGCAGACTCTCAAGGTGCTGGGCCGAAAACCGTACACTTACCACCACTGTTACATCCTCAGCAAGTACAGAATCCTCAGCTGGGAAAACCTGACAAAATTCACTGATGCCTGCCTACTGTTTAAAATGTTAAATGGTAAGGCCCCTCCACCTCTCAGTACTTTTGTCAAACAAAGAAACATCTCATAATAGGTCCACAAGATCTTCCCAGAGGGGGGACTGTACTGTGCCGTTTAGGTCCAGCTCCTTCAGTCAATCCTGTTTTTCAGTCAGAGCCACTCAGTTTTGGAACATCATACCAACTAATATAAGATACTGTGCTACCTACCACACCTTTACAAAAAAACTATTAACAAATCAAACATGTGACCACATGTTATCAGTTAATTGTGTATTGTATTATTGTTTATACTATTATTTTCTTTTAATGCTTCTGTTTTAGGTGTAATGGTTTATAACATCTTGCCAAAAGGACTACAGTTGCGAATTAGCCAGTTGGCTAAAACTGGCGCATTTACAGTAATGTTGATTAATGTGTATTGTCCTTTTTTAAATAAACTGAAACTGAAACTGAGGAACTCGAGCGGAATCTTTTTACAGATTACACAGACTGGTCATTCCAACGTTTCACAGACATTTAGACCCTTTAGTGTTGGCCCGAGTCCACGACTACTGTTTGAATAGTAAATTCTCCCTGGTTCATTGTAAAATGTTGGCAGCTTTGGCGTGTTTGTAACCACACTCAGTCTGAGCACTTAAACACCTTCTGGCTCCACGTGGACAACCACACAAATGCATGCCAATATTATTTTAACATCATTGTAATGATGCCAAAAATCAAATATATATTTATTTGACTTGAGGAGAGTAAAGAACAAGTCAAATCAAATTTCCTTACAATGTAGGATCGGATTTTATGCTTTTTAAGCATGATTTTTAAATTTTATTTTTTAATGTTTATTTCATTCTTTTCACACACTTGAATGAAAAGGAGTAAAACAAGAACATCTTATATTATCTGCCCCTCTAAATACATTTGAGTTGGTAAATGATGATGAAAAGAATCAACAAAGTTGGATTTAGTCTGAGATGCTGAGTTTGCCCCAGAGTGACTTCTGACTTCAGCAGGAGTTATCACAGTGATGTGATGATCCCTTTTATTGCTTATCTCCCTTATTCTGCTTATCTCGGTTTTCTTGCTTATCTCTCTTTTCCTGCTTATCTCTCTTTCCCTGCTCTTCCCAGCACGTCTTCAGCAGGAGGGCCCCCCCTTATGATCCAGGTCCTGATCCAGGTTTCTTCCCTCCTAATGGGGAGTTTTTCTTGCCACTGTTTGGCTTAAGGTTTTTTTCCCACTAGGGGAGTTTTTACCTGCCATTGTTTATGTAATAATTGCTCAGGGGTTTATGTTCTGGGTCTTTTGAAAGATCTTTGAGACAACTTGTGTTGTAATAGACGCTATATAAATAAAATTGAATGTAATTGAATTGATTTGAATGGAACCAGGTTAAACGCGAACCACCTTCATCTCTTTCTTCAGGAATTTAAGACTTTGAACTAAACAGAACTCTAATCCATTAATCTTGATTCTTAGTGTACCACTCTTTAGACTACAACATGTTTAATATTAACCACAGGTTAGAAAAAGTGTGTTTCAATAAGCTTTGCTGACAGGGTGGCTTCTGTTGTAGGGGCCCTTTGGTAAAGTAGACGGGCCAGTTGTACACTTGATGTCGTGTTTCCTGAAGTAGCACATCTTGTGCCTATTTTTTGCAAACTGCTGATTGTGCATTTATTTGCATACTGCGTACTTTTTACTTTTCAAATTCATCATATGTCATCAAAATCAATCAATCAAGAAAATAGTGATTTTAAAGTTAAGTTAAAAAAGGAACTTTTTTTACAAAAATATTTTATTTTCCTTTTTTTTCTGAGTGTCGTGTCAGCCAGTTTAAAGACTCAGGTGGGTGCTTACAGTCTTGCTGTTAATATGTCACCTGCTGCAGTGACTGGGAGGGGAGATGCTGCACAGCTATAAATACATGTTCACCTTCCACCGTTGCATGCAGTGTCTCCGTTAGGACTGGCAGGCAACATGGGGACCGGTTTCTACATGAGTAAAGCTGTCGGGGTCCTGGGGATCATCGCGGGGGTGGCGGCCCTGTCCACTATCATTGCTCTCGCTGTGGTTTACTCACAGGAGAGATCCAAAAACAACAATGAGAATGAGAGTGGAGGAACAACTACTGTGAAGCCTCCCGTCACACCTCCACCGTCTAACGAACCGTGGGACCAGTACCGGCTGCCAAAGACCCTGGTGCCTAACTACTATATTGTGACTCTGTGGCCACGACTGACGCGAGATCCAACTACAGGCCTGTACATCTTTACTGGTAAGACTTCATGCTTATAAGTCATCGGTGACCCTCTGGTTTTCCTTTATACAGAGTTTCTCCATCCACCTGCAGGATCCACATCCCTCTTATTTCATCTGCAAGAGCCAAGAGAGTTTAATGATGCCTGACCAGCTGTTCACACTTTTATAAAGCCATTACCCTTTACATTAGTGCACAGGTTCCTGAGATAACAAGCACTTTTACTTTGTTGCCTGGAGAGGTCAATACCAGAAACTCAACCTGTATGGGGGGACAGTATCTGTGTCACATCAGCTCCAAACACACTGAAATGAGGTGACTCATCCAAGAATCATTACAACTCATAAATATCTGTTCTCTTCTCTCACAAAACTAGATTCAAAACTCCAAGTCCTTGGAAGTTATCATGATAATGCAAAAATAATGACAATTCTTGAAGGTATACCTGCAGTCTGGTGATTAACTGTGACAGGCCCGTGAGCTCTGGTTTGAAATTCATGAGAATTGCTGATACAGACGCAAACTTCTGCAAACAAATCAGAACGAAAAAGGTGTTGTGGAAATGAACTAAGCTTTGGTCGAGTTTAGTTTGCAGATTTGCATGTTAAATTAAGAAAGAAAAGTCATGGGAAACTATTTCTATTGTTGTTATATCTTAACGTACCAAAAATAATTGACATGTCATGATTGTGTTATAATGCTCAGGCGGAATAAAAGCATAGAAAACATTGTTTTTCATTCAGGACAATTCTTTGGACTGTTAATAGTAAATATTCATGATCTTATCTAAGTCTGCAAAAGTGTGAAGTTCAGCTTTTGCCAAGGCCAGATCAATCAGGCTCAATGGTTCCTTTGTTTCTTTGTTAAATATTATCCGATGCAAGCTCTAACATTTAACTCGCAATCACATATACAGAACAGATGGATGGATGGATGGATGGATGGATGGATGGATGGATGGATGGATGGATGGATGGATGGATGGATGGATGGATGGATGGATGGATGGATGGATGGATGATGTTGCTTTCTTTTTTTTGTGATTAACATTTTTTATTTTCATTATTCCATAAATACAACAAACAAACCCCTCCCAAGCCACCACCGTCCTTGCAGATCCCTTTCTGGTCACCAACATCTACCACTGTGCACCTTCGGCTGATGTTGCTTTCTAACAAATAAAAAAAAAATGCAATCTTGCTGGACAGTGACATTTCTCAAATGAAGTTTAGTCTACCTGTTTCAATTGAAAACAAGAGTAGTTGGTGCTGAGGTTTAACTTCCTGCAGTCTGAAGCTCAAGTCAGATGATCTGATACAAGTGTTGGTTTTCTCTTGGTGCTTCAGGTGACACGCTGGTGGAGTTTGAATGCGTTCAAGAGACGGACCTGATTCTTATCCACTCCAATAAGCTGAACTACACCATGACGGACGGGCATCCGGCCACGCTCGCCTCCGTTGGCAGTGCAGTCGGCGCACCCTCCATCAAGTCTTCCTGGCTCCAGACGGTCACCCATTACCTGGTCCTGCAGCTGGACGCTAAACTAGTGAAAGGTCAAAGGTACCTACTCCACACCAAGTTCACCGGAGAGCTGGCTGATGACCTGGGAGGTTTTTACAGGAGTGAGTACATGGAGGACGGTGTTTTAAAGTAAGTACATTTACTTCAACCTAAAAACACATGTGCTTATATCGGAATATAAATGATTTATTTAATATCGAATTCCTAGTTGAAATGATATCTGTGTGTACAGTATGTTGACTAAATCAATCACTACTAAAAAGAAAAAAAAAGTAAAAGGAACATCTAGTGTCTCTTATCAGCCATTAAATCTTTATGTTTGAGAGGCTGGAACTCAGAATGATTCATCAATAAAGATAAGATAAGTTAAAGGAGCTTGAGGCAGGATTGTGGCAAGATTTATGAAAAAAATCTGTATACATTTTAAGTTTTCTAGTAATAATGTCAGATGAAGCGTTCCAAACCCAAAAGAATGATTCCTCTAGTGTATCTCTCCTTTGCCTTGAACAGGCTGTGTGCTGCAAAATGTGCTGCAATTCGGTCCCGAATTTCCCGCGCTGTCCTGCGGATGTGACGTCACATGACGCTGCATGCACGTTCTCCCCGTTCTCCCGTGCCGGCTTCACTGTTGGCTGCAGTACCCCCAACGGCCGTCGTGGTGAAGGGTGGCGCTAGAGAGTCTCATTTCTTAAAAGGAGCCTCAAGCTCCTTTAACTGACTGATGAGTTCTGCTTTGGAAAATGAAAGATTTTGGCTCAAAACCTCTAATAACATCAGGGCTTGTTGATTGGTTCACTTCTGTCAAAATGTACTACCCTTTTATCCAAATACAAATATTCTCCGCCACTGTTGTTTGTTTATCACTGAGATTGAACCAAGACTGAAAGTGCAGCTGCTTTATAATGGAGGTAGTCTTCCTAACATGAATACTTGTTTTCCTGTGTCCTGTCAGGGTTGTTGCAACCACCCAGATGCAGCCGACAGATGCGAGGAAAGCGTTCCCCTGTTTTGACGAACCGGCGTTGAAGGCTACCTTCAACATCACTCTGTTGCACCAACAAGGAACTGTAGCTCTGTCCAACGGCATGGAACTCGGTCAGTGCGACGTCTCGAGGCCTATATTTCTCTGATTTTTTAAGATAGAAACTCCTTATCAAGAGATAGTAGTTAAAATCATCTGCAGAGACAAGAAATCCAATCATGCATTTTCAGCTGTGAAAAAAAAGAAAGATCAAATCTAAATATGTAACCCCCCCCCCCCCCCCCCCCACACGCACACACACACACTACTACAGAAACAACCAACGTCACAATGGATGGCCAACTTGTACAGAAGACAGTTTTTGCACAAACTGAGAAGATGTCCACCTACCTGCTGGCATTCATCGTCAGTGACTACGACTTCATCAGTGAAAATATTGGCGGTGTTTTGGTAATTATCTCTCCTCAATCATCATGATCCTTTTTAATAAATGTCTTTCAATAAAACTTATTGCAAGCTGGGATTCTTCTAATCCATTTTCAATTCATTCAGTGTTTAGTTGCCAACACAGTTTAGGTTTTTTTGATGTATGAACAATGTTCACAGGAAGTGAAACCTGAAGCTGATACTGACTAATCTAAACGTGTTTCTTCCATTGTTGACCACTCTCTAAGCTGAAAATATGGCTTTACTAAAAACATTTCTGACACGTTAAAAGCATGAATAGCGGCTGCTCGAACTTTCTGAGTAATCCAGAAATTGTTCAAAAGAAAAAAATAAATCAAATGAAAAGGGCGGTGGCGTTTGTGTGTAGCTCGTTGAAGTTCAGAAATAGAGTAACAAGTTGCAATTAACATTCATGCAAACAAAAAAGCCTCTGGAGCTACACCCTAAACCAGGGGTCACCAATCCTGGTCCTCGAGGGCCGGTGTCCTGCATGTTTTAGATGTTTCTCTGCTTTAACACACCTGATTCTAATTAATCATCGTCATCAGCTTTTCATCCAGGGCTGCACAATTCTGTTAATGACACAGTCACTTGTATCATGGTGCAATGAAGCAGGGAAACACCTAAAACCTGCAGGGACACCGGCCCTCGAGGATCAAGATTGGTGACCCCTGCCCTAAACCCTTCATCCCGGTCAAGGCAATCCTAGAAAGCATGAAAGGACTCTGGGCTTGTTTTCCTGGTTCTTAAAGACACTTTAACCATTAGCATAATGTGTTTTCAGTTCTAACTGAACAAAGAGTGATGGAGTGATTTACAGAGGCCTTAAATGACTGACAAGGATAAATGCTGCAAAAACTATTTCTACACCTGAGAGCGCCCGCTAGTTAGTGAAACCTGTAGAAACATTTCAGATGAGTGTGGAAAATCTTCAAGAACTAAGAAGAGAAGTCCAGTTGCCTTCAGTTTAAGAGTCATACCTTATAGGAGGTGAGCAATTTTAATGGTAGTTCAAAGCGACGTGACTTTCATTTCTAGTTGTTGCATTAAAACAAACATACAGTGATAATATTGGATCAAAGTCATTTTAAAGGACTAATGTGACACATCCTCTTCAAACTTAACCGAAAAATGTCTGATATCTGATGCAAAAAGCTGAAAACTTTGAGTTTTCATTAAGATACATTGAACTGGCTGCAAAGATAAAAGAAACAACAACAAAAACCAGGACATTCTGAAAGCATGGATTAAATTTAATTAAACTTGTCTCACAAAATATATAGTAAATTTGTCATTTATGTTTGAAATGTATCCCGATTACCATTAATATTGCATATTTGTGTAATTGTGCTTTTTGTGTGTGTTTTGTGTCGTTTGTCTGCGTTTAGATCCGCATCTTTGCCCGCAGGCCTGCTATTGCTGCTGGTCAGGGACAGTATGCCCTCAATGTAACCGGACCCATCCTTAAATTCTTTGAGGATTACTACAACTCCTCCTACCCCCTACCCAAGTCTGGTGAGTCCAACGCACACACCACACACATGCACACGCAGTGTTAAAGTGGGTAAGTAACAAGCAATCTTTACTCGTGGCTGAAAGCACCTTTGACTGGCGATGTACATAAACATCCACACTGGGGGACAACCCTCTCTGTGGACATGTGAGGTGTTACAGTATATAAACAGTATTTATTCAAGGTTCTGCTACAGACTCTGGTTGACATGTACATGTTGACATTGTTTAGTTTGAACATTTGTTCAGCAGCGTCTGCAGGACCTTTGATAGCCATCGTATTTGCCTTAAACCTCACAAGCTGCATATAACAGTAACTAATGATATTAGATAAAAACAAAACTCTGGATGACGTATTTAGGTTTCAGTGTCTCAGAGCTCAGATGAAGAGGGAAATAATGCTGGAAGTGATACAAATGCAAAACTACCACGGAAAGAGATGCAACATGACCAAGAACAAAGAGATATCATTTAAAAAGGTGCAAATGATGGTTAAAAGACACTGAGTGACCACAAAGAAACAGGGGATGTCTTGAAAGTGAGAAGGAAATTAATACATAAATAAACAAGATAATCACAAATTCTGTCTTTCTGAATTGAATTGGATTAATCATCTAATCTCATCTCATGAATCATCTAAAACTGTTTCTATGTGACTCCAACAAGCAGATTTTCCTGTTCACAGCTGAAGAAAAAATACTTACGATATCAATGCAATAAAAAAAAAGAGCTTAATTATTCCAAAATCTTTTGTTGGGAGGACTGAAGCAACTCCAAAAAGACCTGTGGGTCACCATAGCAACGGTAACCATACACGACGCACAATTCGCCAGGAAGCAAACAGCTCCTTTTTTTGTGAGGGTGTTAAATGTGCTTCTCATGTGAACATCCTGTGCACAGTAACGCTTAATGTCAGCCATCATCAGTTTATGTTCTCAGTTTTATTGCAGTCATGCAACTTTTACAGGTAAACCTATTAAATTATTTACTTTTATCGACAAGACATTGACAGTAACCTCCAGTCCAGCAGCAGTGTCAGCCTTTTCTTAACACACGGGAAGACCTCGTCCTTCCTGTTGTTATCGTTTATTGATATTTATTGCTCATCTCATGGTGTCATAAGAGGTCTTATCTGTAGGTCTGGAGTTTTTATGGACTTGTGAAGATCACAAGCTGTTATCCACAGATACAGTGACTATCTGACTTTGTTAGACATCCCGCTCTAGATCAGTCCATCAGATTTCTCCAATGCGTGCTTTACATATAATACATTTTACAAAATAGTAATATGAAATAAAGAAAGTAGTAAATACTTTTTTGTTATTACTGTGTTACTAGTTTTTACACAGAGATGATTATGTCTTTTAAAGTCTTTTGATTTTGGTGCAGTTTGTTCTAAAGTTAGGATATTCTGCAGATTACTACCAAATAAACATATCCTCTGTCCTGCTGCAGATCAGATTGCTCTTCCCGATTTCAACGCTGGAGCCATGGAGAACTGGGGCTTGATCACATACAGAGAGACGGCACTGCTCTACGATAAGACCTTCTCCTCCAACTCCAACAAGGAGCGAATCGCAACCATCATCGGTCATGAACTGGCTCACATGGTAAATGTTAAATGTGGCTAACTGTTAACTGCTAACTGTATAATTGGGTTTCATATTCACTTCCTTCATGTTTCAACTCTTATCCTAAAAATTCAACCCTGCAGCTTTCAACTATCAAAGCAAACGTTTCAAGTCCGAAGTTATTCTCAATAAGAAATAAAAGGTCAGGCCCTAAATCTGAACGTACTCTTTACTGTTAAAATCACATATTTTTAGGTTTTTGAGAGTTCTAATACGATGTGAATGACGTTTTGAGACCTAAATAACTATTCTCAGGAAAATATCACAACAGGAATGTTTTTTCACCATCTTTTCTTGTGTTTTCCAACCTTGCATACAGTAAAAATTAAAAACATTTAAAAAATTGAGAAATTTCTAGAAATCTAATACAAAAAAAATACAATATCTTAACATTCTTAAAGTACATTTTTATGAAGAATAAACAAAATAGGAGAAGAGGTCAGCTAGGACTGGTTTGGCAAGTGTTCAGGAAGGCTACTTAAAGGAGCTTGAGGCAGGATTGAGGCAGGATTTATGAAAAAAATTCGTATACGTTTTCTAGTAATAATGTCAGATGAAGCGTTCCAAACCAAAAAGAATGTTTCCTCTAGTGTATCTCTCCGTTGCCTTGAACAGGCTGTGTGCTGCAAAATGTGCTGCAATTCGGAGGCCGAATTTCCCGCGCTGGGCTGCGGATGTGACGTCACATGACGCTGCAAGCGCGTTCTCCCCGTTCTCCCGTGCCGGCTTCACTGTTGGCTGCAGTACCCCCAACGGCCGTCGTGGTGAAGGGTGGCGCTAGAGAGTCTCATTTCTTAAAAGGAGCCTCAAGCTCCTTTAAAGCGACACTATGTAACTTTTCCACCTTAATATAATATTTCCAGAGTCATTGTGATGGTACATCAACTTCCAACAGGTTTAATGAACCTCTGTCATGGTCTGAGGGGTCTGTATCGCCTTCACTGGCACTATGTAACTTTGAGGAGCAACGTAGGAACCCTGCCACACTAAAAAACTACAAATCTTTACGACACGCAGGCCAAGTATCTGATATAACAAAGTAAAAGAGTGAAAGAGTTGTCGGCTCGCTTGGATCGCGGCTGTAACGACCAAACACCTTCCACACAGTAGAGCCTGAATTATGGTTCTGCGTTAAATCGACGCAGACCTACGGCGTAGGGTATGTGGCGACGTGCAACGTACGGTGCGTGTCGCCGCGTACCCTACGCCGTAGGCTCTGCGCCGATTTAACACAGAACCATAAATCAGCCTTAAACCACAAACACTCACACAGACGGGCGTCGGATCAAAACACGGGTTTTATTCCCCACTTCGCCAGCTAAACGCAGTTGCTGGCCAGCTCTCTGCGGTGCAATTAACCCCAATCTTCAGATAAAACTAGTTTGTTGAGGAAAAAATATTAACTCTTATTTGTAGCTGCAGAGGAAAAAAATTATCTCACGAGGAAAACAAAAATATTGCTCACGCCTCGGAGCCTCTTCACCATAATATAGCAGTCAAAAAAAAAGAAAAGAGAAGTAAGAGTGATACAAAACATGTACTGTATGTTGTACTATTATAACAATTTATTGAAACACATGGTGAGTCAAACATTTACCAAAGCAGCTGCCAAACACTCCTAAACAAGGTAGCCGGAGACGGTGGTTCTGCAGAACTGCGGCAGTAAATCCTTCTAAAGAGTGGTGCTCCGACGAGGAGCTCCATTCTTCAGTAGGGATTTCATATGGATCCAGACCGTTAATAATCATTATTTTCTCCATATACCGCTCCCTGGCTTCCTTGTTTAAGGTATCCCGGTAAATTCCAGTTCCTTTCCAGCAGTTTAACATCTTTTTCTTTGCGTTCCGTCTGTTCACTTGGTGAAACAGAAAAGCGTCCCGTCTTCTCTCATCAAAACAAATGCACGCGACGGGACAGGAGTTTTCCGGCAGTACGCGCTGGTGCTCATGGGAAACGTAGTGTTCTTTCTGGTAAAACAATACCGCTTTTGTCCAAAAGATGCCGCCAAACTCAGAAAAGCTGAAAGTTACGTTGTGCTGCTTTAAGTGTGCTATAAATAGATCTTTTAGAGATTAAATTTAAAAGTCTTTTCTCTCCTCTTCCATCAGTGGTTTGGTAACCTGGTGACACTGCGGTGGTGGAATGACTTGTGGCTGAACGAAGGCTTTGCGTCATATGTTGAATCTCTGGGGGCACATCACGCTGAACCTGACTGGAATGTGGTAAGGATCGCCCCGGCACTGCCACAGCACCAATCCCCATCGGGGGAGACTCATGGACCTGTAAATGCACTTTTGTCTCTTTATCACTCAACAGAAAGACCTCATCGTGCTCAGTGATGTCCACAGAGCGTTTGGAGTTGATGCCCTGGCCTCATCTCACCCCTTGTCCTCTAAGGAAGAGGACATCCAACGACCAGCACAGATCAGTGAGCAGTTTGACGCCATCTCGTACAGCAAGGTAAAGCCCTTCTGTGTTTTTAAATCATTTATTGAGACTGTCATACGAACGTGGAACTTCAGATGTGATCCAATCTACTTTTGTAGCTATCACTAGTGAAGCAATACTCTTTTCATCTGTAGATTTTAAATGTATCTGTCACTGAATCAGTGCCAAGTTATATAAATGATGTACAATGTGCTCTTCAATCTAAGAGTTTGATAGCTCTTATGTTCCCCTACACTATTGGTTACTGTCAGGATGAGAGCTGTATGGATGAAATACTTACCTCACAGTCAACACTTCTGCTCAGGGAGTTAGGAACTATTGATTTTCATTTGTAAATACATATCAATGACTTTGAATGTCAAGCATTGCATAACTAAGTTGGAGGTTTTGTGCATCCTGGTGTTAGTGACGTTTCCGGCAAAAGTTGGGGAATTTTCAGCTTTTCATGGAATTTGAGTAATTATAAAAAAAACAGTGTAATATGCGATAGGTCTGAGGTTATATGTACAATCAATATTCAATCTTGAAGTGAAGGAAGTTGTTATTCGTTTCTCAATGAATCGTATGCGACATGAATTGCTCAGGGGTGAGATTTTTCTCAAGCATACTGTGGATGCTTAGGGCGGGAGAGAAGCAGCTCTATGAAATATATAACTAAATGTGTATAAGGTTCGATCAGCTGGTGTATTAATAGTTGGACTGAATTGGAATTTGTGGTCTGCCTGAAATGAATATGCCTCTTTATCCCCCATCATCCTCAGGGAGCATCTGTCCTCAGGATGCTGTCAAACTTCCTGACTGAAGAAGTCTTCACAAAGGGACTCAGGGTAAGGACGGGAATGCGGAAAACACATACTCTCTTGCTCCTAAGTTTAGTCCATTTTTGTTTGACAAGTAAAGAATCCTCTACAGCTAAAACTCGTCCTGGTTTCAGTTACACCTTTAGTCAATTAACCACAGATTTGTGTTGTGTTGGCGCCGCTCAGTTTTACCTTGACGTAAGACTTGTGACATGATTTTACACAAATATGCAGTTTTGATAACTGATGTTGGTCACAGCAAATGTTTGTTTAATTATATTGTCCTGTGTTCACACACTTTAAATACCCACACTACCAATTAAACAGTATTTTCTGTGTGTTATTTTCACAGAATCTTTTCACACCTGTCTACCACATTTGCAGAGTACTGCACATAAATAAAGTAGTAATGTGTAAGCGGTTTTATGAAAACACTACTCACTAAAATATTCTTTACCATAGACCAGAACATCAACACAGTCATAACAAAGAAAAGAAACATTCAATCAAAACACTTGTGTAATATGACATACGTAACTTTACAGTCAATCAAAAATGAAAGTACAATCTCAATTTTATGTTCTTACAAATTATGATATAATAAAAACTAGTAA
This sequence comes from Cololabis saira, assembly GCF_033807715.1. NCBI lineage: Eukaryota > Metazoa > Chordata > Actinopteri > Beloniformes > Belonidae > Cololabis > Cololabis saira. The sequence continues at coordinate 41,975,754 of NC_084591.1, read as the reverse complement.
TGCCTTTACTAGGTGATGAAAAGAGGTAAATATATATATGCAACATATGTCATGTTACATCATGTCCTTGTTTTACAAAAGCTGGGAGAAAATGCTAAAGGTGTGTGTGAAAAACTGTATGACTACGTGTGGAAAACTCTCTGACTTACGTGTGTGATATCCATCCATCCTTTGTCCAGACCTACCTAAAAACGTTTGCTTATGGGACTGCCGTCTACACAGACCTGTGGGACCATCTACAGGAGGCAAGTTCTTCCTGTAAACATTTGAACCTTTAGCTCATGTGTTGAGTCTTCCCTGACCAGCTTCCACGCCACGTCCAAAACATCAGAGCAGCTGCATCAGAAAATGACATAATAGCAATAGGTTTTTTAGCTTTTTGTTGACTAGCAATAGGAAAGTTCAGCAATAAGGTGAAACACTTTACATAAAACATAAGTCAACACTATAAATAATACATTTAATTAAGAGTTACTACTAAAATAATTTAAACAAGTGGCAAACTACAATATCTTCAGATTTCATTTGAAAGAAGCCAGATTTGCAGACCAAGAGTCAGAAGTTTGTTTAATAGCTAAACGTTTTTCTTTTTTAATGCACCCAAAAGCTTAGCACATTAAAACTGCAGAAGCGGAGGTAAACTCTCTTCTCTGGTTTGAGCTTTTAGCAGAACTTAAAATTGACTTTTTGTTACTGTATCACAGATCTGGTAAAAAAATTCTGATAGCAAATGGGGTTTTTCAGCTTCAGTTTTTCAGATTGGACTGAGTGTAGTTACTGTAGATACATTTATCTTTTTTGGTCTGGTCCCACAGGCCGTCACTGCCAGTGGTACCCCTCTGCCTCAAAGTGTCCACAACATCATGAACACCTGGGTGCTCCAGATGGGCTACCCTGTGGTTACCATCGATACCGCTACTGGTACCGTTTCCCAGAAGCACTTCCTCCTGGACCCAGACACTCCAGTCAACGCTCCGTCCCCCTATAAGTAATTTCCCTCAATGTAAAGTCTGCAGCCTGTGTATTTGTAATACTGCTGTTCTTCATTTAAGTTTTGAATTTAACTTTTGTAAAACAGAGTCTTAGTGTAAGTAGATGTGCTAACACTGATTTTCCTACTGCAGATATCAGTGGGTCGTCCCGATAGAATGGATGAAGACAGGAGTCATTCAAACAACAACCAAGTGGCTGGAGAAAGAAACAGGTAGACTGTCTCTTTTGAGTGTTTGAAACAGATGAAATAGTGATCCTACGATAAAGGCAGACATTCAGCGACAACACGCACAAATATTTCTAAAAGATGCACCTAAACTATGATGACGCTCATGTTTTCGTTCCAAAATCACTGGAATTCATAAATGAATCATATTAATCCTCCCTGAATTGATGTCTTTTATCAAGGGCAGCTGACTTTTCCATTTGATTGTGTTGAAATAAACACAAGAAACCTGTGCCCCAAAGAAGGGGTTAGCACTCAGTCAAGGCCTTTGTACGACGTGACCTGTCTGACATGTCTTTGGGGTCTTCAGGTGGGAACCTCCTTTTGCCAGAGTTTTGTTGAGCTAGTCCCTTGACCTTCTCTGGGTGGGTGGAGAAGTCCTGCCTCAGGTGGAGGAGTTCAAGTATCTCGGGATCTTGTTCACGAGTGAGGGAACAATGGAGCGTGAGATTGACAGACGGATCGGTGCAGCGTCCGCAGTAATGCAGTAACGCAGTAATTTCCTCCGCAGGGTGGCTGGACGCTCCCTTAGAGATAGGGTGAGGAGTTCGGTCACCCGGGAGGAGCTCGGAGTCGAGCCGCTGCTCCTTCACGTTGAGAGGAGTCAGCTGAGGTGGCTTGGGCATCTGTACCGGATGCCTCCTGGACGCCTCCCTAGGGAGGTGTTCCAGGCATGTCCCTCCTCCCTAGGGAGGTGTTCCAGGCATGTCCCACCGGGAGGAGACCCCGGGGAAGACCCAGGACATGCTGGAGAGACTATGTCTCTCGGCTGGTCTGGGAACGCCTCGGACTTCCCCCGGAAGAGCTGGAGGAAGTGTCTGGGGTGAGGGAAGTCTGGGCATCCCTGCTGAGGCTGCTGCCCCCGCGACCCGGTAACGGATAAAGCGGGAGAAGATGAGTGAGTGAGTGAGTAGTCCCTTGACACCTCCAGATGGCCAAATAGTGATGTCTGGCATCCCAGCTCTCACTGCTCCCCATCAACACAACAACCTCTGTGACCTGACCTAGGGAATGGCTGCCAACGCTTAGCCAGCACTGTCCCCTTCAAAAAACTCTGGCTTCATGTAGTGACGGCGCTGATACTACCGTCCCTAACACAAAGCAGAAACAGACAAACTTACCAGCATGGTCCCAGACAAAGAGATTCATATAGGTCAGTTCCACTTCCTTAAATGGACTTCCTGCTTGTTTTCAGCGTCTTCCTCAAGCGCAGTCCACGTACTTCCAGTTCCCCCAATACTGTGACCGACATCCCACTTCTACTGGACGAACACTTACTTTCCATCCTCGATGCTCAGTTTCTGCCCCTACTGTAATTCTGTGAATCTAAGCGTATTCTTTTCACAGGCATCTTCCACTGAGTCTTCCCAGGGAAGTGTCAGCTCAACAAAGTAAACTACTTGCTGACAAGCTGACCATTAGACTATGTCAGGCCTTAGTACGGATTATTTCCTTAGGAACAACCAGGTTTCCACCTAAATCTACCTGTATTTCCCAATCCCAAACAGCTTTTAAACAGCCAAACTATTTTTTATCTTACTTGTCATCTCTGAATTTCTCCCCCTTCACGCACAAACTGTTTTGTTCAGCCAAAATATGTATTCTTCTTGGGGAAGCTGCAGGAGTCAGTATCTTTACTTTTTGTTATATTGTTATGAAATGTTATCTTTGAATCAGTAGGTTTATCCAAACCTGCCTCTGCACATGTCTCAATGTGACTGAGTTTGCACACGATTACCTATGATTAGGTCCAGAAGGTCAGAGGGACAAATGCTCATCGTGCTTTTATAGAATCGGTTTTATCTTTCTGTCTTGCTTCGTGGTTTGGAAATGCATCCCTTAAAAACAAAAACTTTTTAAACCAAATTGTGAAATGGTTGAGCAAGCTGATTGGAGAGTCTCAGCTTCAGCCAGAAACCCTGTTTTCTAAACAGTTACAGAGGATAGCTGGCTCAATTTTAAAAGACAACTTCCACCCTCTTAAATGTGAGTTTCAGCTGCTCCCATCAGGTCGGAGGTTCAGGGTACCTGCTTGCAAAACGAAACGGTATAACGGTAAAAAACGGTATAAAAATAGCTTTGTACCAGCAGCCATCAGTGCCATCAATAAGTGAGGGAACTGCAACATAACTTTGTATTTATGTTTTGTGTTGTTTCCTTTATCTTGTTTTTATGAAAAGGCACATTTTTTATCCTTTTGCTTGGTTTTAATATTTTAGTGTTTTTTTTTCTACTGATGTTTTAACTTATTTTGATTCTTATCTTGGGGCCGTCCTTCTTGTTCTTTGTTCTTTTAGCCAAAGCACTGTTGTCACTTTATCTTTTCCTGTGTTGTTGAGTGTATAGTTTTATATTGTATGAGGAGGCACTCACTGTGAACCAAATTTACCCAAGGGTACTATAATAAATCTATCTATCTATCTATCTATCTATCTATCTATCTATCTATCTATCTATCTATCTATCATCAAACTGACACTGTTGTGAATTGAATCAGAGGCTGTTTTCTGGTGTATGATATTAATGACCACGTCTGAAATGTGTTTGTAGATACATTTACTGAGATGAAGGTAACGGGGGGCGACTGGGTGGTGGCCAACTTAGACACGGAGGGTTACTACAGGGTCAACTATGATGCAGCCAACTGGGAGAAGCTGCTGTCTGTTTTGGACACCAACCGCGCGGTAGGAGTTGTTGCTCGAAGCCTGATGCATGATGAAGTCACTGTGAGAGTATATTCTTCATCTAAGATGTTGCTGTTGTTGTTGTTCAAGGCCATCCGGGTGATCAACAGGGCTCAACTGGTGGATGATGCCTTCAACCTGGCCAGGTAAGTCCTTCCGCTGAGGGTGTACTCTCCTGTAGATAAACAGGATATCTGATTAATTTCTGCATACTTATTCCCCAAAGAGCGAAGATCATCCCCACTATTCTGGCCCTCCGTACCACAAAGTACCTGATCAAGGAGAGTGAATACATGCCGTGGCAGTCAGCCCTGAACAATCTGGACTTCTTCTATCTCATGTTCGACCGCAGCGAGGTGTACGGCCACATGCAGGTGTGCCTCCCATAACTCTGCAACACAAGTCAGTTCCTGCAAGTTGTCCTAATGTTGACACCAACTCACCTCTTCCTCTGTTGTCCTCAGAATTATCTGAAGACTCAGGTCACCCCTCTGTTTAACTACTACAAGACGCAGACAGGAAACTGGGCGAACGTGCCCGAGGGACACATGGACCAGTGAGTAAAGCTCTCACAGCACCGAGTCCTCTGGTGATTTCAGGACACTCCTTAAATATGACCATCCTTATTTATAGCTCCGTCTCATCAAGATACAAACAGATACAGTGGTAATATCAGAGGTTGACTGATTAATCTGTTAATCAGTTATTGACCATTTTCTACTTATCAGTATCTGTTATAGAAAACTGCATCTTCCTTAACCTATAAATAAACCCAGAAAAATAAGAAAAGGGAAACAGCAAGCTTCATCAGTGCGGTTCTTTTGCACTGTTAATTTAATGTAAAATGTATGTTACCAGGGTAAATTGTGGATCTACTGCATCACTATTGACGTTTACTGTACAATGAAGATTCAATAACAATGAAGTTTAGTTTTAAAGAGGCAGCAGTCCCAAACATTTACTTGATGCATATCATCAAATTTCACTGTGTCACTATTTCTCTGTGAATTCAGCATAATGCAAAAGAGTCAATATCCTTTCAGAGGTTTTTAAAGCCTCATGTGGTGGGGTGCACAAAAAGTGAAAGAAAAGTGATTGAGTATTTGTTGGGGACCCTCACATCTGGCCTTTGTTACTTTTTCCCACCGTGCCTCGTTCCTGGTGACCTGTTGACCGTGTTCTGCTTCTCCCAGGTATAATCAGGTGAATGCCATCCGCCTGGCATGCAGGACGGGCCTGACGGAATGCAAAACTCTGGTCACAACATGGTTCAAACAATGGATGGACACGGACATCAACCGGTGAGTGTACGAGTATCTATGCAGTCCTGGAGGTTATGGCGTCTCTATTCACACTTTCAATTACCCTTGAATGTAGAGCCACTTTATTTCAATTTTGAAAATACATCATACAAGTTTCTTAACCTCCCCGTGCCACCTCTCTCCAGCATCCACCCCAACCTGCGCTACACTGTGTACTGCAATGCCATTGCAGCAGGTGGTGCTGCGGAGTGGGACTTTGCCTGGTCACAGTTTAGAAATTCCACCATTGCTAGTGAAGCTGAAAAACTCCGCTCGGCAATGGCCTGCACCAGAATACCCTGGCTGCTGAACAGGTGCGACCCCCGGCCCCGCCAGTCTCCTTAGTTCTCACTACATGCCTGTGACTTTGAATAACCGGCACAAATGTTTTCATCCTGCTGTCACCTACTCAGGTACCTGACTTACACTCTGAATGCGACTCTGATCCGGAAGCAGGATGCCACCTCCACCATTATCTACATAGCTGAAAACGTGATTGGCCAGCCTCTGGCATGGGACTTTGTCAGAGCTCACTGGTCATACATCTTCTCTGAGTGAGTGAAAATACAGCACTATCCACACGCTTTTTTTAAAAGTCCAATTATCCCCAACATGACAAGTTTGCAGCCAGAGTCTGTGGCACAAGCAGGTACTGTATATGACATGTCGGGGAACAATCCTCTTTAACTCATAAAGTCATTACACTGTCACATTTCAAACTATGACCTTATCACACAGTTAGATAAGCATGTTTTATGGCGATGTTAGTGACAGATTTGATTGATCTTTCTGCTGCGAGTGACGCAGACTGGTCTTCATAAACCTAATCTTTTGATCAAAATGTTTATTCATTTGTGTCCATTCTAATGAATACAGCTAACTTTTATAACTGAGTGACTGTGTGACGACTACTGTACAGTATTTGACATTAAAATCACAGTGAACTGTTGGTATCAATTCAGGATCATTTTCGGAATAGTTTTTCCACCCTACATGACCAAGACCCTTGGTTTCCATTGTATCTTCGTTCCCCATGTTTCTGGCGACTTTTACGCTCATCTTTACCGCCATGTAGAAAAGAGCCTCTAGCGCCACCTGCTGACTTTTTTTTTAAAACTTTTGGCTCAACGTGCAAACATTAACCAGCAACAACTGGTTCATAAGCAGTGTTTGCTTTAATACTGGTATCTAAAAAGAGATAGAAGATCCATTTGTGCAGAACTCATGGTCCCGTTTTGGTCATGGCAAGGGAAATCCAGGTGTGGACCCAGGGCCTAAAGAAAATGTAGATTGTGTCCATGGCTGGTGGATCTGAAGACACTCTTGCCCTGAGTCAGTTCTGTCATTCAGCGTAAAGAGTGAGCCAAAGAAAACTTGCAATGTGCACCGAGTCTAGGCCAGATGCCACATTTCTCACCAACACTTTGGTGAGAAATGTGTGTGTGTGTGTGTGTGTGTGTGTGTGTGTGTGTGTGTGTGTGTGTGTGCGTGCGTGCGTGCGTGCGTGCGTGCGTGCGTGCGTGCGTGCGTGCGTGCGTGCGTGCGTGCGTGTGTGTGTAAGAACATGATTTATGTGTTGATGAGAACTGATGGCTGTAATGTCTCTCACAGGTACGGCGGTGGGTCATTCTCCTTCTCCAACCTCATCAACGGAGTCACCGAACGTTTCTCCACTGAATTTGAGCTTCAGCAGGTCAGACATCTATTAGAAACCACATTTGTTTGATTCAGATTCAGTAGCGCCTGCTCATAGTGTGACATGTCAGAATATCCTGTCAGATCAATGATAGTCGGATCTGAAGTGACAATCCTGCTCCATTTATTTAAACAAAACTTTGTAACATTGAGGTTAAAGTCCACTTTTATGGAGCTGACAGTGATGTTGTTCCCAGTCTTCCAGCAGACCCCAAGTCAAAAACAAACTACAGATAAATCTTAATGTTCTCTCAAACACTTCGACTCTGCAGCTGGAACACACAAGCAGGTGTCTAGATTCAATTTACTTGAATTCTTATATCAAAAATTCTAACTCCCATAAAAAATGGTGCAAAAAAGTTAAAGGGGAGTCACAGCTGTGGGTCTTTAATTTGAGAAGCTCCAGCTGCGCTCAGTTGCATAGCGACTGCCTTGTTGTCCAATAATCCTCCTGCAAAAACGACAAACATATGACTGTGAAAAGTAGCTGCTGCACTGACTGATGTCTGTTCCATGTCTAGAAGGAGTTAAAACAAAGTCTTTAAGGAGCTTGAGGCAGGATTGAGGCAGGATTTATGAAAAAAATTCGTAAACGTTTTAAGTTTTCTAGTAATAATGTCAGATGAAGCGTTCCAAACCAAAAAGAATGAGCCCTCTAGCCTATCTCTCCGTTGCCTTGAACAGGCTGTGTGCTGCAAAATGTGCTGCAGTGCTGGGGGCGAGTTTCCCGCGCTGTCCTGCGGATGTGACGTCACATGACGCTGCATGCACGTTCTTCCCGTTCTCCCGTGCCGGTGTCGTGCCAAAAAGTGATTGCCTGCCAGAATCTGTCCATCCATTATCTATACCCGCTTTATTCCTTGCGGGGTCACGGGGGTCTACTGGAGACTACCCCAGCTCATTTCAGGTGAGAGGCAGGGGTTACACCCTGGACAGGTCACCAGTCCATCACAGGGCCACATATAAACACACAAACCATGCTCACAACCACACTCACACTTACACCTACGGGCAATGTAGAATCACCAATTAACCTAATATGCATGTTTTTGGACTGTGAGAGGAAGCCGGAGTACCCGGAGAGAACCCACGCAAGCACGGGGAGAACATGCAAACTCCACACAGAAAGACCCCTGCCGGGCCTGGGAGTCGAACCGGGGACCTTCTTGCTGTGAGGCAACAGTGCTAACCACTAAGCCACCGTGCTGCCAGAATCTGATTTCTTCTGATTTCTGGCCGCGGGAGCGCGCACAGCAGCCCGTTGAACGATAGCACTAAAACGTCAGATTTTCAGATTATGAAGCTCAAGAATGAGATCAAGTCATATTTAGGCAGAAACAACTTTTTATTAACTGTATTTGGCCTTCAATCAATTTTTGGCAGGTGAAAATGCCTATTTTGTGTTGTAATGGTCCTTTAAAAGAGTTAAAAGTAATATCTGTGAGCTCTAGTGTTTATATTATGAAGCTCAAGAATAAGATCAAATCATATTTAGGAAGAAACAACCTTTCATTAACTGTATTTGGCCTTCAATCAATTTTTGGCAGGTAAAAAAGACCCATTTTCAGGGGAGAAATCAGATTCTGGCAGGCAATCACTTTTTGGCACAACAACGGCTTCACTGTTGGCTGCAGTACCCCCGGCGGCCGTCGTGGTGAAGGGTGGCGCTAGAGAGTCTCATTTCTTAAAAGGAGCCTCATGCTCCTTTAAAAAGAAAAATGTAATCATTATATATATTATCTGTTGACTTAATTGCATGTCTTCTGTGTCTTTTCAGCTGAGGCAGTTCAAGTCTGACAATGCAGAAGTGGGATTTGGCTCGGGGACGCTGGCCGTGGACCAGTCCATTGAGAGAACCCAAGCCAACATGAAATGGATCACAGAGAACGGGGACAGGGTTCTGAAATGGTTCCAGGATCAAGCCTAAGGCTAACACAGAATTTCAGCTTTTATTAATAGTGAACTTGTTTAAGTGAGACTTTACAGTTTAAAGGGTATTTACCTTTTTAATTATCAATGCATAATTTTCCCAGTTGAATCAACTGGCACCCTGACTGTGTGTCTGAGCCGTAGCTGTGATTCAGTTTGGTGAAAGCTGCAATGGGAAGAGTCCCTGAAAGCAGAATCACAAACAGCATTTGAGAAGTGAGATCCTTAGTATTTAAAAGAAGATGTTATTTCATACTTTTCTGAAATTGCTAAAATATTTTTTACAAATGTTTGATAAGCAAAACATGTGCACAGCTTGTTATCATAATTGATTTTGTGTCCTGTGTGTGTGTGTGTGTGTGTGTGTGTGTGTGTGCCTGCGTGCGTGCGTGCGTGCGTGCGTGCGTGCGTGCGTGCGTGCGTGCGTGTGTGTTTTAATAAGTGTCATTCTAATTGTTCTAGGATTATATTGTTATTATTCTTTTTTCTTTTCTTTTTTGCTAAACCTTGATTTGGTTGAAGACATTGCTTTATTTATTGATGAAGTGTATGGTTATGAACGCTGTCTCCTCTGAACATCATGTCAGCCTGAACCAACATTTTTGTTTGTTTGCTTGTTTTTGTTTTGTTTTTCATTTTGTCCCTACATGACATTCCTGAAATTAAAAGTGGTCCTGGTTCTTGTTTCCACTTCAGCTCTGCTATAACACAATACACACATTTTCCCATGAAAGGGCAAAAAAAAAAAAAAAAAACATAGCTACTTTTTCAGAAAATCTTGCTGAAACTGAATATTGTAAGCACAAACTAATACCCATTATGAAAAAAAGACAATAAAAACATCTCTGTAGTTTTTGGTGTATGATGTTTGATGTAAAGTTGTTTTATTCCTCCATTAATTTAGCAGTTATTGTCTGTTTCACCTTTACAAGATGATTCCATACTGTAGATAGATGGCTAATAAACTTTGTTATAAGCTATAATTTAATGCAGTCTGACATTCTTTCTCTATATACTGTACTACTTATTTCATTTACCAGGAATCCGGGTTGATGAATAGATATTTTGATATGAAGTACTTCTGTGAGGGGAATCTTATTGACCAGATATTTCCTTTAAAGGAGCTTGAGGCTCCTTTTAAGAAATGAGACTCTCTAGCGCCACCCTTCACCACGACGGCCGTCGGCGGTACTGCAGCCAACAGTGAAGCCGGCACGGGAGAACGGGGAGAACCTGCATGCAGCGTCATGTGACGTCACATCCGCAGCCCAGCGCGGGAAATTTGGGCCCGAATTGCAGCAAATTTTGCAGCACACAGCCTGTTCAAGGCAACGGAGAGATACACTAGAGGGCTCATTCTTTTGGGTTTGGAACGCTTCATCTGACATTATTACTAGAAAACTTAAAATGTATACGGATTTTTTTCATAAATCCTGCCTCAATCCGGCCTCAAGCTCCTTTAACTCCCACATAAAATAGGTTTATAGGACTGTCTACTTGCTTATAAACCCTGTATATTCAAAAAATGAATAAAAAATAAACAAAAAAACATCCTGTCTAAGAGTGATGAAGAGAAACTTGTCCATGCACCGTAAGGTTTAATGGGAATTAGCCTAAGAAATCGTGTTTCTCCAATTTTAGCTCGTCTTCACTGGCTTCCTCCTAATATCAAGGCCTTTGCTTCTCAGGCTCCTCTTATGTGGAACCGGCTCCCAGATAAATCTTTTCAGTTCAGTTCAAAACTTTTCTTTTTCATAAAACGTATTAAAAACCAACAGGGTTACTATTGGTTTCAGCGATCCTCGTGGTTTAAGCTGGAGACTTGCCCCGATGCACTGGGAACCTTTTGTCACCTTGATCGCTTTATTTTTCATATATGTGTATGCCATGTCACTAACTCATTAACTGCACAGTGGCGGATCTACAATATTTTACATGGGGGGGCAAGGGGGGTGGCAGGAGGTCTAGACAGGCTGGTGTGGGACAACATCAGCACAGGATGAGGAAATTCCAATGTACTGTATATGTACACTTCTTTTTGCTGCTCCTTGGAAGGTTTTGGGGGAACATCTTTATATTAGGTTCATTATGTCTGGAAAAAAATCATGAAAAAAATTGACACATAAAATTACCAAATGCAGCTAACATTGTTTCTCTACCACAGGATGTGGTTAAATGCAAATAGAGATAAAATAAGATTAATTGTAAGGCTTTACACATGTAACCTTAAAACAGAGGATTTTTCTTAAACCACATTGTTTTGTTGACTATCATCTTATGTTGCTACACTAGAGTTTTGAATGGATAAGAAAAACATACCATTTGGTTGAGCTGAGTTGAGGGTTGTTCTTCTGACTCCCTGCCATCTGTTTCCTCATCATCTTCATCGCTTACCACTTTGTCGCTGCTCTGTTCCCTCAGTGGCCACATCTGAACCTCTTGAATTCACCTCCATTCTCTCTTCATTTTGATCCCTTTCTTCTGCTTGCTTCTCCTGGTTGCTCCCCCCTTTTTTGCTAAAATAACTTGTAATTTTTCTGTTTTCAAATGTTGTGTTACAGGGGATGAAGTACTTGAGGCTGAAACTCAGACCTTAACGGGCAACAAAAAAATTCAATTTTACATTTTCTTTTATACTAAGAGGTACCAGCAAGAACAGGCCAGAAGCCTATAAAGCCAGTTTTTCCTCATCATTGTATGAAGCTTTTTTTAAATAGATAAATAAATATTATGTATTTAAATATTTTATCTATTTTTTTATAAATATTTTTAAATTCTTTAAACATTTTTAATTCTATTTTCTGATGGGCTGCTCTGAGCTGTATGAGCACTAAGAGCACCGCAGCATAGTCTGACTCGTTTGTAATATGGGCTGTTGGGGGAAGTTAATGATTTCTCAGTGTGAGAAAGTGTGTGGCGTGTGAACGTGTGAACTTGTTGAAAAGTGTGAATGAACCCTGCGATACAACAACAGTTCACACATAAGAACCAGTTTGGACTATGGATGGTCCCAGGTTGAAATTTAACTTGGCTATATAAATTTAACTTGATTTGAAATTAAAAATAAGTGAAAATATCACCTGTGGAAGCTTATTTAGCCAAGATAAGTTTGCCAGCTTGCTCTCTCTTCTGCTGCTCGCATTGTCTCATCTGCACAGCATCGCAGGCTGGGGGGCGTCAGAACAGACTCACAGCATGTGCAGGGGCTTAACTACGTTTTTAAAGGGCTGATGATCTTTTATTAAATAAATAAATACAAAATTAATGCATTACTTCAATACATTCAATCTAGCTTAATGTGTTAGTTTGCGTCTCTTTCCTGTTTGTTTGTTTTTTCGCCTGACACCTTATTTATGCCCAGGATGGGAATTAAAGTCAGGATGCAAAATGCTGGCTTATTTTATTGGGCTACTTTTATCAAATGTGAATGATTTAAATATAACCTTGAAATCCCTTTTGCAATAAAATTAGCACTTTGTAAATAAAACAGAATTAAATCACTGGAGGGAGTTAAAAATGTCTCATTCTGCACCATTGCAGTGAGAAAAGAAAGTAATACTCAGACTTTAAAATAAAGCTGCTCACTTGCCTGGAGACCTTGAGCTCTATTTGATCTGAAAACAGAAGTGCAGGTTTGACTTTTTGAACGCTGAGAGGTAAATAGATGTCACACGTATTGGAATTCTCAACAAGCATGCAGTGATTTAAATATGCCATAAAACATAATGGCACATGGTTTATTACCAAACATATGCTTATCAACATTCCCACAAGAGCTGTCCTGTCCTAATATATAATCCATTTATTCCTCATCCTGACAGCTTGATAAAGGAGGCGTCGGGACTGTGGTTGAGGGTAGTTAAATGCTGAGAGACACTTCTCTTTGGATTTCTACATGCGCCTCAGTAAAGCTGACGTTCAGGTTCAGTATTTCAGGATTTTGACGGTGTGCAGTACAGGAGAGACTGAGCTGCAGCGTCGGGCCAGAGCTGAGGGTTGAAACGCAGCCAGGGTTCCTTCCAGAATAACCGAATAACAATGGGGAAGAGCTGCCGAGTCAGCAAGCTGTGTGTCGTGTGTGTGGTCTTGACCGTGATCTCTGTGGCAACCATTGTCACGTTGTGGACTATTGGCCTCTCAGGAGATAATGGTGACGTCACAGAGCCTTGGGACAGGTAGGACATGGGAAGAATGAAAGTAATGGAAATGACATGTGAATACAGGCGAAAGTGCAATTTGTACACACCCTAACATCCTAACTATTCTCATATGCAGTGTAGGAAGACAAAATCACCAGCACATAGCTTAACTTTGGCTTGTGGAAGTTTTCTTTTTTTAAATAAAGGTCCAAAAGTATTACCAGCTGTTAAGCATCAAATGTTTTTTGGTGAATCACATCCGACCTAGTGGTACAAGTTTGGATAGTTACTCATGCTGCAGGATCATAGGTTCACTGCAGTCTGTTTGAAGTGAAAAATACCTGAACAAGTAAAGCTTCATGTTTAATATGACCAGATATGAACATAAAAACTGTAGAAGACACACTTCTTTTTACAGTTAAATCTAAAAATAACTAAAGTCTTGACCGATAATAGCTCCCGCAGGAGCAGCCCTTTGTCACTTCTTCAATGTTAATTTGCATTTTGTGATGCTGATTTGAAAAAAAAACAATCATCCCAATAAATATGTAATCACAAAAGGAAAAAATGCAGGCACTCTGGTGGATTGAAAAAATTAAAAAACCTTTATTGGAGTGGGTTACATACTAAAAAACACACAGGTGTTTTTTAGTATGTAACCCACTCCAATAAAGGTCTTTTAATTTTTTCAATCCACCAGAGTGCCTGCATTTTTTCCTTTTGAGATTACTGTTGCACCCATTGCAAGAGCACCGGTGGTTGTGGGGACACCAGCAGCGCTCCTGTTATTCTGTTTTTTAAATATGTAATCACTTTTAATGTTGCCAAGCATCGCCATCATCCAGAGTCATATTCTTTATTTCATCTGCTTGGTCCAATAACATATTGAAGTCTAATGAAGCTGCATTATTACATATGGTACGTTATTACATACACATATTATGCAACCAAAAACATCTTGACAACGAGACATCGATGGCAAACTGAGGTGGACCCCAACTAAACCTAGTTGACAGAAACTATCCCTTCATACCTCACCAGGAATAAAACGTTTGACAGAAGACGCCACAGAAATCAACAAAGACAGCAACTAAAGCCGGGCATACACTGTGCGATTATCGGCTCGTTTTTAGCCGATTTTCCAGTCGTGCGACTTTTTTTTGATCGGGCCCGATTTTGACCCAATCGTTGCTCGTGCCTCGTGCAGTGTACGTGGGGTAACGACGAGAGATTAACACCTCACGACGAACTCCCGATCACAAATCGTGAGGTCGCAAGAAAATCAAGCATGTTTGAAATCCTGGTCGTTCCTCGTGAAGGAATCGCACAGTTGAAGCAGCTGCGACCCGATTTGCCTCATCCTTTCACAGAGAGCATGCGCAATCTATGATGTTACCTCAAAAACTATTATTTGTAGTTTAAGTGTTGCAAATTCACATTACAAATCATGTTTTAATAGCAAAAAAAAGACTGCATTTCCACGTACGGTGCGGGTCGCCGCGTACCCTGCGCCGTAGGCTCTGCGTTGGTGTAACGCGAAACCATAAATCAGCCTTCAGTGTGTGCGCTGTCTGCTGTAGGCCGTCAGGTCACCCACCTTTTCGTTTCATCTCGTTCCCATCTCCTGCGTGTAAATTCTTTTCACTTTAAAAAAAGAGGTATTTATGTTAAGCATAGGATAAAAGTTTGAACTCGGATTTTTGGGAAGTATTTTCAAGATCGTTATTTTAATAGCGGGACTATTTCCAGCGGCGCCTGTGTCGAGGAGCGCTTCGGACGCGTCACGTGATCGCGCTGGACCAATGACAGCGGCCCCTGATGTAAACAAACCTGACGTCATACAATGTTGGCGCAACCTCGTCTTCCCAAATATGTAGAAAAATACAATATAATGAGCCGAAAAGTGCACAAAAATGACTAAAACAGTGTTATATGATGCCACAATGAAGATGAATTATAAACTAAAGTGAAATAATAAAAATCGCCCATAATGTGATTTTGTTTTTATCATTGTGCTGTACTGTTCAGAACAACTCTTTTTTCGAGAAGGTCCTCGCTGCAGCACCGCGGAAGGGGGCGGGGTGTCGGACATCACAGGGGCGGGGCGTAGGACATCACAGGGGATGGATGGATTGTTTTTTAAATGTTTTTTAAATGTTAAAACATTTTAAAAACTCTGTGGAAAGTGTGTGGGGAGCTTTTGGGCGGAAAAGTTGCAACTGAACCTAGTACCCCTCGCTGCAGCACCGCGGAAGGGGGCGGGGCGTCGGACATCACAGGGGCGGGGCGTCGGACATCACAGGGGCGGGGTGTCGGACATCACAGGGGCGGGGCGTAGGACATCACAGGGGCGGGGCGTAGGACATCACAGGGGCAGGGTGTCGGACATCACAGGGGCGGGGCGTAGGACATCACAGGGGCGGGGCGTGATATCAAAATGACACAGCACCATCTGGTGACCATTTCCAAGAATTACAAATGCAAATTTATATTCAAAGTCATCATTATACAGATGAATCTCCGAAAATAAGAATACCGTGCAAAAGTTAATTTGTTTCAGTAATTAAACTCAAAAGGTGACACTAATATATATATACTCATAATATGCAAAGATAGATATTATATAAGATTATAAAACATACTTGTAATATAATTATTATGTTTAATATTACATAATTATAATAAAAATATATAGATTGTCATTGGGTATTGAGTGTGATGAGTAGGCTAGCACTAAAAATCATTGGTAGTAATGATTCCATATATACAAATTACATTTTTTCAACAAACAAAAGAGGGACAAGGACAACAAAAGCAGGTGTTTTGTGTTAATGTGTTTATTCATTCAGCGAGTCAGCAGTGAGGAGAGCGGCCCAGAGAGTTGGAAAACTCAAGAGATGACTCCATTTATACCAGTGGCTCACAGTGAATTCAGTAGCAGGACTTCAGTTCAGTTGCAACTTTTCCGCCCAAAAGCTCCCCACACACTTTCCACAGAGTTTTTAAAATGTTTTAACATTTAAAAAACATTTAAAAAACAATCCATCCATCCCCTGTGATGTCCGACGCCCCGCCCCTGTGATGTCCTACGCCCCGCCCCTGTGATGTCCGACGCCCCGCCCCTGTGATGTCAGACGCCCCGCCCCTGTGATGTCCGACGCCCCGCCCCCTTCCGCGGTGCTGCAGCGAGGGGTACTAGCTTTTTTCTCTTCTCATTTTGCTGGGACGTCGGGTTCCTCCGCGAGACACAACTTTTGCGGTATGCGTTCATTGTTATGTCTAAAAATTATGCGCAGTGCCCACCCAATCAGAAACGGTACAGATATTTTGGGATTTTTTAAATATATATATATAAAAAAAATAAAATCATAAAAAAATAAAGGATCCCATAACCTTTGATCGGGTGGGCAGGACGCACGTTTGGGTGGACACAGCCCACTCCTGCCCCAAAACCAGCCTCGAGTTCCAGTACACGGAGGTCCGACGGGAGGATTATGATAGTGTGAGCAGACGGGTCGCATCAGAGCATCGGCTCGTACAGTGTGAGAACATAAATCGTGGGCTGTGAACTTTTGAACTCCGCGATCTAGTCGTGCAGTGTGAGATGGGGCAGTCTCATACGATTCAAAATATCGCACAGTGTATGCCCGGCTTAAGGTGCCAAATACCGCTGTTTGATCATTTATCCTGGTGTTTAGGGAATAGTTCATTTCAATGAAATTCGAGTCATCATGTGAGAAATAAATAAGACAATGCTAGACATTAGGGGTGTAACAATATATCGTGCCACGAAATTTCCCGATACGAAAACGTCACGAAACGTGTCGTGGAGGTGACAACCTGTATCGCGATATTGGGTTATTAATTTTAATCTATTGTGTTGACTAGAAACGCGCATCCGACCGCGACCGCTGCCGCAGCCGCGACCGCGCGGACCAAAATATTACTCCGCTCAGAAGAAAGTAGTCCCGTTTTGCGGTCCTGTTTTGAGCTCTGAACCTTTACTTATTTAAGTCTGGTGTAGAGTGAAGCCTTACCTTATTAAATTAAACCTTTTTTGGGGTCGTGAGTAGGATAAACACGGGACAACTTCTGCGTGAGTTTGCGTGTACTTCAATGTCCGCTCAACAGCGTAGGATTTCAGAACATCAACACAGCACCTACTGCCGTATAGTGGCGTATCACTCCGCCCAATCTAAAACAGACTAATCACTACAGATAAACTGACTAGTGTCATTATAGTCCCTGATTTACATCAGAATATAAAGAATATATTTATAATATAATGAACCCTGAATTAACAAAATAACCTTCTTAACAAAAATAAATCTCCTCTTACACTTATAAGGTGAGCATGAATCAATCTTTTTTATGATGTAAAATTGTATGTATTTATTTACTTGTATTTATTTATTCAATTTTAGTTGTTAAATTTCTGGAAAAGAAAAAATTCAAATCATACATGAGAGAAACTATTCCGTTTGTGGCCAAATATTTGTACTTATATGAAACTGAAGATCATAATGCAAACCTGAAATTTACTTTTAGTTCAGTTTGTGGAAAATGGTTGGCCTGGCTTTCTCTTTAAAACTTAAACAGTTGTAAAGCATTACAAACTGTAACAATAGGGCAAACACACAGCATTGTTTTGTATTATGTGTCTTTCAAATAAAAGTAAATTTTTTCCAGTCATATATTCCTCTATCAAGGTTGATAAAAAAGACTGCTATAATATCGTATCGTATCGTTATCGTGACCTCAATATCGTGTATCGTACCGTATCGTGAGATTAGTGTATCGTTACACCCCTACTAGACATGCAAATTATGAGACTGTTAGAGAAAAAAAACAACAACATTAATTTGAACAACCAACAGCTGAGTTATTTAAAATAAAGTAAGAAAAGTAAAGATCATCCAAAGAGTTAGTGGACAAGCAGTTAAGCTGAACAAAAAGTTATCAGCATTAAAATTCCCCGCAAATTTAAACTGAACGCTCTGCAGGGTGAAGAGGAATGGTGAATAAAGAAAAGACCTGAGGAAGAAATCTTAAAGGATTCAGTACACTCTCTCTCGACTGAGGGGTTGAAAATTAATCAGTGCTAATGTGATGAGAAGACGAATCAGATTCAAATATCACATACAGACAAATACATTGAACACTCATTTAACCCTTAAATGCCAGATGTATGGAATCCCCACGGAAAACGTACATTTCAAACTGCGTTACTTTTTGCAGTATACATGTAGCTGCCAGTGGCTCACTCTCAGGTGTTCGTCAGGATCCAGGCACGCAGCTGTGTTTGTTTGTGTGAAATAAGAGCTAGAAGACTTGTATGTGTTTCATCTGTGAAGTAGTATTCATTAGGAACTGTTAGGATTTTATGAAAATGTTAAAAGTATGATGGTTTTTTTCATACTGATTAGCTGAGTTCTTCTTTAGGTGAGGACGGTGAAGAGGAACAGATGTTTCAGATTGATGGTTCTCCTCCTGTTTTTCTCTGGGTTTTGGTTGTCGTAGATCTTTGCTGGGTTGGCATGTCGGATTAGAGATAGACAACAGAAAATATATGGCTGAAAGTGTGACATGTTTAAGTTTCTTTCACTGGAGTTGGCCTCCCAGATGAGGTTCAACAGATAAGGTTCTGCTCCTATAAAAACACCTCCCTTTTTCAGTATAAATATGACTGGATTGATGACCACAGTGTGCATTTTTCTCCTACCTATGTGGTTTGAGAAAAGTGTATCTCCGGCTGGAAAATGTCGTGCATGATATAATAAAAGCTCGTATTAACATTTGATTCTGTTCACTGGTTTTCTTATGGTGCACCAGACAAACGAACACGAGGATCTTTCAGAACAAACAGGTTTGTTCAGGTTTGTTCCCCCCCCTCGCAGGGGGGGGCCTCGCAGGCGGTGGGTGGCCTCCCTCCTACTTCTCCCCTCTGTGGGGTTGCCGGTGGCCTGGGTTCCGGGTTCTTCCGTGTCGGCCTCTGGTCTCGCGGGTGGCGGGGTTGCTCCCCCCCCTCTCCCACTATAGATACACTTCAGGTGGAGCTTTGTTTGGTTTATTACACATACTCACATACACACACACACACACACACACACACACACACACACACACACACACACACACACACACATATAGCCACTCAGTCACATACATATACACACACATACACAGCCACACAAACATATACATACACACACACATAGCCACAAAGACATGTGCACACACACGTACGCATACACATATACACACACACACACACACACACACACACACACACACACACACACACACACACACACACACACACACACACACACACACACACACACACACACACACACACACATACACACACATGCATGATCATATACATACACGCCTACACACACATAGACATACACACTGGCTTGTTCACCTGCATGCTGGCTCTGTAGTTTTTTGGGGTTGGGTAGCGGTAGCGGTAGCTTAGCTCAGACTGCAATCAGATCTCAAGATTTGGGTCGATTGCTGTTCGTGTTTTGGTCGGCTCCGTGCCGGTTTCGTGTTTTGTTTGTGGTTTTTTGTTGCAGATTTCCAGTGCTTGACATGTGTCTCCGTGTGTTCCTGCTTCCTGGATTGGCAGTGGATGTCGTCACCCCCCCCACCCAAAAAAAAAAAATATATATATATAATATATATAGTAATAATGCACATATATATATACATTTGGTTTCTACCTACATGGTATCAATTATTAATATGTGTGCAGACAAGGTGAAGAAAAAAAAAAAAAAAAAAAAAAAAAAAACTTAATAGGGAAATGGAAATTAACGGGAAATAGGCCAAAGTGATGCCAAAGACATTTCTTGTATATGAAAATACGCAACAGTCCAAATACACAGGACCCGGACAGAAGTACCCAAATATGTAATGGTATCCCCACAGGTATCGGCTGCCCACAGCTTTAGTTCCTGAGTCCTACAACATCACCCTGTGGCCTCGTCTCAGACCAGACCCACACTCAGGCCTTTACATTTTCACAGGTAAGAAAGAGCGATGCATATTTTCCGGGTGTCTTACAGCTGTGCCATGCTCACGACTCAAAAACTAAAGAAAAAAAAAACTACCTTTAAAAAAAATGCTTGAGACATTTTGCACAGGTATGTTTCAAATAAAGAAAGAAAGAAAGCAATTGCTGTGGGTTAAACGTAATTCGATGTCACGATTTCATCTGGTCAACAACCTTGTTACTCCTTTGTTAGATATGCGGGTTTATTGTTCTGCACATGCTTTAAGAGTTATTGAAGGGACTTTTTTTGTCCAAACTCACATGTACATGTGCGCTCTACACCGAATGACAAATCTCCCAACAGGAAGACTGTGTATAAGAGGGGTGTAGAATGAAAGTACTGACTTACCCCTAAGCCCATGTTAAAATACCTGTAAAGAGGTGGTTAAAAAGGTAGCTGTTGTACTGTATCTACAGTATGTAGCATTTTGTGAAAAGTGTGTTAAAGACACATTATTGAAGCCATGGTCAAATGTGTCTAAATCTTTAAGATAAGGCCTATGAGAAATTTTAAAGCACTAACATGCAAACCATATTTTACATTTAAGACTTTAAATGCAACTGCTGGCTTTAATTACAATTCGTCTTTTTTTTCCCCCATGTATTCATTAGGAAGATCAACTGTGCAGTTCAAATGTCTGGAGGCGACAAATCTGATCCTGATTCACTCCAACAAACTCAACTACACAAAGATGGAAGACACACACGTGGCCAGGCTCAGTGCTCCAGGTGCACACACACACACACACACACACACACACACACACACACACACACACACACACACACACACACACACACACACACACACACACGCACACACACACACACACACACACACACGCACACGCACACGCACACACACATACACAAAATCACCTGCCACAACAAGGTGTGAAAATTCTTGTCCTACCATTAAATTTACAAAATGTATTAGGAAATTAAAGCTGCAAGCAGCGATGAACGGGCCCTCGCACTCACGGCCACCGCCCCCATAAGCATATCAGAAATGACACCACCCACGACTTCCTATGTCAAACCATTCAGAAGTTATAGCAGAAAAAAGGGACAACCAATCAGAAGAAGGGGCGGGGCTAATTCAGGCCAATGAAGGTCAAGGACTCCATACAGAATCTGATGACACCACCCACGACTCTCTATGTCAAACCATTCAAAAGTTATAGCAGAAAATCGGGACAACCAATCAGAAGAAGGGGCGGGGCTAATTTTCGCCAATTATGGTCAAGGACTCAATACCGAGTCCGATGACACCACCCACGACTCTTTATGTCAAACCTTTCAAAAGTTATGGCAGAGAAAAGTATTCTAGTGGGCGCTGTTGAGCCGTTAGGCCACGCCCATTAATGCAAACCATGAAATATCAAATGTATCGACAGGCCTGGCTTTTCTTTAAGTTGCGACATGATACAGGTGTGTACCGATTTTTGTTCATGTACGTCAAACCGTATTATGGGGCTTGAGGCGCAAAGTTTTTTCTGTCTGAACCAATCAGATGAAGGGTGGGCGCGCTTTTTGCCGTCTAGCATCGCCACGGTAACGCTTTTGAAAGAGAAAAGTAATGCGTGGTGCTGGAGGATGGAGACGCACGTTTTGATGTATAACACACCTGGGTGCACGTTACGTTCGGGCCGTATTAATGACCGAAGAAATGGCATAAATTGCGCCAAAATTACACGATTAATTCAAAATGTTCAAAATGGCCGACTTCCTGTTCGGTTTCGGCCATGGCGCCAAGAGACTTTTCTTTAAGTTGTGACATGATACAGGTGTGTACCGATTTTGGTGCATGTACGTCAAACCGCATTGTGGGGCTTGAGGCACAAAGTTTTCTAGGGGGCGCTGTTGAGCCATTAGGTCCCGCCCATTAATGCAAACCATTAAATATCAAATTTTTCACCAGGCCTGGCTCAGTGTTTCGAGAGGAGGTAGTAAAACGTTAATACCTGAAGCAACAGCAGGACTGGTGTCATCACCATCACCACCTTTGAACAGCCAATATGCTTACAGTGTTTTTTCATACACATATAGTTCATACAGGAAGATAGTGTAGCCTTTGTCTCACTTGATTTGGCCTTGTATTCATATACATACTAATTGAATGATTATAGGCTATCCCATTTGTTGCCCAAATAAATCATTTCAAAATCAGTAAATAATTAAAATCAGTACTCGAGTTGTAAAAAAAAAAATCAGGGGGGATGGTGGATTTGATCATATGGGGACAGATAATTGTGCTGATTACAAATAATATAATATATTACAAATAATAGCAGTGGCCAAAACACCTGCAGAAATACTGCAGGAATGACATAGCAGCAGTTAAATGCAGCCTTCTGTAAGCTTTAAATATCCACTGGGCTTACATCAAATACATCAAAACACAACAATAAAAAACACTTTTCTGAACTTATCAATATGACTCTGTCCTCCACAGGATAAGTAACATGGATCACTGCAAAAACTCTAAATCTTAACAAGAATATTTGTCTTATTTATAGTTAAAATGTCTCATTTTAGTAAAAAAATCTCATTACACTTAAAACAAGACTCATCACTGGAAAAAACAACAATTTTCACCTGTTTCAAGTAGATTTTCACTTGTAATAAGTAGAAAAATCTGCATGTTGAACAAGATTGTTTTGCTTGTAATGAGAAGATAAATCTTGTCCCATTGGCAGATTTTTCTACTTATTTCAAGTGAACATTTACTTGAAACAGGTGAAAATTGTCAAATAAGTTATTTTTCTGGTGTTATTTTTCTGGTGATGACTCTAAATGTTGAAATAGCAGTAAAACCACATTCATTGATGAAATGACATAAGGGATGGAAAGAGGGGATGGCAGTTTTACAGGGGGATGATTTGGACCGTTTTTATTTCAGGGGGGAAATCCCCCTCATCCCCCCTCAACTCGAGTACTGATTATAATAAAGTGTCTTATAAATCAATAATTTCAAAATCTCAATCCTTATTTTTATTTAACGGCCAGGGTTTATAGGCTGCATATTTACACTGTGTAGCCTGAAAGTGAACTGCAACTTACGTGCGGACGCATCTTTGCTGTGGAGGGGGCTGAATAAATCAACCAATTTTTGACATTTGGCCGTGTCTTCATCCAGCGCCTTTTTTTTCTCTCTCCCTCTCGGCACCGCCTTGTCGAGGCAAAACCTCATTTTAACTCTCCCTCGCTGTGGAAACAGCCCCTGCTTGTAATAATGGCTGCAGCTCGAGCGGCAGAGCTGGTGGTGGGCGTGGTTTCAGCAGCGGAGGAGACCGAGGGGTGGTGTGCATTTTGGTGACGTAAAGAAAATGCACCAATTTTAACGGCTCACAGAAACCACGTGACACTGGGGGACTCTGTAAGGGTGGGGGCGAGCAGATCTTGCAGATTTTCATGGGATTTCATCTTTTCTGTGTTGGCAGGCTGAGGGGAGACCACTTTAAATATGTTAAAACAAGAAAACACGTGTTTTTCATAATAGGTCCCCCTTTAAAGATTTTCTAACAGTTTAGTTTGTTATGAACGTCAGAAGTAGTTATAACACTGCATACTTGTGAATAATTATAAACATTGAAAAACGTACTTTTATATGAAAATAACCAGAAACAGATAGCTATAACATGGTATTTATATACTGCTTTAATGAACATTATTTTTATAGCCTATAAGCTATAAATATTATTTTTCTATTTTAATAAAATTAAATGTTTTTCTCTCATTTCAATTAAAACAAATAGGAATATTATCGGTTTTAATGACAATTATTGTACATCACAGCTAATTGTAAAATATATTGATTCAATTCGATTATATACAGGAATTACAGGCTATGATAATAATAGAAAAGAAAGAAAAATGACTCAAACAAAAAAAAAAACAGTGAGTGAGACAGGCAAGACAGCGACAACCAATGCAAGTGGGATGTCAACAGTGTATACATATTTCAAAACACAGACAACAACTTCTGAGCAAGTGGTTTGTTGAGCAGATATTGGAATTAATCTCAGATATTTGCATGAGGTCACTCTCACTCTCAACTAAATAAATAAATAAATATATATATATATATAAATACAACAACACACCCCTCTCCTCTTAAAATAAATTCAAATAAACAATCAAACTTATTTCCTTATACAATTTATACAAAAACCATATGTCTTTGTAAAAGAGCATAATACAAAGTCTTTCAGAATAAATGTACGTATTTTTAACGTGTGACAGCATCCTGTATCATAACTACATCTCTGCCGTTTGTACAAACCAAACTGTGTGGAAATCGGGTAAAGAGTCTGGGAGTTATGAATGATTGTAGTCCGGGAGAAACCTTGCTCAGTAGAAATGATGCACTAAGACGCAAACAATGCCCTGTCCAAGATGGCGGCCGCATCGATCGGCGCCCGGTCCAAGATGGCGGCCGCACCCCACCCCCCCTCCCCCAAAGAGCTGCGCGCGCATTCCAAACTGCGCAGGAGCTCAACCCCTCCCCTCCCCTCCCAGTGCTGCTTCAGCAGTCTTCTCAGCGGCAGCAGTCCTGCTGGATCTGACTGAGACACAGTCTGATCACACATAAATATTCATTTAAAATCACGTCTAATGATTAGGTTTATCAAAATCACAGGACATTTTCAAAATACAGTAAACAATATACTGATGAAGTCCCATATGTCTATGACATTTATTGACAAAGACATAGCTTTTTACGTAATTAGTTCATTTTTTTAATTTTTAGAGTGACCAAGTTTTTCAAAAACAATATGTTACAGTGTATGATTTTTTACTCCTGTTGTAAGCTATCTGAAACTGTCATTTGATTTTCCTTACACAAAATCTTTGATTTTTAATTAATATTTTTCCAGAAATACAGAGTGACATAAAAATGCCAATTCCTTTCAAGAAATAACCACGATACGCGACACAGTCAACAAGGAACCTACTGCCAATCAAATGTGTCAATCGCATTAAGATTGGATAAACCAAACAGCAACTAAAGCACATAATTTGATGAAAAATGTATACCTGACCAAAAGGTGGCGCTATGGAGTTCATCCAAGATTGTCATATCCACTTGTTCAGAATGGAAGCCTGATTACATGAATTGATTTTGGGTTGATTCTGACCAATTATGTTTAAGTTACAACAACTTTTATGTTCATGGCGAGACACCGAAATTTGACAACCTCTGACAGCAACGCCCTTTGACACAAACTTACAGTTTTCTCTGTCAGTCATCGTCAATGCCTTACCTATTATCTCACCAACTTTGAGATCAAGAAACTGATCTCGTTTGGAGCACAGATGCATACTACAAGACATGACAATTCCTGGTGCCAACAGGTGGCGCTACAACCGATCCGGAATATTCCACCATAGATGGGTTCAGGCCCAACCTACAATCATGCACATACGTTTTCGACCACATCAAATAATGTATTGCTGAATTACAGCCAATTGATGTTTGATGGCGAAGCTTAAAAATGACCTCAAACTTCGCCGGATCACTACGGTCAAGCCCTCTGGCAGAAACTTAAAAGCTTCGCAATTTAGCGTCGGCCATGTGTCTAGATTGTACAAACCAAGTTGTGAGCCAATTCGATAAAATCTCTAGGAGGAGTTCGTTAAAGTACGAGGCCTGGAAATGATCAGAATTCATGAAAAATGACATTTTCTGTTCAAAATGCCGGACTTCCTGTGTAACTTAGACCATGGGTCCAAAAGACTTTTTTGTAGCTCTTTGTCTAATATAATACACACATAAAGGTCATTGCTGTAAGTCAAACCATATTGTGGGGCTCGTCAAAAAACATAAAATAGGTGGCGCTATAGAGCCCATTCTTGTGGACCCATGCCTGTCGCCCATAAAATACGTAATTTTACGCGACTCTGGAAGCGTGTGCAAAATTTGGTGAGTTTTGGAGCATTTTAAGGCCTCCAAAAAGGCAATTTATTTACGGCGAGAATAATAATAATAATAATTAAAGCTGCAAGCAGCGATGAACGGGCCCTCGCACTCACGGCCACCGCCCCCATAAGCATATCAGAAATGACACCACCCACGACTTCCTATGTCAAACCATTCAAAAGTTATAGCAGAAAAAAGGGACAACCAATCAGAAGAAGGGGCGGGGCTAATTCAGGCCAATGAAGGTCAAGGACTCCATACAGAATCTGATGACACCACCCACGACTCTCTATGTCAAACCATTCAAAAGTTATAGCAGAAAATCGGGACAACCAATCAGAAGAAGGGGCGGGGCTAATTTTCGCCAATTATGGTCAAGGACTCAATACCGAGTCCGATGACACCACCCACTACTCTTTATGTCATACCTTTCAAAAGTTATGGCAGAGAAAAGTATTCTAGTGGGCGCTGTTGAGCCGTTAGGCAACGCCCATTAATGCAAACCATGAAATATCAAATGTATCGACAGGCCTGGCTTTTCTTTAAGTTGCGACATGATACAGGTGTGTACGTCAAACCGTATTATGGGGCTTGAGGCGCAAAGTTTTTTCTGTCTGAACCAATCAGATGAAGGGTGGGCGCGCTTTTTGCCGTCTAGCATCGCCACGGTAACGCTTTTGAAAGAGAAAAGTAATGCGTGGTGTCGGAGGATGGAGACGCACGTTTTGATGTATAACACACCTGGGTGCACGTTACGTTCGGGCCGTATTAATGACCGAAGAAATGGCATAAATTGCGCCAAAATTACACGATTAATTCAAAATGTTCAAAATGGCCGACTTCCTGTTCGGTTTCGGCCATGGCGCCAAGATACTTTTCTTTAAGTTGTGACATGATACAGGTGTGTACCGATTTTGGTGCATGTACGTCAAACCGTATTGTGGGGCTTGAGGCACAAAGTTTTCTAGGGGGCGCTGTTGAGCCATTAGGTCCCGCCCATTAATGCAAACCATTAAATATCAAATTTTTCACCAGGCCTGGCTCAGTGTTTCGAGAGGAGGTAGTAAAACGTTAATACCTGAAGTAGGGGTGGGCGATATGACCTAAAATTAATATCACGGTATTTTTCATCTTTTGAACGGTGACGGTATAATATCACGGTATTTTTTGGTACGTTTTGGGAGGAGTAGCCTGTCCTGTCCCTTTATGTGAATAAGGTTAATATTTTTATATATATATATATATATATATATATATATATATATATATATATATATATATATATATATATATATATATATATATATATATAATATTTTATATATATATATATATTATATTATATTTATTTTTATTATATTATATTTTAAATATTTTGTAAACCTGTCTTAAAATGTAATACTGGACCTCGGTTGGGCTGGTTGGACAGCGGGTGGTGGAAAATTTCCCTTAATTTTAAATCCAAAACTTGACAGGTTTATGCCATGAGTATTCATATAGAGTAATCCCTTGTTTTTCGAGAGGGTTACGTTCCAAAAAGAACCCGTGATAAGTGATATTCACATAGTAGCAACCCTTTTTTTTTTATAATTATTATACAAAGCTTCAAATTGCGGAGTTCAGCACCGCCTCGCACGTATTCCACTGCTGTTCTGAGCCGCTCCATCCCGACTCGCGCTGCAGCGTCTTTTTCTTCTAAAGCCCGCGGTAAAGGTGTGTTTTTTCGAGAGAAGAACATGGTTATGGGTATTTTTTTGTCACTCCTTTTTTCTTCTGGGCAAAAAGATTCTTTTAAACCGACATTCATTAATTTTTTCTCCATCTTGAAGTGGGTGACTGGTATTCCAGCAGGTTGAAACAGCGCTCTGCGCCCTGGTGCCGTCAAAGACCCGCCCAGCTCCACTTCTGATTGGCTAGTGTTAGTTTGGTTGAGCGCCAGAGCTGCTTTCCTCTCATTCCATTGGTAGACGAATACGGTTGACTAAGACTTTTTTTTTTCTCTCAAACTTTTTTTTTTTTTTTTTTAAGCAGTCAAACTCGCACGCCGAGAAAAAAAACTCCATACGCCGGGGATCCGGCACGGTGCCGGAATACTTTAAGCCCTGTCATTTCTTACTACTCTTGTCGTAAGGTGTAGCAGCAGTAAACAGCAGTAAAAGCTGTGTAGTCTTGGGACGTGCTCCGCTGGTGCTGCTCAGCAGCACCAGCGGAGCAGCGGTCCCAGCGGGACCAGCTGCTGGTCGCACTTGCGCTCGTTTTGGCCCGGGTTGCCTCTTCATATTCACGGGCGTGCGTGTTTTTTAAGTGATGAAACAGGTTGCTTGTGTTTCCACCTCTTGCTGTCACAACACGGCAGCAAACCTTGCATATCCCCGACGTTTTTAATGCCTTATTTAGGCTTATTATTTTATAATTGATTTATTACGGTATTGACGGTATTGCAAAATCCATGTCGTGGCGCAGTTTCACACCGGTGATGACTATGACACCGGTGTACCGCCCACCCCTAACCTGAAGCAACAGCAGGACTGGTGTCATCACCATCACCACCTTTGAACAGCCAATATGCTTACAGTGTTTTTTCATACACGTATAGTTCATACAGGAAGATAGTGTAGCCTTTGTCTCACTTGATTTGGCCTTGTATTCATATACATACTAATTGAATGATTATAGGCTATCCCATTTGTTGCCCAAATAAATCATTTCAAAATCAGTAAATAATTAAAATCAGTACTCGAGTTGTAAAAAAAAAAAATCAGGGGGGATGGTGGATTTGATCATATGGGGACAGATAATTGTGCTGATTACAAATAATATAATATATTACAAATAATAGCAGTGACCAAAACACCTGCAGAAATACTGCAGGAATGACATAGCAGCAGTTAAATGCAGCCTTCTGTAAGCTTTAAATATCCACTGGGCTTACATAAAATACATCAAAACACAACAATAAAAAACACTTTTCTGAACTTATCAATATGACTCTGTCCTTCACAGGATAAGTAACACGGATCACTGCAAAAACTCTTAACAAGACACTCAAAAATCTTAACAAGAATATTTGTCTTATTTCTAGTTAAAATGTCTCATTTTACTAAAAAAATCTCATTACACTTAAAACAAGACTCATCACTGGAAAAAACAACAATTTTCACCTGTTTCAAGTAGATTTTCACTTGAAATAAGTAGAAAAATCTGCATGTGGAACAAGATTGCTTTGCTTGTAATGAGAAGATAAATCTTGTCCCATTGGCAGATTTTTCTACTTATTTCAAGTGAACATTTACTTGAAACAGGTGAAAATTGTCAAATAAGTTATTTTTCTGGTGTTATCTTTCTGGTGATGACTCTAAATGTTGAAATAGCAGTAAAACCACATTCATTGATGAAATGACATAAGGGATGGAAAGGGGGGATGGCAGTTTTACAGGGGGGATGATTTGGACCGTTTTTATTTCAGGGGGGAAATCCCCCTCATCCCCCCTCAACTCGAGTACTGATTATAATAAAGTGTCTTATAAATCAATAATTTTAAAATCTCAATCCTTATTTTTATTTAACGGCCAGGGTTTATAGGCTGCATATTTACACTGTGTAGCCTGAAAGTGAACTGCAACTTACGTGCGGACGCATCTTTGCTGTGGAGGGGGCTGAATAAATCAACCAATTTTTGACATTTGGCCGTGTCTTCCTCCAGCGCCTTTTTTTTCTCTCTCCCTCTCGGCACCGCCTTGTCGAGGCAAAACCTCATTTTAACTCTCCCTCGCTGTGGAAACAGCCCCTGCTTGTAATAATGGCTGCAGCTCGAGCGGCAGAGCTGGTGGTGGGCGTGGTTTCAGCAGCGGAGGAGACCGAGGGGTGGTGTGCATTTTGGTGACGTAAAGAAAATGCACCAATCTTAACGGCTCACAGAAACCACGTGACACTGGGGGACTCTGTAAGGGTGGGGGCGAGCAGACCTTGCAGATTTTCATGGGATTTCATCTTTTCTGTGTTGGCAGGCTGATATGGAGGATTTTTTGTGCCAAAATTAAATAAATAAATACATCATTAATTAATTAAATTGGGAATTAAATATATCATTAATGAATTAAATGTGTAATTAATTAATTAAAATTAGAATGAAATATGTCATTAATTAATTAAAATACAATTCATTTTAAGTAAAAATATATATTTATTGTTTCAGCATTTAATTAATTAATGACACATTTAATTAATGATTTCGTGTTGCGTGTGAATCATGAAATGTAAAACTGCATTTAATTAATTAATGACACATTTAATTAATGATTTCGTGTTGCTGAATCATGAAATGTAAATGTAAAACTGTCAGTTTCACTCGTCAAACTCAGTGGGCGGAGCTAACGCAAATCTAGTGGAATCCACTGCTTTGGTCTGTACGGAGCCCTGGAGGTGACATGGAAATTATTATTGTTATCTCGTGCGCACAACTTTTTATCTCGCGCGTGCGACTTACTGTATCTCGTGCGCACGACTTATTATCTCATGCCATTCACTTCAACATATACAGCTATTGATGCCAAGCATTTATCTAGTCGTCGAAGTCCGATCTCGGGAAACTGGCTTCACAAACGACGTTTTAAAAGTGGAACTATTTCCAGAGGCGGAGTTGACACAAAGTGCTTCGACATTGTCACGTGAGCGTGCTGGACCAATCAGAGTGGCCGCTGGTCCAAGATCGCTGCCTATAGTGCTGATTTTATTTGTAGAAATAAGCTTTAAATTGCACTAAAATGACTACAAACAATGTTATATGTAAACGAAAATTAATCTGAATTATAAACCTAAGAGACCTGCTGAAACAGTGATAATTCTGTCATTAGATAGAACATTAGACAGTGATGATTCTGTCATAGGGGTTCTCCCTAAGATGGAAATATAATACCCATATGCTCAAAACCTATGTTAAACCTGCAATAATAACATGTTTTCTATTTTATATTTTAATAGAGTTGTATTATAGTTATTATATTATATTATATATATATATATATATATATATATATATATATATATATATATATATATATATATATATATATATATATATATTGTAATATTTCTGGTTCGTTTTGTTAACTCTGAGCTTTGTTGGTTGGTTTGTTAGTTTGCTGGTGGTTTTGTCCTGAACACCTTTCTCTGTTTCTCATTTTGCTGGTACGCCGGGTCCCTCTGCCGAGACACAACTTTTGCTGTATGCGTTCATTGTTATGTCTAAAAATGATGCGCAGTGCCGACCCAATCAGAAACGGTACAGATATTTTGGGATTTTTTTAATATATATAAAAAAAATACATGACTTCACACAATACACGCGCTGGGTGACGCCTCCGCTCCGACGTCGTTGTTACGGCAACCCGTCAGATCAGTCAATGGAATGGCCCAGTCTGAACAGAGCCAGATCCGATATGGACACTTGCTAAAAACAGTGTGGACAGTCAGCCCTGAAAATCGGATATGAGAAGGAATCAGATATGAATCAGATTTGCCTGCAGTCTGAACGTGGCCCTAGTTTATCGGAATGTGTCCCGAAGCCCTGCAACAATCCATTATGTGGATTCGATTTGCCTTGACTTGATGTGCAGGGGAACCAATCAGGTGTTTGGAATCCGCCCACTGAGTTTGACGAGTGAAACTGACAGTTTTACATTTACATTTCATGATTCAGCAACACAAAATCATTAATTAAATGTGTCAATAATTAATTAAATGCAGTTTTACATTTCATGATTCACACGCAACACGAAATCATTAATTAAATGTGTCATTAATTAATTAAATGCTGAAACAATAAATATATATTTTTACTTAAAATGAATTGTATTTTAATTAATTAATGACATATTTCATTCTAATTTTAATTAATTAATGACACATTTAATTAATTAATGATATATTTAATTCCCAATTTAATAATTAATGATGTATTTATTTATTTAATTTTGGCACAAAAAATCCTCCATAGGCTGAGGGGAGACCACTTTAAATATGTTAAAACAAGAAAACACGTGTTTTTCATAATAGGTCCCCCTTTAAAGATTTTCTAACAGTTTAGTTTGTTATGAACGTCAGAGATGTAGTTATAACACTGCATACTTGTGAATAATTATAAACATTGAAAAACGTACTTTTATATGAAAATAACCAGAAACAGATAGCTATAACATGGTATTTATATACTGCTTTAATGAACATTATTTTTATAGCCTATAAGCTATAAATATTATTTTTCTATTTTAATAAAATTAAATGTTTTTCTCTCATTTCAATTAAAACAAATAGGAATATTATCGGTTTTAATGACAATTATTGTACATCACATAATTGTAAAATACATTGATTCAATTCGATTATATACAGGAATTACAGGCTATGATAATAATAGAAAAGAAAGAAAAATGACTCAAACAAAAAAAAAAAAAACAGTGAGTGAGACAGGCAAGACAGCGACAACCAATGCAAGTGGGATGTCAACAGTGTATACATATTTCAAAACACAGACAACAACTTCTGAGCAAGTGGTTTGTTGAGCAGATATTGGAATTAATCTCAGATATTTGCATGAGGTCACTCTCACTCTCAACTAAATAAATAAATAAATATATATATATATATATAAATACAACAACACACCCGTCTCCTCTTAAAATAAATTCAAATAAACAATCAAACTTATTTCCTTATACAATTTATACAAAAACCATATGTCTTTGTAAAAGAGCATAATACAAAGTCTTTCAGAATAAATGTACGTATTTTTAACGTGTGACAGCATCCTGTATCATAACTACATCTCTGCCGTTTGTACAAACCAAACTGTGTGGAAATCGGGTAAAGAGTCTGGGAGTTATGAATGATTGTAGTCCGGGAGAAACCTTGCTCAGTAGAAATGATGCACTAAGACGCAAATAATGCCCTGTCCAAGATGGCGGCCGCATCGATCGGCGCCCGGTCCAAGATGGCGGCCGCGCCCCACCCCCATGGCCCACCCCCCCTCCCCCGAAGAGCTGCGCGCGCATTCCAAACTGCACTCATCCCCCCACCTTCCCCCCGCGGGAGCTCAACCCCTCCTCTCCCCTCCCAGTGCTGCTGCAGCAGTCTTCTCAGCTGCAGCAGTCCTGCTGGATCTGACTGAGACACAGTCTGATCACACATAAATATTCATTTTAAATCACGTCTAATGATTAGGTTTATCAAAATCACAGGACATTTTCAAAATACAGTAAACAATATACTTATGAAGTCCCATATGTCTATGACATTTATTGACAAAGACATAGCTTTTTACGTTATTAGTTCATTTTTTTAATTTTTAGAGTGACGAAGTTTTTCAAACACAATATGTTACAGTGTATGATTTTTTACTCCTGTTGTAAGCTATCTGAAACTGTCATTTGATTTTCCTTACACAAAATCTTTGATTTTTAATTAATATTTTTCCAGAAATACAGAGTGACATAAAAATGCCAATTCCTTTCAAGAAATAACCACGATACGCGACACAGTCAACAAGGAACCTACTGCCAATCAAATGTGTCAATCGCATTAAGATTGGATAAACCAAACAGCAACTAAAGCACATAATTTGATGAAAAATGTATACCTGACCAAAAGGTGGCGCTATGGAGTTCATCCAAGATTGTCATATCCACTTGTTCAGAATGCAAGCCCGATTAAATGTATTGAATTTGGGTTCATTCTGACCAATTATGTTTAAGTTACAACAACTTTTATGTTCATGGCGAGACCCCGAAAATTGACAACCTCTGACAGCGACGCCCTTTGACACAAACTTACAGTTTTCTCTGTCACTCATCGTCAATGCCTTACCTATTATCTCACCAACTTTGAGATCAAGAAACTGATCTCGTTTGGAGCACAGATGCAAACTAGAAGACATGACAATTCCTGGTGCCAACAGGTGGCGCTACAACCGATCCTGAATATTCCACCATAGATGGGTTCAGGCCCAACCTACAATCATGCACATACGTTTTCGACCACATCAAATCATGTATTGCTGAATTACAGCCAATTGATGTTTGATGGCGAAGCTTAAAAATTACCTCAAACTTCGCCGGATCACTACGGTCAAGCCCTCTGGCAGAAACTTAAAAGCTTCGCAATTTAGCGTCGGCCATGTGTATAGATTGTACAAAACAAGTTGTGAGCCAATTCGATAAAATCTCTAGGAGGAGTTCGTTAAAGTACGAGGCCTAGAAATGATCAGAATTCATGAAAAATTACATTTTCTGTTCAAAATGCCGGACTTCCTGTGTAACTTAGACCATGGGTCCAAAAGACTTTTTTGTAGCTCTTTGTCTAATATAATACACACATAAAGGTCATTGCTGTAAGTCAAACCATATTGTGGGGCTCGTCAAAAAACATAAAATAGGTGGCGCTATAGAGCCCATTCTTGTGGACCCATGCCTGTCGCCCATAAAATACGTAATTTTACGCGACTCTGGAAGCGTGTGCAAAATTTGGTGAGTTTTCGAGCATTTTAAGGCCTCCAAAAAGGCAATTTATTTACGGCGAGAATAATAATAATAATAATTAAAGCTGCAAGCAGCGATGAACGGGCCCTCGCACTCACGGCCACCGCCCACCATAAGCATATTAGAAATGACACCACCCACGACTTCCTATGTCAAACCATTCAAAAGTTATAGCAGAAAAAAGGGACAACCAATCAGAAGAAGGGGGGGGGCTAATTCAGGCCAATGAAGGTCAAGGACTCCATACAGAATCTGATGACACCACCCACGACTGTCTATGTCAAAATATTCAAATGTTATAGCAGGAAATAGGGACAACCAATCAGAAGAAGGGGCGGGGCTAATTTTCGCCAATTATGGTCAAGGACTCAATACCGAGTCCGATGACACCACCCACGACTCTTTATGTCAAACCTTTCAAAAGTTATGGGAGAGAAAGGTATTCTAGTGGGCGCTGTTGAGCCGTTAGGCAACGCCCATTAATGCAAACCATGAAATATCAAATGTATCGACAGGCCTGGCTTTTCTTTAAGTTGCGACATGATACAGGTGTGTACCAATTTTCGTTCATGTACGTCAAACCGTATTATGGGGCTTGAGGCGCAAAGTTTTTTCTGTCTGAACCAATCAGATGAAGGGTGGGCGCGCTTTTTGCCGTCTAGCGTCGCCACGGTAACGCTTTTGAAAGAGAAAAGTAATGCGTGGTGTCGGAGGATGGAGACGCACGTTTTGATGTATAACACACCTGGGTGCACGTTAGGGTTCGGGCTGAATTAATGACCGAAGAAATGGCATAAATTGCGCCAAAATTACACGATGAATTCAAAATGTTCAAAATGGCTGACTTCCTGTTCGGTTTCGGCAAAGCGTATTGTGGGACTTGAGGCACTAAGTTTTATCTGTATGGACCAATCAGATGAAGTGGGGGCGCGCTTTTTGGCGTCTATCATCGCCACGGTAACGCTTTTGACTGAGAAAAGTTATGCACGTTATTGCAGGATGGAGACGCACATTTTGATGTATAACACACCTGGGTGCACGTTACGGTTCGGGCGAAGAAGCGGCTGAAGGGATGGCATAAATTGCGCCAAAATTACATGATTAATTCAAACTGGCCGACTTCCTGTTGGGTTTCGGCCATGGCGCCAGGAGACTTTTTTTTAAGTTGTGCTATGATACAGGTGTGTACCGATAAAGGAAGCTCTGAAAACCTTAACAAACCATGGTTTACTATAGAACTTAGGAAATCTGCTTTAAAGAAAAACAAGCTTCATAAAAGGCATTTACAAAGTCCTAGTCCTTTAAATTGTGCTACATACAAAAATTATAGGAATAAATACAACCACCTTATTAGAAATAAATAAATGATCTATGGATAATATTGAAAGAATCACTCAACAAGAAAAAAAATCATCTATCCCAGCCCAGTCTACATTTCAGGATGCTGCATAAGATAACAGAGCATACACAAATTGCTAATAAATTCCATGATTTCTTTATAAATGTGGTTCCACGTCTTGCAAAAAATATTGAAAATGTTCATGGTTCTCCTTCTAACTATAAATGAAGGTTATCCCTCTTTAAAGAAGACTTATTATGAAAAACATAGGAACATACAATGACATAGTTATGCTGATTCTTTAATATTTGTCTTTAAATTTGTCTCAAATCAAACTGTCTGCTGTTTCTCATCATTTGGGCCGACCACCCGTCATGTGGGGTAACCAACGAATCGCAATTTTGTACCAAATTCAAAATTTAATGTCTATCAGTTTTGGTATAATATAAATCTAAAATAAATATAAATCATTGGTATAGTATGCATAAATGGCTTTATGAGGGTGACACTTCCATTATAGATAAAATGTATTTCAAAATGGTTTTCAAAAAGTAAAGGACATATGAGTCTATCTTTCTTGAAAAGTTAATTTAATTACTGATACTTATTAAAATATACATTTTGTTAAGGAAATCTATTAATTTTGAGATAAATAACTCAAAGGCCTTATACATCATTGAGCCACAACTGTGATTCAGGCTTAAAGCTCCCCTGCTACACGTCATTCAGGCAGCCAATCAGCACAGAGCCTCATTAACATAGCCCCCCCTCCCCTCAGAATCCCTCATAGAGAAGGTTAGAAACGGTAAAAATAAAGACATGGCCCAGAGGCTGAATTTCTCATTTATGTAGAAAAAACATTCAAAAGCTTGTTTTTAAGACATTCAATGCCTGTTTAAAATATACATTAAATGCCATAATAGGTCACCTTTAAATAATGTTTAAGCAAATGAAGCAATTCTCGCCAAATACAGTAAATTCCAGTTGTCCCTGAACGCACCAGGAGGATAATCGGTCAAATTTAGAATTCCGACCGGTCCCTGAATGCACCTCCTCCGCGGCGCTGCGCGGTCCCGACCAGATCTCACTGAAAGCCGATAATAATATAATACAATTGCAAAGCTGCTGTGCAATAAGGTGTAATACATGCACTGTAATTATTTTCTGTATAAAAATTGAATTTAAAAAGACGGGTTTGACTCAAAATCAGTGGGGTTTTATTTAAGTGGTCTCTGTGTCGGTAGAGATATGAAAAAAGCAAGCTGCATGTCGGCAGTTTTACTGGGGGGATGATTTGGACCGTTTTTATTTCAGGGGGGGATGCCATCCCCCCCTCATC
Organism: Cololabis saira; assembly: GCF_033807715.1. Taxonomy (NCBI): domain Eukaryota; kingdom Metazoa; phylum Chordata; class Actinopteri; order Beloniformes; family Belonidae; genus Cololabis; species Cololabis saira. Next base: position 41,938,592 of record NC_084591.1, on the reverse strand, counting down.
CCCCCTCAACTCCAGTACTGATTAATAAAGTGTCTTATAAATCAATAATTTTAAAATCTCAATCCTTATTTTCATTTAAAGGCCAGGGCTTATAGGCTACATATTTACACTGTGTAGCCTGAAAGTGAACTGCAACTTACGTGCGGACGCATCTTTGCTGACATTTGGCCGTGTCTTCCTCCAGCGCCTTTTTTTTTCTCTCTCCCTCTCGGTGCCGCCTTTTCTCTTTTTCTTTTTTACCCGGCTGGGTGTGCATTATTTGCCTCTGGACTCGTCTCCCGGTCCACTCGCGCACACGCACACGCACACGCGGCGACGGCGCGCTGTCTGTTCGGTGATACTGTTGGGGCGGGTGTTAATTTGAAACAAACCAACTATCTTGCCCAACTCACAAGCTACTGGCCTGAGTGGCCTCTGATTGGCCTGGCCTGACTCTCTAACTTAGAAAAAAAGTCAAATAGCCGGCGCTGCGGCGCACCAGCCGCCTGTGTAAAAAAGAAAAAAAAAAAAGAGAGAGACGCAGGCGGCATCCTAGACCGGCGCATCGGGAATACTCCCGGTTCTCCCTATGGCCAGTCCCGGCCTGGTTAGAGTATTAGTTGCCGCAAAACTAACGGCGTCTCAACACTGATGCACAGGGAGGTGCGCGCGCATAAGCGCCCCGCCCCCCCGTCCCCCTGCGCGAGCCGCGCGGGAGCGCGCCCCCTCCCCTTTCTCTTCCCCAACTCAGAGCTGCAAGTTTGCGCGTTCACGTGTGTGACAGTCTGAGACAGGGTGGCAATGATTCATTCGACATAAATATTCATTTAAAATCACGTATTTGAAAGACTTTATCGAAATTCACACAATATTTTCACATTACAGTAAACAACATATCTATGAAGTCGGATGTCAATTTTGACATTTTGTGACAAAGACATAGCTTTTTATGTTATTAGTTAATTTTTTTAATTTTTACAGTGACGGAGTTCTTCAAAAACAATATGTTCCAGTGTATGATTTTTTAGTCCTGTTGTAAGCTATCTGAAACTGCCATTTAATTTTCCTTACACAAAATCTCTGATTTTTAATTAATATTTTACCAGAAATACAGAGTGACATAAAAATGCCAATTCCTTTCAAATTACGACCACGATACGCGACACGGTCAAGAAGGGACCTACTGACAATCATATGTGTCGATCGTATTAAGATTGGATGAACGAAACAGCCATTACAGCACATAATTTGATGAAAAATGTATACCTGACCAAAAGGTGGCGCTATGGAGTTCATCCAAGATTGTCATATCCACTTGTTCAGAATGGAAGCCTGATTACATGTATTGATTTTGGGTTAATTCTGACCAATTATGTTTAAGTTACAACAACTTTTATGTTCATGGCGAGACACCGAAATTTGACAACCTCTAACGGCCACGCCCTTCGATAAGAACGTACAGTTTTCTCTGTCAGTCATCGTCAATGTCTTACCTATTATCTCACCAACTTTGAGATCAAGAAACTGATCTCGTTTGGAGCACAGATGCATACTAGAAGACATGACAATTCCTGGTGCCAACAGGTGGCGCTACAACCGATCCTGAATATTCCACCACATATGTCTTCAGGCTCAGCCTACAATCATGCACATACGTTTTCGGCCACATAAAATAATGTATTGCTGAATTACAGCCAATTGATGTTTCATGGCGAGGCTTAAAAATGACCTCAAACTTCGCCGAATGACTACGGTCAAGCCCTCTGGTGAAAACTTAAAAGCTTCGCAATTTAGCGTCGGCCATGTGTCTAGATTGTACAAACCAAGTTGTGAGCCAATTCGATAAAATCTCTAGGAGGAGTTTGTTAAAGTACGAGGCCTAGAAATGATCAGAATTCATGAAAAATGACATTTTCTGTTCAAAATGCCGGACTTCCTGTGTAACTTAGACCATGGGTCCAAAAGACTTTTTTGTAGCTCTTTGTCTAATATAATACTCACATAAAGGTCATTGCTGTAAGTCAAACCATATTGTGGGGCTCGTCAAAAAACATAAAATAGGTGGCGCTATAGAGCCCATTCTTGTGGACCCATGCCTGTCGCCCATAAAATACGTAATTTTACGCGACTCTGGAAGCGTGTGCAAAATTTGGTGAGTTTTCCAGCATTTTAAGGCCTCCAAAAAGGCAATTTATTTACGGCGAGAATAATAATAATAATAATAATAATAAACATCACAGATACAATAGGGTCCTCGCACTTTCAGTGCTCGGGCTCTAATAATAATAATAATAAACATCACAGATACAATAGGGTCCTCGCACTTTCAGTGCTCGGGCCCTAATAATAAACATCACAGATACAATAGGGTCCTCGCACTTTCAGTGCTCGGGCCCTAATTAAGTCACAAAGTATAAAACAAGTCCTCTCTGGCTCTCTGTTTAACTTTTTAGCATCATATCATATCATATTTGTTTGAGCAGTGGAGCTTTTACCTCTTTCTAATGTTGTCATTCCTTAAAACGTCACTGAAAAATACATTCTGGCACTGGAGATATCGAACAAGGAAATGTTTAAATAGTTTTTTTTAGTCTTTCTATAAACATACCTTAAAGTATACAAAAATATGAACTAATTTTTTTTTATCTCGTGGGGACAGGTCAGGACTGCAGACAGGTCAGGGTAGTAGATAATCCATCCTCTTCCTCAGACAATGTTTTTGTAAAATGTACAATATTCATACATGTTCCCTCTTTGTAATACATAGTAGAGCTTTTAATGCCCTCGATGAGTGCAGCTGTAGTGCCTCAAAGGATTTTCTATCCCCTTCCCATGTGATATATCAGTTATTGACAGGGATGTAACGGTACACACAAGTCACGGTTCGGTACGGGTTCGGTACAACGGGAAAAGAAATGTGAGTAAGACATGTGTAAGACTAGCTTTTTTCATTTATTTTGAACTGACTGCAAAACTAAAAACCATCTCCTGTTATAAAAAGTTAAAAATAAATTAAATTAAATATTAAACATTTATTATATATATATATATATATATATATATATATATATATATATATATATATATATATATATATATATATATATATATATATATATATATATATGTATACACACAAAATTTCCATACTGGCAATTGCTTCTGTGATTTTGCTGTCCCCGTCTGCTTATGACCAGCGGGGATAAGTTGTTGCACACACGTATTTTTCGGGGGGATGCCGTCTTGTGTGCGTTAGCATGTTTGATGTATTGCCAGTAGCACCTCAGTGAAACAACGCCGTCTTTGTCTGGAATACAAATACCTTTACACCCTTAGTTATTGATCAATTATGGTTCTTGATGCAGCACTGTTTGTGTGTACAGGCTTGTCCTTCAAAGTGTAGTTATATTTTACACTAAAGAAGAATTGTGCAAATTCCTTCCTATCTTTTTGTTTTTATATTTTTTGAGGAACATTGTTTTTAAACATCTAAATGATTTTCATGTAATTGTTAAACAATGAAAGACCCTCAGCCCATCTCTTTCTCTTCGAGACAGCTTTTATGCCAGATCACCCTTTATACTCTTTAGGCTCCTTCATTCCAGTTAAGGACAGAGGGTTGCAGGGGGGAGGTCTAGCGCGCCATTTAATGTTTTAACATTGTTTCAACGTGAATGCTGAGTAGAACTGCCCCTGTTTTTAATCTCTGAAAATTTTAGGTCTACAGTGAGTTGAATTTTATGAAAAAAAAAAGCCAACAAAATTGTCTTTGACTATTTGTGAGACATGAATTGGTTAATATGTAATGTAAAATATCAGTTTGGATCACCAAGTGTTACTTTTTTTGAAGATGATGTTCTTTTATTTACACGGAAACTATTAAAAAACAACTTTTCAACAACCTTTTCTTTCTCAGGGGGCGTGTCTTCTCCCAGCATTACGTCGACTTGGCTGCAGTTGGAGACACAGTATCTTGTCATCCATCTGAACGGTGAATTAATTCCTGGACAGAATTATCAGTTGGACTCAGAGTTCTTGGGAGAGCTAGCTGATGACTTAGCAGGATTCTACAGGAGTGAATATGATGAAGATGGAGTCAAAAAGTAAGTCCTCTCAACTTCAACCACTTTTCCCCCCAGTCTGTTCTCATCAGCTGATAATGAAGCTTCAATCTGTCCCAGGATTGTTGCCACATCTCAGATGCATCCAACTCACGCCAGGAAGACCTTTCCTTGTTTTGATGAGCCAGCCATGAAAGCTGTTTTCCATATGACTCTCATCCACCCTCCTGGAACCGTAGCCTTGTCCAATGGCTTAGAAACAGGTATCCAAGCAGAGCTTCATCTGCGTAAACCAAAATCTTTCCTCGATGTTCACCATCATCTTGTGTATAATATGCTTTGATTCACGTTCTTGGAAACATTTCCATTTTTATTTTTATGGATATAAAAATAAACTCTCAAACATTCAGCCAGGTGGAGTTTATCTCCTCTTCAGGACCATCACTTCCTTTTTTAAACTCCAGTCTTCTCTGACGGCTCATAGGTTTTAAAAAAAAACATTTTTTAAAAGTCCATTTATTTCAACAGAGTATACTGGATGGACTGGAGATTCATCTGGAGAACGTTTTAATGACAAACTCCCTTATTCCCTTCATTAACCTTCATTCATTTTAAGTCATTGTAACACCATTAGTTGACTATTAGTTAAGTCAATTCAATTTTATTCATATAGCTTCTATCACAAAAAAAAGTTATCTCTGGGCACTTTCCAGAGACCCAGAACATAAACCCCTGAGCAATTATTACATAAACAATGGTGGGTAAAAACTCCCCTAGTGGGAGAAAAACCTTAAACCAAACAGTGGTGAGAAAAAACTCCCCTTTAGGAGGGAAGAAACCTGGACCAGGACCTGGAACATAAGGGGGGATTTTCCTGCTGAAGACCAGCCAGGTAGAGCAGGAAAAGAGAGATCAGACAGAATCAGCATTAACCTGCACCTCCATCCTCAGCCCACATATGTACCGTATTTTCTGGACTATAAGCCGCACCTGTATATAAGCCGCATCAGCTCTATTTTAAAAAAAACAATAAAAAAAGATATATAAGCCGCACCCGTATATAAGCCGCATCCGCTCTATTTAGAAAAAAAGATATGCAAGCCGCAGATATTTATGTTGTTAGATTAGATATTTACTACATGTACAGAAGGATTTTGAACTGTAAATGATGTACATGTTTGTACCTAAATAGATCCTTTCCTAACAGTGTCTTTTAACACGGCAGCAACTTTGCTGATTAAAACGGGACAGAACCAAGAGAAAATAACCGGTATTTATTTATCTATTTATCTGTTTGAAATCTGCTTCTACTTCTATCTGCTAAAGAAGAAGTAGCGTATTCTTCTTTGCATTTATTTTGTCTTAGTTTTTATTCTAATTCCGGTTAGAACTCCCCCTAGCGGTGGAAGAAAAATCCACAGAATAGAACCTTTGTATAAGCCGCATGGTTCAAAACCTATGAAAAAAGTAGCGGCTTATAGTCCAGAAAATACGGTATATGTATATTTGATACTTAATTTCTCTGAATAGTGAGAGCCCTAGTCAGCACTGTTGATTAGGGGCAGATCCCGTTAACGGCTTCTAAGACTTTGCTTAACTGTTTGTGCTCTCAGATGTTGTTAACGTCACTGTTGATGGAGAAGTTGCGACACAGACTAAGTTTGAACCTACAGAGAAGATGTCCACCTACCTTCTGGCCATCATCGTCTCTGACTACGCACACCTGAACACCACCCAGGGAGGAACTCTGGTACCAGACGTCACAGGTTTTCATCTCTTCAGTGCAGAGCCCAGCTGATGACGCTTTAATGAGTAATAAGTAAAAAAGACATTAGTAGGCCACATAGTCATATTAGATATTATATCAGCTGTGAAATTAGTCAATTAATATGATTTTGGTAACAATAGAGGATCAAAGAACATCTTGATGTACCGAGACTGTGAGTTCCAGACTTCAAGTCAGGAATCGACAACTTGGACTCTGACAGGACCAGAGGTGGGTAGAGGAGCCAAAAATTGTACCCAAGTAAAAGTACTGTTACTTCAGAATAATATGACTCAAATAGAAGTAAAAAGTAGTCATCCAAATAATTACTAGAGTAAAAGTAAAAAAGTACTTGGTGAAAAAACTACTCAAGTACTGAGTAACTGTTGAGTAACGTCTGATTTATTTTTTTAACACAACCATTCAAACAGACAAAAGTACAAAATAATCATCTTCAGGCAAATTAAATCAATAAAATAATAAAATAAATTAAAATTAATAAAAAATAAAAAATAGTTTAAATTAAAATAATCTTAAAGTAATCTTAAATAATCTTAAAGTAAATTCAAGTACTTTACTTTACTTTACTTTTCAAGTACTAATTCAAGCACAAGTAGCAAAACATTTCAAGCCTTTGTACTTTTCTTTTTTAACCAGACAGAACTAGAACAAACATGAACTCATAGAAACTCTGTGTATGTTTGAGTCTGTGTAAATGTGACAAAACATGCAAAAACAAACATTTTTCCCAAAGAATCACCCAGTGATGTGTGAGATTGACGCGTACGTGGAGGGGATTACAGGGAGTACAGTTTCTTCTTCACAAATCTACTCAAGTAAAAGTAAAAAAGTAGGCTATAGTGATTCAAAACTACTCCTAAAAGTACAAAATTTCCCGAAACGTACTCAAGTAAATGTAACGGAGTAAATGTAACTCGTTACTACCCTCCCCAGGACAGGACTCTGCCCAATTGCTTTGATTCAAACCAAATGACCGTGGCCTGACCCGGAGGGCTGAGAGTCTACACCAGTATATTCATTATTGTACGGCTGCTTGTGCATTAATCACAGAGACGTTTGCTGCTGTGTTTTCAGATCCGTATCTGGGCACGCAGGAGGGCCATTCAGGAGGGACAGGGGAACTATGCCCTCAACGTGACCGGACCTGTACTGGACTTCTTCCAGTCTTATTATAACATTTCATACCCGCTGACCAAGTCAGGTGAGACTGATTTATTGTTTGCGGGAGAGTTGCATCAGTTGATGTTTTCCACCCTCCTTTCACAACACAAATACTGGATGTCTGAGTTTAATTCAGCTTTATCTATAGAGCACCAAGTCATAACAAATGTCATCTCAAGGCCCTTCAACAACATAGCTGAACTTATTCCAAATAAATCCAATTAATACTAAGCCGATAAAATAGCAATAATAACAATAATTGCTTCCTTAAGGAAACCAACAGATTGCATCAAGACTTTACTGTAATACAGTCCCCCATCTTGAACAAGCAAAAGACGACCGGAGTGGTGTTCTTAAAGAGATAGGATCAAAAATGAAGTGTTTTAGATAGAAATTGACAAAAGTGCAACATACAAAATGAGAAAAATATGTAGATTCTTTTTACATTTTAAAGCACATGTGAGTACTCAAATAATCCTCTAACATAAAACTGTGAATTCTTACATAAATACAAAAGGTCTCGTCTACTTTTGCTTCACAGATCAGATTGCCCTGCCAGACTTTTATTTTGGTGCAATGGAGAACTGGGGTCTGGTGACCTACAAAGAAAGCAACCTTCTCTATGACCCTGACACCTCCTCCAACAGGAATAAAGAAACCACAAACACCATTGTTGCTCATGAATTGGCGCATATGGTAACTTCTCTCCTTCTAATTGATCTGTTTATCGAGTAATCATCAAACTGATTGGTGCCTTGTGTGCTGCAGTGGTTTGGTAACCTGGTGACGCTGCACTGGTGGAATGAGGTCTGGCTGAATGAGGGCTTTGCCACATATGTGTCCTACCTAGGAGCCGACCATGCAGAGCCTGACTGGAACGTGGTGAGGTTCTGATCATTTGCACTTAAAAGAGCTGCATGCAATATGATGATCTTCATCAAAAATTATTCCTGTCAATCTTTTTGCTCCAGAAAGACTTGATAGTACTGGATGATGTGCACAAAGTGTTTGCAGTGGATGCACTGGTGTCCTCTCATCCTCTGACCTCTAAAGAGGACAGTATCGTCTTGCCAGGACAGATCATGGAGCAGTTTGACACCATCTCATACAGCAAGGTACATACAGTAGTGGGGCAACCTAGAAAAGACTTAAATATCAGTTTTAAACCTTACAAATTTACAACAATATACAGAAGAGTTCAAGTTGCTTCTGAGCTGTTTACTGTATTTTCCGCACTATAAGGCGCATCTTCAATGAATGGCATATTTTAAAACGTTTTTCCATATATAAGGCGCACCACATTATAAGGCGCTACAGTAGAGGCTGGGGTTACGTTATGCATCCATTAGACCAAGGGTCGGCAACCCGCGGCTCCGGAGCCGCATGCGGCTCTTTCATCCTTATACTGTAGTGTATATATATATATATATATATACATATATATATATATATATATATATATATATATATATATATATATACACACTACAGTACAGTTTTACTCTTTTATCTGTTTTATCCTTATACTTGTAGTTGCGAGTAGAGATGCACCGATCAGGATTTTGAGGGCCGATCACCGATCACCGATTTCGAAAACCAGTATCGGCCGATCCCGATTTTTCCGATCACCGATCCCAGGGTGAAATCCATAAATTCGTCAATATTGTTGTCTCATGTACACGACACTGACATTGTATTATTAGGTATAAAAATTAGGAGATTAGGTGTAAACTCGGCTTACAAAGAGTAAGTGTAGTTTAGTAGCTTCAGCTTTCCAGTGGTAATAATTATGTACATGTGACCAACACAGAAACATCAGACATGTCTCTCTCTAAAAGTTGATAGAAGTTGCAAATTATAAACCTTAGTTTTCCTGTGGAAAGAGGAATTAAATCTTAAAATAAAAATTAATTATGAATTATTAAGCTTTGTGAAAGCTTTAGTGATAGCATCCGCCGCGTGTGAAGAAACTCTTGTGAGTGAAGCAAAACTCTTCACACTAGAGCTCGTGAAGCGACTGACACGATTGTCGTCCTGCATGAGGCTTTGGACTGTTTATAGTCTGGTAAAACTCCGACAGGATTTCATCAGTGAAATATTTACGAGGCGGCAGCGCGCACCGCGGCAGCGCGCACCGCGGATCCAAGCTGCAAACGTGTTTAAACCTGATGTCTGCTACAACAGAAAGCGGCTGATGAGCAAAGCATATGAATTCATTACCTTACGATGTAGTTCTTTATTTTTCTTCCTGTCGTTTATAAGTCTCTGTTACAGGTGTAACAGCTGAATTAGTGCCGTTGCGCGCGCTCCTTTTTTTCTCTCCCCTTTTTCTGCGGCAGCCAACTTTGAAAACTCAATATAGCCTACTCCGTCTGAAGAACTTTCAAATGTCTAATAAGCTTCATTATGTTGTGATTCTTTTGTAATATTACTCCTCATGGTATCTCCTTTGGACACACTTTGCAAACTGCAAATTTGTTGTCCTTTTCAGACATTGTAAAAGTCCTGCACTGGTGAGGCCGGTCACCCTCCCTCAGGACCGCTCGGTCTGAGATGCGGGAACGCCCGCGCGGGCGGCGTTTGTTGTTCTAAACGTCATCAGATCGGCCGCTCTGAACTATTATTTTTCCGATCTCCGATCAAAGCCGATAGGGCCATTATCGGCCCGATCCCGATCGGGGGCCGATCGATCGGTGCATCTCTAGTTGCGAGACCTGTTGCGGCTCAATATTGATCCATATATAAGGCGCACCGGATTATAAGGCACATGGTCAGCTTTTGAAAAATTTGAAGGCTTTTAGGTGCGCCTTATAGTGCGGAAAATATGGTATTTCATTACAAACACAAAAATGGTCCTGTAAACTGTCCGTGACGTGGTTGGAAACAAACGTTAGATAAGGCTCATCAGCGAATATCACTATGAAATCACACTTGTTGTTTGTTTGACAAAAAAAACACCCAACTAGTTTTACATATCAAACATGAGGCCGTCACTGAAATAGATACAGCTTGGCTGAAACTGGGTCATACCACAGAAGAATTACCCCAAACAAGTGGCAAAATCTACAACGAAATGGTTAAAAAAGGAGGAAAAGGAATAAAAAGAGCAAAACTACTTGATTTAAATGTTGTGACTTTAAGAAAGCTCAGCATAGACCAATGAGCTTAATGAAACGAGGTCCCAACTGTCCTCCAATTTGACGTTAGACATTGATAACAGTATCCAGAAAATGATTAGTTCAAGTCATTGATGCAAAAGGTTGTTAAAAGAAAAAAAAAATCTGTATCTGAGCATGTGCTAAGGATGAAAGAGCTGCATTTTAACTATTTCTACATTTGGGGTTAGTTTATATTAAATAAAAAAGTGTATCATAAAATAAATAATGTGTTGTTTATCGAAGATTAGATTTGATCAGTTTGAAGTTCTGGTTTATTCATCTATTTAAAATAATGTCCCAGATAGAAACATAATAATTGTCTGAAAGTGTACTTTCTTTTTCACATGACAGAACATCTCTCCAGAGCAGTTCTTCAGCCCTGGTCCCCAGGATCACTGTCCTGTATGTTTTAGATGTTGCTCTTGTCACAGCTTGGGTATGTAGGACCCAGATCCAGGAGACGAAGGCAGCAGGAGATCCAAAAACTTGATTTACTAAACAAAACATGCTGCTGAGCAGAATACAAAACCCAGAAAAACATGACGAGAAACATGAGGATGAGAACAGAATGGAGGAGCAGGGAGCGAGGGACAGACAAGACAAGATACACACATGGGACTTGACGAGCATTGGTGCACACGGTCAGGGCAGATGGGACAAAACCTGAGATGGGTTTTCAAAATAAAACAGGAAGCTAAATACAAAAACCGTGACAGCTCGTAACACTTGATTCAAATCAGTGGACCACTGCCAGACCTGGATGACAAGCTGATGGTGAAGCAATCATTTCAATCAGAAGAGAGTTGGAGCTGAGCAACATCTAAAACATGCACGACAGTGAGCTCTGTGGACCAGGATTGATGAACACAGCTACAGAGAAATTCTTTACAAATACATACATATTGATTTATGGTTTGTTCCGACAGTTTATAGCCCTGGAATTCAATTCCGGTCCTCGTATTAGAGGACAGACTCCAGCCATGAGTTTTTATACTTTAAAAAAAATATTTGGAGTGAAACTGATCCTTGGCACTATATCATGTACTATATATACATTACATAGTGTTCAACTCATAGGAAGAAGACCCAAACAAAACCATTGATCTTGCTCATATCCAAGGAAAATAGGGTCTTCAGTTTTATTTTGTATTTTTTACATTGTCATCATTATTTTTCTTTTATGTCAGAGGGTTGAACATATTTTTATAGTCTAAAAATAAAAAAGTCATGTTATCAGTCATATTCACTGTTGCCATCCCCGCCCAAAAGACAACAATGAAATTGAAAATTTGTAAAAGTTTGAAGTTAATTATGCAAAGTTATTTTTTCATCTCTCTATTGATGTATTTGATGACTGATCTCTGGTTTGTGTGTGTGTGTGTGTGTGTGTGTGTGTGTGTGTGTGTGTGTGTGTGTGTGTGTGTGTGTGTGTGTGTGTGTGTGTGTGTGTGTGTGTGTGTGTGTGTGTGTGTACTCAGGGTGCTGCAGTATTGAGGATGCTGTCTGACTTCCTGACAGAGTCAGTCTTCAAGCAAGGACTGAGTGTATGTTTGTTTGTTCATTTTAGTCATTGTTAATTATTAAATTCCTAATCACTGAACGTGAGATAAAAACACTGCTGATAAGACGATGCTAAAGTGATTGTCTTCCTTTCATCTGCAGAGCTACCTCAGACAATTTTCTTACAGTAACACAGTTGGGAGTGACTTATGGAAACATCTACAGAGAGTAAGATTGTGATTTAAAACAACGTTATTCTGTATTACATTCAGACAGTTCTTTCTTCTCCTGTGGCTACACTCATACCAGGTGTCGACTTGTGAATGACCACTTGTCATTTGATCTCATTTCCCTACGGTGGCCAAGACCCGCCATTGCTGAAAATAAAAGTAACGCTGCAAACAGAAACAAACGCTGCTGCAAATAAAAGAAACGCTGCAAATAAAACAAACCCCGCTGCAAATAAAGGTGTTGCAGATTAAAAATTACACGTAGCAACGTTGAACACTAACCTTTTCACTTTTTTTCTCGTTCGTTGTTCTTCTTATTCCACGCTCTTCTTATTTCTTCCTTTTCACTTACGTCCTCTTGGTCTTCTTCTTCTCCTCTCACGTAAAAAACACCGGTGCATCAGCAAAAATAGTCCCTGGTCATTCACTTCCGTTGTGGCTTTTTTATTTGCGTCGTTTTTTTAAAAATTTGCAGCAGCGTTTCTTTTTATTTGCAGTTTCTTTAATTTTCAGCAATGGCAGGTCTCGGCCACCGTTCATTTCCCGACGCTACACAGAAAAATAAATGCAAACAGGATTTCTTTTTGAAGAGAGAAATATGTTTTTGACTGCAACACGCTTGGACATTCTGTGGGATATAAGAAAATATCAAAACCCATACTCTAGCCATGTATTTTTACACAAATATTTATTCTCTGCAGGCAGTGAAAGAGAACAACGTTTCACTTCCTGATGAGGTTGATTCCATCATGAACCCTTGGGTGCTTCAGATGGGCTTCCCTGTGGTTACCGTGGATACGACCTCAGGAGAGGTTTCCCAGAATCACTTCCTGCTGGATCCAGAGTCCAACGTCACGGTCACATCACCTTACAAGTACATTGAAAAATGATGTCGCTTTTCCAAAACGCCTAAAAACAGCTCTTCCAACGGATACATCACAGAGCCTCAGTTAATAAAAAAGATGTGATTTGGTCGAAATATTTCAGATATAAAATATGGCAGTTTTCCTTTCAACCATGACTTTACAGCTCTTTTAGGGGGTCAAGTCAAACACTTGAATGCACAACATCCTTGCATTTCCTGCAGGTCTGTGCCTGCATGCTGTTGAAATTACCACTTAACAACACTACATGCTGTTAATAGTGGAGCAAAAGGCAAAAGATTTTCAACTTTCACTTCTGAGTAACAGTCAATGCAATGTGATATGAAGTTGTGAGTGGGGATAAAAACGTGGAGGATGGATGATTTCCCTCTAACCTGGGTCTGTGATGAAGTAGAACCCTGCACATGTGAACGGCTCAATGAATGACCAGATCCTTTAGGGCAAGGCCTCCCCAAATAAGGCAACATCACATTTTGTCTCTTTCAGCTACGAGTGGGTGATTCCTGTGCGCTGGATGAAGGACGGTGACGTCCACAGAGACATCTGGTGGCTGATGGAGAAGAAAGGTGTGAAGGACACGTTTATAATTCAAGTGTTCTTGTAGATAATTCATTCTAAAGACAATATGGGGTTTTAAAAATGCTGTCTAACATTATTGTCCTGAGACAGCTGTGAATCTGGACATTAGGAGCGGAGATTCGTGGGTTCTGGTTAACATCAACGTAACTGGATATTACCGGGTAAACTATGACCTGGGAAACTGGGAGCGGCTGTTGTCCAAGCTCAGCACGGACCACCAGGTATTACCGCTCCTGATAGATCTTGATAAAAGGAGGGCCTCGCCGCTTTGATCATATCTCCTGAGGTTTTAAGAACCTGCAGGTTGAAGAATGATGTTTTATGTTTGGACTCAGGTGATACCTGTGATCAACAGAGCCCAGCTGGTAGATGATGCTTTCAATCTGGCCAGGTGAGTTGCTTTTCCCCTTTTTTTCCCAGCCAGTTATCATTAATGTGGTGCGAAGTATTTTTGTTTGTTGTTTTTACTGACACATACCATACCACTTGTATTTCTGTCTTTCTTTTCATATGATTTTCTACTTCCACTCTACATTTATCTAACAGCTTCAGATAATGTGGGTTTTCAGAAAATTGTATAAAGTATTCATGAAAGGCTTGAGCAAACATACCTATTCATTTTTAGTAAGTAACATTGTCCAAATCTATTACAGGTATTGGCGTTTAAATTATTTTACTTGAAAAAATGCAAACAAGGAAACAATAGTTTTCTGCTTTCAAAAGAACTGAAATTTATTAAAACATCTAGTTTTAAATGATTACCATCGGGTTAAAGGTAAGAGTCTGAACTCTAACCTATTGGTTGTAATGTGAAGATTTTTCATCAAAAGAGGATGTGTTTGTTACAGAGTGAGGTTTTGGACCCAAATGCAGCACACAGCGGTAGTTTGTCTGGTTTGCTTTATAACCCACAACACAGACGAAGAGCAGGCAGGAATGCAAGACAAGGATCAGGCAGCAATCGGTGTCAGGTTCGGAAGACAAGGTCAGGCAACAGAGAACAGGAGACAAGGCAGGGTCCAGGAACAGGGAATGCTGGAGGGTCTTGCATCTAAGCATAGAGTGACGACCTGGCAGTGAGTGTGCAGGAGAGTGGAGCTTTTAAGCTGTCCTGATTGTTGAGGAGCTGCAGCTGGGAGAGCAGGTGAAAGGAGTGAGTGACAAGGTGGGTGTAGCTGGCAGATGGAGTGAGCAGGAGAGAGGGGAGTGGAAAACCACTGAAGCTGGAGGACCAACCATGACAGTGTTCATCTTAACTAGATCACCAGCACACACGCATGTCCATTAAATCGGAGAGATCTCATCTGTGTGGATGTGTCCTCTCTGCAGAGCTCAGCTGGTCTCCACCACCCTTGCTCTCAGGACCACCTCCTACCTGGTGCAGGAGACCGAGTACATGCCCTGGCAGTCTGCGCTGGACAATCTGCACTACTACAACCTCATGCTTGACCGCACTGAGGTCTATCAGCCCATGCAGGTGCCAAGTTCTCACAATAAAGCTGTTGTAGGGAAGCTCGGATCTTATGATGATCTGAGATGATAATCCAGCTTCCTCTCCTCGATTCTCTGAAACCTCCAGGACTACATCAAGAAGCAGGTGACCCCACTCTTCCTGCACTTCAAGAACATCACCTCAGACTGGGCACACACTCCCAAGAGACACACCGACCAGTGAGTGGGCTAAGCATGGACACACAATCTAACACAACTCCAAATGAAGATCAGTGCAGATGAGAGTTACCGACACAACAGCCGGTCATCACGCCACCTAAGACCTGGGGTACACTTTCCAAAACACACTAAAGTCTAACGTGGGTCTGTAGTTGTGATACTACAGATTTTTAATATACTGCATGTTCTGCAAAAGGCACGTCAAGTTCTTTCACACATGCAACTAACTGTCACTAATGAAGTAAAAAGCTGTTTGTTCCTTAAACAACCACATAAGTAAACACGTCCTTTGGTTGTCTTGTCTTTGAACCTTCTGAAACAGAATTTCAGAGGGGTCATTTATAGTGTGCATCCAGCACATAAAACAACTATAACTCTGTAAAATAAAAATATTATTGCCACCTAGACAATGAGAATAAAGCTGTTTATGAGGTGTGGAGGAGGAGATCCAAATGTAGAAGATCAGGAGGAATCAGCAAAAAAGATAGATTTACTGGGAAGAGAGAAAAGGCAAGACAACATATTCTCACACACAATTTATCAAGAAAATAACACAAGGAACAAGAAACATCAATCCTACATCCCATCATGTGTAGCCATAAGAAAGACACTTATCAAGTATAATTAGAAAAAGAGAAAAGTGATCAGTGCAGATTTAATTCAATTCAAAGATACTTTATTAATCCACAAAAGTGAAATGAATTCTTGCAGTACTCATGATTTAAGTCTCTTCAAGAGCATGATTTTCCCAGTCCCAGAATGATGGCTGCATCAGTTTAAAGAGAGGCCGTCACACCTCTACCAGCCTGTGGGAGCAGAATTATGCTCTGAGTTTTCTTCAGTTGATCATCTCTAAATCCACAGGTCAGGTCAGCTGACAATCTGAATACTGAATGTCAAGACTTTCAAACTTACTTTTATTTTATTTATTGACTTGTTTGTTTATTTTTCTAAGTGATTCATCATGTTCAAATTGTAAAAGACTGGTTCAGGGCACGTGAGAAAATATTTTTAAAGACACTTTACACAGTAGCCTGACACTCTCGTCATCAGTACAAGATCTTGATTAAAAATCAATTCAACTCTGGAAAGAGATGCCATCAATGCCATCATGGATGCGTACCATAATCAAAACTATAGGTGATCCGGTAAAAAATGTAAGTGTGTGAATTTTCTCACTCAAATACTTTTAAGTCACTTCAATCCGTCAAGAACTGCAGTGAGCGAAAAGATAAAGAAAAACAGAGACTGGACCAGGAACAACCCAGAAACCACCTCTGTTAACCTGCAGGGTGAGGTAGCTTTTCATGAATAAAGTAATGTTAGCATTTAGTAACACATTATTATGGATGTGCACGTCTTTCTAATTGTTGTCTATTTGTGTATGTCAGATCTGTTGTGAACACGTTCTTCTCATGTTCACTCACTCGTAGCAGCGTGTAGCTCTGACTGCTTTCTCTTGCAGGTACAACCAGGTAAATGCAGTTCGGACGGCCTGCAAAACTGGACTAGCAGAGTGCCAGAATCTGACCAGCACGTGGTTCAAACAGTGGATGGACAGTCCTCATTACAATCCGCAAGTCTCATTTATGAATCATCTATGAGCATCTATGAAAGTGTATTTTCAACAACGTGTTGCATGAAAACATAGCTTTCATAAACAAAGCTGGTTTGTCTGTATCTGAACACATAAGATCAAATTCAGTGACTTTATAATGACTGCACACCACCGACCCATCTGCATTTAGCATAACAACGATAAAACGGTATTTTGCAGGTACACTTAAGGGAATATGTTTGGTGAACCCATTCCGTCTCTCTCCCCAGCATCCACCCCAACCTGCGCTCGGCGGTGTACTGCAGCGCCATCGCCGCAGGCCGCGAGGCTGAGTGGCACTTCGGATGGTCCCAGTTCAAGAACGCGTCCGTGGCCAGCGAGGCCAGTAAACTCATGGCGGCTCTGGCCTGCACCAACGACACGCAGCTGCTGAACACGTGTGTGCACCCTCGTCTTTTTACCTTCACCATGAACTCACGACAGCGTTTTTTAAGATGTTCTTATATTTTCTCAAAAATGAATTCCCCTCTCACAGTAAAACAGTTTTTGAACACATTTAAATTTCAGAAAATGTTGAAGTTTCTCTCACTGTAGACGCAAACCATTGAACTAAACCGTGAATCATTCTCCACATAAAAACTAAATGTATCACAAACATCAAAAACATAAAAAGTAAGACAAGACAAAGTATAAGACGAATAATTAAGTTTAATGTCTTTTAAATCTGACCATTGTGGATAAGAAAATAAGGATTTGTTTGAACAATGATCCTCGCAGGTTGTTTTATGTCTTCTTTTTATCTTCACATTCAATTAATAACTAAATTTAATCAAGTTAAAGTCAACTAAATGATTACATTTCAGTCTCGGAGTGCATGATTTCCTGATGTGTGGGAACCTGGTAGTGTGTGATAATAACCTCTTCACATCAAACTTTTTTATTAGCTATTTATAGCTATTTATTAGCTAACTGAGGGATGAGTACTGATGATTGTCATAGTGAACCAACGACGTAAATCAAAATCATTAGAAAAACTGGCTATATGATCCTTTGGCTGTTCACTAATATCTTACTTGAAAATGCAGTATAGTGTGCTGAGAAAATCATTTCATCTTTTCAGACATGTAACAGTTGTAAAAGCTGCCCGTACACGTTCCTATCAGCTGTTGGTCAGTTCTAAAGAAAGGTGCACCCTGCAGAAAACACATTCTGTCTTCTAATAACCTTACAGATGTGTGTTAATAATTCAACTGATCATTAGGGCACAAAACATCTTAAACTAATGGTAGCCATCAATATTTTTTCAAATGCACAACTGGCCGTACAGTTACAGGAAAACTTTTTTTTTACCTCTTCTCATTAAATAATTGTAAATGAAAAGAGAAATATAAACTGGAATGTTTCTGAAAACAAAATTATTTTTGAAAATGTTGATGAGTTAATCTATCAGGTACTTTTGAAGTCATCTGTATTTATTTCATGATTTTAATTATGAATCTAATCGTGACTCTGATTATAGATTCAGAGGATTAAACTCTTGCGTTTAATCCTTTGAATCTACAAAAGTCTTTTCAGCTGCAGATTACTCTCAAAAGCTTTGAATTTGCTTAGCACGTTAAGAGCAAGCTCCTCTTCCTGTTTCTCGTGTTTCCACAGTTATCTGAATTACACCCTGGATCCTGCGATCATCCGTAAGCAGGACGCCACCACGGTCATCACGTCTGTAGCCAGTAACAGAGCTGGACAGAGTCTGGCATGGGACTTCGTCAGGGAGCAGTGGGAATACATGTTCACAGAGTGAGTAAATCACGTGCACGCACATACACACACACTCAAATGTGCTTGAGTAAAAAAAGAAAACATTTACACAGCCATCATCATTTCAGTACTTGAACATTTTAAATGAACAACTCAGACTTTCAACAACTCTGAGCCAGTGTTTCTCCCTTAAATACTTTGTTTTTCTATTCTGGCTTGTCATCTATAACTGTACTACTGTACATGCAAGTCAATGACTGACTGGAGTATATTGAGCCTAAAGTCAGAGTTTTAACTGTCATGAAGGTGTTTCTTACCTGTCTGGATCATTTTGGTAGTTTCGTCTGACCACATCAACTCCTCCAGAGTTTCACTTTGAATTGTTCGAAGGGTTATCCTTTCACTTTTCCTAGTGATATCCCAGTTTTTAAAAATAAACAAAATCAGTCGACAAAAAGTATTAAAATATTGATGTCTGACATAACCAAGATGACAAAAGTAATTTCAAGTGACTTAATGCAGAATAAACGTTCAACACATGCCAATCACCTACATCCCATTCTAGTTCAATTACATCCAGAATTCCAAAAACGTTTGAACACTTTGCAACATGTAAATAAAAAGAGAACGCCAGGAGGGAGTGGGTTTAGACAAATGGAGTCAAACCAGATTACTGGATAAAGGCTTTTTCCAGATCCCAGATAAAACTTGTACATTTACTGTCAACCTTAACAACTTAGTTACGGTACTGGGAGATTCTTCTGCTGTTCTTTAACCTTATTTTTTTTTATTAGATCACTCGCCATTCACTAAATAATTTTTTTACATTACAAAATCTTACTTTGATTGTTGACAATGAACTAAATCTGCTTTTATTTTCCTAACAAATTATGAATACATCTTTTTAATCCGTCACACTTGTAAATCGCATAAACACTCTAAACTTTATTCCCAATATAACATAAACCACATATCAGATTGTGACACTGAGATATTTTGCATTATGTGAAAAACATTATCTTATCTTGAATTGAATCTTGCACACATCCAAAAAGTTGGGGAGGGTGTATTTACCATTGAGAGGGATGCTTTTTTTTTTAACAACTGCAGGTGTGATTGTGAACTGAAAATCACTGCAAAAATCATAACCCAACAGAAACCCTAAACCTGACAGGACGAGTTTTTCTGCATCACTCTGAAATTTAAAGGAAAATTCCTGATGAAAAATAATTCCAAGATTTCTCACAGTATTATAGAGTTAGGCTCGTTATTATAAGTTCAAAGGTAATATCATATAGTTACTAAATGTTTAGCCCAAAGACAACAACCTCACTCTTCATCTCTACTGAAAATGAAAAGAACACATGGCTAAACATAGTTATGCCTCTTATACACAACTGTGCTGAAAACATCCTGGCTTTTTTCTTCATTTCCTCAATGAACTCTAGGCAGTTCTAGCTTTGTGAAGACCTCTCATATATGTTAAAATGCCGTTGCTGAACACTGTAACGTTCCTCTAACTTAGTGGAAAAGGACTATTAAAGTCCCCTACTATAATGATTTTATTTGTAGTCAACACTCCAAAACTGAGAATTCAGATCTCCGAGTGAAGATCAGAAAATAAAGCTGCAGAAAGATTATCACTTCCTCTGGTCCCTTGTTTTGTCCAGATATGGCGTGGGCTCTTTCTCCTTTGCCTCTCTGATCACTGGGGTCACAGCGAGGTTCTCTACACCTGCTGAACTACAACAGGTAACTTATAGCCTGTTTCCAAAGGTAAAGTGCTTATAAATGCTGAACTGCAGTCTGACCGACTGTCCTGTGACTTCTCTGGCAGCTGGAGGCTTTCGTGGAGCAGCACAAGGCCTTAGGCTTTGGTTCGGCATCTCTGGCTGTGGACCAGGCGTTAGAGAAGACGAAAGCAAACATCAAGTGGGTGGAGCAGAACAAACCTGAAGTCCTGAGCTGGTTCAACAGTCAAACCGGAACTCAGAGGAACTTACAGAGCTGTTCAATAGAAGAGCGTATTTGATCAGAACTTAAATCAATGACTGTCTGTGCACTGAAACACTCGTTTAATGTTCTGGTTTTTTTTAAGTTCAGTGTATTAATCACAATCATAAATACTCAAAAAACCCCAGTGAAGTTCTTCAAACAAGAATCCTCCTGAAATAAATGAATAAAATGACTGACTATGGTTCTTCCGTGCTCTAAAATTAAGTCAGGAAAACAAAACAGGTACAAATGATGATCTGGTGTGACCGACGAAGCAGATAAAAAACATCCAAGGCATTTTGAGTGATTTTTATGTCCAAGCACAGGAAGATGAGAGAAAGTTGTGTTCCAGGCCAAAAATCCTTAACATGTTTCACAAATTTCCATGAGACTAGTGATGAATAAAATAAATAAACATAAAATGGCACATGAAGGGCTTAATATTTGCAGAAAGACACGTAAAGTGCTGTGCTGTTTACATGCATTGCCAAGAAAGACACGTCTCCCCACAAGCTTTTTGAGTTAACATTTATTTTAAAAAGGCTAGTTGTTTGATGAATGTGAACAAAGGGACAACTTAATCCATCTTCATTCTTTCAGTCTCAACAGACTTCGTTTTATTCTTGAGCAAATAGACTGGACAGTCTGTTCTGTTCTGTTGAAAGTTGTGTTCCAGGCCAAGGATCATTAAAATGTTTCACAAACCACCATAAGACTATTGATGAATCATTTTTCCAAAGTTCTCCTGAAAGTGTAGTAAGAGCATTTCCCATGTCACTTGTTAGTTTTTTTGTGTGTACATGTGTGTGCATGTGTTTGTGTCATTTGAGCCAAGGGATGACATCCTACCCTTCACACAGTATTTTTACCTAAACCAATTTGCATGTGGTTTTTAACAACATAAAATGGCACATGAAGAGCTTAATATTTGCAGAAAGACACGTAAAGTGCTGTGGTGTTTAGATGCAAAGCCAAGAAAGACACATGTCTTCCCACAAGCTTTTTAAGTTAAGATTTATTTTAAAAAGGCCAGTTGTTTGATGAATGTGAACAAAGGGACGACTCAATCCATCTTCATTCATTCAGTCTCAACAGACTACGTTTTATTCTTGAACAAA
Source organism: Cololabis saira (assembly GCF_033807715.1). NCBI lineage: Eukaryota > Metazoa > Chordata > Actinopteri > Beloniformes > Belonidae > Cololabis > Cololabis saira. The sequence goes on along the minus strand of NC_084591.1, from coordinate 41,917,154 downwards.
CAGACTGGACGCAGCATTTAAAGAAATAAATAGTAAAACAATCTCAAAAATACATCACATAAAATAAATCAGCAATGAAGGTGCTGAGTGAAGTTATCGGTCTGTCACAGGAGATTCTCATCCTGCAGCTTCAGAGTTGCAGCAAAAAGCTGACAGAACATCAAGGAGCCATGGCGGAATAGAGTCAGAGGCATGCAGAGAACCAGCCAGTGATCATTGATCTGTGCCACAGTGCTGCTCTTTCCTTCTTTTATTAAGTAAAAACACAGTTCAGACTCAGACCATGTTAAACATACACATAATGTTGAAAACACAGACAGACATGCAGTCTTTGAAGAGCCACCATCAAACCACAACCAAAGCGAACAACGAAAAAAACGAAGGACGTAGTGTGCTCAACTGCACACACAGTACCGTGTTCAGAGAGGGGAACCAGGAAAACTGGAAACAAGGTTAGGGTCACAATAAAAAAAGACAGAGGACCTGCAACTTGAATTTTAATCATGCAGTCATTAATCTGATTTTCCCCAAAGAGATGTTTCAGCTACTGCTAATGTGGAATAAGTCTTGATTTCTCAATTCATTATATCTATTTTATTCATCAGGAACTTTTTTTTTTGTTTTTCTAAGCACCAATGCAATATTTCAAGTGCAAAAATAAAAATGATCTTTTCACATTCATGTGAATGTGTTTAATAGATTCAGTGCTCGCATTCTCTCCTTTGCCTCGTGGTACAAATCACTGAAACTAAAACCCGCTTGCAGATCAGTAACTGTGTAGTAAAACCTCAACAGCAACTTACAAAAGGGAAGACCTTACAACTAAAAGGTTCGACCACTACGTAATTCTGTAAGTATTTTCAGGTCGGTGCCATTGATCGTGTCAGGATCAGAGTGAACATGAGAACAGGTACAAGCAGGAAGGTGGACATTTTAACAACACAATTAGCTGTTTCGACTCCGTAAACTCAGATCAGACAAAAAAAGTCAAAGTACACAGCTATATTTTGTCTTTTGCAGTTCAAATGAGCTCCAGTACACAGACGTGATAGTACTCATGCAGGACACACAGCACAAGACACACAGTGTTGGACTTGAGTAAACAGATAAGCCGTTGGTCCAGTAAGATACCTCTGTTAGTTTGATGCAGTGAGGTGTTAAAATGACGACTGGCAAGCAGCAGCAGAGACATGCCAGTGATTTGTTTATACTCAGACGCAGAGACTCAAAACACCTTCCCTCTAAATAAACCATAGTCATTTTAAGTCAGTTAAAGTTAATTTCACTAAAATCTTTCCACAGAAAACATCAGAATTTCAATTCACCAAAAACAGTTAAAAACATACAATGTGTCCTTCACTAAAATGCAACATGTTTGTGTATAAACAATTAGAAATGAGTAGAGGATCAGCGATTTTGGAGAAGACTTCTAGGTAAAGTAGAAAGCTGAATGCTGACAGTGGTGGAGCACGTTCACGCCGTCACTCAAAGCCCAGCATCACAACTACACTAACGCTGATCGTTTACATCTACGTCACACAAGTAGTTTAAGTAGATCATCTGAAATTAAAACCTTCATTTTTGAGGTAAAAGAAAGAAAAAGAACAGAATCCAGCCTGTTCTTACTTCAAACAAGGCTGTGCCGCGCCGGTAACGCTGGTTAATCCATCAATCACAAAAAAAGGAATGAATTCATGTGTCAAAATAGGCCCACAGACCAGCTTCAGAATATGCCAGGAAAAAAAACAGGAGGAAGTATTAATCTAAAAACGAGTATATTTACCTGCTCAGCAATATTCCACAATGAACTTAAGAGCAAGCTCTGAATAAGATGATGTCATGTAAATCATGTTTATCTTAAACAAATAAGGTTACTGAAGTATTTCCTCAAAAAAAACTGAGATTCAAGTAAAAGCATGTTTTTATATTTACATGGTTGGCATGAACACACAGGGGTCATAAAAAAGTGAACGGAGAAAAGATTTGAACACATCCTTAATATCAATCAACAATATTATTTGTATTCAATTTTTCAAATGAAATTAGTATGTTTTAACATTTTGTTGCAGTGAAGTAAATATTTTTAGTTTTTTGTCCATTGGAGTGATGTATTATCTTCAGAGGGGCTGTTGGATTTATTTTGAGCTGCACTGAAAAAAGAAAAGCTCTGCTAAGAACAGAAGGATTTTCAGCAACATGTCTGTAGTAACGGCTTAGTTTAGCAACTCTTGTCCAAAGTCACTTAAAAATATGCAGACTACGCCACCTAGTGATCAATGTAAGAAAATGCCTCCTCCTGGCTGCAGCACAGAAGTCATGGAAAAGCCTAATTTTCCTTTACACGTTTATGGAATTACGGAAGTACAGAAACAACAATAACAAAGCAAGTCACAGTTTTTTAAAATACTAATAAAAAGACAGTGAGATGATTTGCATGCACACACATCTATGCTCTCTGTTCCCAGAATGAGAATTAAAAATAAAGGTCTACATGTAATAACTTGCTACCTTGAGCAGTTAAAGTACATAAAAACCTCAGCTTTTATTAGAGGAAATACTATAAGCTGTGCGTGATGATGCAGTCTTACCCACATTATGTTGTATATAGCTGATTTATTACACAATAATGACGAGATTTGGAAGCATGTCGCCTTACCACGTACTGTACTTGTTAATAGTGTGTAGGTTGTACCTTCAAAACAGAAAAATGAAACACAACTTTACATTATTTTCAATCTACCAGCTTTTGTAAACGAAGAAAGATTTAGGGACTGACGTAACATTTAGACGTCAGGGTTTTTACCTGATTTCCTGACCCCTGACAGCAGTCAGGTTCTTCCTGGTCTGAAACTGTTTCCTTGTTCAGAGATCTGAGATCTCTCTGAACACCAGTCAGGGCAGAAGAGGAAAGTGCTTTTGGAGTGAGAGAAGCCGACGCTCTGCTTTTTGGGAAAAGTGGACATAATGAGGTTTTAGAGAGATGCAAACTCTGCAGGAGCGGAGAGATGTAACAGGGGTGGAGTCATTAACCTGTTAATTCTCTCCAACATCTGAGCAGGAATATTATAATAAAGTTAAAAATCAGTGTATTTAGAATGAGGTCCATAGTCAGAATATTGCTGTGGATGTAAAAATAACCAGTGTTCCAGTTTCAGAGAAAAGCTAAGACAAGCTTTCCTGAGAAAAGCTCTCCAAGAGCAGAAAGTTCAGGAATTCAGTTCTCTGGTGATTTAAAACACATGCCCAGCAGGTTAATTAGTTATACATACATGTATTCAGCTGCTGCCGTTATGATGCAGGTTTACAACTTTTTCTATGAAAGATTGAATGTAGAGAAATGGACAATTTATATATGACTCCTACTCTTGGAAACACTTTTTAAATAAAAGGATTTCGTGTTGATCAAACCTTCAAATGAATAAATGATTGTAGTGACTGTGGTGTTTTGAGATGCATCAATGTCATATCTGCATGTTAGTCAACCAAAGAAAAAACCTCTGTTATTGATTTTCTGCACACGACATGTCCTTATGTCACCTCTGGTGATTCTGTGGAAACAGGATAGTTTCTGTCTCTCACCACAAACGCCTCTCACCTCCATCTACAGTCTCTGGAATGAGGCTTGGCATTAAAACAGCTGTGACTGGTGTGTCGGAGCGTAAAGGATGTAAAGGATGGCGACAGGAGAGCAGCTTTGACAGGATGACATATCGGAGCCCCTGCAGTAGCTGGTTATCAGAGCATAAACTGTCTGGAAGTCACCGCTTTTTACTGCGGTAACATTTCAAACTATTTACTTTTTAAAGCTTTGTGGGATGTTATAAACATTGCTTTTAAACTATTGAGGATTCAAAACTTCAACAAGGTTCTTTGACAGTTTCAACAAGCATGTGATTGTTTGCCAAAAGCAGAGGAAGATGACTGTTGCACATCAGGCGTGAAGCCGCAGCAGAGAAAAAGAAAACAGAAGACGGATTGTGTGATTTATGCCTCCCAATTACCATCAACTTCATCAACTTCGCTAAACGATTAGTAAGTTCAGTGTCTCGGTGGATTTTGTGGATCAGACTTCATCACACCCTCCCTCCTTCCCCCTCTCAGATCTGTACAAATGAAGGTGGTCCAAATGAAGAAAGAAAGCGCATGTCTTTGACATGAATAGCTGAGTTATCTCTGTTTTTGCTTTTCTTGCCTCCTTTCTCGAGTGAAGCCTGAAGTCAGAGTCAAACAGCTTGGAACACCAAGTGGGTGTGTTTCCCTCCCACACCCCCACTGAGGGCTTCAAACGCATCACTGGAGGATTTTCTGTCGCGTGTCGGGGAGCTTGAGGGCCACCAGGCCGCCGCACACGAGCGCCGCGAAGGCCAGCAGGATGGGGAGGACTTTGGTGATGCCCACGAAGCTGGCGAAGATGGAGCTGCCCAGGACGGCGGCCAGCTTGCACAGAGCATTCAACACACCGAACGCTGTTGCCCTGAGACAAAGAGACAACGCCGGATGTTAGAGGACCACAACTTATTCATTTATCTGAGAGACTTGGAGGCTCTAATGAGACAGGAAACCTGTCAGTATTTCAAAATCATAATACAGTTCTTTTTCTTCTGGCCTCTTCTTCAGTCCACTAATAGATGTTTTAGTACTGGCTGTAAATCCATACACGTCAGAATCAATCAATCAATCAATCAATCAATCAATCAATCAAGCTACTCCTTTCACATGACTGAACACCAGCGGGCCATGCCATCACGCCGCTTCCACCGCAATGTTTGTTTTCATCACTTGAGGAACATTTCCAAGTTGAGAAAAATGGTATCAGTTGCTGATCTGGAATTGATTATTAGGGCCTGAGCACTTAGAGTGCGAAGGCCATATTGTATCTGTAGGAATTTTTTTTTTTTCCTCGTTTTTCTCGTTTTTATTTTTCTGACGAAAGGAGGGCCTTTTTTCCCCCTAAACGTGCCCCAAAAGTCACCAAATTTTGCACGCAAGCCAGGCCTGGCGAAAAATTTTATATTTAATGGTTTGCATTAATGGGCGTCTAATGGCTCAACAGCGCCCCCTTGAGAACTTCGTGCCTCAAGCCCCAAAATACGGTTTGACGTACATGCACAAAAATCGGTACACACCTGTATCATGTCGCAACTTAAAGAAAAGTCTTCTGGCGCCATGGCTGAAACTGAACAGGAAGTCGTCCATTTTGAATTAATCGTGTCATTTTGGCGCAATTTATGCCATTTCTTCGGCCACTTCTTCGCCCGAACCGTAACATGCACTCAGGTGTTATACATCAAAATGTGCATCTCCATCCTGCAACGATGCGCAACAGCGTTACCGTGGCGACGATACCTACCTCTACCTCTACCTCACACTCCACCTGCTTTTTTTTCTGCACTGTTTATCTGTATATACTGTTCATATCCTGTTTATACATATTTTATACATATTTTATACATATCTTTTGTATTTTTTATATATTTTTTATTTCTGACTTTTCAGTCCTTTTACCCCTCCCCTATATGTGTGTATATGTGTGCTGCAACAAAATAAGTTTCCCCACTGAGGGAGAAAATAAAGGATATTCTATTCTATTCTATTCTATAGATGCCAAAAAGCATGCCCCTCCTTCATCTGATTGGTCCATATTTGATAGTTCCTACTTTCTGCCATAACTTTTGAATGGTTTGACATCAAGACTCGTGGGTGGTGTCATTGGACTCGGTTTTGAGTCCTTGAACATAATTGGTGCAAATTAGCCCCGCCCCATCTTCTGATTGGTCGATATTTTATCATCCCTACTTTCAGCCATAACTTTTGAATGGTTTGATATAGAGAGTCGTGGGTGGTGTCATCCACTAAATGTCCAGGCCTGAAGAATCTACATGCAAGTCATACAAGCTTCCACTGCAGCCTGAACGTGCACAAGGGTGCGAGGGCCCGTTCATCGCTGCTTGCAGCTTTAATTCATGCTTTTATTTCTTCTCGGCTTGCTATTTGTTTTTCTGTCATTTTTTTGTTTTAACACTCTTTGTCGGCTCCAGACCGTTCACAATGCTGCAGCAAGACTTTTAACAGAAACTTCTTTAACAGCTCACATCACTCCAATCTCTGTCTTCACTTCATTAGTTACTGTCAAGTTCAGAACCGATTTTTTTAATTTTGATGTTAACATTTAGAGCATCACATGGTCTGGACCTTCAGTACATTACATGCCTCTTGACCCTGTACTCATCTAGCTTTTCTCTCCGTTCCATGGGCCAAAACCTCCTCATGATCCCTACAACACGTTTTAAAACTTGGTGGACATTTCCATTCAGGCCGTAGCCCTCAGACAGTGAAACATCCCTGTCCTATCCTGCCCCTTACTCTTGTACAAGTTGACTTACTATTTGATCTGTGTTCTTTCCCTTTGTGAAGCACTTTGTGATTTTACCTGTGAAAAGTGGTACATAAATAAAGCTTATTTACATGTGTGATAAATGATGTGATCATGAGCTTCCTCCCCCCCTTTTTTAACTCTTTTACATTGCTTTCTTTTGTCCAAGTTTCAGACCTTTGTGTTTTTTATTCATGAAGTTGTCTTTAAGGGGCAGCCTTTTACATTCACACCCTTTCTTCTCCTTTTCCCACAGTTTTGTGACATGTAAGAGATTGTGAGTACATCTGCTTCCACCAAGGAGATAGACTGCGTTTCCATGCATCAATAACCCTTTTAAAACCCGAATATTGGCAATAAACCGATTTTGCACGGCCATGTAAAAACCAATAACCCCTTTAAATAACCCGAATTTGCTCATATTCGGCATTTTAAAAACCCGAATATGACCCCTGGGATACTCCTTTTAAAACCCGAATATTTGGTCATGTAAACGCCTAACGGAATATCCTATGAATGAATTTGTTTTCTGCACATACTCTGTTTGCAAGGAATCCTGGTCTTTTGAGTCCAGGAAGTTCTTATAAACATGGAGAAACACAACACCAGGAGGAGACTAATCACTTCATAAATGTAATGAAGGATATGAACATTTTGGCATTTGTAGACGGTAGAAAGATAGAAGGATAGCGAGATTCAAAAGAAGGTGAGCAAAAAGTTGCGCGAAGCAGCATTTGTTTTGAATTTGGATACAGGAAGAAGAAGCGGAAATGACGGGAATTACTTCATGATGTTCTCCACACATCGCTGGTTTGATCCAGATATCCCGAATGATTAATTACCATGTAAACGGAATATTCCGAATGTTTCAGTAACCGGAATATTAGCAATAACCCGAATTTTGACTGCATGTAAACGTAGTCATAGTTTGTAGGTAATACATGATTGATGTCGTTATGAACAGTAACGAGACACTGCCTCTCGTGTACATTATTAAAGCTCTGAACGTGGCACAGTCGGAGTTAAGAAGTCACGAGGAAGGCAGCTTTGTGCTTCTATTTACTGCAAATATTTCTTTCCCTGGGTTTGACAGTTACAGAAAAAAAAACGTTTCTCATGTATAAACTTTTGCACAGTAAATGTGTACCAAGTGCACTACCTTTTTGAAGTGGGGTAGAGCTCCACAGTCACAACTTCAATTCCGTTCCACGCAGCCGCACAGACACCACAAAATAGACACTGCAGAGCAATCATGGCTGGTTGGCTGAAGCTCAGGAACAGGAAGAACGTGCAGCCAGCAGAAATAAGCATGGATCCACCTGAGGAGGTCAGAGGTCATCTGTAACGCAGCTGTACAGTGTAAAACCTTCAACAATCATCACATTGGCAGCAAAGCTCCAGATGTTACCTATGATCTTGACCCTGCCGATTTTCTCCATGAAGAGCGCTGACATGATGTTGCCTGGCAACACAGCCAGACTGCCCAGGAAGCTGACCAGGTAGATGAGCACGTCGTTTTCCTCCATCGTGTCCAGGTGGCATCCATGTTTGTTGTGTTTAAATGTTGTGTTCTCCATCCTGGAGTCGATGAACTTCTCCTCCCATAGGTCTGCAGAGAGCAGGAGGAGATTCAGAGGGTTCTGGAGGGACCGGAACGAGTGACCAGTGACCAGTGAGCAGCCTTTACTCTGCTCTGCAGCTCAGACACAACGGCTTTATCTTTGGCTGGTTCACTGTCTCAACTTTAAATCTGTCTCCATATATTTTTATATTATATATCATATATTCAACTCAAGGACAACTAGGACCTGCTGATGACACTATGGGCCCGATTTACTAAAGGTTTGCGTGCGTAAAAACGTGTGCAAACTTGACATCACCCGCAAACCAATGTGCGAGCTGATCTACTAACAGCGTGCAAAGAGGATTGCGCCTCTCAAATGAACAAAATAGCACATGCTGTTCATTTAGTACTTTTGCCCTGATGAATAATCAATATGGGGCGTACCTGCCAGAAATCGCTAAATACTGGGAGGGGAAAATGCAAATATCTCCATTTACCACACGCAATGAGATTTACCAAGCCTGAAAGTAATTGCGGGGATTGTGATTGCGTCTGTATTTAATACGTTCGAAAGGAAGGTGCTAATCTCCACATGCAAAAGGAGAAATATTTTTATTTGAATGTTAAATCGAGTATTATTCAGCAAAAGGTTGCCACAGGAGGCACATTCATTTTTTTATTTGTGATAATAAATAAATCACGTGTTTTCATGGAGAAAATAGTGTTTCTTATTGTGCGCCTATACTTGTTCTGCAGTCTTCATACCCCGGTGTTGTGCCGTATTCAGCACCCCTGCCGTGAAAAGCACCCCCTCGTCTGACAAAAATTATATTCTCCTTCCGTGTCACGTTCTGTTTAGCGTCCAGTTTTGTGTTAATGATTCATGTTTAAATGCGCTCATGGATTCCACAATAGTCATACTTTCCCACAATCACAGTCACAGATAACAAAAATCAGGTAAATGGTTATTGATGTCATTAATTAATAGCCTGCATGTGTTTGTGTGAGTGTGTATATATAAATATATTGAAGTGTCAGTGTGTTGTTTTTTTTCTTGGTCTACTTATCATTGAATATACGAGGGGGTGCTTTTCACGGCAGGGGTGCTGAATACGACACAACAATTTGCCTCTTCCACTAATATCTCTAACTCCAACTCGTCAAATTTCATTTTGCGCTCGCAAACCGTAAGACGCGCAACACCTCATTTAAATACCGTACTGCTGTTTGCACCTGTTATGAATTGCGCACGCAATCTTAGTTGATCACCCGCAAAACACACAACAACAGCACGTGCAAACTTTTTCAGTGCACACGCAATTTAGTACTCTTTATTTAGGATCTTAGTAAATCAGGCCCTAAGTGTGTTGGAGTTCTTTTTTCGATTTTACTTTCTCAAAAATAAATGTGTTACAAAGTTGTTGATGTGGTAACAGGAAATCAAGATAAGAAGAATAAGTAATTTTCTTCAGGACTAAAAAAAAGGGATTCACAAAAAACTTGACAATGACATGTTTGGTGAAGTTATTTTCCTTAAAGTCACATGTCCTGCAGCGTTTCCACTGTGCGCGTGTACATAACAGTGTTGAGGCGTTAATGAGTTGACAGGTAGTAAAAAGTTTTTGACATTTTCAAAAAGCTGCCTGGTTAATGTTTTAAAATGAGCAAGTAAAAATGATTGATCAACACATAACTGGTGGTGGAACTGGGGGGTGTTTCTACATTAAAAAAATATTTTAAAAACTTTATAACCCTATTTAAGAAGACCATTTCAGCATTTTTTCCACCACCAACTTCTTTGATTAAAGTTAAACTGCAGTTGCAATAATAGTGTGTAGGTGGACTGAATTTGTGGGTTTGTAATAGAAATAATACACACATTTTAAGATCTCAAGACCATTTCTGAGGGCAAACTAGGACACCTCCCCAGTGGAGGCTGACAGATGTGACTGTGCAGGTTGACTTCAGATGGGAGGTATTAACAGTCAGTGACTGTTAATAATATATTTATTCAAATCTGTTCTGAGAGGTGAAGCACCTCAGGAGTCTTAGCTCTCTTACCTGACACATTTTTTTCTGGCACTTACAAATGATGGGCTATTTTTGCTCTACTGACTCCAAGACAGATGTCACAAAAGGACAGTTACTGAAAAACATTCAATGTTCTGAATAAAGCTTTTCATTTTACCTCAGAATCATGCACCTCTATCTGTGGAGCAGAGCTCCAACACTCCCACCCACCGCCCCAGCTGAACCCACCTGTGTTGTTGAAGACGGTGGAGCGGATGGTGCAGTTCTCAAACACTAGGTCTGTGGACCTGATGTCCTCAAAGAGACAGTCTTCAAACAGAGAGTCCTCAAACTTCACTGACTTCAGCTCTATACTGATGAACCTATGAGGATGGGATGGGACACACAGACCAACAGGCACAGAGATGGCCTTTCTCATTTCTGACTTGTGTTCTTGGGAATTTGACCTCAAAATATTGTGGATGGAACCAGTGCTCTGAGCCTGCTGTGGAAACATGGAAAAATGTCAATCCTGTCTGCTTTACTTCAACTCCGCTTCCAGTTTCCAAACATGCTCATTTGGATATATGGCTTTGTGTCCAGCCAGTAAGCATCCAGCATCAGCCCTGAGTAGAATACCCTCATCTTAGTAGCTCTTTAGGATCCCATACTGTACATGCCTCGTTATTTTTAAATGCATGCAACTTTGGAGAAATAGTCATTACTTTCACCTGTTTTGTTTACAGTGGTATTTGTGCAGGAAAGAGAACGGCTCCTGCACAAAGGTCACGGTTTGATCATGAACTTCAGCGTAAAGTTTTCTGTGCATTTAAACTCAAAAGATACACTATAGATACACTTCAGGTGGAGCTTTGTTTGGTTTATTACACACACACACACACACACACACACACACACACACACACACACACACATAGTCACTTAGTCACATGCATATACACACACACACACACACACACACACGCAGGATCATATACATACACACACACACACATAGACATACACACTGGCTTGTTCACCTGCATGCTGGTTCGTGCTTTGTTTTGTGGTTTTTTGTTGCAGATTTCTAGTGCTTGACGTGTGTCTCCGTGTGTTCCTGCTTCCTGGATTGGCAGTGGAGGTCGTCACCCCCCCCCCCCCCCCCAAAAAAAAAAAAAAAAAAAAAACACTGGGTTTGTATGTATATTTATGTATGTGTACGCATATGTGTGCGTATATATATGTATATATATTAAATATAGTAATAATGCACATATATTTACTTTTGGTTTCTACCGGCATGGTATCAATCATTAATATGTGTGCAGACAAGGTTAAAAAAAAAAAAAACTCAAAAGATAAACTGTGTTGCTAAACTTGAAAGACTCAATATTACTGACCCGTACAAAACTCCGGGAATACTTTTTAAAAGCATTGAAACTGCCGAACCTCCAATATCCTGCCATCTACAACTACCTGATCAACTTTCCTTCGTCCTACAGAGATTCTATCAAAAATGACAAAAGCCTGGAGGCTTCTTCAGGGTATAATGTATACATGTACATTATACCCTGGATTTGTGAACAACATTCAGTTTAAAGGATTATTTTATCATGACTGGAAGGGTAAGCAGCACTTCCTTCATTTAATTAACGAAGGGCTAAATAGAAGGCACAACACCAACACAGTCAGTGTCGGCTAATTTAATCGGCATGTTAATTGGAATCAAAAGTTAGTGTGGGTTTTCGCACAGATACATTTGACTGTATTTACTGTGTGAATTAATATTTTAAAGGCAACACCTCATGGATTATTTTCATACTTCTATGATAAACTGTTATCATGGAGGTGCCTTTATTTATTTATTTATTTTTAAGGTGAGTCATTTACAAAGATTAAATGACCCTCATATGAAGTCATGTGTCGGGGTCAGAAATGAAGGTCTTGTGCCTATGCTCACTGCAGCTGCACAGCAGGATTTGGTGGCAGCTTTTCTTATGTGTCAGTTGTCTTGATTGCACGTTTTATGGCATAAATCAGTTTATGTTGCCTCTCTGGATCTTTACGAATCTGATAAAAAGCTCTTATCTGTTCCCCTTTTTCTAATATTCTGGCATCCTGGTGCACGAGAGTGTTGGATGCTGGGAATTCTGACGTCACGGCCCGGAGCTCTATTGTGAGCTACCCAGCTACCTAGTGAGAAATCTTCCTGTCATGTGATCTTAGCCAGAAACTGTGAGGAACTTTAAAACATAATAAAAATCCCCAAGAACACAAGTGAAGATAAGAGCGCAGACTGAGAAAGGCATCTGGGATAAATGGTCCCACTTCTTTTGCTGCAGAATGGACAGAAAAGTGCTGTAAATTCAACATACACTGCTCAAAAAGCAGTGTGTGTTGGACTGATGGTGAAATGATCATTCCCATGACAACGTAGTGAATTACTTTAGCCCATTCTGTCTGTTTCATTCAAGAAAATGCAAAGAAGTCTAAAAAAAATCAGAAATATAAAGATTATTGAAACATCAATATTTCAATCCTTTATATCTGCAAGCCCAGAGATGACGATAAGAAAGACATTTAAATATATCTTCTAGCAGTTGATTGCTGGTGCTCTGTGACTGATGTGGAGGGCAGCGGGATGGGCCTCCGTCCAGCCAAGAGCTTTAGAGGTGCTCAATAGTGCAAAAAATACACTTTGATTTTCGGTTTGAAATTCTACACAGACTTTTTCAGACACAAAAGGCTGCAGCAAACTTCTAATGGCACCGTTTTATTCAACTGCCATTATTTCCATGGACGACCTCCTCTGTGTATGATTCTGATGATGTGGCTGCAGTATTTCAGGCTTGGCCTAATTATGTAAATGTAACTGCAAAAGCCCACAGAAGAGCTTCAGGGAGCTCATTCAGATGTGACGCCAACATGTTTAGCTCCACAACATTAATAAAAGCTGCACACTGTATATCTGAAGGGGTTTTAGTAGATCTTTAAAAATAAAAAAATGAATGCGTCTTCTTCCACCCACATGCACAGTAAACACCCAGCACGTGCAGAAGACTGAAGTTCACAGCTGAGGGTGTGAAGCTCCTTGAACCTTCAGTGTGCAGCTGGATGAGTTTGCGTCTGCACACAAACAACTCAAGTCCTATGAACGTCAGTTACATTCAGCATGCTCACGTCAGATACCAACACAGGCTACAATAAATGAGTGATGCACGTAGGGCTGGACAATTCAATATCAATATATATCACAATATACTTTTATTCAATAACGGTGATATGAGTTTTAAACACATTTACGATATTTCGATATAGATTACAGTCTATAATTACAGCGTTTCACTCACTGAAGTTCACGGGGCAGACGATTCAGGCCTGTTGCTTTTTGTGCATGGCTTTTTATTCTGTGTTTAGTGATTTTGTCTTGTTTGTTTTTGGCCTGTCAGTGTGTTATTGTGTCTTGTGTTATTAATGTTGATGTTACTGTTGCTGCTTCATTCTGTTTCTGTTTTCGTTTGTAGCAATTGTCTGTTGTTGAACTTATGTTAACCTGTGTGTGTATGTATTTTAGCTTAGTTTTTTACCTTTTAATCTTTATTCTGATATAGCCTTTTTATTCGGAAATGTTTTATTGATTGTATCTAATAATTTTTCTTTTAGGTTGACTATTTTTACACCAGTCCAGGGACAAAATAGCCTTTTTGGCTAATTCCGGCACATTTTACATTCGTTTAAATGTGTTATTAATGTGCATTGTCCCTGTTATCTAAACCTTTAAAAAAAAAAAAAAAAAAATTCAAGCTGAACAGAGACGCTGCAACCCATTGGCTACGTGAGTGATGAGCTACGCCGCAGACACGGAGCCTGAGATCAGCTGTTTTGAATTCCCTGCTGTGAGGAGTACACGTCACAGTAAACCGCTTCGTGCTAGTGATGTTCCATAACACCGATTTCCTTTCCGATCCAATATTGAGTAAAATTCAGGCTGGTATCGGCGATACCGACTCGATACCGATACATTGTGCAAATACACCTAATGTGCCTGGTAAACTAATCATCCCCCAACGTGGAGTGCGCTCTTATGATTGGCTGAAACAAAGGAAGATACCTGATTGGCTGCAGATCCTTCCGTGTTTAAAAAAACGCATTTGTGCATTGAGGCACGTCCAGGGAGTCTCAAAAGTCACACACAAATGAAGCGCAGCCCATAGATCACAAACCGTTTGTAAATCAGGTTATATTTGTGTGTGCATCAGAAATACATTTGTGTATCTTAACCTACACACATGTGAATTGTTCTGTGCATTTGTGAATCAGCTTGTGCATTTGTGACTTTTGAGACTTTTCTTGCTCCATAGTTCCATTACACCAGCTATTACTGTAATATTGACAAAGTTGAGAGTTTAAAGTTTATTTGATCATGATGTCATATTTCTTTGTTTGAAGACTAAATACAAAAAAAAGGTAAATATTCACAGTTTTTATTCCTAAAATGTTATTCTTGAAGAGTTTCATAGACTACAGACATCTGTTGTGGGCATTCTTGGCAGTTTTTCTGAGGCTTTCATATTTATATCGATATCAGAATTATATTGTATCGACCGAAAATAAATGTATATCGTGATACACGTTTTGGCCATATCGTCCAGCCCTAGATGCAGGATATAAACACACACCTAATGATAACATCTTCAGTGGAATCAAGTGTTGGAAGTGTTTTTCTAAAGCTGTGCTGCCTTCACAACTTCACAAAATCTAAGCCCATGAAGTTAAAACAGACATTTTCCAACTTTAGCTTTACTGTCTTTATAATGTAAGTTATAAATACATAAAAATAGAAGTGGTTATACAATACAGTGAGTGGCAGTCATACTGTAAATAAACCGGTTCAAATAGAAAAACAATGTCCTCAGATCTGATCCCCCTCTTATCTGAATCTCAGGGTGTGTGTGTGTGCGTGCGTGCGTGCGTGCGTGCGTGCGTGCGTGCGTGCGTGCGTGCGTGCGTGCGTGCGTGCGTGCGTGCGTGCGTGCGTGCGTGCGTGCGTGCGTGCGCTCTGCACAGACTTACTTGTCTTTGATGAATTCTCCCTCTTTGTGAATTTGGTTCTCCAGAGAAAAGTTAAAGACGTAGTTCTCAACTCGTTCTCTGTAGAAGATCTGAGAAGGGAGAGAGCAACGTAAGCATGTGATGATATTGAGGGGAATTGTTTGGTCTGTTTGGACATCCAGGCAGTCCAGGAGTTTATTGAAGGGTTTCAGTCAGCTTTTCTGGATGTCCTGTCTAAGAGCCAGCAGACAGATTTGTAAATGATGTGAAAAGGTTTTTTTTTTCTGGCAGCCAACATTACATTTACAGTCAGTAAAGATTAGCATGGAAGCATGTTTTGTTTCACTCACAGTGCTGACAGATCAGATGCATCATCAGCTAGAGAAGTCAGCACAAAGTTAAATCATTTATATTTAATGTAAGTGCATTTGTAATCTCACATCTAAGCATATTGGTTCTATTAAAACAAACTCTGGTCTGTTTTTCCAGCTCAGAGTAGCTTGTTGAAGCTTTTCTTAGACCTGTCAGTGAGAAAAAACTGACAGGAATAACTTAAAGTTAAAGAGAGAGAGAGATGGAATGATAGACTGGACTGGAAATCCAACACAGATGTTGTGTACAAGAAAGAGATGAGCAGACTCTTCTTTTTGAGATCTTTTAATATTGGCAGAGGTTGAAGATCTTTTATCAGTCTGTCGTCTCCAGTGTGCTGGGGAAGCAGCATTGGAGCCAGCAACACTTACAGACGGAACAAACTCATAAAGGAGGCTGGCTCCACCATAGAGTGCAAACTGGACAGTTTTGAAACTGTGGTAGAAAAGGTCACTGAACAAACTGGTATCCATCATGGATAACCCCGACCACCCTCTCCATCACATACCGGTCAGATGGCGAAGCTACTTCCCAAATAGACGGAGACAGCTCTGCTGTCATACGGACAGATACAAGAAATGTTCAATAACTCACCTCTGGCAGACAGGGAACAGCCCGAATAGTCAACATGTTTTACCTGCTGCTTTTATTCAGTTGCTATTTTATGTTCCATGTTATGTTAAAATGTGCAATATAGCCCATTTCTGTTTTTTAAAACTGGAGTCTTAGCATCATGACCTTCTCCATGACCTGCTGGTTCCACTCCCTCAGCACCCAGAACAGGAACAGACTGCAGGGCATCATTATGCTCAAAAATCATCGGCCTGCCGGTCAGAACCCTGTCACAGGTTTTTAACCAACAGGCCCTCAGTCAGGCAGCTAAAATTATTATTGACCCCTCCCACATACTTCACCCCGCATTTCAGTGGCTCCCCTCCAGGCGGCGCCTCCGCTGCATCACCTGCAGGACTGAGAGGAGGAGAGCCACTTTTGTCCCAAAAGCTACTCTGCTTTATAACTCCAGCTGCTAAACACCACATCCCCCATATTCTTTGTTTGTACATACGATACATGCCTTATTTATCTGCATTCATTTTATTTCATTATTTTATTCGGTACTTTCAACGTCATGCTGCTTAGTTGTTAATTGCCCGTCGGGGATAAATAAAGTTTTTCTGAATCTGAATCTGAATCTGAATCTGTCTTCTTCACAGATCAACTTCTCCATTGCAAAAAAAAAAAAAAAAAGCAGAATTTTTAAAAAGCTCACCGGTAATCCAATTTTGTCTGTGACATTTAAAACCGTGTGTGTGCGTGTATGTTTCTCACCTTCACTTGGGCCTCGTACTGCTGATACTGGAGGTGTTTGATCATGTCGGGGAACCACACACTCAAGCCGTAGTAACTGTTACATGACACATACAAGTCAGACCCATTTTTCCCTCAAAAATGAAGGAAATATTAAAGTGGAAATTGACTGAAAAAAATGAACCAACAAAAAAAAGCTGTAATCATAATAACAACAATAAAAGCAGTATGCAGCACTGATTGGGCCCTCGCACTAGTCACCATGAAGCTACGGTGCTATGAGTAAACTGTAAGCAAATAAGAGCATATTGATATTCTCAGGGTGGGGACTTTACCAGAGGAAGGGCAAGCAGAATTTTCATGCCAGAGCATCACAGTTCGCTAGAGCACCATGGGTGGGTCCAGTGACAAAAAATTACTTTTATCTCTTCATTAGATTCAACAACATATTAAGTATATTTTAGGAGGTTTGCCATCTCTGACGATTGTGCAGCATTGAAACAGCACTGACAAACGTCTTCACTTATATTTATTTCAACGGTGATTCAGCTGAAACGTCTTAGTTTCTGACTATCACTGCTCTGGTGAAATTGATGATTGTGAACTCTTGGCTAGTTTTTAAAGTCAACATTAAATGTAATCAATTTCACAACCAAGTCTTAAATAATGCTACTAATAAACCCAAGGTAATAAAAAACCTTTGTTCAAAACAAAGAGACAAAACGTGACGTCAAACCGGAAGGGCAGTCCTTTCAAAAAGCTTATAAATATATATCTCAGATAAAACCGACCAGTATTAGGTCGAATCATGTCACCGTGAGAATATCTTAAACTGTAAAATGTGGTTTACTTGGTGATGGAAAAGCAGTAAACTGATGAAAAAGGTTGTTTTTCTTTTTGTATTGTTTTTCCTAAACTGGCTACACAACATGATGCTGATAATTGTGAACCAACCTGAAGGCCAAGCAGAACCAGATGATGGCCATGAAGAGAGTTCCTAATCTCAGCTCTGCAGACAGCAGCGACGCCATGTTTCTAAGTACCTGAGAAAAACACAACACTCTCATCACTTCAGATTTACGTCACCAGGCAACTTTATTTATTTAGCAGGCTCTGTTAACCAATCAGATCCTACTGTAATAAGCTTTAAACACAGAGGTGGTTAGAAGACAATCAGCAGCTGAACGAAGTCACCTCAAAGGCACCTTCAAAGTTCAGTTATGAAAAACTGTAATTCTATAGACATTGTACATACAAATATGCAAAATACTACAGACTTAAAGAAAAACGTTGCGCTAATGGTTTAAACGATGGTCCAATCTGTCCATGACACGTGAAGACAAATCAATCAAAATTTGTTCCATCAACCTACAGAAAATTTTGAAAAATAGAAAATAAACCCAAGTCGTTGAATTAATACTATATACTACTTATAATTGTATATTTATACTGCAATTATAACTGAATATTACAAAATACATCTGGTGGGAATATAACAGAGATGTGCTTGTGAGTTTTAAACCAGTCAGCTTGGACAAATCTGGTTGTTTACCCCTGGTGTGTGTGCGTGCGTGCGTGCGTGCGTGCGTGCGTGCGTGCGTGCGTGCGTGCGTGCGTGCGTGCGTGCGTGCGTGCGTGCGTGCGTGCGTGCGTGCGTGCGTGCGTGCGTGCGTGCGTGCGTGCGTGCGTGCGTGCTAGTCAGACCTTTACAGAATCAGAAGTTGGAACTGGCACAAGAAATGAGATGTGAAATATATGTACAGTAAGAACCTCAAAGGAGAGATAAGATCAGAATCAATGATCACATCACGTCTGCAGAGGGTGACCACAGGAGACAAGGAAACTGATATTTGAGCTTCAACAACTGATATCACAGCCTTGACTCGACTTTTAGAAGAACTTCTTCTGAAGGCATCTTCTTTGGACTTGGTTTCATTCAGGTTTTATTGATATAGGTTAGCCACAGCCTCCAAGAGCATTGAAAATATTTGACATTTTAAGGTTGTTTCTGATAAACAAATCATGGCTTTTTGGTGGTTTTTAACAAATGAAGAACAACCTAACAACCCACCTTTAGATTTTTTAGTTTGGCGGCAGTAGGAGCAGGTTGTCCAATGATCGGAAGGTCGGCGGTTCAAATCCAGCTCTTTCCCAGTTGCTGTCGTAGTGTCCTTGGGCAAGACACCTTACCCACCTTGCCCCGTGTGAATGTGTTTGAATGTTGGTGGTGGTCGGAGGGGCCGTTTGGCGCGATATGGCAGCCACGCTTCCGTCAGTCTGCCCCAGGGCAGCTGTGGCTACAAACGTAGCTACCACCACCAGTGAGGATGTGTATGAATGAATAATGATCTCTGTAAAGCACTCTGGGTGCCTTGAAGGGTGCTATATAAAACCAAGCCATTAATTATTAAAGGGTTCATTTCAAGTGATAAAACCTCGAATGAACCTTTTCATTTAAAACATGAAGAAGCTGAGCTGTCATACTAAGGTTTCAGACTCCACTCAAACACAGTGATGTGTGATGTGTTAACTTCAGGTCCAGCCAGTTCTAGTTTGTGTCTTTACTTACCAGTTTACAGAGAGTGAGAGAGCGCACAGCCCATCGCTGCACAGGTGTTCCTGTTGCACTCTGGATCTCGATGAACTCATCTTCGGCCGTTTTTGGGGCCTTGATGTGAGTCACCTGAGGAAAACCACAGAGGCAACACATAAAAAGTGCAGGTGGAAGCTCATCTGAACCAAACAGAGCTTACTCCGTGATCTGTGGCGCTGCTCTTTAAAACAGAACACAGTTACATTTATTGGGATACTTATAGCCCACACCAAGTGCTTGAGGAGATGCATAATCTTTCTATTGAAGATCGCCACTTCAGAAAACTGCTTTTTAATATACTGTACATACAGTTAATTTCACTTCAGACTTCAAACCAGAGCCAATGAGATTTTAAGTTTTCAAGTGAATGCTCCCAGATGAGTACAGAGTTTGCAGCTGTGATTTCAGCCTTGTTTCAGCCTCTGACATAGATCTGCTTGAGAAATCCAAGTCCATGCATGTGCAAACTTATCAATTTGTCAAAGTCTTTCGAAATTATATTCTTTACTGATAGAAAGTACTGATTTGACCAAAATGTAATAGACAATATGCAAACTACAGCTTCTGTAGTATTCAGAACTTGTCACAATGGTGTACTAACACCAAATACACATTTTCAGTATGTATTTTCAGTATGCCACATATACGCTATCCCATAATCAACCTATTTGTTATATTAATACGACTATAAATCAAAACAGAGATGACTCCATGATGTAAGGGTCGTGTGTGGTTGTAAGATGTTACAATGTCACTTTAATGTTCTAAGTTCTTTTCTCTGTAGGCACAAATTGACAAAGTTTGATTTGCAGTTACAACCACCTTTGAACATAATCTAGCAAATCAAAATCTTGTTGGCTCTAAAATGAGTCCGTAGAGAGACTGTTTTTTGGTTTAGAAAATGTAGTGATAACGTATATAACTGAAGAAAATGAAGCTGTGTAAAAATGTTCAACCTGGTATTTTCTCCAAACACTTTCATGTTTGAGGGTTTTTTTAGACAGAAAAGATTCTGAGAGCAAGCTGTCCATCATCTGCTCCCGTTTACTTTACACTCACATGCTCAATGATCAAGTCTTTCCCACTTTCTGAACAGTTTTCTCACCCAAGTCCTCTCAACAGATTTGATTTCATTTTGAAGTTGTGAGTCCATCAAGGACTTTGTGATCTCATGATTTTGAGTTGTTATATGATACTCACAGTGAACACCTTCTCTGGCTGTCCCTTGGCTCTCCAGTTGGTGTCATGGACCTGCTTCAGGATCATCCACGCCTCGTCGTGTTTGGCATTCTGCTCCACACATACAAACACAACCGTGTATACGGCTGCTGTGAGCAGTTCTGTTCAAGGGTCCAACTGTTCAACTGAGGTCAGTTTGACATCGCCGAGATCAACACAAGGACGTTTCAGACAGATGCATCCAGCTGCTGCTAACTAACCCCTGGACTATCACAGCAGTGTGAATACTTACACTCACTGATGGGTAGGGCTGTGCGATTAATCGATTTTAAATCTAAACCGGATTTATTCATCACAATCGAGAAAAAAAAGGAAAATCGGAAAATCGATTTTCCTTTTTTGCAGCTGGCTGCATTACAGACAGAGCTCGTCTAGTCATCTTTGTTTGGTCAAGAAAATTGTAAATGTTGTCACTTTACTAAACTCAAGGAGGATTTACAGTATCTTTCAATTGAACTTCATTCCCAATAGGGACATTTGTTTGCTATTTTTCTTTAAAAATAAAGATAAAATATTTGAAACAATTTATTCCATTGTCTTTTGTAGTTTTACCAAAAAAATCAAAATCGAAATTCAGGTTTTCAGGGAAAAATAATCGGGATTTTATTTTTGTCCAAAATCACCCAGCCCTACTGATGGGTATTATTATGTTTCAAAGAAACTAATGAGACTACTCGATTGTTGAGATTAAAAATTAATTATAGCAGCACAAAGGAATTTTTGTCATTTTAAGCTCAATGGCAAAGCAAGATGTCACGAGCAGGACAATATACCTTTGAATAAAATGGAAACTGATATTTTAATATGAAAGAAGGCCTTATGAGCTGCTTTAACTGCTGCCTGAAAGCTACTGAACGCTGGTCTTTCAGCAGATGTCATGCGCTACCAATCACGGTTTTCCACCTTTACACTTTGAGTCACCTCTAGCAAAACTGCATTTTTTTCAATGCTATGGTCAGCACCACCACAGACACTTGGAAGCTTGAACACTGTTCACACAACCAGTGGCGTTTTTAGCTATTAGTCGGCTGCATATATGAAAAAAAACCATCATACCCCAAAAAAATTCTAACAAAAGGTTTTTCAGTGGATTATTGTAGTACTAGGTGTACTTAATGACATCCTAAAAGTCTACCAAAATCTGACTACCAGAAAGGTGTATTTTTCAAGATGGCGACCAAGGTGGCCAAGAAATCCCAGGTGAATAGGGTAAAATTTTTAACAAACAGATATCATCATGAAACTTCCCCAGTTAATTACTTACATGAAGACAAAAAAAAATTGCATTGGAAGTTTTTTGAAATTGTATGTGTAACTATGCAAATTAGGTGTATCCCATTGAATATGCGCCAATTCGCATACATCTTAACATTGGATAAAGCTAGGTTAAAAATTATTGTTTGACCTTATTCACCTATCAGATACAAATTTACACAGGAGATTTTGGAAAACTCTTATCACTCTGCAGGCAGAGCGGAGCAGAGTGCCTGCGGAGGCTCACGCCCTGTTTAACCAAGGAGACTGCTTCCGCGCGCGGTGCTTCCGCTCTGCTTCGGCGTCCGGTGGGTTTACGCTACAACTATCTAAAATCTGCATATTTCTACATCCAAGAAATGTGCCAACTCGAGACCAGACACCCTGATGTATATGCCAAATTTTCCAGGGGCTTTCATGTGATCCGCCGCAGCAACCAGTTCTGGGCAGGCCTTAGCTTAGACCTTGTCATTGAGCAGACCTTGATGCGGTCCCTGAAGGGTACTGGAGGCTTGACCCACGGAAGTGGAATGACTGAGGAAATGCGAGCACTGTGGACTATGTCCATTCCCATCACATCTGAGTACAACAACTCCATGCAGCAGTTCAATGACCTCACCTACACAACCAGCGAGCAACACCGAGAATCAACAGAAGCAAGGATGAAACGAGATTACGTAGATTTGGAAAAGATCAAGGAGAAACCTTCCTCTTGCACGCCATTCTCTCCTGACCCATCTCTGAGGAACATCGTTACTGGTGTTGTTGCCAAAGAGGATGTGAATGTGCATGACTTTGAGAATGTTGGGAACGAGATCCTTAAAAAAAATGGTTGGAAAACATGTTTTCGGAATCTCGTTCAAACGGAAGGATCGCGTAAAAACCCTTGCAGATGATTCCACCATCAAAAATGCCCAAGGCCGAATCATTGATCCTGCTCTGTTGTTCCAACGATTTTTGATGATGTCGAAAACTGGGCAATTTTCACTGGAAAATGTAATGAGCTATGAGCTCTGCTCATTCCCTGCAGCCCTGTTTGAAGACAAAGACATCTTCCGTAAAGCCAACAAGCCCCAACTAGCACAGGCAGTCACTGAGTTCTCAAGCAAGGGATCAAACAAAACTGTCCTCGATACTGTCCCACCAACTGAGCATTATGTCCTTGACGGTGGTTCCCTGGTTCACCCCCTGGCATGGAAAAGGGGTGACAGTTACGGTACCATTGCACAGTCATACGCAGACTTTACCACACGCCATTATGGTAAAGCAACTGTAGTTTTTGATGGTTACAGTGAACGTCCTTCCATCAAAGATAATACTCATCTGAGACGTGGAGAAAACACCCACCCGGTCGTTAGCTTTAATGCAAAGACTGAGTTTGTGGGAAGAAAGGAGGATTTCCTTTCCAGATCTTGCAATAAACAAGGATTTATCAATCTTATGACTGAGGAGCTGGAGAAGAAGGGCTGCAGTGTTATCAATGCATCAGGTGATGCAGATGTTGACATAGTCAAAACTGCAGTCAAAGCATCAGAACATCAGACCACAACCTTGATAGGGAGACGATACAGACTTGCTTATTCTTCTGCTCTACTATGCTGAGACAAACAATAGAGACCTCTATTTTCGTTCAGATAAGTCCAAAGCTAGTAAAGTGTACAACATCAGAGAGATGAAACAAGTCCTGGGTAGTGAGTTGTGTTCCCAGTTGCTCTTTATTCATGCTTTCACAGGATTTGATACAACTTCCCGCATCTTTAGTGTCGGGAAACAGTCAGCATTCCAGAAACTTGTGAAACGTGAATCAACCATCGAGTCCTGTGCAAATGTGTTTCTGCTCCCAAATCAGGCAAGGAATGTCATCGAGGACCATGGGAATGGCAGTGTTTTTTGGCAGCAAGAGTACTGATACACTTGCTTCTTTGCGCTACAACCTTTTTAGCAAGAAAATTGTTTCTGCTAAGTCATTTGTTACTCCAGAACGTCTCCCTCCTACAGAGTCCTCGACTAAATACCATTGTCAGAGAGTTTATTTCCAGATCATGGTGTGGATGGAAAAGGAGAGTGACATGAACCCAGTGGATTGGGGGTGGAAACTGGAGGGCAATATCTTCCTGCCAGTTATGACCAATAAGACTGCTGCCCCAGAAAGCCTCCTGCAGATGGTCCACTGTAATTGCAAAACCGCCTGCCGAACACAACGGTGCAGTTGCAGAGCATATGGACTACCATGCATGCCTGCTTGTGGACCATGTCAAGTTGAAAACTGTGAGAATCTACAGAATCAACCTTTATGGGAGGAGGAGTGTGACGACGAACTGTGAAAGGAAAAAACAAAAAAAAAATAAAAAAACATACAAGATAAACAAGAAACAACTGCAGTAAACTTAAAAACATAAAAATAATGAAAAAAAAGATAAAAATACAAAAAAACAATGAAAAAAAAAACATAAAAATACAAAAAAACAAAAAAAACGCCTTCACGTGACGACCCTGTTTTGACTAATTTCACAGTACCACACTGTAGTAGTCAATGGATTTTTTTAGACTACAGGTATAAAGAAAGCTCCTGAATACAGGATTAGAAATAGAAGTGAAACTGGAAATTGTACATTTAATATTGAATATGTTCATAACCAATTTCATAACCGTTTTATTAAATGTTAAATGTGCATGGCTAATAATGTCACTATAATTTAAATATTCTAATTAGATGCTTTTATAAAAAAACATGGGGTTTGGCACCAAAAATGCTTGCCTCTGTTAAAGAATAAGGAGCAATGGTTATTTTATGCGAATTGGCGCATATTCAATGAGATACGCCTAATTTGCATAGTTACACATACAATTTCAAAAAACTTCCAATGCAATTTTTTTTTGTCTTCATGTAAGTAATTAACTGGGGAAGTTTCATGATGATATCTGTTTGTTAAAAATTTTACCCTATTCACCTGGGATTTCTTGGCCACCTTGGTCCCCATCTTGAAAAATACACCTTTCTGGTGGTCAGATTTTGGTAGACTTTTAGGATGTCATTAAGTACACCTAGTACTACAATAATCCACTGAAAAACCTTTTGTTAGAATTTTTTTGGGGTCAAGTCATAAATGCAGCCGACTATATGGGCTTCCGAGGCTGGAGCCCCGAATGTATTTCCTCTAGCCCCGAACCTAAAACACACCCAAAAAAAATTTTTTTTTTTTTTTTTTTTTTTTTTAGGACTTAGGCGCTCGGGATTTATCATAGGCGGTGGGAAGATCGGCTTAGACGGTCGCCCAAATTTTCTCTATGGAGGAAGAAAGACTATACTATACTGCACTGCACTTAGCCACAGACCTGAGGAAAAAGACTCTTGATTGACGGTCATCACCCCACACTAAGTTACCCAATCACAGCACCCCAGACAAAGACACACCCACACAATGAACCTGTTACCCCCAATCAATAACAAACACACCTGGGTTACTACTCCCTAATCAACTAGAGTGATTGCACCTGTATAACATCATGGACAAAGGCACGGCACTAGTGGAAAGGGAAAGGTAGAGAGAGAGAGACAGAAAAGAGGAATGCATTCTGAAGTAACTTTAGCTAAATAAACATAATAAAGATGGATATTAGAAGCTTTTTTTAACAGAAAAAAAAACTCCCATTGTTGAGGCTGAGAAGGACAATGTGGTGGTGGAGTCTGAGAGCGACACAGCAGCAGCCGGATAATGAGCCTATCTTCAGGTAAGGACTACCAGCTAGCGTACCATGTAGCATTATTCTAGCTAGCTAGCTAGTCTAGCTGCCAACCAATTAGCAATGAGATTCTGAGGAAAAGAAATTCGCTCAAATGCTACACAGAAAGTTGCTAACAATGGGCAATGGAAAATAAGCTTTCTATTATGATACAATATAGCACTAGCTAAACTAAGCCATAGCACTCGCTAGCTTTGTTAGCTAGCCAGTAGATTACAACTCACTACGTGGTATTTTGTGCATAAGAGGCAGCGAACATGTCCTCAGATAACAGTTGGGGGATACTGTGTGTACGACTGATTTAATGAGACAAAAATAAAACAGGAATAGTGACTGTGTGGTTACATGCAGACCATAATCCGATTGTTGTAGGTTCATGGCGAACTAGTTTGCTTATTCGATATCAACATTTATGCCAATTGTTTATAAACATTTAGGGCCTGAATTTACTAAAGGTTTGCGCGCATAAAAACGTGTGCAAACTTGACATCACCCGCAAACCAATGTGCAAGCTGATCTACTAACAGCGTGCAAAGAGGACTGCGCCTCTCAAATGAGCAAAATAGCACACGCTGTTCATTTAGTACTTTTGCCCTGATGAATAATCAATATGGGGCGTACCCGCCAGAAAACGCTAAATACTGGGAGGGGAAAATGCAAATAGGTTCATTTACCACACGCAATGAGATTTACCAAGCCTGAAAGTAATTGCGGGGATTGTGATTGCGTCTGTATTTAATACGTTCGAAAGGAAGGTGCTAATCTGCCCAGCATTACGCACCGATGGCTGCTGTTATTGTGGCAAGGAGGCGACATCGCCAAAATCAAAGAATACGCAGCAAGAGAGTCTTTATTCTGCTGCATGCTATTTTAAAAATGGTTGCACAAGTTTTATTAAAGGCCACTTTTTCTTTAGTTCTTCACCTTATATCTTGCCACCTTCTCTAATTGTGCCCCCTTCCACTCGCCCACAAGCAGGCCAAGCCTTTGTGCCAAACTTTGTATTTTATCGATTACTTATCTTATTGAACGTGAAATCATCCTTGGTAAATTACATTTAATTAAAACCCGTGCTTATTAATCACAAAACACAGGTTAAACATCATGACCAAATCCGCTCCGACCCGCTGTGTCAGTGATCAGCGCAGAGACTGCAGCTTCGCCTGAATTATGGTTCCGCGTTAAATCGACGGCATACCCTACGCTGTAGGCTCTGCGTTGGTGTAACGCGGGACCATAAATCAAACTTAAGTCCCTTTAGGCTAATACTGTGAGAAATAACCTCTCATAATAGCGGTACTACAGTTAATAAATGTAATAAAACTGCCGTTTCTGCTGGCTACTGAGTCCCGTAAGTGGCGAGTGAGTTTTAACTCCTTAATTACTAACCAGCGTCAGAGTCACGCACAGTACACAAACTGTGATGTTAGAGAGCCACCTTTTGGTCAATTTAAGCAACCGCATCGCCAGCTGCTTGACAGTGGCTCAACTCATTAGTTTACTGTTTTTGTTGTTATTATCTATGCAATTGTGAAAAAAATGGCAAAATAAATGAAAAACTGTGAACAACCGCATTCCGTAGGCTATTCGGTACTCAGTATTCAGCCAAGTCTTTAAATTTTATTAGGCTTCAGGTTCGACCTCCAATTTTCATTTCGGTGCATCCCTAGTTTTTTCGGTGGGAAAGGGGGATTCTGGCCATTGTAGAAGTTTAAGATATAATTATCTTCATTTCAAGATTTATTCATGCATGAAGAATTACCCATGATGATGAATGCATGTTATTATGTTATCAAAATGCATCATTCTTTGCAAAAATTCTGATTTTTTTGTGTGTATTCTTGCATTGATAAAAGATGTGATTATGGAGCTTTGAGACCACCAGAATGCACCATTTTGAGTCTATTTTTCAAAATCTTTCCGGGGGGGCATGCCCCCGGACCCCCCTAGAGGGTTCGGGCACGTTGCGCCCTCACTCGTCCACATCGAGAATTTTCCTCTGTTTTTAAGCCGTTCTGATGCCTGTATTTATGCGTTTTTCATCATAAAAAAGAGCAAAAAAAAAATTATAATGCCGATGGTTTCAGCCCCTGATCATTTCTCATTAGCCCCTGATGTCTTTGGGTCCTAAAAACGCCCCTGCACACAACCCTCCTTTACCTCCCCCAATAACAGACCTGCTGACAATTGTGCCAAATTCTTTGAAGTCAAGGAAACAGCTATCGGGAGTTCATTTTCTGGTTCTCCTTCCTCGTGAAAAGCCCACCACCCTCAAAAGTCACCCTTCTGTCCGATAGCAGGAGCCAGAACCAGGAAAAATCCGGATGGGCCTGAGTATTATTACAGCCTCAGTGGAGGTTGTGCCTCCGTTGGCATTGGTTTATTTGTCTGTTAGGAACGAATTTTGATGAGATTTTCCAGATAGGTTAGCAATGACGCAGGGCTAAGTTTAAGTTCGGGACTTTCTTATGTTATACCCCTAAAAAAGGGGGTGTGAAACAGACACGATGTTCGTTACTCAGCGTCCAGTTCTGTATTAGTTTTTCTCAAACATATATTTCATATATTTCATATATTTCAGCAAATCTATTCTAACACACCACACACACAAAACACACAGGCGCGCACAGCCAGTAAAAGTCCGCACTCCGCAGGCAAATAATATCACTCTCAAAACCAAAACTATATTTAACAGTTGCCTATAGTCCTACAAATAAATATATATATATATATATATATATATATATATATATATATATATATATATATACAGTGCTAAATAATATACATTTCTTACCTAAAAAAGGGGGTGTGAAACAGACACACAGACACGATGTTCGTTACTCAGCGTCCAGTTCTGTATTAGTTGAATAACGGACACCGCGTCTCCCCTAACGGTAAGTTAGAACCCAAAATAACGTGAACAAAATAACGGTTAGACATTTCTTATAAACGATCAACAAAACGACGGTTAAACATTATTTACAAAGGGATTATGATATTAGTTTGTTTTCTTTTCCTATTACAACATCACAAATCCAAGGGCCTTTGCCAATCAGAACTAATAAATTTAAAATAGACATTTTATCACTATTACACATACACAGCCACCACCATAACATGTCCTGGCCAGCCAAAATACATCACATAAGAGTTTTCTGGGCTTTGGGTTAAACACACTGATAATGTCATCATGACCTGAACTGTATCGATCTGCTGCAGCACCATAACCTTTAAATGAACATTGAACTTCCCTTAAGTGTCGTTAAACATCAGTCAATCATGTGAAAGATTACGTTTGTTTATATTCAGGCTCTGGTCATGTCACGCATTGACTACTGTAAAAGCCAGTGAAAGACGCTTGGTGCTTCCACCACCACGTGGCGTGAAATTAGTAACTACTAACTAGACTCTTGTCCTCCATTGTTCCCTGATGATGGAATGACATAACAAACTCTGTCTGATCTGCAGGGTCTGGACCTACCTTTAAGAGCAAGCTAAAGACTCAGCTCTTTAAGGAGCACTTCGAGATGCATGCACTTACGTCAAGATAGTGTTTTCTTAGATGTAGCTTTCTCATTTATATATATATATAAAAAAAAAAAGATATTCTAGCACTGGCGTGGCAGCACCTGTGTCCAACTGGACTCTCAGCAGTCTGACCAGCACTGATCCAGCTGGACCCTCCCATGTGATTTTTGTGCTTGTGTTGTTCTCTCATATTTAAGTCGCTTTGGATAAAAGCGTCTGCTAAATGACAGTAGTAGTAATAGTAGTGGGATATTTTTGTGTTGGCTATATTAAAGTTTAAATGTTCAAGAAAAAAAAACACAATGAAACTTTTACAACAAAGTTAATTTAGTAAGAAAAGAATTCCTGACTCTAACTAGGCAATCTGTCAATGTGGGTGGGCCTGTGCACTATCCAGGCCCGGCCACAGCTCCACCCTGTCTGAGAGTCCTCCTGCAAGAAAGATGGAGCAGTCCTTCTACATGCACTCTGTCTTTCCACCTCACTAAGAGCAGGGTGTCAAAACTCCTCACATGGTACAGTCCTGCCATTTCCTGTGCTGTACCAGCATTTATACATGTAATAACTAGATCGCTGACAGTTAGTCTCCAGCTGCATTCAGAGACGTGTGGATACTGTTTCTGTACATAAAGCTTGGACGAGGAGGCTGGTCAAGTTGAGAAATACTGACTGATTTTCCCACTTCCATTCCTCTGTTTTTGCCTTTTTCTATCACATCTTTGTTATGATGAAAAACCTTCCACAAACTGAAAGTTGTCTTTTTGGTCACCTGAGGAAAAACATTTCTGAACATGTCACAGGTTCTTTCTTTATATATATATATATATATATATATATATATATATATATATATATATATATATATATATATATATATATATATATATATATATATATATATATATATATATTTTTTTTTTTTTTTTTTTTTTTTTTCTTTTTTTATTATTATTATTTTTTTTTTTTTCTTCAGATAATATAATGTACAGATATATGAAATGAAATATTAACAGTAGCTGGACTGCAAAACAGACGTGTTTAGTTACTGTTAAGGAAAAGATGTCTCACCTCCAGAAGAAAGCGTGGACTCTCAGGCATAAAGGTGAGTCCCACCAGAGAGGTGATGGCAGGAAGAGCTGCAACAAGCACAAAGACCCGCCAGCTGTGGAACTGGAACTCTGTGCCCATGCCGAACCCCCAACCTGCACACACAAACATGCACAAACACACAAGATTTTACAAAGAAAGGAATCTCACCTGGTTAAAGCTGAGGTACTTTAGTCAGTGGTGGTTGATGTTTGATCCTTTGGGTTTACTGTAGCTGTACATGCTCGCTGCGTGTTAGGAGACTGATTCTTTCCTAACTCTGCTGTCTTTAACAGCATCTTTATACTGTAGGTCTTCCTAAAAAGTCAGTTAGACAACAGCAGCTCATTCAGAACTCTGCTGCTCCAGTCCTCACTAAGACCAAAAAAGTCTGATTAAAACAAACTACCGTCTGCGTATCCTCATTCACAAGAAGGTCAGAATTGCTTTTTGAGAGCTTGACACAAACACCGAACAGGAATATTAATAATTTTCTGGGGGAGACAAGAGGGCTGTGCTCTGCTGAGTTCAAGAAGCTGGCAGTGGATTCTTTATGCTGTTGGGTGAAGTTTACAGCTGTCTTGAACAATTGTTGGGGAGAACAATGGTATGTGGGTACAATTGATGGATCACACATTCAACTAATAGCACCCGAGGAGAGCCTGCAAGACTGCTATAACTGGAAACAATAGTGTTTCAGTACTTTACTAACAGTACTGAATGACAAAAGGCATTTAAGCGTATCCATCAGACAGTGAGTACTGTGGAGGCCATATTTATAGGGATCAACTTGAACAAAATCAAGTGAGCATGCCTGACTGACTGTGATGTACATCAGCATTTTGGTGGTCCAGATAACCCTTTGCAGAATTTGTTTATGAAGTCCATATCAGACACGGGAATATTGACTCCTGAACACACACATAAAACCGTGTAGCGCAGGTCAGTGCCGTTGTCTTGCCGGGGACCAGTTTGCAGCAGTTTACTCCTGTTGATGTCCGTCCATCCATCTGTCCGTCCGTTCGTCCGTCCATCCATCCATCCATTCACTTTCTATACCTGTTTAATCCTGTACAGGTCACGGGCCTGGGGATGTCCCAAAAGCAAGTTACACAACTGACCATCCACTGCTCAGTTTTCAATGTATTAAGTCCTTCAGTCGACACGGGTGGGTGACCAGCACTGTTGCCTCAGAGCTAAGGTTTCTGGTTCCAGTCCCTGCAGGAGCTTTGAAGTGGAGTTTGTATGTTCTCCTCATACTTGCGTGGGTTACTCTGGCTTCCTCTTACAGTGCAAACTGAGGCATGTGAGGCATTTAATCAGTCATTCTAAATTGCATAAATGAGTGTAAGTGGTTGCTTTTCTGCACGTTGCCCTGTGATCGGCTGGCGACCTTTTCAGTGTAGCTCTGCCTCTTGCCCAAAGAGACTGTATTATTTTAAAATTTTTGTTTTCACATAAATGCAGATCTCTACCTTAATTTTTTATTTGATTTCTTTGTAGATGATTTCAACCAAAAATATTTCACATGTTTTCTAATCCATTTTAAAAAAAAGAGGGAAGGAAAAGACATACAGAAAAAGGTCAAGCAGGTCATAAGAGCAGGTACTCTGCCTTTCTGAAGAATAACTTAAAATAGACTTTCCTCAACTCCCCACTGATAACACCTACTGTGGTTTGGGAAGTGTTGAAAAGCCACTTTGCCCTGCACTCAAGTCCTGGAGTTTCAGGTTGATGCTGGGCTGCTGGTGGGATCTTTGAGCAGCAGCAAGCTTGGTAGTTGAGCACCGCTAAGCAAGGCAGAGGTGGACACTGTTCTGCTGCATTAAATACACCAATGAACTAGTGAAAATAATGTTCATGTGCATGTAGAGGTGTGCATGTGAGCATAAAGTAATCCTTGCGTCGTCTGCCTGAACTAACTCACATGTATCATTTCATACGTGTGGCTGTGATTCTGTCTTCTGCTGGTGTTTTCTTAGTATTTTCCCTTTGTGTTAGAAGTGCAGAGTTTCCACTGCAGTCTTGAATCATTCAGCAGCAGCTGGTACAACTGAGCAGTCACTTCCAGCCTCTGCAGTGAGGATCATGTGAAAGCAGCTCCTGCAAGGAAGGGTAGCTACCACAGGGCTCTTAGCACTTTTGCCAGTCTAGCAGACCAAGAGCAGAACAGAGATATGGTATAGGTCAGCTTTAATGGCATCAAAATAAGCTAAGTGCAATTTAGGCTCCATTTTTTTCTTCTTTTTTTTGCAAATCACACTACAGTACTTGCTTGTAAAGATGTTGGATGGAGGAAGGGACGCTTAATGTTTCAGCAGTTTTAAATGATCTGAACTTGACAACAACATGTTCTGGTGTTTGCACAGTCTTGTACTTTTCCTGCCAGCTGACTGGAAGCATTACCTGTTTTCCTCCACAAGGTGGAGAGGTGGCACTGATCATACAGCAAGTTGAAGCTGGCTTGGGCTGTACATCATTTCTCTCTATTAACCTTATTTTTCAGATCGGTCAAACAGGTGTAAGTGCCACATATGTGTAAAGAGGGGTCCATCTTCTGGATATGATCCATTCAAGGCAGCTTATGAGGGTCCTAATGGACAACCTGGCATTTCCAGGGGCTCCCTGGGATTTTACTAGATACCTCATCATCTGATGCTGGTGGTGATGAACCAGTCTTCACTCTTGTGAGCGACAAGGATCTAGTGTATGCGTTCAAGTTCTGTTCCCACTACAACCAGAAGCGACTGCTGTTCAGTGTCAGTGTTGCTCCACCCCAACAGAACCACAGCTCCACAGCTAGTATTCCCACACATCAGTAAGTCACAGCAACAACGTTTGTTTCAGATGCTTCTGAAACCGGCTCACTGAATTCACTTAATACATGTACGTGTCAGTGTAGCTGGTGATGGTTGACTACTTCATGCCCGTCTTGCAGGTGTCCATGTTCCAGAGGTGGTGTTATATCAAACTGCTTCCAACCCCATGTAGGACTACAGTTGCTTTTTCTCCACTGACAAATTGCCTTTTGCACTCATCTCTAGTACTAGTAAATGTTGTGTTGTGTTGTATTTATTTTATGTGAAACTTTTTAAGAACGTTTGTCTATCTGTTGTGCCTGCGCACTTTATATGTCTATATGTTTCACCGTGGGAAGTGGGAAACGTCCTCTCGATTTCTTGTATGTCTCGACATGTCAAGAATCGACAATAAAGCTACTTTACTTTTACTTGACTACTTTGAGTTTTGACTTTGACTTTGACTTTGACTATGCTTTCTCATTTGGGCTGGTCAGGACTACAGGCAGGCCCGACCTGTACCGTATCTGTACCCGTACAGGCAGAGCCTCCTGGGAGATTTGCGAGGCCCTGTGCGAAATGGCTGGGGGGGCCCTCGAAATTTTTGGGTTTTTCGGGTCGGATCGGGTGTCTACATGCGCAATTTTAACTCTCCAATTAGCAAAGTACTGGATACCTTCCCCTGCCTCATCGTCATCTGGGCTTGCCTCAACGCGGGGCCACGCGGCTGCTTGAGACCTTGGATCGGTGATTTTTGTAACAAATTTATCAAACGAGCCTTTCAGAGAGGCATTAAACTCTTCCATTTTCTTTAGTTTTTTTCTTTTTTCATCCCCTGATGGAAATTTCCTGAATCTGTCTCATTCTCTCGACATTGTGTGACAGTTTGTTCCAACTCCACCCGTCTGGATCAGAGCAGCTTGTGTCTGCGCTTGACTATTATTTACTTGACTGTACTTGACTAGTACACATTTAGGTCTGTAATGGAACGTGACTGTTGATATTTATAAGGGAAAAAACGAAAAAAACGAAAAAAAAAAAATTGAAAAAAAAAAAAAAAAAAAAAAAAAAACGGCCCATAGCGCGAGGCCCCGTGCGGTCGCACGGTTCGCACACCCCTTGCGGCGGCCCTGCGTACAGGTACCGTATCTGTACCAGATAGTATCTGTACCCTCTCTGCAGCAATACCTCTTGTAACATATAGAGAAGGTAGTTTAACATGATTTGTGTTTATTCCATAAACGTGAAAAAGAGATCTTGATGCTGCTGATATTTCTGAACTGATGCTACTATCACAGGAAAAAAAATTGTTTCTTCCAATTGAGAAATATCTCCAAACTCTCCCAATTCTATCTAAAGTTGATCTGGAGCTGGTTGTCCATGCCTTTGTGTCTTCTTATTGAAACTATTGTAACAGTTTGTTTTCTTGTCTGAATAAAAAAGAGTTGCTCGCCTGCAGCAGGTTCAAATCCTGCAGCCGTTGTGGTCTGACACCAACAGAAGGCTCATATTACTCCTGATGTTTCGCATCAATTTTAAAATCCTGGTGTTGACCTTCAGGATTGTCAGGCTCCCTCAGACACTTGTTATGTCCCTACACCCCCTCTCTTAATCTCAAAACCCACTTGTTCCTCCAAGCGTTTTAACTACGGCAGATTAGGGGTTTTATGACCACGTTATTTCAATTTTTAATCTTGTTCCTTCTGTGACTGTAATTTTCATGTTTACCATTTCTTTTTATTGTATATGCAGTTTACTGTATTTTTATTTTAATGTTCTTTTGTGAAGCACTTTGTGACATCTGTCTGTGAGAGGTGCTATATAAATCAACTTTTACTTACTTACAGTACTTACTTCACTGATGGTAATGGGGTTTTGTAAGGATCCGAAAAGAGGGTTTCTACAGTATAACACGCACACACACAGTAAAAAAGCTGGAAATAACAGCGTTCAGTGAACCCAAAAAAGGTAAAAGAACTTGTATAAATCCTACCATATCTGGGGATGATTCCCCAGGCAGTGAAGGAGGCGTAGATCCCACCGATCATCCAGAACATGCACAGCCAGGACAGGTGCTCTCCTCTCTTATCCATCTGAAGGAACTCGGAAAAGTAGGAGTACACGATCGGCACTGTCCCACCAATGCTGAAAGCAAAGCGTGTGCAGTTTAACGTCATTACAAGGAATTCATCCAAATGTAACAAATACTTTTACAGAGTACGACTAAAACTTTCTTATAGATTACATTTCTTTAAAAATAAATCTGCATCATTTTCCAGGACGACTGAGTAAAAAAACTTACATTGCAGCAAAATTAACTATTCATGTCCTCTGTTGTGTAAATTGTTCTGAATTCTGTTTTTCATTTTTAAAGTCAACTCCTTTTAGATCCCTGTTATTCTGAGAGGAAGTCTGCTGCATAGCTGCCATCCATCACCCCCTCTGTTGGGAGGTTACTGTGTTGTCTTATCTCCTCATTAAAGGGCTCACATTTCTTTCTGAAAAAGTAAAACTAAAACTGATCACGGTGCTCTTAGTTGAACTACGTCTAACAAAACCACCTAAGCTGCTTTCATTTGAGCTGGAACCGAACATGAAAACAGCCGTCATTATTGTGCGAGCGTTACCCGACGCCAGACAGCAGCCTGAAGAAGAGGAAGAAACCGTAGCCCTGAGCAAATGAGGACAGGAAGGCAAACACACAGTTTATCGCCAAGGCCACGATCAGACAGCGCCGACGGCCCACTTTGTCTGCCAGACCGCCCCACAGGAAGGCCCCCACCATCATGCTCAGGAAGACGACCAGACCTGTGCAGAAAGAGAGGGACAGGGTCACATCGGGGCGTTAAGTGCTTCAGTGCACGACAGAAGCTTAATGACATTGGTTCACTGCAAAAACTCAAAATCTTACCAGGAATATTTGTCTTATTTCTAGTTAAAATGTCTCATTTTTAGTCAAAAAATATCATTACACTTAAAACAAGAGTCATTACCAGAAAAATAACTTGTTATTTGACAATTTTCACCTGTTTCAAGTAAATTTTTTACTTATATAATAAGTAGAAAAATCTGCCAGTGGGACAAGATTTATTTAAGCAAAAAAATCTTGTTCCACTGGCAGATTTTTCTACTTATTTTAAGTGAAAATCTACTTGAAACAGGTGAAAATTGTTTTGTTTTTTCCAGTGATGAGTCTTGTTTTAAGTGTAATGAGATTTTCTTTTACTAAAAATTAGACATTTTAACCAGAAATAATCTTGTTAAGATTTTGAGTTTTTACAGTGTTGTTTCCAGGCAGCTGTGTCTAAACCTTGGAGCACGTGTAAAATACATATACGTACAGGTAGACCAAGTGAGATGTCAAAGTACGAGGAATGAACATTTAAAACAAGAGACCTGGAAAATAAAAAAGGACCAGAAACTGAAGCTGGTGGCTGAACTGTCAGAAATCAGCTGATGACTTAGACAGCAAAGCCAAACATAAACCACCATCAACAAGTAAACAGAAGAAAACTGTGGACTAAAGAGGAGCAGTGACAGTTGTAGATGACCTGATGTTTAATGAAGAATCAGGAATCTACATTTATATCATGCAGGAACGTGTGTTTGGTGCAGGCCCAGACTAAAGATGACTGTTTGAACACATTCTCAATTCAATTCAATTCAATTCAATTCTATTCAATTCAATTACCTGGAGGCAACTTATGTTGTAATAGACACAATATAAATAAAATTTAATTGAACTGAATTGAAATTCAGGTACTGGCCACAGAACAAAGGAAAGACACATCAACTCAATGCAATGCTGCTAACTCTCTGGATTACAATCATATTGAAATTTATGGAGGAAATTGAAGGAAAAGGTCCATGAGGAGGCTTCTGTCTCTCAACTGCTGCATGAGGAAGCTGGAACCTGATGGATGGAGAATATTGTTTTCCATCAGTGAAGTCCATGCCTCAAATAATTCCAGCTGTTAGAAAAGCCTCAGAACAGAGGAGATGCAATAAAGTATAAAGTGTGATTTCTGATTCCAATTTTTTTCACTCAACTTAAAAAGCAACAACATAGTAATAACAACTATCCAGATTCTTAAGTTCTGCTTTAAAAATTCAGAATGTTCAGTTTTTAAATTGTTTTAGTTTCATTGTTTGTGTCCTGTATTGCTTTTTTCTATTAACTTATTTGGGTTTTTTCTTTCTAAAACATCTGGATTTGATGGACAGCAGCAGTTTATTCTATCAGGACTCTCAACCTAATACCAAGCACTTTCATATCAACAGAGGAGAAAACTGGTCCCAAACGAAGGTTGGTTACTCAAAATCGTGTTTCTTTATTAAAATCACTGAAGTAGAAGATTTGTTTTTCTTCTATAGCATGTCATGCGCCCCAAAGCATGTCATAGCATTTCATCCTCTCTATGTGCTTCAAAAATATCGGGTGTTCAAGTAAAAAAAAGATCCCTCACAAAATAATTATCATGACATGAGATCTAAATATTCTTTATTTAGATTATATTGTTTGGAGGTTTGTTGTGTTTTTTTCCCTAACAATCCTCAAGAACACACACTTCTGCTCCATTTTCCCTCGTTCAACTGCAGCAGCTGTCTCCAACTTTGTTATCCTGTGGACATATTTCCATCTCAACGTAATTGTGCAGTTTTTTATTTCTTTTCATATCCATGATTTCAATTTGTTCACTGGTGCCAGTTCACAGCTTTTTACAAGAACACACTGAGCAAATATGAGCAGATTTAAAACAAAAGCAAACAACAACAAACAAACAAACAAACAAAAAAGCTCACCAAATTGATTTACACTCAAATAAAAATTAGGCAAAAAGTAGAATAGATATAAAACATACTTAACCCTCCTGTTGTCCTCGGGTTTTAACACCACTGTGTTAAAAACCAAAAAAAAATCCCCTAAAGGATATTTTTTTACCTTTAAATTTTATGACTTTTCCTAGATTGGCCCCAACAGTAGAAAAAATAAAATGTTGTTTTTAGTCACATTTCCATTTAAGCTGTACAAAAAAAAGTACAAAGGTGGTCTTCGGGTCAAAATGACCCGTAAGGCAAATAGAGTTGAAATCAAGGTCACAGAGTTATTTCCACACCACAGAATGTTACAATGTTTTAGGTGTGTCTCAGATCAATCAGTAGCAGAAGTAAACAAGACAAATCAGGTGGTCTTCTCGCAGATTGCTGTACCTTTGATCAATCTCAGATCAATTAGTAGTAAACGTGAACAAGACAGTAGCAGACATTCAATTCAATTCAATTCAATTTTATTTATATAGCGTCTAATACAACAAAAGTTGTCTCTAGACGCTTTCCAGAGACCCAGAACATGACCCCCGAGCAATTATTACATAAACAATGGCAGGTAAAAACTCCCCTGGTGGGAGAAAAACCTTAAGCCAAACAGTGGCAAGAAAAACTCCCCTTTAGGAGGGAAGAAACCTTGAGCAGGACCAGGCTCATAACGGGGGACCCTCCTGCTGAAGGCCAGACTGGGGGTCGGGGACGTCAGCAGTACACAGCAGGCAGGTGGAAGCAGCAGCGAGATGACCGGGGGTGGGGACCGCAGGCCAGCACACAGCTCCCGAAGCTCCGGCCCACATAACATAAACAACACAAGACAGGTGCCGCTCTCGCAGCCTGCAGAGCTCTTTTTTGTGGATTTCAAGGGGTTATAAAGGTGCTGCAGATGACAGGACCCCGAATTCTCTCTGTGCTGACGCCATGAGTGTGCGTTATAACGCTGAAGAGGCTCTAGAGCTGATTTTTGCAGATGTCCAGCAAGACAACTCTGATTCGGAAGAGGAAATGGAGGATGTCTCAGAAGAAGAAGATGAGGAGGAATATAACCCGGAGCATGATCAATCATCTTCAGAAGAAGAAGAAAACTCTGAAGCTGAAAGAGAGACTTTCCTTTCAAAAAATGGCAAAATAACATGGTCCTCAGCAGCATATAACCAACACGGCAGCCATGCAGCACAAAACATCATAAAGATGACCCCAGGACCCACAAGGTATACCGTTTCTCATGCCCATGACATTGTCTCTACATTCTACCTGTTTATCACACCAGCAATAGAAAAAAATAATCCTGGAGATGACAAATCTGGAGGGCTTTCGCAAATATGGAGACAGCTGGAAAAAGATGGATGAGACTGACCTGCAGGCCTACTTAGGGCTACTAATCTTAGCAGGTGTATACAGATCCCGAGGTGAGGCTGCAGCTAGTCTATGGGATGCAGAGATTGGAAGGCCAATTTTCCGAGCCACAATGCCGCTCAAACTCTTTCACACCTACTCAAGACTGCTACGATTTGATGACCGTGAATCAAGACCAGCAAGACGTGTGACAGACAAACTTGCAGCCATTAGAGAGGTCTGGGACAAGTGGGTGGAGCGGCTGCCCTACCTCTACAATCCAGGGCCTGACGTAACAGTGGATGAGCAGCTGGTTCCATTTAGAGGTAATCTATTTTCATATGTGTAATAAAAGTGATTTTCACTATTGATTTTTTTTTTTGTTTTACTGTTTTCTGTGACACTGATACTAACCACTCATGCTGTCTTCTGTCCAAAGGTTGTTGTCCTTTCCGGCAGTGTATGCCCAGCAAGCCAGCAAAATATGGGATCAAGTCATGGGTGGCTTGCGATGCCAAATCAAGCTATGCTTGGAAAATGCAAGTATATACTGGAAAGCTGACCAGTGGATGCCCAGAGAAGAACCAGGGGATGCGAGTTGTGCTTGATGTGACAGAGGGACTGAGTGGTCACAATGTGACATGTGATAATTTCTTTACCTCTTATGAACTTGGACAGCAGCTCCTGAAGAGGAAGATCACCATGGTTGGTACAGTTTCGAAAGAACAAGCCTGAGCTCCCACCTGCACTGCTTGCAACAAAGGAGAGAGAGGTCTTCTCATCAAAGTTCGCCTTCACGCCCACGACCACTGTAGTTTCTTACCTCCCAAAGAAAAACAAGGATGTAGTACTTCTGAGCACACTGCACACAGACGGTGACATTAGCGATCATGAGGACAGGAAGCCAGTCATCATCCTAGACCACAACCTCAACAAAGGAGGTGTGGACAATCTAGATAAGGTGATTGGAACATACAGCTGCAGAAGGATGACTGCCCGCTGGCCCCTGGTCATCTTCCACAACATCATTGATGTTTCCTCCTACAATGCCTTTGTGATCTGGAGAGAGATCAACCCGACCTGGATATCTCATAAGAAGAACAAGAGGAGGGTGTTCTTGGAGCAGCTAGGAAAGGCACTTCACTCATTGAAAGAAGGAAGCATGTCCCCCGCACAGAAGCCTCAGCAGCAGTTGTGAAATCTATTCCATCCTGATCAACCTGAGGATCCAGCTACCACAGCCACTTCCCCAGCTAGGGCAAGTAAGAGGAAGAGATGTCAGTTCTGCCCTCAAAAGAAGGACCGTAAAACACAAACTGTGTGCTGCAGGTTTAAGAAATATATCTGCAAAGGCTGTGCACTTGCATACTGCGCTACATGTGCTAATTAGTTGAATGGGTTGTTATCTTTTTCATATTTTTGTATTCTACGTTGTCTTAAATTGTTCATTGGAGAAAAAAAAAGAAAGAATCTTTAGTAATTGGGATGAATAAAAATGAATCCAAAAATCCTTTTTGCACATTTTTTTCCTTTTCTTAAGCTATAGAAATACAAGTGAAGA
This sequence comes from Cololabis saira, assembly GCF_033807715.1. Taxonomy (NCBI): domain Eukaryota; kingdom Metazoa; phylum Chordata; class Actinopteri; order Beloniformes; family Belonidae; genus Cololabis; species Cololabis saira. Next base: position 41,876,510 of record NC_084591.1, on the reverse strand, counting down.
GGGAAAACAGGTATTCACACATATTGTGGTGAAGGACAAGGTGTTTCTTCAAGCAAATGAAATTTGGTGTTTATAATTCAATTAAGCTGCTTATATTAGAGGGTTTAGTGAAGACGGGTCATTTTGACCCAGAGGACACAGGGTGTATACAGAAAATGAGCATTAACCATGGGAAGAGGTGAGACTTAAACACTAATATGAAGGTGTTGTAAATAGTGATAACATGAAGAGGTCAGCTGATACACTCCATGTTTTCATTTGGATCTAAGAGCATCCAGGAGCAGCTGGTTTGCTGCCTCTCATCCATTTACGCTCCTATGACCTGGTGGAATACTGTTTGTTCTTGTGGCTTTGGGCCACTGACATAAATAATCATATGTGTGATTCCCACATATGTGTACGCCTGGTCTTAGGAGGATAATGTATTTTCCCAGGGCTTTTAGGGGGCAGATAAAACTTCCACTTCACAATCACTCTTAGCTGAAAATGGCTCGATTCAACAACTGCACCATTCTGCTTCACCAACTCAAGGGAGCTGTTAAACAAAGTCGTGCTTCATCTAGGTTTTAAAATCAATGAGACAGTTCGGTAAATGCCGGTGTGGTAGTGGGGTGTGGTTTTGGCTCAGCTGTTGGGGAAAGTTGTGGGTTCAGGAAACAGCTCCATATTGGTCATTATATGTCTTTTACTGTCTTTCTTTTGATGACTATTTGTGCTAAAACTGGTAGGTAAACTCAGGCATCACCAGCAAAGCAATGGAACGGAGTAGTATACCACAAAGCAACATGTACAGTAAAAGTAATAAAAATGGACCCCATATTTACGGTATATGAAGTTCCATCTCTTTTTTAGTGGACTTTCCATTATCAGATTACTTCTAACATTTTTTTCTTTTAGTTTTTCCAACAATCTGCTTCTCATCAGTTATGTGACGCTTTGTCTTTGGGTGCAGCCTAACAAGGAAGTAGATCTTCATGTATGGACACTCCAACAGTATGATGACATCTCTATGAACTTACAAACTGAAGTTAGTTTTCTGCTTTACCCTGCTCCCTGTTACCTGCAGCACAGCCCTGAAGAGATGAAACGCAGTAAGTCTGAATCTAGTCTGAATCTATAACTATTTCCATTTTTCCTTTTGCTGAGTGGTCCAATCAAGTCTGCGTCATGTCGGCACACTCAGCTCAGCTTTTAGCAGCGTGCTTCCTCCTCTGCCAGGACTGACCCAGACGGGTGCCAGAGACGGGCTCGCTGGCAACGTCTCGCCCCAGTATGCAGATGGCCGTGCAACAGGGAAGAGCTGAGTGCATGACTCATCATACTGGTGTCGAGTTATAAAAACCATTCTGAGGTATCTGCTATCAAGTACGTGGAGGAAGAGGATGGAGGAGATGCTGCGCAGCTCTTTCCAAGGTCAGGACGGAGAGCATCGATCATTGTGGCTGCTGACTCAGAAGATACACACACACACACACACACACACACACACACACACACACACACACACACACACACACACACACACACACACACACACACACACACACACACACACACAGCTCTGGACCAAAATAAAGTATGGTGAGAGGACAGAGGAGGTGTGAGACAGGAGAGGGTGAAACCAGAGAAAGTGAGAGTTAGATATTTCAGGGGGTGTGTCTGATGGAAGGATACGAGGATGGAGAGAGACCAGGGTGATGATGGACAGATAATGAAGGAGAAAAGACAAAGTTCCTGATTCATGCGTCTGCTGCTCGGTGCGCTGCTGATGGGAAGCCGGTCTGGCTTTAGAAAAGATTATTGATGAAGACAAGACAGAACAGTGATGGGTCTAAGTTAATTCCAAGAGATTTTACTAAACTAAAAGCAGCTGCACAAATGCATCGCTCACCGAATCTTTGTCAACAACATTTCATTTTTTTTCTTCACACATGAAACAATAAATTATCTGTAACATCTTTGTTGTCAGCAAAGTCACCCTGTCTTTACACTGATGATCAAACCACCTGGAAATTTCAATCCAGAGCTTGTAATTATAAGATAATTCCAGAAAGATATTTATCTTATGATCAGTATACAACAGATTGCATCATTAAATAAGAAGCACTGCCTGTCCAGACACCAAAAACTATGGCATAGATGGTCAGATGAGGGCATTGGCATTGCTCAAACTAAATATATTGACTGAAATATTGGTTTAATAGGTGAGAACTTAGTGTACCATAATGTGTAATAACTTACAGTCCAGTAAAAGAAAATTAAAAAAGGTTAGATCTCATATGTAAGACGACTGTACAAGGTGAGCTGCTACTCATTGGGTAAATGTATACAAAGCCACAAGTGTATGCCTAATTGGGTTGTTTTTTTTTAGCGACAGCGTTATTCAAGTCTTTGGTGGCAAAGGCTTGCTATCTTTGGAAATCAGCATTAAAAAAATATATATATTATTATCATATACAACACTTTGGTCAGTAATATCTTAGTTTTAAATGTGCTTTATAAATAAATTTTACTCACTCAAAGCTTTGTACTGCCTACCTCCAACAGAGAGCCAGTGGAAACATGTCCATCTCAGTTAAGTTACCAGAAACTAGATTTTTAACCATGACCTATTTAGCTTAGCTCATGCTAACCTGTGATGTTAACTATTGCTCATTCTGATCAAATCTCTCCAGACATCCTCATTTCTAATGTCGCTATAGAAGCAACATCTGAAACAAGGTCTCTGAGATGAAACAAGGACAAGTGGGAGTCTGTCAGGACACATAGCTGCTGCAGGCTGCCACTTCCAGGCAAAGCAGAAGTTTACTAGTCCTCAATGGCTCTTCCGGTTGGTCAGTTCTGGAGGGCCCTGAAAAGATCCAAGACGAGGGCGATTGACCCGAGGACCCAACTGTCGCAAGAAGTGAAAGGCGATGAGGCAGTCCAGCTTGTTATTCTGGTTAGCCTGGGCTAACAGCCTTTATCTGGGGGACAATGGTAGCTGCTTTGTACACAAGTGCACAAATCTGCTCTCATGTGTCTCAACTGTTAAATGATACACTCTGACTTTTGTAACACTTGTGTCTCTGGTGGCGATCATAGTGTGTATAAGAAGAACTGGACGGACTCCCTTTAATAACAGGTTTTTTAAGAGTCATTTTGAAGCCTATTTTTTTTCATACTGCGCAGCGCCATGTTGCAAATAGGTGGAAGGATCTGGCCTGGAGACCGGCTGGAACACGCCCACCACATTTCAGTCTCAGCTGTTTAAGCTTGGCTTGTGTGCAGAACACTGCCGCGGTGGAACCTGATCTCTGCAAGGATGTGTACACAAACATGATAGATTTCCTGTTCATAGCCTCGTCTCATCTCATCCACTCCACTCTGCTGCAACCGAAAATCTGACAGATGTCAGCTGGTCAGAGGATTAACCTCCTAACTCTTTGACTCTCTCCTCTCACCTCCCCCCTGTTTCCATCTTCTCCTCTTTCATCATACCCTGTATTTCCTTTAGTTCCTTTATCTGTGATTTTAGCATCTCCTTTTCCAAACCTGACTGGAAATGCACATTTCAGATGAACCACACACATAGTTGAATATCACTGACACTAAAACTGATTAATAGTAATGAGGATATACCGACAGAACACAGCATCCAACCTGCTGAGTCAGGACTGCCAGCTCAGAGCTCATTAGCTAATTAGAGCGCAGAAAAGAAAAGTGACGACTCACATCCAGAAGCTCTAAGGCTTTAATCACATTATCCAGTGAGTGTTTCAGTGCATGAACTGTTTGATTGTGTTTGTGGTAATAAAGTTGATTTACCTTAACGGCGATGGATTCATATATATAGCTGAGATTTCCATCAAGCAGAAACTGAATAATCTATAATGATCAAATCGATGCAGCCTCTTTTTGTATTACTTGTCATCAGAGTTTGTTGAGTCAGCACAGTAATCACTAATAATAGTCGAGCATGTGGTTACTGTTGCCACACAAATTGAAGTTGTGGTCGTAAATGTGGCTTTTAATTCATCCCATAAGCCATTTAACTGAAGCAGAAAGCACAAAGCACATTAACAAAACAAAAAAAAGAGTCATTATCATTATCTATACCAGGACCACTGTTTAGCCAACACTTTGTCAAAATGGGTTTCAGATCATCAAAACAATACTTGTTTAATACCACAGCTTCCAGTAAAAGTACACACTCTCACGTCATTACTATGTAGAAACTAGAGAAGGTTCAAATGAGGCTATATAAATGCCTTTTATCTTGTCCTTTATATTTAAAACCAACTGTCATCCAAGCATTAAACAGGACATCTGTGGTTTTACTATTGTTTCTGGAAAATCTCAAAGTAATACTTTAAAGGAGCATGAGGCTCCTTTTAAGAAATGAGACTCTCTAGCGCCACCCTTCGCCACGACGGCCGTTGGGGGTACTGCAGCCAACAGCGAAGCCGGCACGGGAGAACGGGGAGAACGCACATGCAGCATCATGTGACGTCACATCCGCAGGACAGTGCGGGAAATTCCGGCCCAGAATTGCAGCACATTTTGCAGCACACAGCCTGTTCAAGGCAGTGGAGAGAAACACTAGAGGGCTCATTCTTTTGGGTTTGGAACGCTTCATCTGACATTATTACTAGAAAACTTAAAACGTATACGAATTCTTTTCATAAATCCTGCCTCAATCCTGCCTCATGCTCCTTTAAACTAAGACTACCTACACTAACATTTGTCAGCTCTGCCTCAGTCGAATGGATATCTGCAACATACAAGTGTTTGTGACACCTTATCTGTTGAATATCACGTAAAAAAGCCTGGATCTGAGCAACCATCAGGAGCTCAGAGCCTCTAAAGGCTCAGTTATGGTTCTGCGTCAAAATGGCGCCGTGCCTACGGCGTGTGGTTTGGATCGACGCAGAGGACACGCCGTCACCTGCGCCGTCTCTGACGTGCACCTCCTGAAAATTGTAACTATGCGTCGAGGAGACGCCGTCCACACGCAGACCGAGAGGGCTGTGATTGGTTCGTTTGAAAGCGAAGCATTTCCGGTTTCCGGTTTGAATCAGTAGTGAACTTCCAGGGCTCTTTTCTTCGTTTATGTGTGATTTTTTTTGTTTTGGTTTTTTGCACAATAGTTGTCCTTATTTCTTTGATTTACTGTGACGGGAAAAAGTCGGATAAACCATTCAGAAAAAGATCGCTAACTAGTGGCTGCGGGGGGTACTGCACCGCGACCAAATGGAGAGACGGAGAAGTCTGAAGGGTTCAGCACGGCGTCACGGTGACGGCGTGTGCTCTGCGTTGGTGTGACGCAGAAGCATAATTCAGCCTTAACAGGATGGTCACCGGTGAAGCAGTGATGAGGTCAGTAAGATTCAACCTCCAACCTTAATGTGATGCACAAAGACAAACGATTTCAAAATAAAGACAAGATGAAAAAACAACACATATGACGGACATACAATGTAAAAGTGTATCAGGCCGGAGGCAGCACTGATGTTCAAGACTGGCCACAGACAAACACCATTACTGAACAAACTCAACCTCTTCTGTAGAGGCCATGAGCACAGCTTAGAGAGAGAGCACACTGTAAGCAAGAGTAAATCAGAAAAGGTCTTACCCAGCGTTCCTTTCTCTGCATTGGACAGACACAAATCCTTTTCTGCAGATGGCAGAACGAATGCGACCACAAAACACTCGACCCCGTCAGCCATCAACGCTAAACCCAGGACCATGAACAGCGTCCACTGGAACCTCCCATGGCCGCAGTCTTCCATTATGTCCTCATACTGCTCAGCTAACTCCTCCAGTTCAGAGACTGCACTTCCATCTGTCCGAGCTTTGGCCCTGGAACACACAAGAGAAACACTGTGAAATAGAAATTAACTTGTAGTCTTTGATTTGTTTGTCACAGAATGTTCTTAATTCTGCTGGTTGTGAAATCAAAATATTTCATGTCCTTTGAAAACATCAATACTTTCCAACAGTGCATGTCTAAGTCTGTGAAATATTGCTGTAAACTGTCTGAGCCCAGTTATGTGATTTGGAAGAAATATAGTTAGGGGTTTAAAAACAATAAATAAAAAAAATATATTTTTCCTCTTCCTCTACTGGGACGACATCAAGGACTCCCCGAGCCGCCCGGTGAGGTATCACCCATTAACCCTGGGCCAACTTCAAATCAAACATGTCCAAAACACCTCCCCTGGAAGCCGTCTGGGATGCACTCTCCCCATATGTCTGTGTGAGCAAACCGTTACGTCTATATCTGTGATTGAACATTTCTGAAATACCAGTATGGTCAGAGAAGGAACCAGCAACTACTGTAGGTGTTGAGGGGAGAAAAAAATGGAACAGTCATCCATGGTGGCTCCACTCAAAAAATACAGGCTTGATATTATCATTCATTTAATGAAATAACCACTCTGTTCTGAACATTTTTCTTTGCTGGCTTAATCATTTCTCAGAGTGACATGTTATTATCCCGCTATGGTGCATTTGATTTATTCATTCTGAAGCATTTCAGATCAGTCCATTCAGATGTTGCAGTATTCATGTACATATTTCCAAATGAAAGCCCTGCTAAGAAGAATAGGAAGATTTTTATCAACTTAATTTAAGTTATTTAAAAAATGGTGGGAGTATTATACGTGTCTTAAATGGGTATTAAGTGTATACTCAGTTAAATATTTTCAAAATATGTATTTGGGGAACATATTGCAGGGGAATAATAGAAGACAGAGTTTCACATATTTGTCAGAGATTATAAAATTCCCAAAGGAATACACAAGCACCGATTGATCAGTTTTCTGGCCAGTGATCGCCCGATCAGGTGCAAATCAATGAGGTCAGTGGGCCCCAGTGCTTGATATGGATGGCACTTGGAAATGGGATGTTTTTGGAACGTGGGAGTATTATGATACCCAAAGATAGCAATATTCTTCATCTACAAGCTCAAGGTAAACTAGACCATAAAGATAAAAACAATTGGATTTCTCCATGGGGTGGTGAGAACCCCTTCAGCTGCTCCCATTCCAACATAATGTTGTTTATCTCTGAAGGTCCAGAAGAAGTCAGTGTCTCAGAAAGTGACTGAGAGGCCTAAACAGACACTAAAATGCAGTCATTGCAGTCTGCAGTCTGCAGTCATTGTGCTACACATGCATGTGTGCAAGCAAAGTCGCACGCACTGAGGACCTCACCTTGCAGCTCTCTGTGCAGCTTTCACCTCGTCAGGATGTGGGATCCCCTGATATTCTCCCTCATACATCTGATCCTCTTCATCGTGTCCTTCGGTCGCATCGCTCGCTGCATCCTCTTCCTGAGCAGGGTAGTCTGTTTGGTATCCGTAGCCATCCTGGCCACCTCCTTCTCCATAGGTACCGTAGCTGTCCTCCCCTCCCTGGTGATATATGTTGTTCTGGTAGTGGTTGGCCATCTCAGCCTACAAGGCCTCCTAATCTAATATTACAGTAAAAGGATTCCTTTGCCTTCGTCTGTTCTAATGTTAGAGTTTAAGCACAAGAAGTCATTGATGTGAAGCTCAGGTTCTCTGTGAATCCAGATGACTTAATCAGAAATAAGCACTAGTGTTGTAAAGTCAACAGCAATATATCATGATTATTTCAGCAAAACACATTCAGTCACATTGCATTGAAGCTCATCCAGAGACGGTTTGTCTCCTAAGATGTAATTTCTGTCTTTCAAAGTTTCCGTTGTGTTGCTTCTGGTAACTCCAATTTCCTGCCAGGCCTCGTCTTCAGCATTCACTCCTGCAGAACAGAAATACCATATTAGTTTATGTTTCTTGTACGCCTGTTGCAGGGTTTTTTCTTTCAGTCCAAGCAAAGAAACATTTGCAGGTATTTAACTATCTATGTATCTGGTTTTGTTTGTTTGTTTTCACTCGGCTATTGTAGTCTTCCATTGGACAGATTAAGGGGTAACAATAACCGTTTATCGTGGTATCACCTGATATCACTGAATTACAAAAGAAACCATCACAAGTTCAGGCATTCTGAAATCTGACAAAAAAACAAATAAACCTTGAAGATGTAATTTTGGATCTGTGTCACACAGCAGCTAAGGAGACAATCCCGAGATTCATCAAACTACAACTGGTAAAGAGTGGTCAGGGCTCGTGAGATACCATTTCCACTCATTACCACAGATTTCAGATTTTAACACCATTGGAAATCTTTCAGGGAGCAGTCCGACCTTCCATTCATCGATACAAAATCTTGTTGAAAAAGAAGTCCAACTCTCACTGAAAAAAATCCTTTGGTCTTGTATTAGACCCTACGATGGATTGGTGGCTTGTTTACAGTGCAACAGTGTCTTTTGTCTGGAGACAGTTGGGAGCGGTTCCAGAAGACCCCTGTGAGCTTGAACAGGATTGAAGCAGTTACAGAAAATTGCTACGATGTTTTGATAATAGTGGCAGTAAATGTGTGTTACATTGAAGCCTCAGAAACATTGAGATCGATACTGATGTGCTTGATTATCTCACTTAAATTCACAGACACTCCTGAAGCAACTACAGTGTACAGTTGACATACACAGGAGTGTTGAATCATTTTTCACTGAACATGCACAAATTACAAGACTGCTTGATAATCATATTATAAGATTGTGATCTTATGTTTAGGGCTGCAAACTTCAAATTCTAACAATAAAACAAGAAGTAATGAATGAGAGGAAAAAGTAAATCATAATTCAGTAATGTCCACGATGAAGTCTCTAGAAATAGCGACAGCTGAACAACAGAACTGATTTCGCGTCTTGTTTTGTTGTGTTTTCCACTGTGGATCCATCCATCCATGTATCTATTGGTTATCAACCCATTCAGGGTTGGAAATGAAGTCTATCCCAGCTGTAAGTGAGTGAGAGACACGCACTCCAATGGGCAGTACCAGCACACTAACATGCAAGCATTTGGACTGCCAGAGAAAGCCATAGTAAACTGAGTTAACCCATGCAGACAGTGTATTCAGTCAAAAAGAAACAAAACAACAAAGCTGCCTGAACTGAAGATAGATATGACTCGGCAGAAGTTAATGATCTGATAAACAATGAAAAACAATGATCCGGTCACAGGCTGCCCAGTAAGTCAGCAGGAAATGAAAATGTTCTCATATATAACATACAGTACAACTAAACCCAGGATTATAAACCTGAATCGATAAGTTCCCTCGTAATAAAACACATTATTAATCTGATGTCAGCAAGAAATGCACCATTTACAGTTTTATATAAAACCTGAAATCACAAAAGAGTAGAAAACATGATAATGATCCACACTGATTCAGCTTACAAGAAAGACAAGTTCTCACCAGTAGGCTGTTTTAGGGCCAAACAAAAAAACAAAAAAAGGAAATTACGAGAATAAAGTCATAATGTAATGAGAATAAAGTCGTAAAATTATGAGAATAAAGTCATAATATTACGAGAATAAAGTCGTAATATTACGAGAATAAAGTTGTAATATATTATAAATATATAAATATAACTTCACAAGAGGCTCAATATTCTTCATTTTTACACAGGGAGAAGACTGCTCTTCCTGTTAGAGTTCTCATAAATTACCACTTTATTTTCATAATATTATGACTTTATTCTCATAAATTACCACTTATTCATTACGACTTTATTCTCGTAATGTCACAACTTTATTCTCGGAATTTTACGACTTTATTCTCGGAATTTTACGACTTTATTCTCGTAATATTACGACTTTATTCTCATAATATTACGACTTTATTCTATTACGACTTTATTCTCACAACATTACGACTTTATTCTCGTAATTTTACGACTTTATTCTCATTATATTATGACTTTATTCTCGTAATTTTACGACTTTATTCTCATTATATTATGACTTTATTCTCGTAATTTCCAAATTTGTTTTGTCTTAGTTTGGCCCTAATACTCCGTCGTAGTTTTCACCATAACTTTAAGAAAATCTCATATAGCGATCAATTCTAAGGAAAATATCAGTCTTGACTTGTAAAAACAATCCATCCATCCATCCATCCAGACAGACAGGTTTACAGAGACAACAGTCTGAGCATGAATCAGACCTCAAACCTCCCTCTTCCCAGACACCTCCTCTACTTCTTCTTTGGTCACAACAGGGTTTTGCAAAAGTACTCAAATATTGTTTCCAGACTGAGTCTCCCTGAGGCATCCAGGTGGGGTTTTTCTGAAACACCTCCCATGATGGTGTCCAGCAGGCATTCCTTACCAGAAGCTGAAACCACACAATCTGGCTCGTTTTGATACTAATGAGTAGTGACTTTAGTCTGAGTTCTTCCTGAATGTCTCAGCTCCGGAGTTTGTCCCTAAGGGTTAATCCAGCTCATTCTGGCAGCCCACGTTTGCAGTTTCAGCCTGATCACGATTATAGTTGAGGACTGGAATATAAACCAACTGCTAAATCAGCAACTTTGCTTTTTGACCCAGCTCTCACCTCATCACAACAAAGCAGTTAAAGCATCTGCCGTGCTGCTTATCCTGTCCCAATCTATCTGTCAGTCTCCTGCTCCATTCTATCCTGAACTGAACTCGCCCACTAAAGGCAGCAATTCATTCTCAACCTGTAGTGGCCAATCCAGCCTTTTCCAACCGAGGACTTGGAGGTGCTAATGCTTACTAATGCTAATGCTTCACACTCAGATTCAAACTTGCTCATGGTAACGAGAGTCCTGGCTATAACAGTCCAATGCTACAGTATGTGGACGTGTTGCATGTCTGCTTAAATAAAAGGTTGTGGAGATTAACATTTGTGCAAACATTCACTCCATATCAAGCTCATGCAGAGAACCAACCAGGTAAATGGAAAAAAAAAGTGGAGCTTTTATTACAAATCCAATTATTAAAAATACACCAGTACACAATACACCTTACAACTACTTTAAAAATGTTGGTACGGTCACAGTGTCGCAGGGAGGGGTTGACATTAGCAAGGACTCAAAGTTGAACAAAAGCTTGCCTTGACAACAATCAATCTGTTTATCAAATGTTAACTTTTCTGAGGTCACATCCACATTTTTGACCACATAGTTAAGGTTAGACGCCATAGCATCATGACGTAGAGCCACTGTCGACACTCTTGGGCCACTCAGTTTTCCTCCCATACAAACAGAGAAAATTGTGTGACAGCCAGAGTTTGATGTCAACCAGACAACCGTGAATGGATTTGAACGTGTTTGATGAGCTAGGCATTATGGGCAGATAGATTTGTAAATGACGACATCCACTGCCAATCCAGGAAGCAGGAACACACGGAAACACACGTCAAGCACTGGAAATCTGCAACAAAAAACCACAAACAAAACACGAAACCGGCACGGAGCCAACCAAAACAATAACAGCAATCGACCTAAATCTTAAGATCTGATCGCAGTCTGAGCTAAGCTACCGCTACCGGCCACCCGGTCCGGGCCGGACACGCGGCCAGGAGGCCCTCACCCTTCAGGCCAACGACCCCCACCCGGCAGGGGGCCAGCCTGCCCGGAGAGACAGAGCTGCCCCGGCCGCCGACGCGGGCAGGCGCACCCGCCCCCCACGAAAGTGGCCTTCCAAGACCAGAGGGGCGCCCCGCCGCAGAGGCAGCGGGGGGGACCGGAGACGGGCCCGGAGAGAGGGAACCCCCCAACAAGGCGACACCCGTGCAGGCCCGACAACGGAGGGCCCCAGACCCAGGCATCCCATTCATTCATCCATTCAACTATGTACCCACATTTCTAAGTTCACGACCACACGTGAAGGACACGATAGTCCACACATCACCAGATAAGTTACACACGAGTGGAACTGCAACAATTTCACAATTAACTTCATGGTCTGAACATACAGCTAAAGGTTGGCATAAAATGATGTAACCTGCAAATCACAACGACAGCCTTGGTTCTGTCTGAGGAACCTGCTGATGCAGAATCAGGAGCGAGTCTTCAGGGCCCACACTGATCTGCTGGTCCAGGATGAAGACTGGATCATCAGCTGGTTTAGGTCACCAAGAGGATCTGGTGAACTGGTCCCAGCGACGCTCCAGTTCGGACCAACACAAACCTTTCAGCGAGAGGTGCTGACAGGTTGGACATCTCTGTTGCTATGACAACCATATGGGACGACTACTCAAGATAAAAGCCAGATCCTAAAATATCCCATAACTGTGTCTGAATAGACAAACATTAAAATACAATTTGCAGCAAAGAACCGGTTCCCTAAAATTGACTTTTTTAAATAAAAATGTGTCACTGAAGGTTTGGTTCGTACGAACTGATGACTGATGTGACTCAGCAATATATGATGTAATATATCCTGGTGACAGAGGCCGGTATCTCATCCTGGTGATGGCCGGACTTCAACAGACCAGATTCTGGAACTTCTTCTTCTGCCCCTCTGGTAAGCAACAGGGATCAATTTTGGTCTCTCCTCCTGCGGCTGGAGGCCAGTCTTTCTCTTCAACTCTTCACGGAATGCAACACAACGCAAGGAACAACGATACCCATAATGCAACGCAGTCAACACAACCACAGCATGCTACTCTGTTTTATTTTCAATCTTTTCTCCTCAAATCGGAGGAAATGTCCTCCAAATAAATTATTTTCCCAGGCATCAACTTCTGACAGGAGTGTCTCCAGCTCACGTTCGATATGTTTTAAAATATTTCTTAATTAAATTTTGCAAATTCCTTGTTTGGATAAGCGGATGGATAGTTATCCTCATTATCACATTGAAATTGACCTCCTTGAGGGGGGAGACAGAGATGAGTGTCGTGCTATGCATCATTGTTTAATTACACGTTAGTTGTGATGTTCAGAAGAAACATGTGTGGATTTGGGCGTGCACACAGTTTTGAATACATTCCTGCACCAGCGCGAAAGATTCACAACGAAATCCATCCCCTTTTTGTACATGAGGCCCCAAGTTCTGAATCCAAATTGAAATTTCTCAAAAATATGATTCTCTTCCAAATGAGGGAGCAACTGATGGAGAACAACTTAACAACTAGTTTAAAAAAAATAAATAAATAAAAAAAAGTGACAGTAGAGATTCCAAAAGAGGCACACCTCAGAAGGCGTAAAGATAAGGGAGAAACCCCAGGCCCTTAAACCAGCTGCTGAGAATAAAGTGTTAATGGCGAAGTTGAAAAGGATGCTTTGGTGCTATAACCATGTGATATTTTGATAATCTCACAAACATTTCATTAATACCTCAGGAAATGGTATCAAATTGTAAAAACAGAGGGATAGTATGTCTAATTTAACATGTACAAATAATATAACCTGAAAAACATGTAAAACTCAGGTTGATATTAAATGGAAGACGCTCCCCCTCTCATGTCCCACCTGTAATGCGATAGAACCTGTTTTAATGAATTTAACCAATTTCATGGCAGAGACACAAATACAGCCCTGCTCAAACCTGTGATGACAGCTGAGAGAAGAAGGTCCCTGCATCAGTCATTTAAATATGATTAATAATGCATCATGTTCCTATCTACAGCAGTGGGAACTGCACAGTTTATCTTTTCAAACTGGAGAAAAAAGAAGCTGCAGAATCTAATTTGAATTATCAGCAGATTTTAAAGGAACATTCAAGTGTCTATTCATGTTTACCAAGTACCCCTTATCTTTAGTTTGCTTATGTGCTGTCTTGTTATCAAGATGGTACACTTCCTTCAGGTAGGTCTGCTTTCACTTCTACTCAACTGCTAATCCTGAATCAATATTTGAGCATTCAAAAACTTAGAATTCAAATACATTTTATTCTGATACTCTACAGTTTGTACATATGTGACTTTAAGAAAAAATATAGAAATTAAATCAAATCATTGAAAGTTAAAGAAAAGAGTGGAACCATATTTACATTTATTAGGATGATTGAGACCATAAGAATTGACATGGGTCCTTTTAACCTTGTTTACGGTTCTAAAAGAGCAGGAGTTGTGCATCGTAGCGCAGATTCTCCTATGGGGAACAATAGTGATGGTGATGAAATATTACGTCAACCAATTACCAGTTCTAATGCCAACGTCTAATCAATGTATTCTGTTTGTCGCAGACCAGACTTCAACATGGCTTGAACATGGATTCAATGTTTCTGCCTAACCATATTTCAACATTGATTGACTCAAATTTTTTCTATCAGTGCACAAACCTTTATAGTATAAAACTGACTTCTCTGAAGTTTTAACAGGTGAAAAACTGATTTTCTTTGGTTCATAAATTCAATTAATCCACCACTCTCATGTTTAAATTGATCAGTGTGCACTTGTGACACTAATATAAATAATTGTGACAATATGACCCTAGGAGGATTTCAGTGTTATACTTCTCTTGATTCACTGTCCAGTCTTAAACATATTGAAAATACCATTTCTGCACAATGGCTGTCCTCATCAGTGTCACCCTGACCTACAATGTTTGGCTTTAAGGAACACAGGGGGGCAACTAATCTGACAAGAATTTACAAGGTGATATCAGATTAACCCTCCAACTCGAAGGGAGTCAAGATGGGAGGCTATCAAAGATTCACGCATATAATAATTGATGATGAAAAGCAATTTAAATGCAATCACTCAAATATGAAAAGTGAAGCACCTTCACCTAAGCAGGTGACAGTGTGATTATTTTCCTCAAATTTCCTCAATCCCTTTTAATTTCAATATTTCAATATTTATTTATCTATTTATTTATTGCATACGATGCCTGTAGATTTCAACAGTTGTGAGCTAACTTTATGCCTTACCGAATTGTAGTCCAGATTACATGAAAATACCACAAAAATTGATGTTTTACAACAAAGGTACTCTCCATTTGCAAATTGAGTCCAAGAGAGACTTTGTACTCACAGGAAGATTCCCAGAAAAATAAAGAGCACTATATTTAAATGCTTAAAGTCATACATTTGATCCCATGTGAAAGGTGAGACTTAGACAAATTGAATCCCACATCCATACGCACTGGCAGTATATTGATCCTGGGTAACCCAAGCATGAACATATTATGGTGCTTTTTTTATATATATAAGCATCAAAACAAGAACTGGATGCTGGTGTTTCTCTTTACACAAGGCTGTATTTGTTTTCCATCAAAACCCACAAATGTGAGGCATATCTCCATTTCATTTCATTTGTTATTTGATGATTGAGTCATCGATGAGCTTGTTTACAACTGGCTCCATCTGGAAAGAAGGGCATGCACTTTCATGCAGCACCAACTCTCCCTCACTACTGTAGTTTGTGGACAGTCATGGAACGCCACATGAGGTGTTCATTAAAAGCTAATGATGATGACTATACTTCAGACAACATTGATAAGTTGATGACCAGAAGCCTTAGCTGAGTTGCATAAAATGTGTAG
This sequence comes from Cololabis saira, assembly GCF_033807715.1. Taxonomy (NCBI): domain Eukaryota; kingdom Metazoa; phylum Chordata; class Actinopteri; order Beloniformes; family Belonidae; genus Cololabis; species Cololabis saira. The sequence continues at coordinate 41,861,145 of NC_084591.1, read as the reverse complement.
CTATTGTCTTGATTGCTGTTGGTGTCCATTGTACTTGCTGATGTAATTGGATTGTAAACTTATTTACATCCATCTTTCTTTTCCAGTGGTACACTGGAAAAACTCAAAATCTTAACAAGAATATTTGTCTTATTTCTAATTAAAAGGTCTCATTTTTGGTCAAACAAACAAAAGTGTCATTACCAGAAAAATAACTTGTTATTTGACAATTTTCACCTGTTTCAAGTAGATTTTCACTTAAAATAAGTAGAAAAAATCTGCCAGTGGAACAAGATTTTTTTTACCAAGATTACCAAGATAAATCTTGTTCCACTGGCAGATTTTTCTACTTATTTCAAGTGAAAATTTACTTGAAACAGGTGAAAATTGTCAAATAACAAGTTATTTTTCTGGTAATGACTCTTGTTTTAAGTGTAATGAGATTTTTTGACTAAAAATGAGACATTTTAACTAAAAATAAGACGAATATTCTTGGTAAGATTTTGAGTTTTTGCAGTGAATATCACATGTGCTGCCACTTAGTCACAGCTTTTATGTCAGTCATAAAGTTATACAAAAAGCATGTAATGGCCCGCCAAGGAGATGTTGGGCTACAACTACAGCTAAAGGAGGCAAAACAACGTAATATATCTGAGAACACCAGTCCAATGTCAGAAGCACAGGCCTAAATATCGGCGGTGCAGCCGGTGCAGCTGTACCGGGGGCCCAGACGCCGTCAAGGGCCCATGAAGGAGGGAGAAAGGAAAAAAAAGTTTTGTGAAAGGAATAGTCCGATCATCTTAATAGGCTACATGTCGGTCATGTTAAGTGCAAAAATAGTGTAGCCTCATGTTTAGAAAGCCCAAGCAATAAAGCAGCGCACAAAAGAGGAAAGAAAAAAGAGCCAGGATGATGTTAAAGCAAAAATGACAAAATTAGATGTTTTTTACTGCAACTGAGGAAAAAGCCAGCTGGAGGAAAGCTTGCCAGCTACCTTCATAAATTAAACGGCATTGACTCGACCGCTGGGGGGGCAGGAGGAGACTTCCCCTGCTTTGCAGGGTGAGTGTGGCCAGACACAACATTAGTCCACATGGTGACAATAGCAGTTTTCTATAGTGGCTATGCACGTGTGAGTGCATGTGTGTGTGCATGTGTGTGTGTGTGCATGTGTGTGTGCACGTGTGTGTGCACGTGTGTGTGCATGTGTGTGTGCATGTGTGTGTGCATGTGTGTGTGCATGTGTGTGTGCATGTGTGTGTGCATGTGTGTGTGCATGTGTGTGTCCATGTGTGTGTGCATGCGGTGTGCGCTTTCGTTTAGGTCAGGTTTGGGGGCACAAAAAAATATTTACACGGACCTATCACCATGTTGTTTCATCACTGGTCAGAAGTCTGAAGGTAGAAACATACACTTACGTTATAGTTTTTAAATTCATTTATTCAACTAAATTGTGTTTCTGAATCGGGCTGGCAGGACCCCCAAAATTTAACAGAGCAGCAAGGTAACCGTACACGTCCCTCACCACTCATCCATTTCTTACAGTAGCTTATAAAAGTGTATGAAGAACTGTCTGCGTGGAGAGTGAACCCAGGGACCCTTTTCATGATTAAAGCGAAATCCAGATGACAGGTAGTTTTGTTTTACGGAACCGTATTTCATGCTCACCGCTGGAGCCTCCTTTCTGGAGGTCTAAAGTCTCACCCGGCCTAAGCAAAGCTAGACACAGCAGATCAAACAGTTTCAAACCTCCTTATAGCAGTGTACATATTTTCTTGCTATTATACTGTCTACAAACGGTACAAAGAACAGTGCAACCTGAGACAAGTGTTTGAATTGATTATATAATGCTGTTGGCAAGCAATCCCAGCTGAATCGAAGCTTTTCAGCTTCCTGCCTGTTATAAATAGATTCATGCCTTCTTTTACTTTGCAGCTTTTCAAAGGCCTATAACTCCCCATCCTTACACTCTTCATCAACTCAGATGGGTTTCCTCTGCTTTACATTTTGTACAATAGGTGATATAACTCAAGAGCAAAAAGTTCTGATGACTGATCTGCTCAAAGCCTAAACAGTATTGATCAGTGTTGATCAGCTTGGCACCAAACAGCAGAATTAAAAAACACAATAGGCATCATAATAAAGTACCTTCTATGAGAATGGCCCTGATTTATACCGTAGGATAAACTGCTTCACGTTTAAATGTTGTTTTTCTAACCTAAAAAGAATAATATACATTTTTCTGAGGATATTCCAACATCATCTGATACATCTTTAACTATCTACTACAAGTTGCAAACATTTCCAACAGTAAAAAATTACTTTTCTTACCGAGACAAGACAATCCAAAGTGTCCAACCCCACAAACAAAATTATTTCTAAAATTCACTCTGGACTTATAAATGTAGAGCGCATCAACAGACAGAGGCAGGACTGAGAGGGATTAGAGTGGGGAAGGATAGTGCCAGCAGCCTCCCCTCCCTTCCTCCCCTCTTTCTCTGCAGCAGCCCCCCACCCCCCTGCAGCCCCCCACCACCGCAGTATGGTACAGTCCACCTCCCTGCTCCTCCATATACACGACCACGCCATTCGCCTGGCAAGAGGGGGAAGCAGGCGATGGGAGTGGGGCTGGGCGTGGAAGAGGCAGATGGGTGGCTGGTAGGAGGGGGATGGAGGCAAGTGAGGGGAGGAGGGATGGAGAGAAGGAGAGGAGGAGGAGGAGGAGGAGGAGGAGGAGGAGGAGGGGAGTGGCAGATGTGTTGACTTAAAATGTAAGCAGAGATGCTCAATGTTTTTCTATGATGATACAAACAATCTGGAGATGTATAAATTCTGAAAAATAATTCTTTATCATATTTCTTTTATCATCTTGATCATTTTTCTTTTATTATCTGTTTTAATCAATTTTATTGTTTTTTTTATATGAAGCGAGAACATGAAATAGAAAAGCCCCCTCTCATTGGTCGCTGTCTCAACAGCACCTTCTGCTCAGACAGCTCTGACTGACATGAAATTAAAATTCTCTATATTTTTTAAGGATGTCATGGCTTCTGAGAAAGAGAGAGGGAGAGAGAGGGAGGGAGAGAGATCGGCATCTATTTGCTTTCAGATGTGGATGTGTGAATCCCTGCAGAATCTCCCAGATCTATGGGAAGACTTGGAACAGAGGAGGTTACTAGGGCTGCTACTCACATTAGGAATGTGTAGAAAATACAAAAATGTTCACTAAGGCTGTCGTTGTATCCACTACTTTATGGCTCAGCTGGCTGAAAAAGTGCTGAGTCAGAATCATCGTTCTTCAGCCTTCCCTTGTTTCTTGTAAGTGCACCTTTGCGTTCTCCTTCAAATACTTCAAAAGATACAAAAAAACAAAAATCATAAACATTATTCCATGCATCAGAATTTCAAATATTTATATATGTTTTCTTTTGACATTTTTGAATCTATCTTTATTTTTGCATTAGAAAATAAGGCAATACATATTTAAATTACACTCTCTTTGCTATAAACATACATGTAGGAGCTATCAACTTGGGATGTTTTTGTCACACGGGTGAAATGTAGTTGTATTTTATGGCTGCAGCGTACAGTATGTTTTAGTTTTAGAGTATTTATGATTTTAGCGTGCAGTGTTGCCCCCAAATCACCTGCACCAGCGACGGGCCGTGAAGTTAAAATTCCCAGCGTGCACCACTCCAGAATGTCTAAAAAAACTATAGAAACGATGCCCGATAGCTGTCGTGCACTGGGATGCCAGAATATAAGAAAAAGGGCACCAGATAGAGTTTCTTATCAGATATGTAAAGATCCAGAGAGGCGACATAAAAGGATTTATGCCATAAAACTTGCAAACAAGACAGCTGTTACCTACTGTAAGAAAAGCTCTCACCGAATCCGGCTGTGCAGTTACAGTGGGCTCTAAGCACAAGACCTTCCTTTCTGACCACGACCCATGCCTTCATACGAGGGTCATTTAGACCAAGTGAATGACTCACCTAAAATAAAAAAAGGCCCCCACATGACAACTTGTTATCATAGATGTAAAAAATTAATACATGAGGCTTAAAGTTCATTCACACAGTAAACACAGTCGAATCTATCTGGTGAAAAGCCGCAGTAACAGTTGATTCTAATGAACATGCCGATGACATTAGCTTACACTGACTGTGTTGGCACCGTGCCTTTATTTAGCGCTTCGTTAATTACAGCAGATGAATGAAGTGTCGCTTACCCTTCCAGTCGTGATAAAATAATCCTTTGTTGACAGAGTCCAAAGCTGAATGTTGTTCACGAATCCACACCACCGTGCCAAGGCCCCTTACCCCCCCACAGAAGACGTTTCTAGAAAAGGTTTATTTGGACTATTTGGACTCATTTTATCAGCTTTTACCTGTGATGTTATTCCTGTTTTTACTCTGTGAATAAATACCAGTGTAGATGCTCCCTCAGTTTATGTGGTTTCTTGGTTTTAGCAACTGCTTGCTCACCTGATTTTAAAATACTTACATTTTTAGTACATTTTATTGCAAACAGACACACACTTACACACATACACTTCACATATTTATTTGAAGTTATGAATAAACTGGTCAGATGGGCATCCCTTCTGAACCTGCCTCAACCACAGATATTTTGCTTTTAAAGGGGAGTTTTTCCTAGATCGGATCCAAATCTAGATAGATGTAAAGTCTGAAAATAATCCATAATCCCTCCATATCTAAAGGGCAGTGCCAACGCTTGCTCATTCATCTGTTGGTCAGCGCTACTCAATTAGGGCATCGAACAAGTCTACATATTCAGTGTAACGGAAACGAGTCAATGAGAGAGTGTGTTCTGTGAAAGGTTAAATTAAACCTTTTTCTTATAGCCTTATAGTCAGAAGAATCTGAGTGAGCACATTTACCTTGCAAAGGAATGATTTGAGTGCCATCTTCAGTTCATGTTTCAAAGAAAAAGTCTGAATCTTTAACTATCGAGGCCAAAGCCGAGTCAAACCGCCGTTAATCGGAAAGCGTCTAGAGACAACATCTGTTGTATTAGACGCTATATAAATAAAATTGAATTGAATTGAATTAAATTAATCCTCAACTGCAACTATCCTGTTTACATCCGAATGATGTTGCTGCTCTGTTGTCATCATGTTGACTCTCTCTACAAGGAAGGACTGATTTGATTGGCTCCCCAAGCTGCTACGGATGGTAGCTACATATCTAGCTACCATCCGTAGCAGCTTGGGGAGCCAATCAAATCAGTCCTTCCTTGTAGAGAACATCTAAAGAACATTTCAATTTGCTTGTGATCTAATTTCTAGGCTATATTCAATGGACTAATTCAAAATAGCATAACTCTTTTAGAGGAGCCAGACTTGACGTGACTATTTGACATGCCAGGTGGAGTTAGCCTGTCCGGAGGATACCCAGGTGTTTCCTTAATAAACGTTCTTCTAAAGGAGCCTGATTCAGCAACATGGAGGGAATAAATATGGTTATCAAATACTTTTAATGCTCATTAGTGAAAAAATCATAAAATACAAAGGGCTGGACAGATGATGTAGCTGTCACCTCATCACTGTTGTTTCAGAGCATCAAATCATGATGTGTTTTCTTTTGTTAAATGCTTGTGCTGGCATTGTGAGCAAAAGGGACACATTTGTTTGGAGATGTGTTCATGGTAGGCTGAACAAAATGGGAAATGAGATGAAGAATATGATTCTCATTGTCTGAATTTTCTGAAATGCCCTCCCCAATGAGGCTGGGGATAAAAGGATATGGTGGGGTGATGCATGTCATCATGTTTCTGAATCTCAACTTAAAAATCCTTTATATTTCCCCACTTTGATTGATATTGATTAAAAGGAACATTTCTCATTTAACTCATCAAACTCTGGCAGGCTTATTCACGTCTTTTTCATTAAATAGTAATCAGTTATTGAATACATAACTAACTGAAAAAAATAAACTGTTAGTATAAACCTCTTTGTAAATTGAGAAAAAAAGACTTGCACACTTCTTTGCTGTCTTGGTACGACAAAAAACTGCACAACTGCTGTTTTTTTGTAATTCAAAATGAAAAAAATCACAGATATTTAATTTACGTTGACTACATTTTAAAGTGAGAGTGAAGAAGGAGCAAATCTGCATTCTGAGTTTGTCATATAATGGAAAAATATGTTATTAATTGCCCAGCCAAACATGAATGATTAAGACCTGAAAATGTAAAATGAACCACATAAAATAAAAGAGGGGCTAGTTATAACTGAGGCTAACTTTTTAGATGTGAAATCACTGACAAATACTGCACATATTTAATGTTTCACTAACCTTGCAGCTGTAGAAAAATGTTGTCCTTAATGGTGCAGAGTTGTTGGCACAATGAGGACGTAGTAGGAGGGGATGAGTGGATCTGGCCGTGATGAATGGTTCCAGCAGGGCATCCGTTTATCTCTGCTGTCTCCAGGGAAAGTTTTTAAAACTAGGAGATGAAGAATGAGCCAGGGGTCGGCTGTGATCATTGAGTCTCCTATCAGCAGCCACTTAACTCCTGTAAGTTTGGTTCTCTGAAAGGGTGCATAGTTCTCTAACCACCATCGTGCAGGTCTGGCTCTTCACAGAATTGCACCACAGTGTGTGTTACTCACACATGATGTGTCACTCTAGTAGGTATGTGCACGATCCGTCCCGTAACGACTGCTGTGCAGCATTTTTAACTTCTATCCTGCAATCCCGAGCATAAATCATGATTCTTTGAGCTGATGTGCAGTCTTCCAATATCTGCAACACTTCTCTCTTCACAAAATTAATCTTTATTCTCATTACTCCTCATCAAATTATTTTTCAGTGCAAATCGCTGTGTTTTACTCAGAATTTAGGTTCAAAGTTTCCCACTTGACAATGTATCAATGTACAGTATCATCATTTTCTTATTCTTGAAACTCTCATTGTTTCCATTTATCTTTTTTGTATGTATTTTTGCCTCAGCTCGGTAATCTTTAATACATACATTTCTTAATATTTCTTAACTCTATTACATTTTTCTCTCCTATCTTGGTAGTATTCTGCTTCAAGTCTGTCTAAATGACATAAAATGTTGAATAAAAACAAAAATCATAAACCGTATTATTATATGAGATTGCATGATGAAGCAGTAATTATTTTTATGTCTGAAATCTTTGTGAATATGTTTAGAGCACATCCGCCACCCTGCAGGCAGGCCATATGGATCCTGCTCATTAATACGTTCACGCTGGGAGCAAACAGCCAACACACACACACACACACACACACACACACACACACACACACACACACACACACACACACACACACAGTCTGGTGCTCCTGGTGTTTATTCTGACGTCAGATAGAGGCAGGGTAGCCAAGAAGTAATCAAGGTATCATGTTAATTACGTGGCTCATCACTGTCGGTGTGAGATGGAAACACTGGCAGTCGAGATGGAAGCTGCAGTATTTTGTTCAGAGCGGCACAAACTGAACATCCAGCCATTTTGAGTGATAGTTAATTTTAGATCTTATTCTAAACACGTGGAGTGTGTATTATACATTTATTCAGGTATTCTTATGTGAACATAATTATTTAGATGTGATCCGTCATGTTATCTGAGTTGGTAAAATTTGCCATGTATATCATTTACACAGATTTGCATAATAGAGTTTAATTTTTGATCAAATTTTCAGCCAGTTGGTTCTCAGAGATTATTAATCTATAAATTATAAATTGGAGGTGAGGGCTCAGCCCATCAAGATGCTTCAGTCACCAACAAGCATGTCTTTGCCTCAGAAGGTTTTCTCTGCAGAAAGAGATTGTCATCTTAACAGCTGATGAGGAATCACATTTCATTACCAGGTTGTGGAAGCAACACCCTTTCTTTATTCAGATGTCGGTCAGATTTACATCAATGTCTCTGCGTGCCTACACTAGTGATGGATGTAATGAGAGAGCACATGCAGCATTTACTGTTGGCACGATAGGGTACATCAAGGGAGGTTGCAGTAAAAGATCAATGCGAAAGCAGGAGAAGTTACACATCCAGCTGAAGCCTGTGGTTGATCGTCCAACGATAATTCTGCACTGGTTATCAACCCATTGATTCAGCTGCTGCCTGGCTGCTAACCTTTTGGGTTTGACAGAAAAGTCACTGATGGTCATCAGCTATTCAAATCGACAGCCCTTTAATTTGTTCCGCTCCTTTGTTCAGACCTTTTAAATGCACTTAAGGGGGGCAGAGTGAGCTGACATATAAGTTTATTTAATCAAAAAAAAAGTAAACGCTTATTTACGTGTGTTAATAAAAACCTTTTGTTCACACACATGGCAAAATAATTGATGGATTAAAAAAATGTATCCAATCTGTATTTCAATTATATCCCCGTCAGGGTGTGTCAGTGACGAATAAGTGAAGAATAAATCTCATTAAACAGATGATGAAGCCGGCAGAACCGGACCTGGGGAGGTTGGCGTCTGCCTTTTAAGATTTTCTTTTTTTTTTGCTGACACATTCACTCTCACGGACACATGTGAAAAAAAGATTATTATGAGGTAATAAGTCACATGAATGTAGTGCTTTCATGCTTCCATTTAGTTTTTCTTGTCCTCTTCCTTTGCTGTGGTTTAAAGTCGTGAAATTCTGAATTATAGCACATCACATGACTTTGATGAACGAACCTGGACAACTGGACAATGGACAGATGGATGGATGGAACATCCATCTGTCTACAGATAGACAGATAGATTCCCCTTCATGCACCCACATAGTTTGCAGCAACTAGCCTTTATCTCTGCACTCCCATCAAATTGGCACCATGTCTGTGGTCAGACCATCAGCGGTAGAAAGTAAAAGACACAAACTTCTGGTGCTGGGGAACATCGATAATCCCAGTGGTATACTTTGGCAGTATGGTGTAAAGCTGATGGCAGAAGATTATATGGACATAATCAGTCTGACTGAAGAGGCAGGAAACAACCCTTGAACATAAAAAACCCGGAGTGTGATATTATATCAAAGTCTCACAAGAAAACATGTGCTAGTTACCTTTGTCGGTGTAATTTAAACGTGTTAGCAGAACAATCCGGGGTTGTACATTGTGAGTTAAAACACATACCCTAGGATGTTGTGCCATGATCTGAGTAGCGTTAAATATGTGTGCTCCAAAAACCTATATTTTTCTTGATCATGTTTTGTAGCATCTGAAAGTGCTACAAGAGAGAAAAGGCAGAGGATTATGTGAAACTTCATCCAAACTCACCGTATCATGCATAGAAAACCACAGATTAGCCCTTTCCACTGTCCTGGACTGCAACAGATGGAGAGGACACACTCTTCATGCACTCGCTGTGTTTTTATTGCAGATATTAAAATGCTAGCATTCCACTGTGCATGGGCTTAACGGTAATATTAAAATCAAGTGAGTTGGAAATATCATATTCAATTTTCAGTTCAAAAACTGATTTATTGTGGGTGTGAAGCTGACATTTGATGTCTTTATGTCTTTAACAGTGACTACTGGCTTTCAGCAAGTTGCACGTTTGGTTGCGGGTTTTGAACAGATTGCTATCATATAATATTCTGCACTCATTGTGAAATAAAATCCACATCAGACACCTGCTTCTTGGTGACAACATCCCAATGCATTTGCTGACTGGAAAAAAATAAATCATCTGTTCGTTATCTATATCCGCTTATTCATAATTCGGGTCCCTGTGATCTGCTGGAGACTATCCCAGCTGTATTGGGTGATGGGCAGGGGAACACCTTTGACGGATTACTAGTCCATCCCGGCACAATGCATTAACTCAAAAAAAGAAGGATTTATCAGCACTGATATCAATATTGGCTGATCAGTATTGCTATGATTGGCCTTATTTTATATATAAAAGACCGGTCAGAATAAAATTGGCTGATTAACAGATGATGAAATGGTGTATCTTTAATCTGTATCCTCAATGACATAAAATGACTGACCCCCTGGTTCCCGAATTCCAAGATTTTCCTCTCAGTGGATTTTTTTTAAGGCTAATGGCAAAGAGAGAGCAGAGGCAGCAGGTGGTAAACTCTGTTCATTTTACTTTTAGCCTTTTCAATTTCAATTCCGTTTGCTTTTTATTATTTGTTTATTCATTTTTATTACAGATTGGTAGCTTTGGAAATTGTTACCGACAGTGAAAAGACCCACACTGAATGTGTTTGGTGCTTTGCAGCACAATTGTTTGTTCATTTGTGGAGATGGTATGCAAATAAAGCAATGTTTTTTTCATATTCGTGTTGCCAGACCACCTCTATGTTTAAAGACATTATAGTACTCTGGACTGATTAATACAAGAATTAGTACAACATATCATTTCAACTGTTTACATTTTAAAATGATATATTGGATGTAACATGTTTGAGATGTATTATTGCAACATATGAACACAGTGAAAGCTAATTAAGGAGCACTAAGTATACATTTTTACAGTTTAATAACATATTCTGCAGTAAATCTTAGCCTCATCTAGGTTTTAACATTTAGTTTAAGCTTGAAGAACTGTTGATTCAGTTTGCTGAGTTGCACACATCCAGCTTAAGTGAATTGTTTCTCTCCCATCCACTGTGTCATCAGAAACTGAAAGTCATATGGATTTACAGACTCAATCAGTAGCTGGTATTAATGCAGAGGTCCAAAACACTGTGAGCTAATCTAAAGAGCTATGCTATTCATGCAGACAGGGTAAACCAATCATTGCTGGTTTACTTAAAATCCTATGCTGGTGTTGCTTCAGACACCAGGCTGAAAGCTTTGGTGGTGGAAAGCGTGGATGTTTTAGGGTTTTGTTAAATAGTAAAGAAAGGACATAGAAAAATAATTTTGTCATCTTAACAAGAATCTGTATCTATGACTCTGCAAATATTGGATCCAGGCCGGTTGAATCTCTAAAATTGAACTTCTCGATCTGGCACGCCTCAGCACATTAGATTGGATTACATCGGAGTGGTCTGCCAAGCACCCTGAGCAGACTAAAGCAAATATCAATCAATGAATTGGATGCTGATTAAAAAAAAGACCTCTTTTCTGCTGGCAGAATCCCTGCTGGCAGCTTTCCTACATCTCATTTAACTCTTCATTGCTCAACGTGCCTCAAGTCTGAACCAATGCAGGCCGGAGTGAACACGTCCTCGCAAGAAAGGAGAGACTCATAAAAGTATGTTTAGGTGCATTTTGACAAACAACAGATACAGGATAAAAGGCCAGAATTTATTTTAATTTTTTTTCCAAGAGGCTGAACTATATTTTAATTTCTGCGTCTTTTCAGGTTCAAGGTTCAGGGTAGATTAAGGCAAATGATGTCAGATGAACTCCTTGCTGCAGTGTTGGAGCTGCTGCCCAGGACATGGCAGCCTATCTTATCAGTGAAAGTTAGGGAGTATTCTTGAGTGCCATCACTGCAAAATCTCCGTATGTTACACAAAAATGATGAGGTTATTAGGGCCCAAGCACTGATAGAGCGAAGGCCCTATTGTATCTGTAGGAATGTTTTTCCTCGTTTTTTTTCTTCCGACGAATGAGGGCCTTTTTGCCCCCCTAAACGTGCCCCAAAAGTCACCAAATTTAGCACGCAAGCCAGACCTGGCAAAAAATTTGATATTTAATGGTTTGCATTAATGGCCGTGGCCTAATGGCTCAACAGCGCCCCCTAGAAAACTTTGTGCCTCAAGCCCCACAATACGGTTTGATGTACATGCACGAAAATCGCTACACACTTGTATCATTTCGCAACTTAAAGAAAAGTATCTTGGTGCCATGGCTGAAACCCAACAGGAAGTCGGCCATTTTGAATTAATCGTGTAATTTTGGCGTAATTTATGCCATTTTCACGTGTCGTATTTTAACGAACTCCTCCCAGCAGGATAGTGATACTAGTAGCTGATTGGTCGATAATTGATAGATCCTATTCTCTGCCATAACTTTTGAACGGGTTATGATAAAGACATATGGGTGGTGTCATCAGAGTTGGTTTTGAGTACTAGATCTTCATTGGCATGAATTAGCCCTGCCCCTTCTTCTGATTGGCCGATATTTGATACTCCCTATTTTCTGCTATAACTTTTGAATGGTTTGACATAGAGAGTCGTGGGTGGTGTCATCGGACTCGGTTTTGACTCCTTCACCTTAATTGGTGCATATTAGCCCCGCCCCTTCTTCTGATTGGTCAATATGTGATAGTTCCTATTTTCTGCCATAACTTTTGAATGGTTTGACATAAAGACTCGTGGGTGGTGTCATCGGACATCGTTTTGAGTCCTTGAATTTTATTTGTGGAAATTGCACGCGCGAGGGCCCGTTCATTGCTGCTTGCAGCTTTAATTGGAGTTTTTCACTTGTGCCATGGAACATGGCATGGCACAATGTCACTGTGAAGCAATCGGAAATTAATATTTTATTGCTCGTAATGAACCCTTTCTGAAAGGAGCACCCTCATCTGTCATTGTGTCGTTGGGCAAGACACTTCACGCTCCTTGCCTCCATTGAGGGCATTGCTGGTGTGTGAATGTGTATAAATGTTCCAGTGGTGTTCGGAGGGGCCTTTGGCGAGGATTGATGCCACATTTCCGTCAGACTGCCCAAGGGCAGCTGTGGCTACACATAGTTAACCACCAACACCAAGTATGAATGAATAATGAAACTGTTGTGAATGCTTTGAATGTCAAGAAAAGCATGAAATAAATCTAATCATTAAGGAAGACCATTTCAGCAAAGCAAAGATCTGAGACCTCAACTATTCAAAATGATTCAGCACCACATGCCCCACCTTTAATGTTCCAGTCAATCTTAACAGATGCGTACTATGACCAGGTGTTTTGGGGAGTTAAAGATATACTCTGTAAAACTGTAGCTCTGTAGCTCTGTATCTCTGTACAGTAGTTCTCCTTCTACCTGCAGTCCTAATGAAGGGAGTCAAGTAAAGGACCCCCATAAAACATCCTGGTTTCTGGAAAATGCTTTGCAGTCTGAAATGTGATTAATTTCTTAGATTTATTACATATCCTCTAAAGATATAGCCCAAAAGGACAACCATACGTTATGATAACAATGAAACGAAAAAAATGAAAGCATGAATGATGTATAAGAGCTGTATTTTCTGAGACAAAACAAATCATACCTGTCATGTCTCATTACCTACATTTCTGCACAAAGAAATCAGTACAAACAGAAATTGCTGTATACTCTGAGGAAACACACCCAGTGTAAAATCAAGATTTTTAACGGTGCAAATCAGCAGGCTGCAGGATAACATGTGGATCAGCTTTCACAGAAATGTTAGACCTGTTCCCACACTCTGACAAAATTCACATAAAAACAGGCTTAAAAAGGTTAAAGGGCTAGCCAAGTAGCAAAGTGCAAAATAATATGAATCCTTGTGACATCATGGATATGCAAATTAGCACCATAGTGTTGCCGCATTTAATTAATTTTAATCAGAAAATATGTCAACTTTTTTAACATTACAAATAATGTTTAGCCAAAACTCAGGATGCATGTGGCTACCTAACAGTTACGGTCCAAATCTGTACCTTTCTGGGCCTTTGGGACACATTTAGCCCTTCCCAACATATAATATTTGAGCTACACCTGCCCCATACAACAAATATCATAACCCAAGTTGGATCATGACCTTTGGATCACATCTGGCTCATTTGACACTTGCCAGTCATGTTACTGAGCCAAAAGTGTTTTAACCGTCCAAGTGTAGGCCCAAATGTGTCTGCTGGGTTGGTCACATTGCTTTGACTGTCAGCATAAACAACCCAAACAGCAACTCTGCAGTCATTCATGGCTATTAACAGGTTTTCCTTTCAGATGGTTAAACGCGCCATGAGTCTCTTCGTATGTTCACAAATTATGTGCCGTCAGGATGAGTCGCAGTCCTTTGCTGCTATAACTGCTTACTTCTAACTTCCTGAGGGTCACTTTGGTGGATATTCTCCACTTCCACCACAATTTACACATCACAGTCAACTTGCTAATAGCAGAACATTGAACAAGAATCCACTTTGTAACCATAAACCACGCAAAACACACTGTATGTTTCAATGTTTCGTAGAACACATGTTTATTCATCAGTACAATTAAAAGCTGAAGTAAGCTTCCAGACCTGTCTAATGGGCAGAGAGCGCTAATGCAGATGAGAGGAAAGTACAAATGAGGGCCAGAAGTAAACCCTGGAGCATCTCAGTCATGCTCTTCAAGATGACGCAAAGAAATAAAATTAGCATTTTGTGAATTATTCTTGAGATGAGTGTAAACAGAATCAATAATTTATAGCCTTCTGCCATTTTACTTGTCCAGGATTGCAACATCTGTTGTTAACAAACAGCAATTCTCTCCCCCTTTATTCTTACAGCTTTACCTCTCTCTCTGTAACAGTTTAGTCTAGAATCTGGAGTCCGGAGAATATTCCTGCAGTCACGTCTTGGTGGGGTGCATTACTAAAATTCATGCTGTGTCTTTGTCGTCAATTTAAACTCATACATTTTATTTGTCAGTGACCTTACAGCACAAAATATACTAAAAGAAAACACGCAGCACTACATAGTACAAGTATTTCTCTCCAATTTTGCAGCACTAGATTTATGCTCTATTGAAAAAAGACTAACGAGATTCAACGGCTGTGACCTTACAGGATCGACCAAACGTATGATTGTTTTAAAAGACCCTGAAGAGAATGTAGAGAAAGGGAAAGTGTCACCCAGCTGAACATCAGCATAAAGAGTGCCAGCACCCTTGCCACACCCAGTGAGGCAGCCCTACAGCACTAAATCCCCAGCAGGAAGAATCCCCCCATTTCTTGTCCTCTTTTTCTCCTCCCACAGCCGCTTTACTTCCCTCCTCCCATTCTCTCCATCTTTTTTCGTATTACACACCCCGCCTGCTTCCCCTTCATGCATTATAAATCAGGCCAAGCCCAAACAGCACTCTCTGCAGTCTGCCATCCTGTCGTCTCGTTCCACATATACTGTATTTCATGAATTAATTGGGGAGCTCTGGGTCTCAAAGGAAAACAGAAATACTCTCTGCATCCATTGTGAAATAGGTTCAGAGTTTTCCTTTAAAATAATTGATGACAAGTGAGCAGCCTGTCAACGACCTCGTTTTCATTTTAAGCATGGACACAGATGTAGCAAACACACTCATGCATGAAGCCAAACTGGTCTCACAAAGCTGGTTACACTGACTGATTACCAGAGTCCAGCTGGGACTGCGTTCATGGTAGAGGGGAAGCCGTTGTACAAAAAATTAGGCGTTCAAATGAACCTTTTTGTTCTGAGCTTGTAAAAATATGCCGCAAGATAAAGACTCTTTAAAAATCAATAAGCATTTTTTTTTAACTAACAATGAAGTAATCCATAGGACCGTAGGAGGGTTGGAAAAGACATTTACAGGGGGGGAATGACGTAGTGATTTTAGAGCTTTAAGGTTAAATTTCCTTTGCAACAATCTGGCTTTTTTTTGCTACTTAGACGGAAGAATTAAACAAACATGCTTCAAATGTGTCTTGGATATCTTTGGTTGAAGTCTAAGACAAATGTTAAATGTTTATGGTTCTGAAGCCTTTGGTGAGATTCTACAAGGCACAATTTTAAAAATTGCAACACTATACTCAATAATTGAAGGACGGACTTATGTATGTATATATATATATGTTTACATATATATATATATATATATATATATATATATATATATATATACATACACATACACACATACACATACATACATTGGTCTTTAAAAAGTCAAGTACTACTGTCACAGTCCTTTCCTAATTCCTGCAGCCGCAGCGCTGATAATGTTTTATGATACGTGATCAGATGTTCATCTTTGAGCAAATACTTAGCTTGTGGCTCCGTGTCCCAGTGAAAGCCTTTCTTGTCACAGCGTATTTGGTTTATTTGGATAATTTCCGTTTTTTAACTTTTAGAACTGACCAGAACATGGCCTTTTCTTGTTATTTGGAGGTTTGATGCAGCCACATAAAGCATAAATATGTAAATATGTAGGTATTTTCTTTTTAGAGAGGTCTTTCTCCTGGTAATCTTCCAAAGAACCCATGGAGCATTTTTCTAATTGCATTGTCATGGGCTGGAACATTTAGTCTGAGATGCAGTTCTTGTTCTTTGTTCATTTTTTTTTATTATCACCGAGAATTGTACATTCTTACTTTGGGGTTAACTTGCTGAGAACTCCACCCCAGGAAAGACTGACAGTTGTTTTTAAAGTGTTTTTTAGTTGTGAATAATCTTTCAGACAGCATATGATGGACGTAGCTTTAAGATCATTGCTGACTACTATCTTCTTTGGCATTCTGTGACCTGACACCTGAACGCTCCAGACCAGTGTAGTGCTACTTTTCTTCTTTTGTGCAGGTTTTCTTACTTGCTGATGATCAACTAATCAAGAGTTTTGATTAGCAGCATCTGGGTGCTACTTCCACTCCTAATCCCCTATTCCTATGTGCATCATTTTTCACATATGCGTTTTGCTGATGCGGTTGGTCTTTAGTGTTGTGCCAGCACACACCTGGATGTTCCAGAGCAGCAAACTGGAGAAAAAACTGCTTTTATAGAGGTGCTCACAAATGCTGATGATTCCTAGGAAAAGAGTAAGGGTATAATATGTGTTGTGCTTTATTTTAATTTGTATACACATTTTTCGGAGCATAATAAGCAACAGATTTTGTTTCCATTTATCAAACAAGAATGATGTTATGGTTACAGATTATTGGTTGTTTTTGTGTTTTTTATACATAGAAATGGTTTGAAAGATGTATGAACTGCAGACTTCATCCCACGATCACGCCTACACAATTTACAACCAACTGGTCAAAACCGCTGCTTCAGTGAACAAATCTTTCCATTGTTACGAACATTTCAAAGCCCTAAAAGAGGTGAGCACAAACAAAATGCACCAACATTTCTGGAGAGACCCAGATGCAGATGGACTCCAAAAACATAACCTGAAAGGGGTCATCAATCACACATGAACTGTGTGATTACAGACATGAAACTGTGAGCTGCTGCCCAGCTGTTCTGCTTTCCACTCCAGTAACAAGACAACACATTATGTAACAACTGGGAGCGATGCTGAAAACTCACATATGATTCTTGTGTCAATAATGAATCACAACGCATCACTGCACAGAGTTAGACTAAAACACATATACAAAAATAACCTGAATATGCTTCCAACTACTTTAAAAAACTACTGAACAGTGTTTAAATGAGCACAGTTTTAAGGGAGCCAAACATGCATTCTCATGAAAAGTATGAACGCATTTAGTGAATGAGAATTATAAGGTGCAGATGGAGAATGGCAGATAGGTTGTTTACTTGCTTTTTTCTTGCTGGATGGGAGGAAGGCAGGTGGGATTTCCCTCTGGTCTACCTTTCTGTTCCTGGCTGGATGAAGGAGATCCCGAAGCATCGACACAGAGAGGGGGATATGGAGGTGAAGGAGGAGGAGAAGGGGTGACGGCTTTCTTGATGCAGTCTAGACAAGGTCTGAATACTTATCAGCTTGTGTGAAAAATGCGTAGAACTTGCACAACATGGTTGATTTTTTTCTTTGAAATTAAACTCTGTGCCTTTTATGGTTATTTTATGTTTGTTTATTCATGTTTTATTTTAATGAACATACATTCATAAATATTATACTAAAAAAGAGTTTTCCTTTTGCCATGTAAGTCAACTTTTCCAGTGCCAAATTAGATGATAACTCTGTTATCCATTGACCAGAAGTGGGTCCCTGAGTCTCTTTCCATTTTAAGGCAATTGCATGTTTAGCTTGTGAAAGACAGAAATGAATTAGTTTACATTCCTTTACTGTCACTGGGAAATCTTCGGGGTATATGTGCAGACAATGATGTTTTGGAGCCACACATAAAAAAAATGAATTAAAAAAAACAGTGAAAACTTCTCACAATGTATTCAACTGTTGGCTTAAAGACAATAAATATAAAAGATCTAACAGACCACGGTTATAAAGACAGTGTTTCAAACAGAAGTCAAACAATAAAGAGCACAAAAAGATAAACTCATTGGTGTAGATTCTCAGTCATCATTACTTTGCTGAAACGGGGCAACTGGACTGCTTTCTCTTTTTGTTCTTGAAAGCATTTCACCTTCTATCCTGAAGATTTCATCAGTCCAGATAGACTAGTGTGAAGGTTTGAAATTTCAAGTCCTGAAGAACAAAAGAAAAAGAAGTACAGTTGCTTTCTCTCAAGCCTTTCAGTGACAAAAAAGATCAACTTCAACAGAGAGAGCCTGAACACAAACCATATGCAAGATGTCACTTCAAGTGAAAAGGGATGAGTAACAGAGTCTGACACATATGAGCTGGCTTCCTTAGAGCTGCATGGCATAACTGAAGAGGAAAACAGAGAAATAATATTTCTCTTTCCAGAGTTGCCTGGTATAAAACCTGGTAACATGGCGCTAGATGCAAGATCAGCTGTATCTGTCATTGCAGACCTGATTGTTTCCTGCTCTAAGACTGTTAAAGACATGTCTCCACAGGAGAAAGAGTGTGTCTAGAAGGTAATGTGAAAGTGTAAGTGACACACAAGAGCACATGGGAATCCAAAAATGGGCGACCCCCAGGTTTAGCCATGAATCATTCTGGAAAATATGGTTTATTGGCACTCCAATACTCTTCTTTGGGGACCTTAACCCTCTGATGCACAATATAAGGACACCCTTTTTAATGCACAACATGGGTCAAAAATGACCCGCATTCATATCCCATGTTATCTCATGCAGGCTGAGTTTTTCTTTCCTGTATCTTTTTAGATCAATGTATTTTAGTATCCAATAATCCACATATTCTTTAGATATCTTGTTTTTGAGTCATCATTATTTATATGTTTCCAGCCTTATTTTTTGAATATACTTCATTTTTGTATTACTATATCAAGTTTACACAGATGGATCAAAAATGACCCGTTTATCCAAGTATGATTTAAAGATAAATGAAGGCATATAATAACAATATTTTTCTTCAAATAACTATTTTAGTTGTGATTTGGACCAAACATTCATAAAAGTAACTTTTGAAACATGTTTATTTCTCACTTTGGAACACACAAATACATCTTACAATAGATAACTAAAAATAAAATGATGCGTTGACCAAAGTAAAATAAAATAGAACTGATAGTGGTCTGTTCCCTGACGCAATGCCTGGTCTTCTTGTCATCAAAATGTATGAAGTGATAAGATATCTTCATATCTCCTGAGCCCCATAGTGGCCTTGTACATTGGATTTTGTTGCAGATCTAGAAACAGCTCCCGCAAGGCCACAAAATTCAGACTCAAAATCACTTCCAATAGCATCCTCATCTGGTTCTTCATCCAACATTCTCAGAACCATTTCAGCTGTAAATCTGCAAGCAGTACTCTGGATAAAGTAAATCAAAAGCACAATACTTTCAGTAATGTATATAAACTCAATTCAGTTATCTTTCTGTGTCATCAAGTCATCAAATATTTTCTTAGGTAAAGCAACTTACTTACTAGAGGCAGTTGTGCTGAGCAGGTGGTGATTAGCAGATGTCCGCAGTCAATATCAAGAACATAAAATCTCTGTCGGGTCACTTTTGACCCATGTTGTGCATCAGAGGGTCTGAGTAGGCCAGAAAAGTCTCTGTTTACGGTACTTTCTATTTTAAAAGTTATGTTGTCCATCTTAGGTTGTATTAACGTAATACGCACTACAATCAGATTTGATTAAATTAAATCATATACATTTAAATCGAATTAAATTAAGTTAGACTCAATTTAGTTCAGTTCAATTCAATTCAATGTACTGCTGTGGCAGGAAGGATCTCCTGCAGCCGTCTGTGTATCAGCAGATGTGAAAAAGACTGTCTAACATATTTTTCCAAAACTGTTTGAAAAAAAAACTGCACAAAATGCCTTAGACAAAGAATAAAGACTGATTTAATGTTAAATTTGTTAATCCAAATATAAGATAAAACAAGTGTAGCTGGCAACCTGTAAGTAATTTGTAAACCTGCCACCTGTATTTTCTTATGTTCAATGTTGCATTATTTAGCAGCAGCTGTTACCAATGAGCAATCAGTTCCAATCACTTCCTGCTGCATGCTGGTCATATAATAGCAGCCATTGTCATTGTTGCTACAGGCCTTTGAACAGAGCATTCTTCTTTTTTTCAGCCCAGTAGACAGCGGGTTAAATGTCCTTCACCTCAACTGTACCAAAAATGAGGTGAGTAGATTTGTCTGAATTGGTTACAATATTCCACAGTAGATGGAAGTGGTGTTTTTGAAATGTTGGTTGCACTTACATGAAAGGTATCTCCACAGGATTTTGTGGATTGCTTGTCTGCTGATCGGAAGCATCACCTGCGTTCCTCCACAAGGAGGTAAGGGCTCAAACGTTAATTGAAATGACCAGTGTCACTTGTGCTCCTAAAAGTAATGCTGGTTCCTACTGACCTTGTTTTCCAGGTAGTGGAGGTATGTATATGGCTTCCTCCTCTGGCCAAGGTCTCTCCAAGCCAACCTACCAGAAACCTTCTGGACAGTCTGCTAGTTCTGGTAGTCACAGTGGCACCAATACTGCTGGAGGTGCTGGCGGCTACTCTGTTGGTGGTCAGGACAGTCAGTCTGGTGCTCTAGGCGGCCATTACCAGGGTGCACAAGAGAGCTGGACCTCATATGATGACGATGAACCAGTTTTCACTCCCGTTGATGCTGAGGATCAGGTGTATGCTTTCAAGTCTCGGTCCCGCTACAACAAGAAGCGACTACATTTCTATCAGTCCCGCTACACCAACACTGAACCACTGGAGCCCCAGGAGCCAGTATTTCCATACCCTGGCAAGACACATCAGCAAAGCAAAGGAGGCCTTTGAGGCTCTTCCCAGTAAGGCATGTTTTACTTGGTACATGTGGTCTTTAGTTTCTGATGGTTGGCTGGCTGACTCTTCTTTTTGTCTTGCAGGTTTACATGTTTCATATTTCCAACTACTCCATGATTAAATGCTGTTTGACTCTCAATGCCTTGACTGATGTGTATAGACGAATCCGGCGACCGGTTTGTGTGCGCCGCCATCTTGCGGCGGCGCCATCGCTGCGGTGGCAGGTGTCAATCTGCCACCGCAGCGCTGTTATTGTAACCTGATGCTCTACAGCATCATTATAGCTGGATTGATGTTAGACAGTGGCCTTCCATAAATAATGAAGGTATCTTAAATTAATGCTGATGTTAATTTATAAATAATGATTTGTTTGAGCGATAAGCAGGAAAGAATAGAGGAATAGGGAGATAAGGGAGTGTATGATTAAACACTGTAATATAGCTCTCTCCACCTCCTCTCCTTACGAGGCACGTCTGCACAATTAAATATTACCTGTTTATGTTTTGTTTTATTTTAGGTATCCAAGAATATTTTATTGATCGCCTGGCGTCCGATGACGAAAAAAAACGCAATTACAGGTCTCTAATTGAAGGGCAGAACTATCTCAGCTCCGGATGATACAGAATACATACATACATAACCCCAATCTGCAGATAAAACTAGTTTGTTGAGGAAAAAATATCAACTCTATTTGTAGCTGCAGAAGAAAAAAATAATCTCACGAGGAAAAGAAAAATATTGCTCACGCCATCGGAGCCTCTTCAGCATAAAAGAAAAGAGAAGTAAGAGTAATAAAAAAAAGATGTAGGCTACTGTATGTTATATTATACTAATTTATTGAAACACATGGCGAGTCAAACATTTACCAAAGCAGCTGCCAACACTAAACAAGGTAGTAAGACGGTGGTTCTGCAGAACTGCGACAGTAAATCCTCATCGGAGCGTCATTCTTTAGTAGTGATTTCATATGAACCCAAACCGTTAATAATCATTATTTTCTCCATATACCGCTCCCTGGCTTCCTTGTTTAAGGTATCCAGGTAAATTCCAGTTCCTTTCCAGCAGTTTAACTTTTTTTTTTGCGTTCCGTCTGTTCACTTGGTGAAACAGAAAAGTAGTTTTGAAAGTCCCTCCCGTCTTCATTCACTATCAAAACAAATGCACGTGACGGGACAGGAGTGTTCCGATGATACAAATACATTAAGAGAGCCTGGCAGGGAGCGGAGTAATAGATCCATACGTATATATGTCTATGGGCTGGAGCGGAGGAGCGGAGCCGCCACCGCAGTAATGGCGGCCGCTCGACTTCCGGGTTTCGCCGGATTCGTCTATATGCAGGGATTTCCTATATATTCTCCAACTAGCCCTACAACGTGGCTGGTGACTGATGGGGAGGATGTTCATATGCTCTGCTTATTGTCAAACACACTAAAAATGCTTTAATCCCTGATGTGAAAGTTGTTGCAGTATTTATGATTGAAGTCTCTGAGAAGGTAATCTCCTACAGGAAGGATCTCCTGTAGCAGTCTATGCTGTAGATGTATGGAGCCAAATCAGGGCCAAAAGTTTTGCTAATTTGAAAATAAAATTTGAACCTGAAAATTCTTTTTTACAGTTTCAATTTTATTTTTTTCAGTATCAGATCTTTTTTTCAGTTTCAAATCTTTTTATTTCAGTTTCAAATCTTTTTTTCAGGTTCAAATCTTTTTTTTTCAGTTTCACGTCTTTTTTTTTTCAGTTTCACTTCTTTTTTTTTCAGGTTCAAATTTTTTTTTCAGGTTCAGACTTTTGGCCCCGATCTGGCGTGGGGGGCGTGGCATCAACTGAGAGGGGCGTGGCATCATGAGTGACAGCAGAACAGAGAAGGCGGGGGACGTTCCTCAGTCATGTTGCCTTCAGGAAACGTAGGTTGCAGAAGTTATCAGTAGAAGTATGATTCAACACTGTATATACACCATATTCACGTGATTGGCAGTGGAAAAAACTGATATTAATGACACATTTCTGTTTAAAAAGCTGTTTTAGACCGTACTTGGTAGTATGTGGAAGTGGGAAATGTCAAACTTTAAAGTGTGGCTGTTGAACTGTACAGTCTGGCATTTATTGCTTTTATACTGCGATTGGTGCCAAGTACGGTCTAAAACAGCTTTTTAAACAGAAATGTGTCACTAGTATCAGTTTTTTCCACTGCCAATCACGTGAATATGGTGTATATACAGTGTTGAATGACAGCAAAAAGCACGCACGCCCCCCCCCCTTCATCTGTCCATATTTAATAGTTCCTACTTTCTGCCATAAATTTGATTGTTTGTTTTGAATGTTTGACAGAGTCGTGGGTGGTGTCATCTGACTCTGTATTGAGTACTTGACCTTTATTGGCATGAATTAGCCCCGCCCCTCCTTCTGATTGGTCGATATTTGATAGTTCCTATTTTCTGCCATATTTTTGGAATGGTTTGACATAAAGAGTCGTGGGTGGTGCCATCGGACTTAGTTTTGAGTCCTTGACCTTTATTGGTGAAAATTGCACACGCGAGGGCCCGTTCATCGCTGCTTGCAGCTTTAATTTTTAGTTTGTCTCTGCACTGCTTTAAAGTCCGTTTGTAGCCACGAGCAGCTATGGACTGACAAAGCTCCTGGTAGATCTTGTCCCTTATCGTCCCCTCTAGATCCCTTTTGCATTCTCTCCTCAACCACCAGGTATGAACGTCTGCACCTCAGAGTTGGATCACCAAACAGACGTTTGTGCTGCCATTGCTTGTCGGATAAAATGAACAAGGAGCTGGCGTCTGAATCACTTTTCAACTGTCTATTAGTCGATGTGCCGAACAATACTGAAATATCGATACTTCAGTCATTTGTGATGCTGTGTATTAACAGGAATACGGTGAAAGTAGCAAAACTATTCAGATTTTGTTTAAATGACATGCTGCTGGTAGGATCTACTTTTTTTTTTCTTCAGATTTATTGGGCACATTGGGTGTATTTGCACCATGTATCACCGATAGCAGCCTGGGTCTTACTCTATTGGATCGCAAAGATATTGATAGTATCGAGCATCACAAATGTCCACATCCTGACTCAGACGTCTGACTGGCTAACCCCCTGACCAATCGGTGGCATGTAGTGTGATGTCGGGTACGGCCCGAGACAGCCCGCTTAGAACCTCGACAGAGTAGTTACAGAAAAGTATCTACTCTGCACGGGTAGACCCCTAGTAGAAAAGCGCCGGGCCAAGTAGCTTCTAGTGGAAAAAGTGAATAAATGGACAGAGTGGAGATGGTTTCAGGGCATCCACATCAGTGAGGACCCAACCTGGGTGCTAACTTCACAGCATTCCTGAGGAAGGCTCAACAGAGACTACTTCCTAAGGATTAGACTGAGCTCTTCCCACTGCTGAGTGACATCTTTGCTGAGCTGCAGCTTCTCGCTGTGGTTTTCCAGCTGCATTGCAGCAGACGAAGTTGCTCCAGAGGGTCATTAATGCCCCCAAATCATTTGGAAATGGCCAAACACTTTCACACTGACTGATGTGTAACAATTGCTCTCTAGGTTCTGTTTTTTTTTTTTTTTTTTTGGGGGGGGGGGGGGTTCTAAGTTTTTTTTTTTGTCCTCTTTGGCATTAACACACCTCACTTCTCCAGAGCAATAAACTGCCAAAACATCTGCCTTAATAAATGTACTAGCAGTGCATCTGATTAGTGGCATCTGGCTGCCATTGTATGTACTTGTCCTCTTAATTTTCATGAAAAGAGCAATGGTTTATTTAGGTTTTCACACATGTAGAAGCTAAGCCAACGCTTTAAGCCACTGAGGTGTATTTCGGCGGGAAAACTTTTTGACGCGCTTACTTTTGTATGCCAGGTGCATGATGAATGAATGTCCACTTAAACTGTCTTTGCGATGCACAATATACATTTATTTGTCACTCGCATAATCCAGTTCTTGCAAGTTACAGACGTGGATGCGGTCAAAAACTGTTTCCTCCTGCCAGTCGGAAAAACACATGGTGAGCCAACAAAGGTTCCTAGACTAAATAGGTTTCAGCGTCACACAAACAAATCAGCACCTTGTAATCTGCTCTTACAACACAGTTACACACGGATTTTCCAGATGCTGGTCGTCATACACAGTAAAAACAAATGTTACACTTAGCAATGAAACTCTAACTTAACTAGTTTCTTCACTTGTGTAACTTAGAGTTGGTTTACAGAAACAATACAGCTTAACAGCTGAAAGGAAATACATGGTATTATTCTTGGTTTGCAATCTTGTTTACAATACTTTTAAGCTCATTTTATTGTTGCCAACAATAAATAGAATAGACTTGACTTTAAGCATATAAATGTGTAGGAGAACGGAGTGTATTTAAGATATTGTTTCGGTCAAAGATTAGGACAATTATGTGGAATATTGCTTAATGTGCAATAATTAAATATGCAGCATGTCATGTATTGTTCATCTAATGTATTCACTAAATGTGACTTCATTTTTGGAGTAAAAATCTTAAACTTGAAAATCTGTTCTTTCTTTTGCACATGACTGTAGATGAGTGTTTGTAGCTCTTTTAAAGGAGCTTGAGGCCGGATTGTGGCAAGATTTATGAAAAAAATCCGTAAACGTTTTAAGTTTTCTAGTAATGTCAGATGAAGCGTTCCAAACCCAAAAGAATGAGCCCTCTAGTGTATCTCTCCTTTGCCTTGAACAGGCTGTGTGCTGCAAAATGTGCTGCAATTCGGTCCCGAATTTCCTGCGCTGGGCTGCGGATGTGACGTCACATGACGCTGCATGTACGTTCTCCCCGTTCTCCCGTGCCGGTGTGAATACCAGATTGTATCGGGCTGCAATATTTTCCCCGGAAGTGTGCATTTTTTCCCTGCGATGGTATTTTTTTGCCATGTTAAGCTAGGAAGGTAGTTTTTCACCATGTCTTCACATTCAAAACGTCTTTTTTGGCAATTGCGGATTAATCAGTGAGCGCTTAGTTGACGCTACATTTTTGTAATTATATTTATATAATGTATTATGACTATTTTGCTTAGACATTTACAGATTCAACAATGAGAACATATAGAGACATACACTTCTTTAAAGTCAGAAGCAGCAGATCATAGTGGAGGTAAAAGGGAGAAGAAACATATACAAGGAATTATCAGAATTATCAGTGATCTGATCAAGACGGAACGTCATCACGTACGGGGAGCCGGTAAAGAAAAGCAGGTGGGAAAAAAAAGCACCGACACCGGCTTCACTGTTGGCTGCAGTACCCCCAACGGCCGTCGTGGTGAAGGGTGGCGCTAGAGAGTCTCATTTCTTAAAAGGAGCCTCAAGCTCCTTTAAATTTTGAATACTGCATTTTTTTCACATGTCCCATTCTGAGTCACAAGGGTTTGTCTACTTAGCAAAGCTGAAGCAACAAAGTTTCAAATTAGCATAGTTATATTTGTATATTGTTGTCTCTCTCTCTATCTATCTATCTATATTCCACTACAAATAAATAAATTGATGTACTGATTACTTTTAGAGACCCAGTCCCACTGCTCTCTCTTGTGGATATTTCTGGTAAAACACAATGACATCAGATTCTGTTCTCATGTTCTACACTTTTTTTTCTCTTTCTCCTGTTACATGGAAAATCTAAGCCTTCTGATCACTGATCCTGACACTACAACTCCCAGCGTTTCTCAGTTCTCCACAACATGGACTGCACATGTGCCCTCATAATTATCCCCATCTGTTTCACCTGTTCTCCTGCCTACTCATACTCTGCACAATCCCCAGTTCATCATGTAATGGTTCGGTCCACGTTTCTTATGAGCGTCAGCCTACACCTACTTACTGTGTCCCTGCATGCGTCTTTATGCACAGTAATTTCTTGATTAAATCCCACTTTACTCTCCACTTGTGTCTGCTTGCAACTTGAAAAAGCCTGATAAGTAGGCAAAAGCCAGGTATTGTCATTAACATTATGTTTGCAGGTTTTCTGTGTCAATATTTGTTATACTTTGTAAAGATCTGCTAAATAAATAATGCCCTATAAATATCTTTCTGTGCCTATCTTCAATTTAGAAGAATTATTAACTGAGAATAAATATGAACAATAATTGTGTGTGGCGTGAAATACAAGTCTCCATGTGTAAAAGAAATGACTTGGCTCTTGTTAAAAAGCTTATCTGTTTTCAGGTTTAAGCAAACATACAAGAATAAACACATCTGATGGTCATTGTGACATGTTTTGAGGTCACAGTAACTGAGAACAAGATAACCTTCATTACACGTTGAACTACTGATGCAAACAACAGTGCAACAGCTGGGTTTAAGAGCTCACATGACTTTGTAATAGCATGTGAAATTTAACACTAGCTTAAACTCTGAGCCTCAGCGTAGATGATACAAATAGTGCAGTTGGTCCATCAGTTTATAGTATGTAAACATATATGATATTAAGAACCAAAGCTTGCAGTGGCAGTGGAACTTTATGGGCTAGTTACACTGCAGCTAACTTAGCCTAGGTCTAGACTTTTTTCAAAACCACATTCAACACTTGAGTGCATTATTCTGCAGTTTGCACACAAATATCTAAATGGCATGCGAGTTCAAGGGAAACTCAGTGCACAACAGACGTGTCTCACACTATATCCCATAACGCAATAGGCCATTATAATGGAAACTGGTCATGTGACCACTGTGACCAGCTTCAAGTTATAATATAAGATAATTGTTTTAACGTTGCATGATATGTATATCGTTTGTACAAAGCATGCAAGACATACCAAGACTAATATGTAGTATATATCTTATTTGGTTTTCTCCTTAAGAAGCCACAGCAGATAAAGTAGCAAAACAATAGGCATGTAGTATGTAGTACGTATTTTATTTGGTTTTATAGTTAAGAAGCAGCAGCAGATAAATTAGCAAAATCCAGCCAGTGAAACACTAGTAGGCCTAATGTGAAACTTTTTCTTAAGAAACATGTCATGGTTTCTCTAGTTGATGACATACAAAAAGCTCCATGTAAATGTGTAATGAACTTTAATATGTGATAATTTCCTTAAATCAACATAATAAAGTTCTACACTGAATAATGTGTTTTCTTCACAAGTAGATACAAAAAGCAATATTCTCAGAAAATTAAGTGGGGAACAGGTGGGGCAACCAGCCAAATTATATACTGTTCAGTCTACAGGTGCGTAGCATGTTTGCAGCCAAGTCCTTCGACATAGCTTCAGAAGTTTCCATTCTCCTTTTCCAAAACCAATACTTAGATACCTAGAGCATTTCCAGTTACACAACAATTATAAAAAGTCATTTATTTAGTCTTGTGCAGTTTGAAGATTCAACGACACCTCTGGAACATGGAGACCTACAATATAAAGGACATGCATGAGACTGTGTTTTGCAGCAACAGGCTACACATGGTCATAGGTAGGATACTCACCAAAAAGGGCTTCAGAAGCCTCCTTTTTTGCCTTTCTCCCCAATCTTATCCCCAGGGTATAGAATTATTGGCTCCTCGGGATGCAGCGGCTCTGTTGGGGTGTACCTGAACTGATTGAAAACTAATCGTCTTTTGTTGTACTGGGACCTAGTCTTGAAAGCATACACCTGATCCTCAGGATTCACAGGAGTGAAGACTGGCTCATCAGCTTCAGTACCCGTAAAGCTCTCTTGTTGAACTTGTGGATCCTTGGGATTCTGGGGAACTTGGGGATTCTGGGGAATCTGGGGATGCTGGGGAATCTGGGGATGCTGGCGAGTCTGGGGATGCTGGGGAATCTGGGGATGCTGGGGAGTCTGGGGATGCTGGCGAGTCTGGGGATGCTGGGGAATCTGGGGATGCTGGGGAGTCTGGGGATGCTGGCGAGTCTGGGGATGCTGGGGAGTCTGGGGAGTCTGCCTGTGCTGCTGACTAACCTGTCCAGATGGTTTCTGGTGGGTTGGCTTGGCTGGACCTTGCCCAGAGGCGGAAGCCATATACATACCTCCACTACCTGGAAAACAAGGTCAGTAGGACCCAGCATTACTTTTAGCAGCACAAGTGACACTGGTCATTTAAATTAGCATTTGAGCCCTTACCTGCAGGGTAGCCATGACCTCCACCAGTGTGGCCACCGGATGATCCTGCAGTGCCACCGGAACTCCCATAAGGACCGGGTTGTACAGGCGGTCTTTGATAAGTTGGCCTGGGCATAACTTGTCCAGAGGCTCCCACTGTGTGGTACGTACCTCCATAACCTGGAAAACAAGGTCAGTAGGACCCAGCATTACTTTTAGCAGCACAAGTGACACTGGTCATTTCAATTAGCATTTGAGCCCTTACCTGCAGGGTAGCCCTGACCTCCACCAGTGTGGCCACCGGATGATCCTGCAGTGCCACTGGAACCCCCATAAGCACCGGCTTGTCCCTGAGGGTTTTGATAAGTTGGCTTGGGTATACCTTGTCCTGTATGGTACATACCTCCACTACCTTAAAAACAAGGTCAGTATGAACCAACTTTAAGTTACAGCTCAAGTTACTTCAAGTAGTCATTTTAGTTTGATTGTTATCCCTTTACCTCCTTGTTGAGGAAAGCAGCTGATGCTTCCTATCAGCAGAGAAAAAATCCATAAAAGCCTGCAAACATATTCAATGTGAGTTCAATTCAATTTTATTTATATAGCTATTATAACATAAGTTGTCTCTAGGTGCTTTACAGAGACACAGAAGATGAAAGATGGTTAGTTGGTGTACTACAAGGATGATTATAAAAGCAGATGTAGACAACAGACACTGAGGTGGTCAGAGTGCAGAACTGCAGGTCAGAATGTCAGCAGGTATCCGACAGACATCTATACAGACAAGTGGAAGTAAGCAGTGGGATGATCAGAGGGGGGGACTGCAGGGCAGCATGCAGCTCCTGAAGCTCTGGTCTGCAAACATGCACAGAAGAGAAAAGGAAGGGGTAGACCAGCACAACAAACTACAAGAACAATGGAGACAATTCTGGTAATGAGATACTTCTGATTAATAACCGAGGGTCGATCTGAAGAGAGGAAATTAAATAAGAAAAGAGAATGAGAGAAGGATGGGCACCGGTCGGTGGATCATGGTGATCCTGCAGCATAGGCCTATAGCAGCATATCTACAACACAGCTATATTTAAGATGAACTGCTTTAGGCAAGGCAAGGCAAGGCAAATTTATTTGTATAGCACAATTCAACATAAGGTAATTCAAAGTGCTTTACATTGACATTAAAAGCAGCAAGACATAATTAGACAGTAAATAACAAATAAGACCGAAAACATTAAGAATAAGATGATAAGAAAAGAAGTAAAATAATAAAAATCACAAGCTGTCAGAGTAGTCTAATAAACGTTTATATGATGAAACTCAGAACAGCTGGAACCTGAAATTTACTCACCTCATTTTGTTACAGTGACTGGCAAGCATCAAAAGTGATGTTTGACCTTGCTACATGCAGTTTTAAAGGGGTGGCCAAGGTGGCCAGTCCCACTCCAATAATGTGATTGGCCCCCCCCAGATGCCACCCCATCATTTCTGGAACATCATTGGCTTACATGTAAAAAAGCTTCGAGAGATTTTAATTGGAGAAGCTAAAGAGATGTGGACTACAGCAGATATAGCGTTTTTGACCATTTACATATATTAAGTCAAATTTCACATTGTTTTTATTGTCTGTTTCAGCTTTGCTGTTGAAATGAATTTGTCTGCATGTTAATATGATCTAGAATTGTTAGCCCACTGTTTACTTTTTCTTTGTTTACTCCTTTGGCTCTGTTGCATTAATCTCCTCTCCGTCTTTAAAATCAGGGTTATGATTCCAAGTGTCCATTTTAATCTTAACCATGTATAGCATACTTGTCTTGCTAGATGTTTAACTTTATATACAGGCCTACATATTTTTTGTGAGTGATCTAATCCCTAAATGATAGGGAAGTCATTAGGTGCAGGATAGTTCTAAATTGGGTAAATGATGGTAATGGCAATATAATCATTATTCCGGTTGACAGTGGATGTGTAATGATACGCTGCTTTAAAGCTTTGTCTCAGATGTACAGTGGGTATGAAAACTGAGGATGTAATTGGCGAGGGCTTCTATCTTGTAAAGGGCACCAGTGACCCCCAGCCATTTGCCAAACCTAAGACCTTCCCAGTGGACCCAAGGGCATGTTTGAGTTTTTCATCAGTAAGCAAACAGGTTTTGATAAGCCAATGTTTTCAAATGCAAAACAACTCGCACCCCATTTGGGGGGGATGATTTACTCATCACATTAAGCCATTCAAACCATGCCATGTGAATTTCAGTCAGTTCAACATGTCTTCTAGCAATGACAGGTCGGATCTTTTTTAGTCAATTCCATTTTTCTAGCAAACCCATTTTTTGCATTTTGTTTAGATTCCTGCATGACTGACCTTTCTGTTCTTTTTTCCTCATAACAGATTTTTTAAAGACAAGTCATTTTTTGCTTTCAGGATGTTTCAAACAGTAACTGTATTTTCAGAGACAGAGGTAATACGTGTTAATTGCAGTGGTGGACAGTAACGGAGTAAATTTACTTGATTACTGTACTTAAGTACATATCCAGAGGATTTGTACTTTACTTGAGTATTAGATTTCTTTGGTACTTATTACTCTTACTTGAATACATTTCCAAGACAAATATTTTTACTTTTACTCGAGTACATTTCTAGGAAGGCTGAAAAGTACTCGTTACTTTCAGGTCTGCTCTTTTTTCTTCTTCCCTAAAATCCTATTGGACACAAGCTGTTTTTGTCAAAGGAGGAGACCTATCACAGTGCACGCTCTCCACTGGGATGTACGTAAAGCGGAAATACGTCAAGCCTCCTCAAAACGATACCGCCAAAGTAGCCTGCGTTTGTCAAGACAGAGCCGCAACAAGTCAAGACAGAGCCGCAACAATGGCTACGCCTGCGTCAGGAGAAGAATATTGGGATATTGGGAGACAGGCACAGAGACTGACATTGGGAGACAGGCACGGAGACAAACAAGACAGACATTGCGAGACGGATATTGGGAGACAGGCACAGAGACAGACATTGGGACACAGACAAGACAGACATTGGGAGACAGTTTGTTATGCTCTATATTGCTATATTGTACTGGTACATGTCCTTCCTGTAAAGATAAGTGACTTCAACATTGAGTTATTGAAAGCAGAGATGTAGTTTTTTGTAAAGCAGTGGTCTTTGAGGGGGATCCAGACTTAGTTGGATGGTGCAGGTTAATTTGGTTTCAGTTCATGATTGTTAATAAACTCTGCATCATCTGCTGTCCTCTTATGATCCCATTCATTTCAGTTGTTTTTGGTGTTTCTGCAGGTTTTATATAACATTGTGGTTCTAAAAGCAGCACATCAGTGCAGCTGGTTTCAAAGAGTTAATTCTCAGAAACAAGAGTTAAATGATCCTTAAATTAATTTAGAAAAAATATAGTAATTTACTGATGTGGAAAATAAGAAATGTACTCTTACTCTTACTCTTACTTTTACTTAAAGTAAATTTAAAAGCATTTACTTTTGGATACTTAAGTACCTTTAAAAGCAAGTACTTTTCTACTCTTACTCGAGTAATATTTTGACTGAGCTACTTTTACTTGTAACAGAGTAAATTTTGACCAGTAGTATTTGTACTCTTACTCAAGTACTGGGGTTGAGTACTCTGTCCACCTCTGGTTAATTGCATTTTGCTTACTTTACGGCCCTGAGGGGTATTCCAGGAAGCAGGTTTAGTGAAAATCCTGAGTTTGTTAAGCCTGAGATGAGGGAAATCCAGAGTTTTCAGTTCCAGAAAGCGAGTTAACTCAAACTCTGAGTCAGTTACTATGGCAACTGAGCCTCTGAACCTAACCTGCTCGCTAGCAGGTTTACTTCAATAAAGCCTGAGTTTCTCTCTGTCTCCTCCCTCAGCGTCAAGTCAGCCAATGGGGCAAGCGGCAGAGAGAGCAGAAAAAGCATATCTAACAAACGCAACGTATTTTATTCACTATGTCGGTGCAACAATATCACAGGGACATCCGAGTTTAACTTCAAACAGTTAAAGTCCAAATGCAAAAAGGAGAGGGAGGGAGCAGAAGACAGAAAGAGAGAGAGAGTAAAAAAAAAAGTCAAATATTTCCCTTAAACAGATTTATAAGAGGGTAGGGTGATTTGATATTTTACCTTAAGATGAACTTGCATAATTAATCCATCAGTGGCTAACAGTCTCGTTAATATCTTCTGCTGCTGGGGCATCATTGGACTCATCACTTGCCTTCTTTCTTTTCTTTTTTAATTGCGTGGTTGTCTGCTTCCTTTTCATTTTTGTAAGTTAGTAACACTGCAGAGCTAAAAACCTGATTGATAGCGACCACTGTCGTCAGGGACGCTGGGACATCACATTTCAAGATATGAGGGGGGGGTACAAGTGTTGGGAAAGATAATACCTAGTGAAATCCATCATGTTGTTCTGATATGCATTTGTAGTTATTTTATATGTATTAAGTAATAGAATAAATCAATACAAATAGACACAGAGTAATTCCATAAATGTATAAAAAAAATTAAAAAAAAACCTTTACATTTTCCCCTGAAGCCGAGGTGTGGCGGCTGTCCCTGATCTAAATGACAATAAAATTTAATTCAATACCATTCCACCACTGTTTTCATCTGTAATATTATAAGACAGTGTGCTTAAATCAGGGGTCTCCAACCCTGGTCCTTGAGAGCACCTATCCAGCATGTTTTAGATCTTTCCCTGCTTCAGCACACCATGATACAAGGAGCTGTGTCAACAACAGAACTGTCCGGACCTTGATGACAAGTTAATGATGACCATTGATTAGAATCAGGTGTGTTCATGCAGGGAGACACCGAAAACATGCTGGATAGGTCTCTCCAGGACCGGAGTTGGAGACCCGTGGCTTAAATGTTAAATGAATACTGCATTCAAACTTACACATTGACTGCAGCAACTCTCTCCCACGCCAATTCTCTCCTTTGCTGCTGCAGCTGTTCTTTTTTTCCTAAATATGCTCTCATACTCGCCATACGCACGTATTAACACTTCTAACTCCAGTGGCGTGAAGTATGTGGATCTTCAGATGCAAACTAATGTTTCCTCAAAGGGATTTTGTAAATTGAAATGTTAAATAAAGTTTAAAAAAAAAAAAAAAAAGTATGTGGATCTTTTGTTGTCGCCGGTTGCCATGGTGAATCCTTGTATCAGGGCTTTTTAACTCGAGCTTAACAAACTCAGAGTTGATTGAACTAACTCAAATCCGCTGTTCTGGAACCGAAAACTCAGAGTTTCCTTTCTCAGGATAAGTCAACTCGGAGTTCAGGTTTAAACTCGGACTTTGTTGAACCTGCTTCCTGGAATACCCCTCTGGCCCTAAGTGACTGTGTTCTGTTGTTCCCTGCTGATTGTGTTCTTTTCCTTTTTTTTCCC
Source organism: Cololabis saira (assembly GCF_033807715.1). Taxonomy (NCBI): domain Eukaryota; kingdom Metazoa; phylum Chordata; class Actinopteri; order Beloniformes; family Belonidae; genus Cololabis; species Cololabis saira. Next base: position 41,826,781 of record NC_084591.1, on the reverse strand, counting down.
CAGGTTTCACCTAATTGGTGTTCCTGGGTCTCCAGTGCTGGCAGAGGATCAGTGGAGACGAGATGGGCCACCATTCAAATATTTGGCGTCTGAGGCAGGCGGACATCTCTCCCTGACAGCAGCTGCATCTCTGTTCCCTCAAACGTCCTAATTGTAGACTTTGTCGATTTGTTGGTGATGCGTAGGGGTGAACTGCCTATTCTTTATTCCTGCACTTTGTTTTGACGGGTAAGGTAGCATTGGGTTTAAAGACAGGACATTTTGTTTATGTTTTTGCCTTAGTTCTTCCTGATATTCATGTTGCTTTACTTTCACTTAATTGACTTAATTAGTAAATATGCAAATATGCATATATATCTTAAATATGCAGTTCATCGGTAAGGTTATTGAAAAAGCTGTGTATCAAAAGTTACATACCTTCTTAACTCTGTGACGTGATGTGGTCCGCCATTTTGGTTATACGTCCACGTGACGTGACGTTGTTCTGAGACACACACACCCGCACTGACACCCACACACACGCAGATGATCGGAAGTTTGTGTTGATGTTTAGTTGTTTTTGTGTAGTTTAGCCATCAGAATTTATCCTAAGTGTTTTATCATCTTTTTGACACTTGTGTAAATAAATCCTGATTTATTTGAATGAGAGAAGTTGTTTGTGCTTATTTCATACATATTTATCACAACTGCTGGATGCACAGGTCTGTGCTCGGACTCCCTCCACTTTTATTCTGAGTAATAACTTACCTTGAGACTTATTTTGCTGTTTAGTTATCATTTTCCTGATTATGTCAGGTGGTGCCCCATTTTGATAATTCAATTTGATAAATAATCTGCTTTAATTATTCATAATTGTCAGGTATAGTTTTTGACCATTAGTCACATTTCACATTGTCTTTGTCAGCTTTGCTGCTGAAATGAATTTGCCTGCATGTAAAGCTGATCTAGAATTGTCAGCCCACTGTTTACTTTTTCTTTGTTTACTCCTTTGGCTCTGTTGCATTAATCTCCTCTCCGTCTTTAAATTCAGGGTTATGATTCCAAGTGTCCATTTTCATCTTAACCATGTATAATGTACTTGTCCTGCTAGATGCTAGACTTTATATACAGGCCTGCATATTTTTTGAGAGTGCATTTCTGTTTACAAAGATTTGTCATAGCCTGTGACACCCCTGTACTAGGCGTAATGCTCACCTGACCCTCAATTCATGACGGAAAAGAAAGTTTTCAGACTAAAGGCTGAAAATGCCTGCAGGCTCAAACCTAAGACTTTTTCCTAGTCCCTTTAAGTCTGGTCACAACCCACCAGTTTAAACGTAGCTTCAAAATATAAATGCTTCACCCTGAGGCGATGGGCACATTGTGCTCTTGCACAATTACGCCTTCATTTGTAGAGCCATTTGATCAGCAATTCAGATTCTTTTGGTATTGTGGTGGTGCCATTCCCAGAATTACTTTTAAGCATGAGAGATGTTGTCCCCGACACATACAGTAATGCACGGAATAATCAAATAGGTTGCTGAGAATGACGTCTACCAGTGTGGTGAAAGGCTTGGAATGCATCAGAATTCTTGGCAAGTTTGTTCATGTAGATCCCAGGCTACAATAAGGGTTCGTGGCAAAACATGCAAGAACTGTCTTCATTTAGGACACGTCAGTCAAAGCATTGCAAGTCGAGAATGACGCCATTTATTCATGGAGCAGTTGGAAGTACCAAGACACCTGAACATGTAAACCTGCAAGACAAAAAGAGAAGAGTCAACCAACCATCAGATCACATGCCCCATGTAAAATCAATTCTCACCAGGAGGGACCTCAAAAGCCTCCTTTGCTTTGCTGATGCGTCTTGCCAGGGTATGGAAATACTCGCTCCTGGGGTTCAGTCTTGGTGTAGTGGGACTGATAGAAATGCAGTCGTTTCTTATTGTAGCGGGACCGAGACTTGAAAGCATACACCTGATCCTCAGCATCAACGGGAGTGAAAACTGGTTCATCGTCATCATATGAGGTCCAGCTTTCTTGTGCCCCCTGGTAATGGCCACCTGGAGCACCAGACTGACTGTCCTGACCACCAACAGAGTAGCCGCCAGCCCCTCCAGCAGTATTGGTGCCACTGTGACTAGCAGACTGTCCAGAAGGTTTCTGGTAGGTTGGCTTGGAGGGACCTTGGCCAGAGGAGGAAGCCATATACATACCTCCACTACCTGGAAAACAAGGTCAGTAGGAACCAGCATTACTTTTAGCAGCACAAGTGACACTGGTCATTTCAATTAGCGTTTGAGCCCTTACCTCCTTGTGGAGGAACGCAGGTGATGCTTCCAATCAGCAGACAAGTAATCCACAAAATCCTGTGAAGATACTTTTCATATAAGTAGAGCCAACATTTCAGAAACACCACTTCCATTAAAGTAGAAGGAAGTGGGGTCCACGGTACTGTGGAATAATGTAATTGATTCAGATAGGAAATGTACTCACCTCATTTTGACACAGCAGTAGCTGTCTAGAAGAAAAAGAAAGCAATGCTCAAAGGCCTGTGGTAACAATGACAATTGCTGCTATTATATGATCAGCAATGCAGCAGGAACTGATTGCTAATTGGTAACAGCTGCTGCTAAATGCCAGGCTTAGTCAAGCTTGGTGGTTTATCTGTTCAGCCAGCGGTCACGCCGACAGAAGCCAATGTGTTTTGTCTGTGAATCCGGTTTCTTATGTGTCTGTTTTGGACTTTTTTTTTTAAGTCTTGTTTTTGCCCATATTTGAATTACGTTGGGGGTTATGGTGGTGCAGCCGGGGGGGTGGGGGGTGATGGTGATGGGGTGTTCGGTGTGAACCAGGGCTTGTTGTTGTATGTGCAGAAGGTCTGAGTCTGCACACACATATCCTCACAAAAACTGATATAGGACGTCACAGTGTCCGTAAGTTCATGCCGGTCCGAGGCAGCAGCTTCAAAAACACTCCAGTTTGTGCAGTCTAGAAGTAGAGCCAACATTTCAGAAACACAACTTCCATTAAAGTAGAAGGAAGTGGGGTCCACGGTACTGTGGAATAGTGTAATTGATACAGATAGGAAATGTACTCACCTCATTTTGACACCTCAAAGGACACAGAAGCAGCTGTCTGCAAAAAAAGAAAGCAATGCTCAAAGGCCTGTGGCAACAATGACAATTGCTGCTGTTATATGATCAGCAATGCAGCAGGAACTGATTGCTAATTGGTAACAGCTGCTGCTGCTAAATGATACAAAAATAGCAGATCTTCCAAACAGGGAAAAATGTAAGAAAACATGATTAGGAAGCACAAAACCAGGATTAAGCCAGGATTTTCCCGATATCTTGGCTGAAATAAGCCTTGATTCGGTTTCACAAAAGCAGTAGTCCATAAGATACTATGGCGATATATCGTGTGCAGCAAGTCTGCTCCATTCCAGGCTAACAGCCAGGCTTAGTAAAGCCTTGATGCTCAGCCAGCGGTCACGCCGACAGAAACCAAATTGTTTTGTCTGTGATTCCGGTTTCTTATGCGTCTGTTTTGGAAGTTTTTTGAAAAGTATAATTTTCCCCTATTTTTGAATGACGTTGTCAATGATGGAGCACTTATATTGAAAGCGGCTTTCAGACGAGAAGGAGTGTTTCGGGAAAGGTCCGACCCGTTGGCTTTTCCACTGGGTACCAAACTCTAGCATGCACCGAGCGGAGCCACGCCCTCACCGTTACGCAGATGATGATCTGTGTTGGGCTCAGATATTTGCAAGTGGTATGTTGCAATGGCCACCCTTACACCACATAACATTAATAGATTATTTTAGAAATTCACCCATGAGACAATATTCAGTCTTCAGTGAGGGCTGATTGTGTAAACAAAAAGGCATGAGAGCAGCATTATACATACACTTCAACCAATGTTAGCGGTATGTACTGTATGTTTATCCCAGTGTGTCACCGCCAGTTGAGTCTTAATTTTGGCCCGATCCTGATCCTTCCTGTTTATTGACCAATACTAGAGGAGCTGGACCAAGAACAGCAGCCATCCTCATTTCCATAATGAGGCAGAAATGCATAAGGTAAAGTAAAAAGAGGAGAGGAGGGAATGTAAAAACAAGGAATGTATAAGGAAAATGAAAAACAAAATATATACTGTAATTCACTGTAGAATTTGTATGTGGACCAAAAGATTAAATTTGTGTCAGTACATTCTTGATCATTATTGCATTTTACACTTGTTTTTTTTTTCCAGACTACAGAAGTATGCTGAATTTGATCTAATGTATGCTCCCTTGGCTTTAGAGATGTAAATGTTATCTAATGAGGATTACAAGAGTAAACATTTTTGTTGGTCATTCTCACTTAAAGAGGGTTTTTTATAAACAGAATGTATTTCTTTGATGATTTCCGGCTATTTTTCTTTGTATTCCTGTTTAATATTTTACTGTGTGAAATAGAAATCTGGCGTACTTTATATTTCAGATATTCCCATTTATCTCTATAAGTCTGTATTTATATCACTTATAGTTGTGATAATCTCTTGACAGAAGGGATAATATTTCAGGAGATTTGAATTAACTTTCCAATAACCTTTTTTTTAAATATGTGTTTGTAGATATAAAATTAGGTTTAATCATGCAATGATCAGTTAGAGGTGCAGCAGAAGTTGTAGCAGCTGACTCTAACCCAGGTCCATTATCTGAGACTAACCAAAAATCAATTCTGGATTTACTTGAACCATCAGGTTTAAACCATGTGTAAATTCAGGTATCAGGATTGTTATAACGCCATGTATCTTTTAGGTTGAACACTTTACAAAAGTCAAGAATAACAGGATTCTAAAAATGACTTTGATATTTTGAGGAGACATATCAAGCCACTCATCCCTTACCATATTATAGTCACCCCCAAAAATAAAGTTTTTAGTAGGATAGGCCTATCTTTGGCAAAGATTCCTAATTTTCTCTGTGATTTCAAAAAACATTTTTTGGTTCTGGTTTGGATTATTGTAACCATAAATGTTACCTAGGATCAGAAAATCATTTACTTCAAAAACACATATAATCCAGTGACCCATTCACTTACAAACACCAGGAAACTGGACCATATTACACCGGTCAATGAACTGGCTTCCAGTGAGTCAAAGGATAGAGTTTAAAATCTTACTGCTGGTCTACAAAGCATTTGGTCTTGGACCAAAATACATGCTGGATCTGTTAGTTCCTATGAAGCTCCCAGACCCCTGAGCTTCATCTGGATCTGGTTTGTTGTGGTTCCAGAACCAGAACCAAGCAAGATGAGGCAGCGTTCAGTTATTCTGCTCCTCACCGGTGGAACAAATTCCTGTAGACCTGAGGTCTGCTGCAACTTTCAACTCCTTTAAATCAGGATAAAAACATTACTGTTTACTGAAGCGTACTCTTAAATTAAATACTTACCTGCTGTACTCTACTGCCCTTACTTTTTAACAACTTGTGCTTTTTGTTATTTTACCTCTTTTCTTATCATTTTATTTCATTTTATTTGTTATTTACTGTTTAATTGCTGCTTTTAATGTTGATGTAAAGCACTTTGAATTACCTTGTGTTGAATTGTGCTATACAAATAAGCTTGCCTTGCCTAAAAGATAATGACCCGGAAGACACTGGTGTCCACAAGAGCCAATAAAGATTTTTAAAAAAAACTCACAGCCCTAGTTTTGTCCTTCTCGGCTCTCCGTAGTGGCGGTTTCTTGACAGCAGGCTGGTTGCAAACAAACCAAACATCTTCATCGGTGATTATTTTTATCTTTGTGTTTGCTTGAGTTCTGACTGAGAAACGTCTGATGTTTCCGACTAGTTTGTTTGCTGTTTGGTATAGTTTGGGGCTCTGCTGCGACTATTTAGTAACTTTAAAGCGGACGGGACTCAGTTGTAGCAAGTTAGCGTCAACCACCTCACTACTCTACCGTGTAGAACTGTTGTCGCTTCAGCAGTAACTCATGTCTGTCTCCAGAGAAACGTGTGGACGTGGTTTGTGCTTGATCAGTTAGTGTAGCAGATGTGAGTTGAGTTTGTTGTGTATCGTCTGCAGCAAGTAAGCACCAGAAACCAGTGAAAACAACTAGAATGGCCACCAGTGTATGTGGCTGACTTGTTACATCCAGTGATATTTCTTATAAATATATGTTTAAGTCATTCTCCAAAGGTAATCGTATCATGAAGTAAGATGTAGTTAATTATTTTTTTCTTTTTTTTTTGTCTGCATATATATTAATGGTTAATACCAAGTTTGGTAAAAACCTAAAGCATATATATGCATTTTAATATATAATCAATTTAATATATTATATTATATATTATAATAATAATATATATTATATTAATATAAAATGTTTTTTTTTTTTAATAACCAGTACTTGAGTTGTAAAAAAAAAGATCAGGGGGGATGGTGGATTTTATCATATGGGGACAGATAATTTGTGCTGATTACAAATAATATAATATATTACAAATAATAGCACTGACCAAAACACCTGCAGAAATACTGCAGGAATGACATAGCAGCAGTTAAATGCAGCCTTCTGTAAGCTTTAAATATCCACTGGGCTTACATCAAGTACATCAAAAAACAGTTTTCTGAACTTATCAATATGACTCTGTCCTTCACAGGATAAGTAAAATGGATCACTGCAAAAACTCACAATCTTAACAAGAATATGTGTCTTATTTCTAGTTAAAATGTCTCATTTTATTAAAAAAAAATCTCATTACACTTACAACAAGGCTCATCACTGGAAAAAAAACAATTTTCACCTGTTTCAAGTAGATTTTCACTTGAAATAAGTAGAAAAATCTGCCAGTGTAACAAGATTTTGTTGCTTGTAATAAGAAGATAAATCCCACCTATAAATCCTGCTTATTTCAAGTGAAAATGTACTTAAAACAGGTGAAAATTGTCAAATAAGTTATTTTTCTGGTGATGACTCTAAATGTTGAAATAGCAGTAAAACCACATTCATTGATGAAATGACATAAGGGATGGAAAGGGGGGATGGCAGGTTTACAGGGGGGGATGATTTTAACCATTTTTATTTCAGGGAGGATGCCATCCCCCCTCATCCCCCCTCAACTCCAGTACTGTATATAATTAATATAAACATATGTGTGTGTGTGGGGGGGGCTCCAATGAATGAACGAACATTCTTTCAAAGTGGTAATTTCATATTTTAGCCAGTAGTTGTAGTGAACAATGTTTATTTTTTTTTAAATGGAAACACCAGATGTTTGATTATTATTCTTTGGTTAGCGATTTGCAATGATCTTAAGTATTGATTGATGATGTGAGTCAGTCAGTCTAGGTTTGTTCAAGATTTGTACCTGTTATGTTGAGGTGTGTTTGTTTACATCTCTATACGAGCTGTTGCCATGGAGGAAGTCACCCGCCTGGTGTCAACCGGTGACTGTGTGAAGATCTGGGATGCTGCTGCCATGGCACCGCTGGAGCAGTTCAACCCCCACAGCAGCGGCCACCCTGTTGCTCAAGCCAGCTGGAGCTCCAACAGTATCCTGATGTATGGACAGATACAGGTGTAGGGATTTCATTAACTGCTAAATGATGTGAACCTGCTGGTATGACTATTCAAGAACATTCTCGTGTAAAGATTCAGGGTGTTTGGGGTTGGGGGTTTTTTTTTTCGTTTTTTTTTTTTTTCATTTTGAATAACTTCTTGTTAACAGGAAAGTTGACTTTCTTAGTATATTTCCTGCTTAATTGCTCGGAGGTCATGTTCTGGGTCTCTGGAAAGCACAGAAACAACTTGTATTGTAATAGATGCTATATAGTAGTACGCTTCAGTAAAGATCTAAAAAGATAAACAGTGACCACTGTGTGCTCTTCTCATGGAGATTGTAAGTTGGATGCTGACAGAGTAACAAGTTTCCCCCCTTGACCAGTTCTCTCAGACCAGTACCTGGTCAGTGCCAGCAGCAGTGGAGACAAACTGGTGGTTTCCAGCCTCAAGTCCACTCCTGTTCCAGTGGTGGAGCTGGCAGACGGGGTGAGCTTAGACACACCTATCATTTCTTTCCATGTGCAACAGATTCTCATCACAACTCTGAGTCTCAACTCTTTCTATCGTATGTAGTGGCAGATGTCGTAAAACGTTTGTGTCTCCGGCTGCAGCGGTTTGACCACTACGTCTGGTTGTTGTGATTTGCTGCAAGCATCGATTCAGTCATTTATGTCACGGACGATGCTGAAAGATCACCAGCTCTGATACTAATCTGGTCCCATAGCTTGATAATTGATTTAACTCATAGAAATTTCTGTTCAATACAAAACATTTCATACAGAAGAAGACACTTATATGTGTTCTTGTAGAAATACAGTTTTATTCCTCATATCCTCAGCACCCACACCCTGAGTGGGGTTGGTGAAAGGCTTTTCTGTGTGGAGTTTGCATGTTCTCCCCGTGTTCCCTTGGGTAGCTACCCTCACAAAAACATGCAGCAATCCTGGGCCGTACGTTGCCTCATCTGGCCCGCTGGGGTGCCTGAGGGGGGTGGGGAGGATCTAGCTGGAAAAACGTGATCCTTCCACACACTGCGTCCGGCCAGGGAAGCTGCACCCTGTTGGGTGATGAGAAGCAGCCTGCTCACTCCTCAAGCAGAGGAGGAGACTTGAGCTCAGTGCTGGGCCCTCCCCGGGTGGACAGAGGGAGAGCAATGCCCAGGATATACTTAGGTAGGAGCACTGGGTGATTAAAATGGGGAAAAAATCAGGGAATAAAAAAACATTTGAAAAAGATGTCTAATGTCTGAAACCCCTCTCAGAGCTGAAGAAAGTTGGATTTGTATGTCGTATTGAACAGTAGAGTTGCATCACATTAAAGAAAGTCAAGGAAGACTGTGAAACTGACTTTAGTACAAATCTCCAATATGTTCTGTTTATATTTGTTCTGTTTAAAAACATGACCGCCTTTTCATCACTGGTGCACTTGTTTTTGATTGTTCACAGAAAAAGCAAACCCGTGTGTGTCTGAGTTCATCATCCCAGTTTGTTGTCAGTGGCGGTCTGGACCACTGTGTCCACATCTGGGACCTGAAGAGCAAGCGACTGCACCGCTCCCTCAAAGTAAGAGCTCACAGCAGCAGGCTGCAGTTCAGTGTTTTTCTACAGAAACATGTGAAACGCCCACTGGCAGTATGAGCAGGTAATGGATGGATCTGTCTCCTAGGACCACAAAGAAGATGTGACGTGTGTGTCCTTCAACGCCAACGACACATGCGTAGCCTCGGGCTCCAGCAGTGGGGATTTGGTCCTTCACAGTCTGACCACTAACCTGTCGAGCAGATTCGGCCACGGGAGCAACCAGGTAAGACCAAGGTTGCAGCTGCTGATGGTTTGATGTGGGAATCCTGTTTTTCAAACAAGAAAGCCTTCAAAGTAGTAAGCAGATTTCCTTTTGTAAGCTATTTGGTGCTCAAGAGACAGTTATGTAAAATGTGGCTGACTGTTTTATTTGGTTCTTATTTTATATGTTGTGGAAAATAATCTGTGTATATATTTGGGTGCCTGTGGTAACTAATGCTAAAACTACACAATGCAACTGTGACACTTTGTTTGTGGAGAACTAAATCTTATAATATTTCATGCAGTGAGGGGTTTAGACAGATAAGACAGATAAGGGCTGGGTATCAATTCAAATGTCAAGAATCGATTCGATTCCGATTCTTAAGATTCAGAATCGATTATCAGGATTTGATTCGATTCGATATTGATTTGGCTTAGTGTTATTTAAAATGTTTTTTGAGCTGTTGCCTGAATTATATGACTGTAAAATAATAATTTCACAATAATTATTGTGAAATAAATAACTAACTAAGAAATAAATAACTCAAACAGGCCTTTCAATATCCATTTAAAGTGCAAAAAAAAAATAAAGAAATTGCAACAGTTCATGCAGTAAACAAATCATTTTAGCTTGTCTAATTTATTCTCTCCACCACGCACACATATTGCCATGAAGCACCTGGCATTTTTCAGAAGTGTCATGACAAACTGTGTGTCCGACTACTGGGATTAAAGTTCACCGGGCGAAAATGTAATGATGAGGGGAAAAAAAAAAAAAAATCGATCTTTAGACATAAGAATCGATTTAGAATCGGAAAACGATTTTTTTCAGCACAGGCCTAATTATTTGTTCTACCCGTCTTCATCTGCTTCAAACTTTACATCCGGTTGCATTTGCCGCACCAATCACATTATAAGTACAGTCTGAAAATAAAGAGAAGGAAATCTGCATGTTCAAGAAGGTGGATGCTTCATGGAAGACTTTTTGATCTTTTAACTAATTTAATGATAGTTTCTTTTTGTTTGTTTTACTTTTTGTAAAATAAACAATTGCTAGAAGACGGGTTAAGATGGAAACACGCGATCTGCTATGGCAACCCAACAAAAAAAGCTAAAAGAAGATGACTAAGAATGTGAAAATGCTTTCTCTCTTATTTTTTCTCAGGCTAAAGCTGTTTCCTCATGCTCAGAGTCAATAATACATTTTTTTTGTTCTGTCTGACCTTGTGAAGATGTTTCTAAATGAACACTTGACATCTGCTTCCTCTTCAGCCCATCCACGACCTGAGGCTGTCCCTACTGAAGCGCTCTCTGCTGGGCAGCATCTCTGACAGCGGCACCATGGTGCTGTGGGACTCCAACACCCAGAGAGAGCTCAACGTGTTTGACAGCGCTCATAAAGCCCCGGGCTCAGGCTTGGCCTTCTCCCCCACCAGCGATCTGCTCGTGGTCAGCGTTGGCCTGGACAAGAAGATCATCTGCTACGACACGGCCAGCAGGATGTGAGTGTGGACACACGGATGCAGAGACTTCAACATCCTCTCCATATGAAGGCTTTTGCTTTATATGAACAAAAGCTTTTATACACATTTATTTTGACATTTGAAACTCTTCAAAATGTTTAATTTAAAAATTGAAAATGCCCATTATAATTTCCCAGAGACAAAAGCTCATTCCATGTATGGTAGTTGTTTTTTTTTTTTTTTAATTTAGTCTTAAAGTGCGAAACCCAAAATTTAATTTGAGAACTTTACGCGATGACGGAAAATTAGCATGTTTACAACAAGTTCAATAGAGTTTGAACATTCACAGTTGTTTAACTTTTAGTTGCCTGTTTTTTTTTTCCCCCCGTCAGCTACAATCTGTAGTTAATTTAATACAACTCAAGTTTCAGCAGTCAAATCTGCAGTAATGCTCCTGACAAAATAAACACAACCTTGGGACAAACTATATTCGGTCAGTCAGTTGAGCTCATGTATTTCTGTGCTGATGTTTGCAGAGTCCTGAGATCAATCCGTGCCGAGAGTCCTCTGACCTCTGTTGACTTCACTCTGGACGGCACCGGTCTGGTGGTGGGGTCAACTCAGGGAAAGATCTACCAGTACGACCTGAGGAACTCCAGCACCCCCACCAGGATCACCGTGGCCCACAAGACCTCGGTCACCTGCCTGCGTTTCCAGAGCAACGCCAGCAGACACAAGGTAGCGGCCGGCTGTACACGAGGGCACGCATGAACTGCAGTATCGTATGTGTTTGTTTATTTGTTGCTGTTGTAATGCGAACAAGCTGTCTTGATTGAAGTTAAAGTTTAAGCCCAAAAAGCCAGGATTGGTGAGAGAAGCAAAAAGCAGAAGTGCACGTGACATTACTGTGGCAGCCTTATCGATGATGGCTTTCAACGCTGTTTGCCTTTTTTAATAGCTGCCGTAGTTTGTGTCATGTGACCAAGCACAATCACAAAAACGCACTCATACAGGAGACCCAACTCTTGCTAACAGACAGAAATACACAGTTTGCGTTATTCATGAAGAACTTAGGAACAAACGTTTAAAGGAGCTTGAGGCAGGATTTATGAAAAAAATTTGTAAACTTTTTAAGTTTTCTAGTAATAATGTCAGATGAAGCGTTCCAAACCCAAAAGAATGAGTCCTCTAGTGTATCTCTCCGTTGCCTTGAACAGGCTGTGTACTGCAAAATGTGCTGCAGTGCTGGGGCTGAGTTTCCCGCGCTGGGTTGCGGATGTGACGTCACATGACGCTGCATGCGCGTTCTCCCCGTTCTCCCGTGCCGGCTTCACTGTTGGCTGCAGTACCCCCGACGGCCGTCGTGGTGAAGGGTGGCGCTAGAGAGTCTCATTTCTTAAAAGGAGCCTCATGCTCCTTTTAAATGCTTTAAACATGCGTCATCTATCTTCAGTTTTATATTCTGAAACTGTTACCTCTTTCAGGACATTTAGTATAATCATACAATATTAAGTCCCTCAAATAATGCAGCCTAACATTTGCCTTTGAAGCCTCTCGCCTGTATTGAGCAGGGATAAGCTCCAGCAGACCCCCGTGACCCTGCACAGGATTAAACCGGTATAGAAGATGGATGGATTTGCTTTTGAAAATTTTACATGTCCCATATAACAGGCAGATAGATAGTAAAAGTACAATAACAATTACCACCCTATAGTTTACTCTACTAAAACTAAGCTTATCCCACAAATTCCTGAAGTTTAAAGTCTTTACTTGGTTGGTTAATTTATCAGGAATTCTTCCACCTGCAACCAGACTAGTCAGTTTCAAAATGCAGCCGTTTTTTTCTTTTCACCCACCAGGATGTTTATGTTCACTCACTCACCCATCTCTTCCCTCAGTCTAGTAAACTGGGATCCACCAAAATCTCCAGTACAAGGAAAACCAGCACCAAGTTGTCGAGCAGCCACCCAGATTCCACCCCCACTGCAGCCCCCGTGCCCCACAGACAGGTGGCCAACACAGGTGACTACACCATGTCCTACATTACATTAAAACTTGGCTCCATACAAATGGGGAAAATACAATGGTGAAATGTTTCCTGTTCTCAAAATGTTTAACTTGAAAACAGAAGCTTCTTGTGATCAGTCTGGTGCCATCAAAAGATGTTTGTATAAGTGGAGTGTTGTGTGCAGCAGGAAGCGCTGGTGTGGAGACGTGTCGAGAGGCCGAGGGGCACCAGGGCCTGGACACGGCTCCTGCTGTAGAGAAGTTCAGCACCGTTGGACGAAACAGCCTGGATATCTTCTCTCCTGCCCGGGAAGGTCTGGCCTCACACTGCTTGAAAGCTGATATTTCCTCCTTAAAACTGTACTTGTATAACGAGATGCAGAATACTGTAAATCAGTGGTCCCCAACCCCCGGGCCACGGCCAGGTACCGGGCCGTGGGTCATTCGGTGCCGGGCTGCACAGAAAGAAAAAATAATTTCCGTAGCATCCCCGACTGATGATGGTTGACTCTCAAACTGATGGTTCACGATGTTTTTATTCCATGGATGTAAACACACTGCAAACACACCGTAAGAGCTATAAAGGAATAAAATAAAATAAAATAGAGTTAGTCTTTCTACATTCATATAAGTTTCATTTAACTTAAATACAGACCGACGCAGCTGCTCGCTCGGTTATAACAGCTACCGTTAACCACAATACATGAATAACCATGACAGCCAAACTCAAGCTGGACATAAATACGGCATAAAATTTGCAAAAAAACAAATCCTTATCAGCAGGTGCTTTTTGTGTCAGTTAGGCTCCACTTTAGCATTCCCGACACTAGTTTAGTCTTTCAGACAAACTTTCTACTGCCGTTAAACCTTTACCCTTAAATATATATTAAAGGTAATTTACAATTTCCATTTTTATTATATTTTTTCAAAAATGGCGTTTTATTATTATTATTACTATTATTATTATTATTATTATTATAGAGAAAATCACACAGTTTTTAATGCCGATCTTGTCATTTTATTTAGTTTCAGCTACACCTTTAGATTGGGCCGTGAAAATATTGCCAGACATTAAACCGGTCCGCGGTTCAGAAAAGGTTGGGGACCACTGCTGTAAATGGTCTAAAAAGTCAAGCCACAAGCATGTGACTAGAACCTCCTTTCTATGACAGCAGGTGGTGACTGAGTGGTTGTATAGAAGTTTGAGTTATTGCCTTGTTTTTTTATTTTCATATCTATAAGTTGAGTAAATATTTACTTTGTGGGATTATGACCTCAGCTGCTTGTTTAAAACCTTTTTTTTTTTTTTGCATGATTTTCAATTAGTAAACGTTCCTGCCATCGTTCTTTGTTCATCTGTTGGTTCCTCTGGTGTAAATGCAGTGTAGCGTTTTGGGATTTTTTTACTCTGGATTCTTATAACTCCTTTCATTTCTTCTGGATGCTGTTAGGTCCAGACTCGGGGGCCCAGGGGACCCCTGGAGAAACCGCATTTGGAAGAACTCATGGTACAACAAATGGTCCCACAGATACGTTGTGGAGCGATGCTGCTGGTCCTGGAATGACTTTGATCCTTTGCTTTCACAGGCACCAGTTTGGAGATGCTGTCCAGAGAAGGAGAGGGTCAGCCGCTGACGGGCCGGGCCAGCCTGGACATTTTCTCTCCAATCCGAGAAGGTTGGAACTCTGCAACTCTATTGGTTTCTGCTAGTTGGAAGTGAAGCACCTGTTTTTAGTGTTTACTGACATATGAGATCCTGCTTGCGTCTGTTCCACCTCAAGAGGCACTAACAGATGGGAGGCGGGCTCTGCGTGTCAGGGAGAGCTGGAGTCGTAGAACACCCCACTCTCACCAACAGTGCTCTCGTCACTCTCAAGTTGCACGCTGATATGCTGCTCTGCCGCTTTAGTTGAGGGTGTGTACATTTCCAATGGAGAAACTGGAGGACTGCTTTTTTTAGTCCTGATAAAGCACAAACGATGTGCATTAGGGCCACCTTTCCAACACAAATTACAACAAGGAGGGAGCTGTTATTTCAGCCGTACGTGTATTTTCATCAACGTATTTCCAGGTAATCGCTTTTAAGATACATTTTTTTCAGATACATTGAATTTGTGGAGTTTGTGTTTTTTTTTTTTGTTTTTTTTTTTTAACTGTAGCCAAGACACAATGTTCACTGATGCCTTTTAAAAAGAGATGAAGTTGTGTTTTCAAAAAGATTTTTAACATTAACACAACTGCCTTTTTCAGACACTTTCAACGGGCATTACTAATAAGTTACAATAAGCTTTTAATTCATCAGATAAAATATCAGATGTGATCTCTGGTGACTGATGGTTCCCATGACAACCAACAACAATGTTATGAAAGGTTCTAGAGGCCAACAAACACCCCCTCCTCTTTTTGATCTCTCAGCCCACAAGCATCTGTTCACATGTTTTTTTGTCACAAACTGTTTTCAGCCATTAAATTATTTACAGGTGATTGATCATCTGTTCAATGCACATACATGGGAAACTTGTCCAGCCCTCTGCACACATCTGCAGTTTCAGGTTTTTGTTGCTTTCAGACTTTAAAAGAGCAGAAAAGCAGTGAGCACTGACATTTTTACATTGTGAGTTTTGAAATCAGCACAGTTCTTAAGAAAGAAACAAAGGAGAGCAAATATGATGAGTCTCGATTGAGCCAAAATAGTAACAGCTTTCTGTCACCGAGGATAGAAAGGAGCAAGCTTACATATAAACACAAAAAGTATGTTTTTGTAGTTTTTAATGGTTGGATAGGTAAAACTTTAGATCTCCCAGGGTGATGCTTCAGCCCATCTATCAGAGTAACCTGGTTTCTTCTTTTTTTTTTTTAACTTCAGCTGTTTTCCAGGGTTTTTGACTCTGGATGGAATTCTTAAAGATGTCTGATGAGCATCCTTCCAGTCTGTTAGTTTGTGTGTCTGCAGTCTTGGTACAAGTGCACAGCTAACATGCAAATGATACAGCCCTTCTTCTCAAGATATCCATCAGGAAGTGCTTTCCACAGCCTGCTCATTCTGCAGCGGGTGTAGATCTGAGATCCCAGTTTGTTGTCTTACAAATGGTTATCTCTGTGTTTTAGACTCGAGTTCGGGCAGCAGCTCACAGCGGAAGACTCCCCTGGGAACCACGCTGGTGGCATCTGCAGGGCGATGCTACAGCCCGCTGTCGGTCTTCCAGTCCCCGCTGACAATCAAAGAGGAGGAGCCAGTCACTGCTGCAGCTGCAGAAACATGTGACTCCAGGAAGGTGAGGACATTCTCTCATTAAAAAAATCAACACTGGTAATATGATAAACGGCCAATCCCAATACACCCCCTACTTTCTACCACTAGCCCTAAAAATTAGTAGGGCCTTTGTAATCTTCCCTAGGGATTGGGACACCACTTGCTACGTCACTGCGTGGTTTACGTTCGGGTACGTAAGCGACTGCGTTGTTACGTTTGCACATACGTCACACAATATCAGGAAGCCCAGAGGAAGCAGGCTAAAAGCTGTTTTAATTTCCGCTGTAGCGCTGTTAATATGCCACTTTATTAAGTTTTAATATTTTTTCAGGCGTAAAAGTAACCGTTAAGATCCCCAACCTGGGCTCAGTTTATCCAAATAACGCCTGTTAAGAAATTTGCTCCGATGTTTTCGGGGGTTGAGAACAGCCGCCGGCTCGGGAGCTGATTTATGGTTCTGCGTTACACCAACGCAGAACTCAGAAATCAGACTTTATTCTGGCGAGATCTTCGCAACATCGAGCAAGCGAGTGATTATGTACATTCACTGAATGAATATTATGAAAGTAAAATATATATTTCTCACTAGAAATGTAATCAAACCGCATTTTTATGCAGAAACTAACTCAAAATATTGATTTTATTCACTAAAAAATAAGAAATGTCCGCCATGTTTTTTTTTTTGGATTCGGTCTGCAAATGATGACGTAAAGCATTCTGGGAAATTTTTCTAGCCCTCGGTCAGCTAGTCAGCATCTGAAAACCCTTGCTCTGAAGCGCTAGATTCATACCCCCTACCCCTCGTTATGCCCACTAGCCCTACATGCAAAGAGGAATTGGGACACCACTACCCTCACGGGAACGCGCAAAATTTAGGGGTAGGGCTGAAAAGTAGGACTAGGGGGGGATTGGGACTGGGCCTAAGAACTTGATGTTAATTGGTATCTTGTGTTCAAATTGGAAAAAGAAATCTGGTTGGAAATGAGAAATTTAGTTCAGGTTCTAATGCATACTTTTATGTTTTCTTCACTGATAATTGTTTATCACTCAGACCAAAAAGTAGTTTTTATCTAAACAATTATTTTGTTTGAAAGTCTGACAAAGCCAGCAGTTCCAGCGTGGAGGGGGAGGATCGGACTACGCCCCCCACAACCCAACAAACCAGCCACAGCCAGCCAGTCCCGCCCTTCTTCACTCCAGAGCCCAGCCTGCGCAGCAGAGCCAACGGCATCCAAACTCAGCTGGGCTACGACTCACCTGCGTACGGGGCTCCACCCCCAACCACAGCAGGTACACTTTCATTTTCCCAGTGACATCAGAACCATTGAGCATCTGCATCTTTGAGCACACACAGTTCAGAGCAACGATGCTGAAGTTGAAGATCAGGTTTGTGGAAAACTAATCTTTCTCATCTTGTGTGAACCTTCAGGTCCAGCTGTGATGGCGGCCGTGTCCTCCTCCCTTTCCAAGAACATTGCAGATGTGGTTGGACAGGGAGCAGCTGCTCCTCTCACCTCTCTGCAGATCCATTTCATCCAGAACATGATCCACGAAACTCTGGAGGAGTTCAGGTTTGTCTCTTTGACTTTTGACCTCTCTTATCTGCGGTGTAGAAGCAGAAAAGTAGGATGAAGCTGCACAAACTGTTTGGGATCTTTTTCTTTCTCAAGCCGGGGATCTGTCCATTGAAATATGTGGTTCAAATCTAGTTCCCAATCTTGGTGTTTCACAGAACCCGTATGATGGAAGTGGACTGACGTGATGTGATTCTCGAGTATCTGAGGACTGGTTTTAAAGCCTCATTGTATGAGCTCCTGCTGTCATGTCATCTTGGCAGGAGCTGACCGCCATATCCCCAGTTACACTTCCAAACCACTGACACTCCCATCACTCCTGTACGCTGTCTTGTGTCCACTATAAGTAGTGGATTTGGTTAACTTGTGAGGTGTTTTGGTCAGAAGCCACATGGGAAGATTCAAATCTGCCTTGGATAAGTGTAACTTGAGGCCTTTTTGTTTTTTGGGGTTTTCTTTTTACTCAATTTTTGTCCCAAATGTTTCTGCTAGGGTCAAATTGGTTGAAACAAAAAAGGGAGAGACATTTTCTCCAGGTCTGTCATTGGTTTGTCATGTTTTCCTGTTTTCAGGAACGCCTGCCACAAAGACATCATCAACCTGCAGGTGGAAATGATCCGCCAGTTTTACATCCAGCTGGTACGAACAATCGCTGAGGAAAATCAACCCAGATTATGACATGAGTGCATATGACATGTTTGTGTATAATGTGTTGTGTTTCAGACTGAGATCCACGGTCTGATAGAGAAATATTCTGTCAACGAGTCTCTGGTGGAGGAGATTGAGAAGCTGCGGGAGGAGAACCGGCGACTGAGGGCCAACTACTGACGTGCTGCTGCAGAACACACTGCTGTCAGACCCTGAGTTCAGGCTGTCAGGCTGCAGGAGGTTTAACGAAGGGCTTGATGTTTGGATTCTGCTGAGGGGAAATTCTGTTCCCCGTGTCGCTGCCTGAGAGACTCGTCTGCTGCATTTCTACATTACTCCCTTTCCTGAGCTGAAGTCACCAGCAGCGCCTCCTGCATCATGCATGTGATGTTCATGTGTGTTATGTAGACGGGGACTAACGTGTCCTCATATCACAAGTTTGATAAAATATCAAACATTTGAAGAGGAAAACAAACTTTTGTTATTGTAATTTAATAAATATATATAAGGTGTCAGCATGTGAGATTGAAGGGTTGGTTCATGTGAGTGTGTGTCATGTTTTTATGACACGTTTTGTGTAAAGATTAAACTTGTGTACAAAGAAATGAAGAGAGGTGATGTTGTTAATTAAGATGGATCAGAAAGGGGCCCTGGATACAGAAGCTACCCCCCTTGCCCCTCTATCTACCCAAGCTTCTTGTCTAGCTGCTTTCAAGATAAAAGCCACTAGTCACAAAAAAATCTTTAAAAAAAAGAAATGGACGCGGCTTAAAAAAGATGTCTTTGTTCCAGCATGAGTTGATATCAGCTGTTTGTTTCTGCAACTCAGATGACGTGTTGCTTGTAAGATCAGTTCCACATTTCACAGAAGCAGATCACCCTAGTTATTCAGTAACCAAAGTTAAACAGATGACAAAATGATTGATTTCATTAAAAAAAAAAAAAAAGTTTGACTAGAATAAGTTATTTTGTAGCTCTCTCACACAATACTTGTGGATGTCATGCATGGATATCTCTGTATGCACAAGGGTGGCTTCTATTTGTTTAGCTCAGTGATAACAGCTGGGACAAAGTTGTTTGCATCGTGTGACTCAAATCCTCTGTCCAGAGGGGAGAAATACACATATCACATTGATTAGTCAACACTTAAAAAGGGAGTATTTGCTACACTCTAGTGGAAAATGGTTGTCTTTATTTTCCATCCAGCTACATGAGGATGAATGAATTAAAAAGGAAAAATAATTAAAAATCACGAATATTAAGAAATATCAATAATCTTTATTTTCAGTTTTTATTTTGAAGATGCATATCATTGAAAGTATTCCTGTATTTTTTAACTTCAATATAAGTCACTAATTGTAGTTTAAATCAATGTATGGTTATATAACATAGCAGAACTTAAGAAAACCGAATTCCAATGGATATAAGCTTAATATTAAAGCTTAAAAAGAATCAATATGTACCTTTGAGCTTCACATCAACAAATATTCAAGTTAAAGCTGTTTTGTGGTTGTGCGCATGCGCACATCCAGCGGAAGGTTACCATCTTGATCTGAAGCGACTCTTTGGTTGTTTACCTGTCCGTTGTTGCCAGCTCGTTTCATAGTTCTAACCGGCTAATAACTATACATAAATACCTTTAAGTGTCCGTGTCTTTCTGACCATCTGCATTTACAAAGTGACAACTTATTGTGACCTTTCTCCGCGGATCTCGCTCTTGCTCTAACTCGAGGTTAGAGAGTCACGTGGCCGCAGTTCAGAGATCACCTGGACGGTGAGACGATAATGTTAATGAGAGTATTATGAATATTATTATTATTTTATGACTCTCTGGAGTACATCTTGAGGAAGATTTTAACTTTGTCAGTGTTTAACCATTTCATGTTGTACAGTTTAGACGTAGCCTACACCTGCTGTTTGTCAGAGAAACTATCCTGACGTCACTGTTATACAATTGAAAAGTTAAAGGCTTTTAGTTAGTTATACTCCTGTAGAATTTAATGCCATTTTCCGTTCCGTTGAATACATTTAAATGATCTCCAAAAGTCATCTGAACTCTAATCTGATGCACATCTGCCAGATACTACTACTACTACTACTACAGTATTTAAACTGACAGTCAGCATCGATTCTTTCCCGAACAATCAATCAGGTGACTGATCAGTAAAACATGAACCACGTGATTTGTATGTCATCAGTAATTAATGTAGATCAATACACTAAAGAAAGAATTGAATCTGAAATGGATCAGAACTGTTCAGATCCAGAATCCTCGAACAAGTTTAATTAGGATAAAGTTTTATAACAAAAGTTCAAACCTGCTCATATCAACAATAACCATGAAAGTCTTACACTTTTTCCATTGAAGTTTGACTTCAAACTATTTACAAACCTCCATAGTGTATAAATCCCTATTTATTTTATAACTCATAAGTATGAGAATAAACTCAGGAATCAGAGCAACTACATGACTCAAAAAGGTTATTAACGTTGTAGGGATCTGTTGTATTTGAATGTTTATATATGAAATTTACATGAAATCCTGTAAATTGTGTGGAATTCAAAGATTTTACAGGTTGTTTTTTTTCCAGTTTGTCATCATTGTTTAGTGTTTTATAGCATACAGAGGAGCCGTGTTTGTGTTTTTATCAGATTTATTGCTTTTTCATGAATCAGCTGTAAATAAGCTACAGCTGGGACATGTTTAATGTTTTACGCTGACAGGAAACCTCAATGTTTGTGTTTTATTGTTCATCTTGGAGATAATGGCAAACCCTTTGAAGGCCGAAGTGGTTCGACTCTACAAGAATGTGAGTCTTCTGTCTACATTGATCGGTTTATAAATTATTCAAAAAGTTAGAATCGAAGAAAAAAAAAAACCAAAAGAGAAGGTATCAGGAGATCATTTTAAATATTTAGTCAAAGAACTGAACTTTTAAATCTTTTACTCGATGATTGATTTGTGCTCACAGGATTAATACATTTGTAATTAAAGAGCAGTTCTAAAAAGCTGCTGGGACACTGTAAAAAAAATAAAATAAAAAAAACATGAATATCTCTTTAAGCCGATGCTATACCCTTTTTTCTTTTGAATTACTTGCGGCCATCAAATTCTGAATTACCTTATTTGTTTACAAGACAGTATATTTGCTCACTTTAAACATTTGTTATACTTTCTGTGTTGTTCTCAATAAACTATAGGTCCATAGGATTTGCACGTCGTGTGTAGGATGCAGGATGAAGATATTTCAGTTGTTTAGAGGAGCTCTGAGTAATCTGACCTTCATCTGGGTTATTATGTTATCAACTATAAAGATATCAGGATATATTTGTATTTAGAAAACCACTGTTGTTTTTTACATTCCAGTGCATTAAGGGGTATTAGTGATCTCAGCTGGCAGCATTAGCCAGAGCCCACACTAACATAAAAATTGTTTCAGTCTGAACTGAGTTTGAACACAACCAAAAAGAAAGAAAAAGACTTATTCCCTCTATTATCCAGGAAAGCTGTAAAAACGTTTTTACTTTCCTCGTTGACTTTTGAATGGAAAACAACCAAAAGTGGCATGAGTGATATCTGAATTGATTGATTGTTACATAAAGTAATAGTCCCAGCATTCAAACTGTGTGATTAAACACGGAAGGACATTTTCTGTCTCTAACAATTGTGAGAGGATCTTGCGTGCATGTTGAGGTCTAAATTTGTAAGACTTCTATGTAGGCGTCTAGTCAAAACATTAAAGAAGAGTTCTAATTAATGACATAAATGATCAATCTGTTAATGGTGTCCTGAATTAATCGAAGATTACATTAAAAAAAGATGTAGAAATAGCTCTTCACTAAGCAGGAATGTTTCTAGTTTCCAGATTGACTAGTCTAGTGAATCTGGATCCGAGTGCAGGAACAATGTGATCTTTGATGCCTAAAATGCAGCAAACAAAGGTAAAATGCTCCTGTTCTTCCTCCACAGCTCCTCTACCTCGGACGGGAATACCCCAAAGGAGGTGACTATTTTCGAGACCGCCTGAGAGCAGCGTTTGCCAAAAACAAGTCAGTCCAGGACCCGGAGAAAATCAAGGCGATGATCGCTCGAGGGGAGTTTGTAGCACGAGAGCTGGAGGCGCTGTACTACCTGAGGAAATACAGAGCCATGAAGAAACGCTACTACGACGAGTGACAACGCCCTCACAGACTCACAAACAGGAGCAAAAAAGATCACTTTATTTGTTTCAGCGCACAACACAGCAGCAGCGTCAACAGGTCACTCCTGCTGAGTCCATCAGTGCTTAAAAACACATGTAAATAATTAAAGTACTACAAAAAAAAAAGTTGAGTTCTTCCTCAAACACAAATACTGTCAAAGGGTTGGTGGGACCAGAGCTTCTCCATCAGCCAGGTTGGCCCTGCAGATGGGACAGGTGGCGTTGTCCTGTATGGAGGAGGCCAGAGATGAACAGTTAGTCCTAAACTATTTATCTGCCCCTGCTGGGCTTCAGTTTTCATTTTTCTTCTCAAAACGAAGAGTTTTTGCTGAAACTCTGATCAACAACTTATGTAAATCAGACGCAATGTGCACAAACATGATCTGTTGCAAGACTGAGCTCAAAGATAAAATCCTTTCCTGTTCTTCTTCTCGAAGTTCACTTCTCTTTTCTCTGCAGCCCAGTATCATATTTGAATCAAACCTCCCAGAAGTTAGTTTTACCCCCAGCCCCCCCAAAAAAAAAGTTTAAGTGCAAAATGTTTTTAATGCATTACATTTGTTATTGTTTTTTTTAAATCAGAAGAAGCAAAGTCAGTGCTCTAAAGTCTGGACTATGTGCTCCTACCTTCAACCAACGGTCAATACACTGAACATGGTAGTCATGGAAACAGGGCAGCATCCTCAGCTTCTCCCCGTCAGCGTATTCACAGAAACAGATCTGACACCTGCCAATCAAAAATCATAGGTCCGATAATCAGAGATGATTCCAAATGTTCCAACGACAACGTGGCCAGCCAACGATGAGGCAGCTGCACTTACTGATTGTTCCCAGAGTTGCTGGCAGACTGGAATGTTTTGGTGGGAAACCTCTGGATTTCCCTGCGACTCAGTTTCTTGGACACGACGGCACCTTGGCGCTCCTCAAACTCCAGAAGAGCCTGATTGATTAGATTAGATTAGATTAGATTAAGGACATCACAGTCAACACTGCTGTGTGGAGATAATTGGAATGTTGCATGTTTTCTTTGGCTGAAGGAATCCATCCTGGATATGTGACATTTAGGAAGTTTTTATCATAACTTTATAGTTTACTCTGCAGGTGCTGCTCAGCTCGTAAGGATAACAAACATGTGGCTTCCACCTCCTCACCTCATAGTCATTTCCCTGAACGTCATCTGAAAAGTCGGGTAATCCGTTTCTTCTCCTGCTCCGCCCACGTCGCCTGCGCTGGCTGATCAGATCTGTGATAAAACACAAGGTGATTAAGTTCAACTGGACTGGCCTGATCTGTTTATTTACATCAAGATTAAATGTAATCTTATTACAGAGTCTCTCTGGGGGCAAAATCACAGTCATTTCTACATCAAATTAAATGCAATTATAAGCAAATAAACAATATCAAATTCTCAAAGGCGTGACTGGAAGCAACTGGAGTTTCTTTTCTTGGTTCTTAAAGACTTTTCACCTTCTGTCCAAAATGTGTCCTCAGCTCAAACTGACTGTTGAACAGTTTTGAGCTCAGTACTTATTAAAGTTACCTGTCAGGTGTTTAGCTGGCCAGTCAAATTGAGAATGGTTGTGAAACTGCAGAGTAATTGCATGAGGAAGCTTTCTGAATGGAAGATGAAACGACGCATGCAGTGCACACAAAAAATGTGCGTACGCCATTTGCCACACACCTGTTGGGATTTTCAAAAACCAACCTGCATGAAAATGTGCATACCAATACGCACATTTTGTCAGTTGATATTGCCCAACAATCAAAGTAGTACAACTGGCTTTTATACACCAAAATATATCCTGCTAGATCTCCTGAAGTCAGGAGGGATTTGAGAAAGATTCTTCACATTTGAACATTTCTGATTTACATCTGAACAACGAAGGGAAACCACATCTAACCTTTTTTCCCCCACAGAAATGCCTAAAAGTGATCACCACGACTTAAATTCAAAGTAAACAGGTTTTCTCCGTTCATGGCTCGTGAAGATGTGAACGCATATCAACGATCCGTTGTGAGGAACAAGTCTATCACATGAAATTAACTCTCATTCTCACTGAGACAAAAACAGTGTTGATGATCATATTCATTGAGAACAAGTCACATGAGATTAAATATAAAATGACAAGATTAGACATTTATATGCAGTTCTTATAAATGACTGCGTAAAAGCTCGTAATGGCAAAACTAGAAGACATTAGAAAGTTTGGAGGGAGCGAGTTTCTGTGTTTCTGTGTCGGAAAGAGTCAATTTGCATTACTTCAAGGTTTAAACACAAGCTCACACTGTTTACAATGTTCACCTATGTTCTTTACGTGTTATTAAATGCATAATAAATAGGTTGTATCAGCTGTAAGTTTTATATTATATAATCAGCAAAGCCATTGTTCCTTCCACCACCTTCAGTTCTTGTGTCGATCCTTAAAATACAAATATTTTAAAAAAAAGAGGGTAATGATGCATTAATACTGAACATAGCCATTCAGAAACCCGTATGAACACAGTAAACCCACAACTCTACGGAACGCAACTGAAGCAAGGAACAGAAACACCCATAATGCAATGGCGTTTACATCTTAAATCGGAGGAAATGCTACAGAATAAATTATATTTCCTGGTCTGAACTTCTGACAGAAGTGTCTCCAGCTCACGGTCGATGTCTTATTTTCAATTATTTATTTTTTTCCACTTTCTTTTGCAAACTCCTTGTTTGGATAAGTATTTTTTCATGGCTATATTACTAATCATCATTTTCAAATGGATTTCCTTGAGGGAGACAGGGAGGAGTGTGGTGCTTCCGCGTCCACTAGGCCTGTGTTGAAAAAAAATCGATTTTCTGATTCTAAATCGATTCTCATATTAATTCCTAAAAATCGATTTGTATGTCTAAAGATCGATTTTTTTTTATTAAATTTTTTTTCCCCCCATCATTACATTTTTGCCTGGTGAACTTTAATCCCAGTAGTCCCAGTAGTTTTGAAAACTCCTGAACTAAATTAACTTTTCTTAAGAGAAAATGCTGGACATTTCAGCTTAAATTTCTAAATGTTATATTAGTTCAATGAAGTTCATATTATCTATATTTACTATAGCTTGTTTGGTTTCTCTGTTATCGGACACGGTTTGTCATGAAATACCTGAAAAATGCCGGGTGCTTCATGGCAAGCTGTGTGTCTGGTGACAGAATAAATCAGACAAGCTAAAATAATTTGTTTACTGCTTGAGCTGTTGCAATTTCTTTATTTTTTTGCACTTTAAATGGATATTGAAAGACCTATTTGAGTTATTTATTTCTTAGTTATTTCACAATAATTATTGTGAAATTATTATTTCAATAATTATTTTACAGTCATATAATCCAGGCAACACTAACCCAAATCAATATCGAATCGAATCGGATCGAATAAAATGGTGATAATCGATTCTGAATCTTAAGAATCGGAATCGATTCTTGACATTTGAATCGATACCCAGCTCTAGCGTCCACGCTCAATTTCACGTTGGTTTGATGCTCAAATGAAACGTGCGTGGATTTGAGCGTACGCACAGTTTTGAACTTCTGAGAGATTTCCACACAAGGATTTACAATGAAATCCTCGCACTCTTTGTACATGAGGCCCCAGGTGACTCAAGCCTTTGAGGATTCCCGTGACGTGGATGACTCTACATCAGCATATAACAGTAACAATACCAGGTAGGTGGAGTGTTTGTGATCATACCGTCATTGAGGCCGACCAGAGGAGAGACGGCAGCCAAGACCTGAGACATCCAGCTGGGCTCCTTATGTCATTTCATCAATGAATGTGGTTTTACTGCTATTTCAACATTTAGAGTCATCACCAGAAAAATAACACCAGAAAAATAACTTATTTGACAATTTTCACCTGTTTCAAGTACATTTTCACTTGAAATAAGTAGAAAAATCTGCCATTGGGACAAGATTTATCTTCTTATTACAAGCAAAAAAATGTTGTTCCACTGGCAGATTTTTCTACTTATTTTAAGTGAAAATCTACTTGAAACAGGTGAAAATTGTTGTTTTTTCCAGTCATGAGTCTTGTTTTAAGTGTAATGAGATTTTTTTACTAAAATGAGACATTTTAACTAGAAATAAGACAAATATTCTTGTTAAGATTTTGAGTTTTTGCAGTGATCCATTTTACTTATCCTGTGAAGGACAGAGTCATATTGATAAGTTCAGAAAAGTGTTTTTTATTGTTGTGTTTTGATGTATTTGATGTAAGCCCAGTGGATATTTAAAGCTTACAGAAGGCTGCATTTAACTGCTGCTATGTCATTCCTGCAGTATTTCTGCAGGTGTTTTGGTCACTGCTATTATTTGTAATATATTATATTATTTGTAATCAGCTCAAATTATCTGTCCCCATATGATAAAATCCACCATCCCCCCTGATTTTTTTTTTTTTTTTTTTTACAACTCAAGTACTGGGTATATATACACTTGGAACTGCATGTAGGTAAATGTTTCCATACCTGATGAATCATCTCCTTGTTCCCCCTTTAACCATCTCTTCTCCTCTTCTGTCAGGAAGGACAGAGAGCCTGAAGTAGATGCTGCAGCTGAAGGAGATGCTGAAGCCATCATCGTGTGAGGTGGTCTCGTACGGAGGACTGAGACAGGTGTGAGGTAGGAGGTGGAGGAAGGTGATGAGGAAGACGAGGATGAGGAGGAAGAAGGGGTTTCCAGCCAGCTGCCCAAAGGCAAAGCTCTCAGAGAGGAAGCTGGAACGAAGCCGGCGGCCTGCTCGCCCAGCCGTCTGCGCTTGGATTTATGCGAAAACCCTCGTTCACCAATGGCGTGTTGTTGTAGTCCGGACGGACCCCCAGCTGCCACCTGAGGACAAAAACAAACTCCCATCATACCACAAGAAAGTACCAACCACAGCAAGAACAATCAACACCAGCATGCAGATATGGTCACTCACAGGGTTCAAATGTTCCTCCAAGTTACGCCGACATCTCCTCCGCTTGCCAAGCTGTGGACTGAGACACAAAGTCACACTATCCATAAAAAAACAACCATTTCTGAGACCACTAGAGGTCCAATAACTAATTGACATCATTGACAAATCCTTGACTCATTTATAATGTTATTATTCTATATTGTATTTTGTATATTGTATATTGATTTTTCTCTGAAGATAATCAGATCAGCTCATTTACACTGATCAGGTTCACTATGTGAAATAAAGTCATTAAAGTGACTGGAGACTTTTCATGAACTCTGTAGATTTTCCACTTCAACCCCCAGCAACTTATGCTCTTTACTTGAGCTTTTCCCTGCGTAAAAGAAGGAATATAAATGTATGAAACTGGGAAAAATAACTTGGTGACAGAGTTCAACTTATTTCATTTCATGTCTTTAAATATCCGTCTGTTCTGTAAATATCCGTCTGTTATCTTTTATAAACCAGTATCTCTTATTATTTATTTTTCTTATTATTATTATTATTATTATTATTATTGTATATACCAGTTTACTGTTTATAGCGTGTCATACTCTGATTTTATTACCGTGTTATTACTATTTCTATTGATGCCACTTGTTTTGCACTATCCCCTTTGCTGCTGTAAACTGCAAATTTCCCCTCTGTGGGACTATTAAAGGATTATCTTATCTTATCTTTATATCATCAACAAAAAACAGAACAGATACATTAAGGAAGCACCATCCCGTTTTGGTGGCTTATGAAAATCATATGTCATGAGAATCATAAGCAGTGAACGGAAAGTGAACCAACACGGATCCCCCATACTGCTCACATACTTCTCTTTTGCCTAAAAATAAGGAGTACTTTTAGGCAAACAATGTGTTTATTTTGTAGACAAACCCCCAAATCTCCCACCCCCTTCATGAGACTGTCAGAGCCCTGGAGAGCTCCATCAGGGACCGGCTTCATCCCCGCGATGCGTCACTGAGAGGCATCGCAGGTCCTTCCTCCCCGCTGCCATCACACTCCACAACCCATTACTTTTATTTTCATTCCAATGTATATACTGTTTATATTTTGTAATATATATACATATATATATATATATATATATATATATATATATATATATATATATATATATATATATATATATATAGATGTGTGTGTGTGTGTTGAGTGTACTGCTGCTGCACAAAGCGAATTTCCCCATTGAGGGAGGAATAAAGGACAATCTAATCTGATCTAAAAGCTCATGTGAACCATAAACATAAAATGGCAGCTAAGTGAAAGAGAAACAGCTTGTTCCAGAGAGGCAGTACCTGGGGGTTTCTGGGACCATGATGGACATATCCTGGTAGAGGACGTCCCCGGGTTCCAGGAGGCAGCCTCGGTTCAGATCCCCGGGACTGTCCGGCTCTGAAGAGCAGGGGCTCGCCGCCAGTCTCTCAGCCATCGCTGCAGCACCGACACACACCGGCTCCCCAGATCAGTCAGCTGGAACACACGGGAACGTCTTTCTCTTTCTTTCTGAATCCTTTATTTGAACATGGTTACAAAAAAAAATAATAATAATAATAATAATAATAATAATAATAATAACCAAAACATGTTCAAAAGGATTTGGAGGAAGTCGTAGATTTATGTAATCCTAACCCTTATTTAGATTATCATCGCAGCAGCAATTGACTTTTACAAAATCTTATCCCAATGTGGAATAACTTTAACGAAAAGAGAAAATATTGTATTTTAACATGAATGTAAATATTTTGCTATTGCTGTACATCCAGTATTAATTCTTATGTAAATAAATATATTGTACATTATCATTATATCACTCATCCTTCTGTGCACATATGTATTGTATACACAATAACATACATACACATTATTACAGATTTTTCTACTTATTTCAAGTGAAAATCTACTTGAAACAGGTGAAAATTGTTGTTTTTTCCAGTGATGAGTCTTGTTTTAAGTGTAATGAGATTTTTTTTACTAAAATGAGACATTTTAACTAGAAATAAGACAAATATTCTTGTTAAGATTTAGAGTTTTTGCAGTGATCCATTTTACTTATCCTGTGAATGACAGAGTCATATTGATAAGTTCAGAAAACTGTTTTTTATTGTTGTGTTTTGATGTATTTGATGTAAGCCCAGTGGATATTTAAAGCTTACAGAAGGCTGCATTTAACTGCTGCTATGTCATTCCTGCAGTATTTCTGCAGCTGTTTTGGTCAGTGCTATTATTTATTTGTAATATTTTATATTATTTTTAATCAGCACAAATTATCTGTCCCCATATGATAAAATTTGGTCAGTGCTATTATTTATTTGTAATATTTTATATTATTTTTAATCAGCACAAATTATCTGTCCCCATATGATAAAATCCACCATCCCTGATTGTTTTTTACAACTCGAGTACTGCATGCACACGTCTTCATGTGAATGAAATCCTGATATATGGAGGAAATTATTTAAAAAAAATTAATAATAAAAAAATGTTTGTTTTTTTTTTAAGCAGCCCAAAAAAAGTGTGTGCATTTAATTAGAATACATCCACAATAACAATTTATTTGAACCGTTAATAGCCGGTAGTTACGGAAGCAGGTCCTGATCTCGGTCGTCGGCAGCTAACCGGAGCAGCTACTGCACCACTGACACGACACAAACCCCTACAACCTCCTTCTGCTGCCTCTCACCAATACATACAGTCTACGCTCATATCTGATCACTTTACCTGAAGAGTGTGCTCTTCTTTCATCTGTTTAGGGACAATCAGCCGCGGAAAAGCACGGTTTGGGGTTTGATCTCAGATCAGAACCACAACACGTACCGCTCGTCACAATAAAGAGACGCTGTTTCCGCTTCCGGTTCCGGTGTCTCCGGAAAAGTCCCGAAACTCCTGCGTCTACTTTCTGTTTTTAAGTGAGAAATAACAACAACAATAATAACAATAATAGTAATAGTAATAGTAATAGTAATAATAATAATAATAATAATAATAATAATAATAATAATAATAATAATAATAATAATAATAATAATAATAATAACAACAATAATAACAATAATAATAGCAATAATAAAACAATATTAATAACAATAATAGCAATAATAATAATAATAATAATAAAACAATATTAATAACAATAATAGCAATAATAATGATATATAGTATATCAATAGTGATGAAGACAGCAATGGGAATCTGAATAAAAAGCACACATTGCAAGATTATGAGACCAAAGCAAACCGTTTCTCAGATTTTATCTTTCAAAAATGTGTGTATTGGTAAAAAGAAAGAAAATATTTTTAGTTAACCTCTTAAACAATATTTCACCTGGATTCCACATGAAACAATTCAGAGTATGTACTGTATTTAAAGGAAATTATCACATCAAAACAACAAGAATGATGTGATGTTTAAATGAAATAAATGGGTTTTTTTTTAAAGTCCCTATTCCTTTTGTTAGTGTTAGTTTGAATAAACATCATTCAGAACTCAGTATATGGTGGAACAACCCTGACTGAATCACAGCTGTTTTGGTGTGACCTCCACCAACTGTTTGTGAACTTTATACCACAATACAACTGCTTTCACTATCCAATGGGACACACAGCAAGAAGAGAGCAGCAGGAGTTCTATTATTATTAAAAAACATCTTCACATCTTGTGGAATAATAGAACCATCACTATTAACAGGAAGACCTTATTTAAACAAGAATGGTATGATAAGAAAGTCCTATATGTTACTGACTTGTATACATTGAATACATTTGTAGAAAAGTTTAGTTTAAATTGCTCTTATAGAGAATTCAATAAAATCTGTAGAGCTATTCCACTTCCGTTGAATGACATGATAAAAAATATTCTTACATACTCAAATGTGATTGTCAAACTGCCTGATTTAAAAGTCGGTGAATTGAAATTGGGTGAAAGAAAATGTAATAACAAAGTACTTGGAAATGTGTTTAAAGAAAAGCTATTCAATGATATCAAAAAA
This sequence comes from Cololabis saira, assembly GCF_033807715.1. Classification (NCBI taxonomy): domain Eukaryota; kingdom Metazoa; phylum Chordata; class Actinopteri; order Beloniformes; family Belonidae; genus Cololabis; species Cololabis saira. Next base: position 41,795,355 of record NC_084591.1, on the reverse strand, counting down.
TCAACAAAAATAAAGATAACAGAAATTGAAGTAACGTTAACAAAGATATACAGCAGCTACCTTAAATGGCCAATTTCACCCAAAGCAAAATAAATTCAGTTTAAAATAATATACAATATTTATACTGCCGCTGAAACCCTAAGGAGAAGGTTCAATTTTGACGTAGATCCTTGTATATTTTGTAAAACAGAACACAAAACAATTGAACACTTATTCTTTTCTTGTTCGGTCACAAAGCTTTTTTGGCAAGATGTTTATCGGTGGTTAAAGATTGGGATCAACGACTGTATGTTCAGCAAGTTTCAGGTCATAATTTATATGGATGGTCTGCCAAAGAAGGTATCCAAGAAGGTGAACATAATTCTAATTTTGGGTAAATATTATATACATAAAAATAAATGGAAAAACAGCAAAGCCTCCATAGTATGTTTTAAAAACGAAATAAAAAGTGATATAACATTTATTAAGGTACTTTCAAAAGGAAATCAGTCTATAAATGATTTATGTGAAACCATATTAGAGTCTCTTGCTCTTTAAGATACAATCTTGCTACGCTTATACTTTTTTGTTGAAATGTCAACCCCTATGATTATTTTATTTTGTGACAATTTATTTTATTTATTTTCTTTTTATTTAAATTTAGAAGTTTATCTTGGAAAAAAATGTATAGTTACATATTCGCTTGTGTGTTGTGAATTTATGTTTCATTTGCAAACGAATGTTTCCTCAAAGGAATTTTGTAATTTTGAAAATGTTGAATAAAGTTTGTTTATAAAAAAAAAAAAAAAACATGGATCGATCCGCCACTTGTGGAACTCCAGAGGACTCCATAACCCGGAAGTAAGGTTTACAACGGAGTCCTATGGAAGTGTGGCCACCATGGATATATTATAAAACTATGTTTTATCCACTGCTCTCATGGTTCGAACAGCAATCAATCAAAATAAACTCTCAGAAGTTGTTCTCACTCTCTCAGCAGTAAGATGATAGGTGAAGACGCAAATATCTCTAGTTTGACATGTGACTATAAGTGGTTGTCTAGGAAAGGATTTTTATTTTACACCTCTGGGCACTTTTTGCAAAACCAAACCCCTCGAGGTCGGAGTACAACTTAAGACCCCGCAGAAGAAAGTTGGATCACGACTTGGACGAGTTTGAAGCGAGCATGCAACAAGTTCAAGAAGCTTTCCCAAAGCAGGGATGGATCCGTTCATGGTTCTGCGTGTTTGTCACGTATTGGCTTCACTCAGCTGGCACAGGTAAGACCACCACGTGCTGCTCGTTCGTATTTCTCTTTCGATTGTTTCAGTACGTGGCGCCACAGTTAGTTAATTCACGAATACATTAATTAATACATGTCATTTTTATGAAAAGGGAGTTTCCTTTGAACTCGCTGCCTCCGGTGTTCTGCCGATCCTTGCTACCTGCCGAGAAACGCTACTTTGTGGTTCTGCGCATGCGCACAGTCGATTTTCAAAGTTTGATTGCCCTGCCCATCATTTCTTGCACCATGTATGATGATATATGGGATGTTGAGTATTTGATCCTTCAAAATACACATAAATACACATAATACACATAAAAAAATACACATAAAAAATACTCTGTCTCCATGGTGTTTTGCTTCTTTTCCCCCTCCAGGAAAGGCCTCAGCAGATGTCGGAGTACAAATACCTGCTTTCTTGGGTGAAACTGTCCTCCTGCCCTGCAGCATCCCTCCAAGTCAGGACCTCCCCACAGTGGAGTGGTCCAAGGAAGGTGTATCTCCAAACACGGTGTTTGTCTACCGCGATGGCTGTGAGATGTTTGAACAAAAGAATCCTGACTTCCGGTACAGAACAAGCCTCATCATGAACGAGCTGCAGAATGGAAACCTCTCTCTGAGGGTGTCCAACCTCCAGCTGTCTGATAAGGGGACTTACTTGTGCAAGATCGTGCGAGGACAACAACCGGAGGTCCTTGCAAAGCTGGAACTAGACGTGGGTACGTTTTGTCAACCTTTAATGGATGCACAGTAGTCTAGGGCTGTGTTTCACAGCCCCCACATGTGTAGATGTTTACTTGCTGGTACTCACCTTTCTTAAAATAATTCATCAGTTGCAGATCTTGATGAGAAGCTAGGTGCCGTGTCCGAGCCGAAGCTGACTGTGATTCCAGATGTCACTGGTTATCTAACTGTCCAGTGTGGGGTGGAGGGCTGGCTCCCGGAGCCTGAAATTACATTTCTCGATGACCAGGGGAACGACATACATGCCGAAAAGCCTGAACGAACTCCGCCCAACCTCACCAGGAAAGTGAGGATACAGACGGCCCCCAACAGGTCTGGATTCCCTGTCCTACCCTGGCCCCCGAGGGCCCCTCCTTTTAAATAATCGTGATTTAATTGTTGACCAAAATAATCCCAACCATTTTATTCGTGACCGAGCATTTCTGAGCAGGTGAGTGAACCTCTGCTTGTCTCGTTTGTTCAGAGTGACCTGCAGAGTCCACCAGCAGTCGTTAAACCTGACCAGGGATGCAGAGATGTACATTGCAGGTGGGCTGGTGACAAACACACACTTATCAGTTAAGCCTGAGTTATGGTTCTGCGTCAAATCATCGCTGTGACGCCGTGATGCCGTCGCTGTGACGCCGTCGCCGTGACGCCGTCGTGAACCCTTCGGACTTCTCCGTCATTCCATTTCACCGCGGTGCAGTACCCCCCCGTGACAGAGCCTCGCAAATCTGGGAGATTTGTGAGGCCCTGTGCGAAATGGCCGGGGGGGGGGCCCTCGTGCGTAAGCGTAGCGAGCGCACGCAAAATGTTTGTGTTCATGAGGGTGTCTATATGCGCAATTTTAACTCTCCAATTAGCAAAATACTGGATACCTTCCCCTGCCTCATCATCATCTCGGCTAGCCTCAACCCGGGGCCCCGCGGCTGCTTGAGACCCGGTCGTATCGGTGATTTTTGTAACAAATTTATCAAACGAGCCTTTCAGAGAGACACTCTCTTCCATTTTCTTTAGTTTTTTTCTTTTTTCATCCCCTGATGGAAATTTCCTGATTCTGTCTCGTTCTATCGACATTGTGTGACAGTTTGTTCCAACTCCACCCGTCTGGATCAGAGCAGCTTGTGTCTGCGCTTGGTCTGACGCAGTTGTATTGAACAACAGACACGCGCATCATTGCACATATATTTATTGATATGCACAGACTAGTACACATTTAGGTCTTTAATGGAACGTGACTGTTGATATTTATAAGGGGAAAAAAAACGGGGGAAAAAAAAAACGGCCCATGGCGCGAGGCCCCGTGCGGTGGCCCTGCCCCGTGACCGCTAATTCGCGATCTTTTCCTGAATGGTTTATCCACGAAGTTTATACACAAAGAAAAGAGCGCTGAAAGTTCCCGACTGCTTCAAACCGGAAATGCGTTGCTACAAAGTGAACCAATCACAGCCCTCTCGGTCTGCGTGTGGTCTGCGTCGCCTCGACGCGTAGTTACAATTTTTGGGAGGTGCACGTCAGAGACGGCGTCAGTGACGGCGCGTGGCAAGCATTGACGCGTACCACACGCCGTAGGCACGGCGTGTGGTCTGCGTCGCCTCGACGCGTAGTTACAATTTTTGGGAGGACGGCGTCAGTGACGGCGTCAGTGACGGCGTCAGTGACGGCGTCAGTGACGGCGTCAGTGACGGCGTGTGGTACGCATTGACGCGTACCACACGCCGTAGGCACGGCGTCGTTTTGAGGCAGAACCATAACTCAGCCTTTACACAACCTAGTACTTGTATTTGTTTTCAACAATTTCTGCTAGTTTTTTTTCCAATTCAATGACATTATATCCTTTGTGGATAACATTCATTACCTCTTTGTTTCTATGGTTACCTGTAATTCTTTAGTGCAACCACTTCGATCCTCGATGTAGCTGTTAATATACTCCGTGTTGCTTTGTATTATTCTGTGAAGACGTCGTAACGGTTGTGTATTTAGTTGTTTGAGGTAAAATTTCCCTGAAAAGTACACATGAATCAGATATTCTTTTTAAATTAGGTTGAAATATTATATCCTGTTTATGTGATCTTCTATTTTTTTTTTTATAGAAAACTGCGTGGGATGGTTTGTAAAAACCATAATCGTCACCGTCATAGTGACTCTGCTTGTATCCGGACTAATTTGCTGTCTTGTTTTAAAGAAACCGGTCTGCAATGGTAAGGAATTCAATTCAATTTTATTTATATAGCATCTATTGCAACAGAAGTTGTCCCTAGGCGCTTTCCAGAGACCAGAACATGACGCCTGAGCAATTATTACATAAACAATAAATTCCTTCGCCCACCCACTCCTTCCTCCCCCTGGAGAGCAGATGTAAACTTTCTTGACACCAACAGCTATTTTATTTATTCATTTATTGGTTATCATCAAAAAAGCGAAATATAGTCCCATGTTGTGTTCTTTAGTATATGATGCAATCAAAGGTGTTGCTTACAAAACCAAAATAGTCTTGAAATAACTTCAGAACTTGATGCACAAAGAGAAATAATTAGAGGTATGCAGAAACATTTAGATGAAATATTAATACTTCATGAGGAGCACAGATTTATAGTTTCAGCCTCACACGTGCTCATAGATTATTTGTACACACATGAGGCTTTTTGCATATATTTGTAAGCTGTTGTTGTCCGGATCAGTTGCTTTAGCACGGACCTGGTAATATCTGCATGTCTCCTGGTTTCAGGATCTCTGCTCTTCATCAATCCACACATTCATCCTTTATTCTTATTAAAAGAAAATAAGAGTCTGTTTAATATATAGTTACAGGATTTTTTTTATTTTATTTTGAAAGTAGAAAAGACAATAATCAATTGTTCTGTCTTGCCAAAAGTCCATAAGAATTGTATTTTGACAACACAATCCATAAAGAAAAGTCTTCTTTACATTTTGTTAACCACAGTCTGTCCTTTCATTCAGAAGAATCTTATTTTAGAGGAAACCCGAACCTGAAACCAGATGATGAGCTTGTAAACAAGGAGTGACTTATCACAACCACAAGTTTGTGGTACATAATAGAGTCGTGGATACCAGACAGCAGTCCAACTCTCCACATCCATCCCTTCAAACATCAGCATTTAGTCATCGGTACAAAAATTGTTCATGAGAGCTGAACTTGATCTGACCAAAGAAGTAAATACTTTCCTTTACAGTTTCCTTTGCATTTATTTTAGCTCTTTAAGTTGATGTATTTACTCTTTATTAGATGGAATACAGTAACCTTCTGGTTTTAATGAGAAATGAAGAGAAATTAGACCAAATCCGGCGTTCAAAACAAATGGCTCAAGGTTTGGATAAATGTATTCTGGTTCGAGTGAAAATGTAAGTAATGAAAGAAGTGGTAACCTAATTCCTTCCTCATTGTACACAGGGATGGGGCAGAGATCACCTGTGTCACATGACTACAGTGGATCATGCAAGATCCAGATTGACGATGTGGGAAATGTATCGTTGCTAGATGAGTTTAAAACACTGAAGTCCACCCTGGAAGATAAAGAGGAGGAAATCCATCGACTCAATGCAAAACTGAACAACAAAGACAACAAAATCCATCAACTAGCTGCAAAACTGAAGGACAAAGACGAGGAAATCCATCAACTAGCTGCAAAACCAAACAACCTCATAACCGGACAGAACAATGTCTTCCAGAAGGATCTGTCTGCAGATGACACCAGATCTTCAGTAGATGCAAACGCATCAGTTGATCTATCCTTTCAACACAAGCCAAGACCAGCTGCTGCATCCACCGTCAGCCAGAACAACTTACCAAAAGACCAAATACACGCCGTTCCTCGGCAGAACCCAGGTGTTTCAGGTTTGAGCTTGGACAGAACTAATTTTCGAACTAGGAGCGTGTCCGACCCGGGTTCAAAACCTGCTCTGCGTCAACGTAGCTCTACCATGTCACTCATGGTCAGAAACCGCTACCAAGTTCTGGAAGATTTAGGGGAAGAGTCCTAGGCTTCTGTAGCGACAACCAAAATGGCACTTTAGCTTTATGGAAAGGTTTCCTGTCACAGTAATTCGGTTCAATTGTACTTAATTAATCTCCAAAGTTTTTTTTTTGTTTTTTTCTCTTAACGACAGAAAAAAAGCACACTTTTATTGGTTTAGTCCGTCACGAACTGAACCTAAGACGGTGTACTTCGGATAACCGTTTTTGATTTTAAGACTTTGTTTCAATGATCTGGAAGCGCACCATCAATTTGTCCATGTCAGTATGTTGCAAGGTCACCTGGATTATCAGCAAACCAGCAAAATGGAAATAAGTATTGAATAGGAGATTTTCAACAAGATCTGGGGCGGTTTCCAACTGAGTGTAAAGAAACTACAATGAGATTTTAGTGTCTCACAGTTCAGGGCCATGATCCAGAGGGAGAGTAGAAAGAAGAGTGGGATAAGATTGTTTATACAAACAGCTGAAATGAGTTTCCTCTGGAGCAGGGATGGACAACTTCAAGCCTCGAGGGCGTTAGTCCTGCATGTTCTCGTTGTTTCCCTGCATCAACACACTTGATTCAAATGAACAGTTGGCACCAACTGTTGATGACACAGATACTTGTATCAAGGTGTACTGAAGCAGGGTAGAATCTAAAATATGCAGGACAGGGGGTGCCGAGGATCAGGATTAAGAAACACCGCATTAAAGGCACTCTGTGCCAGTATACCACTGCAGACCATGTCACTAGAAAGTTTGCATTGGCCAGTGGCATAAGACACAATAGGTGTGGTCCCATGACCTTTTTACACTTCCAGGAGGTGGTTTTTCAGATGATTTGATAATCCACTTATTTGCAAAAATAGTAGCGGAAACGCTTTTTTGCCCATTTCCACGTCTCTGGCAGCGCTGGATGTGACATAGCTGGCCACTCTAAAGTCATCAAAATGTAGTTTCCAGCTGTTTTCGGCCTCATTAATACGATCCAGTTGTCCTGTAACACTACTTAATCATCACACATTACGTAAAGGCTTTACCTCTGAATGGTCATCCGCTGCCTTCATCATCACGTTAGCAGCAATCACAATAACTAAAGAGGGTTCGGTCCATAGTGGTCCCACAGCGTCCCTGGCAGGAATTGAATCCAGGACCTTCTAGCTGTGAGATGATTGCACTACCAGCTGCACCACCGTCTTACCTACCAGACTCTGGGACACAAAGCTTAAACTCGTCCCTTTTCTGAGGGCCTTTTGTAAATATTTGTTGCATGTTTTATTGCTGCTAATTCTGGCTGCCTTATCCTGTCTTCTACGCACTTTCTTGGGAGGGTTGTTTTTATATAGACAACACATTATTTTTATTGTTATCATTGTTACCATTACTTTTATCAGAGAGGCATCGATTCTTCCTATTTTCCTATTGAATCTTTTTGTTACTTTCTGGTTTTCATTCTCCGCTGCTATTTTCAGCAGTTTGCAATATTGTTTAGAAAATTGTTATTGTTTTATCATAATCGTTATACTGTACAATCACAGTTCTCCTATCGCTAGCATTGTGGATTTTAGTAGCTAATTGCTGTGCTTTTCAGACTGTTTTTGATTCACGGTGTTGTAATCAGGAGCCTTCAGGTTGCTGTGATGTTCCCTGATGAAGTGATGGAAAGTAGGAGCTGGAAACTTAAGCTGTAGCTCCACATATTTGGCACGCTGTTGGGAGGTTTAATGCCTGTTGCACAAACCTTTTCTCTGTTGCCAAAAATAGATCTTACACTAACCACCAATTCTGAGAAGATTTAATTTAATTTATTTTAATTAAGCCAGACTGCCAGCCGATTCGTGTTTTTATTTATCTGTGTGGCAGGACTGTGTTTTTTTTGTTCTTTTTTTAATATATATTTTATCTATTATTATTATTATTATTATTTATTATTATTATTTATTATTATTATTATTATATTTATTTATTTTTCCCTCCCATTTTATCACCCAGTGCTTCTACCTAAGTCGGTCCTTGGCATTTCACCCTCTACCAACCCTGGGAGAGCTCTCCTCCTTGACTTCAGGAGTGAGCAGGCCGCTTCTTTTCACCCACCAGGTGGGGCTTTCATTGTCAACTGAGCCTTGCTTGAGCTTGGTCCTCGACAGCAGCACTCCTGCATGTTTTAGTTGTTTCCCTGCATCAACACACCTGATTTTATTAACGGCCGTCCCCACGGTCATTTGTGACACCACGTGTATTAGGGTGCGTTGAAGCAGGAAAACATCCAAAACATGCAGGACAGCAGCTCTTGAGGACCAGCGGTGCGTCTGAAATGCCATACTAAAAAGTATACTTAAATTCGGCACACTTTTGAGTAAATATCAGTAGTATGCATTAATTATTACGTACTATTCAGAGCGCACACAGCACTTCCTGCCGTAGGGAGGAAGTGCTGTGTCACAGCAGCAGTAGCAGCTCCGCTCCGCTCTTTCCCGTTTATTCTGGCCGAAACAAGATGACATTATATAATATTATTATATACGAATATTATAATACTAATGCTATGTAATAATATTATTATACTTAATATTATACTTATGACATATACGTATCACTTAGCAACAAAACGTCGCTGCATTGCATTGTGGGAAGTTTATGCTCTGCTAGTGTCCATCAATCCACACTAATACATTTCTCCAGAATGAGTATGGATAGAGCATACTATTGATTACATTCTAATGTTTCGGACGCACTAAAAAAATCTCGCACTCATTTTGCATACTCATTAGGGTGGAAGGATGCGATTTCGGACGCAGACCAGGAGTGAAAGCCACTGATGTAAACTTTTTGTAAATTATTTGGTTATTTGTAAAATGTCCTTTTTTATGTCACTTTTGCATACATATTAAAGATATTTTACCAGAATCTTGCATTTGCATGTTTCTGTTTTTTATGTTGGATAATTGATTTTAACAACACATTGTACTGCTGTATTAATGAAAGCAGTGTTTCTGAATCCTGGTCCTCAGGACCCCTGTCCTGCATGTGTTGGATGTCTCCTGTAAACACCTGATTTTACTTAATGTTCATCAGTTTGTCATCGAGGGCTGTACAGCTCTGCTGATCTCTGTTGATGCAGCTCCTTGTTTCACGGTGAGCTGAAATCAAGGCGGAATTTAAAACAGGGGCGCCGAAAGTCGGTCCTCAAGGTCCGCCGTCCAGGGTTAGAGCCGTGTTTCCCAATCCTGGGGCCTCATATACAAAGAGTGCGCCACACAAAGAAACGTGCGTACGCCACTTTCAACGCTCACAGTCCTATGTTCCAAAAGGTCAAAAGGTCAGTGTGGTCCCTGAATCAGAATCAGCTTTATTGGCCAAGTTTAAACATTGTCCGACAAGGAATTTGACTCCGGTTATTTTGCTCACTGTTGCAGATTTAAAAATAGCAAACAGTAAATAAACAAATGTGGCACTTATTAACATATATGTGCCACATTTGTTTATTTACCACATTTGACTCCCTCCTGATCCGGCATCCGCAGGTTCCTCTACAGAACCAGGGCTGCCATTGTGATTGACAGGTTTCATCGTTGAGCTCCAACCTTTATATGTTCATGTGGTTGAGATTGTGAGATTGTTGCAGCTACACTCTTGTGTGGTCATGAACTTATTGTTGACGTCACGTTTCCTCATATTCTGGACTTCACTGCATCACCAGTGAGTGTCGGCAACGGACAAAACCTCAGAAAAGTGGGTACGCCAGCCTTGGTGTGTGCGTGAAGGACTGCAACTTTCCACGTTCAAATCACTTTTTGAACATCCGACCGTGAGCGTAGAAAGTGGCGTACGCACGTTTTTTGTGCGCCGCACTCTTATGTACATGAGGCCCCAGTTCTCTCGACTCAATTGACCAAATCTTCTCGACGAGAATACGGGGCAGAGGGGAGCCCTCTTGCCCCGACAGGACGTTTGCGGCTGGATACACGATGGACTCCTGGCTGCAGTGGAGGATCGTGGGTCTGTCCATACTGTCAGCTCGGGATATTGAAGATGCCTACATGACTGGATTTCTGAAAACAGGATTTCTGCTTTTTGGAGTTGGCGGTTACCTAGCATATTGAAAAATTCAGAAAACAGCTTTCAAGGCTGCCTGGCGCGTGTGATGGGATATGTCGAGCTATGAACACTCAGGCTCAGACGCTGTGTGAGCAAAACTGCAGCTAGCCTGCGATTCTCGAACAGAAACGCAGGCTAGCTGCAGTTTTAGAACTCACTGTCAGATGGAAAAGACCTTGGGAAAAGTTGAAGCTTTTGAAATTGACCACAAATTTAGCTGTTTGGAGTCGCCATGGAGATAGACTAGAGATGCTTTAAGGCAGACTGAAAATTACTGGAGTTGGCCTGACCCAAATCATTTTGATGTTGTTTTGAGTATCTTGCTTTTTTTTAAGTGTCTTTTGCATCTTCACACTGTGAAGATGTTTTTTCTCCTACTCTTTCCTGGTGTCATCCCTTTTCTCACCTAATGAAAGGGCGGTGCCTACCTGTGGCTGCAGCCTCAGGCACCTGTCTACCCTTGTCTTATGTTGGTTGTTTTTTTCTTTGGACGGGCTGTACTGGAATGAAATGTCGTCGTGTCGGAGACGCTGGTCAATGACCAGTGAACAATCTTCAATCTGTATCATGATGTGTTGAAGGAGGGAAACATGTACGGTAAGACATGCAGGACAGTGGGCCCCGAGGACCAGGGTTGGGGACCCCTGATCTAAATTAATATAATAACAATAATGTAATTCACTCTTTAATCCTACTGTGACATTTTACTTGATTTTCTTCACATGGCATTTTTACAGTTAACTTCATCTGTGATAGTTCTCACCTTCTTCTATGATCTGATCATGATCAGTTATGTCCATTATGAACAAAACTGCAAATATTTGATTTCAAAATGACTCTCTTTCCAGCTGCAGTTCTTATACACATAGCAATGTCTTTATTTCCTGTTCAGGATGTGGTTGAACTTTAAATGTTGATCAGTTAAACGACAGATGAAGACAGGATGACGGTCACCTCACTGTGCCTGCTGAAAATTTACTCTTGTTTTTATCTTATCTATGATGTTGTTTTGATTGTCTTTGTTTGCAGGAAGGGACCAGCCAGTTGTCATTTTCTTACAGTTCATTAAATATGATTACTTTGGTCCTTTTTACTGTTTAAATACCTTGGAGACCAAACAATATTTAATACCAATTTCCTGAAAAGTGTCTACTGAAAATCAAACATTGCTTTTAAATTGTGGTTCAATCATTCAAAATGCAAACTAATGAAGCTGGTCAGAACGATTTAGTGGATACCTCTAGAAAAGATTGAAAATTCATATTTTTACCATAGTGAAACTAAGGGAAAATAAGTGTGCCCTGCAATTAGCAGCACAGGTGTCTTTAATCTTGCAGTCTGTCAGTCTGATTATTTGAAAGGTGAAAAGTATTCACTCGGCTGTCTGCAAAAAATTAAGCATTCAAATAAATGAACACTGTTTAATGTGAATTTTATGTACATATAAGCCAGCCTCGAGACATTCAACAATTAAATGTCAGTAAACACAGAACATCTATCAGTAAACACCTTTAATTCTAATTTAACTCAAACAGTAATAATAAGCAACAAGTAACAATAATAATGAGAATAATAAGAGTAATTAAAAACAATGATAATAATAATATTGAACAGCTGGAACAGTAGCCATGGTAACAGCTCCCTAGAACAGCATGGTTTGCAGTGACTTGCGGACAGTGGCCATCTCCTGCTGTTGCTGTGGAAACACATATGTCATGATCAGATGTGACATCATGTCCTGAGTTGACAGTACTAAATTAAGTATTACATGTTAGTTGTTTATAGAAAAATTATTCCTTTTGATTTCCACAAACTCCACTGATCATTCATCTTTCATTCCTCACAACATACTTCGGTACCATTTACTAAGTGTAATTAGGCTTTGTATCTTTATTTCTTTATAAAATCTCTTTAATGCCCACACTGAAATTATCACCAAAGCAAAAGCACATAAATGTTAGTGTATAACAATAACAAGAAGTTATTAGAAGAATTACTATATTCTAATAAAAATAAGAATAATAAATATGTTACTTTAATATCTAATTACTTTGCTACAATGAGTCACTGTTTTGATATAGATTAAATTAATGATATAAAAACAAAGTTACAAAATTAATTATTGATAGAAAAAGAGTAAAAACAAGAATTAATATCAGTATAGCCTTTCCCAGATGCAAAGTACAGATTAAAAACCAATAACCAACAACTTTGGCACTCACTATTGTTTATACTGCTGTTTGTGTCTTTCTTTACTGCTTATGCTGATTGGTTGTTTGTTCTCCTCTGTATCTGGTTGATGTGCCTGTTTGCTCCTACCAGGTTAATTGATACCACCTGAGCTGATCATGTGACTGTTTACCTGTGTTTAAAGAGCTGCTTTAAGGAGATCCCTTTGTCTCTGTTATCTGCCTTGAAGAAGGCCTACATGGCCGAAACATGTTGGCATTTTTTTACTTTTACTAAGCCATGATTTAAAGGAGCTTGAGGCCGGATTGTGGCAAGATTTATGAAAAAAATCCGTATACATTTTACATTTTCTAGTAATAATGTCAGATGAAGCGTTCCAAACCCAAAAGAATGAGCCCTCTAGTGTATCTCTCCGTTGCCTTGAACAGGCTGTGTGCTGCAAAATGTGCTGCAATTCGGTCCCGAATTTCCCGCGCTGTCCTGTCCCGAATTTCCCGCGCTGTCCTGCGGATGTGACGTCACATGACGCTGCATGCGCGTTCTCCCCGTTCTCCCGTGCCGGCTTCACTGTTGGCTGCAGTACCCACAACGGCCGTCGTGGTGAAGGGTGGCGCTAGAGAGTCTCATTTCTTAAAAGGAGCCTCAAGCTCCTTTAATAAAGGCTTTCTATATTTTTCTATCTTCTTGAGTGCCTCGGTTTTTCTAAATTGTTTTTCAACTTTGGCACTCAATTTGACCCTTTATCATAAACATATAATTCAGCATATTGATACAGATCTAAGTATGGGAGGATATTTGAGATGGCTGCTGTCTACAACTTGACCACCAGATGTCACAAATTGTTCCACACTTTGTCTTTCATGTCCCCAGATATCACAGCTGATCTCAGGATTAAGGAGGCAGTATTACAAATCACTCCCAAAACCGATGGGATGCGTTGTAAAAAAGTTTTTAAACAAATACTGCAATAATGTGCAAATCTCACAAACCCAAATTTTATTCACGGAAGAAGGAAAAAAAAAATGTTGACAGCAAGACATTTTATAATTTTATGAAAAAAGCACATTTAGAATTTGATGGCGGCAACATGTCTCAATAGTGTTGGGACACGATAGTAAAAAGAGTGGAAAAATAAGTGGTTCTAAAAAGAAATGCCTGGAGGAACATCTTGCATGTGTGTAGGCCCAGTCCCAATACTCCCACTACCCCTACTTTTCAGCCCTAACCCTACATTTTGCGCGTTCCCGTGAGGGTAGTGGTGTCCCAATTCCTCTTTTCATCTAGGGGTAGGTGGGAAAACGAGGGCTAGGGGGCATCAATCTAGCCCTACAGAGCGAGGGTTTTCAGATGTACACTAGCTGACCGAGGGCTAAAAAAATTTCCCAGAATGCTTTACGTCATCATTTGCAGACTGAATTAAAAAAAACATGGCGGACATTTCTTATTTTTTAGTGAATAAAATCAATATTTTGAGTTAGTTTCTGCACAAAAATGCGTTTTGATTACATTTCTAGTGAGAAATATATATTTTACTTTCATAATATTCACTGAGTGAATGTATATAATCACTCGCTTGCCCGTTGTTGTGAAGTCTTTTTCAAACCTCGCCAGAATAAAGGCTGATTCATGGTTCCGCGTTACACCAATGCAGAGCCTACGGCGTATGTTACGCGGCGACGCACGCCGTACGCCGTACCCTATGCCGTAGGCTCTGCGTCGATTTAACGCAGAACCATAAATCAGCTCCCGAGCCGACAGGCTCCCGAAAACTTCGGAGCAAATTTCTTAACAGGCGTTATTTGGATAAACTGAGCCCAGGTTGGGGATCTTAACGGTTACTTTTACGCCTGAAAAAATATTAAAACTTAATAAAGTGGCATATTAACAGCGCTACAGCGGAAATTAAAACAGCTTTTAGCTCTCGGCTTCCTGATATGGTGTGACGTATGTGCAAACGTAACTACACAGTCGCTTACGTACCCGAACATAAACCACGCAGTGACGTAACGAGTTGTATCCCAATCCCTAGGGAAGATTACAAGGGTCCTACTCATTTTTAGGGTGAAGTGGTAGTGGGTGAGGGCTAGTGGTAGAAAGTAGGGGGTGTATTGGGATTGGCCCTTAATTTGCAACATGTCTGTTCTGTGCATGTTTGCAGGCCAGCGCCTCAGGAGCTGCTGCTGCCCTGCAGTCCCCCCCTCTGACCACCTCAGTGTCTGCTGTCTACATCTGATTTATCTTCCTTTTCCTGCTCTGTCCAGCTGGTCTTCAGCAGGAGGGTACATGCAATATAAATAAAATTGAATTGAATGTCAGTTACAAGATCGGTAATTTATAAAAATAATTAAAAAAAAAATAAGAGTCTCTCAAAAGTAAAGATGGGCAGTAATTCAATAATTAATATAGAAACTGTAAAATTGCACTCTTAATATTCCATAATTTTCTGAGTATTACAGTAGAGTTTAATGCATATAATGAGATTTGCTAATCATTGAATTATGTTTGTATTGACAAAGCGTTCCAACTTGTTTATGCTTAACTGTACGTCAAGAGACAGAGTTAATCTTAGCCAATCAAAATACTCCATACGTTTCTGATCTCATCCAAATTACCACCCCATCCTGTACCCTTATATCATCCTCATCTCTTCACCTGACAGTTCCTCCTGCCTGTCTGACTGTCATGGGGAGCAGGGCTTTCAGCCACTCTGCTTCCCCACTTAGTGCTCTTATGCCTGAAATACAGAACCTGAACTCTACAATTCAAAATATCACTTAAAAGCCACCTCATCCAGCTAACTAACACTGCTCTTTTACCTGTTTTTTTTTTGTATTTTTTTTTTTGCATTTTACCCTGCGCTAATGGTTTGTTATGTTGTACGGTGACCTTGAGTTTTATGAAAGGTGTCTAAAAATAAAATGTATTATTATTGTTTGTACTTTTTCCACTTTCTTTGTCTTGATAAGTTACTTAAGCTGTTTTAACATTATTTGACATTGATTGAACTGACTGTGTCCATGAGGATCTTCTTCTGCAAGGTGGCCATTTCCTTCCTCAGCTCTTGTTGGACCCCCAGCAGGAACGTCTCATGGCTCTTCTCCATGTCCTCCATGTTCTGGAGGAAACACAGTCAACAACTTTAGTCTGATTTTAACTTTTAAGTTAAGGTGTCCGAGCTCAGTTACAACCTGTTCAGTTTACAAAATATTTACTTTCTTAAATAATCATCAGTAAATCAGACAATTACCTGTTTGTGACTCAGATAACACATACTGTATGTTTCGACAAACAGAGATATATTTGACATATATCTCCATTTTTGGAGATATATGAAATGAAAGCATGTCTGCTAAAAACAGAGGAAATCTTTATGACGACAAACTAAAGTGTTGGATTGATTTAATACAATGATGAGGGTTAACAGGTTGTTGCTCAGAGGGGTTAAGACTACCTTCCCAAACTGTTCATACAGCTCTTTGACAGTTTTCAGCTTTTGGTTCTGCACAACTCTTGCCTGCTGCAAGATCTTCTGCTGCTGCCGGAACAGATTCTGTGAACACAAAGAGCAAAATGTAACATGTTTATCTGAGCTCAATTCTTAACAGCGGTTTGTCTTACAACTAACATTTATGGTGGGGTTGACTAATCTGTTATTTGTTATTAGTTGGCAGTTGTTTCTGTTATGCCCTCCACATGCTTTGCTGTATATCACTGAGAATTGACAGCTGTTTATCACAGTTCATACAAGCAAATCCCCAGGAGGACATGGGGTGTGAAAGATACAGAGGACGGCTGGCGCAGCTAATTACTGCAAACCTTCAGGGTCAAAGTGGTCACCGCAAAGCTGCAAGGCATCGGTCGTCCTGCAACGCTGTGTGTACACCTTCATTCAAGTTTTTCTTAGAATTATTTTGTGAGCTACATGCAGTCACATACTATTTCAGCATAATAAATATATTATCAGCAAAGAATTTTAAGTGCAACTTTAAAGCAGCAAAAAGTATTTTTTCATGATATATCGGTTTCAGTTAAATATGAAGACATTTCTATTACTTTTCAGACATTGCGCTCCTGCTTCGTTGTCCCTTGCTACAACTGCATTCTCACTTTACAACTCAATGTCCTCATCAGCAACAATGGAGCTATGGCAGATGCAATTAAAAGACTCAATAAGGTAATGATGAAAAGAAATGTTACAGAGTAGAACAAAACAAAAAACCAAGACTATATCTTACACAGTGCCATTAAAATGACTCAACCTTCACACCTACAAGTAGACTGCTGAGCTAAAAACTGCAAAAAATTACCTTTGTTCTGCTTTATATTTAATTTCCCTTCATGGTTTAATAAAGTATTATTGAATTAGATATAGATTTATTTGTCCCGTAGGGAGATTTGTCTTCACTGGCAGTACATTTCATCAACACCAACAATAAATAAATGACATACATAATAACAAAGACATAAATGACAGCACAAAAGCATCAGCGGGGCCTGCTGTTCAGGGCAGCTACGGCTGCAGGGATCAGGCCTTTCCCCAGCCGAGCCCTGCTAAACTTAAGAGTTCTGTACCTGCGCCCTGAGGGTCGTGGGTGATACGTTGGTTCAGTGGGTGAGTGATGTCTTGTACTATGGAGTTGGCTAGGTGTGAAATGGACTTGTTATTTAGTTCTGTGATGTTAGGTATGGGGAGACCAATTATTTTAGCAGCTGTGATTGTGATGCGTGAGAGTTTGGCCCGGTTGGTGACGGATAGCATATTAAAGAAAGATGCGGAACAGTACAGAAGGATGGGTTGAATGATGCTTTGGTAGAGTAGTAAAAGGAGGTGAGGTACAATAAACAGTCCTTTAAGTTTGCAGATGGCTGACAGTCTTTGTTGGCTTCTATTTTGAATGTCTGTGGTGTGCTGATCAAAGGTGAGTTCATTGTCCAGAGTTATTCCCAAATATTTGAACTGAATTGAACTACTATTAATGCATGGTAAAATATACCTCAACCCATCTGAAAGAAAAATAAGCAATTCTGTATAGATGATTTTGGCTAATTAAATTTCTTTTAATGAATTCTCAGACTTTAAAGAAACATTGTAATATTTTTCTAAAACGGAAATTAAATTTATGTTTATAAAAAATGTATAAAGGTAAAAAACAATAAATATAACTCAAGAGGACACCTATTTTGATTGTGGAGAAATAAAAACAGTCAAGTATATACTGTATCTCCTGAGCAGTAACTGACCAACCACCAGAATGAACTCACATTAAGTTTTTCCTCCTGCTCCTCGGCTCGCTGGGCTTCAACGTCCAACTGCTGCAGCACAGACGACACCTGATCAGAGTACTGCTGAGTCATTTTCTTCCTACAGATACACATATTTGAGTCAGCAAAAAGGCAAATACATCTCAACAAAGCCAGAAATGTCAGTCAACAGAAAATATTTTAATGATAATTTAACTAAGTTTTCTTTCTGTATATTTTTGTTCATTCATCAATAGTTCCATCTGTTTTTCTCAGAGCCCCCCTAAAGTTAATAGAGCAGAAACCTCTGGCCGTGATAGCTGTTCCACAGCTGTTCCAGCTTGTGTTGACTTCCCTTCATGTAGTTCTTTGTCAGCATCTCCAGGCGTTTCTTCTTGGCCTGCATCCCCTTGCTGATATCAGCTGAAACCACACCAGAGACAGTTTTATTATGTGACACTGAAGAGCTGACTTACTTTGATACTCAGTTCTACAGAAAAACTGTTTCTTACCCCCAAACTTTTCCAACATGGACTGGACCTCATTTCTAGATGTGTGAAACGACAAAAGTTATTGTCACATTCAACAAAATTTGTCAAGATGAATTATATCTACACTGGCTGGCCAAATATGTCACATAATACTTTCTTAAACCATCTCCAGGTTTGATTATTTTACATTCATTGTTACATTGTGATAACCACATCCAAAGAAAAACATTTTTTCATCTTGAGTAGGACTGTTTTCATTCCGAGATATTTTAATACTGACAGGTTGAGTCAAACCACTAGTCACCAAATCTCAAAGATCTTCAGTGTGGCCACGATCTGGACTCTGAGGCCAACCAATGTCTGAAAATCTTGCCCAATGCGTCCTAAACCACTCTTTCACAACTAGATCCAAATGAATCCTTATATTGTCATCTTGGAAACATGTACCAACATGGCAGAAGGAAAATATTCTATGGAAAAACCTGCTCATTCACAAAATTTGATCTCTTATGATCTCTTTTTGTTTAAGTACATAACACTGACAAATATATACCTAATCAAATGAAGCAAACCCAGATAACAGTGTTCCCAGAAATGTGTGCAGTTGGCACTCAACATGATGGGTGCATCACTTCATTCACTGCTCTCATTACCCTGATGCACCTACCACTCTGTAACATCGTTAATCTGGATTCATCAGATCACATGACCTTTTTCTAATGTTCAAGAGTCAACACTTTACACTCCCTAAAAATGGGACTAATTATTTAGATTTTCATCTCTGATTAGCTGTTTTCTTGAGATTAGACGGCTGTTTCTTCCCAGCTCCATGAGCTCAATTCTCACTGTGTGTAAATGCTTTTACTCTCGCTATTTATATTTTTACCTTTTACTTTTATCTTTATATGGGTGTTTGGCTTTTGGGGTATTTGATTTGTAAATGACAGTGTTGTGTGTGTGAGATGGAGATTTAAATTTCCCCAAGGGAACCTCCCAAAGGGATAAATAAAATCATCCTACATTGTTTGAATTGGTTGATGCTATTTACAGAATGTATGATTTTGTATTGTAATGCATTATATCTAAATGTTTAACGGAATGACTGTAACCTTAATGTGAGTGTCAAAAGGAGCACTGGTCTTATTTGACAGAAATCTAAAGTACATTTTGTAGTAGAATTTACTTTTTTTACTTTCTTCTTTTCTACGTTTCTTTTCTTTTTCTTCTACTACCTCTTTAGGTTTGCTTTTAATTTTTGTCATGTACTGTATATTATGTGTCGGACCCCAGGAAGAATAGCTTTAGTTTTGCTGCAGCTAATGGGGATCCAAATAAAACTATAAAAAACTATCCTAATCTGAATCTGAATTACTCAATTGATTCCTGGTCAGGATCGCTTCGATTTTTTTTTTTTTTTCACACTGCATTTCATCTTAGAAGATTAAATGCCATGTTCTGGGACTCTGGAAAGCGTCTAGAGACAACTTTTGTTGTATTAGACGCCAGGGGCGTCAATTGGGTATGAAGGTATGGCAGCCGCCACACCTCGGCTTCAAGGGAAAATGTAAATGTTTGTTTTTTAAATACATTTATGGAATTACTCTGTGTCTATTTGTATTGATTATTCTATTACTTAATACATATAGAATAACTACAAATGCAAATCAGAACAACATGATCGATTTCACTAGTTATTACACTGCAAAAACTCAAAATCTTAACTAGAATATTTGTCTTATTTCTAGTTAAAATGTCTAATTTTTAGTAAAAAAAAAATCTCATTACATTTAAGACAAGACTCAAAAACAACCATTTTCACCTGTTTCAAGTAGATTTTCACTTAAAATAAGTGGAAAAATCTGCCAGTGGGACAAGATAAATCTTGTTCCACTGGCAGATTTTTCTACTTATTTCAAGTGAAAATTTACTTGAAACAGGTGAACATGGTCAAATAACAAGTTATTTTTCTGGTGATGACTCTTGTTTTAAGTGTAATGAGATTTTTTGACTAAAAATGAGACATTTTAACTAGAAATAAGACATATATTCGTGGTAAGATTTTGAGTTTTTGCAGTGAGTGAGACTGCATTTGAAAAAAGTTCCAATTTTCTTGACCACACAGTACAGATAAGCTACAGTATTTGCTGGACGTGTTGATTGATACTCTAGTTAAGTTCTGTGACTTGTAACCTTGCCATACCTTAATAAGACTGAATTGACGCCACTGCTAGACGCTATACAAATAAAATTGAATTGAATTGAATTAGAAGATGACGGTTCACTACTTTCTTAGGTTTCATTACTTCACTGGACAGTTCTGGACTCATTGATTGATTTTAAATAGGGATTGTATCCCTTCAGGTCTTTGATTGTTGGTTAACACTGAATGGTGCCAACTCGGGATGGGAAAAATTACAGTTACACTTTCTGCCCTTCTGTACAAAGTAAACCATTAAAAAGAAAAGACTGAACCCGACAGCACAGGAACCCCCATCTTCATCAAAGGTGGCAGCCGGTCTCTTCTTTCCTTTGTCCAATATTGGAGTTTCACCTTAGGAAAGTAAGGCATCAAAATGTACAGTTAATATGTGTAAATCAGCTCAAAACATGGTTATAATAACCCAGCATAGCCAACATACCATGCCTAACTTCGTCCTCAGAGCTGTGCTCATCCTTCTCATCTTCTTGAGTGAAATCATAAACGTTCTCAGATTTTTCCTTGAGAGGTTTTTTCTTCATTTGTTTTCTTCCTGTTGCCATTTTCAAAACCTGTTGTAGGTAAATGATACATTTACTGGCTAAAGCAGAAACAGCTGCTGAAACAAGCTTTATCTTCAAATGAGTTGCAAATATTAAAATTAACAGACAATTGAAAATCAAATAAAACTCACTTTTAACTATTGTTAAATGTTAACAGACCTTAACAGATCGTGGATTCTGGCTTTACTGGTGTGACTTCGCTGGTGATCGCAGTTTAACTTGGGTTGCGAACTGGTTTAATCCGGTTGAATTTCCCGCCACAAGAGGTGCAACGTTGAGTTTCGTCTCCTTGCAAAGAAATGACCGGCGTCACGCAGCCGTGTAGAAAGCACTAACAAAGTTCGCACTTCGTCGACCGTTAAATTAAGGGACTACAATATTTTGTTTTAATCCCGTCAGTTTAATTATCAAGCAGGTGTGTATAATAGACAGCAAAAGTGTGTCCAATCTGCATGTATCTTAAATGACACATTCAGAAAGCTATGATCACCAGGTGTCTCGTGAGATTTGGTGGATAGAGTAAACTGAGCTCTGACAGGAAGGTCAAGGGTTTGATTAATAAATGATATTTCATGGTGCCCTTTGTTATATTTTTCCCACTAGGTGTCGCCCGTGGCAATCAACATGTGTTGTGCTTTCGCCAAATCGAGCCTGAAAAACCTCTTTGGTGTCTTAAAATACAACCTTGTTTGTACAGACAATATAACACAGTAATTACGGCAGTTCCACAAGCAATGATTCTCCAACTTAAAGGCATGATGACTTATTCTGTGGTTAGTCCACAAATGCCTTCTTTAGTTATAGATGGTTGTATTTTTTTAGATAGAAAAATGCAATAATAAATTCTTGAGAACTAATTTTACTTTGGTGTGTTTCTTTTCACCTTTGAAGAGGAAACATATGTTTCAACATTATACTATACTATTATAAAAGTCAGATGCTGCTGGTAAATTGTGACATCTGCTAAAAAGGTCAGTTTTCTTTTTATTTCAATGACAATGAATCAGTTCACGCAAGTGTGCTGGCTGATGGTGTGGTGTCACAGTGCTATGGACCCAGAATAGAACAGTTTCAGGACCAAATGTTTTATGAGGGAAAAGCAGGAATTTTCATATGAGGTGCCGTGAGGGACATAATTATGAATTAGCGTTCATAAACACATATGAAATCCAACTCTTGTACACAATATACTGAAATCCTCTCTCACTAACTTGTGAAATCTCGCACAGGTGAAATGCTCTACATACAACTGGAAATGTATGCACTCACATATACAACTGAAATGTGCTCACAGAAACGCTCTTACACAAACACAACTGAAAATCCTGTCACAAACACTGGTGAAATTCTCTCACAAACACAACTGAAAATTTCAGTTGAAACGGAAGTGATTTCAGTTGAAACAGAAGTGGGTTGGTTACCCGTGATTTTTTTTTTTTTACCGGCAGTTATTTTGATTGCTTGAAAGAGCAAAGTCTTCTCAGCAGCCCAAAACAACTCTGACTGAAGCAACAACTTTACTTAATAATATATTACTTCAGCAGAGACTACAACCCCCCGGTGACTGCGAGTAGCCTACAGATGTACTGGATTATCGCGTCACGTCACTTTTCCCATGATGGCAGCCGCGTGATAGCTTTCTGCCAGTATTCCATGTGCGAAAGCACTGTTGAGTATAATAATATATTTGTTTCCCCTTTAGTTGAATTTACTACGAATGAAGTTTTGCAATATATTCACATTTTCAGACCTTCACCTGTATATGATGTACGGAAGAGTATTAGGGCCAGGCAGGAGAAAAATAAAAATAATATTTTAGAGGAGGAAGATTTTTTTTTTCATTGTGCACTTCGAAAAAAAGGTGAAATGTTGAGAAAAAAGTTGAAATGTCGAGTTTAATGTTGACCGGATCAATGTTTACTACAATGAAGCTTCAGGTAAGTAAAAAAGAAGGATTTGGCAAGCTGTATTAAATTTATTTTTTTCTTTTTTTTGTCACTTTGTCTTTATTGGATTTTCAGGTTATTACAACTGCACATTTTTACCAGATTACAAAAATTATCTGTATATTCACCGTGCAACAAACAAATAAAAATAAAAAGTAGAAAAACATGAACATAAACTTGTGGCTTAGCACATTAATAATATATCCAAAAAAAGAAAAGAGAAAGAAAAAAAGGAGGTCCGCATCCTTATGCTTTCTCTAGATAAAATGTCCACTTTTGCCATCTCTTCTCAAATAGCCCTTCCCTCAAACCCAGGATATGAGTCAGTCTTTCCATCGTCCATATTTCTCTTTCTTTCCATATTTCTTTTTTTCTTGAAAAAAATAAAATACAATTTTTCTTCCTCTCCCCGAAGGTGGTAAATATGTGCCCCGTGCTGTGCTTGTGGATCTGGAGCCAGGCACCATGGACTCCGTGAAATCTGGACCTTTTGGCCAAGTCTTCTGGACTGACAACTTTATTTTTGGTGGGTTAATATCTGAAAGTGTCTTGTTTTTTTTCCCCCTCCCAATAACCAACTAATGAATGTTTTTCATAGGCCAAAGTGGTGCTGGCAACAACTGGGCCAAGGGTCACTACACGGAAGGAGCGGAGCTGGTGGACTCGGTCCTGGACGTGGTGAGGAAGGAGGCTGAGAGCTGCGACTGCCTGCAGGGCTTCCAGCTCACACATTCCCTCGGTGGCGGCACCGGCTCGGGTATGGGCACCCTGCTCATCAGCAAGATCCAGGAGGAATACCCCGACCACATCATGAACACCTTCAGTGTGATGCCTTCCCCAAAGGTGTCTGACACCGTTGTTGAGCCCTACAATGCTACGCTGTCGGTCCATCAGCTCGTAGAAAACACAGATGAGACCTATTGCATTGATAACGAGGCGCTCTATGGCCGTGTTCAGACTGCAGGCAAATCTGATTCATATCTGATTCCTTCTCATATCCGATTTTCAGGGCTGACTGTCCACACTGTTTTTAGCAAGTGTCCATATCGCATCTGGCTCTGTTCAGACTGAGACACATCTGCCCAAATGCGATATGAATGGGATATGAAACTACCTCCCGGAGGTGGTTTCGATCTGGTTTGCAAAAATCGGATCTCATGCGGTTTGGGAATGTTAAGACTTCAAAAAAGTCATCCAGTTTCAATCTGGATGGGTTAAAAATCGGATATTGGCTGGCAGTCTATGATATCTGTTTCCGTATTCTTAAACTCACCACCCCAACATACGGTGACCTCAACCATTTAGTCTCTGCTACCATGAGTGGCGTCACCACTTGCCTCAGGTTCCCAGGGCAGCTCAACACTGACCTGCGCAAGCTGGCTGTGAACATGGTGCCATTCCCTGGTCTGCACTTCTTCATGCCGGGCTTTGCTCCCCTCACGAGTCGCTGTAGCCAGCAGTACAGAGCGCTGACTGTGCCAGAGCTCACACAGCAGATGTTTGACGCCAAAAACATGATGGCAGCCTGTGACCCGCGTCACGGCCGCTACCTGACGGTGGCCGCCATCTTCCGCGGCCGCATGTCTGTGAAGGAGGTAGATGAGCAGATGCTTAACATGCAGAACAAGAACAGCAGTTACTTTGTTGAATGGATCCCCCAACAATGTCAAGACGGCTGTCTGTGACATTCCCCCCAGAGGCCTTAAGATGGCTTCCACCTTCATTGGCAACAGCACAGCCATTCAAGAGCTGTTCAAGCGCATCTCTGAGCAGTTCACGGCCATGTTCAGACGCAAAGCTTTCCTCCACTGGTACACCAGGGAGGGGATGGATGAGATGGAGTTTACTGAGGCTGAGAGCAACATGAATGACCTGGTGTCAGAATACCAGCAGTACCAGGATGCCACTGCTGAAGAAGAGGGAGAGTTTGAGGAGGAGGATTTGGCCTAAACTTTCTGTTGACTCACAAATTTTTCCCTTTTCAATGTTAAAAAAAAATGTGCATCCTGTCTGTTTAAATGTTCTGAGTTGAGGATGATCTGGCCTGAATTCAATAATACAAAATCAGTTCTTATAATGTCTTCCTACACTTATGTATGTTCAGTTTTCTGTGTTCTAAATAAAAGTTCTACAGCTCATTTGCCTTGGTTTTTGTTCATTATCGGTACAGTAAGTTCTAATTCTGTAATTGCCACGAGCTGAATAGTTAACTAGCAATTGAAGCTGTAACGATGAACGTGGTCAGATTGTTCTGTGGTTGGTCATCATGCAGATGAAAAAACAAAACTCAAATTACTTAAAAGAAATCCAAGTGACTGAAAATTTCACTCACATTGCATTGTTGCTTGCATTCTGATAAACATGATTATTGGAATGGTGCATGTTATATTTGGGCACAAGAATAGGCAAGCAGCAAAGCCAACTTTGGAACAAGGAGTCCCATTTGAGTATAAAATAATTCAACAAATCTGTTATAAAATGATGTCCAAGTGTAAATGCAAGGCCTTGATAATAAGGTTCATAAAGTCTGAATGAAGCACTTTTCCATGGTTTCTGCTGCCGTTACGTGGCAGTGATCAGGCCCCTTTTCCATTATAAGTAAAAATGAGCACTGTCCAACTTTTTTTTTTGTCTTTATTCAAGAATTCATTTACAAAACATGGCAACATACAAAAAAAAACAAACACCTCTTAACATACAAGGCACATTTGGAATTGACTTTAAAGTAAAATATAGTAAATGATAGTGGAAAAAAAAAAATTATATTCAGAGTTCTGTACAGATCTTCATTGTTGTTCTAAGGAACCTCAAATATTTCCAGTGTTTCATATGCTGTCAGGAGAGCTTTTGCATGTTTCTTTTCCATACGTTTCAAAGAACTGAAGTGATTATCCAGAGGAGTCCTTTTAAAAACAGAGAAAAGTGGTCTTGTTTTTGTCCATTTGGACGCGTGAATGAAGAATTTGCCCAAGAGTATCAGGTTGTTCCCAATCAGATCACCGTTAGTGTCTTTTATGTTGATACCAAATGCAACATTTTCCCTTGTGAGGGGAGCACGTTGGGTTTTGGTTGACAACCAGTCTTGCAAATCTTCCCAAAATGTCCCAGAGTATTTGCAAAGGAAGAACAGATGATCAGTTGTTTCAATTTCAGTTTCACAGAAGAAAATCAAAGAAATCACTTACAAATTCACGTCATACTTTTTTGGTAGTAAGACTACAGTCCTCCGTTGGTGATTATTTCATTTTTGTCTTCTTTTTTCTTATTTCTTGAGGTCTCTGAGATGTTCTTACGTGCACTTTTCATAAAAGTAGACAAGACCATTTTGGTGGATGTCTTGTAGGCTCCTGCAACTATCAGCAACTGATAAAGTCATACCGTCCGCCTTCATGATCGTGTTTTCATGGGAGAAGTATGTATAAAAATGGTTAACATTGAAGGTCAATCGTTTATGACAAATTACTGAGCCCAGACGATACGTTACACCGCTCACGGGAATGACAAAGTCATTACTTGCAGGCACATGCTGTCTGACTTCTGACGCAGCTGGTCGTGACAGATACAAAGTGATCAGATCAGGGAAGATTGAAGACATTTTTACCACCAGTTTGGTGTTGCATTCATTGCATTTCTCTTTGCTGTAGAGTTTAGCCACAACCCCGGTTAGGAGAGAAGCGGTGGTGTCATTTGCTTCTGGAAGTGGCAGGAAAACAATATTATCCATTATTGTGTTGGTGTTTTTTACATACTTGCATTGGCGACAGGTGATTCTTTTGTTAATCTGCAAAGTAGACGCAACTCCACAATCATTAAGCACCAACAGAAGAGGTTCTAAAAAGTCAACAACGTCGTTCTGCGCACAGAAGCGGAGTGACGGTGTCGCAATGCTGATTTCTTTCAAAACAGAAAATATTTCTTCATTAGTGAAAACTCTGCCACGGTTATTGGCGGCTGTCAGAAAAAGGTTTGCAAATTTTGGTGTCTCTGATAAAACTTTGGAAGAAAACCAAGGTTGTTGTTGGAGTTTCATCTTTGTAATATTCAGGTTAAGAGTGGCGTGTAGTGAGGCATTCATCCAACAGTTATTAAAACTGCTGGGAAAGCGGCAGATGTTCATGGGTGGGTTAATGGCGTTACTGCTGCTGCTGCTGCTGCTGCTGCTGCTGCTGCTGCTGCTGCTGCTGCTGCTGCTGCCTTTGCTCTTCTTGGAACTGCTGTCAAGATTTTTGTTATTGTCCGGCACCCCTGCCCTTGCAAGTTTTTGCAGGTCAATTACAGGTTTTTTTTCATGTGCACTCACGTCTGTTGTCTTCTCTGGAAAGTATGACTCCACAAGTTTTCTTACAGTCTTGGTGACTAAGGCTCCCACAAGAAAACCAATAGCAAAAAAAGGCATGTCGCTTGGAGAATGTGTTATACTCAAAAGGTAAGAGAAAAAGTAAACGGTCAGGTTGTCTATCGATCTGTCTGTCAACGCTCTGCACATAATATATATATTTATACATCACTGATGATGTCATCACTGATGTTGTCATAAAGGCAGGGTGGTATGGTTAATGACACTGATGATGTCATTAAGGTTCCGGGCCAGAATTCTACTGTTGCCATGGTAACTCACCAGCCAGTTAAACACATGAGTCCTAAAGGGATCATTACAAAACAAAAATCATGTTTTTGTGAAAAAAAAAAAAAAAAAAAAAATATATATATATATATATATATATATATATATATATATATATATATATATCTTGTGTGTATGGGTGTATGCATATGGGCACATGGATTGTGTTACGTATTTCAGTGAAGAAATGGTCCAATTTCCACACCCATCCTTCAACTGTCGGCCCTCGCAGTCAACTTTTCTCTTTTTGTTGATTGTTGCTATTTTAGAAAATTGGGTGCTCATTCAGTCAATTACTCATATACTAATTTGCTGTTCCTAATTGAGCCTCTAGATGGCAGCACCTAGCACCCACTGCTGTCTGTATTTTGCTTGTAATGAGAACATAGATCTTGTCCCATTGGCAGACCTTTCTACTTATTTCAAGTGAAAATTGACTTGAAACAGGTGAAAATAGTCAAATAACAAGTTATTTTTCTGGTGATGACTCTTGTTTTAAGTGTAGTGAGATTTTTTGACTAAAAATGAGACATTTTAACTAGAAATAAGATGAATATTCTTGTTAGGATTTAGAGTTTTTGCAGTGTGAGACCAGGTTTTCTGACACTCTTGATGTATTCACAGGGATTCAATATTAGTTGTAAATGTACCTGTGTACGGATTATTTTTCATATTTACCGTTCAAAAGCGACCCCACTGCTGTCTGTCCCATAGACTAAAGCCTGATTTATGGTCCTGCGTTAAAACGTCGGCGTAGCATACGGCGTAGGGTGCGCGTCGTCGCGTACACCACGCCGTAGCTCTGCGTTGGTGTAACGCGGAACCATAAATCACCATAACGCGACAGCGCGGCTTGGTTTCGGAACTTTCGAAGCTGACAGCGAACCACGTGACCAGTCACGTGTAGGGAACGTTTTTTTTTTGTTTTTGTTTTTATTTAACATTTTCAACATTTGAAACAAAACAAGTCCCGCCCAGAGCAGGTGTTCATTGACGTCACGCCGGACCAATGACGTCACCACTATATAAAGGCTGCTCGTGGTTTCGACGCTCATTCTGCATCAACGCTGATACAGGACGGGTTTTTGGATATTTTACCGAAACAAAGATACCAATTTCTGATTAATTTACAACTTTTTGTTCACAATAGTTGTAGAGGAAATCATAAATAAAGATATGGAGAATTGCCAACAAAAATCTCACAGAAGAGGAGCCTTCGGGAAGATGAGGAGGTTTTTTAAGAAAAGCAACAAGGTTCAGCCAGTGGACATAATTCATGAAGCAGTTGTGTCTCAACCGAACGAAGTTTCTTTGGAAGAACAAAAATTCAAGATGTCTGTTAAACTTGTGATGAAGGAACTGACTGAGCTAGCCTCTATAAATTCATGTATGTCTTGCGGCGCAGAAGAATTCACATCAATATCGGATCTGCTCTTTGAAAATGTCTGGGCTCAAGTAAAGGACCAACATTTTGACATCCCTGAAACAGCCTTCAAAAAACTACACAGGAAAATTTTCAAGAGTCTTTGCACTGAATTTTCCTGCGCAAAAAGCGATATTCTTTTTTTCATGGTTCTACAAAGGTCGACTTTCATCAAAATTATTGCAGCCTGTGCTGAGCAGCACTTCAAGAAGTGTTCCCTCTTGGAAACGGTCTCTTTGTCGACACGTCAAGCCCCAAGAAAAGAAAAAAGTCCCTCAATGGTCACATCCTGTACCCGAAGAGAGGCTTGGGTGGAAGAATCTCAACAGGTCCAGGAAAAAATCAAAACATCGGTCGAACAAGTGGTTGAGAAGCTGCTCGCACTGCTCCTTTCAATGTCAGACCTGTCAGACGGCAACCTTGACATTTTTGATCGGTTCTTTGTGAAAGTCTGGGATAAAATACATGGAGAATATGTTGACATTCCCGAAGATTTGTGGAAAAAACTACCAATGAGAATTCTACGATATCTTGCCATCTCACTTACCGTTAGAAAAGAGGATCTCATGCAGGCCCTGTATGAGGCAGAATCAGCTGTGAGTGAAATTGTTGCCAGATGTATTCTCGTACACCTGAAGAGCTATAGCAAGAAAAATTCCCGATTGGCAAGAATTGTTGGACGTGAATTTGGACCTTTATGGGAGGAATGGAAGATCATTTATGATCAATAGTTGGTCTACTGTCATAAAGATTGGATAGTGTTGCAAGTACAGTACATCGTAGAACTCTTTTGAAAGATCCGAGTACTTACTTGTGATGCAGGAAAGACAAAAGTGGAAAGATTAGGAAAATCCTTTTTTTTTTTATTTGATTTATTTTATTTTTGTACACAAGGAGAAGATGGAGACAAGTACAGTACATTGTAGAACTCTTTTAAGATCCGAGTACTTACTTGTGATGCAAGAAAGACAAAAGTTGGCAAGGCCGAGAAGAAAGTTTTGTTATCATTAAAGATTAGGAAAATCCTTTTTTTTTTATTTTATTTATTTTATTTTTGTACACAAGGAGAAGATGGAGACAAGTACAGTACATTGTAGAACTCTTTTAAGATCCGAGTACTTACTTGTGATGCAGGAAAGACAAAAGTGGACAAGGCAGAGAAGAAGGTTTTGTTATCATTAAAGATTAGGAAAATCCTTTTTTTAGCAAGAAAAATTCCTGATTGGCAAGAATTGTTGAACGTGAGTTTGGACCTTTATGGGAGGAATGGAAGATCATTTATGATCAATAGTTGGTCTACTGTCATAAAGATTGGATAGTGTGTTGCAAGTACAGTACATCGTAGAACTCTTTTAAGATCCGAGTACTTACTTGTGATGCAGGAAAGACAAAAGTTGGCAAGGCCGAGAAGAAAGTTTTGTTATCATTAAAGATTAGGAAAATCCTTTTTTTAGCAAGAAAAATCCCCGATTGGCAAGAATTGTTGGACGTGAATTTGGACCTTTATGGGAGGAATGGAAGATCATTTATGATCAATAGTTGGTCTACTGTCATAAAGATTGGATAGTGTGTTGCAAGTAAAGTACATCGTAGAACTCTTTTAAGATCCGAGTACTTACTTGTGATGCAGGAAAGACAAAAGTGGACAAGGCCGAGAAGAAAGTTTTGTTATCATTAAAGATTAGGAAAATCTTTTTTTTTATTTAATTTTTGTAAGAAAGGAGAAGATGGAGACAAGTACAGTGCATTGTAGAACTCTTTTAAGATCCGAGTACTTACTTGTGATGCAGGGAAAGACAAAAGTGGACAAGGCCGAGAAGAAAGTTTTGTTATCATTAAAGATTAGGAAAATCCTTTTTTTTTTATTTTATTTATTTTATTTTTGTACACAAGGAGAAGATGGAGACAAGTACAGTACATTGTAGAACTCTTTTAAGATCCGAGTACTTACTTGTGATGCAGGAAAGACAAAAGTGGACAAGGCAGAGAAGAAGGTTTTGTTATCATTAAAGATTAGGAAAATCCTTTTTTTAGCAAGAAAAATTCCTGATTGGCAAGAATTGTTGAACGTGAGTTTGGACCTTTATGGGAGGAATGGAAGATCATTTATGATCAATAGTTGGTCTACTGTCATAAAGATTGGATAGTGTGTTGCAAGTACAGTACATCGTAGAACTCTTTTAAGATCCGAGTACTTACTTGTGATGCAGGAAAGACAAAAGTGGAAAGATTAGGAAAATCTTTTTTTTTTTATTTTATTTATTTTATTTTTGTAAGAAAGGACAAGATGGAGACAAGTACAGTACATTGTAGAACTCTTTTAAGATCCGAGTACTTACTTGTGATGCAGGAAAGACAAAAGTTGGCAAGGCTGAGAAGAAAGTTTTGTTATCATTAAAGATTAGGAAAATCCTTTTTTTTGCAAGAAAAATTCCCGATTGGCAAGAATTGTTGGACGTGAATTTGGACCTTTATGGGAGGAATGGAAGATCATTTATGATCAATAGTTGGTCTACTGTCATAAAGATTGGATAGTGTGTTGCAAGTACAGTACATCGTAGAACTCTTTTGAAAGATCCGAGTACTTACTTGTGATGCAGGAAAGACAAAAGTGGAAAGATTAGGAAAATCCTTTTTTTTTAAATTTGATTTATTTTATTTTTGTACACAAGGAGAAGATGGAGACAAGTACAGTACATTGTAGAACTCTTTTAAGATCCGAGTACTTACTTGTGATGCAGGAAAGACAAAAGTGGACAAGGCCGAGAATAAAGTTTTGTTATCATCAAAGATTAGGAAAATCCTTTCTATTGTACTCTATTGTGAGCAATGATGTACAGGATTTATTTTTGAATAAACACATCGGTCGAACAAGTGGTTGAGAAGCTGCTCGCACTGCTCCTTTCAATGTCAGACCTGTCAGACGGCAACCTTGACATTTTTGATCGGTTCTTTGTGAAAGTCTGGGATAAAATACACGGAGAATATGTTGACATTCCCGAAGATTTATGGAAAAAACTACCAATGAGAATTCTACGATATCTTGCCATCTCACTTACCGTTAGAAAAGAGGATCTCATGCAGGCCCTGTATGAGGCAGAATCAGCTGTAAGTGAAATTGTTGCCAGATGTATTCTCGTACACCTGAAGAGCTATAGCAAGAAAAATTCCCGATTGGCAAGAATTGTTGAACGTGAGTTTGGACCTTTATGGGAGGAATGGAAGATCATTTATGATCAATAGTTGGTCTACTGTCATAAAGATTGGATAGTGTGTTGCAAGTACAGTACATCGTAGAACTCTTTTGAAAGATCCGAGTACTTACTTGTGATGCAGGAAAGACAAAAGTGGAAAGATTAGGAAAATCCTTTTTTTTTTAATTTGATATATTTTATTTTTGTACACAAGGAGAAGATGGAGACGAGTACAGTACATTGTAGAACTCTTTTAAGATCCGAGTACTTACTTGTGATGCAGGAAAGACAAAAGTTGGCAAGGCCGAGAAGAAAGTTTTGTTATCATTAAAGATGAGGAAAATCCTTTTTTTAGCAAGAAAAATCCCCGATTGGCAAGAATTGTTGAACGTGAGTTTGGACCTTTATGGGAGGAATGGAAGATCATTTATGATCAATAGTTGGTCTACTGTCATAAAGATTGGATAGTGTGTTGCAAGTACAGTACATCGTAGAACTCTTTTAAGATCCGAGTACTTACTTGTGATGCAGGAAAGACAAAAGTGGACAAGGCAGAGAAGAAAGTTTTGTTATCATCAAAGATTAGGAAAATCCTTTTTTTTAAATTTGATTTATTTTATTTTTGTACACAAGGAGAAGATGGAGACAAGTACAGTACATCGTAGAACTCTTTTAAGATCCGAGTACTTACTTGTGATGCAGGAAAGACAAAAGTGGACAAGGCAGAGAAGAAAGTTTTGTTATCATCAAAGATTAGGAAAATCCTTTCTATTGTACTCTATTGTGAGCAATGATGTACAGGATTTCTTTTTGAATAAACAAATCTTAAAAAAAAAAGATTATGAAAATCCTTTTTTTTTTTTAAATTTGATTAATTTTATTTTTGTAGATGTAAAAAATGCTTCCATGTCCCCCCCCAGGTCATCCAGCTGCTGCCTCCACATGCGGTGTCCCCCCCCGGTCATCTGGTGCTGCTTCCACATGCCCCGACCCCCCCAGTCAAACTTAGTTTAAGTGAAAATCTACTTGAAACAGGTGAAAATTGTTGTTTTTTCCAGTGATGAGTCTTGTTTTAAGTGTAATGAGATTTTTTGACTAAAAATGAGACATTTTAACTGGAAATAAGACAAATATTCTTGGTAAGATTTAGAGTTTTTGCAGTGCGTGCATTACTTTGTGTTCCCTCGCCCAAGTTCAGAGTCTCAATACCCTCTAAACATGTGGACATGTGGTTATTGAAAGGTGCATTATTACAGCATATGATTGTGGTTATTATTATTATTATTATTTAGATAATGCATAATTAGATATTACTTATCTCATGCCAAATTGGAGCAAGTCTTTTAAAACTAAAAGTTTGATATCACTGGTATTTGTAGTTTTGTGACCAATAGAAACTCAAATCTCTATTGTAGTACAACATAATAAGCCACACAGCAGAAATTGGCACCAATACTGTGAAATTATGGTAACTTTAATTTGATTGCAAAATAGCCACCAAGCACGAAGCTTTACATGCATGGCACACTTTGTAATGTCATGCAGCATGAGCCATAATGACATGTGTAATTGCCTTATTAACATGTTAAACTATTGGTGTGAAAACAAACATGTAAACATGCACACACACGCTGGCGGGGGAGGAGAGTAAATGGCATGCAGAGTCAAAAAACACAGTTGTATTTTTTATTCTGAGAGTAATCAATCACTGTGCAATAATAATAATGATAATAATAATAATCACAATCATATGCTGCAACAATGCACCTTTCAATAACCATGTCTACCTCACACGCCCGCAGCTTTAACTTTTTTTAAATTGTATATATGTTAATAAGAGCTGTATACCGTAGATTCTCCACTAGTGGTTGCCAGTTTTAGATGTAGGTATTTAATTGAAATGTAATAAATATGGATTTAATGTGCTGTTGCAGCTCATAATTGCCATCCTTCAGACATTATTCCATCTATTTCAAATGCTGATCGAAGCAGAGGAACAAATTGTCATTAAGAACTATCCTTGAAGAGTTAAATGGACATAACCGTGTAATATGGACATTTATAAAAGAGGCAATTTGTGGCTCTTATTTTTTTCCTTTCCACGTCAGTCCATGTTTTCCATGTAACACCACGTGACGTCACACCACTGCACAAGCAGAACAGCCCGCACCATCCAGGCCTCTAAACACCCATCAAAAGTACGCACGGTCTGCCACATGCACAACATGCAGAGAAAAATTACAAGAAATCTTGCAACCACTAGTGTCAGAATCTACGGTATAGTGAAAGCATACACCAGACTACAGAATCATAAATGCATGGGAGTGAATGTGCATGCGTTCATATTTGCAGCTCATAAGAATTAGAATCAGAATCAGGTTTATTTGGCTCCAAGTTATTGGAGCGTCGACATTTTTCCAATTAAGAAATATTATCAGAATCAGAAGACTCAGAACCAGAATCAGAAGGCAAGGCAAGTTTATTTGTAGAGCACAATTCAACACAAGGTAATTCACCGGTGCAACGGGCGACCTGTCCAGGGACGTCCTGACCGCCGCATCTCACCCAGACTGCTGGGATGATAAAGTTACATTTCAGGCGTGTTTTTAATTTGCACCAATTCCATGCTGATGGAAGTGAAGTCCCACCAACGAGACTGAAGGTTGATGGGAGGGAACCGGCGGCGGCGCGGTCCAGGAGGACCGGGACGGTCTGAGACCAGAGCAGAACCTTCATGATAGTTTCACACCTTTTAGGGAGTGAAAGGAGGGAGAAATATGAAATGTTCTATTTGTCATGGTTTGGTGTTGTTTAAAGGAGTTTAATCACTTTTACTGATCTGCTTTTGATTATCTGAGTTCATTGATCTTCACACCTTGAAAGCTGTGAAAGGAGGGAATTGTTGGGAACTTATTTTAGCCTTTGCAGGACTAGGAGAACTAAAACACAGATTAAAAAGGGCTAGACATCATTTGTGACCTTGCAAACATTCAGGTATCCCAGGCTCTCGTAGGTTAACTCCTCATCACTGGAAGTGGTTCCCTCGTCTCAGGAAACCAGCGACGGAGAGCAGCAGCCCAGAGCGGTTACTAGAGTTCAAAACTGAATCCACCATGTTTGGAGCCAAAGAAGACGAAGAGACCAGAGTGATCGGACCAATCAAGGCTCCAACCAAGTGAGGCCAAGTCTAAACCACGGTTCCTCCCCAGTTTAGCCAATTATTTTGAAATATTTATCTTAATATTTACATTTTTGTCAGAAGAAAACTAATCTATGAAGCACATTCTTGATCTGTTCTTTTCTGGGAGGTTGTCAGGGGAACCGAACGGTCTGTATGAAAGTTTACTTGGAATCTCCAATAAGAAAAGGTTGTTTGTCTTTATTTCTAACTATCTTCTCTCTCTCATCAACGAGCGCGCAGGTTTAAACCAGCCGACACCAGACAATAAACTATCATTTTTTGTCCAGACTTGCTTTTAAACTTCCAGAGATGTAACATGAGATGAGTTTGTAAGATGCAGCATTTCTTCATGGTTGTTTCTGGTTCTCCTCATCATCTGTTCAGACTCTGCAGGGTTGGAGGAGCTCCACTCTGCCGCCCCCTGCAGGTGACCTGCTGCGTTGTAGTTAGACCAGTCAAGTTCATCTGTTTTCCACACCATTAGTTATTTCAAGTACGGCTTTCTAAGGACAAGAAGACAAGACAAGTGAGAAATGTCAGGTGTGGCGTGTGAGCGTGTGAACTGGTTGAAATGCGTGTGTCTCACGGTCAATGCGTGAGACTTGAGAGCTTTGGTCCTAATTAGCCTCCCCTCCGTTTGTTGTTGCAGTGCATTTTTTCATCCAGCAGATATTTTTAAATGTTTTAAGTTTAGATAAAATAAAAATTAAACTTACAGTTGCCTTAAATTATCTTAATATTATCTTTAAAAAAGTAATATTCTATAACTTATAGTTTGGGAGAAATACACACAATGTTCACAGTCTTCACATTTGCCACATTGCGCAATGAATGAACTCCAGTCATTGAGGACATTGCTCCTCCCTTTCAGCAGCAGGTTGACATGGCAGATGGTCACAGAGTTCGTGATCAAATCTGTCTCAATCATTTCAATTAAAAAAATACAGATGACAGAGTTTTCACTTTTTTTTTATTTGTATTTGTTATTTTTTCAATTCATTTGCCCACTGTTTGCTTCATTGCCTGAAAAGAGAAACGTTGTATTAAAGATACAATAATGGAATCACTGACAGGTTGTTCTGCACATCATTTCTTTTTTTGTATAGATGTCTTTATTGAGGGCATTAAAAAAAAAGAAATAAGATTTACAATAACAATATAATTATCAATATTTTCCCCCCTTTTTTAACTTTTCATAGCATTAATTAAACCAAAATAAATAAATAATAATAGTAATAATAATAAAAAAAGTAAATAAAAATAAAAAACAACAGCACACCCTCTCCCCTTCCCTCCCTCATATGGTCAATAGATTACATCATTCAAAATCATTTAACATATGTCTATCAATACTAGAACAAAAATGAATAATACATTTAATAATCAAGTCCTGTGTAAACACATTCATTAATATAGTCGATGATTCGGATCATTAGTCCATTAAAAGCAAAAAATCCAAAAAAGGTCCCCAAATAAGGTCAAAGTCTCTCGTTTTTTTTTCTAACAGAATACAGTATGTTTTCTGGAGTACTATATGATGCAAGTTCATTGATCCACTGTTTGGGTGCTGGGGGGTTTTCTGATTTCCAGTTTTTTTAAATATAATTTTTTGCCGTGGTGCCTGCAAGCAGAATGAAATACTTTTTATGATAAGTCATATTTAATGAACTAATATCTCCCAGTATCCAAACTTTAGGATCAAGAATATGGGATTTTAAAATGTCAGAAATGGTTTTGATCACGTATTTCCAGAAAGCATCTATAATTGGACAGTTCCAGAGCAGATGGAGCAGATTTCCAGTATTTATTTTGCATCTTTGGCACAGGGCAGAGACCGCACTATTAAAATTATTTAATCTATAGGGAGTGTAGTAGATTTGATGTAAAATATTGAATTGAATTTGTCTGTGTTTGGTGGATATTAACATAGTATGTGTTTTTTCTAAAAGAGTGTACCAATCCTTGTCCTCATATGAACATTCCAGGTCTGCTTCCCATTTTGTTTCATTGGAGGTCTGTGATATAGTGGTAGGTTATTGAAAAGAATATTATAGATTACAGATGTTATTCCTTTTATAGATGTGATTTTGTTATCAAGCAATTGCTTTTCCAATGGAGATGTTACAGGTTTATTGGGGAATGTGTCAAGCGATTGATTTTTGATCCAGTCTCTTATTTGAAAATACTTAAACAAATTATGTGTTGATAAGTCAAAAAATTCAGATAGTTGAGAAAAACTGGCAAATAAAACATTAATATATAAATCCTCAATTGTTTTGATACCTTTCTCAGTCCAACTTTGTAGAATCTGTCAGCAATATGACTTTAGATAAAATAAAAATTAAACTTACAGTTGCCTTAAATTATCTTAATATTATCTTTAAAAAAGTAATATTCCACAACTTATAGTTTGGGAGAAATACACACAATGTTCACAGTCTTCACAATTTGCCACATTGTGAATGAATGAACTCCAGTCATTGAGGACATTGCTCCTCCCTTTCAGCAGCAGGTTGACATGGCCGATGGTCACAGAGTTCCTGATCAAATCTGTCTCAATCATTTCAATTAAAAAAAATACAGATGACAGAGTTTTCACTTTTTTTTACTTGTATTTGTTATTTTTTCAATTCATTTGCCCACTGTTTGCTTCATTGCCTGAAAAGAGAAACGTTGTATTAAAGATACAATAATGGAATCACTGACAGGTTGTTCTGCACATCATTTCTTTACCTCAATTTTAGGTTTTAAATATTCCATCTCCAGATCAGCCTTGGCTATCTGGTGCTGCAGATGGACCTGTACAGTTCCTTTGCCGACATCTAACAAAGCAGCCATGCTCAGGATTTGATGGAATTTGGCCCATTTACGCATAAACTATGATTATTTCTTACGTTGTATTGATTGGAGCTTGTAGCAGGCTCCTCAGCATCTGCCTCGTTATCAGCCTGAAGTAAATATTCATTTACCTTAAGTGAAGACTGAACTGTAGGTTGAATAATTTGAAATTGATCATGGCAAAGGCTTTACCTCTGTAGAGAGTGTTGGTGGCTCCTCTATGGCCGAGAGTGTTTGATCATCATCCTCCTATAGAAAACAAAATAGGCTACTGGCTGTGGGCTTGATTAATAGCCTAAAACACTGTATGAAATAAGGACTTACAGCAGCAGTATCAGCATCTATGGGTGGCTGCTCCACCAGCAGTACTCCACCTTGAACTAAGAGGTTGACAAATTGGTCATTTTTGCGTAAAAGCAACACTTAACACACGAGGAGTTTTTTTTAATACCATATGGTAATTAAAAAGATAATAATTATAATAATTGAATATTCCAATTGAATATTTAATATTAAATATGCCTAGGAAACAGCAATAGGTCATACTGGATACATGAAGGGCTGACTATTAGATGTAATTATGAAAAATACATTGGACAAGAGGGGTGTGCTCCTCCTGGGAGGTGGCCGGCTCTGATGACGTCCCCCCGACCTGAATGACATAAAGATGGATGGAACTCTTTCTTTTGTCAGTCCTGCCCCCTATTGACTGATGGAGTGAAAAAATTACTATTTCAATTAAAATTCAGTTTTTATTTATATAGCATCAATTACAATACAAGAATCCTAACATCTTCAACTCTGCTTAAGAATATTTGTCTTATTTCTAGTTAAAATGTCTAATTTTTTGTCAAAAAAAATCTCATTACACTTAAAACAAGACTCATCACTGGAAAAAACAACAATTTTCACCTGTTTCAAGTAGATTTTCACTTAAAATAAGTAGAAAAATCTGCCAGTGGAACAAGATTATTTTGCTTGTAATGAGAAGATAAATCTTGTCCCATTGGCAGATTTTTCTACTTATTTCAAGTGAAAATTTACTTGAAACAGGTGAAAATAGTCAAATAACAAGTTATTCTTCAGGTGATGACTCTTGTTTTAAGTGTAGTGAGATTTTTTGACTAAATGAGACATTTTAACTAGAAATAAGATGAATATTCTTGTTAGGATTTAGAGTTTTTGCAGTGTGAGACCAGGTTTTCTGACACTGGGCAGTATGAATGTGTTGATGTATTCACAGGGATTCAATATTAGTTGTAAATGTACCTGTGTACGGATTATTTTTCATATTTACCGTTCAAAAGCGACCCCACTGCTGTCTGTCCCAGCATAGACTAAAGCCTGATTTATGGTTCTGCGTTAAAACATCGGCGTAGCTTACGGCGTAGGGTGCGCGTCGTCCCGTACACACCACGCCGTAGATCTGCGTTGGTGTAACGCGGTACCATAAATCAGCCATAACGCGACAGCGCGGCTTGGTTTCGGAACTTTCGAGGCTGACAGCGAACCACGTGACCAGTCACGTGTAGGGAACGTTTTTGTGTTTTTGTTTTTATTTAACATTTGCAACATTTGAAACAAAACAAGTCCCGCCCAGAGCAGGTGTTCATTGACGTCACGCCGGACCAATGACGTCACCACTATATAAAGGCTGCTCGTGGTTTCGACGCTCATTCTGCATCAACGCTGATACAGGACGGGTTTTTGGATATTTTACCGAAACAAAGATACCAATTTCTGATTAATTTACAACTCTTTGTTTACAATGGTTGTAGACTAGGAAATCATAAATAAAGATATGGAGAATTGCCAACAAAAATCTCACAGAAGAGGAGCCTTCGGGAAGATGAGGAGGTTTTTTAAAAAAAGCAACAAGGTTCAGCCAGTGGACATAATTCATGAAGCAGTTGTGTCTCAACCGAACGAAGTTTCTGTGGAAGAAGAAAAATTCAAGATGTCTGTTAAACTTGTGATGAAGGAACT
Organism: Cololabis saira; assembly: GCF_033807715.1. Taxonomy (NCBI): domain Eukaryota; kingdom Metazoa; phylum Chordata; class Actinopteri; order Beloniformes; family Belonidae; genus Cololabis; species Cololabis saira. The sequence continues at coordinate 41,755,417 of NC_084591.1, read as the reverse complement.
GACTGAGCTAGCCTCTATAAATTCATCTATGTCTTGCGGCGCAGAAGAATTCACATCAATATCGGATCTGCTCTTTGAAAATGTCTGGGCTCAAGTAAAGGACCAACATTTTGACATTCCTGAAACAGCCTTCAAAAAACTACACAGGAAAATTTTCAAGAGTCTTTGCACTGAATTTTCCTGCGCAAAAAGCGATATTCTTTTTTTCATGGGTCTACAAAGGTCGACTTTCATCAAGATTATTGCAGCCTGTGCTGAGCAGCACTTCAAGAAGTCTTCCCTCTTGGAAACGGTCTCTTTGTCGACACGTCAAGCCCCAAGAAAAGAAAAAAGTCCCTCAATGGTCACATCCTGTACCCGAAGAGAGGCTTGGGTGGAAGAATCTCAACAGGTCCAGGAAAAACTCAAAACATCGGTCGAACAAGTGGTTGAGAAGCTGCTCGCACTGCTCCTTTCAATGTCAGATCTGTCAGACGGCAACCTTGACATTTTTGATCGGTTCTTTGTGAAAGTCTGGGATAAAATACACGGAGAATATGTTGACATTCCCGAAGATTTGTGGAAAAAACTACCAATGAGAATTCTACGATATCTTGCCATCTCACTTACCGTTAGAAAAGAGGATCTCATGCAGGCCCTGTATGAGGCAGAATCAGCTGTGAGTGAAATTGTTGCCAGATGTATTCTCGTACACCTGAAGAGCTATAGCAAGAAAAATTCCCGATTGGCAAGAATTGTTGGACGTGAATTTGGACCTTTATGGGAGGAATGGAAGATCATTTATGATCAATAGTTGGTCTACTGTCATAAAGATTGGATAGTGTTGCAAGTACAGTACATTGTAGAACTCTTTTGAAAGATCCGAGTACTTACTTGTGATGCAGGAAAGACAAAAGTGGAAAGATTAGGAAAATCCTTTTTTTTTTTATTTGATTTATTTTATTTTTGTACACAAGGAGAAGATGGAGACAAGTACAGTACATTGTAGAACTCTTTTAAGATCCGAGTACTTACTTGTGATGCAGGAAAGACAAAAGTGGACAAGGCCGAGAAGAAAGTTTTGTTATCATTAAAGATTAGGAAAATCCTTTTTTTAGCAAGAAAAATCCCCGATTGGCAAGAATTGTTGGACGTGAATTTGGACCTTTATGGGAGGAATGGAAGATCATTTATGATCAATAGTTGGTCTACTGTCATAAAGATTGGATAGTGTGTTGCAAGTACAGTACATCGTAGAACTCTTTTAAGATCCGAGTACTTACTTGTGATGCAGGAAAGACAAAAGTGGACAAGGCCGAGAAGAAAGTTTTGTTATCATTAAAGATTAGGAAAATCTTTTTTTTTATTTTATTTTTGTAAGAAAGGAGAAGATGGAGACAAGTACAGTGCATTGTAGAACTCTTTTAAGATCCGAGTACTTACTTGTGATGCAGGGAAAGACAAAAGTGGACAAGGCCGAGAAGAAAGTTTTGTTATCATTAAAGATTAGGAAAATCCTTTTTTTTTTATTTTATTTATTTTATTTTTGTACACAAGGAGAAGATGGAGACAAGTACAGTACATTGTAGAACTCTTTTAAGATCCGAGTACTTACTTGTGATGCAGGAAAGACAAAAGTGGAAAGATTAGGAAAATCTTTTTTTTTTTATTTTATTTATTTTATTTTTGTAAGAAAGGACAAGATGGAGACAAGTACAGTACATTGTAGAACTCTTTTAAGATCCGAGTACTTACTTGTGATGCAGGAAAGACAAAAGTTGGCAAGGCTGAGAAGAAAGTTTTGTTATCATTAAAGATTAGGAAAATCCTTTTTTTTGCAAGAAAAATTCCCGATTGGCAAGAATTGTTGGACGTGAATTTGGACCTTTATGGGAGGAATGGAAGATCATTTATGATCAATAGTTGGTCTACTGTCATAAAGATTGGATAGTGTGTTGCAAGTACAGTACATCGTAGAACTCTTTTGAAAGATCCGAGTACTTACTTGTGATGCAGGAAAGACAAAAGTGGAAAGATTAGGAAAATCCTTTTTTTTTTATTTGATATATTTTATTTTTGTACACAAGGAGAAGATGGAGACAAGTACAGTACATTGTAGAACTCTTTTAAGATCCGAGTACTTACTTGTGATGCAGGAAAGACAAAAGTGGACAAGGCCGAGAATAAAGTTTTGTTATCATCAAAGATTAGGAAAATCCTTTCTATTGTACTCTATTGTGAGCAATGATGTACAGGATTTATTTTTGAATAAACACATCGGTCGAACAAGTGGTTGAGAAGCTGCTCGCACTGCTCCTTTCAATGTCAGACCTGTCAGACGGCAACCTTGACATTTTTGATCGGTTCTTTGTGAAAGTCTGGGATAAAATACACGGAGAATATGTTGACATTCCCGAAGATTTATGGAAAAAACTACCAATGAGAATTCTACGATATCTTGCCATCTCACTTACCGTTAGAAAAGAGGATCTCATGCAGGCCCTGTATGAGGCAGAATCAGCTGTAAGTGAAATTGTTGCCAGATGTATTCTCGTACACCTGAAGAGCTATAGCAAGAAAAATTCCTGATTGGCAAGAATTGTTGGACGTGAATTTGGACCTTTATGGGAGGAATGGAAGATCATTTATGATCAATAGTTGGTCAACTGTCATAAAGATTGGATAGTGTTGCAAGTACAGTACATCGTAGAACTCTTTTGAAAGATCCGAGTACTTACTTGTGATGCAGGAAAGACAAAAGTGGAAAGATTAGGAAAATCCTTTTTTTTTTTATTTGATATATTTTATTTTTGTACGCAAGGAGAAGATGGAGACGAGTACAGTACATTGTAGAACTCTTTTAAGATCCGAGTACTTACTTGTGATGCAGGAAAGACAAAAGTGGAAAGATTAGGAAAATCCTTTTTTTTTTTATTTGATATATTTTATTTTTGTACGCAAGGAGAAGATGGAGACGAGTACAGTACATTGTAGAACTCTTTTAAGATCCGAGTACTTACTTGTGATGCAGGAAAGACAAAAGTGGACAAGGCAGAGAAGAAAGTTTTGTTATCATTAAAGATTAGGAAAATCCTTTTTTTAGCAAGAAAAATTCCCGATTGGCAAGAATTGTTGAACGTGAGTTTGGACCTTTATGGGAGGAATGGAAGATCATTTATGATCAATAGTTGGTCTACTGTCATAAAGATTGGATAGTGTGTTGCAAGTACAGTACATCGTAGAACTCTTTTGAAAGATCCGAGTACTTACTTGTGATGCAGGAAAGACAAAAGTGGACAAGGCAGAGAAGAAAGTTTTGTTATCATCAAAGATTAGGAAAATCCTTTCTATTGTACTCTATTGTGAGCAATGATGTACAGGATTTCTTTTTGAATAAACAAATCTTAAAAAAAATGATTATGAAAACCCTTTTTTTTTTTTAAATTTGATTTATTTTATTTTTTTAGATGTAAAAAATGCTTCCATGTCCCCCCCAGGTCATCCGGCTGCTGCCTCCACATGCCTGCGGCCCCCCCCCGGTCATCCAGCTGCTGCTTCCACATGCCCCCCCCCCCCCCCCCAGTCTGGCCCTCGGCAGGAGGGCCCCCCCTTATGAGCCTGGTCCTGCTCAAGGTTTCTTCCCTCCTAAAGGGGAGTTTTTCCTTGCCACTGTTTGGCTTAAGGTTTTTCTCCCACTATGGGAGTTTTTACCTGCCATTGTAATAATTGCTCGGGGGTCATGTTCTGGGTCTCTGGAAAACACCTAGAGAAAACTTTTGTTGTATTATTGTCTTGTATTATACAAATAAAATTGAATTGAATTGAATTGAATTGAATTGAACAACCTTGTCCGTGTGAATATCTTTGTTTGTATGTTTGTGATGTTCAACCACACTGCAAAAACTCTAAATCTTACCAAGAATATTTGTCTTATTTCCAGTTAAAATGTCTCATTTTTAGTCAAAAAATCTCATTGCACTTAAAACAAGAGTCATCACCAGAAGAATAACTTGTTATTTGACAATTTTCACCTGTTTCAAGTACATTTTCACTTGAAATAAGTAGAAAAATCTGCCAGTGGGACAAGATTTATCTTCTCATTACAAGCTAAAAAGTCTTGTTCCACTGGCAGATTTTTTGTACTTAGTTTAAGTGAAAATCTACTTGAAACAGGTGAAAATTGTTGTTTTTTCCAGTGATGAGTCTTGTTTTAAGTGTAATGAGATTTTTTTTGACTAAAAATGAGACATTTTAACTAGAAATAAGACAAAATATTCTTGTTAAGATTTTGAGTTTTTGCAGTGCGTGCATTACTTTGTGTTCCCTCGCCCAAATTCAGAGTCTCAATACCCTCTAAACATGTGGACATGTGGTTATTGAAAGGTGCATTATTACAGCATATGATTGTGGTTATTATTATTATTATTATTTAGATAATGCATAATTAGATATTACTTATCTCATGCCAAATTGGAGCAAGTCTTTTAAAACTAAAAGTTTGATATCACTGGTATTTGTAGTTTTGTGACCAATAGAAACTCAAATCTCTATTGTAGTACAACATAATAAGCCACACAGCAGAAATTGGCACCAATACTGTGAAATTATGGTAACTTTAATTTGATTGCAAAATAGCCACCAAGCACGAAGCTTTACATGCATGGCACACTTTGTAATGTCATGCAGCATGAGCCATAATGACATGTGTAATTGCCTTATTAACATGTTAAACTATTGGTGTGAAAACAAACACATGCAAACATGCACACACACGCTGGCGGGGGAGGAGAGTAAATGGCATGCAGTTGTATTTTTTATTCTCAGAGTAATCAATCACTGTGCAATAATAATAATGATAATAATAATAATAATAATAATAATAACCACAATCATATGCTGCAACAATGCACCTTTCAATAACCATGTCTACCTCACACGCCCGCACCTTTAACTTTTTTTAAATTGTATATGTGTTAATAAGAGCTGTATACCGTAGATTCTCCACTAGTGGTTGCCAGTTTTAGATATAGGTATTTATTTGAAATGTAATAAATGTTGTCTAATAAATATGGATTTAATGTGCTGTTGCAGCTCATAATTGCCATCCTTCAGACATTATTCCATCCATTTCAAATGCTGATCGAAGCAGAGGAACAAATTGACATTAAGAACTATCCTTGAAGAGTTAAATGGACATAACCCTGTAATATGGACATATATAAAAGAGGCAATTTGTGGCTCTTATTTTTTTCCTTTCCACGTCAGACCATGTTTTCCATGTAACACCACGTGACGTCACAACACTGCACAAGCAGAACAGCCCGCACCATCCAGGCCTCTAAACACCCATCAAAAGTATGCACGGTCTGCCACATGCACAACATGCAGAGAAAAATTACAAGAAATCTTGCAACCACTAGTGTCAGAATCTACGGTATAGTGAAAGCATACACCAGACTACAGAATCATAAATGCATGGGAGTGAATGTGCATGCATTCATATTTGCAGCTCATAAGAATTAGAATCAGAATCAGGTTTATTTGGCTCCAAGTTATTGGAGCGTCGACATTTTTCCAATTAAGAAAAATTATCAGAATCAGAAGACTCAGAATCAGAATCAGAAGGCAAGGCAAGTTTATTTGTAGAGCACAATTCAACACAAGGTAATTCACCGGTGCAACGGGCGACCTGTCCAGGGACGTCCTGACCGCCGCATCTCACCCAGACTGCTGGGATGATAAAGTTACATTTCAGGTGTGTTTTTAATTTGCACCAATTCCATGCTGATGGAAGTGAAGTCCCACCAATGAGACTGAAGGTTGATGGGAGGGAACCGGCGGCGCCGCGGTCCAGGAGGACCGGGACGGTCTGGGACCAGAGCAGAACCTTCATGATAGTTTCACACCTTTTAGGGAGTGAAAGGAGGGAGAAATATGAAATGTTCTATTTGTCATGATTTGGTGTTGTTTAAAGGAGTTTAATCACTTTTACTGATCTGCTTTTGATTATCTGAGTTCATTGATCTTCACACCTTGAAAGCTGTGAAAGGAGGGAATTGTTGGGAACTTATTTTAGCCTTTGCAGGACTAGGAGAACTAAAACACAGATTAAAAAGGGCTAAACATCATTTGTGACCTTGCACACATTCAGGTATCCCAGGCTCTCGTAGGTTAACTCCTCATCACTGGAAGTGGTTCCCTCGTCTCAGGAAACCAGTGACGGAGAGCAGCAGCCCAGAGCGGTTACTAGAGTTCAAGACTGAATCCACCATGTTTGGAGCCAAAGAAGACGAAGAGACCAGAGTGATCGGACCAATCAAGGCTCCAACGAAGTGAGGCCAAGTCTAAACCACGGTTCCTCCCCAGTTTAGCCAATTATTTTGAAATATTTATCTAAATATTTACATTTTTGTGGGAAGAAAACTAATCTATGAAGCACATTCTTGATCTGTTCTTTTCTGGGAGGTTGTCAGGGGAACCGAACGGTCTGTATGAAAGTTTACTTGGAATCTCCAATAAGAAAAGGTTGTTTGTCTTTATTTCTAACTATCTTCTCTCTCTCAACAACGAGCGCGCAGGTTTAAACCAGCCGACACCAGACAATAAACTATCATTTTTTGTCCAGACTTGCTTTTAAACTTCCAGAGATGTAACATGAGAGGAGTTTGTAAGATGCAGCATTTCTTCATGGTTGTTTCTGGTTCTCCTCATCATCTGTTCAGACTCTGCAGGGTTGGAGGAGCTCCACTCTGCCGCCCCCTGCAGGTGACCTGCTGCGTTGTAGTTAGACCAGTCAAGTTCATCTGTTTTCCACACACCATTAGTTATTTCAAGTACGGCTTTCTAAGGACAAAAAGACAAGACAAGTGAGAAATGTCAGGTGTGGCGTGTTAGCGTGTGAACTGGTTGAAATGCGTGTGTCTCACGGTCAATGCGTGAGACTTGAGAGCTTTGGTCCTACAAGCACATCCGGGAGTATGTGATAACAAACAGTAGAGTGATGAGTGAGACCACCATCCAGCTCCCCGAAGTAAACGCTGCCACACTCACACAATGGTGAGGACCTCAGCATACTTCATATACAGTTCAGTACAGAAGGATTTGAACAATGACAGAATCTGTACAATTTTGCACCAAAACAATGGATTTACAATGAAAACAATCAAGTGTTATCTTTCACCTTTATTGCTGCTGACAGCTTTACAGAGATTTCACTTTACCTCTCATTTACATGCATTTTCAACGTAATTACAGCCTTGAAAAGAAAGTACTAATCTTCTTATATATTTATTTTACACAGGTACAGCAGGCGCTGCAGGGGACAGGAACAAAAAATTCTGCTCCGGGGCATCCCAGCTCCAGATCCACCCATGGCTGACCAGAAAAACCTTCAACGTTACAGAAAGGTCCTTCCCTGTTTTCAGCCAGTTTACTGCCGCTTCATCAATTCATATTGCCACCAAATACGGCTGGGGAAGCACAACTGAAAGGGAGGCCACAACCCCAAGCCATATTCCCAACTCCACAGCCCCATCCACAGCTGCACTTCCTGTCACAACTGCCACCTGGCTGCACCTGGACGCTCACAATACATACTTTGATATATACCATTATCATCACCATCCACCCAGACACAAGCACACAATGAAAGCGGACGTAGGAAACAGGTAAAAGAGCACACAGCCCAAGGAAAAAGAAAATACACCAGAAAGACGGATGTGATTATTTGCAGCAAGTGCAAAGAAAGCCGAAAAACGCCATCACACAGGCAGTATTTCGGCAACTGGTACTGTGGAAAATCAGAGACACAATCATATGATGAATGGAGGGCTGTATTGGAGAAAAAGGGCTACAGAAAAAGCAAAAAAAAAACAGAAAGCAAGGACCTCCTGCTTCTTAAAAGTTAATTAGTTGGGTTTAGTTTATTTGGTGGTAACTTTTTTGCTGTTTTATGTTTTTGTGTTTGGGTTTAGCAGCTTTTTTTTTAAACCTTCATCCTTTTGGGAATATTGTTATTGCTATGGGTGTTTTTCTTTTTTTTATCTCTCAATATTAGTCATTACATGCCTTTTTACATCTTATTGTAAAATATTAATATTGTAAATATAAATAAGTAATTACGTGCCTTTCTACATCTTAACGTTACAGCTACGATTGTTATTGTTGTTATTGCTGTTTTATTTTACCATGTAAATATAGATTTATATAAGTTAATTGAAGTTTATAAATATGAGTCAGTATTTATTGTTTTATTACTGTTTCTATTGCTGTTATTGTTATTATTTGTTATTATTATTATTTGTTATGTTGTTGTTATTTGTTATTGTTATTATTTCAATAAAATGGTATGTTTATAAGTGATTTTATGACTTCCTCTTATTCCATTGTTATAAACTCAAATAATAAGATCCTTTAGAATCTATACAAGGCTAACTGTCCCAAATTGGACATAGCTTAGGGAAGAAAATGTGTAGAATGAACCTTTATTTCTACCATCTCATTTGTTTTTACTCTTAAAAACACGTTCTCGTTATCGGCAGTCCCTGGGCTCGAACTCACGAACTCCCGCTTGAGACTGCTTTTTTTCGTGCAGTTCCCGTGCTGGCTCTCGCGACGTCACGGGTGATTTTGATCATTTCTGGATGAGTTACATCGACTAATGCGCGATGTCCTTGGATTCATAAAGCTGCAGATATTCTCCACTTTACGTTGTTGAGGGAAACAAGGTTGTAGATTGTTCTGATTACAACCAATTTCCTGACATTTTAGAAGTAAGTAAAAATAAACGAACGCACACATATATGTTCAATTTTATTTATTTATTTTTTTAATGACTGACCTGTTACCTGCATGTTAATAATGGAAATTATACATGTAAAGTTTGTCTTGGGACGGCTGCTCTGTAGCTAAATCCTGTGAATGTAAACTTATGTACAAATATACAACGCAATGCAGTGAAAGTAAATATCAAATAGAATTTGAATAAACTTAAACTTTACATTCCCTAGCGAAATCATTATGGTTGTATGGTAGCAGGCATTCCTTCACTGTTTAATACAACACAAATACAGTAAAACTCTTTCTTTTGGGTTGTAACAACCACACCCACACGCCCCGCCCACTCTATCTTTTTTATAGGGCCAGTGGCGCCTCTGGCCACTTGTAAATCTAGGTTATTCTTGGTTATTCCTGGTTGTGACAGCCAATCGCGTTCCTGCATCTATCCAAGAATTAACCAAGAATTGACAGCTCCGACCAATCAGGGCTCGGTAAATTTCTGGATGTCCCGGCGACATCCAGAAATGGACCAATCAGGAGCGAGTACAGGCTCCGCCCGCTGCGGAGCTGCTGGGGATGTTTTTTTCCGCTTTACGCTGTTCAGAAAAACCAGCCTGAAGATTGTTCAGAAAAACCAGCCTGAGGATTGTTCCGACTACAGCAAATCCTCCCCCCACACATTTTCCGGACGTTTCAGAAGTAAGTGCAAATACATTTTTATATGAAGATCTGTGCCGTAGCTCTGTAACGTACATGCTACTAACGGTGATGTAAGGGCTGAGTTACATATTATGGTTCTGCGTCAAAACGACGCCAAAACCACTCGTAAAGGTGGTTTTGGGACGGATGCTCAATCATGTGAATGTAAAGTTATGTACGGATAAACAATAAAGTGCAGTGCAAAAAGGGAACAAAGGATCATCAACTTTAATGAACAAACCTTGGCGAATTGTAATGATTGAAAATCGGATATAGGAGTAAATCAGATCAGCATGATTTGGCTTTGCAGATCAATCAAACAAAACATAAAGAAGTTTTCCTCCAAATTGGAAATACATCTTTACAATCGATTGTTATAAACCATAGATATTTTCAATCCCTGTTTTTAATATTAACAACAATAGTGTTGCTACAATAGCATTAATAAGTAAATACAGTGTATATAATTAGTAGAATGTGAATAAACTACAACTCTCCATCCCCTGGAGGAATCATGATGGTACTTGCAGGCATTCATTCACTGTTTAGCATGAGATAATCCACACTACAGTCTTAAATTTGTATTTGCTAATAAACAGACACAGTTACACATCTATGTGTCTGTGTGACTAATGTTCCAATTGTTCAAGTGTTGCATTTTATTCATACACTTTTTATTTTATTTTTGAATCTAGTGGAGCCGCGTTTTAGGAGACGGGCAGATGGAAGCCTGAACTTAACACCATAGAAGCATCAGAGCTACAACAGGTAGATAAACTAAGCAAGAACAAGGTCTTGACTGGTTAAAAAATATATTATTATAATATTAACAATTCAAAATATCTCATTACAAAATAATAACACTGAAAAAAGTTGTGTTTTAATAGTATGTATGGGATTGTATTTTTCAGATCTTTCATCGGGGCCTGCAGTCCAGCTCAGTGACTGTAACCGGGTGGTGGCGGCGTCTTCCTGACACTCTCTACCCAAATGCTGTGCACTGTGATGGGAAAAAGGTGTCCCAGTTCACAGTGGTGGCTCGTTTATACAAGCACATCTGATAACAAACGGTAGAGTGATGAGTGAGACCACCATCCAGCTCCCCGAAGTAAACGCTGCCACACTCACACAATGGTGAGGACCTCAGCATACTTCATGTACAGTTCAGTACAGAAGGATTTGAACAATGACAGAATCTGTACAATTTTGCACCAAAACAATGGATTTACAATGAAAACAATCAAGTGTTATCTTTCACCTTTATTGCTGCTGACAGCTTTACAGAGATTTCACTTTACCTCACATTTACCTGCATTTCCGAGGTAATTAAAGCCTTGAAAAGAAAGTACTAATCTTCTTATATATTTATTTTACACAGGTACAGCAGGCGCAGCAGGGGACAGGAACAAAAAATTCTGCTCCGGGGCGTCCCAGCTCCAGACCCACTCATGACTGGCCAGAAAAACCTTCAACGTTACAGAAAGGTCCTTCCCTGTTTTCAGCCAGTTTACTGCCGCTTCATCAATTCATATTGCCACCAAATACTGCTGGGGAAGCACAACTGAAAGGGAGGCCAGGCCACAACCCCAAGCCATCTTCCCAACTCCACAGCCCCATCCACAGCTGCACTTCCTGTCACAGCTGCCACCTGGCTACGTTGTCCCGTCAGGGGCTGCATCCTCACAGGTGACGGCTGCACCTGGATCTTCACAATACATACTTTCATATATACCATTATCATCACCATCCACCCAGACACAAGCACACAATGAAAGCGGACGTAGGAAACAGGTAGAAGAGCACACAGCCCAAGGAAAAAGAAAATACACCAGAAAGACAGATGTGATTATTTGCAGCAAGTGCAAAGAAAGCTAAAAAACGCCATCACACAGGCAGTAATTCGGCAACTGGTACTGTGGAGAAACAGAGACACAATCATATGATCAATGGAGGGCTGTATTGGAGAAAAAGGGCTACAGAAAAAGCAAAAAAAAACAGAAAGCAAGGACCCTCCTGCTTCTTAAAAGTTAATTAGTTGGGTTTAGTTTATTTGGTGGTAACTTTCTTGCTGTTTTGTGTTTTTGTGTTTGGGTTTAGCAGCTTTATTTTTTAAAACCTTCACCCTTTTGGGAATATTGTTATTGCTATGGGTGTTTTTCTTTTTTTATTTCTAAATATTAGTAATTATATGCCTTTTTACATCTTATTGTAAAATATTAGTATTGTAAATATAAATGAGTAATATAACGTTACAGCTATGATTGTTATTGTTGTTATTGCTGTTTTATTTTACCATGTAAATATATATATAAGTTAATAGAAGTTTATAAATATGAGCCAGCATTTATTGTTTTATTACTGTTTCTATTGTTGTTTTATTACTGTTTGTATTGTTGTTATTGTTATTATTTGTTATTATTATTATTTGTTATGTTGTTGTTATTTGTTATTGTTATTTTTTCAATAAAATTGTATGTTTATAAGTGATTTTATGACTTTCTTCCTCTTATTCCATTGTTATAAACTTATAGATTCTAAAGGATAAGATCCTTTAGAATCTATACAAGGCTAACTGTCCCAAATTGGACATAGCTTAGGGAAGAAAATGTGTAGAATGAACCTTTATTTCTACCATCTCATTTGTTTTTACTCTTAAAAGACACGTTCTCGTTATCGGCAGTCCCTGGGCTCGAACTCGCGAACTCCCGCTTGAGACGGCTTTTTTTCGTGCGTCCCCGGGCTGGCTCTCGCGATGTCGCGGGTGATTTTGATCATTTCTGGATGAGTTACATCGACTAATGCGCTATGTCCTTGGCGCAATGGATAACGCGTCTGACTACGGATCAGAAGATTCTAGGTTCGACTCCTGGCTGGCTCGGTAGTTTTTCTTCTCTAGCATGTTCTGGCATAGCCAACACTTATTTCAGATTATCCTGTCCTGTTTCCCTCACAAAATGCAGAAAGTAAAAGACTTTGAATGCACACATTAAAGCCAGACGGACATAAGTTAAGAATAAAACAAATGAGATGCAAGAAACAGGTTCATTATTTTGCCATCAACATTGAATTTGGGTTAGAGTTATGCCTACCCTCCATTTTATTCATTTGAGCTGTTACCGTTGTCATATTGCTACTTACTCATTTTTATATATTTGTAAAGCTTGTTCACATATACATGTTTTCACTTTGGCCAGTCTCTGGGTTTGGATTGTCCCCGTTGATTTAGCTAAATATCTGAAATATTTAGCAAAACTTGGTAAATACAAGTTATTAGACACAATCCCAGGTCAAATTTAGGATATGTTGATGGCAGAAGAATGAACCTTTGTTTTTGGCATCTCATTTGTTTTATTACACATATTTGTTTTTGGAGCGGGCAGCACGGTGGCTTAGTGGTTAGCACTGTTGCCTCACAGTGAGAAGATGCCCAGTTGGACTCCGTGGCCCGGCAGGGGTCTTTCCGGGTGGAGTTAGTCTGGTTTCCCCGTGCTTGTGTGGGTTCTCTCCGGGTACTCCGGCTTCCTCTCAAAGTCCAAGAACATGCGTAGTAGGTTATCTGATGATTATTAATTGCCTGTAGGTGTGAGTGTGTCTGATTATCTATGTGGCTCAGTGCAAAGGATAAAGCTGGTATTGGATGGATGGTTTTGGCAGTCTCTGGCCTCGAACTTGCCAACTCTCAGTTGATTCTGCTTGTTTTGGGAAATCTCCGGCTCGAACTTGCCAGCTCCCAGTTGATTTTGCTTTATTTGTGAAATAGTTATGTAGACTAAAAGGGCGCAGTCCTGTATAAATCGATAATATTCTTGGTTATGGCAGCAAATCACATTCCTGCATGTACACAGTTCAATTTTATTTGTTTTTTTTTTTAATGACTGACCTGTTACCTGCATGTTAATAATGGAAATGATACATGTAAAGGTTGTCTTGGGACGGCTGCTCTGTAGCTAAATCCTGTGAATGTAAACTTATGTACAAATTAGGGCTGTCCAACTTAAAGCGTTAACGACGCGTTAACTTAACGTTCTCTTAACGCCGACAATTTTTTTAACGCACATTTAAAAAAAAAAAAAAAAAAAAGGCGCATATGTTTTCAGGTGCTCGACGGCACCCGTAGTTCGAGGAAAAGTCTGGTGAACTGAAGGATGGACACTCTCAAAAAGATGCCAGATGGTTCGCTGGACAAGACTGAAGTTATTTACATGTACCATCGATTTGAAATTAATTACCATCGAAGTACGTCGAGTCTCAAATACCAGAGAGCGCAGCGCTGCTCCGCCCCCCCCCCCCCCCCCCCTCGTCAAAATCAGACAACGCTGTAGCAGCTTGCAAAAAAAGACGAGTCAAATCAAATCAAACTTCATTTGTGAAGCGCCTTTCTTACAAAATAAGAAATGCAACACAAAGCGCTTTACATAAAACATATAACTCAACAATGCCCCCCCGCACACACACGCGCACAGACGGGCGCACGCACTGCGATTCTCACGAGTGCACTGAGGATTCAGGTGAGGAAACGGCTGAGTTACTCCCGTTACATGTGCACTTTATTTGTTTGTAATTTATTTTTTGTATCCCCCTGTTTTTATCCCACTTAGGAGAAGGGGATATTTTTGAGCCTTTTATTTTCCTCCGTATGAGGTTAGACATAATTACATGGAAAATTTAACTGACCAATGCATTTCTTGTACAATGTTTGTGATGCATATGGTTCATTGTTTTACTTTGAGCTGTGTTGAGCTTTGCAGCTTCACCAGCGTTGAACTCGGAGGAAAAACTTGACGGAGGCAAAAACTGTCTTCAGCCTCTCTGGCATATTTATTAAGACACTCGTAATTATACAACCTTCTTCTGTCATGAACTCAGAACAACTGCTGCGCAGAACAAGACCGCGTCTTGTCTGTGCGTGACCCACGTGATGACGCAGCATGAGCCCTTGGCCTGTACACTGGCGCCTCACAGTGGTACAAATAAAACACTGCAATTACATTTTATCAACTGAGTACACTTATAAAAGATGATTCTTAACACCCCCACTTGTACTCAGGTTGCTGAAATCTAAACAAAACAATTTCACACAATAAAAGCAAAAACACAAATAGAGATATGGACCTTTTCCACTTATTCAAACACCAAACATAATACCTGCAAACTTTTTCAGTTTGAACTTAGTGACAGGTTTGGTCAGGATGTCTGCAGCCATATCTTCAGTAGTGCAATATACCAGAGTTACTTTCCCCTCGTTTACAATGGACCTTACAAAATGGTACTTAATGTCCACATGTTTGCACCTCTGTCTGCTTACAGGGTTTTTGGCTAAGGCGATTGTTCCCTGGTTGTCCTCATACACTACTGTTTGTGTGTATTTGTAGTCATCAATACCTCTCAACAGTTGCTCTAGATATATACACTCTTGCATAGTAGAGGCCAGAGCCATATATTCTGCTTCACAGGTTGAGAGCGCTACTGTCGGCTGTTTCTTTGTTTTCCATGAAACTAAAGAACTGCTCTTATTTAGGCTTACACAGTAACCTGAGGTGCTGCGTCTGTCAGCGGTGTCCCCAGCCCAGTCGGCATCACTATAGGCTACTAGACCTAAATCCTCACTGTCGTTTCTCCTAAAGCACAACTCCTTGTTTGTAGTGCCTCTGATGTACCTTAATACATGCTTCACAGTCACCCATTGCTCTTCTGTTGGTTCACAAAAATATTGTGACAGCTTGCTCACCACAAAGCTTAAGTCTGGACGTGTGCATGTTGTTAAGTATATAAGGCTGCCTACAGCCTCTCTGTACATTTTAACATCACACATCTTAACAGCATCTTCTGTGTAGCTTAATTTCTGATCACAGGGAGTTTCTCTGGGTTTACAGTTTTGCATGTTAAACCTCTCCAATACCCTGTTGGCATATATTTCCTGTGACATCTTTACACATCCATCAGACTGAGTGAAATCGATACCAAGAAAATGCTTCAATATGCCTAAATTCTTCATCTTAAATTTTGCTGAAAGCATCTCTTTTACATCTTTCATGACTTTTTCATTGCTAGCTGCAATTACCAAATCATCAACCCATATCAGCAAAATCACTTTCCCATGTGTTGTCTCTTTAGCATAGACACAGTGATCTGCTGGGTTTTGTGTGAAACCATCTTCTGTTAAACAATCATGCAAAATCCTGTTCCAGTTACGACCAGATTGTTTTAAACCGTACAAGGATTTTTTCAGCTTACACACGAGACCTTCCCCTTCTTCATAACCCTCTGGTTGATCTGTGTAGATTTCGTAATCGATGGGAGCGTGTAAGTAAGCCGTTTTAACATCCATCTGGTGGAGTAACAGATTCTCCTGTGCTGCCTTCTGCAGTAATACCCTCACGCTTGTCAGGTTTGCTGTTGGGGAAAAAGTTTCACCATAATCAATTCCCATCTTCTGGCTGTAACCTTTTGCTACATATCTTGCCTTGTACTTGTCTTTACCTTCAATGTCACTCTTTACAGAATAAACCCACTTACCCCCCACTGTTTTCTTGCCCTCTGGCAGCGTAGTCAGGGTAAATGTGTCATTTTCTTTTAATGACTGGATTTCTTCATCCATTGCTTTAACCCACTGTTTTGAGTTAGCTGACTCCATAGCCTCCTTAAATGTATGTGGGATGCCACACACCGCTCTGTAACAGTAATCAACAGTAGTATGAATCTCCTCACTATCAATGTCAGTTACAAAATCCCTTAAATAATTAGGTTTCTTCCTCTCCCTAGTAGGGTACCTCCCACTGACTGATTCATCACCTGAGACACTCGACTCTTGGTTACTTTCATCGGATGTACCATCTTGTGGATTTTTGTTGCCCACACTTTGCTCTTGAGCATTTCCATTTCTCTCGTAAACCTCTGGTGTGACTCTGTCAGTCCTAAGCTGTCTCACTCTGCCATAATCGTCTGGTTCAGTCTCAGCTGTCTGTGTTTGCTTTTCCACATTTACCTTGTTCACGAATTTAACAAGTCTGTGTTTCTGTACCTTCTCGGTGTCAGGATGATAGACCAAATAGGCGGGGCTGTTTTTATCGTAACCGACAAAAAGTCCCTGGTCACATCTGGAATCTAGTTTTCCCTTGTCCTGCTTGTATGTGTAACATACAGACCCAAACTTCTGCATTTTGGACAAATTAGGCTTTTTATCCGTCAGCATCTGGTAAGGTGTCTTCCCCGTTCGCTTATTAAAGCATCTGTTGCGTACTATGGCTGCTGTTTGGACAGCATAGTTCCATAGGCATTTGGGTAGCTGGCTTTCAATTAGCATACATCTGCCCATCTCAAAAAGAGTACGCCAGCCTCTCTCTGCAGTACCGTTTTGGTGAGGTGAGTACGGGGCTGATGTCTCGTGTTTGATACCATTTTTCCTCAACAGGGTCTGGAAATCCCTGCAGGTAAACTCTGTGCCGTTGTCAGACCTGATACACTTTACCTTTCCAAAAGGGGCAGTGTCTGCTAGAAACTTTTCTGTTGCCTGTACCGTATCGCTCTTTTTCTTAAGAAAATACACAAACACTGCGTTTGAGTAATCGTCTGTGAAAGACTGCACATATTTGTATCCATCGATAGACTCATTAGCTACTGGACCTGCTAGGTCTGTGTGCACCATCTGTAAAGGAGCCTCTGCTCTTGTATCAGGATCTCTATTTTGGGTTTGTACAAACTTCCCCT
The DNA here is from genome assembly GCF_033807715.1 of Cololabis saira. NCBI lineage: Eukaryota > Metazoa > Chordata > Actinopteri > Beloniformes > Belonidae > Cololabis > Cololabis saira. Next base: position 41,738,254 of record NC_084591.1, on the reverse strand, counting down.
GGATACATACTTCACACTCTTGATTTAGCTTATCTGTTTTACCCTTAATCTGCATGCCATCAACCACATTTTGCAATCTTAATACATCCTCATAGTTGCAGTGGCCTAAAATTTCATGCCATGTCTGCATGTCGTGACAGGTGTTACACTTATCACCATCCTCAACCATAGTGTGCAGATAGTACAACTTGTCATGCACATGAATGTTAAACCTGGTACCGTCTTTGTGTGTCAGCACGTCTTGTCCTTTTTTGAAGGTGACCACTGCTCCACATGTGGTGGCTGACTTCACCGAAAAGATGTCTTGGGGGTATGTCGGAATAAACAACGCATCTCTCAACGTTGCTTTCCGTTGCTCACCCGTACTGTCGATCAGGAACACATCTGCATTCCCCTTGCTTTGTGCAACGCCTCTGCACCGGGTGCCGTCTGCCAGCTCCACGCAGTGTGTCTCCGACTTGAATGTCTTGTCAAAGCTCTTAAATTTGGCTATGTCAGTAACAATGTGGGAAGTAGCACCGGTGTCAACCAACAGGCCCTTCTCCCTGATGTGGCGCGCTGGCTGCTGCTGAACCCCGACGTCTGCATCCTTGATCCTGAAGGCGTAATCCGCTGCTGCTCCAGATCCTTTTCTGCACTCATCTGCCACTTTCCTCGCCCCATCATGTTTATCCTTACGTCTGCAAGTGGCGTCATTGTGGGTCTCACTTTTACAATGACTGCACCATGTCTTTCGTCTGCATGCTTTTGCTCTGTGGCCTTTTATTCCACACTTAAAGCATACAAAATCTGCATCTCCATTGTTCCTGTTTGGCGCGCTTGGTCTGGCGGGCCTTTTTCCCGCTCCCGCCGCCGACTGCATCACGTTGTCAATGGACTCTGCCGTGGTTAACTTTTCAGTATCTTCAAAACTACGCAGCTTTGTTTTGAATTGCGCAAAAGTAATGGCATCCTCATTGTGTGCTATATGTATTGCAAATGGTTTAAAACTTTCAGGTAGTCCCTTCAAAACCATAGCAATCAGTAAACCATCTCCCATTGTCTCACCCGCTTTCCGCAGCGCTGTAATGGCGGCCTCCGCCCTGATGACGTAGTCAGTGACCGTTTCACTGCTTTTCTTCTGAAGCGATGTCAGCATGGTATACAGGGTGATGATGCGGGGCTTTCCCTCCCCGGCATAATAGTCCCTTAAAATCCTCAATGTCTTTCTTCCATCGTCGGGTGCATCTCTCATAATTAATGAGAGGCTCTTATCATCCAGAAGTTGGATCAGCTTGGCGTACGCGTCCGCGTTTTTCTCACCGTCTGCTGCCACCGCGGCCGCGCCGACAGGTTCTCCCAGGACAGTATTCTTTAGTCCTAATAGGCGCAAATGTCCCAACACTTTCGTCTCCCACAGTTCATACTTGCTTTCATCTCCGTCGAACATGAGTCGGGGCTGCCTGCTCTCCCCCCGTGGATCCATGATGCTCTCCTAGCTGTTAGCACGCTGTCCGTCGCGACTTTCTATCAGCAATAAAACATCAAAAAATAACTCTTCCCCGAGTTGCTCCTGGGCCCATAACCTGTTGAGCTTTGCAGCTTCACCAGCGTTGAACTCGGAGGAAAAACTTGACGGAGGCAAAAACTGTCTTCAGCCTCTCTGGCATATTTATTAAGACACTCGTAATAATACAACCTTCTTCTGTCATGAACTCAGAACAACTGCTGCGCAGAACAAGACCGCGTCTTGTCTGTGCGTGACCCACGTGATGATGCATGAGCCCTTGGCCTGTACACTGGCGCCTCACAGTGGTACAAATAAAACACTGCAATTACATTTTATCAACTGAGTACACTTATAAAAGATGATTCTTAACAAGCTGGTTAAAAAAACAAGGAATCTTAAGTTAGTCTTTACAAGTGTAAAGTTGGGGACTACATTGTGTTGGTATTTATGAAGGAATGTTACATTCAGGTCAAAAGCCTTTTTTTGTGGCAAGTTGAATAAACATTGGCATAAAACAGCATATTTGCGCTTTCTCAGATGAGTTACATCGACTAATGCGCTATGTCCTTGGCGCAATGGATAACGCGTCTGACTACGGATCAGAAGATTCTAGGTTCGACTCCTGGCTGGCTCGGTAGTTTTTCTTCTCTAGCATGTTCTGGCATAGCCAACACTTATTTCAGATTATCCTGTCCTGTTTCCCTCACAAATTGCGGAAAGTAAAAGACTTTGAATGCACACATTAAAGCCAGACGGACATAAGTTAAGAATAAAACAAATGAGATGCAAGAAACAGGTTCATTATTTTGCCATCAACATTGAATTTGGGTTAGAGTTATGCCTTCCCTCCATTTTATTCATTTGAGCTGTTACCGTTGTCATATTGCTACTTACTCATTTTTATATATTTGTAAAGCTTGTTCACATATACATGTTTTCACTTTGGCCAGTCTCTGGGTTTGGATTGTCCCCATTGATTTAGCTAAATATGTGAAATATTTAGCAAATCTTGGTAAATACGAGTTATTAGACACAGTCCCAGGTCAAATTTAGGATATGTTGATGGCAGAAGAATGAACCTTTGTTTTTGGCATCTCATTTGTTTTATTACACATATTTGTTTATGGAGCGGGCAGCACGGTGGCTTAGTGGTTAGCACTGTTGCCTCACAGTGAGAAGATGCCCAGTTTGACTCCGTGGCCCGGCAGGGGTCTTTCTGTGTGGAGTTAGTCTGGTTTCCCCGTGCTTGTGTGGGTTCTCTCCAGGTACTCCGGCTTCCTCTCAAAGTCCAAGAACATGCGTAGTAGGTTATCTGATGATTATAAATTGCCTGTAGGTGTGAGTTTGTCTGATTATCTATGTGGCTCAGTGATGGACTGGCAACCTGTCCAGGGTGTACCGCTGCTTCTTGCCGGAAATTAACTGGGATAGGCTTCAGCAGATCCCCGTGACCCTGCAAAGGATAAAGCTGGTATTGGATGGATGGTTTTGGCAGTCTCTGGCCTCGAACTTGCCAACTCTCAGTTGATTCTGCTTGTTTTGGGCAATCTCCTGCTCGAACTTGCCCACTCTCAGTTGATTCTGCTTGTTTTGTGAAATAGTTATGTAGACTAAAAGGGCGCAGTCCTGTATAAATCGAGAATATTCTTGGTTATGGCAGCAAATCACATTCCTGCATGTATCCAAGAATGAATCAACATTTGAGTGCTCCCACCGATCATGACTTGCAAACTTCAGCACTGTGGCCCAGCGACATCCAGAAATTAACCAATCAGGTACAAGTACGGGATCCATTCTAAGCTGCTGAGATTCATAAAGCTGCAGATATTCTCCACTTTACGTTGTTGAGGGAAACAAGGTTGTAGATTGTTCTGATTACAACCAATTTCCTGACATTTTAGAAGTAAGTAAAAATAAACGAAAGTGGGTGGTTGACGAATAAGCCAAAAAAAGTATTTTTTCAAAAACTTCAAATATTATCCCTGAAAATTATTTTTTTGTGTTGTTATAACTCTTAACTTTCCAAATATATATGTGTTCTTTTAGATTAGTGTTGAAATATGCATTTTTTTCATGAATTCGGTATATCTGTGCCTTAAACTGTCATGCGGTGTGACGTGAAAGTTATTTCATATAAAATGAAAATGGAGTACTTATATTTTTTCTAATTCAATTCATCAAACATTTTAATCATTACTGCTTTGATATTTAACATTTCCTTGTGAGAATTTTGTATATTTTGGTTTATTTTTCTATACCATCATGTAAAGGAGGACATCACTCCTCAATATTTCAAGATACTTTAGATTAATTCTGGTAAACCTTTTGACAACTGTAAGAAAATGCTTCAGAGTCTTGCTGATACTAATTCCCTTGTGTTCTATTGATATTTTCATGATTTATCACTAACAAAGCTGGGGTTTTTTTCAAAATTGTGAACGTCACACCAAATGACATGATTGTCACACACATGATAAACTGCACCACACCACAATATGTCAATTCAAAAAGTGTTTTATATGTATTCAATACAAAAACAAAACAACTGCGGAAACAGGCTACATATGAATTCCAAATAATGGTTCAATAATAATGTAAAATTCATACATTAATCACATCAATCATGAATGAACATAAAAAATAGTGTGTATGAATGAATTAACAGAACAACACTGAGCTATGAATGACAGTGACACCTTTGTAGCAAACAGTTAATTAGAATGTCAAATTTATACATTCATCACATCAATCATGACATTTAAAATTTGTTTTGTAATAATAGAAATAATAATTTTAATTTATAGAGCACTTTCCATCAAAGTGCTGTACAGTTACAGAACATTGTAGTTCACATGTTTAGAACTAAACACCACACACCACAATATGTCAATTCAAAAAGTGTTGTATTCAATACAAAAACAACAACTGTGGAAACAGGCTACATATGAACTTCATATAATGGTTCAATAATAATGAAAAAGTTCATTACAGCATCAAGCTCATGTTTTCTTTTTCTGTGTGTCCTTTGTGCATTTCTCCATTTCTCCCTCAATGTGTCTTGCTTAGAAGGAGGAAGTGATTTGACACTGCGAGGGTCATTTTTTCCTTTTTGTTTCTTCTCTTCATACCTGTTAAAGGAAAATATATAATGACTAAGATTTTTTAACATTTAATTTCAGATTCAATATCATACTGTAGTAAGTAGTTGTAATAGTAATCACAATATTACTATGCTATTACTATGCTGGTTGTGGCCTAGAGACCTTCAACCTCTCCTGTGTCTGTCCTATGTGAACTGGCATAATCTATTTACTTTTTTCTTCTTTCCCTGAGGATATCCTCTCTCGTCACAGGGTCTGCATTCAGTCTTTCCCTGTACTTGCGTGTCCTTTCCTTGCTGGACATATCTGCCTCACTCTGACAAGAAATGCAGGAAATAAATCTTTTAGAACAGTATGGACAACTGTAAAACATGGTTGCATTAAATATAAACTTGTAAAGTAAATTATTCATCATATAGATAATATTTTTTTCTCTCAAACATTTTAAATATATAAATATTCGGTAACACTTTACAATAAGGGTTCTTTAATTAATGTTAGTTAGCACATTATTAAGCATTAATATATTAACTAATGTATAATTAATAATAATTAATTAAGAGTAATGCATACATAATGATAACTAATTACATTATTATGCTTAATAATTTATGAACTAGCTTTTAGTAATAAACATTAATTAATTGCTTACTAATACATAATAATGATTTTTAATATATTTTTAAATGTTAATTAATGCTTAATAATGTATTAACTAGCATTAATTAAAGGACCCTTATTGTAAAGTTACCAAATATTCATGTAAAATAAAGTGAATGTCATACGGTGTGACAGGCATGTCATATGGTGTGACTTGGAAAACCTGTCACACCATATGACACATTGTCACACCGTATGACATCTTGATCAGTTTAGCTAATTTATTAGCAAACTAAAAACTGCTAGCCTATAGCTAGCATGTAATTAGCCACATAGCAGCAGTGATTATTAAGAATGAATGAGTAAAATCTGAGAAAAATTTTTTTATGCAAATACTGTCACACCGTAAGACACAAAATATTTACCACTATTGGTTTTGTCAGATTCATAGGTTTTTAACTAAACATAAAAAAACAGACCTCACCTCATGAATTTGCAAGTCACTCCAGAGATGGTACTGTAACTTCCTGGTTGGGCGTGGTCCTCTTCATCATTAAGATGTCCAAATTATTGCCCGTTCAAAATACACATTTTAGTGTCACACCGTATGACATCCATTTTGTGGACAAAATGTATTTGGTCATAACTTGTTTTGACATTGTGCATAGCCATCAACACTTTATGTGGCTATTGATAACACTTTATTATTTTATATGCACTGTAAAACTATCAAATATTTATAATTTATTTTGAAATATGTGCATATTTCTGAGGGCACACATATGCCGGGCAGTCACACCGCATGACATTTTTGATGTTTGGATCAAAATTATAAGTAGAAATCTTAATACACCCACAACATCTTTGGTATTATTGTACAATATCTTATCAGAGGGACAACATTTAAATATATATTCTGAAAAAATAAAAAATTTTATTAGTGTGTGACACACGGACAGTCAGAATTTTGTTATTCGTCAACCACCCACTATATGTTCAATTTTATTTTATTTATTTTTTAATGACTGACCTGTTACCTGCATGTTAATAATGGAAATGATACATGTAAAGGTTGTCTTTGGACGGCTGCTCTGTAGCTAAATCCTGTGAATGTAAACGTATGTACAAATATACAACGCAATGCAGTGAAAATAAACATCAAATAGAATTTGAATAAACTTAAACTTTACATTCCTTAGCGAAATCATTATGGTCGTATGGTAGCAGGCATTCCTTCACTGTTTAATACAACACAAATACAGTAACACTCTTTCTTTTGGGTTGTTACGACCACACCCACACGCCCCGCCCACTCTATCTTTTTTATAGGGCCAGTGGCGCAATGGATAACGCGTCTGACTACGGATCAGAAGATTCTAGGTTCGACTCCTGGCTGGCTCGGTAGTTTTTCTTCTCTAGCATGTTCTGGCATAGCCAACACTTATTTCAGATTATCCTGTCCTGTTTCCCTCACAAAATGCAGAAAGTAAAAGACTTTGAATGCACACATTAAAGCCACACGGACATAAGTTAAGAATAAAACAAATGAGATGCAAGAAACAGGTTCATTATTTTGCCATCAACATTGAATTTGGGTTAGAGTTATGCCTTCCCTCCATTTTATTCATTTGAGCTGTTACCGTTGTCATATTGCTACTTACTCATTTTTATATATTTGTAAAGCTTTTTCACATACATGTTTTCACTTTGGCCAGTCTCTGGGTTTGGATTGTCCCCGTTGATTTAGCTAAATATGTGAAATATTTAGCAAATCTTGGTAAATACGAGTTATTAGACACAATCCCAGGTCAAATTTAGGATATGTTGATGGCAGAAGAATGAACCTTTGTTTTTGGCATCTCATTTGTTTTATTACACATATTTGTTTTTGGAGCGGGCAGCACGGTGGCTTAGTGGTTAGCACTGAACTGCCTCACAGTGAGAAGATGCCCAGTTTGACTCCGTGGCCCTGCAGGGGTCTTTCCGTGTGGAGTTAGTCTGGTTTCCCCGTGCTTGTGTGGGTTCTCTCCGGGTACTCCGGCTTCCTCTCAAAGTCCAAGAACATGCGTAGTAGGTTATCTGATGATTATAAATTGCCTGTAGGTGTGAGTTTGTCTGATTATCTATGTGGCTCAGTGATGGCCTGGCAACCTGTCCAGGGTGTACCGCTGCTTCTTGCCTGAAATTAGCTGGGATAGGCTTCAGCAGATCCCCGTGACCCTGCAAAGGATAAGGCTGGTATTGGATGGATGGTTTTGGCAGTCTCTGGCCTCAAACCTGCCAACTCTCAGTTGATTCTGCTTGTTTTGGGCAATCTCCGGCTCGAACTTGCCAGCTCCCAGTTAATTTTGCTTTATTTGTGAAATAGTTATGTAGACTAAAAGGGCGCAGTCCTGTATAAATCGAGAATATTCTTGGTTATGGCAGCAAATCACATTCCTGCATGTATCCAAGAATGAATAAACATTTGAGTGCTCCCACCGATCATGACTTGCAAACTTCAGCACTGTGGCCCAGCGACATCCAGAAATTGACCAATCAGGTACAAGTACGGGATCCGTTGTAAGCTGCTGAGATTCATAAAGCTGCAGACATTCTCCACTTTACGTTGTTGAGGAAAACAAGGTTGTAGATTGTTCTGATTACAACCAATTTCCTGACATTTTAGAAGTAAGTAAAAATAAACGAACGCACACATATATGTTAAATTTTATTTATTTATTTTTTTAATGACTGACCTGTTACCTGCATGTTAATAATTGAAATGATACATGTAAAGGTTGTCTTGGGACGGCTGCTCTGTAGCTAAATCCTGTGAATGTAAACGTATGTACAAATATACAACGCAATGCAGTGAAAATAAACATCAAATAGAATTTGAATAAACTTAAACTTTACATTCCCTAGCGAAATCATTATGGTCGTATGGTAGCAGGCATTCCTTCACTGTTTAATACAACACAAATACAGTAACACTCTTTCTTTTGGGTTGTAACGACCACACCCACACGCCCCGCCCACTCTATCTTTTTTATAGGGCCAGTGGCGCAATGGATAACGCGTCTGACTACGGATCAGAAGATTCTAGGTTCGACTCCTGGCTGGCTCGGTAGTTTTTCTTCTCTAGCATGTTCTGGCATAGCCAACACTTATTTCAGATTACCCTGTCCTGTTTCCCTCACAAAATGCAGAAAGTAAAAGACTTTGAATGCACACATTAAAGCCAGACGGACATAAGTTAAGAATAAAACAAATGAGATGCAAGAAACAGGTTCATTATTTTGCCATCAACATTGAATTTAGGTTAGAGTTATGCCTACCCTCCATTTTATTCATTTGACCTGTTACCGTTGTCATATTGCCACTTACTCATTTTTATATATTTGTAAAGCTTGTTCACATATACATGTTTTCACTTTGGCCAGTCTCTGGGTTTGGATTGTCCCCGTTGATTTAGCTAAATAGGTAAAATATTTAGCAAATCTTGGTAAATACGAGTTATTAGACACAATCCCAGGTCAAATTTAGGATATGTTGATGGCAGAAGAATGAACCTTTGTTTTTGGCATCTCATTTGTTTTATTACACATATTTGTTTTTGGAGCGGGCAGCACGGTGGCTTAGTGGTTAGCACTGTTGCCTCACAGTGAGAAGATGCTGAGATTCATAAAGCTGCAGATATTCTCCACTTTACATTGTTGAGGGAAACAAGGTTGTAGATTGTTCTGATTACAACCAATTTCCTGACATTTTAGAAGTAAGTAAAAATAAACGAACGCACACATATATGTTCAATTTTTTTTTTTTTTTCTTAATGACTGACCTGTTACCTGCATGTTAATAATGGAAATGATACATGTAAAGGTTGTCTTGGGACGGCTGCTCTGTAGCTAAATCCTGTGAATGTAAACTTATGTACAAATATACAACGCAATGCAGTGAAAATAAATATCAAATAGAATTTGAATAAACTTAAACTTTACATTCCCTAGTGAAATCATTATGGTCGTATGGTAGCAGACATTCCTTCACTGTTTAATACAACACAAATACAGTAAAACTCTTTCTTTTGGGTTGTAACGACCACACCCACACGCCCCGCCCATTCTATCTTTTTTGTAGGGCCAGTGGCGCAATGGATAACGCGTCTGACTACGGATCAGAAGATTCTAGGTTCGACTCCTGGCTGGCTCGGTAGTTTTTCTTCTCTAGCATGTTCTGGCATAGCCAACACTTATTTCAGATTATCCTGTCCTGTTTCCCTCACAAAATGCAGAAAGTAAAAGACTTTGAATGCACACATTAAAGCCACACGGACATAAGTTAAGAATAAAACAAATGAGATGCAAGAAACAGGTTCATTATTTTGCCATCAACATTGAATTTGGGTTAGAGTTATGCCTTCCCTCCATTTTATTCATTTGAGCTGTTACCGTTGTCATATTGCTACTTACTCATTTTTATATATTTGTAAAGCTTTTTCACATACATGTTTTCACTTTGGCCAGTCTCTGGGTTTGGATTGTCCCCGTTGATTTAGCTAAATATGTGAAATATTTAGCAAATCTTGGTAAATACGAGTTATTAGACACAATCCCAGGTCAAATTTAGGATATGTTGATGGCAGAAGAATGAACCTTTGTTTTTGGCATCTCATTTGTTTTATTACACATATTTGTTTTTGGAGCGGGCAGCACGGTGGCTTAGTGGTTAGCACTGTTGCCTCACAGTGAGAAGATGCCCAGTTTGACTCCGTGGCCCTGCAGGGGTCTTTCCGTGTGGAGTTAGTCTGGTTTCCCCGTGCTTGTGTGGGTTCTCTCCGGGTACTCCGGCTTCCTCTCAAAGTCTAAGAACATGCGTAGTAGGTTATCTGATGATTATAAATTGCCTGTAGGTGTGAGTGTGTCTGATTATCTATGTGGCTCAGTGATGGACTGGCAACCTGTCCAGGGTGTGCCCCTGCCTCTTGCCTGAAATTAGCTGGGATAGGCTTCAGCAGACCCCCGTGACCCTGCAAAGGATAAAGCTGGTATTGGATGGATGGTTTTGGCAGTCTCTGGCCTCGAACTTGCCCACTCTCAGTTGATTCTGCTTGTTTTGGGCAATCTCCGGCTCGAACTTGCCCACTCTCAGTTGATTCTGCTTTATTTGTGAAATAGTTATGTAGACTAAAAGGGCGCAGTCCTGTATAAATCGAGAATATTCTTGGTTATGGCAGCAAATCACATTCCTGCATGTATCCAAGAATTAATCAACATTTGAGTGCTCCCACCGATCATGACTTGCAAACTTCAGCACTGTGGCCCAGCGACATCCAGAAATTGACCAATCAGGTACAAGTACGGGATCCGTTCTAAACTGCTGAGATTCATAAAGCTGCAGATATTCTCCACTTTACGTTGTTGAGGGAAACAAGGTTGTAGATTGTTCTGATTACAACCAATTTCCTGACATTTTAGAAGTAAGTAAAAATAAACGAACGCACACATATATGTTCAATTTTATTTATTTATTTTTTTAATGACTGACCTGTTACCTGCATGTTAATAATTGAAATGATACATGTAAAGGTTGTCTTGGGACGGCTGCTCTGTAGTTAAATCCTGTGAATGTAAACTTATGTACAAATATACAACGCAATGCAGTGAAAATAAATATCAAATAGAATTTGAATAAACTTAAACTTTACATTCCCTAGCGAAATCATTATGGTCGTATGGTAGCAGGCATTCCTTCACTGTTTAATACAACACAAATACAGTAAAACTCTTTCTTTTGGGTTGTAACGACCACACCCACATGCCCCGCCCACTCTATCTTTTTTAAAGGGCCAGTGGCGCAATGGATAACGCGTCTGACTACGGATCAGAAGATTCTAGGTTCGACTCCTGGCTGGCTCGCTAGTTTTTCTTCTCTAGCATGTTCTGGCATAGCCAACACTTATTTCAGATTATCCTGTCCTGTTTCCCTCACAAAATGCGGAAAGTAAAAGACTTTGAATGCACATATTAAAGTCAGACGGACATAAGTTAAGAATAAAACAAATGAGATGCAAGAAACAGGTTCATTATTTTGCCATCAACATTGAATTTGGGTTAGAGTTATGCCTTCCCTCCATTTTATTCATTTGACCTGTTACCGTTGTCATATTGCTACTTACTCATTTTTATATATTTGTAAAGCTTGTTCACATATACATGTTTTCACTTTGGCCAGTCTCTGGGTTTGTATTGTCCCCGTTGATTTAGCTAAATATGTGAAATATTTAGCAAATCTTGGTAAATATGAGTTATTAGACACAGTCCCAGGTCAAATTTAGGATATGTTGATGGCAGAAGAATGAACCTTTGTTTTTGGCATCTCATTTGTTTTATTACACATATTTGTTTATGGGGCGGGCAGCACGGTGGCTTAGTGGTTAGCACTGTTGCCTCACAGTGAGAAGATGCCCAGTTTGACTCCGTGGCCCGGCAGGGGTCTTTCCGTGTGGAGTTAGTCTGGTTTCCCCGTGCTTGTGTGGGTTCTCTCCGGGTACTCCGGCTTCCTCTCAAAGTCCAAGAACATGCGTAGTAGGTTATCTGATGATTATTAATTGCCTGTAGGTGTGAGTGTGTCTGATTATCTATGTGGCTCAGTGATGGACTGGCAACCTGTCCAGGGTGTACCGCTGCTTCTTGCCGGAAATTAACTGGGATAGGCTTCAGCAGATCCCCGTGACCCTGCAAAGGATAAAGCTGGTATTGGATGGATGGTTTTGGCAGTCTCTGGCCTCGAACTTGCCAACTCTCAGTTGATTCTGCTTGTTTTGGGCAATCTCCGGCTCGAACTTGCCCACTCTCAGTTGATTCTGCTTGTTTTGTGAAATAGTTATGTAGACTAAAAGGGCGCAGTCCTGTATAAATCGAGAATATTCTTGGTTATGGCAGCAAATCACATTCCTGCATGTATCCAAGAATTAATCAACATTTGAGTGCTCCCACCGATCATGACTTGCAAACTTCAGCACTGTGGCCCAGCGACATCCAGAAATTGACCAATCAGGTACAAGTACGGGATCCGTTTTAAGCTGCTGAGATTCATAAAGCTGCAGATATTCTCCACTTTACGTTGTTGAGGGAAACAAGGTTGTAGATTGTTCTGATTACAACCAATTTCCTGACATTTTAGAAGTAAGTAAAAATAAACGAAAGCACGCATATATGTTCAATTTTATTTTATTTTTTTTTAATAACTGACCTGTTACCTGCATGTTAATAATGGAAATGATACCTGTAAAGGTTGTCTTTGGACGGCTGCTCTGTAGCTAAATCCTGTGAATGTAAACTTATGTACAAATATACAACGCAATGCAGTGAAAATAAACATCAAAAAGAATTTGAATAAACTTAAACTTTACATTCCTTAGCGAAATCATTATGGTCGTATGGTAGCAGGCATTCCTTCACTGTTTAATACAACACAAATACAGTAAAACTCTTTCTTTTGGGTTGTAACGACCACACCCACACGCCTCGCCCACTCTATCTTTTTTGTAGGGCCAGTGGCGCAATGGATAACGCCAGAGGCGGAGCTAGAGGGGGGGCCGGGGTAGCACTGGACCCCCCTGAAATCTGATTGGACCCCCCAGGTGCCCCCCCAGATGATTGACATATCACGGCACCGCACGTCCTGTCGAAAGGAGCCAGTTGCATTTTGAAATCAGTGACGCCTATTGACTGCTAAGTCCCTCCTGTACAGTAGTTGGCACTATGTACCACAAAGAGTTGTAAACCACATTTATTAGGAGAAGAAGAAGAATCGCCACAGAAGAAGAGGAACTGGAGCTGGAGTCGCTAACAGTCGACTATCGTTGCTGGAGTGACCTGAGCCAGGTTTGAGCGGTTTGAACAAGAGATCGGCACGAAAAAGAAGGAGAGAAGAACATTACAGCCTTCATGGACAGTGAAATCCTCATTCTAAAGTAAGTTTTACGGTGGTGTCCTAATGAGTCACTGTTTAAAATCACTTTTGTGTTCAGATAGGAGATCGTTTTGCTAGAAGCCACAGGTATCAAGCTAAAATTAACATTAAGTTACATCTCATTGTGTCTACAGATGACCAGTGTCAGTGTGGCAGATGAGAGTATTAGTATTTGGTATTAAAACAAATTATTTCATTTTTTTTAGAAAATATAATTTCATTCCTTTTCAGAGTTTTATAAAATATACGTTTTTTTGTTATTTCTGCTAAATTGCTCCGGTTATTACTGTGAAGAAAATAAAGTTAAAGTGTAAGTGTTATACAATATACGGTAGTTCCATTGAGGGAGGACATAGAAGACATAGGTGGCAGCTCTCATCCAGGGACTAGTCAGGAGAGAGAATGTGAGGCACAACACAGCCCATCATCACCAGGTCAGAGCATAGACAGAAGCAGTCACATGCTCAGTTCAGTAATTAAGTTTAGTTTTAGATATTTTGAAATTTTGGTTACTGAAGTGTGTTGTTTTTTCAATGGTGGTTGCATTTTTTTATGTTATTTTTATACAATGTAGTTCCATCGAAGGAGGACACAGAGGCCTCTGATTCTGATGAGGATGTTGGTGAGCCAGAGGAGCCAGAGCCAGAGCCAGCTGTGTCCAGCACTGCTTTTTCCCATCCAAGAGGACCCAGTGGTAGGTCTACTTACCTGAAACTTACTAGTTAGCTACAGTTATCATCTAATCTTCTGGATCCATTAACTGTGTTTCCATGACCATTTTATTTGTATTCCAGATATTTCAAGATGCAAAGAGGAGGGTCCAGTTCAGCCGTGTGTGACACAATTCCCTAGAACTCAGCATGGATCAAGGAAGAGAGCATTCTGCAGTGCCTGGTACAGAGCAAATTCTTGGCTTGAATACTCCATCCTTAAGGACTCTTCCTACTGCTTTCCGTGTAGACATTTTTCCCTGCCTAATGCACCAGACTCTGCCTTTGCCTCAGAGTCAGGCTTCTCCAATTGGAAAAAGGCGTTGTCAAAGGAGGCTGGGTTTAAACTCCACTCAAAATCAGAGATGCATGTCAATGCAATGGGGGCCCACGAGGACCAGGATTGAGAAACACTGGTCTAAGTAAAGCATAGTGAAGAACTTAGTCATGACCAGAGACACTATCTAAGTGCCAAACTACCTTATGCAAGTTCAAAAAAGCATAATCCTTCAGTTGTGGTGAGAAGTCGCAAAATGTTTCACAAAGTCATCTATGTTAAGGGCACGTGCCCTCCTTGACTCAATACTGAGAGTTCCAAGGTGACTTAACCTGTCATCAGCCATTGTTGTCCTGAGGTGAGTTTTAATAAGTTTTAAGGCAGAGAAGCTTCTCTCACAGGAAGCAGTGCTGATTGGAGTGACAACAGCAATCTTGCAAAGTCTGACTATCTCATGGAAAACCTCTTTGTAAGGTTCAAGAAACACAATAAAATCAAGCAAAGTAGATGGTTTGTCTAATCCACTTTTCACTCTCCTGTCAAGAAGTTTCTTGGTTTGGTGAACCTCGTGTTTGAGGTCACTGAGGTCTGACTCAAAGGTCTGTGCAAAGGCAAACAGGGGCTCCTCATTTAAGAAAGTTGCACTCTTTGGGTTCAGAGACTGCACACCCTGCATGATCTCACAACTTTTCTTTGAAAAACGCCTCTCCAGCTCAGTTATGAGACAGTCAATAACATGATAAAAGAGTGATCTGGGGAAGCCCTCATCATCACAGTTTCTCTGTCCTACAGTGCTCATCACCAGTGAGTCAAGAAATCTTGAGCTTATTCTAGGATGTCTTTTGGAGTGTGTTTGTACACTGATTTTGCACTGCTCAGCAAGCTTCTCAACCTCTTTCCATAGTTCACCAAAGTAATTCTCAGTTCTGTAGTTCTGAAAAGTGTCTGTAAGGGCACCTACAAGATTTACAGCCCTTGCTAGATCAAGAGTGCTGGACTGGAGCATGTCAGAAAGACATTTGGCATCACCAAGCACTTTACAAAAGGTAACCAACAGCCCTATGAACTGAAAATCTATCTGAGAAAGAAGACCCCTCGCCTCCACTGACCTTTCTCCATGAGAAAAACTATTTTTATTGTTTAATGATGTCATTTTTGAAAAATTGTTGCCAGGTTGTGTTGTACATTTTGTACATTGTTAATAAACTGCAAATTATACAACACACATCTCATCTTCTGTGTGCTTAGTATGTACATTTCAACATTTAGAGACTCCGATTGCAATTAATTGGTCGAGAAACAAATTCATTGTCATAGTGTGTGGACCCCCTGAAATAGCCTTGGCCCCCCCCCTGGCCACCCCAAGGATAAAAGTCTAGCTCCGCTGCGTTATCATAACGCGTCTGACTACGGATCAGAAGATTCTAGGTTCGACTCCTGGCTTGCTCGGTAGTTTTTCTTCTCTAGCATGTTCTGGCATAGCCAACACTTATTTCAGATTATCCTGTCCTGTTTCCCTCACAAAATGTGGAAAGTAAAAGACTTTGAATGCACACATTAAAGCCAGACGGACATAAGTTAAGAATAAAACAAATGAGATGCAAGAAACAGGTTAATTATTTTGCCATCAACATTGAATTTGGGTTAGAGTCATGCGTTCCCTCCATTTTATTCATTTGACCTGTTACCGTTGTCATATTGCTACTTACTCATTTTTATATATTTGTAAAGCTTGTTCACATATACATGTTTTCACTTTGGCCAGTCTCTGGGTTTGGATTGTCCCCGTTGATTTAGCTAAATATGTGAAATATTTAGCAAATCTTGGTAAATACGAGTTATTAGACACAATCCCAGGTCAAATTTAGGATATGTTGATGGCAGAAGAACGAACCTTTGTTTTTGGCATCTCATTTGTTTTATTACACATATATGTTTTTAGAGCGGGCAGCACGGTGGCTTAGTGGTTAGCACTGTTGCCTCACAGTGAGAAGATGCCCAGTTTGACTCCGTGGCCCGGCAGGGGTCTTTCCGTGTGGAGTTAGTCTGGTTTCCCCGTGCTTGTGTGGGTTCTCTCCGGGTACTCCGGCTTCCTCTCAAAGTCCAAGAACATGCGTAGTAGGTTATCTGATGATTATAAATTGCCTGTAGGTGTGAGTGTGTCTGATTATCTATGTGGCTCAGTGATGGACTGGCAACCTGTCCAGGGTGTACCGCTGCTTCTTGCCTGAAATTAGCTGGGATAGGCTTCAGCAGATCCCCGTGACCCTGCAAAGGATAAAGCTGGTATTGGATGGATGGTTTTGGCAGTCTCTGGCCTCGAACTTGCCAACTCTCAGTTGATTCTGCTTGTTTTGGGCAATCTCCGGCTCGAACTTGCCAGCTCCCAGTTGATTTTGCTTTATTTGTGAAATAGTTATGTAGACTAAAAGGGCGCAGTCCTGTATAAATCGAGAATATTCTTGGTTATGGCAGCAAATCACATTCCTGCATGTATCCAAGAATTACCCGTATTTTCTGGACTATAAGCCGCACCTGTATATAAGCCGCATCTGCTACATTTTTTAAAAAATTGTAAAAAAAAGATATACAAGCCGCACCTGTATATAAGCTGCATCCACTCTATTTAAAAAAGAAAAGGTATGCAAGCCGCAGATATTTCTGTTGTTCGATTAGATATTTACTACATGTACAGAACAATTTTGAACTGTAAATGATGTACATGTATAGATCCTTTCCTAACGGTGTCTTTTAACATGGCAGCAACTTTGCTGATTAAAACGGGACAGAACCAAGAGAAAATAACCGCTATTTATTTATTTATCTATTTATCTGTTTGAAATCTGCTTCTACCTACTTCTATCTGCTAAAGAAGAAGTCACGTATTCTTTTTTGCATTTATTTTGTCTTAGTTTTGATTCTAATTCTGGTTAGAGCGCCCCGAGCGGTGGAAGAAAAATCCACAGAATAGCCGCACCTTTGTATAAGCTGCACGGTTCAAAACCTATGAAAAAAGTAGCGGCTTATAGTCCAGAAAATACGGTAATCAACATTTGAGTGCTCCCACCGATCATGACTTGCAAACTTCAGCACTGTGGCCCAGCGACATCCAGAAATTGACCAATCAGGTACAAGTACGGGATCCGTTCTAAACTGCTGAGATTCATAAAGCTGCAGATATTCTCCACTTTACGTTGTTGAGGGAAACAAGGTTGTAGATTGTTCTGATTACAACCAATTTCCTGACATTTTAGAAGTAAGTAAAAATAAACGAAAGCACACATATATGTTCAATTTTATTTTATTTATTTTTTAATGACTGACCTGTTATCTGCATGTTAATAATGGAAATGATACATGTAAAGGTTGTCTTTGGACGGCTGCTCTGTAGCTAAATCCTGTGAATGTAAACTTATGTACAAATATACAACGCAATGCAGTGAAAATAAACATCAAATAGAATTTGAATAAACTTAAACTTTACATTCCCTAGCGAAATCATTATGGTCGTATGGTAGCAGGCATTCCTTCACTGTTTAATACAACACAAATACAGTAACACTCTTTCTTTTGGGTTTTAACAACCACACCCACACGCCCCGCCCACTCTATCTTTTTTATAGGGCCAGTGGCGCAATGGATAACGCGTCTGACTACGGATCAGAAGATTCTAGGTTCGACTCCTGGCTGGCTCGGTAGTTTTTCTTCTCTAGCATGTTCTGGCATAGCCAACACTTATTTCAGATTATCCTGTCCTGTTTCCCTCACAAAATGCGGAAAGTAAAAGACTTTGAATGCACACATTAAAGCCAGACGGACATAAGTTAAGAATAAAACAAATGAGATGCAAGAAACAGGTTCATTATTTTGCCATCAACATTGAATTTAGGTTAGAGTTATGCCTACCCTCCATTTTATTCATTTGACCTGTTACCTTTGTCATATTGCCACTTACTCATTTTTATATATTTGTAAAGCTTGTTCACATATACATGTTTTCACTTTGGCCAGTCTCTGGGTTTGGATTGTCCCCGTTGATTTAGCTAAATAGGTAAAATATTTAGCAAATCTTGGTAAATACGAGTTATTAGACACAATCCCAGGTCAAATTTAGGATATGTTGATGGCAGAAGAATGAACCTTTGTTTTTGGCATCTCATTTGTTTTATTACACATATTTGTTTTTGGAGCGGGCAGCACGGTGGCTTAGTGGTTAGCACTGTTGCCTCACAGTGAGAAGATGCTGAGATTCATAAAGCTGCAGATATTCTCCACTTTACATTGTTGAGGGAAACAAGGTTGTAGATTGTTCTGATTACAACCAATTTCCTGACATTTTAGAAGTAAGTAAAAATAAACGAACGCACACATATATGTTCAATTTTTTTTTTTTTTTCTTAATGACTGACCTGTTACCTGCATGTTAATAATGGAAATGATACATGTAAAGGTTGTCTTGGGACGGCTGCTCTGTAGCTAAATCCTGTGAATGTAAACTTATGTACAAATATACAACGCAATGCAGTGAAAATAAATATCAAATAGAATTTGAATAAACTTAAACTTTACATTCCCTAGCGAAATCATTATGGTCGTATGGTAGCAGGCATTCCTTCACTGTTTAATACAACACAAATACAGTAAAACTCTTTCTTTTGGTTTGTAACGACCACACCCGCACGCCCCGCCCACTCTATCTTTTTTGTAGGGCCAGTGGCGCAATGGATAACGCGTCTGACTACGGATCAGAAGATTCTAGGTTCGACTCCTGGCTGGCTCTGTAGTTTTTCTTCTCTAGCATGTTCTGGCATAGCCAACACTTATTTCAGATTATCCTGTCCTGTTTCCCTCACAAAATGCAGAAAGTAAAAGACTTTGAATGCACACATTAAAGTCAGACGGACATAAGTTAAGAATAAAACAAATGAGATGCAAGAAACAGGTTCATTATTTTGCCATCAACATTGAATTTGGGTTAGAGGTATGCCTTCATTTGAGCTGTTACCGTTGTCATATTGCTACTTACTCATTTTTATATATTTTTAAAGCTTGTTCACATACATGTTTTCACTTTGGCCAGTCTCTGGGTTTGGATTGTCCCCGTTGATTTAGCTAAATATGTGAAATATTTAGCAAATCTTGGTAAATACGAGTTATTAGACACAATCCCAGGTCAAATTTAGGATATGTTGATGGCAGAAGAATGAACCTTTGTTTTTGGCATCTCATTTGTTTTATTACACATATTTGTTTTTGGAGCGGGCAGCACGGTGGCTTAGTGGTTAGCACTGTTGCCTCACAGTGAGAAGATGCCCAGTTTGACTCCGTGGCCCGGCAGGGGTCTTTCCGTGTGGAGTTAGTCTGGTTTCCCCGTGCTTGTGTGGATTCTCTCCGGGTACTCCGGCTTCCTCTCAAAGTCCAAGAACATGCGTAGTAGGTTATCTGATGATTATTAATTAATTAATATTGTAGGTGTGAGTGTGTCTGATTATCTATGTGGCTCAGTGATGGACTGGCAACCTGTCCAGGGTGTACCGCTGCTTCTTGCCTGAAATTAACTGGGATAGGCTTCAGCAGATCCCCGTGACCCTGCAAAGGATAAAGCTGGTATTGGATGGATGGTTTTGGCAGTCTCTGGCCTCGAACTTGCCAACTCTCAGTTGATTCTGCTTGTTATGGGCAATCTCCGGCTCGAACTTGCCAGCTCCCAGTTGATTTTGCTTTATTTGTGAAATAGTTATGTAGACTAAAAGGGCGCAGTCCTGTATACATCGAGAATATTCTTGGTTATGGCAGCAAATCACATTCCTGCATGTATCCAAGAATTAATCAACATTTGAGTGCTCCCACCGATCATGACTTGCAAACTTCAGCACTGTGGCCCAGCGACATCCAGAAATTGACCAATCAGGTACAAGTACGGGATCCGTTCTAAGCTGCTGAGATTCATAAAGCTGCAGACATTCTCCACTTTACGTTGTTGAGGGAAACAAGGTTGTAGATTGTTCTGATTACAACCAATTTCCTGACATTTTAGAAGTAAGTAAAAATAAACGAACGCACACATATATGTTCAATTTTATTTATTTATTTTTTTAATGACTGACCTGTTACCTGCATGTTAATAATTGAAATGATACATGTAAAGGTTGTCTTGGGACGGCTGCTCTGTAGCTAAATCCTGTGAATGTAAACGTATGTACAAATATACAACGCAATGCAGTGAAAATAAATATCAAATAGAATTTGAATAAACTTAAACTTTACATTCCCTAGCGAAATCATTCTGGTCGTATGGTAGCAGGCATTCCTTCACTGTTTAATACAACACAAATACAGTAAAACTCTTTCTTTTGGGTTGTAACGACCACACCCACACGCCCCGCCCACTCTATCTTTTTTATAGGGCCAGTGGCGCAATGGATAACGCGTCTGACTACGGATCAGAAGATTCTAGGTTCGACTCCTGGCTGGCTCGGTAGTTTTTCTTCTCTAGCATGTTCTGGCATAGCCAACACTTATTTCAGATTATCCTGTCCTGTTTCCCTCACAAAATGCGGAAAGTAAAAGACTTTGAATGCACACATTAAAGCCAGACGGACATAAATTAAGAATAAAACAAATCAGATGCAAGAAACAGGTTCTTTATTTTGCCATCAACATTGAATTTGGGTTAGAGTTATGCCTTCCCTCCATTTTATTCATTTGAGCTGTTACCGTTGTCATATTGCTACTTACTCATTTTTATATATTTGTGAAGCTTGTTCACATATACATGTTTTCACTTTGGCCAGTCTCTGGGTTTGGATTGTCCCCGTTGATTTAGCTAAATATGTGAAATATTTAGCAAATCTTGGTAAATACGAGTTATTAGACAAGATCCCAGGTCAAATTTAGGATATGTTGATGGCAAAAGAATGAACCTTTGTTTTTGGCATCTCATTTGTTTTATTACACATATTTGTTTTTGGAGTGGGCAGCACGGTGGCTTAGTGGTTAGCACTGTTGCCTCACAGTGAGAAGATGCCCAGTTTGACTCCGTGGCCCGGCAGGGGTCTTTCCGTGTGGAGTTAGTCTGGTTTCCCCGTGCTTGTGTGGGTTCTCTCCGGGTACTCCGGCTTCCTCTCAAAGTCTAAGAACAAGCGTAGTAGGTTATCTGATGATTATAACTTGCCTGTAGGTGTGAGTGTGTCTGATTATCTATGTGGCTCAGTGATGGACTGGCAACCTGTACAGGGTGTACCGCTGCTTCTTGCCTGAAATTAGCTGGGATAGGCTTCAGCAGACCCCCGTGACCCTGCAAAGGATAAAGCTGGTATTGGATGGATGGTTTTTGCAGTCTCTGGCCTCGAACTTGCCAACTCTCAGTTGATTTTGCTTTATTTGTGAAATAATTATGTAGACTAAAAGGGCGCAGTCCTGTATAAATCGAGAATATTCTTGGTTATGGCAGCAAATCACATTCCTGCATGTATCCAAGAATTAATCAAGATTTGAGTGCTCCCACCGATCATGACTTGCAAACTTCAGCACTGTGGCCCAGCGACATCCAGAAATTGATCAATCAGGTACAAGTACGGGATCCGTTCTAAGCTGCTGAGATTCATAAAGCTGCAGATATTCTCCACTTTACGTTGTTGAGGAAAACAAGGTTGTAGATTGTTCTGATTACAACCAATTTCCTGACATTTTAGAAGTAAGTAAAAATAAACGAACGCACATGTAACCGGCTCCAGATCTAAGGGTATCTGGACCGGTTCATGTAATTCACAGGATGGAGATCACTGTGGATTAATAATGAGAGAAACGACGGGTTAACGTCTTCACAAAGCCAACGCCATTTTATTTCTGTTATTCAATCAGTAAATAATGTTCATCAAAAGTAAATTAAATGAAAATGTGCAAAATAAAATAAATAATTCACAAAAAGTAATAAACTGGCTTTGTCCCATGACTAAAACACATATTTAAACAATATAAACTCACATTTAAACAATATAAACTCACATCTAAACAATATAAGCTCACATTTAAACAATATAACCTCACGTTTCAAAATGGTAAACCATTCAATGTGAAAGATAACCAACTAAACTGTAACTTTATGTACCTGTGGATTAATAATGAGAGAAACGACGGGTTAACGTCTTCACAAAGCCAACGCCATTTTATTTCTGGCGCTCCGTTGGCTTGTGGAATTCTTCTCTCGGTATGACCGTATGACCCACAGAAGCGCTCGAGCGCCATCTACTGTCTTGGAAGGGTAACTTCCCGCTGTATGCGAGTCCGTCCAGCCAGTTCAGCTCTCAACAAAACAACCCAAAAACAAAAATGGGGGGGCAACTGTTTTATATTAACACACATTTTCTGAGTCCCTTGCACTCACATATGTGTTCAATTTTATTTAAATTTTTTTTTAATGACTGACCTGTTACCTGCATGTTAATAATGGAAATGATACATGTAAAGGTTGTCTTGGGACGGCTGCTCTGTTGCTAAATCCTGTGAATGTAAACTTATGTACAAATATACAACGCAATGCAGTGAAAATAAATATCAAATAGAATTTGAATAAACTTAAACTTTACATTCCCTAGCGAAATCATTATGGTCGTATGGTAGCAGGCATTCCTTCACTGTTTAATACAACACAAATACAGTAAAACTCTTTCTTTTGGGTTGTAACGACCACACCCACACACCCCGCCCACTCTATCTTTTTTGTAGGGCCAGTGGCGCAATGGATAACGCGTCTGACTACGGATCAGAAGATTCTAGGTTCGACTCCTGGCTGGCTCGGTAGTTTTTCTTCTCTAGCATGTTCTGGCATAGCCAACACTTATTTCAGATTATCCTGTCCTGTTTCCCTCACAAAATGTGGAAAGTGAAAGACTTTGAATGCACACATTAAAGCCAGACGGACATAAGTTAAGAATAAAACAAATGAGATGCAAGAAACAGGTTCATTATTTTGCCATCAACATTGAATTTGGGTTAGAGTTATGCCTTCCCTCCATTTTATTCATTTGACCTGTTACCGTTGTCATATTGCTACTTACTCATTTTTATATATTTGTAAAGCTTGTTCACATACATGTTTTCACTTTGGCCAGTCTCTGGGTTTGGATTGTCCCCGTTGATTTAGCTCAATATGTTAAATATTTAGCAAATCTTGGTAAATACGAGTTATTAGACACAATCCCAGGTCAAATTTAGGATATGTTGATGGCAGAAGAATTAACCTTTGTTTTTGGCATCTCATTTGTTTTATTACACATATTTGTTTTTGGAGCGGGCAGCACGGTGGCTTAGTGGTTAGCACTGTTGCCTCACAGTGAGAAGATGCCCAGTTTGACTCCGTGGCCCGACAGGGGTCTTTCCGTGTGGAGTTAGTCTGGTTTCCCCGTGCTTGTGTGGGTTCTCTCCGGGTACTCCGGCTTCCTCTCAAAGTCCAAGAACATGCGTAGTAGGTTATCTGATGATTATTAATTGCCTGTAGGTGTGAGTGTGTCTGATTATCTATGTGGCTCAGTGATGGACTGGCAACCTGTCCAGGGTGTACCGCTGCTTCTTGCCGGAAATTAACTGGGATAGGCTTCAGCAGATCCCCGTGACCCTGCAAAGGATAAAGCTGGTATTGGATGGATGGTTTTGGCAGTCTCTGGCCTCGAACTTGCCAACTCTCAGTTGATGCTGCTTGTTTTGGGCAATCTCCGACTCGAACTTGCCAGCTCCCAGTTGATTTTGCTTTATTTGTGAAATAGTTATGTAGACTAAAAGGGCGCAGTCCTGTATAAATCGAGAATATTCTTGGTTATGGCAGCAAATCACATTCCTGCATGTATCCAAGAATTAATCAACATTTGAGTGCTCCCACCGATCATGACTTGCAAACTTCAGCACTGTGGCCCAGCGACATCCAGAAATTGACCAATCAGGTACAAGTACGGGATCCGTTCTAAGCTGCTGAGATTCATAAAGCTGCAGATATTCTCCACTTTACGTTGTTGAGGAAAACAAGGTTGTAGATTGTTCTGATTACAACCAATTTCCTGACATTTTAGAAGTAAGTAAAAATAAACGAACGCACACATATATGTTCAATTTTATTTATTTATTTTTTTAATGACTGACCCGTTACCTGCATGTTAATAATGGAAATGATACATGTAAAGGTTGTCTTGGGACGGCTGCTCTGTAGCTAAATCCTGTGAATGTAAACGTATGTACAAATATACAACGCAATGCAGTGAAAATAAATATCAAATAGAATTTGAATAAACTTAAACTTTACATTCCCTAGCGAAATCATTATGGTCGTATGGTAGCAGGCATTCCTTCACTGTTTAATACAACACAAATACAGTAAAACTCTTTCTTTTGGGTTGTAACTACCACACCCACACGCCCCGCCCACTCTATATTTTTTATAGGGCCAGTGGCGCAATGGATAACGCGTCTGACTACGGATCAGAAGATTCTAGGTTCGACTCCTGGCTGGCTCGGTAGTTTTTCTTCTCTAGCATGTTCTGGCATAGCCAACACTTATTTCAGATTATCCTGTCCTGTTTCCCTCACAAAATGCGGAAAGTAAAAGACTTTGAATGCACACATTAAAGCCAGACGGACATAAGTTAAGAATAAAACAAATGAGATGCAAGAAACAGGTTAATTATTTTGCCATCAACATTGAATTTGGGTTAGAGTTATGCGTTCCCTCCATTTTATTCATTTGACCTGTTACCGTTGTCATATTGCTACTTACTCATTTTTATATATTTGTAAAGCTTGTTCACATATACATGTTTTCACTTTGGCCAGTCTCTGGGTTTGGATTGTCCCCGTTGATTTAGCTAAATATGTGAAATATTTAGCAAATCTTGGTAAATACGAGTTATTAGACACAATCCCAGGTCAAATTTAGGATATGTTGATGGCAGAAGAATGAACCTTTGTTTTTGGCATCTCATTTGTTTTATTACACATATATGTTTTTGGAGCGGGCAGCACGGTGGCTTAGTGGTTAGCACTGTTGCCTCACAGTGAGAAGATGCCCAGTTTGACTCCGTGGCCCGGCAGGGGTCTTTCCATGTGGAGTTAGTCTGGTTTCCCCGTGCTTGTGTGGGTTCTCTCCGGGTACTCCGGCTTCCTCTCAAAGTCCAAGAACATGCGTAGTAGGTTATCTGATGATTATAAATTGCCTGTAGGTGTGAGTGTGTCTGATTATCTATGTGGCTCAGTGATGGACTGGCAACCTGTCCAGGGTGTACCGCTGCTTCTTGCCTGAAATTAGCTGGGATAGGCTTCAGCAGATCCCCGTGACCCTGCAAAGGATAAAGCTGGTATTGGATGGATGGTTTTGGCAGTCTCTGGCCTCGAACTTGCCAACTCTCAGTTGATTCTGCTTGTTTTGGGCAATCTCCGGCTCGAACTTGCCAGCTCCCAGTTGATTTTGCTTTATTTGTGAAATAGTTATGTAGACTAAAAGGGCGCAGTCCTGTATAAATCGAGAATATTCTTGGTTATGGCAGCAAATCACATTCCTGCATGTATCCAAGAATTAATCAACATTTGAGTGCTCCCACCGATCATGACAAGTCAACTTCAGCACTGTGGCCCAGCGACATCCAGAAATTGACCAATCAGGTACAAGTACGGGATCCGTTCTAAACTGCTGAGATTCATAAAGCTGCAGATATTCTCCACTTTACGTTGTTGAGGGAAACAAGGTTGTAGATTGTTCTGATTACAACCAATTTCCTGACATTTTAGAAGTAAGTAAAAATAAACGAACGCACACATATATGTTCAATTCTATTTATTTATTTTTTTAATGACTGACCTGTTACCTGCATGTTAATAATTGAAATGATACATGTAAAGGTTGTCTTGGGACGGCTGCTCTGTAGCTAAATCCTGTGAATGTAAACGTATGTACAAATATACAACGCAATGCAGTGAAAATAAATATCAAATAGAATTTGAATAAACTTAAACTTTACATTCCCTAGCGAAATCATTATGGTCGTATGGTAGCAGGCATTCCTTCACTGTTTAATACAACACAAATACAGTAAAACTCTTTCTTTTGGGTTGTAACGACCACACCCACACGCCCCGCCCACTCTATCTTTTTTATAGGGCCAGTGGCGCAATGGATAACGCGTCTGACTACGGATCAGAAGATTCTAGGTTCGACTCCTGGCTGGCTCGGTAGTTTTTCTTCTCTAGCATGTTCTGGCATAGCCAACACTTATTTCAGATTATCCTGTCCTGTTTCCCTCACAAAATGCAGAAAGTAAAAGACTTTGAATGCACACATTAAAGCCACACGGACATAAGTTAAGAATAAAACAAATGAGATGCAAGAAACAGGTTCATTATTTTGCCATCAACATTGAATTTGGGTTAGAGGTATGCCTTCCCTCCATTTTATTCATTTGAGCTGTTACCGTTGTCATATTGCTACTTACTCATTTTTATATATTTGTAAAGCTTTTTCACATACATGTTTTCACTTTGGCCAGTCTCTGGGTTTGGATTGTCCCCGTTGATTTAGCTAAATATGTGAAATATTTAGCAAATCTTGGTAAATACGAGTTATTAGACACAATCCCAGGTCAAATTTAGGATATGTTGATGGCAGAAGAATGAACCTTTGTTTTTGGCATCTCATTTGTTTTATTACACATATTTGTTTTTGGAGCGGGCAGCACGGTGGCTTAGTGGTTAGCACTGTTGCCTCACAGTGAGAAGATGCCCAGTTTGACTCCGTGGCCCGGCAGGGGTCTTTCCGTGTGGAGTTAGTCTGGATTCCCCGTGCTTGTGTGGGTTCTCTCCGGGTACTCCGGCTTCCTCTCAAAGTCCAAGAACATGCGTAGTAGGTTATCTGATGATTATTAATTGCCTGTAGGTGTGAGTGTGTCTGATTATCTATGTGGCTCAGTGATGGACTGGCAACCTGTCCAGGGTGTACCGCTGCTTCTTGCCTGAAATTAGCTGGGATAGGCTTCAGCAGATCCCCGTGACCCTGCAAAGGATAAAGCTGGTATTGGATGGATGGTTTTGGCAGTCTCTGGCCTCGAACTTGCCCACTCTCAGTTGATTCTGCTTGTTTTGGGCAATCTCCGGCTCGAACTTGCCCACTCTCAGTTGATTCTGCTTTATTTGTGAAATAGTTATGTAGACTAAAAGGGCGCAGTCCTGTATAAATCGAGAATATTCTTGGTTATGGCAGCAAATCACATTCCTGCATGTATCCAAGAATTAATCAACATTTGAGTGCTCCCACCGATCATGACTTGCAAACTTCAGCACTGTGGCCCAGCGACATCCAGAAATTGACCAATCAGGTACAAGTACGGGATCCGTTCTAAACTGCTGAGATTCATAAAGCTGCAGATATTCTCCACTTTACGTTGTTGAGGGAAACAAGGTTGTAGATTGTTCTGATTACAACCAATTTCCTGACATTTTAGAAGTAAGTAAAAATAAACGAACGCACACATATATGTTCAATTTTATTTATTTATTTTTTTAATGACTGACCTGTTACCTGCATGTTAATAATTGAAATGATACATGTAAAGGTTGTCTTGGGACGGCTGCTCTGTAGCTAAATCCTGTGAATGTAAACGTATGTACAAATATACAACGCAATGCAGTGAAAATAAATATCAAATAGAATTTGAATAAACTTAAACTTTACATTCCCTAGCGAAATCATTATGGTCGTATGGTAGCAGGCATTCCTTCACTGTTTAATACAACACAAATACAGTAAAACTCTTTCTTTTGGGTTGTAACGACCACACCCACACGCCCCGCCCACTCTATGTTTTTTATAGGGCCAGTGGCGCAATGGATAACGCGTCTGACTACGGATCAGAAGATTCTAGGTTCGACTCCTGGCTGGCTCGGTAGTTTTTCTTCTCTAGCATGTTCTGGCATAGCCAACACTTATTTCAGATTATCCTGTCCTGTTTCCCTCACAAAATGCAGAAAGTAAAAGACTTTGAATGCACACATTAAAGCCACACAGACATAAGTTAAGAATAAAACAAATGAGATGCAAGAAACAGGTTCATTATTTTGCCATCAACATTGAATTTGGGTTAGAGGTATGCCTTCCCTCCATTTTATTCATTTGACCTGTTACCGTTGTCATATTGCTACTTACTCATTTTTATATATTTGTAAAGCTTGTTCACATATACATGTTTTCACTTTGGCCAGTCTCTGGGTTTGGATTGTCCCCGTTGATTTAGCTAAATATGTGAAATATTTAGCAAATCTTGGTAAATACGAGTTATTAGACACAATCCCAGGTCAAATTTAGGATATGTTGATGGCAGAAGAATGAACCTTTGTTTTTGGCATCTCATTTGTTTTATTACACATATTTGTTTATGGGGCGGGCAGCACGGTGGCTTAGTGGTTAGCACTGTTGCCTCACAGTGAGAAGATTCCCAGTTTGACTCCGTGGCCCGGCAGGGGTCTTTCCATGTCGAGTTAGTCTGGTTTCCCCGTGCTTGTGTGGGTTCTCTACGGGTACTCCGGCTTCCTCTCAAAGTCCAAGAACATGCGTAGTAGGTTATCTGATGATTATAAATTGCCTGTAGGTGTGAGTGTGTCTGATTGTCTATGTGGCTCAGTGATGGACTGGCAACCTGTCCAGGGTGTACCGCTGCTTCTTGCCTGAAATTAGCTGGGATAGGCTTCAGCAGATCCCCGTGACCCTGCAAAGGATAAAGCTGGTATTGGATGGATGGTTTTGGCAGTCTCTGGCCTCGAACTTGCCAACTCTCAGTTGATTCTGCTTGTTTTGGGCAATCTCCGGCTCGAACTTGCCAGCTCCCAGTTGATTTTGCTTTATTTGTGAAATAGTTATGTAGACTAAAAGGGCGCAGTCCTGTATAAATCGAGAATATTCTTGGTTATGGCAGCAAATCACATTCCTGCATGTATCCAAGAATGAATAAACATTTGAGTGCTCCCACCGATCATGACTTGCAAACTTCAGCACTGTGGCCCAGCGACATCCAGAAATTGACCAATCAGGTACAAGTACGGGATCCGTTCTAAGCTGCTGAGATTCATAAAGCTGCAGACATTCTCCACTTTACGTTGTTGAGGAAAACAAGGTTGTAGATTGTTCTGATTACAACCAATTTCCTGACATTTTAGAAGTAAGTAAAAATAAACGAACGCACACATATATGTTCAATTTTATTTATTTATTTTTTTAATGACTGACGTGTTACCTGCATGTTAATAATTGAAATGATACATGTAAAGGTTGTCTTGGGACGGCTGCTCTGTAGCTAAATCCTGTGAATGTAAACTTATGTACAAATATACAACGCAATGCAGTGAAAATAAATATCAAATAGAATTTGAATAAACTTAAACTTTACATTCCCTAGCGAAATCATTATGGTCGTATGGTAGCAGGCATTCCTTCACTGTTTAATACAACACAAATACAGTAAAACTCTTTCTTTTGGGTTGTAACGACCACACCCACACGCCCCGCCCACTCTATCTTTTTTGTAGGGCCAGTGGCGCAATGGATAACGCGTCTGACTACGGATCAGAAGATTCTAGGTTCGACTCCTGGCTGGCTCGGTAGTTTTTCTTCTCTAGCATGTCCTGGCATAGCCAACACTTATTTCAGATTATCCTGTCCTGTTTCCCTCACAAAATGCGGAAAGTAAAAGACTTTGAATGCACACATTAAAGCCAGATGGACATAAGTTAAGAATAAAACAAATGAGATGCAAGAAACAGGTTCATTATTTTGCCATCAACATTGAATTTGGGTTAGAGTTATGCCTTCCCTCCATTTTATTCATTTGACCTGTTACCGTTGTCATATTGCTACTTACTCATTTTTATATATTTGTAAAGCTTGTTCACATATACATGTTTTCACTTTGGCCAGTCTCTGGGTTTGGATTGTCCCCGTTGATTTAGCTAAATATGTGAAATATTTAGCAAATCTTGGTAAATACGAGTTATTAGACACAATCCCAGGTCAAATTTAGGATATGTTGATGGCAGAAGAATGAACCTTTGTTTTTGGCATCTCATTTGTTTTATTACACATATTTGTTTATGGGGCGGGCAGCACGGTGGCTTAGTGGTTAGCACTGTTGCCTCACAGTGAGAAGATGCCCAGTTTGACTCCGTGGCCCGGCAGGGGTCTTTCCATGTGGAGTTAGTCTGGTTTCCCCGTGCTTGTGTGGGTTCTCTCCGGGTACTCCGACTTCCTCTCAAAGTCCAAGAACATGCGTAGTAGGTTATCTGATGATTATAAATTGCCTGTAGGTGTGAGTGTGTCTGATTATCTATGTGGCTCAGTGATGGACTGGCAACCTGTCCTGGGTGTACCGCTGCTTCTTGCCTGAAATTAGCTGGGATAGGCTTCAGCAGACCCCCGTGACCCTGCAAAGGATAAAGCTGGTATTGGATGGATGGTTTTGGCAGTCTCTGGCCTCGAACTTGCCAACTCTCAGTTGATTCTGCTTGTTTTGGGCAATCTCCGGCTCGAACTTGCCAGCTCCCAGTTGATTTTGCTTTATTTGTGAAATAGTTATGTAGACTAAAAGGGCGCAGTCCTGTATAAATCAAGAATATTCTTGGTTATGGCAGCAAATCACATTCCTGCATGTATCCAAGAATGAATAAACATTTGAGTGCTCCCACCGATCATGACTTGCAAACTTCAGCACTGTGGCCCAGCGACATCCAGAAATTGACCAATCAGGTACAAGTACGGGATCCGTTCTAAGCTGCTGAGATTCATAAAGCTGCAGACATTCTCCACTTTACGTTGTTGAGGAAAACAAGGTTGTAGATTGTTCTGATTACAACCAATTTCCTGACATTTTAGAAGTAAGTAAAAATAAACGAACACTCACATATATGTTCAATTTTATTTATTTATTTTTTTAATGACTGACCTGTTACCTGCATGTTAATAATGGAAATGATACATGTAAAGGTTGTCTTGGGACGGCTGCTCTGTAGCTAAATCCTGTGAATGTAAACTTATGTACAAATATACAACGCAATGCAGTGAAAATAAACATCAAAAAGAATTTGAATAAACTTAAACTTTACATTCCTTAGCGAAATCATTATGGTCGTATGGTAGCAGGCATTCCTTCACTGTTTAATACAACACAAATACAGTAAAACTCTTTCTTTTGGGTTGTAACGACCACACCCACACGCCCCGCCCACTCTATCTTTTTTGTAGGGCCAGTGGCGCAATGGATAACGCGTCTGACTACGGATCAGAAGATTCTAGGTTCGACTCCTGGCTGGCTCGGTAGTTTTTCTTCCCTAGCATGTTCTGGCATAGCTTATTTCAGATTATCCTGTCCTGTTTCCCTCACAAAATGTGGAAAGTGAAAGACTTTGAATGCACACATTAAAGCCAGACGGACATAAGTTAAGAATAAAACAAATGAGATGCAAGAAACAGGTTCATTATTTTGCCATCAACATTGAATTTGGGTTAGAGTTATGCCTTCCCTCCATTTTATTCATTTGACCTGTTACCGTTGTCATATTGCTACTTACTCATTTTTATATATTTGTAAAGCTTGTTCACATATACATGTTTTCACTTTGGCCAGTCTCTGGGTTTGGATTGTCCCCGTTGATTTAGTTAAATATGTGAAATATTTAGCAAATCTTGGTAAATATGAGTTATTAGACACAATCCCAGGTCAAATTTAGGATATGTTGATGGCAGAAGAATGAACCTTTGTTTTTGGCATCTCATTTGTTTTATTACACATATTTGTTTTTGGAGCGGGCAGCACGGTGGCTTAGTGGTTAGCACTGTTGCCTCACAGTGAGAAGATGCCCAGTTTGACTCCGTGGCCCGGCAGGGGTCTTTCTGTGTGGAGTTAGTCTGGTTTCCCCGTGCTTGTGTGGGTTCTCTCCGGGTACTCCGGCTTCCTCTCAAAGTCCAAGAACATGCGTAGTAGGTTATCTGATGATTATAAATTGCCTGTAGGTGTGAGTGTGTCTGATTATCTATGTGGCTCAGTGATGGACGGGCAACCTGTCCAGGGTGTACCGCTGCTTCTTGCCTGAAATTAGCTGGGATAGGCTTCAGCAGATCCCCGTGACCCTGCAAAGGATAAAGCTGGTATTGGATGGATGGTTTTGGCAGTCTCTGGCCTCGAACTTGCCAACTCTCAGTTGATTCTGCTTGTTTTGGGCAATCTCCGGCTCGAACTTGCCAGCTCCCAGTTGATTTTGCTTTATTTGTGAAATAGTTATGTAGACTAAAAGGGCGCAGTCCTGTATAAATCAAGAATATTCTTGGTTATGGCAGCAAATCACATTCCTGCATGTATCCAAGAATTAATCAACATTTGAGTGCTCCCACCGATCATGACTTGCAAACTTCTGCACTGTGGCCCAGCGACATCCAGAAATTGACCAATCAGGTACAAGTACGGGATCCGTTCTAAGCTGCTGAGATTCATAAAGCTGCAGATATTCTCCACTTTACGTTGTTGAGGAAAACAAGGTTGTAGATTGTTCTGATTACAACCAATTTCCTGACATTTTAGAAGTAAGTAAAAATAAACGAACGCACACATATATGTTCAATTTTATTTAATTTTTTTTTTAATGACTGACCCGTTACCTGCATGTTAATAATGGAAATGATACATGTAAAGGTTGTCTTGGGACGGCTGCTCTGTAGCTAAATCCTGTGAATGTAAACTTATGTACAAATATACAACGCAATGCAGTGAAAATAATTATCAAATAGAATTTGAATAAACTTAAACTTTACATTCCTTAGCGAAATCATTATGGTCGTATGGTAGCAGGCATTCCTTCACTGTTTAATACAACACAAATACAGTAAAACTCTTTCTTTTGGGTTGTAACGACCACACCCACACGCCCCGCCCACTCTATCTTTTTTGTAGGGCCAGTGGCGCAATGGATAACGCGTCTGACTACGGATCAGAAGATTCTAGGTTCGACTCCTGGCTGGCTCGGTAGTTTTTCTTCCCTAGCATGTTCTGGCATAGCTTATTTCAGATTATCCTGTCCTGTTTCCCTCACAAAATGTGGAAAGTGAAAGACTTTGAATGCACACATTAAAGCCAGACGGACATAAGTTAAGAATAAAACAAATGAGATGCAAGAAACAGGTTCATTATTTTGCCATCAACATTGAATTTGGGTTAGAGTTATGCCTTCCCTCCATTTTATTCATTTGACCTGTTACCGTTGTCATATTGCTACTTACTCATTTTTATATATTTGTAAAGCTTGTTCACATATACATGTTTTCACTTTGGCCAGTCTCTGGGTTTGGATTGTCCCCGTTGATTTAGCTAAATATGTGAAATATTTAGCAAATCTTGGTAAATATGAGTTATTAGACACAATCCCAGGTCAAATTTAGGATATGTTGATGGCAGAAGAATGAACCTTTGTTTTTGGCATCTCATTTGTTTTATTACACATATTTGTTTTTGGAGCGGGCAGCACGGTGGCTTAGTGGTTAGCACTGTTGCCTCACAGTGAGAAGGTGCCCAGTTTGACTCCGTGGCCCGGCAGGGGTCTTTCCGTGTGGAGTTAGTCTGGTTTCCCCGCGCTTGTGTGGGTTCTCTCCGGATACTCCGGCTTCCTCTCAAAGTCCAAGAACATGCGTAG
Organism: Cololabis saira; assembly: GCF_033807715.1. Classification (NCBI taxonomy): domain Eukaryota; kingdom Metazoa; phylum Chordata; class Actinopteri; order Beloniformes; family Belonidae; genus Cololabis; species Cololabis saira. The sequence continues at coordinate 41,704,417 of NC_084591.1, read as the reverse complement.
TAGGTTATCTGATGATTATAAATTGCCTGTAGGTGTGAGTGTGTCTGATTATCTATGTGGCTCAGTGATGGACGGGCAACCTGTCCAGGGTGTACCGCTGCTTCTTGCCTGAAATTAGCTGGGATAGGCTTCAGCAGATCCCCGTGACCCTGCAAAGGATAAAGCTGGTATTGGATGGATGGTTTTGGCAGTCTCTGGCCTCGAACTTGCCAACTCTCAGTTGATTCTGCTTGTTTTGGGCAATCTCCGGCTCGAACTTGCCAGCTCCCAGTTGATTTTGCTTTATTTGTGAAATAGTTATGTAGACTAAAAGGGCGCAGTCCTGTATAAATCAAGAATATTCTTGGTTATGGCAGCAAATCACATTCCTGCATGTATCCAAGAATTAATCAACATTTGAGTGCTCCCACCGATCATGACTTGCAAACTTCTGCACTGTGGCCCAGCGACATCCAGAAATTGACCAATCAGGTACAAGTACGGGATCCGTTCTAAGCTGCTGAGATTCATAAAGCTGCAGATATTCTCCACTTTACGTTGTTGAGGAAAACAAGGTTGTAGATTGTTCTGATTACAACCAATTTCCTGACATTTTAGAAGTAAGTAAAAATAAACGAACGCACACATATATGTTCAATTTTATTTAATTTTTTTTTTAATGACTGACCCGTTACCTGCATGTTAATAATGGAAATGATACATGTAAAGGTTGTCTTGGGACGGCTGCTCTGTAGCTAAATCCTGTGAATGTAAACTTATGTACAAATATACAACGCAATGCAGTGAAAATAAATATCAAATAGAATTTGAATAAACTTAAACTTTACATTCCTTAGCGAAATCATTATGGTCGTATGGTAGCAGGCATTCCTTCACTGTTTAATACAACACAAATACAGTAACACTCTTTCTTTTGGGTTGTAACGACCACACCCACACGCCCCGCCCACTCTATCTTTTTTATAGGGCCAGTGGCGCAATGGATAACGCGTCTGACTACGGATCAGAAGATTCTAGGTTCGACTCCTGGCTGGCTCGGTAGTTTTTCTTCTCTAGCATGTTCTGGCATAGCCAACACTTATTTCAGATTATCCTGTCCTGTTTCCCTCACAAAATGCGGAAAGTAAAAGACTTTGAATGCACATATTAAAGTCAGACGGACATAAGTTAAGAATAAAACAAATGAGATGCAAGAAACAGGTTCATTATTTTGCCATCAACATTGAATTTGGGTTAGAGTTATGCGTTCCCTCCATTTTATTCATTTGAGCTGTTACCGTTGTCATATTGCTACTTACTCATTTTTATATATTTGTAAAGCTTGTTCACATATACATGTTTTCACTTTGGCCAGTCTCTGGGTTTGGATTGTCCCCGTTGATTTAGCTAAATATGTGAAATATTTAGCAAATCTTGGTAAATACGAGTTATTAGACACAATCCCAGGTCAAATTTAGGATATGTTGATGGCAGAAGAATGAACCTTTGTTTTTGGCATCTCATTATATTTGTTTTTGGAGCGGGCAGCACGGTGGCTTAGTGGTTAGCACTGTTGCCTCACAGTGAGAAGATGCCCAGTTTGACTCCGTGGCCCGGCAGGGGTCTTTCCATGTGGAGTTAGTCTGGTTTCCCCGTGCTTGTGTGGGTTCTCTCCGGGTACTCCGGCTTCCTCTCAAAGTCTAAGAACATGCGTAGTAGGTTATCTGATGATTATAAATTGCCTGTAGGTGTGAGTGTGTCTGATTATCTATGTGGCTCAGTGATGGACTGGCAACCTGTCCAGGGTGTGCCCCTGCCTCTTGCCTGAAATTAGCTGGGATAGGCTTCAGCAGACCCCCGTGACCCTGCAAAGGATAAAGCTGGTATTGGATGGATGGTTTTGGCAGTCTCTGGCCTCGAACTTGCCAACTCTCAGTTGATTCTGCTTGTTTTGGGCAATCTCCGGCTCGAACTTGCCAGCTCCCAGTTGATTCTGCTTTATTTGTGAAATAGTTACCGTATTTTCGCGACCATAAGGCGCACATTTTTTTTTTTTTTTTTTTTTAAATGTCCCGGGCGCCTTTTGAAACGGTGCGCCGTGTCTATTACCTGAATTACGGTAATGTAAGGCCGGCCCCCATGAGAACGGTAAAGGGAGAAGGGGCGGGTGAAGCCCCCGTGAGTTGCGACGTGAATGAGACTCCACTGAGCTGTTTAATGCGAAACAGATGATGAAAACTTTTAAGGATTTGCTTGATGTGTAAAGTGAAATAAAATACAATCAAACTAAGTTTTGCTCCGCTCTATTTAAATAAGCACACTTGTGTGTGTGTGTGTGTTCTGCAGCGCGTGTGTTTTGCATGTCGGAACCGAGGAAGCACCTGCCGTGGGTTTGCGGGTCCGATCGCCGCATCCCCGCTGCAGATCCGGCTGAAATGCCGGTGCCCTTCCCCCGGGAACCCCTTCTACCAGTCCATGTGGGCTGCTCCGGTCCCGGTCGGTCGGAACCGGTCACTTTCCCCGGTTAAAGCCGCGGTGATGGGCGCTGCTGCAGCCCGACTTCCTGGTTCCCAAAACGGTCCGATCGACCTGGTTCCCGGCCGTTTTGGGAGCAGAGATTTCTGGGGTCTGTCTCAGGTCAGATCAGCTTCACCCTCCGAAATTTGCAGCCAAATCTGTCGGTTACAAACCCGGTACCGGGTCCCGACATGCGCGGGTGTGTTCGCGGCGCGACACACACTTACTGGTTTATGTGGCGCTTGCCTGGCGCAGCTGATGGACAGAAACTGTATGGTGATTTTTAAAAGAAAAACTTTGCATAAGACGTTTCCAGCCGGAGTCATTATAAGGGTGAATGAAAAGGGGTGGCTGGATGAAGGGATGATGATCAAGTGGCCGAGACAGGTCTGGAAATTCGGACTGGCGCAGCTGAATTAACGGAGCTCCTGTCGCATACAACCCGGTACCGGCTCCCCGACAGCGCGTGTGTGTGAGCGGGTCCAGCGCGAAGGTCCCGGGACGCGGGACCCGGGACCGCCGCAGGACCAGCGCGGGGGGGCGGACCGGGACCCGGGACCCGGGACCCGGTCCAGCGCGGGGGAGCAGACGGGGAGCGGACCCGGTCCAGCGCGAGGGAGCAGACGGGGAGCGGACCCGGTCCAGCGCGGGGGAGCAGACGGGGAGCGGACCCGGTCCAGCGCGAGGGAGCAGACGGGGAGCGGACCCGGTCCAGCGCGGGGGAGCAGACGGGGAGCGGGACCCGGGACCGCCGCGGTCGGGATTTTTAAAAGAAAAGCGTTCCCTAAAGAGACTTTTCCAGCCAGAGTGAAATGAAAAGGGCTGGATGGATGAGGAGATGATCAGTGGCTGAGACAGGTTTATGTGCAGCAACCCGGTGGTTTTTTAAAAATTCTTTAATGCAGAAACAGAATATGAACCTTTGAAGGGTTTGATTGATGTGAAAAGTGAAATAAAATATCAAACTAAGTTTTGCTTCCGCTGTATTTATAGCGCGTGTGTGTTCTACAGCGAGCGTGTGTGCAGCTCCGTCTCCGTAGACGGCGCCTTTTGGGTCGGTGCGCCGTGTGTATGTTTTAAAACCAAAAATGACACACAAAACTGAGGGTGCGCCTTTCCACACAGTGCGCCATATGGTCGCGAAAATACGGTATGTAGACTAAAAGGGCGCAGTCCTGTATAAATCAAGAATATTCTTGGTTATGGCAGCAAATCACATTCCTGCATGTATCCAAGAATTAATCAACATTTGAGTGCTCCCACCGATCATGACTTGCAAACTTCTGCACTGTGGCCCAGCGACATCCAGAAATTGACCAATCAGGTACAAGTACGGGATCCGTTCTAAACTGCTGAGATTCATAAAGCTGCAGATATTCTCCACTTTACGTTGTTGAGGGAAACAAGGTTGTAGATTGTTCTGATTACAACCAATTTCCTGACATTTTAGAAGTAAGTAAAAATAAACGAACGCACACATATATGTTCAATTTTATTTTATTTTTTTTTAATGACTGACCTGTTACCTGCATGTTAATAATGGAAATGATACATGTAAAGGTTGTCTTTGGACGGCTGCTCTGTAGCTAAATCCTGTGAATGTAAACTTATGTACAAATATACAACGCAATGCAGTGAAAATAAACATCAAATAGAATTTGAATAAACTTAAACTTTACATTCCTTAGCGAAATCATTATGGTCGTATGGTAGCAGGCATTCCTTCACTGTTTAATACAACACAAATACAGTAAAACTCTTTCTTTTGGGTTGTAACGACCACACCCACACGCCCCGCCCACTCTATCTTTTTTGTAGGGCCAGTGGCGCAATGGATAACGCGTCTGACTACGGATCAGAAGATTCTAGGTTCGACTCCTGGCTGGCTCGGTAGTTTTTCTTCCCTAGCATGTTCTGGCATAGCTTATTTCAGATTATCCTGTCCTGTTTCCCTCACAAAATGTGGAAAGTGAAAGACTTTGAATGCACACATTAAAGCCAGACGGACATAAGTTAAGAATAAAACAAATGAGATGCAAGAAACAGGTTCATTATTTTGCCATCAACATTGAATTTGGGTTAGAGTTATGCCTTCCCTCCATTTTATTCATTTGACCTGTTACCGTTGTCATATTGCTACTTACTCATTTTTATATATTTGTAAAGCTTGTTCACATATACATGTTTTCACTTTGGCCAGTCTCTGGGTTTGGATTGTCCCCGTTGATTTAGCTAAATATGTGAAATATTTAGCAAATCTTGGTAAATATGAGTTATTAGACACAATCCCAGGTCAAATTTAGGATATGTTGATGGCAGAAGAATGAACCTTTGTTTTTGGCATCTCATTTGTTTTATTACACATATTTGTTTTTGGAGCGGGCAGCACGGTGGCTTAGTGGTTAGCACTGTTGCCTCACAGTGAGAAGATGCCCAGTTTGACTCCGTGGCCCGGCAGGGGTCTTTCTGTGTGGAGTTAGTCTGGTTTCCCCGCGCTTGTGTGGGTTCTCTCCGGGTACTCCGGCTTCCTCTCAAAGTCCAAGAACATGCGTAGTAGGTTATCTGATGATTATAAATTGCCTGTAGGTGTGAGTGTGTCTGATTATCTATGTGGCTCAGTGATGGACGGGCAACCTGTCCAGGGTGTACCGCTGCTTCTTGCCTGAAATTAGCTGGGATAGGCTTCAGCAGATCCCCGTGACCCTGCAAAGGATAAAGCTGGTATTGGATGGATGGTTTTGGCAGTCTCTGGCCTCGAACTTGCCAACTCTCAGTTGATTCTGCTTGTTTTGGGCAATCTCCGGCTCGAACTTGCCAGCTCCCAGTTGATTTTGCTTTATTTGTGAAATAGTTATGTAGACTAAAAGGGCGCAGTCCTGTATAAATCAAGAATATTCTTGGTTATGGCAGCAAATCACATTCCTGCATGTATCCAAGAATTAATCAACATTTGAGTGCTCCCACCGATCATGACTTGCAAACTTCTGCACTGTGGCCCAGCGACATCCAGAAATTGACCAATCAGGTACAAGTACGGGATCCGTTCTAAGCTGCTGAGATTCATAAAGCTGCAGATATTCTCCACTTTACGTTGTTGAGGAAAACAAGGTTGTAGATTGTTCTGATTACAACCAATTTCCTGACATTTTAGAAGTAAGTAAAAATAAACGAACGCACACATATATGTTCAATTTTATTTAATTTTTTTTTTAATGACTGACCCGTTACCTGCATGTTAATAATGGAAATGATACATGTAAAGGTTGTCTTGGGACGGCTGCTCTGTAGCTAAATCCTGTGAATGTAAACTTATGTACAAATATACAACGCAATGCAGTGAAAATAATTATCAAATAGAATTTGAATAAACTTAAACTTTACATTCCTTAGCGAAATCATTATGGTCGTATGGTAGCAGGCATTCCTTCACTGTTTAATACAACACAAATACAGTAACACTCTTTCTTTTGGGTTGTAACGACCACACCCACACGCCCCGCCCACTCTATCTTTTTTGTAGGGCCAGTGGCGCAATGGATAACGCGTCTGACTACGGATCAGAAGATTCTAGGTTCGACTCCTGGCTGGCTCTGTAGTTTTTCTTCTCTAGCATGTTCTGGCATAGCCAACACTTATTTCAGATTATCCTGTCCTGTTTCCCTCACAAAATGTGGAAAGTGAAAGACTTTGAATGCACACATTAAAGCCAGACGGACATAAGTTAAGAATAAAACAAATGAGATGCAAGAAACAGGTTCATTATTTTGCCATCAACATTGAATTTGGGTTAGAGTTATGCGTTCCCTCCATTTTATTCATTTGACCTGTTACCGTTGTCATATTGCTACTTACTCATTTTTATATATTTGTAAAGCTTGTTCACATATACATGTTTTCACTTTGGCCAGTCTCTGGGTTTGGATTGTCCCCGTTGATTTAGCTAAATATGTGAAATATTTAGCAAATCTTGGTAAATACGAGTTATTAGACACAATCCCAGGTCAAATTTAGGATATGTTGATGGCAGAAGAATGAACCTTTGTTTTTGGCATCTCATTTGTTTTATTACACATATATGTTTTTGGAGCGGGCAGCACGGTGGCTTAGTGGTTAGCACTGTTGCCTCACAGTGAGAAGATGCCCAGTTTGACTCCGTGGCCCGGCAGGGGTCTTTCTGTGTGGAGTTAGTCTGGTTTCCCCGTGCTTGTGTGGGTTCTCTCCGGGTACTCCGGCTTCCTCTCAAAGTCCAAGAACATGCGTAGTAGGTTATCTGATGATTATAAATTGCCTGTAGGTGTGAGTGTGTCTGATTATCTATGTGGCTCAGTGATGGACTGGCAACCTGTCCAGGGTGTACCGCTGCTTCTTGCCTGAAATTAGCTGGGATAGGCTTCAGCAGATCCCCGTGACCCTGCAAAGGATAAAGCTGGTATTGGATGGATGGTTTTGGCAGTCTCTGGCCTCGAACTTGCCAACTCTCAGTTGATTCTGCTTGTTTTGGGCAATCTCCGGCTCGAACTTGCCAGCTCCCAGTTGATTTTGCTTTATTTGTGAAATAGTTATGTAGACTAAAAGGGCGCAGTCCTGTATAAATCGAGAATATTCTTGGTTATGGCAGCAAATCACATTCCTGCATGTATCCAAGAATTACCCGTATTTTCTGGACTATAAGCCGCACCTGTATATAAGCCGCATCTGCTACATTTTTTAAAAAATTGTAAAAAAAAGATATACAAGCCGCACCTGTATATAAGCTGCATCCACTCTATTTAAAAAAGAAAAGGTATGCAAGCCGCAGATATTTCTGTTGTTCGATTAGATATTTACTACATGTACAGAACAATTTTGAACTGTAAATGATGTACATGTATAGATCCTTTCCTAACGGTGTCTTTTAACATGGCAGCAACTTTGCTGATTAAAACGGGACAGAACCAAGAGAAAATAACCGCTATTTATTTATTTATCTATTTATCTGTTTGAAATCTGCTTCTACCTACTTCTATCTGCTAAAGAAGAAGTCACGTATTCTTCTTTGCATTTATTTTGTCTTAGTTTTGATTCTAATTCTGGTTAGAGCGCCCCGAGCGGTGGAAGAAAAATCCACAGAATAGCCGCACCTTTGTATAAGCCGCACGGTTCAAAACCTATGAAAAAAGTAGCGGCTTATAGTCCAGAAAATACGGTAATCAACATTTGAGTGCTCCCACCGATCATGACTTGCAAACTTCAGCACTGTGGCCCAGCGACATCCAGAAATTGACCAATCAGGTACAAGTACGGGATCCGTTCTAAACTGCTGAGATTCATAAAGCTGCAGATATTCTCCACTTTACATTGTTGAGGGAAACAAGGTTGTAGATTGTTCTGATTACAACCAATTTCCTGACATTTTAGAAGTAAGTAAAAATAAACGAACGCACACATATATGTTCAATTTTATTTATTTATTTTTTTAATGACTGACCTGTTACCTGCATGTTAATAATTGAAATGATACATGTAAAGGTTGTCTTGGGACGGCTGCTCTGTAGCTAAATCCTGTGAATGTAAACTTATGTACAAATATACAACGCAATGCAGTGAAAATAAATATCAAATAGAATTTGAATAAACTTAAACTTTACATTCCTTAGCGAAATCATTATGGTCGTATGGTAGCAGGCATTCCTTCACTGTTTAATACAACACAAATACAGTAAAACTCTTTCTTTTGGGTTGTAACGACCACACCCACACGCCCCGCCCACTCTATCTTTTTTGTAGGGCCAGTGGCGCAATGGATAACGCGTCTGACTACGGATCAGAAGATTCTAGGTTCGACTCCTGGCTGGCTCGGTAGTTTTTCTTCTCTAGCATGTTCTGGCATAGCCAACACTTATTTCAGATTATCCTGTCCTGTTTCCCTCACAAAATGTGGAAAGTGAAAGACTTTGAATGCACACATTAAAGCCAGACGGACATAAGTTAAGAATAAAACAAATGAGATGCAAGAAACAGGTTCATTATTTTGCCATCAACATTGAATTTGGGTTAGAGTTATGCCTTCCCTCCATTTTATTCATTTGACCTGTTACCGTTGTCATATTGCTACTTACTCATTTTTATATATTTGTAAAGCTTGTTCACATATACATGTTTTCACTTTGGCCAGTCTCTGGGTTTGGATTGTCCCCGTTGATTTAGCTAAATATGTGAAATATTTAGCAAATCTTGGTAAATATGAGTTATTAGACACAATCCCAGGTCAAATTTAGGATATGTTGATGGCAGAAGAATGAACCTTTGTTTTTGGCATCTCATTTGTTTTATTACACATATTTGTTTTTGGAGCGGGCAGCACGGTGGCTTAGTGGTTAGCACTGTTGCCTCACAGTGAGAAGATGCCCAGTTTGACTCCGTGGCCCGGCAGGGGTCTTTCTGTGTGGAGTTAGTCTGGTTTCCCCGCGCTTGTGTGGGTTCTCTCCGGATACTCCGGCTTCCTCTCAAAGTCCAAGAACATGCGTAGTAGGTTATCTGATGATTATAAATTGCCTGTAGGTGTGAGTGTGTCTGATTATCTATGTGGCTCAGTGATGGACTGGCAACCTGTCCAGGGTGTACCGCTGCTTCTTGCCTGAAATTAGCTGGGATAGGCTTCAGCAGATCCCCGTGACCCTGCAAATATACAACGCAATGCAGTGAAAATAATTATCAAATAGAATTTGAATAAACTTAAACTTTACATTCCTTAGCGAAATCATTATGGTCGTATGGTAGCAGGCATTCCTTCACTGTTTAATACAACACAAATACAGTAACACTCTTTCTTTTGGGTTGTAACGACCACACCCACACGCCCCGCCCACTCTATCTTTTTTGTAGGGCCAGTGGCGCAATGGATAACGCGTCTGACTACGGATCAGAAGATTCTAGGTTCGACTCCTGGCTGGCTCGGTAGTTTTTCTTCTCTAGCATGTTCTGGCATAGCCAACACTTATTTCAGATTATCCTGTCCTGTTTCCCTCACAAAATGCGGAAAGTAAAAGACTTTGAATGCACACATTAAAGCCAGACGGACATAAGTTAAGAATAAAACAAATGAGATGCAAGAAACAGGTTAATTATTTTGCCATCAACATTGAATTTGGGTTAGAGTTATGCGTTCCCTCCATTTTATTCATTTGACCTGTTACCGTTGTCATATTGCTACTAAAGGGCTGAGTATACTTCTGCGTCACACACACGCAGAGCACACGGCGCACCCGTGGTGCCGTCACGAATCGTTCAGAGTTCTCCGTCTCTCCGTTTGGTCGCGGTGCAGTACCCCCCGCGGCCACTAGTTAGCGATCTTTTTCTGAATGGTTTATCCGACTTTTTCCGGTCACAGTAAATCAAAGAAATAAGGACAACTATTGTGCAAAAAACAAAAACAAAAAAAATCACATATAAACGAAGAAAAAAGCCCTGGAAGTTCACTACTGATTCAAACCGGAAACCGGAAATGCTTCGCTTTCAAACGAACCAATCACAGCCCTCTCGGTCTGCGTGTGGACGGCGTCTCCTCGACGCGTAGTTACAATTTTCGGGAGGTGCACGTCACTGACGGCGCATGTGACGGCGTGTCCTCTGCGTGTCCAAAAACCAAGAATTACCCATATTTTCTGGACTATAAGCTGCACCTGTATATAAGCCGCATCTGCTACATTTTTTAAAAAATTGTAAAAAAAAGATATACAAGCCGCACCTGTATATAAGCTGCATCTACTCTATTTAAAAAAGAAAAGGTATGCAAGCCGCAGATATTTCTGTTGTTCGATTAGATATTTACTACATGTACAGAACAATTTTGAACTGTAAATGATGTACATGTATAGATCCTTTCCTAACGGTGTCTTTTAACATGGCAGCAACTTTGCTGATTAAAACGGGACAGAACCAAGAGAAAATAACCGCTATTTATTTATTTATCTATTTATCTGTTTGAAATCTGCTTCTACCTACTTCTATCTGCTAAAGAAGAAGTCACGTATTCTTCTTTGCATTTATTTTGTCTTAGTTTTGATTCTAATTCTGGTTAGAGCGCCCCGAGCGGTGGAAGAAAAATCCACAGAATAGCCGCACCTTTGTATAAGCCGCACGGTTCAAAACCTATGAAAAAAGTAGCGGCTTATAGTCCAGAAAATACGGTAATCAACATTTGAGTGCTCCCACCGATCATGACTTGCAAACTTCAGCACTGTGGCCCAGCGACATCCAGAAATTGACCAATCAGGTACAAGTACGGGATCCGTTCTAAACTGCTGAGATTCATAAAGCTGCAGATATTCTCCACTTTACATTGTTGAGGGAAACAAGGTTGTAGATTGTTCTGATTACAACCAATTTCCTGACATTTTAGAAGTAAGTAAAAATAAACGAACGCACACATATATGTTCAATTTTATTTATTTATTTTTTTAATGACTGACCTGTTACCTGCATGTTAATAATTGAAATGATACATGTAAAGGTTGTCTTGGGACGGCTGCTCTGTAGCTAAATCCTGTGAATGTAAACTTATGTACAAATATACAACGCAATGCAGTGAAAATAAATATCAAATAGAATTTGAATAAACTTAAACTTTACATTCCTTAGCGAAATCATTATGGTCGTATGGTAGCAGGCATTCCTTCACTGTTTAATACAACACAAATACAGTAAAACTCTTTCTTTTGGGTTGTAACGACCACACCCACACGCCCCGCCCACTCTATCTTTTTTGTAGGGCCAGTGGCGCAATGGATAACGCGTCTGACTACGGATCAGAAGATTCTAGGTTCGACTCCTGGCTGGCTCGGTAGTTTTTCTTCTCTAGCATGTTCTGGCATAGCCAACACTTATTTCAGATTATCCTATCCTGTCATATTGTCTATGAAAACAATGTCGGTCACAAAATGTTCAAAAATATTCCAAAAGTTCACAACGTGGCAAAATTTAAGTTTATCCATTTATTTGCGAGTTCCCACATCATGTTTTTTTAGCTTGAACATTTCTGACATTTATTTTATCTTTTCATGCTTTACAAAATAATGTATTTTCTAAAAAAATATGATTTTATGTCCTGACTTTATTAGTTTTGTTCTTATGTTTTCAGTGTAAAGCACATTGGGTAGTGGCTGGTTATTTTAATATGCTATATAAATAAAGTTTTATTCATTGATTGAATTTGGTCGTTTCCTTGGAAGTAACCTTCTTCATTCATTAGTGTTAATTAATGTGTTAACAGCTTAGGTACCTGGACAAGCAATTTTATATTTTTATAACATTAACAGCAGGCCGAGTGACCACAGGAGCTCTGCTAGTCCTCGTTTCAGCTCTGGCAGCACTCATTTTCAATGCCATTTCTGTAGACACTTGAAACGAGTGTGTTTAGCCTCCAGTATATATGCTATATTGCCAGCTAAAGAGACGTATTAGTTTCAGGCTTTTTTTTTTAAAAAAAGCACTAGTCCTACTGTTGTAAAAAAAGTTTAAAAAAAAAGCATGAAGCACAACAATTCAGATTTAGAATGTTTGATTGTCATTCAAACATAGCATCAGAGATGCACTGCATAACGAAATTACGATGCATTTTTGTGCCAAGATAAAAACAGTTGAATAAACACTATAATATAATAAATCATATAAGCCTTCAAGTTTAAGGGCAATGAAAAAAAAATAAAATAAAAAAAGAGAATAAAAAAAACAGAAACCAGGTCAAAAAAAGGTTGCAGTATAAGTATAAATATAATGTGTATGTGTAAAACAATTGTAGTAAATTAATAAATAGATGTATGGAGGTAGATAGTCTGGCAGAAGCCTGGTCAGCGTATTTCAAAAGAAAGTGTTTGTTTTTTTGTTTTGTTTTAAATTGGGGTCTTTGCAAAAGCCTGATATTGGTTGGGTAGAAACTGTCACTGATCCTGACACTTCTGCATGGCAGACTGGGGTGTCTTCTGCCTGAGGGAAGGAGAGAAAACAGGCAGCATTGTTTTCCCAGGTCCCCAACAGGTGGCAGTGTGACCACAATGTTTTTTTTCAGCTGACTTTACCACTTTCCCCAGTGCCTTTCTGACTGGTGCACTGCTGCTCTCATGCCACAGAGAGATGCTGCTGGTCAGCACACACTCTCAATGTTGCCTTTGTAGAAGCTAGTGAGGAGCCTTTTTTAACAGTAGTAGCAGTAGTAGTAGTAGGAGGGGTGCAGGGACCAGGTGCGGTTGCCGGCTACGTGGACCCCAGGAACATGGTAATAATAATAATAACATCCATAATAATGGATTTGATTTATATCATGCTTTTCTCAACACTCAAAGTGTTCACAATGGTTCCATTATTCACTCCTCATTCATACTTCTGCCTTGGGCAGACTGATGGAAACGTGGCAGCCAATCCACAACAACGGCCTCTCCGACCACCACCAGAGCATTCATACACATTTACACCAGTGATGCCCTCACTCGAGTGATGGAGTTTGTATTGTACTTAGCACAACAGTCGAGGGCTCAGAACACACCCATGTGGCGAGTCTGTGCTCAGTGTGATAGTGTCTGACCTGTCATTCCCTCCCCATACAAATTGTCCAGTATCCAGTTTTGCAGGCCAAAAGGCACCCGGTTTGTTGATTAGATGCTGTGGGATTGTGGGATTGAAGGCCGCGCTAAAATCCACAAATAGTATGAGTAGTATGAGTGCATTCTTTTTTTCCAGGTGTTCCAGGGTAAGGTGGGGTGCAGGCAGAGCTAAAATCCACAAATGACAAAGTGGGCGCATGAAACTCTCAAGTCTAGTGAACAGTCTGGGAATAAAAGCTAGAAAAGGGTCAACAGTGTCCTGTACAGCATTTGGATGGACGCCTTCGGTTCCTTGTGCCGATTAGCAGCACCGGTATATTGTGTGTCAGAGCGTGTAGTGGTCTAGATTCAAACAAGTCATAAAGTAACTACCAGAATGGGAGTCCAGACTGAAAGTGTTTAATTGCAGAGGGTCCTGCCAAGTCTTTTCAGAAAACCTATAACTACACAGCTGGTCCCAGCTGCTGCTACTGCTTCAAATGAGCGACAGTTATTGGCATCAGTGGATACAGCCTGTCCAGTGTCTTCTGCTATCACCTGAGCCGCTGCCCCGCAGCTCCTCTTACAGCCTAGACCAGGGGTGTCAAACTCATTTTCATATCGTGGCCACATCAAGATCATGAATGACCTCAAAAGGCCAGTTGTGGCAGTGCTTAAGGTTGCTTCATGATGGAGAGGGGCTACTTTGATTGAACAATTATGACTTTATGTCTCTAGAGGCCACATAAATAGTTATGGCGGGCTGGATTTTGTCCGCAGGCCTTAAGTTTGACCCCACCAGCACTATGTAGATAAAGGAGGCTTGTTGGAAGAATGAAATGCACTTTTACCTGAATGAATCCTGGCAGATCATTCATTGAGTGTGTTTGTGTGTGTGTAACTCACTCACACAGGAGGGGGTGAAACAGTTGATAACTTTAGGGTTATATTCTCCTAACCTTTATCTGTAGCCATAAACAAATAGTCATGTAGATAGCAGGAACATACATCATCTTGAATCCAGCAGTTGAGCAGTCCACCTCCAGACGATGACCATGAAGATCCGTGTGAAGCAAACTTGTTTTTTAATGTTTGTTTTATCCCTCTGCGCTTCTGCAGATCTCCACGGTACGTACTCTTTTCTTTGCACGACGACCTTGATGACACATTTGTTATAAAAATAAATTTTGACTTGAAAGCAGCCAGAATTTAAAAGTAATAGTTTTCTTTTTCCGTGAGCAGAATTATTATTATTTATGTCTTGTGTGATTTTTTTATACCGTACTAAAACCAATAAACTAAGTTAATCCTTTGAAAATGCTGCTGGAATAAAAGTGAATATTTTGTAAACCCTACCGCAGACAGTGCTGAGGTAACACTGAAAAGAAAATCAAAAGTTATTGTTACTAAGTCTGTATGCTTGGCTTTGGAGGATTTAGTTGCACATTAACCACTTCAGTGAACGAGTCATCCCACATACATTCAATTCATTGTACTGAACAAAATAGGTATCAAAAAACAAAAATCAACTTACAAAACTGGAAATGAAGTGTGAAAGGACTGGGTGACGTCAACAGGAGTGGATATGGGGAGGATCTCTGTGGTGGTTGTCGGATTTTGTCGTTCATTTATGAAAGGGTTAACTTCAGGTTGGACTTTAGTGTGTTTTCTTTTTTTGTCTGTTTTTTTTTTTTCATAATTACCTTTTATCTGTATCCTCACTGGGGCCAAGGGTGACAGTGTGTGTTTTAACAGGACTAACAGGAATGGAGCAGTCTGTATCAACAGAAACCGTACAGCTTCTAAAGCATCTCACTCTAAAAATAGTCTAAAAAGAACAATATTTTGTCCCATTTAGCTCTAAATCACATTTAAAAAAGTGATGTACATTTCTATACGTCACTTTATCACACAATATACAACAATATTTATTAACTTAGAAATATACTAAATAGTTCAATACAAATATCAAATGTTAAATCTAAATGTTAAATTCTTTTATATGTCAAACAAAGCTAAGAGAGCAATAGTGGCTCTTTCTTACTACACTGAGATCGTTGTGTCATTCTCTTGATCTGGGTTCTGCTAAGATAAGGGCAGTGACAGTTGGGATGACAATGATTATAGGTTTTGGTTATAGGTAGTCACTACTTATTAGTATTTCATAAAGAATTTACAATCTAAAAGAAAACGACCTTATTTTAAACTGTTTATAAATCCTTTATAGGGTAGTCTTATCATAAAGTGGTACATATTTACGGCCTGGTATGAAACGTAGTTATGATCTCCAGAGATGGAAAGACAGCTGTACTACAGCTGAAGTTTTCATACCTCTTCACGGTGAGTTAAAGCAACAAATTTATGCATAATTAGGGACTTTCTCCACAGTCTGCAGACAGATCATCTTGGGTGCTTTGGTTGAGCCATCGAGCCCGACGTAAACAAGCCTCATTCATGCAGCTAGTGAGGGATGGCAGAGCTACTTATGACTAAGCTTAAATAGCTAACCTTAGGTAACTGAGTTTAGGTGGGCATGTTCTGACTACCAGACTTTTGGATCAACTGACATTGGGTGCAGCCATCTTCCGTCAAATATGGCATCCCCCATGGGTCAAAAACCATACTTCAAGTCCACTCTTCAGAAATCTACAGGGGATGTCATGGAGGTTTTTGTCCAGTTGGTTTTATACAATCTATGGCTCCGTCTGATTATAAACAAAGACAAAGCCTGACCTGTCAGCTGCATTCACATTTCCTTTACTTAATCGTATTGAACAACTTGTAGATAATACATGGTACAAAGGTGGTTTTCTTTATTGGGAAATAATATTTCAAAACTGTGAAGTGTTGCATTACTTCTCTAATTGACAACTATTACCCTAACAGCACCGCAAGTCCACACTAAGCTCGGGAGCCTGAGAGGAGAGTATCTCAGCGTAAAAGGCAAGGAGACCGGGGTCCACGCCTACCTGGGCATCCCGTTTGCCAAGCCTCCCCTGGGCCCCTCCCTTAGACTGGCTGCACCTCAGCCTGCAGAAGGATGGGAAGGAGTGAGAGATGCCACCAAGCAGCCACCCATGTAAGGCACATGCACTCACTTCTGGTACACCACAGTTGGAGGAATTCTGTTTAAAACCTGCTGATCATAAATGTTTCTCTTCACAGATGCATTCAAAGTAGAGAGATTTTATTGGATTTAGCTGAAAAATTTGGTGAGTCGTTGATGGAGCTCCCAGACACTTCAGAAGACTGTCTTTACCTCAACATTTACACTCCTGCAGGCAAAGCTCCTGACGCCAAGCTCCCTGTAAGAACCCCTTCCTGCAAGTTTGTGTGTCGTATTTATTTTCAGAAAAGTTTGGTCGTTTTATAGCATGATGGTCATATTTATCAGGCTACTCATTTTAAAACCCAAGCTGATGGATTTTGACTTTTTTTTTAAAAACAAAAGCAATAAAGCATTACATTATAACCAGATTCAACGTGTTTTTTGGGGGGATTTTTGAAAGCAAAAGTATTAGGAACGCTTAGAGCAAAGTGAGTATTTTACAGTATTTTGATAGGAGATAGTTTAACTTCTTAACTGATTTTGACTTAATTTTTCTAGTTTTTTCAGAGGCTGAGAAAGAAACTTTTCATTGCTTTTTTTCAGGTCATGGTGTGGATCCATGGTGGTGGCTTTGCTTTGGGGTCTGCTTCAACGTATGATGGCTCTGCCATGGCTGCCTACCAGGATGTAGTTGTGGTTCTGATCCAGTACAGATTGGGCATTTTGGGCTTCTTCAGGTAATATGGGTTACTGAGCAGTTGGAACATAGTTTGGTTAAACAATAACTGAAATGTCTACTACATGATCTGTGCAGTACTGGAGATGAGCACGTCTCTGGGAACTTTGGCCTGCTGGACCAGATTGAAGCTCTGAGGTGGATCAAAGAGCACATTCACAACTTTGGAGGAGACTCAGATTTAGTAACTATATTTGGGGAGTCTGCTGGTGGAATGAGTGTATCCCTTCTGGTAAGATCAGAGCTGGTGAAAGTTGTTATACTGCCAAACTTTCAGCAAAATGAATTTTAAATGCTTCCTTATTTGGATCAACAGCTTCTCTCACCATTATCTGATGGTCTATTCCACCGTGGTATTGCTGAGAGTGGTACTGCTGCAATGGACTCAATTGTGGGAGGTGATCCTGTACCAGTGATGCAGGTGTGCTATCAGTGCTTATGTATAGGCTTTATTTGGTGTATAGTAAAGACAATATGAGTTTTTAAATGTATAAATTGTGTTGCTTGTATTCTCAGATGGTTGCAAATGCATCAGGCTGCAGCCTTGAAAGCACAGAGAAGATTGGTGAATGCATGAGAAGCCTGGATATTGATACCATAAAGACATTTACAACTGTGAGATGCTGTTCAGAATTGATATTTGTTGTTTTCTGCAACATGTCAATTATGTAGCCGTTTACATTTATTGTTGATACTGTATTCAGTTTTGTTTGTACTTGTTTTCTTTTGTCAAGGATCCTAGTGTGAGAACCATTGTAACTGTTGATGGACACTTCTTGAGAAAACCTGTACGTGAGCTGTTCGATAAACACGAGCTCCTCACTGTGCCATTCATGACGGGCATCAATAATCACGAAGGAGGATGGTTGCTTCCTAGTGTAAGTGCTGTTTGTATATGTTCCTTTCTTCAAGGTATTCTCCCTGATCCGGAAGAGCTAGACAGAATTTTGAAAGAGGCACCTCTAAGCCCCGCCCATTCGGTCCGAATGATACGGATTGGTCCATGTCCAGGAAGGGAAAGAACCAATCAGATGCCTTCATTTTAAACCACGCCCCCCCCGTCCTGTCCCATGCGCGCACTCGCTACCAGCAGCCCGACGTGTTCACTTCCACGGGTCCTCCTGGGCTCACAGTGTCCCAGTGTAACCCCCTCCCTCCCCTCTGCCACGGAGCCCAGTAATTATTTCCAGAGCGGGTCGGCCCCGCTGTGTGAGAGCGGGGAGCAGAGCCGTTAGTCCAGGCTGCTGCTGCAGGACTCTCTGCCCAGCAGCAGCTCCTGCAGCAGCAGCCCGCGGGGACACGAAGAGCTGCCGCAGCGCCGGCTCGGAAGCTGTATGGGGTCCGTGGGGATGTAGGCGTCTCCATCACGGCGAGAGCGGAGAGCGCCGGTGCACGGCACGGCAGCGCTGCGGTGCCGTGCAGGCTGTGTTGCCACAGCCACGCCGTAGGGTACGCCATAGGCTACGGCGTAGCCGTGGCTCTAGAGCCTGCAGCGCACCGCAGCGCTCTGCCAGCCGCACCGGCGCTCTCCGTGTTGGAGACGCCGGTGGGCAGGATGCACGTTTGGGTGGGCACAGCCCCCCCCTGACCCCCCTAAAACCGGCCTCGCTTACAGGTGAATGAGACATGGGGTAGTTTTGCTGTAAATGTGCTGTCCAAAATGTTTAATAATCGTATGCGCGTTCGTGTTTGTGGGGGCGGGGCTTTGGACGGAGCGCTCGTGGGTGGGGGCGGGGGGGCGGGGCTTAGAGGAAGCGCCACTTTCAAATCTTGCTAGCTCTAGGAAGTTGCAGAGAATAACTTTAATTTTAAATGTGGGAAACCAGAACCTTATGT
The DNA here is from genome assembly GCF_033807715.1 of Cololabis saira. NCBI lineage: Eukaryota > Metazoa > Chordata > Actinopteri > Beloniformes > Belonidae > Cololabis > Cololabis saira. Next base: position 41,685,744 of record NC_084591.1, on the reverse strand, counting down.
CACTACTGTGCATATCTGCTGACATGCTGAATAAAGTTGTTTTTTTTCCATTTCCAGTATTTAGCTCCTCAAAACTGGACTGAAGGAATGGACCGGGAACATTTTGTGAACTTTATATCCATGTTCTACCCTGATGTAAGACACTCACTTCCTATTATATTGGTATTTCTGAACACCCTTTTCAAATGGATATAACATGATATCCATGTTCTACCCTGATGTAAGACACGGATGTCCTGATAGTCCAGTTTTTGTCTTTTTGTTTGTTTGGCCTGATCAGCCTCTTATATTTCTCATTCTGTATAGCCCAAAGATGCATTTACCAGAGATTTGATTGCAAATGAATATGTTGGAACTGGAGAAGACAGAGTGAGAAACAGAGATGGATTCACTGAGGTGATTGGAGATATGTTTTTTACCATTCCAGCCATTGAAGCTGCAAATGCTCACAGAGGTATTTTTTTTTTAACATTATCCAAACAAATAGTCACTGTTTAATATTTGCTGTTATATTTGTTCTGAAACAAACATGACATTCATTTGACTGATACCAGATGCAGGCGCCCCTGTGTACTTGTACGAGTACCAGTATCCTCCCAAAACTCTGCAGAAAATAAGACCGAGCTTTGTTAGAAGTGACCATGGCGACGAGATCTTTACGGTGCTGGGATGGTGTTTCACAACTTCCCATGTGACATTTTCTGGTAAGTGTAGTTTACAAACTTTCAATTATTTGGTTTGTTAACTTGTAATCTTGAATGTTTCAACCATTCATTGACATTTTAGACGGATGCTCTGAAGAGGAGGAAAAGTTCAGCAGAACCATGATGAGCTACTGGGCCAACTTTGCTCGTACTGGGTAAGAATTACTGCTTCTAAGTTATAGTTTGGACAAGAAAAACAAGTCTTTAATAATGTTTGTTTGTGTAGGTCTCCCAATGGGGATGGACTTGTACACTGGCCAAAGTATGGGACAGAGGAAGAATACCAGATCATTGATTTAAAGGAGCAGATAACAGGTCGGCACCTGAAGAAAGACAAGTTTGTATTTATGACTCAGATCCTCCCTGAAAAGATCAAACTACATGAAGAGAGCGAGGAGCGCAGCGAGTTGTAGAGATGTAGAGCAGCCACATCTTACCATGGCCCTGAAATGAATGAGCTCTGAAAAAGATGATCTTACATGAGTCTCTAACACTTGCATCTGAATGTAAAACACAATCAAACCCTCATAAATAAAAATTGATGTGAGAAAAGGACTCTTAATTGTTCAATTATTTTATTTTAATTATTGTTGTTATTGTTATCATTACTTTCTGACCTTATAGTCCTTAAGCTGAAAAGCTCCCTGAAGTCTGATCTGAATAGTTCAAACATACATTTTCCATAAAATCAGGCATATGGTATTAATAGTGCAATATAACAAATTTCTAAATAAGTTATTCAAATAGATAATTTTATAGCTATTAGATAACGTAAAAGATAATTAAAAAAAAAATATGACAAAAACTGTAATAGTGGGTTATAGCCAGGAGGTGTAGCACTAGTAGGAAGTCAGACCTGTAAAGAGAGGCAGAAGAAGAATAAAAGTTATCTTGCAGCATCCTTATCATTGTGTCCTTGAATACAGAGTATAGAGGAACAATACAAAAACAAAAATGGTTTAACAGTGTTTTTTCCAGTGCAACGTTTGAGGGCCAGCAACAGAAATGTCAGTTTCAGCCTAAAAACCAAGTCCTACGTTTGACAAAAATAAGTCATAAAGGACAAAGATGAGACAGTACATTCGTGATACATTCAAGCCTAGTGAACAGCGTGGGAATTAAGGCTTGTGAAACTCAGTGTTATGCCAAGAGTCTACTTTTATATTCTGAATTAAGGTTTTATGAGCATTGACAAGTGTCATCGTGCGTTTTTGTGTATGTAACAGAACCCATTTACCTCAAAATCAGAATCATGTTTATTTGGCCAAGTCAGATCAAACAAGACAAGGAATTTGACTCGGTTATTTTCACTCACTGTACAGTAAATAGACAAATGACAGCTCTTAAAACAGCTCTTAAAAGGAGCATGAGGCTCCTTTAAGGCGGCCGGGGCGGCTCTGTCTCTCCGGGCAGGCTGGCCCCCTGCCGGGTGGGGGTCGTTGGCCTAAAGGGTGAGGGCCTCCTGGCCACGTGTCGGCCCGGACCGGGTGGCCGGGGATTGCCTGGGTCGCGGTCCGCCGCCGCGGGATCCCTGGCTGCTTCTTCCCGCGCCGTGGGGGCCCCGCCCGCGGGCCCCCTCGGCCTTGCAGGCGGTGGGTTGCCTCCCTCCTACTTCTCCCCTCTGTGGGGTTGCTGGTGGCCTGGGTTCCGGGTTCTTCCGTGTCGGCCTCTGGTCTCGCGGGTGGCGGGGTTGCTCCCCCCCCTCCCCCACTATAGATACACTTCAGGTGGAGCTTTGTTTGGTTTATTACACACACACACACACACACACACACACACACACACACACACACACACACACACACACACACATATAGCCACTCAGTCACATACATACACACACATACACAGCCACACAAACATATACATACACACACACATAGCCACAAAGATATGTACACACACGTACGCATACACATATACACACACACACACACACACACACACACACACACACACATACACATACACATACACATACACACACACACACACTCACACACACACACGCATGATCATATACATACACGCATACACACACATAGACATACACACTGGCTTGTTCACCCACATGCTGGCTCTGTAGTTTTTGGGGTTAGGTAGCGGTAGCGGTAGCTTAGCTCAGACTGCGATCAGATCTCAAGATTTGGGTCGATTGCTGTTCGTGTTTTGGTCGGCTCCGTGCCGGTTTCGTGTTTTGTTTGTGGTTTTTTGTTGCAGATTTCCAGTGCTTGACGTGTGTCTCCGTGTGTTCCTGCTTCCTGGATTGGCAGTGGATGTCGTCAGCCCCCCCCCCCAAAAAAAATAAAAAATAAAAATCACTGGGTTTGTATGTGTATATTTATGTATGTGTATGCATATGTATGCGTATATATATGTATATATATTAAATATAGTAATAATGCACATATATATACCTTTGGTTTCTACCTTGATGGTATCAATCATTAATGTGCAGACAAGGTAAAAAAAAAAAAAAAAAGAAAAAAAAAAGAAATGAGACTCATTAGCGCCACCTTCGGCACGACGGCCGTCGGGGGGACTGCAGCCATTAGCGACGACGGCACGGGAGAACGGGGAGAACACGCATGCAGCGTCATTTGACGTCACATCCGCAGGACAGCGCAGGAAATCCGGCCCCACAATTGCAGCACATTTTGCAGCACACAGCCTGTTCAAGGCAAAGGAGAGATACACTAGAGGGCTCATTCTTTTTGGTTTGGAACACTTCATCTGACATTACTAGAAAACTTTGAGACTCTGAGTGATGAGAGTTCAGAGCAACAGCTTGGGGGAAGAAACTGTCTCTGAGTCTGGAGGTTTTAGCGTACAGTGCTCTGTAGCTCCTTCCAGAGGGCAGGAGTTCAAACAGACTGTGTCCTGGGTGTGAGGGGTCTGCAGAGATGCTACCTGCCCAGTTCCTTTTTTCTTAGGGTTTCCTTTTCAGCAGCAGTAAGGCAAGGCCAGTTTATTTGTATAGTACATTTCCTTGTACAAGACAATTCAAAGTGCTTTACATAAAGATTTTTAAAAACTATATTAAAAAGTAAGAGTTTAAAAGCAGAAATGAAAGGACAGACACAAGTTAAAAAAAATTAAACAAATTAAATGCTACAACTAAAGGTTGTATTGTTTCATGATTGATTACCGAAATGTCAGTAAATAAAAAAACCTTGACTTAAAGCAATTGAGTTTCAGCAGCCCTGGTGCATTCTGGGAGTTTGTCCCACAGGTGAGGAGCATAAAAGCTGACCTCTGATTGGTTGTTTCTCTGGGTACAGAAAGTGGGCGTGGTCCTGAAGACCTGAGGGTTCATAATGTATTGTAAACTTTTATCTAAGGATAAACATTAGGTTACACAGAGCAGGCGGAAAAGGCTGCTGCCACCACCCTTTAGTAACCGGTATGGTCCGTGTAGGAGACCTGAGAACACACACCCTTAACCAAGTTATAGAAGAAATATAGACTTTATTTTGTAAAAACACTTCATAAAACAGCAGTTTTATGGTGGGCCGAGGAGAGGACTGGCCGAACTAGGACGGACCCCCCTTCAACAAATCCGCCCTCTCCAGGCACGCCTGATTTCACACCATTAGGAGGACCGCTAGATAAACCCAGATGGACAGATGTGTATTAACTTCCCATACCCATCAACTATTACTTCCTCCCAGTCTCCCAGAGCTCCCACAAATATACCCCTACTGTTGATGTTTAAAACCTATTAAAATGTAACACCTACGTAACAAAAATGCACAAAGACAATAACGGGACTACACAGAACACATACAAGTTTTTTTTTAAAACAACCACTTAACTCCCCAGTTGATTAAGACCCTCCCCCGGGGTCTAGGCTTGGGGCGCTGGTCCGACCCGGCCCGTTAACAGTGAGAGCCCGTGGGGGAAACGCGGTCCAGCGCTTGAAACAGGAGAGCGGCTGACAGTGTGTCAGACACTCACACACAATGCTGGGTAGCGGATAGAGGCAGTCCTACAGGTCCCTAAATAACCACAGCCCTAACACAGGAACAGCTCTCCTATACTGCAACAGCCAGTCTGACTGACTGCCAGTCTGACTATCTTCGCCGCCGGTGGCCCTAAACAGCCACGATCGGCCCCCAACCACCCCCTTCCCGTGAGTGTAAAATAAATAGGCTTATTTCGGGCAAACGACCCCGACGCCGACCTGCGACAAGCTCCGCTCCCCAGACACAAATGCTGCTCCTTTCGGCTCTGCTTTAAAAGTTCAGCGTCTCAGCAATCAAGTCCAGCCGAGTCTCACGGCAGAAACAGCACATCTCAGGTGAGGCTAATCAGTCTGTAATGAGTCTCCATGTCAACACACACACACACACACACACACACACACACACACACACACACACACACACACACACACACACACACACACACACACACCAAACCAAACCGAACCAAACCAAACCAAACCCCAATTTCACTACAGTATTTTAGCACAGCTCCTACTGCAGCCGAGAACACTAAACTCTAGTGTGTTAGAGTCAGTAGTCATAGTTGCAGCTATAGAACAAAACTATAATAGTTAGTCTCAAATATAGCTTCGCGGTAGATATGCAGCATAGGCTTATGCTGCAGGGGGGCACCGACATGATCCGCTGGGCGGGGCCTCTCACCCTTCTTCTCTCCTTTTCCCTGCCTCTCTTCTCTTTTTTTTTTTTGATCAAATTTGTATTTTATTTTCACTCAAACAGAAAACCAACAATCAATGATGTACAGGCACTGAATATGTTACATCAATCCCCCCACCCCCACCCTACCCACCCGGACACACATAAAATGAAATAAACTATTACAGACCAGGACAATTATCTGACGTCTGTATATGAAATCAAAATAAAATCGAGACAGGGCGGCTAAAGCAAGCAACAAAAAAAAAAAAAAAAAAAAAAAAAAAAAAAAGAGAGAGAGAGTCGCGGATTTGTGAAACAGTGAATATAGAACCTCACGGTGCTAAGCAAGTTAAGTCAAATACACAACAAAAAAAAAAGACACGAGGATCAAAGCAAGCGCTTCAGTGCTTCAGCTGTGGTGAGCCACATATTCACATTCGCCTCTTTGGCCCCATTTATACGGGCTGTCGATAACTCCATGTAAGTAACATCAAGAAAAGTCAAGATCCATTGTTTGATGGACAAAGTATGAGGGGGCTTCCAACGTACTGCTATCATTTTCTTAGCAGCTGTTAGACCTGCTAATATGACCCGTTTCTGACGTTCAGGGACTGGAAGTGCGTAAAGATCATTCAGTAATAACACTGGTATGGTCACAGGTAATGTCTCTGATATGAGTGTCATCAGCTCAGCGGCCACGCCCTGCCAAAACCGAGCGACGGAGGGGCACTCCCACACCATGTGGAGAAAAGTGCCAGGAGTTTTTAATGTACACAGGGTGCATGAGGGATCACTGATAACTTTCATAAAATGTAGCCTACGAGGGGTCAGGTAGGTCCTATGCACAAAATTATGATGGATCTGTTGATGGTCAGGATTTCGAGAGGCAAGTTTGATATTGGCCCACACCTCGTCCCAGTCAAAATCCTGAACCAGTCCGGGGACATCACCCCTCCACAACCTGTCTACTGGAAGCGTTTTGTAGGAGGCCTCAAGCATGTACAAATACAAAGTGGATACCATTCCCCTCGAGGGTCTATTAGTAATGATCAACTCGTGAAGTGGATGTGTAGGTAGCGGGTGCTGCCAAGGTACACCGCGTGCTTTAAGAGAAGCTCTCAGCTGCAAATAAAAAAAAAGGAAGTGCCTGGTAAATTGAAGTTATTCTTAATGTCCTGAAAAGAGCGTAAACCATCTAAGCTGAATATATCACCCAAAAACTGTACACCTCCCCTTTCCCACTGAGAATAGGTGATAGGTCTCCCCCCGATCAGCAAGTCCTTATTATTGAAAATTGGTGATTGTAGGTGCCATCTACAAGATATATTACAAATCCTTTCTACAGAGCGCCAAACCCGAATCAGATGGGACACAATGGGGCCGCAGCGCAGCTGACACTGCCTCACAGAGATATTCGCAAATAAAACATCTGCCAAAGACCAAGGGTGCACCATTCTTTCTTCCATCGTGCGCCAGGAAACCGACGTCTGAGAGTCAAACCATGTGACCAGGGGTCTGAGAGAGAAAGACCAATGATAAAATTTGAAGTTGGGAACTGCTAAACCTCCATCTAATCTCTTGCGCTGGACAGTGGCAGATCTGAGGCGGGGTCTCTTGCCATTCCAGATAAATCTTGAAACAGCCGCCTGCAGTTTACCCCAGTATCCAGTAGGGGGAGGGAGGGGGACCATAGAGCTAACAAAGTTTATTCTGGGCAATACATTCATTTTGACAATAGAAATGCGAGCCTGAAGTGAGTTGGGCAGGCTGGACCATCTCTCCAAATCACTCAAGACCTTATTCAGTACCTCAGTATAATTGTGCTTCACAATAAGGTGTAAAGAGGGAAATATCTCAATGCCCAAATATTTGAAATGTGGAACCGAGGGAATATTAGGAGGTAAAACAGAGTCCCTAGTCACTTTGTTCAATGGCAGCAGAGCCGACTTCGACCAATTAATTTTGAACCCTGATAGCGAGCCAAATTCATCCAACATTGATAAGAGGTGGGGGGCAGACTGTAACGGGTCGCCAAGAAAGATTAAAATATCGTCAGCGTAAAGCGCCAGGTGGTGGAGTGTGTTATGAACAGTTATGGGCTTAATAACCGGTGATAATCGGATCATCTGCGCTAGGGGTTCAAGAGACAGAGCAAACAGCGTCGGGCTCAAAGGACAGCCCTGACGAGATGATCTAGTTACTGGGAACAGAGTGGAGCAAATGTTACCTGTAAGAACCATTGCAGAGGGGTTTGAGTATAATAGCTGTACCATTTTCACAAAATCGTCTCCAAAACCCATCACCCCCAACACCGACCACAAAAAGGACCACTCAAGGCGATCGAACGCCTTCATCGCGTCAAGGGATAAAACAGCTGCCGGATGTTTGATGTCTGTTGCGGCGTCGATTACGTGCAACAGTCGGCGGACATTGTCAGAGGCTAGACGCGATTTCATAAAGCCTGTCTGGTCACAGTGAACCAGTGACGAGATATGCGGTTGCAGACGTCGAGAGAGAGCCTTGGCATACATTTTTACGTCGGCGTTCAACAGACTAAGGGGCCTGTAATTACCACATTCCGTCGGGTTTTTATCCTTTTTCAGTAGTAAGGTGATTACAGCTGTATTCACATCCCTAGAAAAAGAGCCCTTCTCCATCGAAAAATGGATCATACTGAGAAGCAGCGGGCCAAGAAGGTCCCAGAAGGCCGCGTAAAATTCTGGCGGAATGCCATCGAGACCCGGTGATTTGCCCCTTTGCATACTGAGCACAGCCCTCTTAAGTTCTTCAAGAGAAAAGGGTTTTGCCAACTCATTTGCCGCCTCCACCGCAAGACGAGGTAACTTTAATTGGGCCAAATAATCGTCACATTTATCTTTGTCGAAAAGTATGTCTGATTCATACAGGTCAGAGTAAAAACTGCGAAAAGAGTCATTAATCTGCATTGGGTTGGTGGTAATAGCTCCTGACTGTAATTTGATAGAGGAGATATCTGAAAACTGCTCATTTGACCTAATCTTCATCGCCAAAAGGTGGCTGGGCCTTGACCCATGAAAATAATAACGCTGCCTAGTCCTGTGGATTAAGAATTCTGATCGGCGTCTGAGGATGGCATTGATTTCTTTTTTGATCACCTCACGCTGCAAGACTATCTGTTCTGAGTAATTAGCAGACAACGCGGATTCTAGTTTTGCAAGTTTGTTTTCCAATTCATGTAATTTAGAAATTTGCATCTTGCGCTGGTTGGAGGAAAACCATGTGGCATTACCCCTGATAAAACCTTTAATTGAGTCCCAAAGTATTCTAGGATCGTCGACTGAACCAACATTGAACTCCAAGAATTCCTTAAGTTTTTCTGTAAATTGTGCCCCAAACTCTTCTTGTCTTAACAGGGTCGTGTTAAGGCGCCATTTTGGTGCACGAGGGGAAGCGTTAATGAGCACCGATGAACAAAGCACACCTTTATGATCGGAGAGGGCCATGGGAAGCAGAGAAACACTGTGAATATTAGAGAAGAGTTTAGGGGACGCAAATATGTAGTCAATTCTTGAGCAAGATTTGTGTCGAGCAGAGAAAAAGGAGTAGTCTTTGATTGATGGATTAGTCGAACGCCACAGATCTGTGAGCCCCAAGCTGCTAGCCCACGTCTGTAAAGCTGTGGACGCTAGTTTCTGATCCCTTGTCTCGGATTTACTTGACCTGTCATTGGCTGCACTCCAAACAGCGTTAAAGTCTCCCCCCACCACTAACGAATAATCATTCAGTTCCAGCATACTATTTGTCAAGTTTTCGTAAAAGACCCTATCAAAACAGTTTGGCGCATACACCGATATGAAGGCAACTTTCCTGCTGCTAATTTCTGTCTTCACAATTGCCAGCCTGCCCTCCTTGTCAGAGCATGTGTCATGGATTTTAACTTTAAAGTTACGTCTGGCAACAACCGCCACACCCTTGGTCTTCGTACCAGACGAGGAGGAAGCTATCACATGATAATGTTTATCTGCCAGGCGTCTGACATCAGCAGCCAAGAGATGCGTCTCCTGTACCAATGCAACATCTATTCTCCTTCTGCGAAATAAACTCAAGGTGCTAATCCTCTTGTGAGGGCTATTCAGGCCGCCCGCGTTCCAGCTCAAAATATTAAGTTCAGGCATAATTTAGAATGAAGCCTCTATAGCGGATGCGGACAGAGACATGAAAACAGCCCCTGCGACCCTCTGAAATGATGAACCCAAGCAGATGTGAGTATAACTTAAAACAGTCAAGCCTCTCTCCCACCACACAAACAGAATGTGAACACAAAATCCACGATGTGAGCCGCTCCACATCAAAACAAATAGTGAAAAAATAAAATAAACGTTTAAACCCAACCCCCACCCAACCCACCCCCCGAAAGGGCCAGAAATATGCCCTAACTAACAAACCTTCCCTAATACTTGATTCCGTGACCATAGTCGGAAATAGGGCAGCAGTAGGGCAGCAGCAGCCAGCCCCTCCCCTCCCAGACTGTATCAATAACGAAAAACATGTCAAAGAAGTCATCCCTTCAATACTTAGAACTACATGCATGAACCGTGCACAAGGAGCTGCGTGTAAAAATGTACCGACCTATTTATGATGCATGAGATACAACACAATAGCCATAATTAAAACTATTAAAGTGTTGGCTACACCAAGGGCAAAACTGAGATCTACCCCCTGATGTGAGAAAATCTCTTGAGCGTGTAAAAACAGAAATGCCCCTCTGCTAAGGCTGCAATATACCATAAAACTAAAGATAAATCAAATCCAGCAGGAATTCTGTGGTGACAACGGTAACTTATAACACTCATGAAGATCAAAGTTGTTGACATTGCACATAACCATGACAGCAGTGACTGATATTATTAGAAGAGAGAGAAAGAGAAGAAAAAAAAAAAAAAAAAAAAAAAAAATCTATCCAGTCTTGAAGCTAAACAGTCACTTTAAGAAGTTCAAAATGTTGAGCATATACGTCGCCAACTTATAACTATGACAGCAGTGAGTGACATTTTAGAAAGAAAAAATTAATAAATCCATTAAAAAAAAAAAATAAATAAATAAATAAATCAATTAAAAAAAAAAAAAAAAAAAAAAAAATGTCCAGCCTTGAAGCTAAACAGTCCCTTCAAGAAAGTTCAAAATGCTGAGCATATACGACGCCAACTTATAACTATGACAGCAGTGACTGACACTTTAGAAAGAAAAAATAAATAAATAAATCAATTAAAAATAAATAAATAAATAAAATAAATTAAAATATTAGAACAACTCAGACTGTTAATAAGAGCAGTAGAAATAAAAAAGGGGGATTTTCGCCTTATAAAAGGGATTAAACCCGCATCTGGAGAAATCCAATCTTTAAACTAAACAGTCACTTTAAGAATGTTCAAAATGTTGAGCATATAGGTCGCCAACTTATAACTATGACAGCAGTGACTGACATTTTAGAAAGAAAAAAAAAATTAATTAATTAAAAAAAAAAAATAATAATAATAAATAAATAAATCACTCAATTTAAAATAAATAAATAAAATAAAATAAAAATAAATAAAAAATGTCCAGCCTTGAAGCTAAACAGTCCCTTCAAGAAAGTTCAAAATGCTGAGCATATACGTCGCCAACTTATAACTATGACAGCAGTGAGTGACATTTTAGAAAGAAAAAATTAATAAATCAATTAAAAAAATAAATAAATAAATAAATAAATCAATTAAAAAAAAAAAAAAAAAAAAAAAAAAAATGTCCAGCCTTGAAGCTAAACAGTCCCTTCAAGAAAGTTCAAAATGCTGAGCATATACGACGCCAACTTATAACTATGACAGCAGTGACTGACACTTTAGAAAGAAAAAATAAATAAATCAATCAATTAAAAATAAATAAAATAAATTAAAATATTAGAGCAACTCAGACTGTCAATAAGAGCAGTAGAAAAAAAAAAAATATATAAGAGGGATTAAACCCGCATCTGGAGAAATCCAGTCTTTAAACTAAACAGTCACTTTAAGAATGTTCAAAATGCAGAAATAAAGTCTTATATGCGAATTACCTTGTTCCACCACTAGAGCAAGTGCATAAAGTTAAATGGAATATGAAGCGTGAAAGAAAAAGAGATGTCCATTCACCGTGATCCGTTGCGGCATACATCGTTCAGGAATATTATCAGCTGATGAGTCCCACATCCATCCAGGCGATGTGACGGGGACGCTATGGATCCTCCGCCGCCGCCGCCTGCGCGGCGCCGGCCCGCGTGTGTCGGCTCACAGCCCCGCCAGCCAGAGCCCGAGGGGACCTCTCCTGCGTCGTTCTCGGCTGAGAGTTGAGGAAATCCTCCGCTTCTCTGGGGTTGTTGAAGACACGATAATCCGAACCATCCTTGACTTTGAGGGTCGCTGGATAGAGGAGGAAAAATTCAACCCCTCTCTCGCGCGCGGTGTCCATCGCCTGGGTGAAAGCCTGACGCCGCTTGACTGTGTGATTACTATAATCGGCGGCAAATCTCACTCTCCTGCCGTCAATGGTGACCGGGTCTTTCCTCGCCGCCCGGAGAATATCCTGCCGTGTCGTGTAGCGGAGTACGTTGAAGATGAGAGTGCGGGGCCGGTCTCCTGCAGGACGTCCATTGTATATGCGGTGGGCCCGCATGATCTCCGGTTGCCCAGGCTGAAGAGACGGGAACCACTTCGGGAGTGTGCGGTTCAGGTATTGCACGCCGTTCGATCCCTCGACACCCTCTTTCAAGCCGATGATGCGTATGTTGCAGCGTCTATTCCTGTCCTCCATGTCCGCCATCTTGAGTTCCAGTGCGCCCAGCGCCGCCTCGTGGTTTGCAACCGTCCTCGAGTTATCATTGACGGTGCTTTTCAGAGTCAAAAACGGGGAGGTTAGGGCAAGCGCGAAGAGTCTAAGCTGCCATCTTGTCTGGCCGGTCACGTGACCCCCCCCTCTCTTCTCCATTACCATTTTTATTTATTATAAATATCTCATAGCTATCATTTTTGTCCATCGTTCCTGTAGTTTCTTGTGCCGGCACCCTTTTTTCTCTTTTGTGCATGTTTGCAGGCTGGGGCCTCGGGAGCTGCGTTCTGGCCTGTGTTCCCGGGACCCCCCCCCCCCATCCCCGGTCATCCCGTTGCTGCTTCCACCTGCGTACGTGGATGTCTGCTGTTGCTGCTTCCGCCTGCCTGCACCCCCCCCCCCCCCTCTGGTCATCCCGCTGCTGCTTCCACCTGCCTGCTGTGTGCTGCTGACGTCCCTGACTCCCCCAGTCTGGCCTTCGGCAGGAGGGTCCCCCCTTATGAGCCTGGTCCTGGTCCAGGTTTCTTCCCTCCTAAAGGGGAGTTTTCTTGCCACTGTTTGGCTTAAGGCTTTTCTCCCACTAGGGGAGTTTTTACCTGCCATTGTTTATATAATAATTGCTCGGGGGTTTATGTTTATGTTTATGTTTATGTTTATGTTCATGTTCTGGATCTCTGGAAAGCGTCTAGAGACAACATCTGTTGTATGAGACGCTATATAAATAAAATTGAATTGAATTGAATTGAATTGAGAATCAGCACAATGTAGTTGAAATAATGAGACTGGTTTCAATGCACCTTCACCCGAGTTAGTCATGTTCACCTATAGACTATGTTGTTCGGTATATGACAGGCACACAGGTGAAAGGAGGAGGGTTTTACGATATAATGAAACCGCTGGTAACCATAAAGGTGAGATCATCGCTACTTGCTGCTTAAACAGAAGTAGTCATGTCATATGCTGTAGCAAACATGAACATACAGGTCTAGCGTTTCTCTGAAAAGTTCATAGGAGTGGCAAAGTGTTTCTACTTATGTCTAAAAGGTCCAGCAGTTGAGCAGTCCCCCTCCAGACGACCATGGAGATCCGTGTGAAGCAAACGTGCTTTCTAATGTTTGTTTCATCCCTCTGCGCTTCTGCAGATCTCCACGGTACGTACTCTTTTCTTTGCACATCCACTTTTTATAAATGCGCATTTCGACTTCAAAGGAGTCTAAATGTCTCGGTTTTCCTTTTTTTCGTGAGCAAAACGATTATGTCAGTCCTGTGTTTTATTGCATTTTCAAAGTGGATTTGGCCTATTTGTCAAACAATGTTGATATGACTGCACAACGAGCAATAAACAAAGCAATAAACAAAGTCAATCATTTGAAAATGTTGGTGATATAATAATGAATACTTTACCAACCCTACCATAACAGAAGTGAGCGAGTACAATGAACGGAAAATAAAAAGGTATTTGTGAGTCTGTATTCTTGGTTTCAGATGATTTAGTTGCACAATAAGTGGACAAGTCCTCCTGTGTACTTTTCATTCATGGTACGAGAATCAACGTACAAAACTGGAAATGTATGTGTTGAATGACATGACATTGATTTGTGGAGAGGGTGGATGATTTCACAATAGCGTGTTGAGATCAGCCTAGCTGCTTCTCACCGAGTATTTTGATCACATAGAGCCAGGACAAGATATTTGTTTTAGTAGTTTTATTTACGCAAAATCACCCGGCGTTATAGTTATACATAATGCATTCTGGAGGTCAAGCCTGCAACTCTCTGTCTGCCTCAGAAGTGATCTGATCTGGGGGCCGCAGACTATATTTAAACCTGCACCTTATCAGTTCAGACCCAGGCTGTTCCTTCTCCAAGGCCATCTTGTAGCCTGGTATTATTGCAATGTTTTTGTTGGACAGGAGAGTTTAATAAGTCATATGAGGACACGTGATGATATATGAACTAGAAATCCAATGAGCATATGGGAGGTATTACTCATTATTACCTTTCACCTGTATGCTCACTGTGGCCAAGGGTGACAGTGTGATACAATAACTCAGCCTTTATTTTACCTGGCAGAGACTAATGGGGGGAAAAGGCTATGATGGAAATCAGTTTTATTGTTTTCTTTTTCTTTAGGAAAATTTGTAAATAACAATCCAGTAGTGGCAATTCAAACAATCTTTTCAAAATAAAATATTAACACAAGAATAATGTCATATTTAGTTCAAACCAGCCATCTACCTCAGCACCACAAAATAATGAAAAGGTGAACAGATGTTGTCCCCTCTGTTTACTAAATAATCAACATTCTATGTTACAGAAATGATGATGTACTAAAACCGAAATAATAATGTATCTTTTAATCACTTTTTCTGTCCAACCAGTAGCCCAAACCTTTATTTTTAATGGTTAAGGAGTCTTGGGTGCTACTTTATAGTAAGACAACCCTCATAAAGGGTTTATGAACGTTTAGAAATAAGTTGTTGATTCTAGACTCTTTATAAAACACTAATAAGTAGTTGTAATCTGTTATAAAGAGCAGTAGTGACCCATACTTGCCACAGTTATCTTTAGGCTATAGTACCAAACCTTAGATCATTGCTTGAGTTATCTTTTTCCTAAGCCAGGATGGCCTGGATTGGCTTTCTACTAAGATAAAGGGGGACAGTTCGGATCATAAGTTGTCAAGCAGGACCACTATTGCTCTTTTTTATTTTAATATTTTATATCTACTTATTAGTGTTGTTTTTTGAAGGTTTTACAATCTAATAATCAACTATTTGTTTAAATGGTGTATAAATCCATTATAAGGGCAGTCTTATCATAAAGTGGTGTCCATATTTGTGGCAGAAAGGGTTTTGATCTCCATAGATCAGTGGTCCTCACTCCTGGTCCTCAAGAGCTTCTGTCCTGCATGTTTTTGATGTTTCCCTGCATCAACATACCTGATTCTAATTAGTGGTCATCACCAATGTTTCCTCCAGGTCTGCACAGTTCTGTTGGTGACACAGTCATCTGTATCAGGGTTTACTGGAGCAGGGAAACATCCAAAACATGCAGGACAGCAGCTCTCGAGGACCCGGGGCCTGTACTACGAAGCGGGATTTGGGGTTAGCGAGGTAACTTCAGGTTTAACCCTGGGTTTTCAGGACTACGACGGTGGTTCACTTCTTACCGGGAAACATCGCCATGGTAACTTATGCTGAACCGCTAACCTGCTCCGGAGCAGGTTATGTTCGAGATACAGATCGCCGGGTGTAAAAGCACCGCCCACTGACCAATCAGCTCTCTTGGAAAATGGCATGCCCTTTCGAAGAGAATCCAGTGGAGCTCTGTGCGCGGATCGTGAGAGGATCCCTCCGAAGAGAACGCGTATTCTGGGACCACCAAAACCCCTTTGCTTTCCCTGTATGAACGATCCAAAAAAAAAAAAAAAAAAAGGAAAAAAGGAAAAAAAGAAAAAAGAGGTGGAGGAGAAAATAAAAAATAAATCAATCAACCCTAACCTAATTAACCCTAACCCTAATAAAACAAATCATCACCCAAAATCCGATGTACAGTCAATCCAAAACTAATACCAATTAAATAAAGAAATCAAGAAGAAATCAAAAAGAAGATGCATTTGTAAGGGGATAGCAAAAAAAGGGATTTTCAATTTCGTCCCTCGAACATTCTGAGAAGTCACTTTAAAATACTAAATACCCCCCTCCAGAAAAAATAAAAAATTAAATAAAATAAATAAAAAAACCCAATTCTTTGGTACAGCATCAGCACAAGTTATCGGTCAACAACAATAGTTATAGAACCAATATATACAGGACTGTCTCAGAAAATTAGAATATTGTGATTTTCTGTAATGCAAACACAAAAACAAAAAAATGTCATACATTCTGGATTCATTACAAATCAACTGAAATATTGCAAGCCGTTTATTATTTTAATATTGCTGATCATGGTTTACAGTTTAAGATTAAGATTCCCAGAATATTCAAATATATGTTTATATCCCTATGAATTTACGCATTTATACAGTCAGCGATCTTTTGCCAGCTGTCTTTCCTGCATTTTGCAGCTGCAACTGTGTTGCTTTTTGCCTGTATTATATGCCTATACTCATCATATTTCCGTAAAATTATTGTTTGCTCTTCGCTACTGAAATAAGCGGCTCTGACAGCGGACTTCTCCATGCTTGCGATTGGTCATGCGCTGAAAACACTGCCCCTTTTATGTGCACGCGCTCATATCCAGATTGGAGAAACCTGGGTTGATATACCGAGTTGATAACCACTGTCGTGTGACCGCTTAGCGTGATTGCAATTGTCCCGCTTAGTGAATCTGGATAAGGAAAAGATATCCTGGATATGTTGAACTTGCTTCGTAGTACAGGCCCCCGGAGTGAGGACCACTGCCATAGATGGATTGATTTCACATCCAAGACAATTGTACGTTGGAGTAAGTTTTACATACGCCATCAGGTTAAATTAAATAAAGTCACAACTTTTTGCATAATAATGTAACAACTCCAGACCTGCGCTGGCCAGGGATCAGGAGTGGGTGAATCACCTGAACAGGTTTTTCAACAAGTTTGAACAACCAACCCCTGCCCCCACCCACCCAGACCTGCTGCAACTTCCCCCGACTGGAGCCCCTGCTGCTCCAAGGACTCACACCTCAACCCCGACCCCTGCTACTCCCCCTCCACAACCCCCCAGCCAACTCCCTATTCCACCGAACCCACCAACCCCCCCCCCCCTGCAACCCCGCCCAGCCCCCTCACCAACCCCCGCCCAGCATGGTGCATGCAGGTGGAGAGAGGACTGGCCAGGCTCAAGGTGAAGAAGGCGACAGGTCCAGATGGCATCACCTCCAGGCTGCTCAAATCCTGCTCTAGGCAACTGTGCAGGATTGTGGAGCACATCTCCAACCTTAGCCTGAGGCTGCACAAGGTACCACAGCTGTGGAAGAGTCCTGCGTGGTACTGGTGCCCAATTCATCTCGCCCCAGCGACTTCAAGCCGGTGGCCCTGACAGCGCACCTGGCAAAGACCCTGGAGAGGCTGGTCCTCCACCACCTGCCCCCCTGGTGAGCTGCTCCACCCACCCACTGCAGTTCGCCTACCAGCCGAGCATCAGGGTTGAGGACGCCGTCATCTTCCTCATGCAGAGGTCCCTGGCCCACCCAGAGCGGGCTGGAAGCACTGTGAGGATCATGTTTTATGATTTCTCCAGTGCCTTAAACACCATCCAGCCAGAGCTGCTGAGGGACAAACTGCACCATGCTGGACTCTGCCACTCGCTGACATCATGGGTCCTGGACCTCCTCACAAACAGACCACAGTTTGTAAGGACAGGAGGCCGTGTGTCGGACACGGTGGTCTGCAGCACAGGAGCTCCACAGGGGACCGTCCTGGCTCCCCTCCTCTTCACCCACCACAAAACAAACTGCCACCTACAGAAGTTCTCGGATGACTCAAGCCATCGACGGTCTCATCAACAACGGACACGAGAGGGAGTACCGGGAACTGAACCACAGATTTGTGGACTGGTGCCAGCGGAACCGCCTCCAGATAAATGCTGGAAAAACGAAGGAGCTGGTAGCGGACCTCTGCCGGCGCAAAGTCCCCCCCTCGCCGGTGAACATCCAGGGAATGGACATAGAGATAGTGGGCTCTTACAAGTACCTGGGTGTTCACCTGAACAAAAAACTGGACCGGACTGTAAACACTCAGGCACTCTATAAGAAAGGCCAAAGCAGACTCCACCTGCTGCGCAGACTGAGGTCCTTTGGAGTGAGGGACGGCCTCCTGACGACCTTCTATGACTCTGTGGTGGCGTCGACCATCTTTGATGGTGTGGTCAGCAGCATCACTGCAGCAGAGAGGAAGAGACTGGACAAAGTGGTGAGGAAAACCGGCTCTGTCCGGGGCTGCAGTCTCCTTCCTGTGGAGGTGGTGGGGGAGAGGAGGATGGTGGATAAACTGTCATCCATCATGGACAATGTCTCCCACCCCCTTCATGAGACTGTCAGAGCCCTGGAGAGCTCCATCAGCGACCGGCTTCGTCACCCGCGATGCGTCACTGAGAGGCATCGCAGGTCCTTCCTCCCCGCTGCCATCAGACTCTACAACTAGGCCTGCTCTCAGTAGCTAACATACAATAAATAACATGTGCAATAACGGACAATAACACGTTCAATAACAATAACAAGATGTGCAATACCATATGTGTAACATCTGTCTGTCTACCTCACACACATTCTACCTGCTTTTTTTGCACTGTTTCTTTTTTCTTACGCACTTCTCTTATTTCCATTGCAATGTACTGTATATACCATCTATATTTGGTAATTATATGTATTTTTTACACTTTACTTTTTTTTACCCCTCCCCTGCATGTGTGTGTTACGTGTACTGCTGCTGAACAAAGTGAGTTTCCCCATTGAGGGAGAAATAAAGGATTATCTTATCTTATCTTATAAGGGACTTTCTCCAGCCTGCAGCCTGTCGTGTTTTGAACCACGGTGTAAATATGTTTATTTATTCTGCAAAGTTAGATATTTTAACATCGGAGCCAGTTGGAAATTGACTCACTTATGGAGCCATAAGTAAGAGAATCAGTCGAGGAAATGCATTTAAAAAAAACAACTTCCAGGTTGGTCTCAATACGGATGTTAGATTCTTGATGCTTGGTTCTGGCTGCCAGGCTTGTTCATTTCACCCATTTAGCCATTTCTGAAAAAAACGGAGGTTGGGCCAGAATCAGCCTCGGTCAAGACAGTGTTTCCAGTAGGTCGGAAAATGGATTTAAAATACACTCCATCATGGCATCCCCCATGGGTCAAAAACCACACTTCAAGTCCACTCTTCAGAAATCTACTGGGGATGTCATGGAGGGTTTGTCCAGTTGGCTTTATACAGTCTATGGCTCCATCTGATTATAAACAAGCACAAAGCCTGACCTGTCAGCTGCATTCACATTTCCTTTACTTAATTGTATTGAACAACTTGTAGACAATACATGGTACAAGGGTGGTTTTCTTTATTGGGAAATAAGATTTCAAAACTGTGAAGTGTTGTATTACTTCTCTAATTGACAACTATTACCCTAACAGCACCGCAAGTCCACACTAAGCTTGGGAGCCTGAGAGGAGAGTATGTCAGCGTAAAAGGCAAGGAGACCGGGGTCCACGCCTACCTGGGCATCCCGTTTGCCAAGCCTCCCCTGGGCCCCTCCCTTAGACTGACTGCACCTCAGCCTGCAGAAGGATGGGAAGGAGTGAGAGATGCCACCAAGCAGCCACCCATGTAAGGCACATGCACTTACTTCTGGTACACCACAGTTGGAGGAATTTTGTTTAAAACCTGCTGATTATAAATGTCTCTCTTCACAGATGCATTCAAAGTAGAGAGATTTTATTGGATTTAGCTGAAAAAATTGGTGAGTCGTTGATGGAGCTCCCAGACACTTCAGAAGACTGTCTTTACCTCAACATTTACACTCCTGCGGGCAAAGCTCCTGACGCCAAGCTCCCTGTAAGAACCCTTCCTGCAAGTTTGTGTTTATTTATTTTCAGAAAGGTTTGGTAGTTTTATAGCATGATGGTCATATTTATCAGGCTACTCATTTTAAAACACAAGCTGATGGGTTTTGACTTTTTTTTTAAAACATAAAAAACAAAAGCAATAAGGCATTACATTATAACCAGATTCATTTTTTTTTTTTTTTGATTTTTGAAAGCAAAATTATAATTTTCAAAGTATCAGGAACACAAAGTCAGTATTTTGATACGAGATAGTTTAACTTCTTAACTGATTCTGACTTATTTTTCTAGTTTTTTCAGAGGCTGAGAAAGAAACTTTTCATTGCTTTTTTTCAGGTCATGGTGTGGATCCATGGTGGTGGCTTTGCTTCGGGGTCTGCTTCAATGTATGATGGCTCTGCCATGGCTGCCTACCAGGATGTAGTTGTGGTTCTGATCCAGTACAGATTGGGCATTTTGGGCTTCTTCAGGTAATATGTGTTACTGAGCAGTTGGAACATAGTTTGGTTAAACAATAACTGAAATGTCTACTACATGATCTGTGCAGTACTGGAGATGAGCACGTCTCTGGGAACTTTGGCCTGCTGGACCAGATTGAAGCTCTGAGGTGGATCAAAGAGCACATTCACAACTTTGGAGGAGACCCAGATTTAGTAACTATATTTGGGGAGTCTGCTGGCGGATCTAGTGTATCCCTTCTGGTAAGATCAGAGCTGGTGAAAGTTGTTATACTGCCAAACTTTCAGCAAAATGAATTTTAAATGCTGTCCTTATTTGGATCAACAGCTTCTCTCACCATTATCTGATGGTCTATTCCACCGTGGTATTGCTGAGAGTGGTACTGCTGCAATAACACCGCTTGTGGGAGGTGATCCTGTACCAGTGATGCAGGTGTGCTATCTCTGCTTATGTATAGGCTTTATTTGGTGTATAGTAAAGACAATATGAGTTTTTAAATGTATAAATTGTGTTGCTTGTATTCTCAGATGGTTGCAAATGCATCAGGCTGCAGCCTTGAAAGCACAGAGAAGATTGGTAAATGCATGAGAAGCCTGGATATTGATACCATAAAGACATTTACAAGTGTGAGATGCTGTTCAGAATTGATATTTGTTGTTTTCTGCAACATGTCAATTATGTAGCCGTTTACATTTATTGTTGATACTGTATTCAGTTTTGTTTGTACTTGTTTTCTTTTGTCAAGGATCCTAGTGTGAGAACCATTGTAACTATTGATGGACACTTCTTGAGAAAACCTGTACGTGAGCTGTTCGATAAACACGAGCTCCTCACTGTGCCATTCATGACAGGCATCAATAATCACGAAGGAGGATGGTTGATTCCTAGTGTAAGTGCTGTTTGTAAATGTTTCCTTTCTTAATTTTAAATGTGGGAAACCAGAGCTTTATTTCAATACTGTGCATATCTGCTGACATGCTGAATAAAGTTGGGTTTTCTTCCATCAGTATTTTGCTCCTCCAAACTGGACTGAAGGAATGGACCGGGAACATTTTATGAACTTTATATTCATGTTCTACCCTGATGTAAGACACGGATGTCCTGATATTCCAGTGTTTGTGCTTTTGTTTGTTTGGCCTGATCAGCCTTTTATATTTCTCATTCTGTATAGCCCAAAGATGCATTAACCAGAGATTTGATTGCAAATGAATATATTGGAACTGGAGAAGACAGAGTGAGAATCAGAGATGGATTCACTGAGATGATTGGAGATATGTTGTTTAACATTCCAGCCATTGAAGTTGCAAATGCTCACAGAGGTATTTTTTTTAACAATATTATCCAAACAAATAGTCACTGTTTTAATATTTTAATTGTTCTGAAAAAAACATGACATTCATTTGACTGATACCAGATGCAGGCGCCCCTGTGTACTTGTACGAGTACCAGTATCCTCCCCAAGCTCTGCAGAAAAAAAGACCAAGCTTTGTTAGAAGTGACCATGGCGATGAGATCTTTACGGTGCTGGGATGGTGTTTCACGACTTCCCATGTGACATTTTCTGGTAAGTGTAGTTTACATACATTTGATATATGATTTGATACATTTGGTATACATTTGAAAGCCGTTACTCGAGGGGAAATTATTTGTTTTTCATCCTGGAAAAAAAAGGAAAGAGAGAGAAAAGTTGAATATCTTGAACTTAAGATAAAGGAATTAGAAAAAAATCATAAAGCAACAGGGGGTGCCTCTATCATGGTAGAATTAAAGAAAACAAGAAAAGAACTAGATGATCTGTTAACTGAGAGAGTAGAACGAGCTCTGACTTTCACTAAACAAAAATATTACGATGGAGGCGTAAAATCACTAAAGATACTTTCTTACAAATTGAAAAAACAGCAGACAAAATCTAATATTGTCTTTATTAAGAATAAAGTTACAAATAAGAAGCTAACAAGTAAACAGGAGATTGTAGAAGAATTCGCTGAGTATTACAAACAATTATATAGTTCAGACAAGGGAGAAACTCAGTATCAGTCGAGAGATTATCTGCAAGGCTTGAATCTTCCACAAGTGACAGATTTACAGAATCAAAGCCTCACTGCACCAATTACTGTGGAAGAGATATCCAAAGTTATCCAGAGATTAAAGTTAGACAAGAGCCCAGGCAGCGATGGCTTTACTGGAGAATTTTATAAAATATTCAAAACCCAACTTACTCCTATCTTGCATAAAACATTTAACTGGGCACTTACACAGGGAATATGGGCAGATACATGGTGTAACTCTATAATAACAATTATACACAAGGAAGGTAAGGACCCATCACAATGTGAAGGATACAGACCTATAACTTTATTAAATGTGGACCAAAAGTTGCTAAGCAGTATCATAGCCGACAGATTAGCTAAAATTGTACCTGATATTATAAATTTAGACCAGACAGGGTTTATTATAAATAGACAATTATCAGATAATGTTAGACGTACATTGAATATAATAGAACAAGTACATAAAAATGAAAGGCAGGCACTCATACTCACCTTAGATGCAGAAAAAGCATTTGATAGAGTGGCATGGCCTTTTATTTTTGAGACCTGTCAAAGCTTTGGTTTTAGTGATACTTTTATTTCTTGGTTACAGACTATGTATGGAATCTCAAAAGCACAAGTCAGAGGTAATGGAACACTATCAAGCTCCTTCGAACTTAGAAGAGGTACGAGACAGGGAGACCCTCTCTCACCACTCATTTTTGCCTTATGTATTGAACCACTAGCTGTTAGTATCAGGAGGAATGAGGAAATACAAGGGGTAGAAATTGCAGGTACACACCATAAATTAGCATTGTATGCTGACAACATTATTTTATACTTAACTAAATTAGAAAGAACTCTGTGAATGTGAATCGATTAGCTTAGGAGAACCCATTCCTATAGAGTTAAAAAATGGATTCCCATGGAAATGGGATAGAGAGAAAATTAAATATTTAGGAATAGAAATACCTAAGAATATATAACAATTATATAAGTGTAACTATGATAAACTTGAAATAAGAATCAAACAGGATCTAAATACCGGTAGATGGAGTTTAGTCCCTTTGTCGTTATTTGGAAAGATTGATACTATCAGGATGAATATACTTCCTAGATTTTTATTCCTATTTAAGTCATTACCCCTATATGTTAGTCCAGCTACGTTTAGATGTTGGGATCGAATGTTAATTAAATTTATATGGAACAGTAAAAAGCCCAGGGTTAAAATGAAAACACTTAAATTGGCCAAAAGATTTGGGGGGCTGGCTCTCCCAAATTTGCAGAATTATTTTTATGCAGCCCAAATACAGGCATTACAAACATTACTAAACGATGATATAAAAGCAGAATGGAGGTCTATAGAACTGTTTCAAAGTAGAGAGATGGGGAAACTTCTTCCATTCTAAGCAAAAACAAACAAACAAACAAAAAATAGATAATAAATGGTTTCAAAATGCACTTACTGCTTGGAATAAAGTAAGGAGAGATCTAAAGATTCAAAATGAACTGTTACTATTGAGAGAAATAAGTAAAGATCCTGACTTTAAACCGAACAAGGAAGTGGGTATATTTAAAATTTGGAGCAAAAAAGGATTGAGTATATTCGGACAGTTAATAGATAAAAAAGGTATTGTGGAATTTACATTATTACAATAAGAATATGGTCTGCCATCCTCCCATTTCTTTGGTTATTTACAAGTTAGAAGTTATCTGGAAAACAGTGATATACAGAAGAAAACAATTAGAGACTTTCATCCTTTGATTCAATTTTTAGTTAAGAACTATAAATGTGTGAATGTTAAACATCATATATCGGTATTATATAATATCTTAGAAAGTGATGACAAACCAGAAGAACTGAGACAAAAAATAAGTTGGCAAGAAGAACTCGATCTTATTATATCTGAACCCGATTGGGAAGATATAAGTTTATCCTCACATAAAACAACTGCATCTCTGTTCTGGCGAGAATATGCATGGAAGATTCAGATGAGATATTTTCTAACACCTGTCCAACAAGCTAAATTCCAGCAATCAGTAACATCAAAATGTTGGCAGGATCGTGGTGAAAACCATGCTAATTACAGTCACATCTTCTGGTCCTGTCCTATTCTGAAAATGTATTGGTCAAGTATTGGTAAAGAAATCTGTTGTATTTTGAAATTGGACTTAAAGCAGCACAACGTAACTTTCAGCTTTTCTGAGTTTGGCGGCATCTTGTGGACAAAATCGGTAGTGTTTTACCAGAAAGAACACTACGTTTCCCATGAGCACCAGCGCGTACTGCCGGAAAACTCCTGTCCCGTCGCTGCATTTGTTTTGATGAGAGAACACGGGACGCTTTTGTTTCACCAAGTGAACAGAAGGAACGCAAAAAAAAAGATGTTAAACTGCTGGAAAGGAACTGGAATTTACCGGGATACCTTAAACAAGGAAGCCAGGGAGCGGTATATGGAGAAAATAATGATTATTAACGGTCTGGATCCATATCCCTACTGAAGACCCATGTGTTTCAATAAATTTGTATAATAGTACAACATACAGTACATGTTTTGTATCCCTCTTACTTCTCTTTTCTTTTTTTTTGACGGTTATATTATGATGAAGAGGCTCCGACGCGTGAGCAATATTTTTTTTTTCCCCGTGAGATTATTTTTTTCCTCTGCAGCTACAAATAAGAGTTAATATTTTTTCCTCAACAAACTAGTTTTATCTGAAGATTGGGGTTAATTGCACCGCAGAGAGCTGGCCAGCAACTGCGTTTAGCTGGCGAAGTGGGGAATAAAATCTGTGTTTTGATCCGACCCGGTCTGCGTGAGTGTTTGTGGCTTAAGGCTGATTTATGGTCCTGCGTTAAATCGACGCAGAGCCTACGGCGTAGGGTACGCGGCGACACGCACCGTACGTTGCGTGTCGCCACGTACCCTACGCCGTAGGTCTGCGTCGATTTAACGCAGAACCATAAATCAGGCTTTACTGTGTGTTTGGTCGTTACAGCCGCGATCCAAAGCGAGCCGACGACTCTTTCACTCTTTTACTCTGTTATATCAGATACTTGGCCTGCGTGGTTCTGCCTCCGAGCAGGAAACCGGTGAAAAGTTAAACCATTAGGATCTTTTCCCCACGTCTGTTGCGTGGAGCTGCTGCTGCAGCAACGCAGCAAAGTTACGTAGTGTCGCTTTAAATATCGATTATGAGTTTGCTTTGTTAGGAAAAATGCCAAAAGAGATAGTTAAAACTGAGGATAAGTACCTTATAAGAATTTTAAGAATAACAGCTCTTAAACTCATAACAAAAAACTGGCTTCAGAAATCAAGTCCAGTTTTAGAGAAATGGCGAGACTTAATGGAACAAGTAAAAGAAATGGAGCAGTTAACATGTAAAATCAGAGGAAATCTTGGGATGAGACACATGCTGTGGGCTAAATGGGAGAGCTATATAAAAAATGGGGGTGAAATGCTAAGATAGCATAAGACATGAAGAGAACTAAATGCACCTAAAAGCTTAATACTGAGGCGGTCAATGGATTATTTGACAGATATGGAGGAGTATAATAATAATAATAATAATAATAATAATAATAATAATAATAATAATAATAATAATAATAATATGGAGGAGTTAACAACTGAACTTAATGCACTTAATGTTTTGTTTTTTGTTTTTTTTAATTTAACTTTTTTTTTTTTATTTTATTTTTTTATTATTATCTTTTTATCTGTGGAGGTATTGTCATGTACTTGTTTGTTTACTTGCTCTCATGGTGCGTCTCTGTCCCTCTAGTTGTATTGTGTTTATGAAATAAGAATGGAAATAAGGATTTGTGAAAATAGGAATTTTGGCTAATACATAAAAGATAGTGAAGTGTAAGGGATGTATAGGGGAGGGAGGTAACAGGGGGGTTAGAAGGTATTTAAAGGCATGTTAGGCATCTCTTTGCTTTGTTTGTGTTTGTTGTTTAGATATGTCCTTTTAATATATTTTTTTTTTCTTCGTGTATATGTTGAGGTTGGTGTCTGTCTTATGTCTATATATGTATATTAGTTGTTGTTTTTTTTGTTGTTATACTGAACGTCACTATGGTGTGGCACATAGAAAAATAAAGTATAAAAAAAAAAAGTGTAGTTTACAAACCTTCAATTATTTGGTTTGTTAACTTGTAATCTTGAATGTTTCAACCATTCATTGACATTTTAGATGGATGCTCTGAAGAGGAGGAAAAGTTCAGCAGAACCATGATGAGCTACTGGGGCAACTTTGCTCGTACTGGGTAAGAATTACTGCTTCTAAGTTATAATTTGGACAAGAAAAATAAGTCTTTAATAATAATGTTTGTTTGTGTAGGTCTCCCAATGGGGATGGACTTGTACACTGGCCAAAGTATGGGACAGAGGAAGAATACCAGATCATTGATTTGAAGGAGCAGGTAACAGGTCGGCACCTGAAGAAAGACAAGTTTGTATTTTTGACTCAGATCCTCCCTGAAAAGATCAAACAACATGAAGAGAGCGCGGAGCGCAGCGAGTTGTAGAGATGTAGAGCAGCCACATCTTACCATGGCCCTGAAATGAATGAGCTCTGAAAAAGATTATCTTACATGAGTCTCTAACACTTGCATCTGAATGTAAAACACACTCAAACTCTTGTAAATAAATAAATAAAAATTGATGTGATAAAAGGACTCTTTTAATTGTTCAATTATTTTATTTTAATTATTATTATTAATGTTGTTGTTATTATTATTACTTTCTGAGAAGAGCCCTTAAGCTGAAAAGCTCCCTGAAGTCTGATCTGAGCAGTTCAAACATACATTTTCCATAAAATCTGGCATATGCGATTGATAATAGTGCAATACAACACATTTCAAAATAAGTTATTCAAATATATAATTTTACAGCTATAGATAACAAAAAAGAAGATAATTTTAAATAAAATATATGACAAAAACACAAATGCTTAACAGTGTTTTTTCCAGTGCAACGTTTGAGGGCCAGAAACAGAAATGTCAGTTCCAGCCTAAAAACCAAGCACTAGTCCTACTTTTGACAAAAATAAGTCATAAAGGACAAAGATGAGACAGTACATTCGTGAGACATTCAAGCCTAGTGAACAGCGTGGGAATTAAGGCTTGTGAAACTCAAGTGTTATGCCAAGAGTCTACTTTTATATTCTGAATTGAGGTTTTATGAGCATTGACAAGTGTCATTGTGCAGTTTGTGTATGTAACAGAACCCAGTTACCTCAAAATCAGAATCATGTTATTTGGCCAAGTCAGGTCAAACAAGACAGGGAATTTGACTCGGTTATTTTCACTCACTGTACAGTAAATAGACAAATGACAGCTCTTATTAACATATATACCTTTTTTTTTAAGTGAAAGGTACAGAAGTACTGTATGGGGTAGACATGGTTATTGAAAGGTGCATTGTTACAGCATATGATTTTGGTTATTATGGCACAGTGCTTGATTACTCTGAGACTCTGAGTGATGAGAGTTCATCAGAGCAACAACTTGGAGGAAGAAACTGTCTCTGAGTCTGGAGGTTTTAGCGTACATTGCTCTGTAGCTCCGTCCAGAGGGGAGGAGTTCAAACAGACTGTGTCCTGGGTGTGAGGGGTCTGCAGAGATGTTACCTGCCCATTTCCTTTTTTTTCTTTTTCTTAAGGTTTCCTTTTCAGCAGCAGTAAGGCAAGGCCAGTTTATTTGTATAGTGCATTTCCTTGTACAAGACAATTCAAAGTATAACATAAACATAACATAAACATATTTTTTAAAACTATATTAAAAAGTAAAAGAGTTTAAAAGCAGAAATGAAAGACAGACAGACACAAGTTAAAATAATTAAACAAATGAGATGCTAGAACTAAAGGTTGTAGTGTTTCATGGTCGATTACTGAAATGTCAGTAAATAAAAAAAAATTGACTTAAAGCAATTGAGTTTCAGCAGCCCTGGTGCATTCTGGGAGTTTGTCCCACAGGTGAGGAGCATAAAAGATGACCTCTGATTGGTTGTTTCTCTGGGTACAGAAAGTAGGCGTGGCCCTGAAGACCTGAGGGTTCTGGTTGGTTCATAATGTATTTTTGTATCAGAGATGTATTTTAGTCCGAGACCATTCAGAGATTTATAAACCAGCAGCAGGTTTTTAAATCTGCTGCCCCACGGCTCCTCCTGCAGCCGAGCACCAGCACAATGTAGTTGAAATAAAGAGACTGGTTGAAATCAGTGCTGTTACCAGGATCCCAGGTGTGGGTATTAGTCTTACCCGGGGGGGCAAAAAAATAAATAAAAATGGCAATGCTAAACTAGCGCAAAATCCAGCGTAGGCCTACTGCACCTTAAAAAATGTTTTGTTTTCTCCTCTCTCAATTAAATCCATAACTGAACATATGAACATGCAGGCGATAACATTTTTTGGTTTACCGGTAGTTTAGTTTTTTTCTAAGTGATAGAGGAGGTAAAGACACAATCAAAAGTAGACCTTAGAACACATTCATAACTAAACAAACAGTATGAACATGCAGGTAATAATGTTTTTTTTTTTGTCTTTTTCTAAGGTGATAGAGGAGGTAACGACACAAAGGTAGAACTTAGAACACAATGAGATGTGCGGGTAATAAAGCAACAGGTTAGGTTACAGGGTATATCCTTATTATCCCAGATACCATCTAGAGGACAAGTCTGCGGCTGCTCTTGGCAAATTCTGTCACAAATCTATTCATGTCAAGATTCCTTGTAATCTCTTTCTCATGGGCCAAAATGACTAAATCTCTCTTCCGTGAATGCAGCATTGTTCTGCGGAGAGGAGTGAAGCCGGTTAATGTTGAAAAAGAGATTTCACATGCAGCTGAAGACACACCAATCACTAGTGCAGTGACATACAGTCTGTGCAAGATGGGACATGTATCTTTGTACTGCTGAATGCAAGCTTCAGAGAGGTTCACATCAGTTGGCAGTTTATCCATTAACATTGGTCTTGCAACCACAATTTCATTTTGCAGGCTCATGCTACTTTGCTCTGTGCGTGTGTCATGGTTATAATCAGTACTCAAGTTGTAAAAAAAAATCAGGGGGATGGTGGATTTTATCATATGGGGACAGATAATTTGTGCTGATTACAAATAATATAATACATTACAAATAATAGCACTGACCAAAACACCTGCAGAAATACAGGAATGACATAGCAGCAGTTAAATGCAGCCTTCTGTAAGCTTTAAATATCCACTGGGCTTACATCAAATACATCAAAACACAACAATAAAAAACTGTTTTCTGAACTTATCAATATGACTCTGTCCTTCACAGGATAAGTAAAATAGATCACTGCAAAAACTCAAAATCTTAACAAGAATATTTGTCTTATTTCTAGTTAAAATGTCTCATTTTAGTAAAAAAAATCTAATTACACTGAAAACAAGACTCATCACAATTTTCACCTGTTTCAAGTAGACTTGGAAGTGGAACAAGATTTTTTTGCTTGTAATAAGAAGATAAATCTTGTCCCACTGGCAGATTTCCCTACTTATTTCAAGTGAAAATTGTCAAATAAGTTATTTTTCAGGTGTTATTTTTCTGGTGATGACTCTAAATGTTGAAATAGCAGTAATACCACATTCATTGATGAAATGACATAAGGGATGGAATGGGGGGATGGCAGTTTTACAGGGGGGATGATTTTGACCGTTTTTATTTCAGGGGGGGATGCCATCCCCCCTCATCCCCCCTCAACTCCAGTACTGGTTATAATAGAGTTAAAAAAGAAATTTGTAATGAATTGTTTTCATGTGTTAAAATTGCTTTCATGTGTTAAAATAAGAGAGTTAAAAAAAGAGATGAATAATTAATTAATTAATTATTTTCATGTTTTAAAAGGAGTTAAAAAGGTTAAAACAATGATTGATCATCGGTTCTGTTGTGCTAAAAGGAGTTAAAAAGGTTAAAACAATGATTGATCATGGGCTCTGGGTTCAACTGTTTTGCCTGGCCGACAGCAAACAGTAACAGCGCTGCACGGGGATTGATTGAAAATGCCTGTTTGACGTGCTGAATGAGAATGATGGTGAACTGGCTGCATTATATAATACATCCATGGCTGCAACGCGTGGGGCTCGCGTCTTTTTTTTACTTTTATCTTTTCCCCGGCAACGGGGCTTAACACTTTCATGTCAGAGTCTCCAAAAGTTTCCAATGACACCAGATAAAGTCGCTTGAATTGTCCCTAGTCGCTTTTTTGTAAAAGAGTCACAAGGGGGGGTCTGAAAAGTGGCTAAATATAGTGACAGGAACGCAGAGCTGACAACACTACTGACCCGCTCCGCTCGCTCAGCAGTGGTAAAGGGTGGGAGGGCTTTGTGATTCAACAGTGCCCATTGGAGAGTTCACTCTACATGACAGTGATATAGATGAATGATATCACATGCTGCCCAGACTGCCGTCAATACTACATCCAGTTTTCCGTGGGGGGGCACTGCCCCCCATGGTAACGCCCCCGGTTGAAATGCACCTTCACCCGGGTTAATAATGTTCACCTCTAGACTACATGTTGTTCGGTAGCCTATATGAGACATG
Organism: Cololabis saira; assembly: GCF_033807715.1. Lineage (NCBI taxonomy): Eukaryota > Metazoa > Chordata > Actinopteri > Beloniformes > Belonidae > Cololabis > Cololabis saira. The sequence goes on along the minus strand of NC_084591.1, from coordinate 41,654,981 downwards.
CACACGGCTTTTACGATATAATGGTGAGATTATCGCTATTAGCTGCTTAAACAGAAGTAGTCATCCTGCAGAAAACAGGAACAACCAGGTCTAGTGTTTTTTCTGAAAGTTTCATAGGAGGGGCAACTTGTTTTTCTAGTTTGGCTACTTATGTTTAAAAAGTCCAGCAGATGAGCAGTCCACCTCCAGACGACCATGGAGATCCGTGTGAAGCAAACGTGCTTTCTAATGTTTGTTTCATCCCTCTGCGCTTCTGCAGATCTCCACGGTACGTACTCTTTTCTTTGCACATCCACTTTTTATAAATGCGCATTTCGACTTCAACGGAGTCTAAATGTCTCGGTTTTCTTTTTCTTTTTTTTTTCGTGAGCAAAACGATTATTTCAGTCCTGTGTGCATTTTCAAAGTGGATTTGGCTCATTTGTCAAACAATGTCGATATGACTGCATACATTTTAGATTAGATTCAACTTTATTCTCATTGCACATGTCAAAAGTACAGGGCAACGAAAAGCAGTTAGCATCTAACCAGAAGTGCTTATGCAGTGAAATAAATACATTGTACAGTATATAGGCTACACACACACACACACACACACACACACACACACACACACACACACACACACACACACACACACACACACACATATAGCACCACAAAACAATGAAAAGGTGAACGGGTGTTGTCCCCTCTGTTTAATAAATAATCAACATGTTACAGAAATGACTAAAGTACTAAAACCGAAAAAAAAAATGTATCTTTTAATCACTTTTTCTGTCCAACCAGTAGCCCAAACCTTTATTTTTAATGGTTAAGGAGTCTTGGGTGCTACTTTATAGTAAGACAACCCTCATAAAGGGTTTATGAACGTTTAGAAATAAGTTGTTGATTTTAAACTCTTTATAAAACACTAATAAGTAGTTGTAATCTGTTATAAAGAGCAGTAGTGACCCATACTTGCCACAGTTATCTTTAGGCTAGTACCAAACCTTAGATCATTGCTTGTATCTTCTCCTAAGCCAGGATGGCCTGGATTAGCTTTCTACTAAGATAAAGGGGGACAGTTGGGATCGTAAGTTGTCAAGCAGGACCACTATTGCTCTTTTTTATTTTAATATTTTATATCTACTTATTAGTGTTGTTTTTTGAAGGTTTTACAATCTAATAATCAACTATTTGTTTAAATGGTGTATAAATCCATTATAAGGGCAGTCTTATCATAAAGTGGTGTCCATATTTGTGGCAGGGTTTTGATCTCCATAGATGGATTGATTGTACGTTGGTGGAATTTTTACATGGTACAAGGGTGGTTTTCTTTATTGGGAAATAAGATTTCAAAACTGTGAAGTGTTGCATTACTTCTCTAATTGACAACTATTGCCCTAACAGCACCGCAAGTCCACACTAAGCTCGGGAGCCTGAGAGGAGAGTATGTCAGCGTAAAAGGCAAGGAGACCGGGGTCCACGCCTACCTGGGCATCCCGTTTGCCAAGCCTCCCCTGGGCCCCTCCCTTAGACTGGCTGCACCTCAGCCTGCAGAAGGATGGGAAGGAGTGAGAGATGCCACCAAGCAGCCACCCATGTAAGGCACATGCACTCACTTCTGGTACACCACAGTTGGAGGAATTCTGTTTAAAACCTGCTGATCATAAATGTTTCTCTTCACAGATGCATTCAAAGTAGAGAGATTGTATTGGATTTAGCTGAAAAATTTGGTCAGTCGTTCACGGAGCTCCCAGACACTTCAGAAGACTGTCTTTACCTCAACATTTACACTCCTGCAGGCAAAGCTCCTGACGCCAAGCTCCCTGTAAGAACCCCTTCCTGCAAGTTTGTGTGTTGTATTTATTTTGAGAAAAGTTTGGTCGTTTTATAGCATGATGGTCATATTTATCAGGCTACTCATTTTAAAACACAAGCTGATGGGTTTTGACTTTTTTTAAAAACATAATAAAGAAAAACCATAAAGCATTCAGTGGCGGCTTGTCAATAGGGCGCGCTAGGGTGCCGCCCCCATTAAAATTACAGGGGAAAAAAAAACCCAAAAAACTGTACACATACAGTAAATTACGTAATAAAAAGTCATTATCACATCTGTGCACTCATAAAATGTGTCTGACTTTTAATTTTTCAAGCTTTCCCATCCCATACTGGGTTTATTCAGAGTTGCTTTTTGTGCAGACCGAAATACATAGGTTTCAATGGTGAGGGGTCGCCGGCCAAATGAGTGTGTATTGCATGTTCTTAAACTTTTCTTCCATGTGACTTCATGCTGGTCTCTAATTGGAGCTGCTCTCTGCGCCCGTGGCCAATTAACATGTTTTCTGTCATTCTTCATCCAATCTGATTGATTCATGAGCTGTCAATCAAAGTCACACCCCTGACAGTGTAGACGCGCGACTGCATCTGTCACTCGCATACAAACGGAGTCACAACCATAGACATATATACGTAGACGCCCCATTGAGTGGTTTTGCCCGCTGCTGCGATACGTCAACGACGCCGCCATATTGGATGTGGCAAGACTGCGCTGTAAACTAATAAAAAGTAAATTGACTTATTTTCATAAAGTGCCTTTCTACAAAGAAATTTACGTTTTACGTCTCATTTATGCCGCTTTTGCATTAGTATCACCTTAGCTCGGTTCTACCCGTTTTGCGCTTTCGCACTAGGGCTGAGACGAGTAGAGCCGCTCCAAGTCGATACTTTTTTCTGTAACCATTTCAGTGAGGTTCTGAAAGCGGGCTGAGCAGGGACTATTTCTGACGTCACCACCTCCTCGCCACCGATTGGTCGGGGGGCGGGGACGTCACCACCCTCCGCGCCTCTGATTGGTCGGGGGGCGGGGCCGTCAGACGTTTGAATCAGGAAGCGGGAGTCAGAGCGAGGGGACCAGCCAGCCCCCGGGTCTGGCAGTCAGAAGGCGCGCCGATTTTTTCCAGTGGCCAACCGCGGTACTGCAACCAAAAATCCCATGCGGCCCAGAAAGCTTTTTTCCCATAGACCGCAATAGTAAAAGAGAAGCCTCTAAAACTGTTCACAGGACACCTCCAGCTGTAATCCCCGGCAATTACTAATCTTTGTATTCTATATTTTTAAGTCATGGACTTTATATCCGTCAAAAATGTTTTATAACGGCCAGAAAAGTAAAAGAAAAGTCTCTTTCTGGGCGTGACGTCACGGCTGACGTCACAGCCGTGTCCGTGCATTCCACGGATGTTTTATATTAATATATATTATATAATTATATTATATTAATACATTAATAATATATGTAATGCTATACATGTAATAATATACATTAATTAATATATTATATTAATACATATTATATTAATATTCGCGGCATTGCCCCGGGGCATGATGGGAGGCCCCAGAGCATCATGGGAGGTGACTCAACTGCGCATGCTCTATGGGCCGCTGTATGCGGAAGTAAACCCGGAAGTCAGAGATTTTTTCGGCGGATGCGCTGGCTGAGCAGAATGCATTGAAATGAATGGGCGGCCATTTTTGACGTCCCATCCAGTTTTATATAATACATCCATGGAGGGGACTCGTGGCGATTTTATTATAAAGCGCAAAACGTCTGTTTGGTGATCCAACTCTGAGGTGCAGATGTTCATAAACCTGGTGGCTGTCGAGAAAAAATTTAAAAAGCGATGTAGACGGGCTGTTTTTTTCTCAGCCGCTCCCGGCTCCAGCTGATTTCTCATCTGCGCCGACATGAACAAAGCGGTTGCGCAATCGAGTACGTCACAGCAGCTTCACCACAACCTGCCCACTTCTCCCCTGGCAGTGCGAAAACACACGTGTGGGGCCGTGTAAAGCCGCGCCGAGCCGTGCCGGGCTGAGCCGATACTAGTGGGAAAGTGCCATTATTCATTCACACATGCACTAATATACTTGGGAAACAGTTAGGCACCAAATATAATATATTTAATTTTCTGAGATGGCAAAAATAAGAACTTTATTGATCCCACATAGGAGTAATTCATGTTATATCAGCTATAGAGAACAAGGTAGTGCCGAAAAACAATATCCCCCCTCACAAAAATAGAGAAACATTTTCTCAACAAAACAAATTTAAAATTTTTCAAATAACATGTGAACCATTTTTCAGACAATATCTGTCAATATCTCTATATAATAACTGAAGAAATCGGAAATGGTTCAAATTAGGGCTGTTCGATTTTGCCCAAAAATAAAATCTGGATTTTTTTTTCTCAAAATCCGATTTTCGATTACGATTATTTTGTGAATTGACAAAAGGCAAAGAAATGATTTCAAATATGCAGTTTTTTTATTGAACATTTGCCCCATTGGGCTTTAAGTGCAAACTTTGCTCTTATTAAACCAAAAATGAATGAATAAAGTGCAAAACTCTGTAAAATAAGTTGAAAAAAAGTTTTAAAAAATATAATAAAATATCAATTTTTATCTCTGAAAAAAAAATCAGCAAATCAGCACTTGCAAACATACAGTAAGTTATATTTCCAATTAAATAAAACAAGACATTTTCTAATTAAACTAAACTGGGTCTTTGCATGCTAAATAATAATGCAACCCATGAAGGAGGTAGAGGTGTGTAATGTCAGTCATTACATTTGCTGTTCACATTTGCAAGTTTTTTGCAAGGAACACGAGCCGGTCTACCGCATCTGGCTTGAGGGATGCCCGGTGGCATGTTACAACGCCCCCTCCTACACTAAAGAGCCTCTCCCATGGGGCACTTGTCACAGGTATTGAGAGGTATTTCCATCAATCATTAATATGGTATCAATCATTAATATGTTTGCAGACAAGGTAAAAAAAAAAAAAAAAATTTTTTTTTTTGAAAAATCGATTTTACGATTTTCACGTTTTAACATCGTTCTAATTACATAATCGCGATTACGATTTAAAATCGATTAATCGAACAGCCCTAGTTCAAATATGTTATTTTGTTACTTGAAAATTTTAAAATATGTTTATGTAAAATATGCTACATGTATATGTAGTAATATGTAATAAAAAAATAACAAAAGTGTATGTTCAAGTAGAGTTTATAGTTGTGTTGTAATCCCCACTTGCCAGTGCGCCCACCCCAAATTTTTTATCACCAGCCGCCACTGAAAGCATTATGTAGCACGCTCGTGCTACTGGGTTCGCCAGACAGGAAAGAGGACACAGTGTTGGAGAAATCTTTGGTTCTTTATTATCACCCAAACGTGTATCAGCACTCGGCAGCTCCGTGTCATCCCTGAGAGCTTTTTGCCGGTGTGAAGCCGCTCTTTAAGTAGCCAGGCAGGTTGGAGAGATTGATTGGGCACAGGTGTGCCCAAACAGCTGAGTGGCTGCTCTCCCGCAGACCACACCCAATCCTCCACCCTCCACCCGCCTGATTCAACTTGTGTTTTTTTTTTCCTTTCAAGATTTTGGGAATTTTTAAAGCAAAATTATAATTTTCAAAGTATCAGGAACAATTAGAGCAAAGGCAGTATTTTACAGTATTTTGATACGAGATAGTTTAACTTCTTAACTGATTTTGACTTATTTTTCTAGTTTTTTCAGAGGCTGAGAAAGAAACTTTTCATTGCTTTTTTTCAGGTCATGGTGTGGATCCATGGTGGTGGCTTTGCCTTGGGGTCTGCTTCAACGTATGATGGCTCTGCCATGGCTGCCTACCAGGATGTAGTTGTGGTTCTGATCCAGTACAGATTGGGCATTTTGGGCTTCTTCAGGTAATATGGGTTACTGAGCAGTTGGAACATAGTTTGGTTAAACAATAACTGAAATGTCTACTACATGATCTGTGCAGTACTGGAGATGAGCACGTCTCTGGGAACTTTGGCCTGCTGGACCAGATTGAAGCTCTGAGGTGGATCAAAGAGCACATTCACAACTTTGGAGGAGACTCAGATTTAGTAACTATATTTGGGGAGTCTGCCGGTGGAATGAGTGTATCCCTTCTGGTAAGAACAGAGCTGGTGAAAGTTGTTATACTGCCAAACTTTCAGCAAAATGAATTTTAAATGCTGTCCTTACTTGGATCAACAGCTTCTCTCACCATTATCTGATGGTCTATTCCACCGTGGTATTGCTGAGAGCGGTACTGCTGCAATGGACTCATATGTGGTTGGTGATCCTGTACCAGTGATGCAGGTGTGCTATCAGTGCTTATGTATAGGCTTTATTTGGTGTATAGTAAAGAGAATATGAGTTTTTAAATGTATAAATTGTGTTGCTTGTATTCTCAGATGGTTGCAAATGCATCAGGCTGCAGCCTTGAGAGCACAGAGAAGATTGGTGAATGCATGAGAAGCCTGGATATTGATACCATAAAGACATTTACAAGTGTGAGATGCTGTTCAAAACTGATATTTGTTGTTTTCTGCAACATGTCAATTATGTAGCCGTTTACATTTATTGTTGATACTGTATTCAGTTTTGTTTGTACTTGTTTTGTCAAGGATCCTAGTGTGAGAACCATTGTAACTATTGATGGACACTTCTTGAGAAAACCTGTACGTGAGCTGTTCGATAAACACGAGCTCCTCACTGTGCCATTCATGACGGGTATCAATAATCACGAAGGAGGATGGTTGCTTCCTAGTGTAAGTGCTGTTTGTATATGTTTCCTTTCTTAATTTTAAATGTGGGAAACCAGATGTCAATACTGTGCATATCTGCTGACATGCTGAATAAAGTCGGGTTTTCTTCCATCAGTATTTAGCTCCTCCAAACTGGACTGAAGGAATGGACCGGGAACATATTGTGAACATTATATCCATGTTCTACCCTGATGTAAGACACGGATGTCCTGATATTCCAGTTTTTGTGCTTTTGTTTGTTTGGCCTGATCAGCCTTTTACATTTCTCATTATGTATAGCCCAAAGATGCATTAACCAGAGATTTGATTGCAAATGAATATATTGGAACTGGAGAAGACAGAGTGAGAAACAGAGATGGATTCACTGAGGTGATTGGAGATATGTTGTTTACCATTCCAGCCATTGGAGCTGCAAATGCTCACAGAGGTATTTTTTTTAACAATATTATCCAAACAAATAGTCACTGTTTAATATTTACTGTTATAATTGTTCTGAAACAAACATGACATTCATTTGACTGATACCAGATGCAGGCGCCCCTGTGTACTTGTACGAGTACCAGTATCCTCCCCAAGCTCTGCAGAAAAAAAGACCGAGCTTTGTTAGAAGTGACCATGGCGACGAGATCTTTACGGTGCTGGGATGTTGTTTCACGACTTCCCATGTGACATTTTCTGGTAAGTGTAGTTTACAAACCTTCAAATATTTGGTTTGTTAACTTGTAATCTTGAATGTTTCAACCATTCATTGACATTTTAGACGGATGCTCTGAAGAGGAGGAAAAGTTCAGCAGAACCATGATGAGCTACTGGGGCAACTTTGCCCGTACTGGGTAAGAATTACTGCTTCTAAGTTATAGTTTGGACAAGAAAAATGTGTTTTTAATAATGTTTGTTTGTGTAGGTCTCCCAATGGGGATGGACTTGTACACTGGCCAAAGTATGGGACAGAGGAAGAATACCAGATCATTGATTTAAAGGAGCAGGTAACAGGTCGGCACCTGAAGAAAGACAAGTTTGTATTTTTGACTCAGATCCTCCCTGAAAAGATCAAACAACATGAAGAGAGCGCGGAGCGCAGCGAGTTGTAGAGATGTATATTGAGCTACAATGTAGAGGAGTAAATGCATCTATTAATGCTGTACAAACTGAAATCATTTTGAATTAAGAAAACTTTAGGCAGTGCTGTTTTTTTAATACATCTTAAGTAGTTCCTTGATCATGTGGATTCTAATATAAAATTAGCATTTATTACGGTTTAGTTTGTACTCATGAATCAATTTTAACAGGTGGGGGGAGGGACCACTGATGCTTTAACCAGGTTTTTCCAAAGGTACATGGGGTACACAAGATGTTTCTAAATAATGACAACCTTTTTATGTTTATGTGTACAAGCTGTAAACATTAATTATGAAAACTTACTGTGGCACTGAAATTAATGAGCTGTGAAAAAGAGTCTCTTAGATGATCTCTAACACTTGCATCTGAATGTAAAACACACCCAAACCCTTATAAAAAAATAAAATGATGTGGGGAAAAAAGGTTGTCTTTTTAATTTTTATTATCATTATTTCTGAGAAGAGTGCTAAAGCTGAAAAGCTCCCTGAAGTCTGATCTGAGCAGTTCAATAGTTCAAACATACATTTTCCATAAAATCAGGCATATGGCATGATAATAGAACGAAGCAACACATTTCAAAGGCAAATCATTCAGATAGCTGGGTTTGCAGATAAAGATAACATTTTAAAATAGATGAATTCAATAAAATGTGACCAAAGAAACAACAAACAAACAAAATGCTTTAGCAGTCCCCCCCCCAGATGTTAGTAAAGCTGTAGTCTGATATAAAAGTGCAGGCCATTGGTTTTTGAAAGATTTATTAAACTGCCCAGAAAAGTGCACTTGTAGTAAGAAAGCTACTGGGCACCACCATCAGGCCGGAATGAGACGTACAGACACTTACTTTGTATTTTGAGATGCACTTTAAGTTGTTAGCATGAATAAAGAGCTTGCCTTGATCTCAAGTTGGAAACCAGTGGAAGATCTGGAGGGAAAAGCTTTGCAGGTATAAAGCCAAGCAAACACATCAGCCAATAAAAGTAAATTTCCACATTTGAATGGGGAGAGACATTTCAGAACATGACAGTAGCTCAGAAAATATATTATTTAAATACAGGGGACCATTCCAGCTTTTGAAAAGGTAATGTTACTATTGCAATACACCTTTCCAGCTTACATAAGAGGTTAATATGTTGGGTGTGGTAAGGTTAAGTATGTTTGATATGGGTCTATGAGCCTAAGCATATCATTGAAAAGCTAGATCTTGAGTTCAAAGGGCCAAAATGTACGAGTCAGCCTAAAACCGACCGATGCAACTGTAATATCTGATAAGATGACCGGTCAGAAGTTTGATAAGTGGCCAGTTTAATATTTCATTTTGTATTTGTACATACTTAAGTCCTGTCTTCACTCACCCGTGGCCCAAGAAAAACACCTGAGATGCCTGTTTTTTTTCTTAAATATGTCTCCACAGCAGAACCCCCCCCACCCCCACCCCCCAAAAAATAAATAAATAAAACAAACAGGTAAAACAAACTAATCAAAGCATGCTGCTTTCTGAAAACAAAACTTGATCAGATGGTGGTTATACTGCAAGCCCAATCTGGTTAGTTCTAGGTAAATGCAGCATGCATTTATATGTATTGGGCCCTGAAATTGGTATAATAGAATAGTATACTGTAGTAGAATGCACTGGACACCCTTATTTGCTTCAAGCGCAAACGAGTACAGGCATGGTTTTGGAATCACAGGCACATACAGCTGGATCCTTAATAAGTGGTATAAGTGTTATCATTCTTTTTTCTTCCTTCAGTGGAAAAAAAAAAAAAAAAAAGTATTGCGTGACCCCTTATCATGCTGCACTGGAGGATTAAGGTCACACTTGCGCAAGGTGATAAAGGGTGACTTGAAAGGCCCTTCTAAGTGCATTAATGGGAACAAACACGTGGCTGTGTAAGGTCAGGGTGACACAAGTAGTTAAAGTAATACAGTAAACCCAGTATGAGACAGTTATAGACAGAACCTGGAGACTTAAGGTCATCAGCTATCAGGGTAGTAATGTCCTCATCAGAGGTGGTTTGTGTACCGTGGTTTTTTCTTTCATCCCGTCATTGAGATTTAAAGCTTGGTGCATCAGGATGTCCAAGACTGCATGCTGCGGAGCATGGCCTCAAATCGCTCCATGTTTGGAGCATGGGCGTGGGCTAGATGGTCCGTCAGGCGACTGTAAAGACTAAAAGACTTCAACTCCAGCCAGATGAAACCAAAGTGGTCCTCATCGAAGAGCACAAAAAGCCCTGGGGTGCGCTCTGGACTTGTAAAGCCGTGCCCCGCAATCAGGCCTGTCCCATAGAAGCTGAAACACAAGACACAAAGTCACATATAATAAGTAAGACATTTTAATTTCAATAGTTTGTGAACTGGAAAACATGGGGTTTTACAGATGACAGGCAATCATGGTTTTAAGTGGATAAACAGCCTGTGCTGGTGCTTAAACCAAACTTTGATGCACAACTTTCACAATTTGTTGCATGCATCCTTTCCGCACTTCCAAATAAACCAATTGTGGAAATCATAATAAATAAATCAATCTATTTATGCAATAACATTTCAATGTTTGATGCGCTGCTTTGTACGTTGGCCTGATTTTATATGTGGTTTAGGGCTGTGCGATTAATCGATTTTAAATCTAAATCGAATTTATTAATCAAGACGATGTTAAAAAAAGGAAAATCGGAAAATTGATTTTCCTTTTTTGCAGCTGGCTGCATTACAGACAGAGCTCGTCTAGTCATCTTTGTTTGGTCAAGAAAATTGTAAATGTTGTCACTTTACTAAACTCAAGGAGGATTTACAGTATCTTTCAATTGCACTTCATTCCCAATAGGGAAATTTGTTTGCTATTTTTCTTTAAAAATAAAGATAAAATATTTGAAACAATTAATTCCATTGTCTTTTGTAGTTTTACCAAAAAAATCGAAATCGAAAATCGGGTTTTCAGAGAAAAAAAAAATCGGGATTTTATTTTTGTCCAAAATCGCCCAGCCCTAATGTGGTTATAGTTTTGCCACTTCACAGGACATTCCTTACCATTTTCTGCAGGTACGAGGGTACACCTCATTGCGGGCCATAACCCCTAAAGGAAGAATAAAGGGCTGGGTCTCCGAATGACTGCTGCTACTGCTGGGGCCAGACTGACAGCTGTCTGAACAGAGGCCATCTTCTGCCTCACTTGCTTTTGCGCCGCTGGCAACACCATCGGCTCCCGCCGCTGCATGCCGGACTGTATCATTGGCCTGCTGTTCTGCATCCCCCTGTAGCTCCTCATGTATCCCCAGCACAAGCCGCGATAGTTCCTCAATGTCGCGCTGCTGCTCCAAATCTGGGAGTACCACAGGTCTTCTCAGGTCAATATCCAGTGTGAGCTGCCCAGCAGGAACATTTGGGTCTCCCTGCAGGAAGGAGCAAAATTACAGTCAGGTTTGTGGGTTCAAGTACACCAAGCTGAAGCTGTGACAACGTGCAGTGAAAAGTGTAATTTTATGAGGCTTTTTTTTTTTTTTAGTTTGTGAGTTTAGTTACAAAAAAGCCGTCTTTCTTTGGAAAAGCTGCAATTAGTTTAAATCAGAGTGGTTCCCATACGGATAACAATATCGGAAATACTCAGATGCTGCTGAAAATAAGGGTATCTTTTGGTCTTTACATGTATGCACCATTCAATACCATGTTATTTTCTGTGATGCTCTATGAAACCAGCACAGGCAGTTATATTATATTATTGTGCAATTTCCTGATTTGAGTCGCCAGGTTATGGTGTGTCTTATACAGACTGTCCGGTCACTACATCCAGTGTCAGAGCTCAGTCCGCTTTGGTGGCTGTAAATCTGACTTGTTTCCCGTGGGAGTTGGACTCCACCAAGGCTGCCCTTTATCACCAATTGTGCGCAGCCGAAGAACAGAGAGGGGTCTAGTTTGGTGGCCTCAGAATTGGGTCTCTGCTTTTTGCAGATGATGTGGTTCTGTTGGCTTCATCGGGCCAAGCATTTCAACTCTTGCTGGGGCGATTCTCAGCCAAGTGTAAAGTGTCTGGGATGAGAATCAGCACCTCTAAATCTGAGACCATGGTACTCGGTTGGAAAAGGGTGGGGTGCTCTCTCCGGAGCAGAAATCAGGTACCGCCCAGAGTGGAGGAGTTTGAGTATCCCTACTCATATTAGAGCCGCTGCTCCTCCGCATCAATAGGAGCCAGATGAGATGGGTCGGAGGGACTATGTGCCTTGGCTGCCCTGGGAACGTCTTGGGATCCCGCCTGATGAGTAGGACGAAGTGGCTGGGGAGAGCAAAGTCTGGGCTTCCCTGCTTAGGCCCCTTCGATACAAACTCGGATAAGCGGAAAAAGATGGATGGACGGAGTCGCCAGGTTACGCAGTGGGCTGTGAGTTGAAGGATTAAGCTGGCTATCTAGTATTAGCATTATGTTTGAAATATAGTGATATTTTGAGCTGGAAAAATCCCACCAGGAAAAATATACTCATTATGCGAGGATGCAGTATCCAAAAGTCGCACATATATTGCAAAAAATAACACATGCAAACTGTATTAAACATTAAAGGAGCCAACACATGACAAAACACATGTTTATGAAGTCAAAGGGAAAGCAGGTCGTACTCTAGAGATGGCTTTTCTGAAACATGACAAATTCCCCAAAGAAAACCAATGATGGATAACAACAGTAGAATTAATTTCGCTCAGTGACTAATTTTCAAGCCTACAAAAAATGTAGGAATTCACTGCGTCACTCAACATCTGGAGCTGCGGTGCAGTTTCCGAGGTGTTTTATACAAATCTGAAATCCGAATTAGTTAAAATATCTAACACACACACACACACACACACACACACACACACACACAATGTTTATTTACAAACTTACAGTGAGTTTGGTGGCTCTTGCAGAATTCCCATGAAAGCTGAGCATGACAATCTCCAAGCCATGACTACCGTAGGTGCCTTTGAATAGTCCTGGTTTCAGCAGGTCTGACGGCATCGGAGGAGGCAGATAGATCCGACGGTATGTCAAGCAGTTACTGTTATAACCAGGCATGGAAAATGAGGAAATGATAAACGAGCCTATATCAAGACTTGACAGACATACAAGCTACTTAAAGGGAAAGTTCGGTTTTTTACAAACTGGACCTTATTTCTGGCATTTTTTATGGTTGTATACTCACCCAGGCAAGTTTGGTGTCATTTGGAGTCCTTCGGAAGATATTAGGAGTTTTTTGCGAGCCGCTTCTCCATATAACGGTAGCGGATGGGGCACAGCGGGACACAGACGATGCAGCGTCTAAATAACACATGATTGCCGCAAAACTTTCATTTCTTTTATGAATCACTAGATCTGCTTCCAGGACCTGTTGTCTACATCCGGGGCTGTCTGTGTAACAAATAAATCAGTTTGTAAACAAGACCTCTGAACTCATGACGTCATCTCTGTGCGCGCACTCTGTCCTCCGTTCAGTGAGCTCTTCAGCCGTATACTCTGGCTCAAAACGGTAAGGACGTCCATCATATTCAAAGTCGTCGTCCACAACCTCAGAATTTGACAAATATTCAGACATGTTTCAAATAACTATCAGTAAACTAACAGTAGAACTCCAGCTGTACACAGAGCTGTGTCTGGGACGCGCGCACAGAGATGACGTCATGAGTTCAGAGGTCTTGTTTACAAACTGATTTATTTGTTACACACATAGCCCCGGATGTAGACAACAGGTCCTGGAAGCAGATCTAGTGATTCATAAAAGAAATTAACGAGTTTTGCGGCAATCATGTGTTATTTAGACGCTGCATCGTCTGTGTCCCGCTGTGCCCCATTCACTACCGTTATATGGAGAAGCAGCTCGCAAAAAACCCCTAATATCTTCCGAAGGACTCCAAATGACACCAAACTTTTCTGGGTGAGTATACAACCATAATAAATGCCAGAAATAAGGTCCAGGTTGTAAAAAACCGAACTTTCCCTTTAAATTTAAAGACACTTGATTTCAGCAAACAGATACGAGGAAGAAAGCCCTACTCGTATTGACTGGTGTAAATGAATTTCATCAGAATGAGCTCCTGCATGTGTTCATGGAAGATTTCTTCCAGCGTTCGACCCCATTCTTCCTCTAACCATGTCCTGAATTCCTACAAAACACAGTTTCACTTTTAATTAAAATTTGTCGAGTTCATTATAGTACACGTACTTTTAAAAAACGTAAACAGGCAATTAACAGGTTGTAACTGTTTATGCCCACCTCCTGTCTGCCTCCTGGCATCCGGTGATGATCCGTCTGGTTACATTTAGTTGAAAATTCATCCCTTTTCACTGTCTAAAAATATCAGAAGATGACACATATTAGCAGATCACCTACTTTAGAGGCCAAGTTATCTGTTTCTGGTTATGTCCTCCAAGTTTATAACAGCTCATTGTTTTGATGCAAAGGTAAGTTTACTTATTGCCCTCACCTGTATGTCTCCTTTGTGAGGACCTTTGTGTCCATACATACACTCTATTGTGGCCTTTTTGCTCTCCCACAAGTGGATACGGAAGAGAGGCCGTCTTCTCATGGGATCCTCCACCCGAGGGTCATGAGGTGGGAGATACATCCAGCCGATGATGAACAACCCATCCACCTAATAAAAAAATTGGAAAAAAATTGGAAAAAAAATCTTTATTGTCAAGACAATAACAGCAGAGTTATGTTCATGCAAATGTCAACAAATAATAATCTGTAGTCATTGTTCCTCGTCTTTTTGCAAACATATTTTGAGAAACACTCACCACTAGGGGTGGGCAAAAATATCGATATGGCAATATATCGCGATACTTTTCCAGCTGATTCAATATCGATATTCAAATTTGAATATCGATTTTTTTTTTTTTATCCCCGATTTTTCTCCCATTATATCACCCAGTGCTCCTACCTAAGTGACAGTCCTGGGCATTGCCACTCTCTACCAACCCTGGGAGGGCCCTGCACTAAGCTCAGGTTTTATTTCACGTTTTATTTCATTTTATAATTTATTTTTTATATAACACAATTGCCTGTCCTTAAAAAATGAAAAATAATGGACAGAGGTTTATTTATTTATGGATTTATATCTATACTGACTGATCACTGTGCCTGTCCTTGGTTTTAGTACCCATCTTTCTTGTGTTTATTATCATTTGCCACATAATTAAAGCAACCTCATACTAAATTTAATGTTAATTTCATATGATGTAAATAATATGAAAAACATATACAAATATGTTGTAACTTTAGCTTGTATAGTTATAATAAAACATTGTTTGTCCCATGAATTGTCACTATAATCTGATGAACGTGCAACTCGGATTTTAAGATCCATCACTATCATCTGATGTACATATATACAACTTGGATTTTAAGATGTGTAATGCATTTTTACATTTTTCGGTGAACTATGTAGAATATAATAATCGGGATATCGCATAATCGGGATATCGCAATGCGTACCGTATCGTGGCATAAGTATCGTGATGCGTATCGTATCGTGAGGTCCTTCCCAATACCCACCCCTACTCACCACAACATTGAGCAATCCACCATAAGGTCCTATGTCAGGCTGCCAAAGACCCAAAATATGCCTATATGGGTGAAGCACTGCAACACAAGGAAGCAACATCACACTGCAGTAATCAGTGTCTGCAGTGCTGCACATTAATGGTTTACAAATGATGTTATAGTCAGTTGTTACAAAACACCAGTGGTGAAGTTTGGACCAAGCCTCTACCTTTTGTTAAAAAAAGATGTTAACCCAGAGGAAAGAAAGCCTAAATTGAGAATATTCCAGTCAGCTAGCATTTTTAACAACACAGCACGACAAATTAGCTGTTCTCCTTCCTTATAGTTAATATGCAAGCATTAACAGAGTGCTGAGAAGAATTCCTAAAAGACGGACTATTGAAAGAGGATGCTACAGCAGTTTACTTAAACTGAAAAAGCATATCCCACCCCCCACAGAAAACCCCTCATGCTGCAGCCATCCACTTCAAGGCCCGTGTACATACAGTGTGTGTACACGTCTCTATAGTCCATGTGCTCGTAGTCCGGGAGGAGCTTCATAAAGCGCCCAGACTTCACCCGTGGGTTCACACCTGCACAGGCACAACACAGGCATGTGTAGAGCAGCCCATCACAACGGTGGGCTCAGTCCAACACAGTTCTCCACCGAATGCAACAGCGTGCCAAAACAGCTCTTTCACAGAACCCACAGCTGTTGCAAACACTTTGCCTGATATGTTCAGACATCAAAATCTATATAAAAGGAATTGGTTCATTCTGTTGCAAATTACACTCAGCATCTTTTCTTATTTGGACACTCGCTACACATGAACTCAAGATAACATGTGCAGGTGAAGAATGACCTGAATAAGTAAGAAATGCAAAGTGCAAAATATTTCAACGGATAAAAAAAAAAAGCGTGGCACGAGAGGTGTGAAACTGACGTTTAACGTAGATGTCCTTGCTGGACACTCCTCCTGCTTCCATCTTCCTCAGATCCTCCTTCATGCCAAACTCTGTACAGCAGAAAAAGGAGAAGGATGAAAATTAAATTACCTCCACCATTACTATCAAAAATATTTCCCCTTGGAATTAATGGAAAAAAGAAACACAACATTGTCCAAGAACTACTGCCATATTTGCTTAAAATGATAGTGCTTTTGCAAAATATCAATTTTCTGATTGATTTTCTGATTTTAAAACTACTGAACAAAATGTTTTGTCAGCCAGCCAAGTGGATGGACTGTTCAAAGTTAAACTCCAGTCAGCAGTCGGTACATGACTTGATCATATCTACATCAGTTTCTTGAGCACACAGCCGGCCTGAACAGTATGCAAACTTGGTGGTAGCTGTTCATTGGCAAACTAAGCATTCAAGAATGGACATATTATGCAGAATGCTTTTTGGCTCTTAATACAAATAAATGTTTTTGCCTTTTCCAATAGAAAAGCAGATTGGTGGTGGTATTAATATGAATTGCTATTACTAATAACGCTGATATTACTATTAATTGTTCCCAATTCATTAGGCTCAATGTTTATAATCAGTAAAGGATTTTGTGAAGAGTTGGGAAGTAGGACCAAATATAATTGACTGTTGTGTAACTATTTACATCAGATATAAAATTTTCCTTAAGATTAATTAACATCTTACTACCTATTCCAATTAATACTTGGAATAGGTATTTAGTACTAGTACTACATGGCACTTGTGTTATGTGTATATAGTGTTTGATGGCCCTGGTCCTGAGCCATATCTGCTATAGAGAATGGCTGACATGGGTTTAATAACAGTGGTCTATTTTTACAGCTCTTAATAACAAGCAGCTACTGATGCATGTGATGATGATTCTCGTTATGTTTCAGCACAAATCATTTGAAAAAATATAATCTCATTGTAAACTTGATTTTACAACAAGGAAGACTGGTATTTACATTTTAACATCAACTTCTAATCCAACGCTGTATCTGTCAGTGTTATTATCAGCAGTCTGGAGCGCCTGAATTTACCTTCTACACATCGCCTTCTCCATATGGTTTCCGTGTTGAGGATTTGTCTGAATTTCTTGCAAACGAGGGCGACATTCGGCAGCTCTGGTCCAGGCAGCAGGGAGAGTATTTCCACCAGCAGCTCGGGCGGTAATTCTGCGAGAGTCTGCGGGTGCGGAGGTGCAGCAGCAGCAGCAGCAGCAGCAGCAGCCCGGTCCTCCGGCCCTGCAGCTGCAGCTGCAGCCCCGGCTGCAGCGCAGCGGCCTCGGCCCGCCTCGGCTCTCCTCGGGCCCTCGATCCGCTCCTCCTCCTCCTCCTCCATGTCGGAGTCGCTGCCCTGGTCCTGCTGGTTGCTCCGCTGCCGTCTCCGGCACCTCCGAGACTGGCCCACTCCGCAGAGCCTGGCGCACACAGCCATCCGTGGTCAGCGGACGGGCAGCATTACATCACCAACACACGGATCAGCCGCTCAGCTGCGGACTGCTGAAGCCGCGTCTGGCCTCGCGAGACTTGGCGACGCCGACGTCACGTTGTTTACGTAAACAGGGGAAGGTTAAAACCTGTGTCATAGGATGTTTCTTACACAAATAACAATTAGAACAAAGCCAAAGGAAACGTTTATTATTAATTTGTTAATTATCCTCGCAAAATTCCACATCCACAAATCTAAATTCTTACGCAAAAAACCCTCTTTTTTTACTTTTCATTGTGAATTAAAACAGTATCTGGACCGATCTGGACTCTATTAAGTTTTCTAATAATTCAAAGGCAATCCAAACCATAAATGTATGTAAATGTTTTGGCTTTCTGTTATAATTTCATCCCCCCTGGCTGGTTGTAATGTGTTGTGCTTTTTGTTTTGTTTTTTATTTGAATTGTACTCTTTATATGTTATTATAATTCGACGTGAATTTGCATAATGTGAAGTTTTTTTTATCATTGTTATGTTTGCAATTGTTAAAAAAAACAAAAAAAAACACAAAAAACATTTTGGGCAGACCTCTGTAGATTTATTATTGATCATCTCATGTTGTGTTTGGCTTATTTTTGAATAAATCTGTTTTTAATTTTGGCAACATTTTTTAGACATAAAAGTAAATTCATTAACAAAAAACCTTGTTTTGTTGTGTTTCAGAAGGAAATGGAAATTTATTTTAAATCACTTGTTGATTCTTCTAATCAAAAGGCTATTAAGAATAAGTGCAACTACAAACGCATGGAGTGCTGCTGGGTGTATAAGAACTATACTTCAGGTGCTCTTCGGCATGGGGATCCAAAAGATTGAAAAACAATTTGGAAAAACCGATGCACTCAAGAAGTTCGAAAAATATAAAAAGCCTTTATTGAATCGTGGCTTAGTAAAAGTTAAAAACTGCCAACATGTTTCGGCCATGTAGGCCTTCTTCAAGGCAGATAACAAAGACTTTTTATATTTTTCTAACTTCTTGAGTGCCTCAGCTATTAAGAATATTTGCACCCTCTACAAAGTTTTTATATAATACACTGTACCCCTGGCTCTTCTGTTCTCTGTTCCACCTGTATACTGTTCACTGTACGTTGTGATCTTTATACTGTATATTGTGATCTTTGTCAATAAATATTCAAAAATAAAAAATAATAATATTTATGATGTTTAGAAAATGTATTTATTTAATTTAAATTCAAATTTGTGTTCCTTATTTTCTATTTCCTATTTCATTCATGTGTCCACTCCCTACAGGCCTTTTCTAATGTGCTTGCTACATGGCAGCTTTGATGTGCCTTGTTTGTTTGTAAATTTAAGAATTTTCAAGGTTAAAACACTGCTTGCTTATTAAATGCAGGCTCTGAGCAAGGACCATACCTGTCAAGTTTAGGATTTAAAAATACGGTAAATTTTCTGCTGGTGTCCCACCAACCCAACCGAGGTCCAGTATCTTACATTTTAAGACAGATTTAGGAGAAATCCAAAATAACTACCCGTCAACCACTTACACACTACAATTACGTGCTCGTAGCCTGATAGGGCGACCTTTCTTGAGACTGAAATGCGGTGTACTTCCTATGTATGTAGTTCCTATAATAGAACCTAAATGAAAACACAAAGGGGAATTAAAGCATTTATTAACATTTATTAATTTTAAATATTTTCAGTTTATATACACATTGATTGTCTTCAAGTGAAACATTTACATTTTTTTTTTTCTTTTTTTATTATTACACCAAGTGGACATAATACAAATACAAGATACAGACAGTGGACATACTGTACATAACAAACAACAAAAGACAACATCGAGTTACAATGATATGTATCAAGCTGTGTGTGTGTGTGTGTGTGTGTGTGTGTGTGTGTGTGTGTGTGTGTGTGTGTGTGTGTGTGTGTGTGTGTGTGTGTGTGTGTGTGTGTGTGTGAATAATATAATGAACGTAAAGAAATAAATTAAGAATATTACATTGAAAAATAAATAAATAAATAGATAATTATCATATAGAGTGATATAATATAGCATGATATAATATAAAGTAGTATATATGTAATACTATAATAGCATATAATAATATAATAATATCATAATATAACATAATCATATTATAATATTATAACATATATATTATTATCCAAAATAACTACCTGTCAACCACTTACAAACTACAATTATGTGCTCGTAGCCTGATAGTACGACCTTTGTTGACACTGAAATGCTGTGTACTTCCTATGTATGTAATTCCTATAATAGAGCCTCAATGAAAACACAACGGGGAATTAAAGCACTTTTTTTTATATATATTTTCAGTTTATATACACATTGCTTGTCTTCAAGTGTTGTCATTTTCACTCATGTGGCTCTCTGGCATTCATGACTGATGACACAGACGCATGTTTTTGAGCCCTGTCCTGCTCATATTTAGGAAAGTAAATTCGGTTCCCCATTTTTAGAGATATTAACACGAAGTCTTCGCCGTTTGGGGCAGAAATGTCTTCTCTCTCTGATTTGTTGTGCCGAGTTTGCTTCCGTTGTCACCACTAACCTCGCGAGAACTGCCACCCAGCCCACAGCAGATGGCAGTTCTCGCAAGGTTAGTGACAATTCAGTTTTCTAAAAATTATTATTTTATAAAACGGGACATTTATGGGAAAATACTAATACAGGAGGACGGCGGGAAAGAGGGGTAAAATACAGTAGTTTCCCGGCAGAAACGGGAGACTTGACAGGTATGGCAAGGACTCATAATTGACAGTAAAAGTCGGTGTAGTCTTACAACCTGCCCACTCAACCTAGCACTACAAGGTCAGTCCCATGTGAAAGGGAATAATATACCTCAGATATATACATGCTCTGTTTTGTGATCAGAAAGTCCCCAACCCACATCCAGAATTATAATTGATTTTTGTTTTCTATGAGTGCCAACATTTCAACTTCTGCGTTATTAGTAAGAAAAGTTGCAATTCCTTGACTGCCCACTAGGGACTGGCTCCAAAAGCAAGTCAATCTCATTTGACCCCCATGTTAAAATGTCCAACTTTGCACCCATAAAAATATTTACAGTCTGGTTCAAAAAACAGTTTAGTAAAATTATACAAAAAATTATACAAAGCAACACATTTCTGGATGGGCAGCACAGTGAGTTAGTTGCCCCTCAGCAAGAAGGTTCCTGTTTGTGTGGAGCCTTCTTGTTCTCCTTGTGCTTTTCTTCGGGTACTCTGGACTACTGGTCTTGTGAACTTCTAGTCCAACGTGATTCTAAATTGTCTGTGTGTGTGTGAGACTATGGTTGTTTGTCTGTATGTAGCCCTGGTGTCCACGGTGTACCACTGCCTTCCCTCTGTAATGAGCTGCGATAGGCTCCTGGGATCCTGTATAGGATTAAACAGGTATAGAAAATGAATGAATACAATGTATCATTAGGGGCATGGTCTTTTGCTACTTGGCACTGAGTTCAACTGTTTGATCACAGCCTCTGAGCTGTGACTAAGTATGTGACAGAGCATAGTCATTCATATTTTAAAGAAAATATGGTTATTTAAAAAGAAAAGAGGAGGGTGATTAATTTACATACTTTGGTATGACAGAATAACTGCATATTTCACACACCAATCATGCTTGCTGTGCAAACGTTTTGTAAAAATACTTTGTAAAATGCTTTTCTTCAAATAAAAGATGTATAGAAATTGAAATACAAAGCAGTTAGAAATGTACATCTAAACTGAACTCAGGTTTTTTCAGGGGGGCTCAGTTGGCTCTTGGAGCCATGACTTGGCAGAGCAATTGGCTGGCCTCGAAAGATGGCTGTTTTATTTTTGATAAGGGAGGAGATACATTCATTAATCACTGTATGGTGAGAGTTGGGGGAATACTGTACGCTCAGAAGAAGACTGTTTGTCCACCATGTTACAAAACCAGCCTAATAAAAGGAGGATTTATGGGCCACTAAGGAGATGGTGGTACAAGGTGTAGAGAACACCTACGCATTGCTATTGAGCAGTGGAGGCCATTCTCATAGATCTCTGTGCCTTCTACTCAAAACACTGTGCCGTTTATAACGGTGGGACGTGCTTACAAGCGTATCGGAGAGAGTATCATCACTAACGGTAAACTGATGAGTGATACCACCATCCAGTTCTTGGAAGCAAACGGTGCCAGGGACACATTGATAAGTAACATGCTTCAACTGAAAAGGGAAGGTTCCTCTCCTTCTCTCTGCCCTCTTCTGTTCGTAAATATCTGGATGTCCTATGTTAAAATCGCTCCTTTTATTCCAACACGACGCGTTACACACTTGTCCATATATACACTACAACACATCACAGTCACCAAACTGCACCGATCACTGTCTTCTCTTTTCTCTCCTACTCTTTCATATCCCACTCTTTCCTGCTCCGTCATGTCCCACCGCCGGTGATCTTCGGGGAGCAGGGAGAGTTGTGTATCCCAGCTTTAAAGGTCCCAGAAACTGGTGTATGAATTGCTTCTAAATCACATCAAAATGTAGATTACATCCTCTTGTGTACTACTGGTAAATGTTTTCTCAGATACTCCAAGAATTTGAGGAAAAGTGCGCAAAATATTCTGCCACGGGTTGCACCAGCTCCAGACCCACTTATGGCAGGATCTGAGAAGTGTCAACCTTTTATCTACCAAAAAGTGAAGCTCGATGGACAACACAGTCTCACTCCGCAGGCGTCGCTTTTCGACGAACGGTCACGAACCATTGGCGACATCTACTGACGCAAAAGGTACCCACATGCGGAGGACTTAGGAATATGATGATTGAAAGGGGGTGAATGAGTGCCTAAGAATGAGGCTACACATAAAAGCAGGGGGAAAAAAGGAAATGAAGCCACACTGTTGCAGTCTGCAGCACAGATAAGAGTAGCAGCAGCATTATGCTGTGTTAGTAATGGTACCTTTATTTCAGCTTTGTTCATACTGTTTTTATTGAAGTTTATTTGACTGGACTATACTACTCATTTGAGCTTAAGATATGTCAGACATTTTTAGAAAATTTGGAATCAGCAAAGTGAACTTAATCCTCCAATTGAGATGGAAGAAGATAGAGCATTGAACAAAGTACTGGGATTCTTTAGGCAGAAGTACATTCCTTGAATAGTTGTGGTGAATGATTGACAGAAGAAGATGAAAAAGGCTGATTTTTTAGTACAAGCCTTTAAGGTACACGGTAAAGAACATTTGAGAATAATAAAATTCAAGACAGAGAAGGAACAAAGATGAATTATACAGATGTTTACAGGATGTTATGTTTTTTATTAAGTTAGACAATGCATTAATCTTTTTTACAAATATTATTTGATAAGGTCTGGGAGGAAGGGACCTTGCCTAAGGAAAGGAAAGAAGCCCTAATCATTCTGATCTGCAAGCCAGGCAAAGGCCCAAGCCAAGGAGAGATTCATAGATTAATTCATTAACATCACACATTGTGAAAATCATGGTAAACAATGATTAATGATAGAATAGTGAATTACTTTGAACACAAAGACAGTAAATAGCTACCAAAATAGATTCAGGAAGGAAGGTAGATCTGCTCTTTCTCAAGAACATAAAATTAGGAAAGCACAAGTCTATTGGGGTTTCTTATGCTGGGAAAGCATACAAAGGGATATAAGGAGAAGAGCTAACGATTAAGTAAGCTTCAAATAGGAATAACGGGTAAGATGAGATGGATTAAAAACTTTAATGATAAATCATATCAATAATGCTGTTGATAGTTCAGTTGGTGTTTAATTACTCATAAATTATGAGGTTATTTGAAAGAGAGGCAGAAGCATTTTGTTGTTAAAAAATTAGAGTAGGCAATAGAGAAAGCTGGATGTATGGCCACTGGAATGAGTTTCAGATTTTCAGTAGGAAAGATGCAGTTTTCTTTACTAAAATAAAAAGAAACATTAGATAAATCTTATGCTTTATGATCCAAACATAGAAAAGGTTGATTGCTTTTGTATTTGGGTACACACTTTGATAATTCAATTCAATTCATACTTTATTAAAGACAAATCTTGAGAAGAGGTCCATAGTACCATAAAAAAAAATATATACATATAACATACACGATATAAAATACAACAACCTATGATATAAAAGATACAAAAACCACAATACAGAAGACTAAAAAACAACGGTGACACAAAAAGAGAACAGTGTCAGGCGCAAGTGTAGAGACATGAACGCCAGTGGTTCCACAACATAGATGTGAACCTGACTGAGCTGAGTGCAGGATTTGTTAAGCAGGTGATAATGCCATTTATAGAGTTAGATACTCTACATATACATTTGTACTTCCGTAGCACAGCAGCACAGGTTGGTACTCCAACACTAACAAACAGATGACTGGCACTACAGCTCCTTGGGACTTTAAGAAGCAGCCTCATACAGTCATTATAAGCCACAGTGAGCCTCTGCATGCTGCTTTTCTTGTACCGACACCACAAGTGGCCAGTGTAAAGGGATGTACAATATGTTTTAAACAAAAAATTTTTTTATGAAGCTATAGTAGGGGTTTGGTTTTGTTTATTTGGAAAAAAAACATTTTAAAGTCCCAGGTTGAGTTGGTGAAATGTTCCTCAGATCACATATCATAATGGCAGAAATACAGTGCATAATATACTAAAGTCCTGCCAAGAGAAGGAAAGAGGCAGATGAAGTCCAGCTGTGTAATCTTTTGTTCCATCATGGACTCTGGGGGACATACAGTATCTGTGAACCTCAGTTTATTAAACAAAGAAGACAAATGAAGACATACAATGAGGTTAATAAACACTTACAAAACAGCTGCTCACAGTTTATAAAGATAAACACAGATGGCTCCAAAAATTTAGATAATACATGGGGAGTACCATTTATCATCCCAGAAAAAAAAAAGAAAAAGAAAACTTAAAGGATTAATAATGATTTGGCTGTTTATACAGGAGAGCTCGTGGCAGGCTTTCAGTTGCGCAGGTAAAACATAATTAAGAAATGGAGTGATGTTTTCAATCATTGCAGCAGAAAGTAGGATACATGAGCAACAAATGCACCAAAGAAAAGCCAAAAAGTTTTGTCATGAATGAAATAAAGATCTTTAAAAGATATAACAGAAAGAGTGGGATAGAGGTAGTGAGAGGAGGTATTGCTGCTGTACTGTACGTATGAAGGAAATTTGGGGAATCTTGCAGTTGAAAGATTTGTTCCCTTTCAGTCAGTACACTCAGTACAGCACTATGGGGATTGCCCCCCACGCAAGACCACCTGACGAACTATTTTTCAACCCGCCTGTCAGGGCCAATGAGACTTTTACAGTAGACAAAGACAAATTATGCAAAAAAGGAAACAGCTGAACATATTTTTCTACATTGTCTCAGATACCAGCAAAATTGTTTACAAAATCAAACAGAACTTATGTTGTCGAGATTCTGCAAAAGCATTCAAGTGATATAATGATTATGTTTTGAAGATTTTTAAGTATTTAGAGAAACTACCATTTTGAACTAGGCTTGTCTAATCCAGGAGATGGCGATGATGTACATAAAAGCATGATCACCACATAAAACACCACAAAACTAAAATGATTTACAGGTGGTTGGACACGGGTCCGAGTAAGAAACGGTGTGGACGTGGAACAAATATTCATGAAGGATAAACTAGATACTGTACTAGAAACAACCGTTTGAGCCTCAGATCCTGCTTGAAGCCACCCCTATGAAATAAAGGGTATCTTAGAGCACCATACATTTGTTTGGATCTTACATTTCTGCGCAAGTTTGAGTGATGTCACAAATGTAAACAGTAAACCCAAATGAACAACATTAAATAGCACAAAGTTCCTGGGAGTGCACATCACCAATTCCCTAACCTGGACAGAAAACACAGGATTTCTGGTGAACAGAGCACAGCAGCGCATGCACTTCCTACGCAGGATGAAGAGATCCCGTCTTCCCAGAACTCACCACTGCCACAACTGGACTATATTTTAGTTTGCACTCTATATGCTATTTTTAAACCTTATATTTCATGTTTATTTTAATATTAATGTGCTTGTATTGTCTGAGTGGAAGGGGATGAGTAAAGTTCTATCTATCTATCTATCTATCTATCTATCTATCTATCTATCTATCTATCTATCTATCTATCTATCTATCTATCTATCTATCTATCTATCTATCTATCTATCTATCTATCTATCTATCTATCTATCTATCTATCTATCTATCTATCTATCTATCTATCTATTTATCTATCTATCTATCTATCCTCACCACCTTCTACAGGAGCACAATCGAGTCCATCATGACGAACTGTATCTCTGTGTGGTGCGGCAGCTGCACAGCAGCGGAGTGGAAATGCCTCCGGAGAGTGGTGAGGACGGCAGAGAAGATCATCGGGACCTCTCTGCCCTCCATCCTGGACATCGGAAACATGCGCTGTCTGACGAGAACCAGCAGCATCATCAGAGACTCCACACATCCTCACCATGGACTGTTCACACTGCTCAACTCTGGCAGGAGGTTCTGCAGTGTGAAATGCAGAACAGACAGATTCTGCAACAGCTTCATCTCCCAGGCCATAAGACTGTTGAACTCTAAATGAAAGGATTCCACACCCAACACACACACACACATACAAAATGGATCTGCTGCTAAATGAACAAACTGTTTTTTTTAAATATAAAGCTGCATATTTTTATTTATTTTCATATTTTTTAAGCACTCAAGCCCTTTTTACTGTAAGTTAAGTTAAAATTTTGTTTTAGTTAAGTTGAGTCAGGATGTTTTTAAACTGTATCATTTTATTTGCTTTTCTGAGCCAGAGGCAACGAAATTTCGTTTCCCAGTGCACTGTTGTTACATGTGTCCTGAAAATGACAAATAAAACTCGTATTGTATCGTATTAGTGACAAATTAAGGCTAATTTGGGATTTTGACGCAACAGAAATGTGGCTTATTGGTTTATGTAATATGAGATTCTATACAGGACTACAGATTTCTTAGCACAGCAGAGGATGTACTTCCTGCGGCAGCTGAAGAAGTTCAACCTGCCAAAGAAAGTGACGGTGCTGTTCTACACCGCCATCATTGAGTCCATCCTCACCTCCTCCATCACCATCAGTACGCTGCTGCCACTGTAAAAGACAGGAGCAGCTGCAGCGTTTCATCCGCCTGCAGAGAAGGTGATTGGCTGCAATCTCCCATCTCTCCAGGACCTGCACGCCTCCAGGACCCTGAAGCGTGCAGGACAGATTGCAGCAGATCCCTCCCACCCCGGACAAAAACTGTTTCAGACTCTTCCCTCTGGCAGGAGGCTGCCGTCCATCAGGACCAAAACCTCACGACATAAAAACAGTTTCTTCCCGACTGCAGCTGTCCTCATCAACAAGGGCCCGGACCCCCGTCTACCACACACTGTCCCCCCACCCGACTCTACGTTACATTAACGTAAAGACTCCAATCCTGACCTTATGCGTCACATTAACGCACATCCCAGGTCACCTCTGTACAGACTCATTACTCTGGCACTTTAAAACCAACATGTTGTACATTTTTTCTTTTAATATTATTTGTTCTTTTGTATTGCACCAATCACCACAAAAAATTCCTTGTATGTGTTAAACTACTTGACAATAAACTTATTTCTGATTCTGATTATAATGTTTAGGAATCCCAACTAATCGAACTTGCCAGACAGTGCTGGAAACAGGTTTTTTGTGTAGGAAAATATATTCTTATTACCGATTTGCATCAAATGACATTGACCCAGCGGGGTGACCTCAGCATACCTGTCAAGTCTCCTCGTGAGAACTGCCCCCTAATTTGCCCTGGGTTGCGTTGGTGGCGACAACAGGAGCAAACTCGGAACAACAAATCAGAGATGGATGGATGTAACGAGAGAAAACATTTCTGCCCCAAAAGGCAAAGACTTCGTGTTAATATCTCTAAAAATGGGAAACCGAATTTACTTTCCTAAAGATGAGCAGGACAGAAACATGTGTCTGTGTCATCAGTCATGAATGCCAGAGAGCCACATGAGTGAAAATGACAGATTAAAAGAAAATGTAAACGTTTCACTTATATATATTTAAAAATATATATAAAAAAAGTGCTTTAATTCCCCTTTGTGTTTTCATTGAGGCTATTATAGGAATTACATACATAGGAAGTACACAGCATTTCAGTGTCAACAAAGGTCCTCCTACATGACACCGTGGGAGCCCTCAGCCAAAGACTGCTCCACCCGCTGCAAGAAGGAACGCTACCGCAGGTCCTTCATCCCGACAGCCATCAGACTCTAAAACAACCAACTCTAGTCACTCGAGTGCAATAACCTGCTTTTCTGAAAGCACCACCTATATATTCAGTTTAAAAGTGCAATAACCTTCTCCCTCTAAATACATCACTGGTATTTTTGTCTCTTTGCATATGTATATATTATTTGTTTTTCGGGTTTAGTACTTCTTTTGTACATTCCTCATTTTTTATATTGCTCTTTTTAATTACTTAGCTATTTATTGTTTTTTTTTTTTTAGGATATACTTTTTTATACCTTTTCATACTTTCGTGTATATTTGTAAAAATTGTCGAGCGTGTGTATGTTTGCTGCTGCACAAGTTAATTTCCCCTCTGGGGGATCAATTAAGTTTATTCTATTCTATTCTATTCTATCAGGCTACAAGCACATAACTGTAGTATGTAAGTGGTTGACAGATAGTTATTTTAGATTTCTCCTAAATCTGTCTTACTGTACTGTAAAATGTAAGATACTGATGGGCTGATGGGACAGCGACGGGAACATTTCCCGTATTTTTAAATCCAAAATGGTTTCTTAAACTGGGGGAAATATGATCAAGTTTGCAGACATTTTACTTGTATATAAAATCCTTCATGATCTGGCCCCCCACCTCCACTCAATGAGTTTATTAAACAAAATCAAAACTCATCTGGAGCTGCCACCAGAGGGGATTGTAAAACAGCACATAGAAAAAGTGCCTTTGGGCAGTCAACATAAGTAAATTATATTTCTGAATTCATTTTTATTCATATTATTAGTTTATTTTGTTGGGAACTTGGAGTTTGAGTTGATGCCATCTAATATTAATTAAAAGAACTATTTTTTAATTTCTAATTTGTCAACTAAAATATACGTTAGTCACATGAGGTCATATATGGCAAGAAGTATCAAACAATGGACCGCTCGGTGGCGCAGTGGGTTAAGCAGCGGGCCATATACTGAGGCTACAGTCCTCCTCCTGCAGCGGTCGCTGGTTCGAATCCAGCCCGCGCACCTTTGCTGCGTGTCTTCCCCGTTCTCTCTCTACCCCTTTCTAATCTGCATCTCCAATAAAGGGCCACTAGAGCCCAAAAAAGCCTTTTAAAAAAAAAAAAAAAGTATCGAACAACAAAAAAATGTAATATTTGAAAGACATTTCCAAAACGAAAAATATCCGACTGTACCAGAACGGCTACGAAAAGCTGAAGAGAGCAAACCATTTATCAAGAAGTGGATTACCTCCCAACAGTCAACACTGCTGGTTTTGCGGCAGCTCTGGAGATCGTAAAGACAGGAAATATATGAAAGATTCGTTCATAAAAATACCAGAGAATCTATTCTTTTATTCATCTATTATTCTATATTTATTTTTAAAGTTGCAGCTACATTTTTTATTTATATTAAAGTTGGGGTCGTTTTTATTTTGCTTTTACACAAATATAGACTTAAATAGGCCTACAGTTCACAGTTTAATTTATTTCAAAGTACACCTACAAATGCATACTGCACTTCTGTTGTTATATATATTGGTTATAACAGCTAAAATAAATAAAACATGAAAACTTTTAAAATCTCTGTTGGTTTTTTTCGGCTCCTGACAATTTTTTTTTGTAGAAGTGGGAGCAAAACGGCTCTTTTGATAATAAAGGTTGCAGACCCCTGTGCCAGGGACTGCAGATGTAAATTAGCCCGTATAGCTAAATCTGGCACATGATTGGACTCAACGCTCATGTTTTTTTTTTTTTTTTAATTATATTTATTGGGTTTTCAGATTTAACAGGACATATTCATTAATGATGATTTACATGTCCACATTCATAGAGAAAAGAAAAGACAAAACCAAGAACTACTGAAAAAATATATAAA
This sequence comes from Cololabis saira, assembly GCF_033807715.1. NCBI lineage: Eukaryota > Metazoa > Chordata > Actinopteri > Beloniformes > Belonidae > Cololabis > Cololabis saira. The sequence continues at coordinate 41,625,167 of NC_084591.1, read as the reverse complement.
TGAATAAATACAAATTCAATAAAATAAAAAAAATAACTAAATAAAAATTTAAAAAATATAACCCTGCGTTTCCTATAGAGCTGATGTGTTGAATATTACATTTTCTTCATACACTTCCTGATTGGTGACTTTCAAGATATTCAATAAAATGTCCCCATAACTTAAAGAAACTCTGTATTTTCCCCTTGGTGGCGTAGGTTAATTTCTCCATGGCTAGAACGTTGGAAAGACTGTTAAACCAATGTTTAACTATGGGAGGTTCAGTGCTCTTCCAGGAAGTTGCTATACAGTGTTTAGCCTGAAGTGAGCACAAAATTACAATCTTTTTATTCGCACCGGACACTCCTATCTGAAAATAGTCCTAGGATAAGTACCCGAGGGCAGACCGGTAACTTGATAGATATATCAGATACAGTTTGTATGACCTTTTCCCAGAATTTTTTTTATTTTGGGGCAACTCCATAGTAGGCAGTGTAATAAAGTTCCTTCTTCTTGGCTATAATACAGCAATCAGGATTATTGTTATCAAAGCGATGTAACAGGGCAGGAGTAATGTATGTGTGCATCAAGTGCTCATGTTAATTAATGTGTGCTGTCCCTTTTTAAATAAATAAATGAATAAGCTGGCCAGTGACATGTATCATCAGATTGCATCCTTGTATATAAAATCACCCATGGTCTGACTCCACCTCCAATAAATATATTATAAAGAAAAACAGGAACAGGTTAACCAGAGCAGGATCTAGAGGTGACTGTATTGTCCCATTCAGAAAAAGTGCTTTTGGGCAGTCAGCGTTTTCATACCGAGCATCTCATACATGGAACACAAAGTACCAAATGTCATACGAGACACACCCACCCTCACCTCCTTCATAAAACACTTAAGAACATGGCTTCTAGAGAATCAAGTCTGCACTCATTACATCTTGGTGTATTTTATTGTATGTTTTATCTTATATCTTAGTGTATTTTATTGTGTTTTCTTCTATTGTGTATTTATTAGTGTATTTTACTGCTGTGTGTCATAATTTCTTGGACTACATGTAATGTATGTGTGTCTGGAACCTTCTTTTACATCAACCTGCCCCAGGGACTAAAGATGCAAATTAGCCACTGGCTATAATCTAGCACAGTGGTTCTCAAATGGGGTACCCGTACCCCTGGGGGTACGTGAAGGCACTCCAGGGGGTACGTGAGATTTTAAAATATACATATATTTAAAAAGTAGCATCCATGCAAAAATAATTTAAAAATAAATATTTCATAAATAATTGAGGAAAATATAAGTCTAAATTCATAAAATGAATTTTATCTTCAGGAGTAGGCTATTCAACTTATTATCCTAAAAACGCAGAGTGTCCCCCACACCAGGATGGTTCCACCTAACCTGTCAATCACCTGGATTCACCTGTCAATCACTTGGACCAACGATGGAGTCGTGGTTGAAGCGTAGCAGCAATATTTTTATGTTTAATAAATCAGTTACTGATGGCACAGTGCTCTGTTTTAGGTCTTTTTTTTACAACCAAAAGTGCTTTGCACTGGTTAGGGGGTACTTGGCTGAAAAAATATTTCACAGGGGGTACATCACTGAAAAAAGGTTGAGGACCACTGCTCTAGCATATTTACATGAAAATGTTATTAATATGTACTGTTCCTGGTTTCTTTTCCTTTAAAAATAAAATACAAATACAAATAAAGAAACTTGCCGGTCTGGCCCTGAGCCTGAGCCGGGGAGCTCGTGAGCGGCTCTGGAGGAAGCGCGCTCCCGAGAGCAAGCGCGCGTGCCCGCGGAGGCGCGGACTCATCTCTCGCGAGGAACGACGCCGTTATCGGAATCCCTACAAACAACACGAGAATTCGTCACTCACACGGTAATATAACCCAATCTTATACGCAGCTTATGTCGTGTGCGAGCAAGTTGGAGAAGGAGCCGGACCGACATTAACGTTTACCTGCTGGTTTTTCACTTTTTACCAATTGTTGCCTGGTGCAGCAGCGGCCCTGGGCCGAGCTACGCGCTAGCAGCAGCTAGCGGGAGAGTTAGGGCTTTAGCTGAGGATTGTGAGCGGCGCTAGCGCTAGCGCTAGCTCCCAGATCCGCCTGTGTGTCGGTCCCTGTACGACTCATTGTACCTGTCACAATTCAGTCAGTGTTTCTGAAATGCAGTACGTATTCATTCTTTTTTTTTTTTTTTTTTTAGTAAAGACACAAACACTAAGTGACGAAGGCTGTTTTTCTGGCTACATTTCCGTCGGTTTAGCGCCGGCAGACCCCCGCCCATAAACCAGACACGACCAGGTCACTTACTGCAGCAAATTACACACTTTCTCCCACACTCATCAGTAAATGACAGGGATCCTACGGGGGCTGGAAATCCTTGAAAGTGCTTGAATTTCAATGTTGCATTTTCAAGGCCTGGAAAGTGCTTGAATTTTTGTTTAAGTGCTTGAAATTATAACTCACTCAGGGTTCCTACGGGGGCTTGAAATCCATGAAAGTGCTTGAATTTATAACTGTCTTTCACTAAATTGGAATCATTATAATAATTTAGTTATTACAAGGAGAAATAAAATCAGTAAGATGAAACATAACTAGATGTTTACAGCACGATACAATGTACATAATTGTGATTAAAAAGCGGAAAAAACAATTATGAGTATATATATATATATATATATATATATATATATATATATATATATATATATATATATATATATCAGGGTTCCTACGGGTGCTTGAAATCCTTGAAAGTGCTTGAATTTCAATGTTGTGTTTTCAAGGCCTGAAAAGTGCTTGAATTTTAGTTTTAAGTGCTTGAAAGTGCTTGAAATTATAACTGTCTTTCACAAAATTGGTATCGGACTGTATAGTTTAGTTATTACAAGGAGAAATAAAATCAGTAAGATGAAACATAACTAGATGTTTACAGCACGATACAATGTAATTAATTGTGATAAAAAGCGGAAAATATAATTATGAGTATATACAGTATATTCCTGTAGATATTTCACCCCAGTGATAAGGTGCTTGAAGATTTTGAAAATTACCCTTGAAAGTGTTTAAAAGGTGCTTGAATTTGACCTTGAAAAATGTGTAGGAACCCTGAATTAAGTAATTCTAAATTACTACAGTTTTTTTAGATTATGGACTTGATTGTGTCTTTGTTTATCTTGTTTATCTTTGGCAATCATTTTCTTTTCTTTTCTTTTTACAATAGCCTTTATTTGGAAAAAAAAAAGTTTGTAATTAACTATTGTGGGTTACCGGATTCAAAAGTCAACTTTGCCTATACTATGCAAATTATTAAGCGATCTATGGACAGAGACATTTGTGTTATAGATCGCCCAACATTTCCTCCACAGTGGTTCTTGTATAGTTAAATACACAGACAACAATTATAAAAGCATTTTGACAAGTCAGCCACACATTCATTTGCATTACACAACTGTAGAAAATAATGTGTAATCACTATTTGATAATGGCCACACTTCAGTCTATACATTTCTAAGAAATAAGTGTATTATGGTAGTTGGGTAGATGGTTGTAACCTTTTTTTTCTTGTGTGTAACAACAGCCAAGACGAATGAAACCCTGCTTCATTCATCCATCTATCCATTCTGCAGTGACTTTAACTGCTTATGAGCTAATAAAAAGTCCCTTAATACCTTTGAGATCACCTACATTTTGGTTGTATTAGATGTTGAACACAGTCATGTTTTTAATGTATGTAAACAGAATAAAATCGGTTTGAAGTATACAAAGTGCCTTGGACTGTGGTTATGTGTGGAAAAAAGTGGGTATGGTAATCATGCAATTGAAGGACACAAATTCAAACAAAATTGTATCAACTTTTGTGAAGAAATGTAAAATCTTAAAACTTATTGTTGCCAAAACTTTTTTTTTCAAATAAAAGTTATGGTAAAAAGTTAGTTTTTTTTCCTCCAACACTACGCCTCATGACGTTAAAGATTTTTTTTTATATATCTACTTAATAATCTATTTTTATTAATTCAGCTTTCTGTGTTAATGGTGTACTTATTTAGTGTATTCAACTTTGTGTAACTGAATCAGGTTATGTTTGATGATGTCCTGGCCCAAAGACATGTTTTGTTTTGGTCAAAAGGAACATTTTTTTTCAAGTTTAAAAAAAAAATGCAGAATGTAGTTTGAAATAATTTAAACTTTCTTTTATAAACGTTCATGTAATGCCCTGACAATGCAGGTCACAACATATAGTAATAAAATAATAAAGTACACAGCCTCAGTTAAGATGTTAACATTTGAAGTCATAAATAAACTTCATCTTGACTTTACAGGGTCATAAATTTAGGTAAATACAATCTCAGATGAACAAACACATTACATATATTATTTGACAAAAATTGAACCAAAATTATAAAGTGTGGGGGAAAAACTAATAACACCATTGCTGCTTCTGTATGAATTAGATGGGACCAGGAGTTGTTAATCAAATGGATTTATAATAATTATGAACAAATGTGGCCACCTCTGATAAGCAGAACGTCTGGCATTTTGCTGTTTTGAGAGTGTTGCTGTTTGAAAATGTAATGCCAAGCAGATAATACATCAGCAATGATCTTGGAGAAGCAACTGTAACCGCTCTTATATGTGGGAAGATTTATAAGGCCAGTGACGAGAGTTGACAACTTTCCCATGTGTAGTTTTCACTGTAGTTTTGCAGAAAGATCAAATTGGTAATTTTTTAAAGGAATTGGAGTAAAAGCCTGCCGCTACCTCTCAGACAATATGTCAAAGTTCACAAAAGAACAATTAGGAAAAGATTGCACTAGTATTGCTTGAAAGGGTTGCATGATGAAAGCCTTTTTTTTCCATTTTTTAAGAAGAAAAAAAATAAGAAAATAGCACGTTCCCACTGTTTAGGTTTGTAAAGTTGCATTTGAACACATCACAAGACTTCTGGAATAATGTCCTTTGGACAAACAAAACCAAAGTGAGACCAAATGTGAGGCCACCTGTGCAATTGTTAAAGCTTGGCAGAAGCAGGGTCATGCAAAGGGACAAATATCTCAAGCACATCAGCCACCAAATTTAAAACAAACTGGCCAAAAAAGAAAAACAAGAATCATGGATTTGCAATGTGCCCGTCAATTCTGATACATCAGCCTATTGAAAATGTATTGGTGGGACCTTAAGAGAGCGGTGCATGGATGTATGCCTGCAAACGTCAATAAGCTAAAGGAACATCGCTAAGAAGAGGGGGCCAAAAATCTCTCATAACAATGGTAGATTTATAATGACATATAAAAAAACTATTACTTGGTGTTAGGGTACTAAACCTTAAAGAAGCCTGTCAGTTAATGAATATTATCTTGTCTTATTTCAGTGGCAAACAATGTCTGAGCCAGGGTTGGATGACATTGTCCAAATAACAGTACAGGACTTTGACCATGATGACCATACTGGTAAGATTTCTTTGAAATAATCCCAGAACATATTGTGTTGTTTTTTTTTTTCCTTTATATCCTAACTGATCTGTGGCGAATTGCTTGATAATGACATGTTCTCCTTTTCTTGACCCGTATCTCATTTCAAATGCTGATCTGTGAATCAAAGACATTTAATCTCTTAAAAAAATCCTCATTTATCAAATGAAATTAATAACTTTCTTTTATTTTAATATGTTCTATGTAACTTCTTTTTTTTTTTTTTTTAATTCTAAGAACATTGTGTATGGACCTCAGCGAAAAAACTCAGTACTCCAGCATTTTGAACAAGTTTGGATCTTTTTGTTTTGACATTCCTAAGTGAAATCCTTTGAAGGTTTTGAGGCTTTCTCTAATTAATTGCATGCCAGACATACTGGACAATCATGAAGGTGAGGAAGAAAGGCCACAAAAGAAAAAGAGGAAATTAATCCACACCCCGGAGAATAACAGTGGCAACCAGGATCTATCAATTATTAAGGTACCTATTATGTATGTTGCTGTTCTCTCTGTATTGATTGTGAACGATGCACTATTTCTGAAAGTCTGGATGCATTTGTTTTAATGTTTGTCTTTCCAGAACCTTATAATGACGTTCTCTGGATCAGTCAGCCAGCGCCTAGATGTAATTGAATCCAAGCTGCAGTCTTTGGATGCAACTTGCAGAGCTATTGGACGCAAACTTGACAGCATGGCACCCCCTTCCAAGAGTCCTATCCAAGTTCCTATGGTCGCGGGATCACCACAAGGTGCCACTCAGACCTGGAACAAAGTGAGGTGGTAAGGTTCCCCCTTGAATTCTTTTTCCCTTCAATCTGTCAGTTAAAATGGCCAATGCAGTTCTTTTAGCCATTTTAAAGACTCACTTGAATAATTTGCTTTTTCTATATCTAAAGCATCTCTATTGTGGAATTGTTTTTTCTGCCTGTTAATCACCAGTTTGTCTTGATCTTTACTTTCAGTGTTGTGCCGCAGACAAATGTAATAGTGAACAGGGAGCAACCAAAGGTCTCGGCCCAAGAAGACTCTCCGCTGGAGAACCTTCTCAGCAAGTCAGTGGCTCCCTTTCAAAGAGAACCGTATAATAAAACTCGGTCCTAACACAATGCCTTATAATCAGTGCCAGAGTGTGATCAGAACATAGCTGACTCAGTTTCTTAACCCACTTTTTAGCCAAGGTGGGAGTATAAAATACAGAATCTGTTTTTGTTTTTTGTTTTTTAAAAACAGAATGACTGGTTCCGTCAGCATATTTCATACAGTATTTATGTTTGCAGCACCATCACCAGGCGGCGTCAGAACACAATACTGGTAAAGGTGCCAGGCCCAGAAGAGAGTCAGGAGGAACAGGACAGTGGCTCAGAGGCCAGTGACACTGTTTCTAATGGTGGTCAATCAAACAGTGTACAAAATGGCCAGAATGTCACACTCATCACACTCAATTCAGAAGGTATGGCTCAATGTTGCTGTCTGATATAGAGAGAAAAGCACACATATCAGACGCGGACAAATTTACTGTTTAGAAAAGCCCACAATTGTCACTGAAATAACTTGAAACTGGCAAAAGTAATGATAAACAATAATTTAAGCAAAATTGACAAATGGAAGTTTAAGTGCAATAACAAAGGGAAACTCTACTGTTGGAAGCATATTTACAAACCGCAAAGCTTCTGGAAGAATGTCCTTTAGATTGATGAAACAAAACAAGCTTTTTGGGAAGTCACATCATCTTTATGTTCACAGACACAAAAATTAAGCGTTCAATAAAAGACTAGCTACTGTGAAACATGGAAGAGGCTCGGTTGTGTTCTGGAGCTGTCTTGATGTGTCTAGTACGGGATGTCTAGAATCTGTGCAGGTTCAATTAAATCTCAAGACTATCAAGGCATTCAGGAGCGGCGTGCTGCACAGTGTCAGAAAGCTTTGTGTTTGTCGCAGGTTATGCATCCCCCAAAAGGATAATGATCCAAAACACACAACTAAAACATCGAAGAATGACTCTTAGAGTTGTGCAATAAAATATTAAATTGAGGGTCCTATTATTTTCATCCAAGAAAGTTTCATTAGTTTGTATTTTTTTGTTATTTTATGTCTGTCATTAATCAGTTTTCAATAATTTATTCAAACTATTAATACTTTCATCAGTTTCAAGTTATTTCAGTCAGTATTCAGTATTTCGTTAATGGAAAGGCACAAACAAATCTGTCCATGTGTATATGTTATGCCTTGGGCTCCCTTTTAGTCTGGATGCGTGAATTATTGAAATGTTTGTTTTTACTTTTTTTTTTTTTTTTTTTTTTTTTTAAGATTACGCACAGTGGCAGATCTTGATTAGCACTATTATCAGGAAAAGCTACAAGTTTACTGTTTTGAGAATCTTATATCTTTTAGCTGGTGATGACCTGCACCAGTATGATAAAAGAAAATTTTTTACTTTCTGTTAACAAGCCTTACTTTGCTGTATGAGATCAATTTTCATTTTTCTGTGACTTGTTAGCACAAGAACGGTCACATCATCCATGATGCTTGTAGCAAAATAGCAGTGCATATAAAGTATGGGGAGTAGTAAGCTTCTTTTGAGTCACGTCTACACTGTAAAAGGTCGTTCTAATAATGGGTTGCTACCATGCATCTTTTTAAGAGCTCTAAATAATTGCACTGCTTGCATTTTCCTTTATTTCTGTCTCCGACTGTATTCATGTTGGCTCGGCTTGGTTATTCACATTTTCAGTAGCTTTCTTGAGCGTGTCTGGCTGAGCCCAGAAAAGAACTGCTCATTTTTTTTCCAAAAACTTTGAAAACCTAAATGAAACCCATATTGTATTTGTATGGGTTTAATTGTTGGTTGACTCATTTTCAGTGAAGAGGAAGTTCTTGGTTATATTCAAAGGCAACAATTATTCATTTCTATGCCGTTCCATGATAGATTTGTGGCAGTCGGCATTAGCTAGATGGCACCATTTGTCTCATGCATTGTTTATTTGGTGCAGTTAACTGCTAACACATGGTATAAGCATTTGACCCACATCACATTTTTGTCCTGAGTGGCTCACTTCTTTTGTACTGCCACGTGGGGGTGCTATTGTATTACATCCATTACTAAGCTGCTACACCAGTGTAGCAGTTGTCAACCTGAGAGTCAGACCATTTACAGAAGGGATATAGTGTATATGGCTTTTTTTCTCCAAATGCAAGCTGGGAATATTTTGCAAACTGTCCCACATCACAGTGTTTTTAATAGATGAGCTGAAAGAGCCATATCTAAATATCTCTTGTTTGACAAAGAGCTCTTCTTTGTTGCTTCGTTCTTTAGATGATTATCCAGGTGGCACCTGGTTGGGAGATGAGAACAACCCAGAGATGCGAGTTCGTTGCCCCGTGTCTCCAGCTGACATGCTTCATATCAGCACAAATTGCCGCACAGCAGAGAAAATGGCACTGACACTGTTGGACTACCTGTTCCACCGGGAGGTCCAGGCCATGTCAAATCTCTCTGGGCAGGGAAAACATGGAAAGAAGCAGCTAGACCCACTCATGATCTATGGCATTCGCTGTGAGTTTTGAAGTTATAACAGTCTACGATGAACACGTTTTTGCTTCCTTTTTGTTTTACTTTACTTTAATCTGAAGTAGTGGAAATATACTACAAAACAGTTTTTTATGTGCAAATTTAAAGTACTCATAGAATCCCTCTAGAGTCAGTGATACGGAAGAAAATGTTTAGTTATAAAAATCTGTAGCAGCTGCTGCAACTTGTGCAGGACTTTCTGAAACATATGAACTTGCTAATAAACGGGTAAAATGTGAGTAATGAATTCTCTTGTCTAAGAGTAACTGCCACGTCAGTGTCTGGTAACCATTGTGTATCTCATAGTTATGACATGGTCTCTGCATTGTCAAAGTTAAACTACAGCTACACCTCTCCCTGCAGGGGTTTAAAACCTCTTCCCCTCAAAGCAATAAATGACCTCTCTGAGACCCACTCACATTTAGTCTCCATTCCAGTACAAAGCTGCTATGAATAATATACAGAAATAGAATGCAGCCTGTGGTCCCAAGGTGGCTTAAAACAACACACATTCATCATTGTACACACACACACACACACACACACACACACACACACACACACACACACACACACACACACACACACACACATTAATGTGCAACACATTTTAGTGCATACCGGACTCTAAATGACATGCACGTGCTTGGTAGAAAGATCTTAATGGAGTCGCTCTCAATTCAGTGAACTCTTTGATTCCTTATTTAAGGAGACTCAGGGCTTAATGATAAACAGATTGATCTCTATGCAAGTCATTTGGCTGTATAATGTATATTTATACTGCCGTGTTAAGAATGGCTCTGCCATCTGTAATTTATCCTGCAGAGTTCAGTTTATACCCCCTGAAATTGGTTTTAGTAAATGTTATCTCGTGGAATATATGGGCTTAAAGCAGGATTAAAGTTCTGTCTGAATTCCATGTCACACGGTTGGATAGAGTTAAATTTCCCCTGCACCTTCTTATTGTTGGATAGTGAATATAGGTGTCAACCATTTGCTGTAAGTTTGGAGATGGTGAAATAGGCTCAGTTGTAATTGTATTTCTAGCTCTCTTCCATTTTTTGTTAAGGAATTAGTTTCCTTTTGACACTTTGTATATTAACATATGTCATAGAGGTTATGTTGAGGCTTTAACAGGGCCTGGTGACTTGGGTGACTCATTTCTGCCTGCCTTTTTATAAAAATAAAAAAAAATCAAAAAGGAATGAACACCTGCCTTGCTTGCCTCTACAGGACCCATCATGTGTAAAAGGGCTGCTGTATGCTGTCATCCCAATACATCAGCTCCACTCCCCCTTTGTCTCATTTTTCTATCCTCAGGTTGTAGAGGTTGAAGCCGTGTTGCTGCCTAACATAGACATGAGCTGTCAAGGGACTCTTGCCCTTTAAACCGTTTATATGGGGTAGACAGTCAGTAAATACACCTGAACTTAACTTCATGGAGAGAGGTGGTGAGGGATAGTTTGACTGATTACCTTCAGTTTTTAACTAAGCTTTATTTTAAGCTATATTTGTATTTAGCCACCTTAATTACATCTGCTTGCATCTTTTCTAGTTCTGTGAAAATTGTCATTGTCTCTTTAATTTTATTATTCTCTTGTATTTCTGGAACCTACAAACAAGCCTTCTAAACACCATATTAAAAATAAAAAAAAATAAAAATGCCCATCCTAATAACTAGGTAATGATTAACCCTCATTTTGTAAACCTCACCTTTTACTCCATTTAACTTCCCCACAGGCCACTTGTTCCACAAATTTGGCATCACTGAATCAGACTGGTACCGGATCAAGCAAAGCATTGATTCAAAGTGTCGCACTGCCTGGAGACGGAAGCAGCGCGGCCAAAGTCTAGCAGTCAAGAGCTTCTCCAAACGAACAGCACGTAACTCAACTGGAGGTAACATAGAGATAATTATTAGGGGTCTGTAGAAGTGTATAGATAAGTGTACCGAGACCAGCGCACGGCATCTCTAGTATTATAGTCCTGAGAGTGTATATACGTTGTGTGTTGGTACATTAGCATAAAAAATAAAAGTATATGCCACAAATGTACACCCTACGGTCACTTAAAGTTTACATGGGGTGGAATTCATTATCGGTGATATTTGCTGCTGCATGACCACACATACTTCTGGAAGCATCAGATCTGATTTATTTACTGGTGTTGGGGCTGAACCAATATTAGAGTATTGTTTAATGTGTTTTCCTTCTGCTTACTTACTTTATGGAAGTTTTAGTTAAGTCATATCAGCCTTTATTGACTTCGTCATTATAAGAGCAAGTTTTCTTACAGTTGTTACCAAAGAATAATACGGATCACTACCAAAGATGAATCATTTCAGCCTAAGGTAACATTAAATCCACCTAAATGTTATTTCCATTCATTTTATACAGGTGGAACTACATTCAGTTCAAATTCTTGGGTGGTCAGTTTTATTAAGATAGTTAAGTTGTAAAGTGTGCATGCACCATGATTTTATAGATGAGCTGCGTTTTACTGACAGCAGAATTATGTAGTGCGCCTTTTCTTTTCTAACTTTGTTTATTTTTATGCAGGAACACTTTATGCACACGGTTAACACAGTTACAGGCAGTGATCTCACGTGCATCTCAATTTATCTGGTATATGAACAGGCTTTCACCATCTGAACTAAAGTGCAGTTGTAACCTTGATCACTGCAGATGTTTGTAATCTACACACAATGCCTTGTGTCCTTCTCTCCCCGTGAGCCAACACCTTTCACCTCTGACCAGGGAAAAGTTAACCAGGAGGGAAAACCCAAATATCCTGTGTGTACACACAAGAGGCAGATTGCCAGGTCCTGCCTGTTCAGGCCACACACACCCTGGAGGGTTTAAGGCAAATGTTAGCTTAGAAGGTGCATCCGTCAGCCTGCAGCAGCAACAATATGAAACAACCTTAATGAGATTACATGCTAATTGACTGGGTAGAGGCAGTTTTCCTGCTTTTAAAACTATGTGCAAACTATCACCTAGAGCTCAGATCAGCTCTTTAGTCTCTACATCCACTTGGCACTTAATTCTTCATCTGGAAATACTGAGAATCTTTGCATAATGTATTAACAATGAGGCATAGGTGAAAACCTTTATTTTAGGAGAAGTGTTTGTAAATTGTTCTTGGACTTTTCATCTAATGAAAACAAAACTTTGGCTAGTTCACACTGCAGCTCAATTCTGCTTTTTTTTATTGCCTAAATCAGATACATATCTGATCTGTGTCGAGACGATCGCAGTCAAAGCGGTCATGTCGTATTTCATCCGAGTTTGACGTCACTGGAAATGGGTGTTTTGTATTGAAAGTCTAGAGGAGAGGCGCTGACGGATACATTTAAGTCTTCCTCGATATCCTGAAATTATGGATAAACTCTGTGTCAGTGAAGACCCTCACATCGCGATCCCACCACAGGTCCCTACTCCGCATCCATGCATACCTCTGTACAGAGGGAACAGCCAGTGCTACACAAAAGACCATTGTTAACATTTGTCCTCTGTCTTTCCTTCTTCAGTTGGGCATAGTTTTGTTGGGTACGACTGTTCAAGTACTTCCAAATTGTTTGACAAACACGTGATGCATCCATATTTACTTCTGTAAACACCATGCACGACGTGATGTCGTGTTTTCCTCTGCGCTTGCGTGTCACTTCAGGTCCACAAACCATTCACACTTAAACTGATGATCGATTAAAATGATAACCTGAATGACGCAAAAAAAAAAAAAAAAAAAAAACATTAAGCATGGTGACCTGCAGTGTGAGCTCTGTTGTCAAACTTCAAGATAGTCTCCTTGAACTCTGTTAGTAATCTTCAAAATCTCCTTTTGTAATGATTCCGCTTTGACATCTTACAAGAAAAGGGGTGATTTGGTGTGGTTTTCTTCAGTGAAAGAATATTTTCTTTGGCTTGGAGTGGATCTGTAGGCAGTGATGGAATATCCATCCAACCTTGACAGTGTTTAGACTGAACATTGAAGTTTTTGTTAGGCTGCTACATCATCAATGTGACTTGTTGGATACCTTGAGAACCGTTGTGTATATGTAGGTGTTTGTTAAAATACAAACAAGACATCACCCTGTGGTGGTCTGGAAATTAGCCAGTTAGTATAAGGGCCAGCTTTTCCTTTAATTTTGCTTTCTGGGTCTGCCTGTGTTTTGGAAACCTTTTTATTTCTTATTTTTAATAGTAAGGAATAAGTTGTGTTGTTTTTCTGATTATGTCCCCTGTACCCTTGAAGGCATCAATAACATGACAGCTTGTCCTCCTTTGCAGACGAAGGCATCGCAGACGAGGCGGCTCACATTGAGACCGCCACCCAGCAGACTTTGCACTACACGCTGGCCAATCAGCAGGTCCAGTTTCACCGCATTAGCGAAGATGGACAAGTTCAAGTGGTGAATGTCATATCTGTCATCTCTGTCTCTCGTGGAATCATAATGCATAAAGACATGTTATTACACTCTTTTCTCACATTATTTCTTTAAAAACTTTTTATCTTACCATTAGTTTTTTTTCCTCTCTTCCTGATGTATTTGTTAGGTTTTCATCTTAAAGTTGCATAGTGCATGCAAGTAGTTGAACACAGGGGAAGGTCACAACCCCTAATGCTGTGAAACTTCATATTGGAGAATACTGTATACCACCTTCTGTCAATGAATGAGTAATTCATGTTCAGTAATGAGATGACCATGAACAGATGTTGTGATTAAAGGTCATATTCAGGCCTACGACTTCACAATGCATTTTCTGTTGAACAGGATGTGCCTGGAAGTCTCAATTCCCTTTATCCTGATATAGCTATAAATAGCCGATTTATTGCACGAGAGAGGAACAGTTTTACTGACCTCATAGAAAGAGGTTTTGAAGTTCGACTGAATTCCTAGATTTGACGTTTCTATTTAAAGGTTTATTGTTAAAAGGTTTATGGTTAAAATTAACATGTTCTTTGAGAACAAGTGGCAGACAAATTCAAGATTTAAGAATACATTTCACATGATGCATCACTTATAATTTAATTTGGAGATTATTCTCTGCATTTCATAGAAATATCACCTCACCTCCCTTTTTTTTTTGCCCTTGATCAACTATAACGTGATCCATAGATTTGACAGTCCAAAGAAAGGTCCAACCCGGTGGAGGACATCAGGGAAGGAGTTCACTCTGCACTTCTCACCCTGCTGATTCACAAATGGCAACAAATTAAGGATGCAGCGTGGCTAGAACTGCACAACATGCAAAAGCAAATCAATCATACCTACAAACACTGATAGGGCATGGCAGGTTTTCATTCTATAATAAACTATATTTGTCATTACCAGATTATTGTACATAAACAGCATTAGGAAAACTTATTTTCATTTTCTTTTCTGGTATTCAAATCTTTTTAAAAATCATAATGTCCATGTCACTCTAAATGATTATTTTCTATAAAAATGCCTCTAAAATGTAATTAGTTTGACAAAATAACTGGCCATCCTGTATTATTATTGCCAGATTTCAGACTTAAACCATCTCTTTGTAAACACAATGTATTAATAATAATAATTGGTTGCAGATTTAAAAAAAAAAAAACTTCTTAAAAGCAATCTTGAATGCTTTATCCTATTTGTGTTATTGTTTCAGCTGCAATTTTTGCTTTTTGTGCATATGTGTTGCAGATTCCACAGGGACAGTTGCACATTGCTCAGGTACCACAAGGAGAGGAGGTGCAGATCACACAGGACAGTGAGGCAAGTGCAAACGTGTGCGTGTGTGTGTGGGGAAAAAGAAAAAGTAACTGGTTGGTCTTGAGTATTTCTTCTTGATATATTTAATTTCTAAGCAAATGGCCTGCTTAGGATATTTTGTCTCCAAATAATGATTGTAACAAAAGTTTTTGCATGCTTGAGACGTTTGTGGAGGAAAAAAATGAACGATATTTACACTAACTGGCCCCTTTATTAGGTACACCTTGCTAGTACTGTGTTGGAGCCCCCTTTGCCTTCAAAACTGCCTTAATACTTCATGGCATTGATTCAACAAGGTTCTGGAAACATACCTCAGAGAGTTTGGTCCATATTGACATGATGGCATCACGCAGCTGCTGCAGATTTGTCGGCTGCACATCCATGATGTGAATCTCGTGTTCCACCACATCCCAAAGTTTCTCTATTGGATTGAGATCTGGTGACTGTGGAGGCCATTTGAGTTCAGTGAACTCACGTCATGTCCAAAAAACCAGTCTGAAATGATTCGCGCTTTATGACATGGCATGTTATCCTGCTGGAAGTAGCCATCAGAAGATGGTGCACTATGGTCATAAAAGGATGAACATGGGCAGCAACTATACAGACTGTGGCGTTGGCGCAAAGCTCAATTGGTATTAATGGGCCCAAAGTGTGCCAGGACAATTACACCATTAATCCACCACCACCAGCCTGAACAGTTGATACAAAAATAAAATCCCACACATAATGAGATCTGCTGACCAGCACTAATGAAAGTAATTTATGATGAGGCACGTGTGGGTGGTAGAATGCTTGGCAACTGTTGCATTTCCTAGTGATAATTCAAATTAAGGAAGTCTTACCTCACATTTTATAGGCTGCAAGAAAGCCTGCTTCTAAAATAAAGGAAAGACGGATAAATCACTGCAATAATCTGATTAGGAATCATTCATTACCCAGTTTAATCCTTTTGAGCATTTTCTTCTTTGCATGTTTCTTCTGGCACATGCAAAGAGTATATAATAGCAGTGTGCAAGGAGGCAATATTTGACAGATTTATGAATTATTGGAAAACCAAAGTTTATGTGAAGAGCATTTTATTGTTCATGCATTATAGCTTATAGCCCGTGCAGATGGGTATGTTTCCACATAATTCTCAGGTCTCATGTTCTCCATCAGAAAATGCTGTAAATACACATAGCCTGACAATAAAATTATAATTCAAATCCAGACTGGATTAAAGAGGAATTCCTCCATCAGAATCATTGTTAACTATTCTTTAATATTTGAAAAGAGAAATTAGTTTCAAATGACCAGTTTTGCATACACACTCATGCTTGTTATCCGGTAGTGTATATACATACCGGGCGTGCATGTGTGGCAGCTCGACATTTTGTGCAAAAGTAATTGACACTTTAACCAAATGTTTTTCTCATTTCCTATTCGAGCCTTCAGGATGAAATACACAACTGAATGAGAGACGAAGTAAAGACGAAGTAAATTGGAGGCAGAAAATCTCTAAAGCTTTTCCTGCTCTTTGTGGTTGAGCCCAGAATTTTTTTTTCTCTCCTCTCCTTCCTATTTCATGATATTATTTGTTTTTTTGGAGTTCAAAGCTTAGCAACAAAATCCCACATCTGCCAACTGCCACTCACAGAATATGTTTTCATTAGGAAAGGGCCTCCTTCATCAAACACATTGGTTTTAGCATGCTTGAAAGGAAATTGGTCATTTCAGAGACTACTCTGCTCTTTAGCCATATAGAGAGCCGTATTGTATGCATACATGAAATATGCAAGAAAGAAACACAAACATTTTGACTGCGTCAGCATAGATCATGGCAAGAGTAATGCATAAATACAAGGATATTATTCACTTCTTGATATGAACAGTATAAGCAATGCTTTCAACTTCTGCGTGGCTGTATGAGCATGCAAGGGTTGGCAGAAGCAGTTAGTTGAAATTCTTCTCAGTTATTGACAACCACGTTTACATAATGCTGAACAAAGGATATTGATCAACTTATACTGAGTTGATTCCCCAAGTGAGACGGTTCTTCAGCTGTTATATTAAAAAATAGCTGAAATTGTTTTCTTTCTTTGTTTGTATTATAATTATGATATGGTTTTGAATGCATGTCACTATCATTCTGCAGGCTCACATGTCATTTCTTTATTATAGGGAAATCTCCAGATTCACCAAGTGCATGTTGGTCAGGATGGACAGGTAAGAACACCTTTATTTTAAATTGATAATAGATTACTCATTAATTTATTATCTACATTTTAAAATTAGTAATTGCCTAAAGAGGGCCTAGAATCTACCGGTTGCAATGTTTATATGTCTTGAAGTTGCAATATGGAACTTTTAAAAGAGAGATAAGACGATGGATGGACCAAATAATAAGATAAGTTGTAAACTGATCTGATTTGTTGGATGTAATAAACATAAACCAACAAGCAAGCAACTAAAAGCCTTACAGCAGTCACACACACACACACACACACACACACACACACACACACACACACACACACACACACACACACACACACACACACTGTACCCCTACACACCCATTCTTGGTTTTTATGTCCCCACTGTGTGTGTGATTGTTATCCATCTCCCCTCCTCGATTTCTGTCTTTGGACTTGGGGCCCTTCCTGTTTTTCTGTCTTGCCTCTGGGATCCAAGTGAGTTTCGATCAAAGCAGAGCTAGACTGTGTACAACCATTGAAAGCCACATATGGATGCCTGAAGACTGTTATAATTTCTCATTCTTGATTTGATCCTGTTTGTCTAGAAGTGAGGCTTTAGGGAAGGAAGTTCTTTCTCACGCTGGCCGTCTGCTGGTTATACTGTTTTGTGTTATTTTGTCACAACAGGTGTTTTATGCAACAGCTGTAAAAGGTCTTTTTTCATGAAAGGGGCAACAGATCTTCTCTGTTGAAGTGGCTGCTTAAAGAAAATGTATACATTTTTAATTATTTTGTGATATTTGGGACATTATGAATTCTCTAGGTCTTAAGCCAATAATGTGGGTGGATCAGTGACACACACCCCCCTTTTTTCTTATTTTTTAGGGCATGCATTTACAATTACAACCAATGTGTTGGCATACTGTGGCTGCCAAAGCTGTCAGCTTTGTTGGGGGATGGGGGAAATGCATGAAATTGTTCATAATTGGATCCTGGCTCAGCTTTAGTTGTAACACAGTGCGGAAAATTTGGTGTCGTCCTCTGTGTGTTGTTGGAGTAGATTCTTTTGTAAGACGAAGAGCATAATTTCACATTTACTAAGCAATCAGAATGTAAAATGATAATGCAATAGCTTTCCAAAAGCGTCTGATTAGCCTTACTGGATCATATTTAATTGGCTCTGCAGTAGCTTGTGCAATATATCCACACAAACGCAACCAAATCAAGATACTACTTACTGTCAAGCTTTTTATGGTCTCAAATTCACTAAGAGGAAGCACCTTTTTGTACATTTGCCAATAAACAGACCCAAGAGCTATTCACCAGTAAGGATTTCTTTTTTATTTGCGAAGTAGTACTTGGATTATAGTAGTTGCTTTTTATGGACCACTTGATCCCCCAAACTGAATTATAAAACAAGTAAATGTCTGTTTTCACGGGAGGAATCTTAAGTCACCTGCTGACCTGAGCTCTGCTTTTAGCTACTTAGTTTGGCATTTTATTGTCTGATTAATATCTTAATCATAAAGTTTACTAACACGTTCAACATGCTATTGGATATGTTTGTATGCATATATTGGAGACATATGAACACATCTGTTTTACATGAGTGTTTTTGTTGTTGTTTTGTATTGTTTTATTGGCTGGTAAACTTTGTCTGTTTTCACTTGACTGAGCAAATGCCCACCCACCCCCCCGCCGAAAAGAAAAAAAAGAGCTCAAACACGCCTGCTGATGTCCTCGGATGACCCGCTTGCTCGGCCTGACAGCAGCATTCCTCTTTCCTCTCTTTAGGATGTTAAACAAGTTTTGGCTCGTGTTTAGTTTAGATTTTGCACCGCAAAAAACATTTCCAGAAGTTATTCATGTGAGTTCATGAACTAATCTGAAGTCATCCGTTAAGTTTCACTGCTTTATGTTCCATATGATATAAACAACATGCATTAATGAAATTAACACAGCTTGATGCTGTAGTTTATGTGTGTAGGCTCTAGATCTTTTTTGAACAGATACCAACATATCCTGGGATATAAAAATTGAACTACACATTGCTCAAAGGCATATGCTCTCTTTGCAGGGTTCAGGAGCTCATTTCCATAAAATGCTCCTCTATTTACCCTTCTCTTTTTTTCTTTTTTTTTTTTTTTGTAAAGATCATAGTTTATTTGTTTTGGCACAACACTCATAACTTTACAGACACAGAGAAACGTACTCTTTCAGCCTCATGCTGCAGATCGAGTTGTTCAGACACATGACGATGGCAGCATTTCTGTTCTGATTTTCTCATGGGCCTAAGGGCAAGAAAAATCTCAGGTCAACCCTTACATTTGATGAAACCCAGAAACATCAATAGTGCCTAAGAAAGTATTTTTGTACCATTAGCACCTATTTGAGTAGATAAATCATTCATTCAATCATTTACCAGATCGGGTGCATATAACATGCAGATCAAATATGTTCTTATCATTATTGGTTCAGTGTATCTTGGAAAAAATTAATCAAGAATACAAGACGGACAATAAAAATCAGGCCTCATTCTCATGTATGCTGTCTAATGTGTGTGTTTATAGAGAGACTTGGGTCAATTGAGCTGTGCATGATGTCAGTGTTTTTATAATCTGGTAGAATACTGCTGGCTATGTTAGCTTAACCTGGCCTACGCAGTTCATCACACCCCACTGCTCTTCTCTTTGTTTCTCTAAGGGCTGTTTCCTGCTCTTTATTTAATTTTTCCTGTGTGGTGAGCTTGTGGTTACACCTTTTTTTTTCTTCCTTATATTTTTTTTTTATGGCCACCTGCCACATCCAGTTGCTCCAGGTTACATTGACTATCAGATGTTTATAATCCCAGTTCACTGCCTTGAAGAAAAAAAAAAGCGGTATTCTCAGGCTTTGAGTTTTAAGAGCTTCACACAGATGTTTTTGAGCTAAATGTCTCCTTCAGGGTATTGTAAGTTCTGAGGATGTTTCTTGGTTGTCTAGATACTGCTTTTTTTAATCTATCTGCAATAAGATTAAGTATTAAAATACACATTTTGAGATGGCCTGGCTTGCAGTCTTCTGTCAGATGTTACTTATTTGTGTAGACTTGTATCTTCCCACAGTTGCTGCACTCAAGCATCCCTTACAAAATTTCCAGTTAAAGAATCATGTTTCATGGAGAAGATGAGTCTTTTTTGGCTTCGGAAGTTTTTGTATCATGAGATAAACTGTATAATCTCTTGATGTGATTATATCTTCTGATATGATCCTTTTTTTTGTCACTGGGGGTGGAAAAAGATAATTGCTTAGCTAATTACTTGTTATTGTGCCAAAGCAATCTTAATGTCTTTTTTTTTTTTCAAACAAAAAGCAAAAGTGAGTTCTTGTCAAAGTGTTTGCTATATTGTCAGTGGAAAATTATCTTTATTTTCCTACATTATGTGGGTATACTTGTTAAAAATACTTTATATGATGGAAAGTAAGGTCATTATTTGGTTTTAGTTTTTCCCCTGTTTTGGGGGCTTATGAGGCTGCAACACTGGTTGCCATTATTGTGTAAAATGTATTCATACCGTTTTGTCATCAGAAGTCTATTTTCTCATTTATACATATCTGGCTTGATAATAAACATTAGTTTCATTATTAAATGACTATATTTTGGGCCTTGTTACAGAATGAGGGTCTGCTCCATTTTACCAAATGATATATTGCTGTTTTTGGAGTTGAGGAGACAGACTGTTAAAATGTTGAAAGGGGTACAGATTGACCTCTGTATGCCCTCGGTCCATCTATCATCATTTGTATTGCCACTGGAGACACCATGGAATGAGTAGAGCAGTATGTAAAACACACATCTCACTTGGTGGATTTGTCTTTGTTTGGTGCATTGCTTATATACGCAATGGCTTTTAGTTGTATGGTTGGAGAGAAAATAATAATTAAGAGAGAATTATTAATTCAATAAGGTTGCGTTTCTGTTTCCATGTCAGTTTTTCCCACTAAAACTCTGAACTTAGTGCAACCATGCAGTTGAAATTCGTAGCAAAACCAGTCAAAAGGGATCCAAAGTCCCCTAATAAAAACGCTCTCATGCAGACAGAAGAGAGAAGGCAGACCCATAAAACTATACAATAACTTGTCTTTTATTGCAGTTTCTCTCTTTCATAGCCTTTCTTATCTAGTGCCCTCTTCTCTCTGTGCTGTGATCTTACCCACCGCTGATGCAGACCAAATGGGAGATCAGAAGATGAAAAGACTGACTGATGATGAGAGAAGAAAGAGGTGAAAAATAATTAGAGAGGAAAGCAAAATAGAGAGGTCGTCTGGAAGACATGTTTTGTCCCACTGATGATTAAAAACTGACGTGGGTTGTGCTGTGATTCAATCACACCAATACAAAAACAGGAATATGGTCCTTAAATGAAATAAAAAATAATCAGTTTTGTGTTCATAGGCTATCCTTAAAACCACATAGATTAGGAAACATCAACAAGGACACTCAAATCTGATTTGACCACTTTCTTTTTTTTCTTTCTTTAAAATTTTTTTTTTTTTATTTCATTTTTGGCACGACAAACATTAACAGTATAAATGCACCTATGAATTATAATGCCTAGGTAAAGTACATTAACAAAAATAGTCCTAAAACAAAGAAACGCACACAAGAAAACAGATAATACAATGGAATCCTCATAACCAGACTATTCGCCATATCGATGCACCTCATGTTTCTAACTAGACTGTGTCTTATCTTCACATCCATCCAGTAGGGTGAAAACAAGTAAAACATACATACATACACAAACATATATACTGTACATATGTAAAAAAAAAAACCTGCACACAACTAGAATAAATAACATTACTCTGGAACCGCAGGGAAATCAAGCTTCTTAATATATGAGAAAAAAGGGGCATGTGTAGTGTAAAATTTGTCCGTGCACCCATTCAATGTGCACCTTATTTTTTCCAGTTTTATACAGTTTAATAGATTTGATCCAAGAGACATGAGTAGGAGCTGCAGAAGATTTCCATCCAAGTAAAATTAGGATTTGACCACTTTCAAATATAATGTAAATGGACAGTAAGGAAGATTGAACTCTGATCAGATACACCTAATAACTAGCTTAGGGTGCAATTTCAACAGAGCCTTAGCTGCTGCTGTCACTTGGCCTATGTGATTTACTACCAGGTGAACAGATCCCATTTCCAGATTCTAAACTTCTGTTAAAAGTATAAATGATAAGCTAATAATGCGGCAGCATTTACAACTTTTGAATATGTTCAGGCGGGTTGTTAATGCATTTCATCCTATTCTTGAACGATTGTCATAGGCTCTGTTTTACATCACGCCAGTATCGTCTTGGCTGCATAAAGCATTTTTTGTCCTGAAACACAGTTTCTGGTTGCATACACTCTGGTGCAGGTTTCCATCAAGATCATAGGTATTAGTTGGGGCTTGTCTTTCCTTTTTTTGATTGATCGATCATGGATCTCATAGACACTGCCTCTGACAACAGCCTATAACAATGCTTCATGAACATGACTGATAAACACCAGCTATAAATCATAACCTTGCTGTTAGCAATGTCATGATCGATATCCGGTGTTCCAGACATGGTACTTGAAGTTCTTTCCACAGAGCTGACTTTTTGTTTCTTTGAGCCAGGGAAGCTTATTCCTTGTTCCCCCATAGTCATTTCAATGCCATCTGGCAAATTCTAAGTGGACTGTCATGCCTTTAATTCAAGGGTTGTTTTTATTTTTTTTGTATTTAGCTATTTTGTAATACAGTATTAATTGATGGAGGGGTTCCATCTCCATACAGAGGAGTTTTGGAGCTCCGTTGGAGTGGCAGTTCTGTTCTTGGTTACTTCCCTGACCAAGGTCTGTCATACATCCTTGTTCAGTTTGGAGGTGGACCAACTCGAGGTGGAGCACTAATAGGTTCAAACCTCTTCCATTTCACTAATATTGAGGCCACTGTGCTTCTGGGAAAACACAAAGCTTTAAACTGGTTTCAAACATTTGTCCTGATATACAGTGATTCATTCTTTAAACTTGTAGGATTTGGAATAGCGTACTTCACATGCCTGTATACTAACTCTAAAGGTATGTACGATTACAATGTTCAACTTCACTTTGCTAAGTAAACAACAGTTTTCTCCTGGACACATCTCAAGGATGTTGTAAACAATTAGATTCGCAGCAAATATTCAGCAAATAGTTTTTTTTTTCTCTGGATTGCTAAATAAACACAAGTTCAGTTAAACACACCCATCCTACAATTTTGTACATCACAAATTTCAAATATTTTGTCAAATCCAGGCTGTTGCGTGTTAACCGTGGACAAAACCTTATGAATTCAGTAAATGTAAAAGCAGAAACTAACAAAACTAATCGAATAAAACCCACGGAAGAGCAGGAAATCCTCTGAGTAAGCCAGTATTTTATTTTTTTTAGAGGACTCTCAGCATAAGATATCATTAACTGGTACCATAACAATTCGAGGACATCTGGTATATCTCAAATGAGCTGTGAAGCCTACCTAATTCACTGCCTGTCATCAGGCCCAATTCGTTTATCAATGAAGAGTATCAATTCATCTCATCAAGGGCTTTACATGTGTTTGTCTTAGGTCTAAGCACAGCCCCCTCCACTTCATTTCATTTCTGTATTTAAATCTCTTCCATGCTTTCCTTTCACCACATTTCTGTGCACCTGTTGACGCATCTCAAGTAGCATTATTCATGATCACTGTGACGGGATCAGAGCACAGAGTCCAGCTGGGCGCCGGTCCCTTTGGCCTTCCTGCCAGGACCTGGAACTCACAGCACCCTAAACAATATTACACATTTTTTGTAAGAGTCAATTATATATGAGAGAAATAAAATAGAATGTGGCAGGATAGAGACTTAACTATTTGCTGTCTTTAAGCCTGACTCTTCTGAAGTCAGTTTGTACTTCCTGTGTTGGTTTTTGTGTTTGAATTTGCGTGACACCAGCTGAAAATATCAGCTCCATTGATCATTTAGATTTGACAATTCTAAAAACAAAGCAGATAACCAACGTATAAGGTTAACCTCACTGAATTAGGGAGACAGACTACAGGTCCGTGGCCGTATTTTTCTCACTTTTCCTTTTCTCTCTCTCCGCTTAAGAATCTTTTCCTTCATGAAAATGAGATGAAAAGATACAAACAGGATGTTTTATGACCAATCTTAAGTAGAAGGTGAATGCATGTAAATGTTCCAGGATTTAAAGGTCTGGTGGTGGATCATGTTTCAAAGGAGTAGTAATCTGTTTTGTGTCCTGGAGGTATTATGGTCTTGAGATAAAGGACCGAAAATCGGGTAATCCTTTTTTGTTTTAGACATGAATCAAGGTGTATATATTTGTGAGACAGCATGTATAAGACATGCAGTGGAGAGCACACACACTCGTGCTTTCTTTTTGTCTGTGCAGGAAAAGTCAAAGTTGCATGCTCTGTGAGCAAGAGGGACCAGATGTTTTAAACGTGTTTCATTGTGAATTAACATCACAGGCCTTGTGCAGCCTTGGCTTTCAAGTTGCAAATATACGGTGCTCCATCATCTTTACAATTTAGAGTGTGTATATAAACTCTGGGGTAGTCATAATCAGGTTCAGATAGAATTAATGTCACGTAAACATTTTAATCTGAGAATTTGAAACATATTTTTGCGAGGATTGGAATGATAGAAAAAGACCTTCACTAACTTGCACAAGAACTGAAGGGTGTTTTGTAACATTTATCAGTGCAAAAGGTTTAAAATGTAAACTGTACATGGTATTCACATCACCCTTCTCTTTGAATGTTATTGTGTTAAATAAAGAATTTTCCCAGAGAACGAGGAAAAACAGTGGAATTGGGACTTCACCCAAAATATCTTTTAACTAATGTTTTGAGGATGTACTGGCAGCAGTAGCAGGGACTGTATTGATAGATGCGATACTTTGATGAGTGAAAGACTCATCAAAATGAGCTGTATCTGCATTAAAGATGACATTTGCCATCAATAGCAGATCTGAAACCCGAACCAGAGATGTTGGCTCTGAGTTGGCTTTGTGCCAAAGGAAACGAGCACATTTGAGTTGTCTCAAAAAGCAGGTATTTGAAGTTTTAACTGTAGGTCAGTCTCAGGTCATTTAGACGTGTTTGTTTCTGAGATCCACTTTCCAGAAAATGTCTGATTTATAGATATTTGAAGTAAAGTGCCAGAGCTTAAAATGAGAGCTGTATCAGTTCAGTTATATCAGGAAAATAATGTTTGTTTAGAGAAATGTTTTGGCCTCCATTAATGTGCATACATTCTGACAGAATATTAGATTAAAAAATGCCTTGTTTTGATGGGTGCTTTGGGTAGTGTGATATTTAGTTAGTGGAGTTTTATAACCTGTGTATATCATTTTCTCTGCCTGCACTGAATCAAACAGGATAATTGGAAACATGATAAAGTCAACATCTTAAATCATGAAATTTACTTGCATTGTAAAAATGCCTTTGTAAATTAGGCATGCCAAGTCTATTTGTGCTAACACAAGTTGCATTTTCTTTCTTTTTGCTTTGAAGCTGCCTTATTCTTAACTATGGCTGTTATTTTTGTCATCAGTCCCCTTTTGATTTGCTGCTCTGGATCAGAAATCAAGTTAAGCTGGTTCTGCCATAAAAACCTCTGTGAGCAGCGCCTCAGTGTGACTCCAGCTTTGCTGTTGGGAATTGCAAAGCTAAAGATGCAAGGGAGGGCTTGATTGGTTGCAGGTGTTGAGCTGTGGTGTAAAAACAGTGTCATGGTGTGGGTGGGGATGGGAAACTCAGGTCACAAGTTCATTTATAGCATTTAAAACAAACATGTACTTCAAAGACATATGTAGTTGCTAAACACATACATAAATTATAATAACACTGTTTTTCACTCCCTCATTCAGTACAACTGTATGACCCCAGCAACAGTCAGAATAGCTCCGACTCAGGGCTACAATAAATGGCACTATTAACTAACAGTTAATGACTGCAGGGAAGCATATTTAAGCTAGTGTTTTCATTTCCCCAGCCCACACACAACAAGCTTTTAGAGGGCTGCAGTCTTCTGAGCCAATTTGCAGCCCGGCCTTGGTCTCCCCACTCCTTGACATGGACCCCACCTACCCACCCGGAGCTAGTGTTTCTGCTTGGACATCTGTCCGTGGTTGGCAATTACAGATGTTGTTGACAGCCGTAAAGCTGAGAGGAAGTTCCAGGCACTCAAAAGTCCAAATGTTTCTTTTCTCATTTCCATGTTTTGTTTTGTTTTTCTCCCCCCCCCCCCCCCCCCCCCCCTCAGATCTGAAAGAGAAGGGGGTATTCCTTTGGGAATGATAGGAACCAGATTTGTGGATTTGTGTAGGTCTTTTTTCTTGCAACATAAAGTGTGAACAGATTTTGCTTCTTCTGTGAAAAAGAATATGTTCCAGTTATAACTTTAGTGAGAAATGATAAATCTTAAACATCATCAAACATGGATGCACAAATACACAGTAACCCTAGACAGCTATGTCTGACCAGACATCATTATGAGCAATGTGGAAGCAGATGTTTAGACATCATACTCTTAGACTGACTCATCAAAGGCATAAACATTCAGTTTCATTTCTCGACAACCTCTCTGAGTCTGTGTTATTCAACTTCATTGTTTTCATATGAAGTCAAATGAGAATAATTGCATTTTTAACATCTTTGGTGAGCAGAAATGCAGGCATACTTGAAGGCCTTACATTTTTAGGGAATTATTTTCATTTACAGTGAAAATATTTTTAGTCTTTGAACTGTTCATGTAGTTATTTTTCTTTTTTTTGCATTAAGCCATTGTAGATTTTTTTGAATTGAAGGCACTGCGACATCAGTAATGTCCTTTTTCTTTGCAAACAGTCTGTCCTGTTAGCTTTGGAAGATGCCATTTTCATTACTCTCTGAGTCACTTATGTTCTTGGTCTTTTATATGAATTTCCAGCCTTGGGACAATCATGGACGACAAATCAATGATTTTCTAATTGTGAACAGTAGTAACCTACAAAGTTGATAGTTTTGTGAAAATAAGTTGTCTCTTTATTTTAAAATCAGTTTCTGAATGTTCTCTGATTTTTTTGTACATATTTTCACGCCAAGCTTTAAAGCATTCCACCCAAAGAGAAAAGGCAAGTTGTTCTGTCAAAGAAAGTCGTGGGACAGGATGTAGAGCCAAGAAGTTCCTGTGTAATCGCTGCAGAGATCTCACACACCATTCCAACTTTGTAAATGCTTTTGTGAGCCTCTGTGTGCTGCTCCTCACAGCTGAGAATGCAAACTGCTCTCAAATGGAGGATGAGACACTATATGGGTGAGACAAGTGTTAACATTCTCGAATGTCAACCATAGCATCCCTTAAACCCTGGTAATTGCACATTTAGATATACCATTTGAACTGTTCTTAAACATCACCCTGCTATGGTTTGTACTTGTACACATGGATAGCAAAGAGACAAGTACTTGGCTTGGGTTTTGTTTGTTGCCTAATAGATCAGTGTGACAGCCTAGAGATATGGATGCAACTCCATGGATATGTGCCATTACGAAACATTTAAGCAGCTGTTTTTTTATTTGAATTTTCACTGTTGCCGATGAGCTGTCTGAACAAGGTTTACATTAGCTCTTTAATAGATGATTCCTATGTCAAGCTTGCTGTAAAACACTATATTTAACCTAAGTGCTGTGCTATAGATGAAAACTAATGAACCTATAACATATAATAATATAGCTGTAACCAAGAGACTGTAGGCTCAAAGCAGGGAGTATGTTCCAGATCTCCTTGGCTATCATCAAATAAGAGTATTTCTCAACATGTTGACTCAACCGTATCTGCCAGATTATTATTTACAACAATGCTCCATGATAATGTTCCAAATGATTTTGTGTTATTTGAAATGAAATGCTGTCTTTCAGTCCAATTGAGTTCACCTTAGTTTAGTTTACTTCAGTTTAAAAAAATCTTTAATAGTCAGGGTAAAGTTCCCTGTTGTGCTGCTGACCACCTGATCAGACACACGGCCCTTCAGTATCATAAATTGTGATAAGTTCATCAGATAGTCAATAACCTAGGTAACTGCAGAGGCATCGACCCGTGATCTCGGGGGTTTGTCACATACCAGTGCAGGCTGAATTGTGTTAAATGTATTAGAGTGGTATCTACTTTCTGTAAATGTGTGGGCTGCTAGATGATGGCATCTTCAGCTCAGACTTCAGCGGCGACTAGCTTGTCCAGCGGTTCCCCGCCAAAATATCTGCAGAGCTGATGGCAGACATTTACTGCAAAATATACAGTTTAACATGTTGATATTGAAATCAACTATTATTGTTGTGTTTAGCTCATGCTACATTAGCACAAAGGGCTGGCATCCGCTGCAAGTCTGAAATGAGAGAAACACAGGAAAACAGACAACGGGCACACAAGCCTTTGAAATCTGCAAGAGAGAAAACAAACAGAAACGGGAACAGGCAGAGACACAAACGGCAACCATTTCAGGTCTCTGAAACTGAATCAATACTACAGTCGATGTCATATTTGGCATAGCCAATGGCGATTGGCTCCAAAAGCGAGTCGGTCTCCACGGGCCATTCGAGGAACTGCAACAAAGTTTCGCATGAGCCTCAACCCAGAAGTTCGATTGTTGAGTCTGAGTTTTAGGTGGTGTGGAGTCTTGCATATCTGGTCCAACAAGCATTCAGGACCCTAAGGCAGATTGTGTCAGGGGGGTGGTGTGGTCTTCTGCTGCTGTAGCCCATCCGCCTCAAGGTTCTACTTGTTGTGCATTCAGAGATGCTCTTCTGCAAACCTCGGTTGTAACAAGTGGTTATTTGAGTTACTGTTGCCTTTTTATCAGCTTGAACCAGTCTGGCCATTCTCCTCTGACCTCTGGCTTCAACAATGCATTATTTTGCACCCACAGAACTGCCGCTCAGTGGGTATTTTTCTTTTTTTCTGACCATTCTCTGTAAACACGATGGTTGAGCGTGAAAATCCCAGTAGATCAGCAGTTTCTGAAATACTCAGAAATAATAATAAATATAATAATATAATATAATAAATAAATACTCCGTCTGGCACCAACAATCTTGCCACATTCAAAGTCACTTCAATCACCTTTCTTCCCTATTCTGATGCTCAGTTTGAACTGCAGCAGATCGTCTTGACCGTGTCTACATGCTTAAATGCATTGAGTTGCCGCCATGTGATTGGCTGAATAGAAATTCGCATCAACAAGCAGTTGGACAGGTGCGCCTAATAAAGTGGCCGCTGAGTGTATATATGAAAGATAGTGAGTCACTGGAGTCACATGCAACTTCAGCCACATCTCAGTCAGTATGTTAGCACAATGTTGTTAAAAGATGTACTATATTAGATATAAATAAAATTAAATGGAGATGAAATTGAATTTTGACTGATGATACTACTGCATCCCCGATATTCCCCGTGTTCTTGTCAGTTTGTCAACGTTTTTAAAAGCTTTTTTTGCTAAATGTGGAATGTAAAGTTACTAGCAGCTAGAATATACAAAGTCCTCTTGCTTTCTCTTTGTTTTGCTGCAGCATCTCTTTCAATTTATGAGGGATTTGGGTTCTAAGTCTGAGTATTTGTTTGACTTTTGAAAGCTCAGTCAGCGGCTTTTACAATTAAACAAGATTACGGTTGTCATGGTTACTCATCATAACACATATTAAAAAGTGACAAATGCACCCCTCCCTCGACCAGCAAAACATCCAAACCATTCTTAATAAAATCTCTCCGAAATCAGTGTTTTAAAGGAAGCAACTCGATAGAAAAATCTCAAGGGTATACAGAGATGCACACATTATGGCAGGATCTCCTGCAACAAGCTGCCACCACCGTGGCGCCGTTCTATAATGGAGACCCAATATTTGACCCAGCTGTAACAGTCGTCAGCTATATCAAAAGCCTAAAACTGTCATTTTCAATCTTGTCAGTTCTTTAATTGTTCTTCTTGTGTAATTGCATGACTCATACAAACCTCTTATATTAATGGTTTCCATCAGGCTTAGTGGGGCCTGGCACGTTATGGTGATGAGGCAGCAGAATTTGTGGTAAAGTTGGCAATGTGTCTGCCTGGCAAATTGAAAATGAACCTTTGAGAACCATCGCCAACTTCGAACTTGAAAGCAGTCAGACAAGGGGTTTTAAGACACTTTGGGACTTAAGGATTAAAGGGTTTTTAGGGCAACAAACATCATCTGCAACTGAGGTTTGTGAGGTTTTGGTCTAGGCTTTCATATTCATCCTTGAGTTCTTACTGCCTGTTAAGTATGGTCTGGTGAGTCACAGAACCAAGCACAGCTGGAACAAGACTGAGGCGAGACAGATCTCTCATGGCAAAATTCTTATGAAACCTAAAAGAGATGAGATGTAAGAAAAGAAAACCGTGTTCAATTTATGGTCAGTGAACAAACCAAAAATTTAAATGAGAATGTTCTATCATCTCATGTAAGATTGTTCTAATTCAAAAAAGGAATCACCCCCACTTAAAAAAAATCAATCAATTAAAAAAAAAAAAAAGTTAAAGCTTTTGGCAACACTGGATTATATGGATTGTAGCATGTTATAGTCTTTTTCTGTCATATTAAATTTGAACATGCACAAGTGCAAAGATGGATGCACATTTCTCTCCATCAGTCTTTCTGCGTGTTTGCTCTGACAGGATAATGACATGTTAATTTATTTGTATGTTTGGTGTCAGATGGGAGTTAGACTTTGTAAATTTACAACTGTCCTCTTCTAATCTCAGGGCGTGTGCGCGTGTGCGCGCGTGTGTGTGTGTATGTGTGTATGATTTATAACTTGCACAAGTGTGAACATTCACATGCATCTTCGTGTTTGAAGATAGTTGTTCTGTTGGAACAGCATGACTGAACTGAAGGTATACTCAACTGCACAGTGGCCTGTAATTTGTGCATCAAAACCACAAGACTCAGTTGGTGCTTAGAAGACTTTCAACACTGGGAGATTTAAGATTTCCCTGCAATGTCTCACTAACCACCCTCTGCTACTTAAATCTACTTCTTTGTCTAAATACGGCTTGATGAAAATGAACCCAAATTAAGATGACAATGCATATTGTGTCATAGAACTTGAATGGATGTAGAGTTTCTTTCCAGTATGATTTCCTAATATATTATACATTTTGGAGGACGTGCATCAGAAGGGATGAAATATTTGCATTACTAGGATACCACTGCATGACTCTTTCCCTGCTGTATTTGTTTCAGTGCTCAGTGATAGCTGTGATAAGTAAAACAACATAAATACTCAAAAAAATAGCATAAATGAAATATTTTGGTAGTTGCTTTTATTTACTTATTGCTTCCCATATTATGCACTTTAAATGAGTGTGTAGTTTTTCAGACTCAAACTGATATTCGCAGTGTACTTGGACTGTCTCTTTTTGGTCCGTTGTGCTTTCAGAAACGACAGAATAGCCCACTTACAATAATGCATAAAAAGGATGTAAACTGTCACTTCTGCTTGACCATTCTGCTCCTCTCTCTCTGTCTCACCACCCTAGGTGCTGCGCGGAGCTCAGCTGATCGCTGTTGCGTCAGCTGATGGAGGAGCCACGACGGTGGAGGGCTCCTCCCTCCCGCCTGATATCCAAGTGCAATACGTCCAACTAGCTCCTGTTGCAGATCACACAGCGGCCGTTCAGGTAACACGCACACGCACACACACACACACACACACACACACACACACACACACACACACACACACACACACACACACACACACACACACACACACACACACACACACACACACACACACACATACCTCCCACACACACACCTCCCACACACACACACCTCCCACACACACACACACACACGCACACACACATACCTCCCACACACACACACACGCACACACACATACCTCCCACACACACACACACACACACACGCACACACACATACCTCCCACACACACACATACCTCCCACACACACACACACACACACACACACACACACACACACACACACATACCTCCCACACACACACACACACACACACATACCTCCCACACACACACACACACACACACACACACACACACACACACACACACACACACACACACACACACACACACACACACACACACACACACACACACACACAAATGTAAACTATTACATACTCCGGTACATGTACACTGATATTGGGAGGCTTTCCAAGTGCCAAACATGACTCAGACCCTCAATGGTAGTAATCTAAGTCTGTCTTTTAAGTTAAATTAAAAAAAAAAGTGATCAGTTATCACATTAGTTAAAACTTTATTACTCATTCGTGTGATCTTGTCTTTAATTATCATACATGTATCTTTTGAAAGCCACTTTAGTTTTTCTCAAATATGTGATGCATGATAATATATGGCTGAAATGTGTACATTTGTTAAAAATCTTAATGATATTTTGAGTAAAGCATGTCAGCGACATTTCAGTACTTCCACTTTTGTAAAAAGGTCCTATTTTGGAGTTATCAGGATTTCTGCAATGTTTTCCGTTAGGGACTAAGAAACATTTTTATAACATTTACTGTTGTTATGATAGGTGGACAAAAGGTAATGTAACATAAAGAAATACAGTGGTACTGCAGTGAGAATAGTGGTAATCAGTAAAGATGTTTGAAATAACGTAATATGCAACAACCACATGATGAATAAGGATGGTGTGCAGGCGCATGGCCTTTGTAGTGGTCACGTAAACTCAACAAGGGATTTCAACAACAGCACTGACCCATTTTCTTTCTTCTTTTGTTTTCTACAAATATGTTCCATATCACATTTCATTTTCTTCTTACTGCTTTTTCATTTGGAAGATGGCATGTTCCAGTGAGTGCCCTTTAGTGCTGCTGAGAGTCACATCTTTGTTGCATTGTTATAAGAAATGTGAAAAAAATCAGAGAAAGATGATTTAAAGCTGTTGGAAATTTCTGTTCTGACAAGGATCTCTGTGCAGAGCCTGTCGTGTGACTGATCATATTCACCTCTCTGTCAGACATACGGACAACAAATGTGCTGCCCAGCCGTGCAGAAGGTTGTGGAATTTCCCCAATAAGACTTTGCCCTACTCAGTGTGGGTCTGTCTCGGTGTCCTTTTGTTGTCCAGAGCTGTCTCTGTAATTGGTCCCCCAGTTGTGCGAGTGCAGAGCTGGTCATACTGAATATGTGAATCATGCTGAAATACTGTTTAATTGTTTTGGATCTGTTCTCTGTAGTGTTTGGCACATTGAGCAATCAATCTGTTTGCTTATTCATCTGATTTGTTTGAATGACTCTTTACTTTAAAAAGATGGCATTTTTTCCTTAATGTTTGATTATACGCAGATCTAGACAGAGTCAACAAAGCTGACACATGTCTGATCTGTCACAAGTGCCGATTTCAGCTGGGCTTCAGTGAGGCCACATGCATGTGCTTGGGGGCAGAATACCAGCACTTGATAACATTCAGGTGTCTATTGACTAAACAAAATGTAACCTTGGAAGCATCAGAGGCATAATAATATACAGTAATATTTACCCCCCCCAATTGGGTTAGAATACCGGGAAGGAAAGATAGCAAAGGACTCACAACAGTGTTGTGTAGTTGGAATGATAGATGGTTTGGCTGCCTGCTGCAGGGTGTGTTGTTATCATAGTTGGGTTTTGATGTCCAGAGTGTAATTGCCAACTGTCAGGTCAAAGTTAAGAGAGGTTTACACTGTTCATTCCTCACTCTTTCTGTGAAATATTGAATCAAGGGACTGACCTTAATCAGTTTCTAGACATGTGGTAGCGTTTAAACAAATTGTTGAAAAATTAGTCGGTCTGGTATATTTATTTGTCTGCATTTTCCTCCCTTTTTATCTAATTGTTCCCATTGCACAGTTGAAATAGAGGCAAACACAAATTGATATTTGTGTTTTCCAAGGGGCATTTTTGCGAGCTTGTAATATTTTCTGGCTAATTTTTGACGCATGGTTTATCATCAGCTTGACATTTAAAGAGTTTAAGCTTACTTCTTACATTAGAGGGGTGAAACCAGTCCATTGGCAGGTGTTGATGGTGATCCTTGACTCTCAATCAGTGAGGCTCTTCTCTCTTCAGAATTAATTTACTGCAGTTATTTTCATATGTCCAACTTTTTAAAACCCACAGTATCAGCACTTAGCTTTACCACAACAATCCGGTGTAGTTGAGTAGCAAAATGTGGCTGTTGCTGAAACTTATAGTTTGGGAGTTAAATGCTAATGAACTCTGGCATGTATATCTTTGCCGTTTGGGTCCTATTAAGCGTGAGTCACTGTGTAGTTGTTCCACCATTTAACAAATATTTAACAGTCCAACTTCATAATTCAGTACTACACGGTTACAATCTTTTTGGCAGTGACTTTTTTTTTTTCTTTTTTAAACATGCATGATGTGTTTCAAATCTGTGATTTGTTTGAAACTGGCTTTTGTTTTGATCCATTACCATTAATTTGCAAATTAAGAGCAAAATCCATGCTGTGGCGGTTCAGTGTGTCCAGTGTCGTATGTTTTTGTGAAAAAGTCTGACTTATACTTGGCTTCTTCGTAGCCTCTGCTTACAGTGTGTCTGGCTCATGTGTTGTTATATTGTGCTTATTGCTATGGTGCAGCTGTGCTCCAATCAAAGCTGTTGTGTAATGACAGCATGCTGGGCTGGATAGAAGATTAAATGCTGCAGGTGTCTTTGAGGGAACCTTTGGCGTGTATTTGAGGAAGGAGTGAGTCACCTCTCATGGTCGCCATCCAGGACTGAGTCATGAAACTCTCATCTTTTAACCACACAATACCTTGCACTGTCTGACCTGAACTACAGTGGTAGACAGAGGATTAGGATACAAATGGCTCATCTTGTGTCAAGTCTCTCTGTCACTTTGATTCCTTTCTAGCTCCTCTCACCACCTGCTGTGGTTTTTTCTTTTTTTAGCTGACATATTTCTGTGGTTCTCACTCTTGTAATTCTTCTGCTTCTCTAGAATATACATTTGGTCGATGGTAGTTGGCTCATGGAGCTAAATGCATACATAATGTGTGTTTTACAAATTCAATTTACCAAATGTGTGGTTTTATTTATTAAAACATTCAGCCCATCTTTGTGGAACTATGCATGCTGGGCTCATTTGCATTGCGGGATGGCTCTTGCTCAGCTGGAACATATGTTTATAAATGAGTCTGCTATCAAAGTAACAATCTTCAATCAGAGCTAAAAATTGGCCTGTGATTTTCTAAGAGAAATGCAGCTCTGACATAGCAAACTAACCCCGTGGTAAAAGGGATGTTC
Source organism: Cololabis saira (assembly GCF_033807715.1). Classification (NCBI taxonomy): domain Eukaryota; kingdom Metazoa; phylum Chordata; class Actinopteri; order Beloniformes; family Belonidae; genus Cololabis; species Cololabis saira. The sequence continues at coordinate 41,589,836 of NC_084591.1, read as the reverse complement.
AAGTCCTCTGTAAATCTTATCACACCGCCATTTGCATAAACAGACATTTGGCTTCAAACAGCATTTGGTGCCATTTTCTGCCATAAAATCACCTTATCCTTGTAGTTTGACAATGCTAGATTATGAAGATAAGCTTATGTCTGGTTATGACTCAACTTGACTCATACCTAACCTTACGGTTTCCAGTTCCAGCTGTTATTACCTGTTATTCATGCGGGACTAACCGAGGAGTGTGCAACGCAATAGCGCTAGATGGAAAATAACTATCTGGATACCCAAATTGATAAAGGAATATCTGGATATCCAAGTATTTGGGTCCAGCTGTACTTTCCACCGGTGAATAGCCCTTTTCATTATAGAACACTCCAGATTGCTAAAAAAAATGGCTTTGCGATCCTTTTGAGATTAATATGCAGCAATAATTGCTTCTCTAAGACTGCTGCTAACGTTGCTTCCTCCTGGCATTCTGTTGACGCATACCAGAACGATCCAGACCATCAAACTGCCAAAACGTCTGTTTTAATAGTGTCCTGTATCAATTCATCAAGGGCTGATGATTAACAGTACCTGGCTGCAAATTACCCTCTTAAATTCTGTGGAAGCAGTAACAGGGTACTTGGTACTGATTACATGATCTCTTTTTACTTCATTTTTGTTACATAAATCATGAAATAGTGAAAAAGTTATGTTACTTGTCTAACGCTGATGCTACGATTTAACGTTTTTTTTTTTTTTTTTTAAGCAGAAAAACATGATTAAAGGGCGGCTCTAACTTTAGCACGACTGTAAATGTTTACATTTCACATGAAAGATTTGAATGTCTTCCCATTCATCACCTCTTCCTTTTCCTTTATTTCCTGTTTCACAGGCTGCCGAACTGACTCCTGCCCTACCGACGGACATGGAGGTGAAAGAGGCCATCCAAGGTGCCATTCATGGAGACAGTGGCGAAGTCGTTCAGATTGTCACCTCTGTTGCAACCTGAGAGGCAATTGGATTTGACATAGCCCTGGACTCTGCCTGATGAGTTTCAGTGAACAGTTTGACAAGCAATCAAGTTAAAAAGTCTCTAAAGAAACATTATAGGTCACTGATGAAACAGAGGGATAAGCATTTTTGTTTTATTTGTTTTGTTCTTGACAAAAGTCCCAATTCATTGCTAACCAGAAAAAAAACTGGAAAGGCTATGATGCTTCCAAATCAATCATACTCCCTCTGGTGCTTTCTTTATAAGGAAGACAGTGCCCACTGCAGAATAAACAGCAACAGGGCTGCCTTGTGTCTGTCACTATCAGCTCGAATGCTTATTCGTGTCTGTTTTGGAAATTGGCAGTGATATTTTCCAAAACAGCTAACTCAGAATACTCTGCAAGGGTTTGCAAAACCCTGCATAACACCTGGCACTGTGCTTTTTCTCAACAACAGTGCACGGCAGTGGAAAGTGGATTAAGACCAGGACGGCTCCTCCTGGTTGGGCTTAATTAGATTTCTTGTTACTCACCATAGTTCAATCCTTACCGTGTGTCCCAGTTTTGAGGTCCTCCCTTGTCTCATGTTCCTTCACCCTTGCACCTCTGTCCTTTTTATTTATGTAGCTGTAACATAATGGAAATTAGGGAAAGCTTTACTGTGGAGGTAGAACATGAATAAAGATGGTGCCAGTGGTTGCCAGTACAAGATGCTTTGTAGACTGCCAGGGAAACTTTGAAGTTGTTTATTTCTCCCAGTTTCATCTGTATGTGTTCATTCATTTGAATAAAACATGTTTGTGGTTACCATAAAAGTGTGCTTTTATTTTGGTTAACGGAGACTATTGATGAGGGTCTGAAATTATCATTTTGGTTTGGGGGCCTTTGGGGTTACATGTAAAACTAATTGATTTACTGTTTTTGAAGTAAATATGTAATATGTTGACTTCACTAACCATAAAATTAGGCCACTGTAACATCAGCAATCCTGGGAAAATAGCTCACAAAAAAGCTTGATAATTTATTTTTCTGAGACTGTAATTAGTACGTATGTTTCTTCCATTGTTTCTTACTAGCTGTAATTGCATTTCTTCAAGCCTCATTTTGTCCCCACTGCAGGCCCGAGTTTCTCTTTGCTTAGAGACAGAGGATGTGTGTTGTTGTGTTAGTGATGCTCCACTTTTGGTAAATATCTTAGAGTCAGACAGAAAAGAGATAAGCAATGCACTCCGAGACTGTATGTGTTGGATCAACTACGTTTCCCATGCTCCATGTGATGTAATGGTGTATTTTGGAATGGGGATCAGAACCAGGCGACAAAATGAACTTTATGCAACAATATCCAAGGTCTCTTGGCTGCTGCTTCTTGTTTCCTTTGAGTCTGTCGTTTCTGTCTCTGACTGCTTTTGAACTGCCCCTTCATGTAAGTTCCCCTCACTGTCTCTCCAATGTTTTCTTCCTCTGCCATTGAACTTGTGTATCTCCCGTTCTCCTTTGGAAGCCCTGTAAAAGTCAATTTATTCCCCTTTATAAATGTACACAACACTGGGTTAAAATTTCATGAGATAATTCACTGGGTCTGTCCCTTGCCATAGCTGAGTTCAAATGCTGTCACCCTGCCAATGAGCCCTATTAAATCTTGGGCTTGGAAGGAGAGAGACCTGACTCTTCACTTTTACAACTCTGGGCTGCATCCAGGAGGGAGAGTGGTTGCTATAGTAACGGGCCAACTCACTGGCTGCCTCTAAGATAACCTGTTGAAAACAGGGATGAGTGATAGATGGAGAGGTCAGATTTTTTGGAAGCAGAATGCACGTTTGTAGAGAAGGAGTGGAGTGACAGGCTGAGAATGGGCAGTATACCATTCCTGTCCTTCCTAGCAGCTCTTCTGCCATCTCATACAATGTACAGGCACCAACCTTTGTTGGTAATCTTTATTTTCATGCCTTACCCTACTCAGATTTTTAAATTGAGGTCTTGCCTCAGGATGTTTAATGTTGAACATATTTCTTGAAGAAATAAAATATACAAACACATGGCTCTTGGTTCCTTTTTTAATGTTTTTTTTTCTTTAATTAATGTTCCCTAGAGTCTGTATTTATGTGCTTCAGGTCAACACGCATTCAAATAGTTGAACAGCGCTGCACTAGTAAAAGATGAAATCTCAGCCTTTCAAAACATTCCATTCTTTGGGTTTTGTCTCTGTACCATGAGGACAGAGAGTAAATCTTTGGTAGACATGGAATTATGGGATTCTGGATGTATATGGTGTTTATGATAAAATGGGGTTTTAAACGGGGCTGAGCAGCTTGGCTTTTTTACCATGCATCACTTAAAAGTCATTGTTATTGTCAGCAACTTAACTGGCCTTATGGTAATTTAATGAAAGATGACATGTTTTGAAAGTGTTTATATATTTTGTTAGAGCCAGAAATACTTGGACAAGTGACGGTGCTTGTAATGTCATAGCGAGTAATCCATATGGAAATACATGTTATCAAGGGGTAAGAATGTACCAGGCGATCTGAAAAAGACTTATTTTAGAAATTAAAAAAAAAAATCTGCCATTGACCATTTAATCTAACATAAAAAGATTAAACAATTTGAGAATATTTTTTTATCCAATTTTATGAGTTACCATGGTGAGCCACGTTTTTAGAAAACGTATTTCCAATTGGAGAAAAATGTTTCATAATAAGAAAAAAAAAATACAACTACTGCTTTACGCGCTGTTATGATTATTTTAACATACTCTTTTGTAATTCATATTCGTGCCAAAATTATACATTTTTGTACATAAACCAGCGCGCTCTCGCCTCGTTGGTCGGAACTACGGGTTCATTGGTTGCCATGGCGACACATTGACTACTACGAGGCTGTTTGGATGGACGTGCAGGCTGATTTATGGTTCCGCGTTACACCAACGCAGAGCCTACGCGCACCCTACGGCGTAATCTCTGCGTCGATTTAGCGCAGAACCATTATTCACGCTTTAATCGCTGGAAACGAGCGTCGGAAATTGGCCAATCTGCTGGGAAAATGTGCTTGTATAGCGTATTTTAAACGCAGCTTCAAAGCCGCGGATGATAAGTCAGTCAGACAGCGGCGGGAATCCCTGGTGAAGAGTTGTAAAACTCTTTAGTCCAGCTGAGGCTGCTGGATGGGAGGTTCTGCCTCGGTTCAGGGACCAGATGTGAGGGAAGGAGGGGTGCAGCCATCCAGACGACGGCTGCAAAGCCCTTCCCGGTCAACCACTTCTTCAAAACAAGCCATTAAAAAGCTTAAAGCCTAGACTTTTGGCGTAATGAGTCGGGTTTTATCGACTGCGGTAGGTTGAATCCGCTCTGGCCGTGTGTGTGTTAATTGATGTTCTCATCACGGTCCCGGCCGTGAACCTCCTCGCGCTGCGGTCACGTGAGCAGGTACGTACCTTTGCAAACTGGTTTCTGACTCGGTTCTGTTCTTGTCATGGGGTTTACTTCTATCCCACTGCTGTTCGACATGTTTTTACATTTCACTGTGGCGGCCGGCGTGTCTCACCTGAGACTAACAGGTGCATGTCAATCATAGAAGAGGCTGGAAGTGTGTTGGTCTGCGCGCTGTTGTTGGTATTATCCTATAGGTATTGAGTCAAAGCAGTGGCGTCAATTCAGTGGAAGCTAAGGTATGGCAAGGTTACGATCAGAACTGAACTAGAGTATCAATCAACACGTCCAGCAAATACTCATCACAGAAGTCTGCTATGTAGCTGATCTGTCTGGTCAAGAAAATTGGATCTTTTTCAAATGCAGTCTCACTCACTGTAAAAACTCAAAAAAAGGAATATTTGTCTTTGTCTACACTTAAAACAAGAGTCATTACCAGAAAAATAACTTGTTATTTGACCATTTTCACCGGTTTCAAGTACATTTTCACTTGAAATAAGTAGAAAAATCTGCCAGTGGAACAAGATTTATCTTCTCATTACAAGCAAAAAAATCTTTGTTTTCTAATTATTTTAAGTGAAAATCTACTTGAAACAGGTGAAAATGGTTGTTTTTGAGTCTTGTCTTAAATGTAATGAGATTTAAAAAAAAAAATGAGACTAAAAATGAGACATTTTAACTAGAAATAAGACAAATATTCTTGTTAAGATTTTGAGTTTTTGCAGTGTATAATAGTGAAATCGATCATGTTGTTCTTATTTGCATTTGTAGTTATTCCATAAATGTATTTAAAAAACAAACATTTACATTTAACCCTTGAAGCAAAGGTGTGGCGGCTGCCATACCTTGCCATACCCAATTGACGCCCCTGAGTCAAAGTGAGTCTAGATCCGTTTTTTGATCACTGACACTTTCAATGAAGGTGTGTCATTACATGCAAACCATTTTCAGCATAAATGTGATTTATTTTAATGTTTTGTAATGTGCTTTATTTGTGGGAGCTTTGGACATTGCATTGGTATGAGTGGGTGGGTAGCAACAAATCATGTCTAGACAACTGGGAATCCTTTTTTTATTTTTAACATTTGGCAGCAATGAGCTCCAAAATAGAGTGCATTTAATCCCATTTTGACATAATTGAATGCGATCAGTTTCTAAAGGACAATTGTCCATATAACAAGATTCATGGTAAGAATTTCTTACCATATAAAGTTTTTGTGGCTTGATGATAAATGAGGTGCTGAATTTGCCGCCACTGCAGTGATATCATATTCGTAGATGGCACGTCATTGAAAAATATGCACTGATAATGTGTGTGACCAGTATAGATTATAATTTCCCTTTGAGAAGCAGATATAGGTCAGAGATGGAAATGACTGCATCTCACAGCATGTTTTAGCACACACTTTGTGAGTTTTAACAAGCCAGAAAGGCTCTTTGTTTGCAGAGACATGAGGGACTTAGTGAGGTTGTCCAGTTTGGACAGAGGCCAGCTCTCGATTCCATGGGAGAAAGACTGCTTGTTTGTTAACGCCAGCAAACTCACACGTGATGAAAAGAAACTCCAAAAATATGCTTCTTATTAAGAAATCTAAGTACTCTGAGAGAGACTGCATTTGATTTACCTCCTCTTATCTTTATTATGATTAGAAATATGATTATGCCAGATGTGGCAAGCGGTACAAGGCTTTGTCTGGAACCCTAAATGGTTGATATCTCATGCATGTTTTCCTCCGGTCCAAGCGTACCAGGAGGTCAGCCCAGGAAAACAGGAACTTGGAGGTTTCTGGAGTTGTTGAACACCAGTGTCTGACACTGCTCCCCACCACCTCTGGTTATATTCACACATCAACCCATCAGGATTCCCACAGTGTCACTCCATGTGTATAAGTATGTGGTGCTGAGTTGGCCGCAACATTTTATGATGTGTTTGTGTAAGCAGCAGAGAAACACACATATGCTTTAATGTAATTTCTGAGTGTTTACAAGGCCTCATAAAGCGAGTTACCCTTCACCTTACCGACATGTATAAAATATTAACATAGAACAGAAAGTTTTCCTTGTGTGATTCCAGGGATTTGCCATATACTAAAGCTAAACTCAGATTTTCAGGCTTGCTCATCTAACATTAGGCATCAACATTTTGTGGGAAAGCTGTCACTAGCAGGTTTTCACATTTGTAGAAAGCAAAGATATGAATTAATCATTTTGATCTGTTTCAGCATGTGTGACTCAAGTGACAGGAGGAGTTAAAAGTCTATTTCTGAATGAGACGCAAAAAAAAAATTGATATAAAAACAAAACAGGAGGTGGAGAGAGGAGACACTTAAGCTCAAGAGTATTGTAAGCCCCACCAATCATCATAAAAGCAATAGTGAAAGACGGCTCCTTAAAAGTTGATAGATATATATGTAGCGTAGAAATATTTTGGAAGCAACCAAACAGCTAATATTAATCTCTGTGGGTAGCCACTGTCAGATAATTAATATTTCATTTATGCTTTTCTGTAAATGCTTTGTAAAATATTTAGTCTTTCACAGTAGCTGAGGTTGTTAGGGGGTTAGGGTCTGGGTGTTCGATGTATGATTGTACTCAAAGATTCGTGAGGTGTTTTTTGAAATGTTGAAGCCCCAAAAGTTGACAAGACCGAGCTGATCATATTCGGATAAGATGGTGGAACTAAAACAAAAGTTCTTATTGTGGACCTAGTTTCAAAATAACAGCGCACTGTAGTCAGACTGAATGATATTGAAAAGAAATCTGCTTAAAGGAGCAATGGGTCTTTTTAGGCCCACTAACCACTAGCAACCACTAGTGTGACACAAACATCTCAGCTTTGGCCTAAACTGTGCCAAGTGCCATCTAAAGTTTCAACACTGTGTCAGTTTTTCTAATTTTAGAAATATGTCATTGCCTTGTTATGATTATGATTTCCAGACAGTGAGCATGATTATATTTTTTGAGTTTTATTTAAAAAAAAAAAGAAGAAGAAAGTGAGTGCTTGTTAAAAAAAACTATCCACAAGCTTACTCACAGACCTCAACATGTTTCATGGCAGATACTGTCATAAGTCATTGAGGAGAAAGAACAGGTTAATCTGTTTTTGTTAATGATGACCATCAAGAATCCTTGTAAGCCGTGCCGTCTCACTTGGACTCACTTGAATGCAATGCTGTTGTTCTGAAGCAGCCACTGAAGGAGCAGTTACTGTAATAGCACATTTTACCAGCATTGACTTGGCTGAATAATCTCTTGTCCTGGCAACATGCAGCAGCTGTAACAAAGAGACTCATATAGAACAGCTACAGATGGTGTGACATGCTGTCTGAATGCATTTATGTGATTTGTAAACCTTTCAAAAATAATTTTAACAGTAGTAGCAGCCTAAATGTATTTGTCCTGTAAGGAGTGATGTCATGGCATTCTCTGTAGAGATTGAAACCAAACATCATACTGTACAGTATGTGTATATGCTATAATCTGATTATCTGTGTTTTGGTTGTTTGTTCATCCACATGTTAATGTTCGAGCATGTTAAACTGATAGTTTTCATTGTGTTGAAAGAAAGCCAAATAGAATGACTTTCCGTAAAACACAAAGAATTAAAGAGTGAAGATTTGAGGGTTTGGCTCAGGGTGATCTTCCAGTTTTTATCTCATTTAAGAAAGCTTCAGATAGAGTCAACAATGGCCTTGCTTTCCTGCGACTGGGGAGCCCAGTGAGCTAAAGAACCCAGTTTTGACTCTGACCTTTGCCCCTGGATTTGGTTCAGTTTGCTCATGTCTGGGAAAATGGTGCTCTCATTTTTTTTTTTTTCAATTTAAAATTTTAAAAGATAATACAAATATGATCCATGTGTTAATCCTCTGAGATTGCATTCACCTCATTTGAAGACATTTTTATTATCCATGATACTTGACAAAAGGGTGGTTTCCTTTTCTCATGACTGTATGTCCTTTAAACAGATATTTTGGCCTGTTCACAGTGGGGTTGTGTAAAGTGCTTGTCTAATTTGTGCCGTATCTGCAGTAGATGGAGGTTACTGGGTTCTCAGTTTGGAAAATCAGGTAGAAATGATCCCGGGTGATTTGACTAGGAGTTACTCAGACATGGAAGAGCAGATGTTCACCTTCAAAATTGACTAAAATCTTAAGACATATCAAAGCAGTTTGAGTGAACATTGTGTTGGGTATATATTCATGGTATCACTTATGAAACAGACAGTTATTAGGGCCCGCGCACTGACAGTGCGAAAGCCCTGTTGTATCCGTAGGAATTTTTTTATTTTTTTTTCTCGTGTTTCTTCCGACGAAATGAGGGCCTTTTTTTCCCCCTAAACGTGCCCCAAAAGTCACCAAATTTTGCACGCAAGCCAGGCCTGGCGACAAATTTGATATTTAATGGTTTGCATTAATGGGCGTGGCCTAATGGCTCAACAGCGCCCCCTAGAAAACTTTGTGCCTCAAGCCCCACGTTTGACGTACATGCACAAAAATTGGTACACACCTGCATCATGTCGCAACTTAAAGAAAAGTCTCTTGGCGCCATGGCCGAAACCGAAGCGACGATAGATGCCAAAAAGCTCGCCCCCCCCTTCATCTGATTGTTCGATATTTGATAGTCCCTACTCTCTGCCATAACTTTTGAATGGTTTGACATAGAGAGTCGTAGGTGGTGTCATCGAACTCGGTTTTGAGTCCTTGAACATAATTGGTGCAAATTAGCCCCGCCCCTTCTTCTGATTGGTCGATATTTGATAGTCCCTATTCTCTGCCATAACTTTTGAACGAGTTGTGATAGACATGTGGGTGGTGTCATCGGACTCGGTATTGAGCACTTGACCTTCATTGGCCTGAATTAGCCCCACCCCTTCTTCTGATTGGTCAATATTTGATAGTCCATATTTTCTGCTATAACTTTTGAATGGTTTGACATAGACTCGTGGGTGGTGTCATGTGACTCGGTTTTGACCCCTTCACCTTAATTGGTGCAAATTAGCCCCGCCCCTTTTTCTGATTAGTCAATATGTGATAGTTCCTATTTTCTGCAATAATTTTTGAATGGTTTGATATACAGAGTCGTGGCTGGTGTCATGCGCTAAATGTCCAGGCCTGAAGAATCTACATGCAAGTCATACAAGTGCTTCCACTGCAGCCTGAACGTTCACAAGGGTGCGAGGGCCTGTTCATCGCTGCTTGCAGCTTTAATTCTCCAAACGGCAGGAAGTGCCGTGTGGCTCTGAATAGTACGTCCGAATTAATGCATACTACTGATATTTACTCAAAGGTTTGCCGAACTTAAGTATACTTTTTGAGTATATACTGTTTAGTATGGCATTTCGGACGCATCGACGGCTTTCAAAATAAAACAGGAACTGAATAACAAAACGGCGACACAGTATGTTATGAACCAGGAAGTGAAACAAGTGTTTTTGGTAAAGTGGCAGTGTTTTATTGTTTAAACATTACCCAGAAGTGAGAAAAATAGTGAGTTACTTGATGGAGCTACTGATACCTCCTGCGTCCTTGAAAGTACTTTATAACTTTATAAAGAGAACTGTTTGAAAATCAAATGTACTGTAATTATGGAAACACTATATGAGCTGTGTTTGAGGAGGTAATACATGTCTCTGATGGCCATTCGGTTCTGACAGGGGGAACATGTTCTGTTGCCTGTAGGGCCACAAGTTTAGGGGGATGTTCCTGGGGGTCGTATTTAATGCCAAGAGCAAAAGTCTCACACGGTTGTGTGGAAAGACTAAAATGTCAGAAAACTTTTAATTTCCTTGGCATTCATTTTAGTAAGTAAGTAAGATAGTCCTACAATGTGTATTCAGCTGTTTTTAACTACAAGAAGAAAACATCAGTTATTGTAATTTGTAGAATAACTCAAAACTGAGATGTATCATTATACATTTGGTCGGAATGATCCCTGTAATCTCCTGGTCATTCTCAAGAAGTTATTTACTCTCAGTGGTCATCTTCATGCTTTCAGGTTTCCTCTATTCCCAGTAATAAGAAGTTATTGGGTCTTTGTTTTCAATAATGACCTCCAGAAACATTTTGGCAGCCCTGGTAAATGAGAAAATCAAAAGCAGATCCTTTCACAGTCAAATAAATAACATTCTTTTTTTTTTGAAAACAGGAAATAGGTTGTGATGTGAACTCCTCAAGCTGTCTTTTGAAAAACCTGTTTGATTGCTGTGAGACTGAGAGTGGCTCAGGGGTTTTCCACAAGATTCGTGCAGAGACTGATGGACTAGAACAGTGGAGAAAAAAGTTGGGGTGCTATTTTGTCATCCGGCTCAGACGACCATGTCTGCAGTCAGTGATGGACTTTTTGAATTATGAGCGCTACCAACTTAGCACTGCTGTACTCAGACCACAAAATCAGCTTGAATGTTGCCCTACTCAGCTGTGTCTTGACACAACAATGGATTAACACAAATAGAGACTGAGAGATAAGGTCGGAAAACGCCCAAAGACCATGCTGTCACTACTGAGTAAGATGATGGAGTGAGTATGGTTGGCAGAGGCTCTTGCAGAACTCCTTTGAGAAATCACATATAAACACTTAATATCAGAGTCAGCTAGTTCAAGAGAAAAATGATAGTATGAGTCAGTTTCATGTGTTCTAGCCAAAGTTTTGAAAAGTGCACTCTCTTTCAATTCTAAGATTTCATTTATCAGGACATATTGAAACATATAAATTATTCTTAACATTATCATAAAATTAAGTAAAAACAACATCAGATAAACAATAACACATGACATTTTAATGTGTGATTATTTATCCAACAAATTATGAGCCAAAATTCAGGAACAGTGTGTGGAAACCTAAACATACCCTGTGATTTTTTTTGAACTACTTTTAGCAGCTGTCTTTAAGTTATGTTTTCCCTTCCCATTATTAGTTTCACAAAGTGTCCTGGAGTGATGTTGGCCTACTCCTCTTCACATGTTTTCTTCAGTTCTTTGAACTTTGTAGTTTTTTGTTTATGTACAGCTCTCTTCAAGTCTTTTCCTCACCTAAGGTTGGATTCATGTCTGCACCTAGACTGGACCGTTACACCACCCCGATTCTGTTGTTCTGTTATGGATATTCTGATAAGATGCTGTGCTCTGTGACCCAGTTTGAGTTAAACTTAAGCTGTCGGACAGATGGCCTACGACTTGACTTTGTTGTACTTTGATTACACAGAAGTAAATGGTTTTTTGTATGTGGAAAAAGTCGAAATTGTTCTCCTTCCATCCCAGTGCTTGACACGTGGTCTGACTTTTTTGTGCCGATATGCTGTTTTTTTCGCCAAACATAACGCTTAACAGCTTGTGCTTTGGGCTCATCTGTTAAAGGGACGTTGTTCCAGAAGTCTTGGTTTGATAAACTGCAGCTTTGCACAGATAATCGGTTCTCTTGGCAATCCTTTAAAATAAGCCATACCTGTGGAGGCTTCTAATTGTTCTCCCATGAACTTTAACACTTATAGGGCACTAAGTGAAATACTTGGAATCCCCAAATTTTAACCATGGAGGGATATTGGCGAGTATGACAATACCTTTTTATGTTTCCACATTTAAAAAATATATATTTTTAGGCATTTTTCATTGCCTATATCTTCTTACAGTACCAATTAAGTTAATTTGCCTGGTGAAAGATTAACATGCAGGGATGAGGCCGATGACAGGATTTAACACCAAAGTATATATCATAGCTGAGTGACAGCCTGTACAGAGCCGACAAGTCATCAGATTAGTTGGCAATTCATCCCATACTCTGCCTTGACTTATCCCTTACTGGCCTCACGGTTCCCAATTTCAGTGTTCATATTGATGACCATGACTCCCCACGACTGTGATGACAAGCCTCGTGAGGAGACGTTGGAGAGACTTCACCAATGCAATGCTGTGGGACTTGATTGCATCACTCCTTGTGTCCTGAAGGTCTGTTCTTTGCAGCTGTCTGGTATCCAGCAACACATCATCATGTGTCTATTGCAGGAGAATGTAGCGGTGCTCTGGAAAACAGCTTGTTTGTTTCCAGTATGGAAGCCAACCTATCTGGCCTCAACACATCTAGACCTGTTACTTTTTTCATCATATCTCAAGAAGTTAAAGGAGCAACTGGTCGTGACATGATATAAAGATTCACGTCAGGTGAATTTATATATATATCTATTGCAGTGTTCTCACGCTTTGGGATTGTAGTGGTGGCGCAGTTAGGATCCTGTTTTCTGATTATTCCAGTCCCCCTCGAGATCATCCAGTAACAGGAGCACCTCAGTGGAGCATCTCTTTCTCAGATTTTCACACTGAGTCATAATGCTTTCTGAATATTTCTCATGACTCTAGAGTAGTGGAGTGAGTCAGAGATGAAAGGGAGTCAGAGTATGGAGAACTGGTTGGCAGCTTTGTGGAGCTGTGGGAATCATCTGCTTTTAAATGAAACCAAGAGCAACAAGATGTTTGCTGATTTTCCTCTGAACAAGCTTCTCTGCATAAAGGACGAAAAGTTCAAAGATATTAAGCACTACAAGTCCTTAGTTGGACATTAACAACATGTCTGCATGGAAGTCCAACACCGACACTGCATACAAGAAGGGAAATACCAGAGTCTACTTTCCGAGGAAGTCCAGATCATTTGTTGTGAGCAGGTCTTTCACCAGTCTGTGGTAGTAAATGTTATCTATTGTGCTGTGGTCTCCAGGTGAAGCATCAGTTCCAGAATAACAGCAGGATAAATACACTTATTCGCAAAGCTGGAAAGAATAAATGGAGACAATCTGAACAAATTGCTTTCCACTATAAACCATCTCTCCCACCCCCTCAATGACAGATTACAACTAGGCTCATTCTCTGTCAGACTCACTTAACCCCGCTGTCATAAAGAAGGCTTCAGAAAACCAGTCCCAAGTGCAATTGATTAGTAATGTCTAGCTGCTACTTAATTCTTATGGAAGGAGTGAGGGTACACTCATTTGTTTTGATACTGCCTCTTCATTCAGGCTTTGTGTTTACTTTAAATAATGGAAGTGTACGATTTTGTGTGTTTTCTTGTACGATGTCATGCATATAGTTCAACTGAGGTTGTAGCTACCTCATTTTAAGCAGGGTTAAGGAAGAATATATCAAACTGAAATAAGATGTACCTTCCTTTTTCTTTTTCCCATGACTGTGTTAGGATTGTAAGATAGTTATTTGAATATATTCTAAATATTTGAATTAGTTAGACAATGATGTTGAAGATCAGTGTGGTGTATTTACTGTAACTGCCATCAGGTGTATGTTTTTTTGTTATATTTCTCTCTCTCGCTCTCTCTCTCTCTGATGTATGTGCAAAGAGAGAACAAATTCATTTCAGAGACTAATTATACACCATCTGGTTCAACTCTTCCTCGTCACATGATCTGTGGTTACAGGAATTTGGTTGCAAAACACACATACACACTCAGTTCTTGCACTTCAAAGGGGATTACAGTGACTTATATTTATTTCTTAGTTTTCTTCTTACCATACCCACCATTTTTACCCTAATCTTGAACCAAACCTCACCATTACATAGCCAAAAATGTAAGAATGTTGGAGAATTTTCTGAAACCTCAAATGAAGTGGGTGTCCAAAGTGTGATTATTTAAACATATTTATGAGTAAAACACGCATTGTTAGCCACATTTCCTGATTATGTTTTCTGACCACACCTTAAAACAAGAACACCCAGTTTACTTTTGATTTTGTCCCAAACGTTTATAGCTTTTTGTTAGATCGGTTTCTTCGTTCTTGATCGAATATTTTACCTATTTGAAGAATAGTATTAAATTGCTTAGCTCTTAAATCACATCACACATCAACATGTTGCAGATGTTTTCTGAGTCATCTACAATCATGTCAAAAACATTCAACAATAATTCTTTCAATACACTTAGGAAAAGTCCTTTCATATTAAATAATTTAAGGTCCTTTGTCTCAGTTCAATTTAAAATGTATTCATTTATTTATATAAAACTGTAGTACCACAGAGCCTATTCTCTCACTAGATCATCCTGTCTTTTTTATTCTGTACTCTCCAACAACATATTCCACATTTTACATACAATCCTAAGCGATTACCATCCATCCTGCATGGAAACAGACGGTTATAAATTTGTCAATCAGATTGTAGTTGCCAGAGTCATTGGTCAAACTTTGGTCAAGAAGCAATTATTGATATTTTGTAAAGATCAATTGCTGTCAAAGAGATTGTGGCATATGCTGGGGATGAATGAGAAATGAATATTACTGAGCTGACCCCTTTTGTTTGTCTTTTGGCTCAGAAACATTCCTACATTATAAAAGAGAGAGTGCTACCTGAAGACATATTGACAGAAACATGACACTGGATTCTTGAGAATGTATGTGTTTGTGTGTGTGTTCCCATTGTACTGAGAGCGCATTGGGTTTTTTGGAGATTTTGTCTGTCTGTGTTCCTTGTGTGTGATATTCTACATAGTCATATAATTTATTATGAAAGTACTGTATTATCATTCGACACATAAAGGTATGTAAAAAGAAAGGACACTCTCTTTCTATTCATAAGTTTTACATATCAGAACATAATGACAAAACATCTGGTAGCTGGTTTTAAATATGCACATGTGTGACACCATGGCATTATGTACTGAACAAAAACAAAGTAGCAGATCTGTGCCATCCCAGCCAAGCTTTCGTTGTCTGACAGGCTGCTGCCTCTAAAATACGTTGATATACTGAGTAGTTCATGGATAACTTAATGACTGCAAGGGGCTCTGACCTTTTGGCTGCTGTACAAGCTTGCGCATATCATCATCCAGCAGTTTGGCACGACATATTTGTGCTGTTTTTGGTTTGAACAAACACTTACTGTGTGGGCATTCAATTTGCAGCCATTAAATGATTCAAGCCCTACTTGTCAGAAAGCTGTTTCTTTGTTTATTTAGGTCAATAGTCTTCAACTGTGTCTGATTAGTGATTTAAGGATCTGTCGTTTATTTCTTTCTTTCTTTTAGACATGACATCATCAAGTAAAAAGTAAATCTGCCCTCAAATTAATAGCCATTCTCCCAATCAAGCTGTTTTGAACTGTTTTAAAGAGGAGCTAAACTTTTCTAATTTTGAGAACTACCAAATAAACAACCAGAAAAAAAATAAACAAAAACATTTATCTGAAAACCCCACTTTTTATGTAGTTAAGACATTATAATTGGCTTATAATTTTATCACTGGTACCTAGTTGCAGGAGGCCTTGGGGGGATTTTTGACTGTGCCTTGAATGTTTTCCATTTGGGTGACATTTTTTTTGTCTCTAAATAGGTTAGAAATAGCTTAATTACTTCCCATTTTAATGGGCAGTAACAGTTGCTTTTTTAAAGATCATTATCCATGCCATTGCTCCTTAGCACTTTGTAGACACACCTAGAGACTCAACGGACTGCCGAAGCATCTTCTTTTGTGAAGGCCGTCACATTTGCTGATCATCTGTGAAGTATGTTGAGTGGGAAACCCTTTTTTACCCTCTTACTTTTAGAGGATGCGATAAGGTTGTCCTGAATGTTTCACTTGTTGCAAGCTTGCCTATATTTTGTTAGATTAATAATGGCACACTGTCATGTCATGTTTTTTTATGTGAAGTTGTTTTCACCTTATTTTATGAGGGGGTTCGAATCTCAGAACTTTTCAGGACATTATCATTATCATTATCAGGACATTTTGTCCTGATACAAAAAAATTAAAAAGAAATAAAAATGTGTACATGCATACTCCAAACATCTGCTCATTTCCACATCAAATCAGATCACACCATTTTAAAATAAAGATAAGATAATTAACACTTTTCTATTAGTAAATTATTAGATAATAAACTGAGACTTAGGTACTCAGGCAAGATGTATCGCCATTTAGGGAGAACCATGTCTTTTTATTATTGTTAATATTAGAGCAATTTTTATATATAATGAAGAATTTGGGAATTCATCTTATAAATATGATACTTCAAAAGTATTTCAACTGAAATTGTTATGTACACTAGAGACGAATTCTTTACAAGGCATATGGTGTGTTTTATGGGAACCACTGCATAATACACACTCCCATTACATGAATGAACTTTACTGACATAATTTGATGGTAGTTCTCAATAGCAGGGGAGTTTACATGTTTTCTATGAAAATACAAAAAGTATGCAGAGACCCTACGTTTCTTTTTTCCACTTTGAGTAAAAGGGACACATTTGTTCGTCTAGCACCAGTGATCGAGCTGCTATAACCAGAGATGCTAACTGTAGTCTGGCTTATGCTATAACACGGTCTGTATTCTGTGCCAGTCTTTCAGTCTGATTAATCGTTTAATAATGACCTCCATTCAAAAAGAGTAACGAGACATGAAAGTTTATTGCTTGAGCTGATGCTTGTTTGTGTCATAGCCACATCAAACTAACTTAGATAATTGGAAAAGAATGACTCTGCCCTTTGGGCAGCATCTGCAGTAGTGTTCCGGTTTGTTGTGAGGAAAAGAAAAAGAGACGGAGTTGGATAACAAAGCTCTCAATTTACCAGTTGATTTACATTTCATCCCTCACTCATGGTCATGAACTTTGAGTAGGGACTGACGGAATGAGACCATGAATATAAGCTGCCAAAATGAGATTTCCTTGAAGGGTGGGTTTGGTAATCCCCCTTAGGGATAGGGTGATAAGCTCCGTAATTTGGGATGAACTCACAGTAATGTCACAGGTCTTCCAAATCGAAGCTTGTCAGCTCATGTGATTTAGACTTCTGGATGTGTTTGCTAAAAACACCATTGAGGGGAATTGTTTCTGACGTGTCTTTTTAGAACGAAGACTCAGGCCACACCCAAGACTTACTGGAGATGAAACATTTTGGTAGGTTTGGGGATGCCATGTGTCAACACGGCGAAGCTAAAGGAGGTGGCCAGGGAGAGGGAGGTCTGGAGATCTATTAAATTCAGCTCAAGATAATGTATGACAATGCAAAAGATTTGAAGTTAAGACATTCAAATCATCATGAATGCATTGGAGTATTGTTTTTCACCTGGCAACTTTGTTTATGATATCACTTGGAAAATCCTCAGGTAATACAGGTGAACGTTCTCAGTAGACTGAAAACTTACAGCCAACATCTGGGGTGCAGAGGTGCTCCATCAAGGTCACTGTTGTTCTGCCTGAAGTCTTTTGTCCACTGTATTTTCCGAGTCCAAGTAGAGAGATGATGGAATTGACAACATGTTCCTGCAGCCATTTCGTAAGGAAACACAATACATCCACTGTCTTCCATCAGCACTATCAGCACATTGGGATCTCGCAACCCCAATGATGAATAAGAGGGGAAGAAAAATTCTTATGTTTTGCACTATTCTTCTGCTCTGCATGCTTGACATCTTTTCTTCAACTCATCTGCATGTTAGGTCATTTGCTGGTATTTGGAAAGCTCCGTCCTGTGTTTCCACACGTAGAGAACTTTACTTTGGTATGAATGCTCTCAGGGGTAACAGAAGGCCATAACGCTCTGAAACCCATTCATATTTATGTATTGGTGTAACACAATAACATTTTGACACTCCTCAGCACAGAACAATACGTAGCTACCCTGTACCCTGTTGTTAAGTAAAGATAACCTGACTCAGCATAAAAAGAATTGAAGGGTTCAGCAGCTCTTGCTGTCAGATATCTGGAACAGACAAATACTGAGGAAGAGAAGGAGAGTTTTAGGAAGCAGTGACCATCATTCTCTGTTGGAGAAATGTTCTTTTCTCCCAGTGGTCAGAGGTACAGGCTACCGAGGGCAAAGGGCAATAGGTATAGATTTTGCTTTGTTCTAAGTACAATAAAACTGAATAATCAGAATTAAGCATTTTATTAGCTGGCTCTTAATTTATTGATTATTTTATCTCCCTGTCATTGCCAGCACTCCATGAATACTTTTTAGCAAACATCTGTACACCTTTGTTAGTTGTTTCTTAGGTTTCTTTAACTGTGATGTGTTTTGTCTTGTGATTTCATTTTGGTTTGCTGCTGCTGTGAACCAAATTGCCCATCAGGGACAGTAAAGGTCAGAACTTTTTTTTAGTTTCAAGGTAAAATGTTCCATTCGGGTGCACTGGATTTCTCAGTGGGTTGAGCAGGGTGTTTGCAGAGGCTATTGCCCTCAGGCAGGCAGCGCAGGTTCAAGTCCTGGCCTTTGCTGCGTGTCTTCCCCCTTCTCTCTACCTGTTTCCTGTCCACTTACTTTCCCAATAGAAGCCACTAGTGCCACAAAAATATATAGCCTATACAAAAAAAAAAAAATAATTCCATTCTGCGTGAGTAGCAGTACCTGTTAACTCCTGTTTATGTTTGAGAACATTATAGAATAATAACAATATTATACAACATTATACCTTTGTCCTCAGTGCTGCATGCCATTTTTTCCATTGGTATTGGTATCATCATCTACACCATATATCATATATGTCATCTGTATGTCATCCAGGACCCTATTGTTGTGGCATCTGCCAGCTTCTCTTGTTGAAAAGAAGAAGGGCTCATGCAGTATTGAACTGTGACTTCAGAGGAGGTTAAAGTTTACATAGGCCCATATGTACTCTAACCTTATTGACGACTAAACAAATTGCATACAATATTTAGACCAAACCCCATGGTGTAGTGTGCAGTTTTCATAACATGCCCTGCGAGTGACTCTTAGCCAGTGCAAGTGAACCAGTGCCTATGGCCAACAGCATGCTGGGACACCCAGGGACCCCCAACACAGGACAGTCATACTTACAGACAGAAGTTAAGTGTATTTTCACCCCTGGATACTCATCGGTGTAAACCGGAGTCAAGTTCTCTCGTCTGATTTATGTCTGACCTGGCAATAAAGCTTTTTCTGATTCTGATTCTGATAACAAATACACTAGAAATCCTCCATGCTTAACAACTTCTAACCCAACATGGAAATATTTTTTCAAACGTCATAGCTTTAATGGAATAAAGGTTTGTTTTAGGTATAAACAAAGATGCTTTGATGCCATTCTAGCTTCATTCTATGATCAGGCTGTTGGCACCATAACTAATTAACTGACAGAAAATGGATAAATCGATGGAGAGATGGTTTGTTTTATGAACTTAATACTTTTAGTTATAACTGTTACTAAATCAAGATCAAGAATCAAGAACTAATCACATTCATATAGATACTAACCTATATTTTATAACCTACCCTTCTAACCAGATATTCTGCAAGTTTCCATGAAACATCCGTCTCCTGCGTATGTTTGAGTTATGTATAGCTGAAAGTTGTAGAACATGTGCAATAATGTCCAGTATTGGGATCACTGGCTTGAAGTAGTCTCCTTAAGTAGTTTAATTACATATTGATTTATTTCATCTGTCTTTTTTAACTCATACGCTTCCAAGAATAATTAATTACTTATCAAGCCTAAATCTAATATTTTCATATTATGCAAGCACTACTCTATAGTTCATAGAGAGGATGAGCCATAGTAGACTTCTTTTAAGGGTAGGTTCTTGTGCAGAAGCATGAATTTCACTCATGTGTAACATTTACTAAACTGATTTACTAAAGGTTTGCATGCGTAAAAACGTGTGCCAACTTGACATCACCCGCAAACCAAAGTGCCAGCTGATCTACTAACAGCGTGCAAAGACGACTGCGCCTCTCAAATGAGCAAAATAGCACACGCTGTTCATTTAGTACTTTTGCCCTGATGAATAATCAATATGGGGCGTACCCGCCAGAAAGCGCTAAATACTGAGAGGGGAAAATGCAAATAGGTTCATTTACCACACGCAATGAGATTTACCAAGCCTGAAAGTAATTGCGGGGATTGTGATTGCGTCTGTATTTAATAAGTTCGAAAGGAAGGTGCTAATAAGCCCAGCATTACGCACCTATGGCTGCTGTTATTGTGGCAAGGAGGCAACATCAAAATCAAAGAATACGCAGAGAGAGAGTCTTTCGGACTCGTGTAAATTTGTTTGGAATGATTGAAAACCAGATAGTTGAAACATATCGACTATCTAGCGATTCCTTCTTGGAGCTGTTGAATGAGTTGGCTCAACTTGTGGTGAGGATTTTCCACATACAAAAGGAGAAATATTTTATTTGAATGTGAAATCGAGTATTATTCAGCAAAAGGTTGCCACAGGAGGCACATTAATTTTTTTATTTGTGATAATAAATAAATCACGTGTTTTCATGGAGAAAAAAGTGTTTCTTATTGTGCGCCTACCTTGTTCTGCAGTTGGCTCTAGCGTGTCATAGCCCGGTATCCCAGTTATCTACTCCTCGCAGAAGGTGAGCTGCCTACTGCTCAATGCTGGTTAGAGGCATCTCTTCCGCAGGCCCTCCACCTGTCTTGTTTGCCGAAGTTTTATTAAAGGCCACTTTTTCTTTAGTTCTTCGCCTTATATCTTGCCACCTTCTTTTAACCTCATCTGCCGTTCTTTTTGTCTTACCAACTGCATTTATTGTATCGCAGATTTTCTCCCATATTGCGTTTCTTTTGGTAATGTTTAAATTTCTTTGCTGTAGTTCATGAATGTGTTTATTTGCCTCTTCCACTAATATCTCTAACTCCAACTCGTCAAATTTCATTTTGCGCTTGCAACTATCCTGCTTTCCATCCAGACTCTCCATGGCGCAAACCGTAAGACACGCAACACCTCATTTAAATACTGCTGTTTGCACCTGTTATCAATTGCGCGAGCATTCTTAGTTGATCACCCGCAAACCACACAACAACAGCACGTGCAAACTTTTTCAGTGCTCACGCAATTTAGTACTCTTTATTTAGGATCTTAGTAAATCAGGCCCTTGGTGTACTAATGAACAGCCATTTCTGCCTCTAACACTGCAGGTGAATGGATTCCTGATTTTCATTTGGAGTTCATGGTTTATTAGAAGAGACATTGCTTGGAAGTACATCCATGATGCATTTTATTGTATCATCTTTCAACATGTTACACAAAACCTGGATACTCTATGAAAGACAATGAAGGTATCACAGTAACTGACATGGATTTTGGACTGGACCTTATTAAGATTGGAAATTGCTATCATATCTGATCGTTGTGTACCTTTGTTTAATTTAATTTAAGCGTATGATGCAAATCTCTCTGTTTTTGAGGAAGGATGCCAGAACGGATATGTGGTTCTTGTTGCAGATTTTTTTTGTTGTTGTAAGTATAGTTTACTTGGGGCTCAAAGAGACATTCCAGGATAGAATGGGGGGGGGTGTGATCAGCTATTATGATCCTGTCCTGATATCACCTCTCCCTAGACACTCTCAGAGATTAGACGTTTTAATAAGGGGGTCTTCCTTTTTTTTCTTATTTTTTAATTCCTGTATCTTTATTTGACTGATTAACTCTGAATCTTGATTTTACATTACTGTAATTTCTCTGCCCCTCTCCACCCCAAACTGCTTGTTTCTTTTAAAGATTTACATCTGTGCTTTTTGGTCTGTAAAGTATTGTAGTTGTGTTTGTAAAGTATTTTAGTTGTGTTTAAAAAGTGCCATTCAAATAAGAATTAGTTTATTTAGGTGAAATGAAGCCAGCCCATAAACTGTGGCTGGTTTTTGTTATACGAGAGCACAGAATTCTGCATAAAGTAACCGTGTTCTTATTTGATATTATTCAGGTGCTTTATGAGTTTTTGAGTGAACAGTAGCTTTAGCTAATTTCTTCTACAGTAGAGGTGCTCCTTTGTATTATGATAAGACAGCTGATCTCAGTCATTAAAGACTGGGAAGCTCACCTTAGCGCTTGTGCTGAGTGACCATATTTTGATTAGATCTCCAATTTCAGTCATTACTGACTCATATATGTATTAATTCTTTTTCATATATAATTTCATGGCCGTCCTCTATGATTGCTTCCACATGTTAGGCCTGAGGCTGTTCAGGCCCACACTGCAGCGTTTGTGGCTGTCTGAACCCCATAACTGGCTAGACTGTCATGAAGTGACTGTATAGAGCAGGGGTCGGCAACCCGCGGCTCCAGAGCCGCATGCGGCTCTTTAGCGCCGCCCTGGTGGCTCCTGGAGCTTTTTCAAAAATGTTTAACCTTTTTTTTCCCTTTTTTCTTCTTTTTTTTCTTCTTTTTTTCCTTTTTTTTCCTTTTTTTCCCATTTTTTTCTTCTCTTTTTCCCTTTTTTTCCTTTTTCTTCTTTTTTTTCCTTTTTTTCTCTTTTTTTCTTCCTTTTTCTTTTCCTTTTCAATCTCAACATTTAGACTTTTTTCTCGAAATTTTGACTTTCTTCATGAAATTTTGTCTATTTCCTCAACATTTAGACTTTTTTCTCGAGATTGTACTTCAACATTGAGCTCGACATTTTGACTTTTTTCTCGAAATTTTGACTTTCTTCTCGATATTTCGACTTTTTTCATGAAATTTTGTCTATTTCCTCGACATTTCGACTTTTTTCTCAAGATTGTACTTCAATATTAATCTTGACATTTCAACTTTTTTCTCGAAATTTCAACTTTTTTTTTCAAAGTGCATAATGAAAAAATAAATCTCCCCCAGTTATAACTAATATAGAAACATGCAGCATGTGTTGCCGTCATTCTAAGGCTGATATAAGACTTTTCATTTTTTGCGGCTCCAGACATATTTGTTTTTTGTGTTTTTGGTCCAATACGGCTCTTTCAACATTTTGGGTTGCCGACCCCTGGTATAGAGTCAGCATGACAGGGACACGGAAACCTGGTGGGTGAATGTGATGGATGAATCGCATCATATATGGACAGTTGGATGATGCAACATGTTTGAGAAGCCTGAGAAAAGAAGGGGATCTGGGCACATACATCAATTGATTTGCTTGGCTGTGATGAAAGAAATTTGGATCATGCGTTTTTAGATGTGATGCTTCTTTGTATAATACCATAAACCTGTGCAAACATTTGATATGCACTAAAGTATTGTGGGCCTAAATGTTCTCTAATAAAAGAACATGTTTTTCTGTTTAATTTCTAAGGAGAAAGTCACTTAGCAGTTAGAGGTGCATTTAGAGATATGATGTTGCTCAAGTGTATTCATTTCTTAAAGACAGGATATGTCTCATATCCATAAAAACACAGGAGAGCTTTGTTTGTCAGTTCTACTGCAGGTGGAGTGTACATCTGCCTCAATGATTTGTGTCAGGAGAAGCATGGGAAAAATATCGAAAAACAGCTGGAAGTGTTTGTGAATGCACAAAAAACAGCGCCAACACCAATTTTCCACAGAAAAAGGCCTGATTGAATGACAAACACTTATTCACTTTGTCTTTTTGGCTATCTTTTCTGATGTTGGTGGGAAGAGGAGAAGAAGAATACTATGCCCTCAGAGATAATATTCAATCAGCATTTGTTGATTTATGACAACGTTTTGTCGTATCTAGTCAAATGTACCCAGATATGGAATGGGTGGTGTGTCAAAAAAAGAAGTGAGAGAAAAAGGAGAAATGCTGGCAAAAGGCCAGAGAATATTTTCATGTGACACAAAGTCACCAGAAAGCCAGAAATAATCCTCTCAAAAAACAAATCCATTTTAACTGGGGCTACAAAGGTGAAGGTCATTACAGGAAATTAACTCTCAAACAGGTGGTGTGGGCGTCAGTGAGGCAGGGAAGAACAGGACGGCCCAGTCTACTGCAAAGGGACAGAGAAGTCAAGAAAATCAAGGAAGAAGCAACCATGAAAAACTACTTTTAACAGATAATCAGCTAGAACTTTGTAACCGAGAGCAAACATGCAAGGGTTAAAGTGACGAGCTATGGATAATCAGTGATGCTGTTCACTGATTATCACTGCATGCCAGCTGCACCATTCTTCCTACTCAGGTGCACAACCCCAAGCACATACTGTACACACATGACCGACGCGAAGATAAACAGAAACAAGGGAGAGGAATTCACTGGGAAACGAAATGGAAAAGGAGGGGGGAGCAGTGTCAGCTCATGACACACTCTGGAGAGGGAGTTAATCATTTTTTGATGCAAACATATTGCTGGTTGCTTTGAGTCACGTCCCTGAGTCCTTTGGAAATGACATAATTCTGCACGATGTAGGACTAGAGGTACACACAAACATTGCACGTTGCAACAATAAACCGCAATGAGTGATTTTTCCATGTTTTCATACTTTGTTCCTTACGTAAGGCAGAACATTTGTTTGGCCCATTTCTTTAAGTCTGTTAATATTCGGTTGACTTGTACAGTTATATCATGTACTTTTGATACTGCTGAGAACACAACTTTTTTCTAAGATTTCAGAAATAAGCCAGCAGTTAAAAATTGAATCCATTGTCATCTCAAATTATTGAAGGAGGCTAAAGATCTCTGATTTCAAAGGTGGAAAAGAAAGGAAAAAAAAACCCTGCACAAATATATACTACATTATATTTTTCTGCCCTTTGGTGGACTGATGACATGTCCAGGGTGTATTGCTGCCTTTTACTCAAAGATAATTCTGGGATAGGCTCTGCTGTCAGGGGAAGGTTCTGGCAGCTATCACTGCTTGTACAAGTTAAGGCTGGTTGACCTTGAAGAAGCCATTCATGCTTTCATTATTTCCCTGCTTGATTATTGTAATGCTCTTTATTTTGGTATCAACCCAACTTTATTGCGTTGTTTGCAGCTTGATCAGAATCCTGCTGCTCGTCTATTGACTAGTACTTGGAAACAATACCACATTACACCTGTCCTCTATTCTCTAGACTAGTTCCCAGTTGGATTCAGAATCCATTTTAAGCTCTTGTTGTTTTTTTTTAGTGCTATAAATGGCCTCGCTCCTTCATACCGATTCAAGGTTTTGAATGTTTCAGTCCAGCAGAGCTTTGTGTTTAGCTGGCCAACAGTTGTTAGAATTTCCACAAACGAGGTGGAAAAAGTGGAGTGATTGTTCTTTTGTGGTTTCTGATCCCAACTCTGGAACACACTGCCACTTGAGTTACATACCCTCACTGAACTGCTGCCTCTGTTCAAATGCACCTGTTCAGAAAGGCATTTGGCACATGCAAGTCACCAGTGGAAAGTAGCAGTTCAGTGCTGTTGATGGTGTTTATCCAAATGGTTTTTTAACATTTCTCCACCAAAGACGACATCCTGACACAACTGCCCCTGAAGACAACAGGGGGTCCTATCAACGATTTTTAATCTTAATTAATCCATGATTTCTGTAATTAACTATGCGATTAATTGCGATTAATTTATTCACACATTTTGTGCTGTTCTAAATTACCTCAAGGTATTTTTTTTAATGTTTTTAATACTGTTAACAACCTGAGAAAGGGCAAATATGCTGCTTTATGCCAATGTTTATTCAACTTTCCACAAAAAAAGCTTTGACCTGAATGTAACATTCCTTCATAAATACAAACACAATGTAGTCCCCAACTTTACACTTGTAAAGACTAACTTAAGATTCCTTGTTTTTTTAAGCAGTTCAATGTAAAAAAATGAACCATAAAAAAAATAAAATACAAATAAAAGGCTAAAAAAATATCCCCTTCCCCTAAACGGGATCAAAACAGGGGGATACAAAAACTAAATTAAAAACAAATAAAGTGCACATGTAACAGCAGGGAGTAACCCAACCTATAAAGTGCAGCCGTTTCCTCACCTGAACCTCAGTTCTCAGCCATAAACTCGTGCGAGTCGCAGTGTGCGTGCGCCCGTCTGTGTGCGTCTGTGTGTGCAGGGGGGCATTATTGAGTTTTATGTTTATGTAAAGGCAGCACGGTGGTTTAGTGGTTAGCACGGTTGCCTCACAGCAAGAAGGTCCCCGGTTCGACTCCCCTGTGTGGAGTTTGCATGTTAATTAGGTTAATTGGTGATTCTAAATTGCCCGTAGGTGAGAGCGTGAGTGTGGTTGTGAGCATGGTTTGTGTGTTTATATGTGGCCCTGTGATGGACTGGTGACCTGTCCAGGGTGTAACCCCTGCCTCTTACCTGAAATGAGCTGGGATAGGCTCCAGCAGACCCCCGTGACCCTGCAAGGGATAAAGCGGGTATAGATAATGGATGGATGGATGGATGTTTATGTCAAGCGCTTTGCGTTGCATTTTTTATTTTGTAAGAAAAGCGCTTAACAAATAAAGTTTGATTTGACTGGTCCTTTTTTGCAAGCTGCTACAGCATTGTCTGCTTTTGACGAGGGGTGGGGGGCGCGGAGCGGCGCGGCACTCTCTGGTCGTGTGTTTGGCTGCTAGCGTATTTGAGACTCGACGTACTTCGATGGTAATTCATTTCAAAACGACAAGCAAATAACTTTAGTTTTGTCCAGCGAACCATCTGCAACTTTTTGAATTGAACTAGCCGTTCAAAAGTCCCTTTTCATTCTCCATCTTTCAATCCACCATACTTTTCCTCAGGCTACGGGTGCCGACGAGCGCCAGAAATGTTGCGCCTTTTTTTTTTTTTTAATCATTAGATTAAAAGAATTGTCGGCGTTAAGAGGACGTTAAGTTAACGCGTCGTTAACGCTTTTGGCACACGTTAACTTTGACAGCGTTAACTTGGACAGCCCTAATATATATATATATATATATATATATGTGTGTAAAATTGATTGATTTATAGGCTTTAACAGATCAACATGTCCCTAAACGTGAGGGAATGTATAGATGATGGATTGATGAATTATATCTTTCTGATCATTCTGTCTCTTTAGATTATAGTAAAAAAAGAATGGTATTCACAATAATTTGTTAAGGGAAATTGAATCCAAATTTACTATTTGTGTTTTGCCAGTTTTTATTGTATTTGCCAGAGATGCAGTCACATGACTGGGAAGATAAAGTTACACTGAATAGTACATGGCATTGACTGTTACTGCTCTCCAGTACGACACACTGAGCAAAGCCAGTCCACCTTAATTCAAACCATGTGCATGAAACATGATAATTCTATGAAGAAATTGCTTTCACGGTTGCAGTACAGTTGTCTTGTCATTATGAATTTACACTCATAGGTGTGGTTTAAAAGTCATTCTGTAGCAGTGACAGATTTCCTTTGTGAATTTAAAAAGCAAGACTGCAGTTGTGAAAGACTAACAGTGCCTGAAGTTTCTAGTTAGAGGAAATCCACTAAAGATCTTTGTCAATGATGTATGTACAAAACATTACCATTCACACTGCATGTGAGAAGAATTTAGTCAATAATATACCATCTATTTAACACACAGCCATGGCTAACTGTGGACTTAATCAAAAAGTTCGAAGGAATAGATTTGTAAGATCAGTAAACTTCTGTAAATGTGCAACACATTTTGTTGTATTTTTACTGTCTTTATTGTTTCCTCTTTGTCATCTGTTAGTGATCTGTTTTATGTATCTCACATGTCTCTTAGGCTAATCAGTCCTGTCTATTGGCACAGAGAATCAGGCTCTGCCCTAACCTTTGTTTGGCAGCATTTGTAGGCATTCTCCTCTTTTAGTCCTAGATGCACACTGGGGGTTTTCCTGTATACATATTGCGTAGTTTTTTTTGTTCTTTTTTTAAAAGACTCAACTACTGTACTGTAATTAACAACAATTTCTTCCATATGTAGCTGATGTTTTCTACCATTGTGGTTTTCTCACCAGGATAATGAGCTTTAGATGCTGAGATGTTTTGGGCTTCCACTCAAGACAATTAACATCATAACTGCAGTACTTCTTGTCCTTGTTTCTTTGCACATATATTGCTGTCAACATGTGGGATCCATTTCCAAGAAACGTTTGGTCACTAGGGTAACCCAGCTTCACTTAAAGGAGACAAATTGTACAAAAATTCACATTTTATGTGCTTGACAGCATGTGTTTTGATGTTTGTAGTCACGGGCAGTCAAAAACTCGGAAGTTACAACCCCTCTCACTTTTTTCTAGCCACATACTTTTGATACAATCTCATTCAGTGAGCCATTCGGATTTTCAGTGGATTAGCACAATTTACTTGGAACCCAGACTCAAAAGACCCTGCCTCTCTATTATCATCTCCACCGACTACTTGACCACAACCCTCTGAGGCTCATTTCTTTAAAATGCGGGAACTGCATAAGAAAATATTCTGTTTTTGGAGCTGCTTAAATGCTAAATCATCCCCATCCCCATCCCCAGAGGATGTGGGGACTTAGAGGATAGTGCAAATGCATGTTGCCTGGCACGCATCCAAAGCAGTATGCACTATGTGCTGCCTTGTTCGCATGTTTTTCACCAGTATTTTCCTAATTTGGATCAAATTAACTTATGACTCACTAAAAGATGTTTAAAATGAGGGATCAGAAGCAATTGTCTGTGACTGAATTTCATGCAAAAGAAATGTAAATATTTGAGAAGGAATTTGACTTTGTGGTTTACATGTTTTTAAAATATTTTAGGTTTTGTTTTCTGAGCACTAGCATCTGCAATAATGAAGTGGCCATACATAAACCTCTAAGCAATGTTCTACAAATTTGGTCCTTGGGAGCTACTTTGATCTACTTTGAGTTCTCACAGTTACTGTCTGAAAGATTTAAATAACTGTTATGTCATGACTTTGTCAACTGATTGAATTCTCGCTGAATAGCTATATTCAGTAATTTGTTCATGCTGCAGCTGTCAATCACATGCGATCAAGTGCATTGCAGCAATGCTGCATCATTAAGTCTTTGTCCATTTTGCTTCTGCAGTTGTTCGTCACATTGAATCTTATATAACTTGGTGTGACCCAACATTTGACTACATCTAGTTTGTCGACTCACCAAAAATGTGGTAAGCTAGTCTGCAGCCCTGTAATCTTCCCTTCATCTTGTGAAAAGCCTTCATGGTTATGGAGGATGTCAGTGTCTCTACCCTGAACATGCATGGTTAAGTGCATATTCCCATTAGCAAAACATAAAAGTAAAAATTTGCATAATTAGAAATGAGCTTTCATTTAACTCTGATTCTTATAATAAAAAAACACATTTGTAGACTGTTATTTTACATAATGATGCGAGTAATGTGGGGTTTTATTGACTTTTTTCAAGATTGATTATAAAATGTTTTTGATTTTGGTGGACGGGATTTCTTGGTGCAGTCAAATGTGCAAATGATGCGTTCCCGTTGATCTTGCAATTTTTAACGAGATGAGAATCAGCACTTCCAAATCTGAAACCACGGTTCTCTGAAAAGGGTGGGGTGCCCTCTTTGTGTTGGGGTATAGTGTTACTTCAAGTGGAGGAGTTAAAGTATCTCAAATTATGTCCACTCGTGAAAAATAAAGCGGCATGTTGAGAGTATGACTGATGTGGCATCTGCAGTATTGCAGACTCTATAGCCCCTTTCACATAGAGATTCCGCAATATTGGTGTAAAGAAGTCCTGCCAATACGCCGCCTTTGTTGATTCACACAGAACCATACAACGCCGGCATAACGCCGCTCCCGTCTGTAAATTCACACAGCATGCCGGCGTTCCGCAATCAGAGGCGTGACGACAGCGTCAGTCCGACCGTCATGTCAGCGGCATGCCGGCTGTGTCATTCACACAGACCCCGTTTCGTCTCTGTGACGGCTCTGTGACTACCTCCGCTGCCGGCTTATTGGTGGGGCCACTTGGCCCCCCCATTCCGCCTCCGTGACTTTCACACAGAACAGCGAGGCGGCTTAAAGGCGCAACGTTCCCGCCTCGAACTGGCTGTGTGAAAGGGGCTTGTGATAGTATGCTGTGGTAAAAAGAAAACTGGACAAAAAATTCAAAGCTATGTGTTTATTGGTCAATCTTACTACCCTCACCTAAAGTAAACAATCAATCAATCAGTCAACCAACCAACCAATCATTTGTATAGCACATTTAAACAACCAAGGTTGACCAAAGTGCTTCAAAGACGTTTAAGAACAAATAAATACTAAAACAAATACAGTAATAATTAAACACACAAAATTAAAAATTACTACTAAAAACCCCAATAAAATCCCAAATTGCTAAAAAATTACCTTAAAAATGTCAAATGCCATCCTAAATAGATAAGTCTTCAGTTTTGACTTGAACTGAGGCAGGCTGCTGACAGTACGTAACAGGTCGTGTGTTCCAGAGTCTTGGACCAGCGAGTGCAAAAGAACAGTCCCCCCAATTCCTTGATATAGTCCCTGGTACCTCTAACCGATGTTGGCCACTGCTGGATCTGACCTTTAAGAGATTTTTTCCAGGACACAAGGACAACTCGATAAGCCTTTAACTTTGCTTTAATGCATTTTCTTAAGTAGCCAGAAATGGCTACTTAAGAAGATGCTGTAATTGAAGTGTTGAATAATCCCATCCCTGAGGGTCTACTTAGTTTCAACAGTTGTGTGGTACTTGACATAGCAGTCTTTCTAAAAATAAACATCACTGTCAATGTACAGTTCACATGTTTGGATGTGACAAACAAAGATATGGGTAATAGTTATGATATAATTATCTTATTTTGTTTATTTTGTTATGATACAATTCCTTTAATCACCAGAAAAATGCTTATTATAGCGTCTAATACAACAGATGTTGTCTGGCTTACAATATCAACAGAGGAGAAAATATTAGGAGTGTCAAATTATTGCGTTAATTGCGATTAATTAATTACAGGCATATTTAGTGTGTTATTTTTTTAAATTACTTAATCTATTTTTTAATCTCCAACTTTACTTTTTATGTTTGCGAGTTGTCTTTATTACTGTATGTAACCTGTGTTTGTGCCGTGGGCTTTTTGTGCTTGAGTTGTGGGTGGAAAACAATGGGACGTCACACCTTGAAGTGGACGCTGATTGGCTGTCCCTGTGTGTGGGTGTGGTTAGCTACTTTGGTAGACTACTCCCGTTGTAGCTGGTGAGGGGGAGGGTGAAAATGGAGGAGCATGTGAAAGTTGTCGGTCCAGTGAATGGGGGATTTACATTTCTAAAACGCCCCGACGGCACCATTGATAAAGGTAGAGTGATATGTGTTTTTTGAGGAAAATAATTTGATTTCCACCGAAGCAGCTCAAGTTTAGCCACATAAACGCAAAGCACCCGGTTGTGAGCGCAGCAGCAGCTAACGTTAGCAGCAACGATGTTG
Organism: Cololabis saira; assembly: GCF_033807715.1. Classification (NCBI taxonomy): domain Eukaryota; kingdom Metazoa; phylum Chordata; class Actinopteri; order Beloniformes; family Belonidae; genus Cololabis; species Cololabis saira. The sequence continues at coordinate 41,558,405 of NC_084591.1, read as the reverse complement.
CCACAGCAACGCTCTTCGGCAAACGAGGAGAGCACCGCGCGCATGCGCACGTCTGCGATCGAGAGGCTGGCGAATGTTCTTGCCAAGTGGATGTACTGTAAATGTCTAGACTGCATCTGTTAAAGTCTGTTAGAAAAATTAAAAAAAAACTTTATAATACCCACTTTTTTTTGTTATATATAAATCTTTTGACCTGCCACAATAATGTAATGTATTTAAAGGAAAACACCTCAAGTTGAGGGCTTTTCTCAGCATTTTTTAGGTGAGGAAAAAAAAAAAAAAATTCATGGTTCTTCATTTGGGTGTAAAAGGTTTGCTGGCTATTGTTTTATACACTGTGTCAAAAATATTCCGAGCTTTTATGTTGAGCTTAAACATTGGTGTCATATTTATTTCAGTAATTGTTGCTTTGCATGTTCATGCACACATGAACCTATTTTTTGTCTTGCCTTAAATGATGGGCCCTGTGATGGACTGGCAAGCTTTCCAGGTTCCAGGCCATTTGCCCAAAGACAGCTGAGATAGGTTCCAGCAAATTTATGTGACCCTGAATAGGAATAAGTGGTTAGATGATGGATGGATGGATGGATGGATGGATCTCAAATTTTGTGATCCCAGTGTTTTTCATTCTATTGTCTATTACTGCCGTTTTTGCCTTGGCTGTTCTGTTTAACATTGTTTATCTTTACCAAACATTTTTTGTGATACACTTTTTTAAGTGTGCCCAAGAGGGACTTGCACTAAAATCATCTTAGGCCGCGTTCAGACTGCAGGCAAATCTGATATATATCTGATTCCTTCTCATATCCGATTTTCAGGGCTGACTGTCCACACTGTTTTTAGCAAGTGTCCATATCGGATATGGCTCTGTTCAGACTGCGCCACATCATTGACTGATCTGACGGGTTGCCGTAGCAACGACGTCGGAGCGGAGGCGTCACCCAGCGCGTGTATTGTGTGAAGTCATGTATTTCTTTTATATATAAAAAAATCCCCAAATATCTGTACCGTTTCTGATTGGGTCGGCACTGCGCATCATTTTTAGACATAAAAATGAACGCATACCGCAAAAGTTGTGTCTCAGCGGAGGGACCCGGCGTCCCAGCAAAATGAGAAACAGAGAAAGGTGTTCAGAACAAAACCACCAGCAAACTAACAAACCAACCAACAAAGCTCAGAGTTAACAAAACGAACCAGCAATTAATAACTGGCAGCCCCGCTCCATAACCTGTCCTCCTAGGAGGAGAGGGGCTGACGGCTGCAGGTTCAGGCTCACAGCGCGACTGAAGGCTGATTTATGGTTCCGCGTTACACCAACGCAGAGCCTACGGCGTAGGGTACGCGGCGACCGTACGTGGAAATGCGGTCTTTTTTTCTGCTATTAAACATGACTTGTAATGTGAATTTGCAACACTCAAACTACAAATAATAGTTTTTGACGTGACATCAGAGATTGTACATGCTCTCTGTGAAAGGATGAGTAGCTCCACAACTGGAAATGGGCGGGTGGTTTGGAGCGTCTGGGACAGTCATATCCGATCTGAGTGTTTGGAGCTGTTCAGACTGACACGCATCTGCCCAAACGAGATATGGATCGGATATGAAACTACCTCCCGGAGGTGGTTTCCATCTGGTTTGCAAAAATCGGATATCATGCGGTTTGGGACTGTTCAGACTTCAAAAGAGTCATCCAGTTTCAATCTGGATGGGCTAAAAATCGGATATTTGCCTGCAGTCTGAACGCGGCCTTACTATTTTATACTGTAGTTAGTTTTCTCATGGAGCAATGAGAGGATTTCAGAATTCTCAACTCTCCCAATTTCCTTTTATTCGTGGTTGCATCTGTCATCAAGATTTTAAGTGTGTGCACTTGTTTGTCTACCCAGCTCCACTACTGTCTTCCTAGATATAAAACTTTTGTTAGTCAGATTGGATATAGTTTTCTTTGTTTATCATAACATGACTATTCTGTTGGCTTTTTTTCTCTGATAGGAGGGTGTGCCGAAGAAGAGAGCAGTTCCATAGAGAGATACAGCTTAAACAGAAAGAAACTAAAACAGTAAGTCCAAATTGCTTACATTTACTTATTGTTTTGTGTGGCAATGTTGTGTACTATTTTCAGATTTTTCATACGTGTATGTCCTTTTATGTTTTACATTGTGTTTATGTCCGTTTATTTCAAGACACACTTATTCTAGATCATTACTGCATGAAGAGGAATATGTAGAATATTAGCAGAATATTCTGAAAAAGAAAGTGTCTCATTTGTGTATTTAGTGAAAGTATACATTTGAGTACCTTAAAAAAGATCCAAAATAAAAAAAACATGAATTTTTTTTAATTTTGTATTTTTTTACAAAAGGTAGCATCTTAGCTCACTTTATATCAGAAAAAGTATGAAACAGTATCTTAAACAATGATCACAAATAATGGTTACATTTCAAATCCAGCCTATTTAGTAACTCTGCTCTGTAAGATCAGTCCTCCACCCAGAGATATTGTGAAATATGACATATTTCGAAGAAGCACTGTTGCCTTTGATTTGCAAGGTTATTTGGTGCATGAATTAGTCACCCACAAGCATCTGAACACACTCAGGCAGCACGGCCCTATTCTGAAGTACATTTTTTTCCATGATGTTCATTCTATTATCACGCAGTTGTTTCACAATAAATGGCAAAGTATGCTGTTTGCTCGAGAAATTGTTTAGATATTTAAGAAGATTAAGACATAACTTAAAAAAAAGTAAAAAAATAAAAGAAAAACAGCTTTTTTGTGGAGAACATGATAGATCGGAAGATAAAGTACTGAAAAACACAAAAACCAGAGTGCCACTGAGAGCCAGCAACTTGAAATAATTATATGTATACTTATTTTCACTATTTTACTAAAGGCCCTTTGTGTGGATAGTATAAGAAATGAATATTATTGTAACATTAAATTTCTTTTCACTGCCTAGTAAGTAGTTACCTCAAATCTTAACTATGTTTAGAGGAGTTGACAAAGTAACAGAGTCCATCGTTAAACATAGAAATGCTGAGAAGAAACAGTACCTTTAACTATTAATGATATACGCTAAGAACAGAGCTCCTCATTTTGAACTTCATTTCATCAAACATTTCAGCTTTAATGAGTGGAATGCAGATAACTGCATGTGGAGACGCATACTGTATCTCTGACTTTGGAAATTTGGTCTTTTGAATATCTGGATTGCATCTTAAATGCACTGCCTTCATTCTTAATTAGAGATTGTTGAACATTAATTAGCAGTTGTGCTGTTACTGATGTTCCTGGTCCCCATATAAGCAGGCTTCTTATATAAAAATTATGTAAAGTGATTAAGAAGATGAAATACACATGTTGTTAACGTAAGGATTTAATAGCTCTTTACTAGATCCTTTCTTTTATATATTTGTTAGCAGTTATCATTGAGTAGGACAATCTATACCACAAACTTAGTGTTAACATTTGCCACTTTTGTCAGTTTTTATATAAGTGTTAATTACAGTTATTTAACAATTATTCAAACAAACAGAAAGAGCCAAGAGAGATGATAGAACCTTAATTTTTTTTCTGCTGTATTCTTGTGAAGAGTCACAAGAATACAGCAGAAAAAAAAATGGTTATAATTTTGCTTCAGGAATGCAAGCTGTGCATTCCTGAAGCAAACATGAGCAACATGAGCAGTTCACGCTGTTCACAAAGAGCTACAGGTATGTTTTTGAAGCTTGTACTGGATTTTATCAGCAGGAAACCTCACACAGTGTCGGCACCACTCCACAGTCTCCTGAGTGTTCTTTACAGTCGACTCGGGTGAAATTTAGAACCGCAGTAGGAGAGCATTGCTGGTCCTCAGACTATAAACTGGAGCAACAGCCCATTAATCCAGGCTTTTCCACTAGGAGGCAGTGGTATAGTTGTAGTGATGTGCTGTAAATGTTTATTTAGATAAACTTAAAGCATAGTTTGGTTTTAAGTTTTATACATGAAAAAAATCCATATTAACACCTATTTTTCATTCCTGTATTCGATGTTGGAAAAAAAAAAGAAAAATATATTTCACCATGGGTAACTAATATTATGTTGAATGGTTATCATAAACTGTAGGAACATCTACTTTTTGTTCCATTTGGCCTCCTTCTTTTCCCCCCAGGCCAAAGACTCTCACACAGTTACAGACCACATTATTAACACGAGGGCTCCAGCTGACTTTCACAAGCATCTATACAGAAAACATGCTTGCTCATTATTGAGATTTCCTTCATAAAAATGTCTGTAACTGAATTTTCTTTGAAAATATATAGAATGATTTCATATTGTCTCTATTTGTGAAAGAATCACTTGATGTCTTTCCTTACATGCGTAATCTTTACAATTTAAACAAGTCATGTTTTTCCAATGAATTAAGTGGGAAAAGCTTAATCACATCAAATCTCCTCCAGATAACTTTTTTTTACTTTTGTTACACAATAGCATTAATTCAGGTACTGTTACTTATCAGTCAGAACAAAGAAAGGCCCAAATGAACCATATAGTCTCCACATTCTTTAATCACTCTGCAAATGCAATAATAATGATCATCATTTGGAAATCAAGATTAATTTAATCTGAGCTGTCAAATGTAAGGCTTCATTAATATTTAGATAATGAAGAGCAGAAATGAGAAACCAGAGTACAAGCACTGTTACTACATGCTATTACAATATTACAGCCTTTGTCCAGTGTGCTGCGTTTGACACTGTGTGTTGAGGTTTGTTACTCGCAGCACTGCCACAAATGAGGCAGAGCTGTGGTGGAGTCTTTAAAAGGCCCGTACAGCTTCTTTTTTCTGCGGTGAGCTTCACCTCTCTCTTTCTTAATGGATCATTACCCCAATGTGTGCAGTGATTTATGAGCAGAGTTCTAGATGCTGGAGGCAGTTCCTGTCTGGGGCCTGTCATCCACCCACTTATTGCTGCTATTTGTCTGTGTGTATCTGTGTTTGTGTGGGTGTGACAAAAGGAGAGTGGGATTGCTATAAAGATTTTATTTTATTTTCTTAAAATCCAGTATGTTTCTGCCTCTAAGGGTGCTTGGCTGTTTTCCTGTCATCATGTGAAGACCGGGTTTACAATTCCACTCCTGGTAACAGGATACAGTAACGTTTCCCTCTCCTCGATATTGATAGATTGTAGTTCAAATGGAGAAATGGGATCTTCAAATCAAAGACATTTCAACTTCACCACAGACATGTCACCGCTCTCACCGTGCCTTACTTCAACATATGGGTTATAGAATTCCTCATTGCAGCTAAAGTTTTTTTTTCTCTTTTTTGCGATTCGCCCTGTCCTGTTGTTCTTGGGGCGAAGCTGAACATGTTCTTTGAACATGTCCGTGTTGTCCTCCAGCCATGATGAATCTCTGCCAATATCAGCTTTCATTCACTGACAGACTACCTTGGAAACTATATTTCTGCTGAATATCTCTCTCCATGTGCACATGCTTGCTTTTGTTCATAGCTCTTTTGTATAGAGAATATTGTGTTTGTGGAATTATGAGTCATCACTGGATACATTAGCCTGTATAGATGTGCTATTGTAAACAGTTTGCATTGGATACAAGGGAAAATGCATTCCAGAGATTAATTTGTGTATCAAAGTCTGGGTGAATGCACTGCATGCCCTTCTAGGCTAGTGCATGCAGCGATGTGTGTCATCTAATAAGGATGTAAATGGCAGGTGTTTGGCGAGCTTGTGTCAAAGAATCTTTCTATAAATATCTCTCTCTCTCCCTCGTGCGTGTGTGTGTGGACCACCCAAAGCCTTTCAGCTCATAACAATAACAGCCCCACTATGTTCCAGTGATATGCTGCACACTGATGGGCCCTATCAGTCCTAATCACAGTAACAGCAGACCCCTCCGTTCAGTTGACTTGTTACAGCTGTAGAGATGGCTATTCCCTCTCAGTGCTTTTCTCTACTTTTGCAGGATTCCAGGCGAACATGTAGTACTAGAACTTTGGTGTTGCAGAAAAGCACAAATATAGCTTAATGTATTAATACTGATCTTCCAGTAGATGCAACACCCCCCCCCCCCCCCCCCCCCCTAATTTTATGTCTCTTGATTCGTGCATAAACAAATTCCTCTGGTGAGAAAGTATTTTCATTTTTGTGATTCTTATTCCGTGACTTTTATTTTCTGCTCCTGGTGAGCAAAAATACACTGTGGTAATTAATATTGTAATATGTGTGGGGGTATAATTTTTTCCAGGCAACAGTGAAAGCCATTTTAAATTGAGGTTTGAGTGAGGTTTCATCTGGAAACACTGAGGAGAAGGTCTAGTACAGTGTGTCTCTGTTGGTCCCCAGTCAGTAAAAGAGGGGAAATAATATTTGTTTTTTGGAGAGAGGAAGGCTTTGGCCGCAGCCAGAGCTATTCTCATTTGCCCAGATAACTGCAAAAATGTCTTATTTATTCACCTTAATGCAGTGGCTGCTTGGGGTGGAGCAGCATAGCTTTTAAACTGCCATTCAGTTTACCTTTACCTTAAAGAAAATGATGCTTTGTCTCAGTTTGTCCATGAATTTGGAAAAACAACCCAACATATGCAATACTGTACACTGGAGCCAAATAAACTAATCCTCAGCAAGGTTACTTATTGTACAGCACATAAGCTTTAGAACCAAATGTACCTATGTATTTCATTAAGAGGACATTCCTCCACTGAGCTCCTAATGCTATAAACCATTTATTTTCGATTACTCTTCAAATTGGTTGCTTAGCACCACTTATGGGCTGTTAATCTGCAATGGGTGATTGGTGTTGTTAAATGACAGAGGAGAACTCATCTGTGGTAAACAGAGTGCAGTATGCTGCTCAGATACCCATGGTTGCCAGTCCCCTAGTCTGTCTAGACGGGGTAAACACAACACTTTATAGACCTGCTGACTGGCAATTACTGATGATTGGTTTTGTGGGATACATCAGGCCAGGTCAGTTAAAATGATTGACAGCCAGTGGCATTCTTTGTGTGTTTTGTGGGGGAATGTGGGTTATGATATGTAGCTGCAACTTCATCACTTTATTGCTGACATAAAACACCCTTACAAAGGTGAATAAGAGGGCTTCACCTGCATAGGCATTTATGAAATGAACAACACAAATAATGTTCCTAAATATCTAGTGGATGGTGACAGTGGGATATTCAAGAAGTATCATTTCACTCTGGGGGTAAGGGAAGCGCTTTTCCCACAGCCAACAATAGCATCTATAATTCAGCTGATGAATCATACTGGTTTGAAGGCAGATAACAAGGTTGCAAAGTAAAAAGACTGCTGGCTTTGATTGTTCCTAGATTGTTAGATCTAGTGTCTTCCTTGATGTGTTTGATGTGATTGCATTATAATTCAGACTGGGAATGGTGGTGATTGCCAATATTTATGTGCTTTGTTAATGTCAAGCTTTATTTATGGTTTGTTACACATTCTTGCACATAACATATTCAGACTGTTTTGCATTTGCTTTTATTTTGAATGCAAAAAACCCCCTAACAAAACAACAAAAAACTTAATTACCAAAGTGAATTTACACAGGCAAGAGAGAGAATGTGAATATGAATGTGATAAATGGAACCACTTGTATTTCCTGTCTAAGAGAGAGGGTTTTAATCGCCACTGAAAAGAATCTGTCTTTGCTTGATTAAATCAAGATGCTGAAACACAAGATGGTGGTCTGCAATATGGTGTTTATTTTGTACTGTATTATCAGTGTGCGCCACTTCACCAACCCCAGAGTAAGCGGTTGAATGAAAAGGAAAGTAGCTTAACTGCAAAGCAGCTTAGAGTGGTGCTTGGAGGTTTATGGGCCCTTTTTTTGTTTTGTGAATTTTCTGCACCCTTCTTGTAGAAAGAAGTCCTAAGATTTAGATGAACAGAAAGATGTTAGACGAATGACAGAAAAGGATTTTAATCACCGCAACACATGTAGGGAGGTGGATCATGACATAGAAAAAGATGTCTGCTGACTAAGGCTGGACCCCCCCCCCCCCCCAAAAAAAAAAAAAAAACCCAAAACAAAACAACAAAAAACAAAAAGAGAGAGGAAAAAAAAACAAACACACACATATGCATCCCAGAAAAAAAGAAGACCCTCTTAAAGTGTCTGGAATAAATCCATCCATAACCAGACAGATTGTGTACAAATGCAGGAAAATCGTGACAAAGGCATATTTTGCAAATTCACATTGGAATCCAGGGTAACTAATGCTATAAAAAGCCTCTTGACTAAAGTTAATCTTGTTGTATCCTTTGTGAGAAGAACATTGAACATTAACTTTATACATGGTAGGGCTACAAGGAGAAACATGTTTTTGCTCTGCAAAAAGTAAATTGTTTGTCATAAGTGCTAGAGATCACACAAAGAAGCCAGAAGCTGTGAAAGCTGTGGTATGAAATCATACTATGTTGACTCAACTGCACTCCTGTGTTACAGCCATATCATAACTATGTAATATGAAGTTGTTGTTATATATGTTTTGTGCTGTATCGGCTGCATCTTTGCAATGATAGCTTGACATTAGTGATGAGAAAGTTAATTTTAAATTACAATTTACATTTGTAATTTTTTTTTTTTTTTTTTAAAGATTTTTTTGGGCTCTAGTGGCCCTTTATTGAAGATGCAGACTGGAAAGGGGTAGAGAGAAAGAATGGGGATGACACGCAGCAAAGGTGCGCAGGCCGGGATTCGAACCTGCGACCGCTGCAGGAGGACTGTAGCCTCAGTATATGAGCCGCTGCTTAACCCACTGCACCACCGAGCTTCCCTACATTTGTAATTTTATATAACAAAATATTAGGACATCACTCTGTGAGGTTAATCAAAATATTAAGTGAGGCTGGTCATAGGCGAATAAAGTCAGCGTAGCTAAGGCAAAGACTCAACCTTACCAGTTTGCATTTGGAGACCCATCAACATAACTGAGTCAAATCTGTTTTGCACAGAGGACTGTAGTAACACCCTTTTTTTTTAACTTCTTTTTATTTCTTTTAACAAGTTCAGACATATAGTGCAGTCATACAGCCAAAAATACAGCAAGGGTGTCAGCATGAAGTAGTCCGTGGGTTTCTGCATCTGTTCATTGTCCGTGTGTCACATAATCCCTATGAGGATGAGTAGTCCATAGGCAGAGGGGTATGAGTGCACATGTACCACAGTGCACAATTAAGAGAGAAAACCACAAATAAATAAAAAAAATCAAGAATACCACAACAAAAGAAAGTCACTTCTCACATATAGCAGATCACATCAGTTGAGGAAATATGAAATAATTGGCAACCATTTAATCGAGAAGACATCCATTTTTAAATGTAGTTTTGCTATTATGTTTTCCATGTAGAAAACCGTAACACCCTTTTTTAAAGTTATTTGCAGGAATGATCAACAGCAACAATAAAGATATTTGAAACACACACGGAAATTTGACCTCTGCTTTTAACCCATCACTAGTTAGACTAGGGGCAGGGGGCTGCCATTTTTACAGCATTTTTACAGCATCTTTACAGCGTGCTGGGTTGCAATCCGGGGGCTTGGATCTGGGTCCTCCAGACACTAGCCGACAACGCTGCCACTCCCCAAGTTAAACATAACCTGACAGGTCTCGTACTACCTCTAGAAGAGATAGGTAATTAATATACAGATAGTCTAACTTCTTGAACCCTAAACATACCAATAGACCAACGAGCCACAGCGACATTTATTTGCAGTTATTGCTGCACGAGGCAGTCACATTGATACTGAAACGAAATGTTCATTTACTTTAGAAATCCTCACATATAGTATTGTAAAGTGTTCGTTACCATATATATTGCAATGCAGATTTTTGGTTCATTTTTGTTCCCTTTATCTGCTTTTAAGATGCGTGTGTGAAAACGGATGCTTTAGGCCACACTTTTGTAGAAATATAGATAATTCTATTTGAGTCGCAGTTTAAGCAAAAGCTCTTAGATTAGTGTCAGAGTTAAGCCACTTTGCCATCTCAAACCACAATGCCAGATCTAGGTTTTGCAACTACTGAATATACAACCATGAGATGTAAGCTGTCTATTTTCTTTATGGTAATCTTTTAAGAAATTAAATCTTTCCTAATCTTTTGCAAAGGCCTATCAAAGTTCAGGATCAGCCTCAGAAAATTCTCCGTTCCTGAATCTTTTTCCCGGGTGCTTTTTGTGCACCAACCTTACTCACCCTGACTGATGAGAAGAGGAAGTGAGAGTTGGATGAAATAAACAGTGTGCATGAAAGGAAGTTTGGGGAATTTCAGGGACAATTTATCTGGGATAGTACCCTTCACTCATTGGGGCCAGATGCAACATAAGTGTTTGTCTCCCTCTCAGAGTTTAAGTAATGTTTCTGTGCACTGCAGACCTGAGTCCGGCATCAGGCCTGTCACCAAAACAACTATAATTTAGTTTTTATGCTGATCAAAATCAGGAGTAAGTCAGTTATTTACATTACATTTCAAATGCTTAACTTCTCAATTGTTTTTGAATAATATTTACAGTTACTTCAGAAGCTGATAAGTTTGATAGGTTAATTGCACATTGCCTAACATTACTGCCTGTAGAGCCTGGAGCTGTCGGCTTTTGCAGCCTTTCACTTCTGCTTGGCATAGTAAGCCAAACCACATGTTTGTCTCTTGATAATGGACATTTACTGACAGTTATTTTCACAGGTACAGTGAGGCCAAAATTAAGTTTGCCCTCACTGCTCCTCCTTAACTCCTTGTGTGCATCTTAGCTTTTAAGGGAAGTTTTGCTTCTTTTTTTTTTGCTGCATAAACTGACAATGCTTTTCTCCAGTCAGTGATGTGTCTTTTGTCCACAAGGGGGTAGACATTAGGCGCACATGGTGATTTCTTAACTGCTATAGCTTTGGATCAATTTCAGAAAGAGACTAGGGGCACATAAAGTCATCCTGACTCAGTTTTGTTGACTTATGATGTCTTTATGTTAGGTTTGATTTTTCCTTTGCATGGAACTAACATACAACATCTTAAGAGTCATAACCCCCCACAAATCCAAGCTGTATTTCAGCTCATATCAGTGTGACGTGAGGGATGTGAAACTCAAGTGGATCCAGTCATCAACTGTAAGGAGCGGGTTTATTCCCCTTTGTAGTGCCAATTCTAATTGGAAAGCTGCTTCTTATTATATATTCATGAAAATAGATGAGAACAGCTCATGCCTTAAGTTACATCAGAGAAAAAGTCACTATTGGAAGACCAGTTAGCTGCAGTTTGCAGCTCCACTAATCTATTCATAATGCATAGCAACAAGAAAAAGGGAAAAAAAAGGGATTTGGTTGGATTTTTACAATGATATTTACTTGAGTAGAATAACAGTCTTTAGTGTGAAAACCCATACTCACTTCTTTGCTTCATTAATTTTCTTCTTTTTTAAAACATCGTGACCTTAATGACTATTGGAAGGAATGGAAAATTGTTAACATTGCTTTGTTACTTGTAAATGTTGATGTTCTTCCATAAAATACAATATTAACAAGTTGTAATTGGTAAATAATAGAACTGCTAAGTAATCTTGTTGCAGGGATTGAGTAGTTGCAGGGATTGAGTAGTAGTAGTGCAATTTTGCTGTAGTATTTATATCTGAATGTTGCTAGGATCATGTGGCTTCTAATCAGTATGAATTTAATGCCTCTCCTAATAGGAGCCATGGTAACAATTACACACACACACACACACACACACACACACACACACACACACACACACACACACACACACACACACACACACACACACAGCAGAAAAGATTTAATGAGCCTCATGTACTCACTTTACAAGGGTTGTCCATAGACACAGAAAACTTTTCATTATCTCTTCCACATGTCATTATTCTGCACCGTTTCTGCACCGTCACATGTTTCAAGAAACTTCACACATCGTGATATCTCATAGGGTTTGCATGATTTTCTGTAGGTCAAGCTGGCATTATGTCAAATGGCTTTGCCTGTCCTTTCAGAATGGATCTGCAGTTTTATGAGTCCTTTTCCATTCAGTCTAATACCTTCTTCTTTATCATATTGATTGATTCTATTTCATTTGTCCTCCCTGTAGTTATACCTCTACCAGCATCATGCCACACCATCACAGTCACTTTGCTGCATTCCCAATTAAAATTAAATGATATACTAAAACTGCCACTCTTCTACTGTCCCTCTGCTTTCCGTCTATTATCACACTTTCTAACTTAGAGTCTCAAGGGAAGTTTCTTGGCTTATACCAGCAGAATTAAAGCTTGAGTTTGCTGTGTGGGGCCGTTAAAACTGGAATCCGGTTCAAAGTTTTGAAGTTAGAGCCTGGAAATTTTGCTTGAGTGAGGTGAATTTAAAAAGTGTTATTTAATTATTTATTCTCAGAAAGTAAAATTAATTTGAACTAGTAGAGTAAAAAATGCTTTTTGAAATGATCACGTACATTGTTTTGTATAATCACTTAAAAACAGTGGCTATGGTAACAGACAGCTGTTGTACCTGTATTTTCTTCATTAAGGTCCTGCATCAGTATAAGTGTAAAAATTGTATTTCCTGTTTGTGTTTCCAATTCTACCATTCACTGTCATTCTGAATATGGGTGACTTACTTTGAACTTACTTGAACATCATGACGTAGTTTCATCAGGCTTCATATGAATCACTCAAGGCTAGAAGGGTCGCTTAGAAACCGACTGTGGAATTTCAGCTATTAGGCCGCTACATTTGGTGATTCCATATCCATGACAAAAGTGTCATTATGGTTGATGAAAGATGCATAGCAGTGGATCCTACTTGCCCGAGTTTGCATTTTCACTGTCAGTCTAATCCATCTTCATTTGTGTTTGAACTTGCTGAACTCCATCTTCAGATTTAAGCTCCACTGGTTCAAACACAAGAGAGCCTGGTTGGGTGCCATTCTTAATTCACTCAGGTTTTCCGCTCATGGTCCCCATTAGAATCTGCTTTTTTAACATAATATATGTTAGGTAAGAAAACAACCCTTTTTATCTTTACATCTGCACATTGACCTTTTATTCCCTGTCAAAGATGACGAATAGTAGAGTGTTTATTTTCAGGGATAGAGGCTGTGCCATGGTTATGTGTCCATGACAGACTTTTGTTTGCCTTTCAATGCTGGATCAACACAGATTAATTATTCATTTGCATACACAATCTTCCTTTTTTAAGTGGCTGCAGGGGTTAAATGCTTTTGTTCACTCTTTACCCTGACTGAGTTTGTTCAAGTCTCACAAGTCTTTTGTAGCTGTGAAGGTCACTAGTGAATGTTGGGTGTTGGTTGACCTTGACCAGGGTGTGTTAAACCAACGCGGAGTTGATGTTTATATGAAAGCAAAAGGGAGGTGGTGATATGAGGGAGGGGGGGCAGAGTTTAAGGGACAAAAGACAGAAATGGACAGGGTTCTTAAAGGAAAATGTAATCAGAAATATATACTGTGACCTGCTGAATTTGGTCACACTTAAGTAAAGAGAATGACCAGTAGTGGCGATTGTTGTACATTTGCAGACAAAATTCTGGACATATCTGAGAACACACTGCTGAGAGTAGATCACCTCCTATGTTTGTTTTGGAGTGTTAAAGGAACAATACCTCCTCTATTCTCCTACAGATGGAATTTGGAGTCAGGTTTGTGCCTCAGGAAGACCCAATCATTTCATTGTTATCTAGGACAGCCATGGTGATGTAGTTGTCCTTGAAGACTGAAGGGGGACTTAGAGCACCTGTATGAGAGCACAATCGTTCAACAATTACAGAAATTTAGGGACCAGCTGCATTTTTAACAAATATTCCTAGAGTTATATGACAGCGAGTTATGTAAGAGGCACAGGTAGCCTCTAGGGCAGGGGTCAGCAACCCAAAATGTTGAAAGAGCCATATCGGACCAAAAAAACAAAAAACAAATATGTCTGGAGCCGCAAAAAATTAAAAGTCTTGTATAAGCCTTATAATGAAGGCAACACATGGTGTATGTATTTATATTAGTTACATTATTAACATTCAGGCAATGAATGCAAATGATTCGGTCCAAGAAACATTGAATCCTCTTTTCTCCTCAGTTATTTTTCTCTTTTTCCCTTTGGAAACAATCCCTTTGGCCAGTTTGTTTACAACAGCCACCTGCCTGGCATCCCGCCCTGCTGGTGTGTGTCGCAGGCTATGACGTAAATCTTCGTAAACAGAAATGTTGAAATTTCATATTTATTCTACACATTTTTACAGCATTGGAAAACGTTAAGAATGTTTGTGTCATGTTTGTCCTCCTACAGAAACCATGTTAAAACAAAAAATGTATTTCCCTCCCCCATCTATCTCCATTTTCAAACATTTTTGAAAAAGCTCCAGGGAGCCACTATGGCGGCGCTAAAGAGCCGAATGCGACTCTGGAGCCGCGGGTTGCCAACCCCCGCTGTAGGGGCTCAGTTTCTACCAGGACAAAAATATTCATGCCTTAACTGTGAGGCTTGGAGGGTAAGCGAGTGCAGTGTTTGTCACCTGTCAGAAAATGGAATAACAATAAACCTTACTGAGGTAAACATTTGGAGCACCTTCATGCTTGGTGAACTCTTTTTAAGAAGCAGTGTTTGGTATATGGAAAGAAAAGTGGGGCCAAAAGAGATGAAAGAGGACACAGTATGGACATGAATACGTTTCCTTGTGTAACCATTAAGCAGGTAAATTATATCCATTTCCTAATCTTTCATATAAAGTCTTGGGCAGCCCATAGCTTTATGTTTCTTACCAGTGTAGTAAGTGGGGGTTAATATTCTGAAGATTAGAAAAGCAGCCAGTGCACCAATATCAACTCCAGGAACAGTGCTGTATCCAATCAAAACCAGTTTGGATAAAAAGAAACAATTTTACCCAATCAACAAAAAAAAAACCTGGAGGATATATGGATCTGCTAAACTCATCCTAATGTTGTGTCTACATTTTACCCACAGCTTTCTTCAAGAAAGGTTACCCGGCATCTGATCTGAGTCAAATAGTACACTCATCCCTTTTGTCAGGTGTTATTTCCCCCCTGACAGTACATAGAACAATATGGACAAGTTGGTGATGTAAAATTACAGACTCATCTCAAATCTTCCGTTCATCAGTAAGGTTACTGAAAAAGCTGTGTTTTGACAGTTAAATACCTTTTTAACTCTTTAAAACTGTTTTGATATCTTCCAGTCCGGTTGTCATGCTCACCACAGCGCTGAGGCTGTCCTTGTCATGGTGTTCAATGACATCCACATAAATACAGACTGTGGAAAAACCAAAGTGCTGGTATTATTGGACCTCAGCGCAGCATTTGACACTGTTGACTATAGTATATTACTAAAGTGACTGGAAAATTGGGTTGGACTTTCTGGCACGGTACTTGACTAGTTTGACTCCTACCTAAAGAACATGGGCCACTTTGTTTCAATAGGTACCTTTTAATCGAAATCAACAAAAATCTATCGTCGCCACGGTAACGTTTTTGACTGAGAAAAGTAATGTGCGTCGTTGCAGGATCGAGACGCACATTTTGATGTATAACACATCTGGGTGCACGTTACGGTTCGGACGAAGAAACGGCCGAAGAAACGGCCGAAGAAATGGCATAAATTGCGGCAAAATAACACGATTAATTCAAAATGGCCGACTTCCTGTTCGTTTCGGCCATGGCGCCAAGAGACTTTTCTTTAAGTTGCGACATGATACAGGTGTGTACCGATTTTCGTGCATGTACGTCAAACCGTATAGTGGGGCTTGAAGCACAAAGTTTTCTAGGGGGCGCTGTTGAGCCATTAGGCCACACGCATTAATGCAAACCATTAAATATCAAATTTTTTGCCAGGCCTGGCTTGCATGCAAAATTTGGTGACTTTTGGGGAACTATCAAATATGGACCAATCAGATGAAGGAGGGGCGCGCTTTTTGGCGTCTAGCGTCGCCACGGTAACACTTTTGACTGAGAAAAGTAATGCGCGACGTCGTAGGATGGAGATGCACATTTTGATGTATAACACAAAATTTGGTGACTTTTGGGGCCCTCATTTCGTTGGAAAAAGAAAAAAAAGAAAACAAAGAAAAATTCCTATGGATACAATGGGGCCTTCGCACTGTAAGTGCTTTGGACCAGAAAGAACATCATCAGCACACAGCTTTAGTTATTACAGCTAAGAACCACCAATAAGGCCCAAAATCTGCATGTAGTCATGGACTCCCACCTGAACCTTTAGAGCAGTGGTTCTCAAACTTTTTTCGTCATTCCCCACTTTGAACAAGTGGGGATTTCCAAGCCCCACTTGCCCCCGCTGCCCCAACAAAAAAAAAGGACGAATTACTGAAAAATTATTTTAAATGTATTGAAATTACTAGCACCAAGTATATCAGTCATATTTGATACTGAATCAAAAACAACAAATAACACAAAGTTCAAAAAGAGAAAATAAAAGTGCAGTTGTCTTATCATAACTTAATTTGCAAAAACATAAACAAGTGAACTTTCCCTGCATTACTGGTGGCTGCAGTGTTGCCTGTTTTGCACTGAACATCCTTTCAAAACGGGGTTGCAGGCTGGAAACTGCCACTCTCAAATCATGCTCAATGTTGAGCTGGGATCCGTACTTAGTTTTTAGAGAAGCAAAAGCTGAAAAGCCTCTCGCAGAGATATGAAGTGGCAAAGGGAAGAAGGATGTTTAAAGCTTTCTGTCCAAAAACGCAATGCGCCCATTGTAAAGGCTGATTTATGGTTCCGCGTTACACCGACACAGAGCCTACGCCGTAGGGTACGCGGCGACGCGCACTGTGCGCCGTAGGCTCCGTGGCGGGACACCTGGGGCGGACGGGGAGACTCGACCTCCCTACCGAGAAGGAGACGCGGCTCCGCGGGGGAGCTACGCCGCAGAGGCGGGCCCAAAGGCCGGAAGACACGTCGGCTGCCGCTCGGGCGGCGGACTCCGTCGTTTACTATTGAAGGATTGTAGATCGTGTGCTGACGTGTCGGCTGGGCGGGACTGTTGTTCGGGCTTTTGCAAAAGCCGGCATCATTTCCGATGGGCTGCACGGCAGGAAAATGACTCTGACAGCGAAGAAAGTGGCCAAAGAGCTGCAGGCTCTGCCCGTCGCAGCTGATCAGTCCTCCCGGTCTCAGCGCGATCAGGCTCGGATGAATGCAGAAACGGAGGATGAAGATTTCGATGGGTTTGATTAATGTAATAACTTAAATAAAGTACAATCAAACTAAGTTTTGCTCCCGCTCTATTTTTAAATACCACACTTGTATGCTTGTGTGTGTGTGTGTTGGGTGCGCCTTTCCACACGGCGTGCCGAATGGTCGCGAAAATATGGTAATAATTTTAGCTATTAATTATTACTATGTTTCTGTGTGTGTGTGTTTTGTTTAGTGAATTATCTTTATTGTCAATAGCATTTATAGTAAAATAGGCATGAAATTGAAAATGTCCTCCCTTTTGTTGCGCCCCACCTGTCATGTCTCCGTTCCCCACCAGTGGGGCGCGCCCCACACTTTGAGAAGCACTGCTTTAGAGAAACATTAAAACAATTACAAAGTTTGCCTTCTATAACCTGAAGAACATCTCCAGGACCATAGGACTAATGTCTCAGCAAGATCTTGTAAATCTGAGCCATGTTTATATCTTCAGTTGACTTGATTACTGCAAAAGTGTCTTCACAGGTCTGCTTAAAAAGTCAATCAGACAACTACAGCTGATCTAGAATGCTGATGTTCAAGTTCTCACTGGAGCTAAGAAAGTGGATCACATCACCTTGGTTCTGAGGTTTTCACACTGGGTCCCTGTACCTCAGAGAATAGACTTAAGAATACTTCTGTTCATTTATAAATCACTAAATGGTTTAGGACCAAAATATATCAGAGAATTATCGTTGCCACGTCAACAATCCAGACCTCTCAGGTCTTCTGGTTCAGTTCTGCTCTGTGTCACCAGAATCAGAACGAAATATAGAGAAGCAGCAATCAGCTTCTACGGTATGTTCCACAGATATGGAACAAACTTCCAGAAAACTGCAGGAATGCTGAAACCCTCAGTTTCTTTAAATCAAGGTTAAAAACGTATTTGTTACCAGCTGCCTTTGATTGAATGATTAAAACCAATCTGAATTTTTTTTTTAAATTATATTTATCATGTTTTTTCTTCCCTTTTCGTGTTTTCATTATGTAAAAAGAACCTTGAATTGCCTTGTTGCTGAAATGTGCTATACAAATACACTTGCCTTCCCTTGTTATTGGCGTTAAGTAATGAAGGAATGGAAAATGACATTTAACTCAGCATTGCTTGCTTCCCATGCCATCTGGCTTAAATGTTGGTGCATATAAATGTCATTGTATTCCATTAAATTGAAATGCTGTTTCACTTTTTGCTATTCATTTAGTTCTCAGTTCTTTTCTTTACCCTGGGGCATGACTTGTGTTAAGGCTGTCTGTCACTTTGACTACAGGGCTGGTGAAGGAGGCAGCAAGTAAGAGCAGGGTGTGTTTGTGTAATAGAAGAGAGGAGTAATGAGGGACAAAACTACACTGAAGGTGGATTTCTTACTCTTTCACAGATGTGGATTAGGATAATGGACTCTAAACTTAAGCTCTGACATCATTAGTTTATGGAAATGTAGTGAACACAACTCCAAAGTCTCTTTTGTCACAATAGAAACAATAAGATCGATAAACCATCTATTACAATGCCTCTGTCCTGTCATGCCAGCTCTTGAGCTCACTCAAAAACAGTGGCAACCCCAGTGGGGTTAAAAGGGCAAAGATTTTCGTTAAACTTGTAATATAAAGTAAATAATCTAAACAGTGGCTGCTGTCATTCTGATTCTTATCTGACCAAAGTAGAGGTTTAAGTTTTAGTTATTACTGCTAGTGGTGGCTCCAAATCTTCCCACTGTTGTTGAAAGTTGGGTAAAGGACCAAACTGCATGGCAGTCAAGACCCCTGCGGACAAACATTGGAGTGAAGCAATCCCATAAACTAACCTGAGTCATGCCAGCTGTTTAACTGTAGAGAGATCTTTTGAACAGAGAGGTGCTGTTAGGCTCTATCCACACGGTAAAAACAAAATTCAGAGACATTTAAAAGAGTGCGCAAGCATATGCATAAAAAGTGTTTACTTGCACTTGTCTACCCATTGCTGGGCCTGTATTGAGCAGGCCCAGCAAGCTCTAGCATAAACATCGAGTACTGAGCAAAATTCTTAGACTGGTGTGAAGAAATGTTGTAAAGCATGCTGTTCTATCTAATCTAACCATACATTTCTATCAATTTACAAAATGCATAATTAGTGAAAAGAAAAAAAATATATTATATGAGATGATCGTTTTCTTAAAAAAAAACAAACATCTACATCAAGGTACCAAGGTACTAATGACCATCAATTTTACATGTAGCTTGCACAATAATTGACTGAAATTGAAACAGCTAACCATGAAATTGGTTGCGAAACAGAAAAACTGCTACCGAGATTAGTTTGTGGAAGACAGTTTCACCTTACATATCATACACAATGGGGAGCCAAGCAACAAGATACAAGGTAGTCTCTCCCGGGCAAAGACTTCCAAACAGACCGTGTATCAAGATGTGCCGTAGGCACAGTGATTGTTCAAGGAAACTTAAACGCATTATGCTTACTTCCTTTCAAAATCGGAAGAAACCCAACACCACCCTCAGGTCAGAACCAGCAGAAACCAGTAAGACGTAAGTACACTAATCTATTTACTGGAGAAAGTTAGCCTTCCTGCTGATTATCTTCAAAAACTTGGTTCAACTGAACCTACTGTAGAATAAGTGATGCCTTTTTGAAGTGAAATGGTGACAAATATTGATATGTTTTAAATGTATTTTTTCTATTTAATTACTTCGCAGGTTGTAAATTCATAAAAAAAGGTTTTTACATTTTAATAATTTGTAACAACATCTTACTTTACAGCATTACTTCACACTCACCCAAGAATTTTGCACAGCACTCTATTTGATCATATATTTTGGGGCACCTGTGGTTCTGAGGCTAGAAAAGTGGCTTGGAACTGAAACATTGTCAGTTTGTTTCCCTGACTGGCGGGAAAAAATATGGGCTTGGGGAGTGAAAGACTAGTGCTGTCCCACTCAACTATTCATCACAACTGCTCTGCAGATACTGTGCCTGCAGTTGGCTCTAACTGTGTACTAACTGCATCTAAAGTGTGTCCTTAATTGCTCCTTGCTCCTTATGTTAACGACTTTGATAGGTTAGAAGTAAAAAATTGAATCCTTTGGTAAGTAAAGGGATCTTCTTTTTGATAATATTATACTTTAGTGTGTCCTTGGTGAGTTCTTTTTTGTGTGTGTGTATGAATAAAAGATTACTTTCATAGGTATTTCCCAATATAGACAACTTTCTTAAGCTTGTGATCACAAGTGTGGGTTTGTTTACAGTATCAAAAGTTGGCAATGTTGACATTTGCTACACTCAGCTTATTGCAAAATAATGGGTCTAATGGAAATTGAGGACTTGCAGGATCAAAGTATGGGTGTGTTTCTATTTGAGTTGGATGTTTTTTATTTCCATCACACCTGTCACAAATTTAACACTTGCACCTGATATGAAAGTTTTTGATTCAGAGATAAGAAAAAAAGTGCAACTACCCTTGCTATGTGGCACTTATTACCAATATCACTGATATTTTCAAAAAAAGAAAACCCCCCAAAAGCACTCTTTGTATTCTTCCATCTTTCAGAGCCACCATTACGCTGGAGTCGCATATCAGTGTGTGTGCCATCTGGGTCTGTCTCAATAGACTTTGTATGGGGTGACTTCATCCATTGCTTAAATTAATTGTAGGTTGTGTGCATTGCCTGCATTACCTCCATCAAAAGTTTAGGGATTTTCAACTATTTCCGTGTCAATGCATATGTCAGCCAATCAAGTTGCGGCCATGCAGCTAGAGCCTCGCCAATGAACACAGTACATAGTACCAATTGTACACAAAGGCTGGTCAAAAAAGTGAAACTGGGTTGTTTTGAACACATCGGAACACAATAAAAAAGACTCATCCTCGCTGTCTTCAACCGTGAAATTCACCTCTCTGCCTGCATGCTTGATGGACAGAATGCACACAAAAACGAGGGCTGATGCATTGTTTATGGAAAGCATTAATACTGTCATGCCATGATGACAGCGTCGACCAGAAGCATCAGACACACACTTTCAGAAGTACGTTGCTGCAATGCGGTTGTGTGAATACAGCGTCACTATGGGTCTTACTTACTCAGAATGTCTTACTGTGTGGTGGTGGTCACACCCACAAGTTTAGATTGAGTGATTATGTTAAGTTTTTCTCGCAACTTTGAGGGGGATTGGAGTAGCCAGATACGTGATAATGTATACAGTATATATAAATGCTCTACAATTATGTTAGTAGGATATGCTCTGTACTGTACTTTCTTCTGCAGATGGTGATGTAAGCGTTTATGGTTATGTATTAGTAAGATAACATGATAGTAGGCTTTTATTGACATAATATATAAATATCTAAACACAACAACACTGTTTTAGCAGTCAGGGATGTTAATTTTTCAAGCAAGTAACATCAAACTATGGACTTCATCAGGACTAGGCAAACAGAGCCAGATCATACATGGATCAGTAAAGCTAGACTTCTGGCCCCAACCTCCATCACAAAGACTCCAGAAATGGCAGAAGATCCAAAATGATATGCACATTGTTATTTACTGAAACAGAAATGCAAATGTGTTCAACACCTATTGCAAAGGTCCCAGCCTTGAGGTGTAGTTGTGTAGTGGACAGGGGTTTCTAAATAATCGCCAAGGCAAGGTCAGTGGCCTTTAACTTCATCTCCTCACCAGGTCCACATGAAGACTGCAAGTGCTATCACAACTCTACCTCAAAAGAAAATGTACTAATCAGAAATAGAAAATAGACCAACTGTGGGGAGGGTACATACCGTGTGGTTCTGGATTTGTTTGGACTGGACCTCCTTGCTTCAGTACTAACTCACACACACAAAAAAAAGCCTGGTTCCTACAACCCTCCACCTTACTACAGCCAGTCTGCACTTTGTATTTTCTGACTGCTAGCCTATAGTAGAATCGCCCAGAGTTGCTTTATGGTTGAGTCGCAACGTTAACTGTTGTGGATCTGACCTTGGCTTGTTTTGTTCCCATGCGGCTTATTCATATTGTTCCACTAGAAGTCTGTGAAGTCCACACTTCATTATTTAAGTGTTTTATTGACCTGAAATGTGGATTTCTCCCCCTTTTCTTTTCGAATATAGATAAACTGTCCCATTTATTGCACATTTGATGTTTTGTTCTTAGTGGTGATTGGCCTTGGAAAGAGAGCCAGCAGCCGTAAAGAAGCTAGCTGCTCTGTGTTCTGTTTCTGCATAGATTTATCGTAATAATCAAGTTGTAGGCGGTCATGGTCAGGGTAACTACACATGGAAATACAAAGTTTTATCATGATAATAGGCCTGATTTATGAGCACCAACAGTCAGCCTAGTCTTTTGTTGAAAGCTATCAGTGATCCATACTGTCGACATCAGCAGTACTCTGCAGTTGAAGGTGCAGATGGATTGGATTGGGGAGTATAATCTCTCTGAACTACTGCTTTTCTTTTGAAAGTCTAACTGCTGAACCTAAAGTTAGTTGGTGTTTCCGATAGCATGAAGTCAAGCTGCCATTTGCTTGTTTTTCTGCTACATAGACCTTGAGTTTGACTGCTTTAAGTGTATTAACTAATATTTTGAACCTGGATTCAGTAAACAACTATGAATACTAATACTTTATTGTCAAGAGGTAATTTATATATTATGCATCTCTCCTCTGCTTTTGGAGTTTGAGTGTTTCAAACTACTTCTGATGGGCCTTTGCAGCTAGAGGTTATGTGCAAAAAATGAATCTCAGTGAAAACTAAAGACAAAACCGCGATAGGCAATTGAAAGAAAATAAAAGCTTTATAAGCCCAAAATGTTTGTGTAATTTGACTGTAAATATGTTTACATTTCCAGCTAAGTTAGGCATTTTAACATGGGAATTTGCTAAATGTTTCACTGATCCATAAATGGTCTTTTAAGAAACTGTAGTTTTTGGCACCTCCTTGTTTGGGTTTTCAGCCCATTAAGCAGCTACTTATTAGCGTCAACCAATACAAAAGACTACAAGCATGAGAATGAGAAGCAAGATGACATTTAGACAAAACCCCAGATAATTATCTCTGCAAGACTTTTTAAAACCATAAACTGTGATAGAATTGCTGTTTGCTGTGTTTGCAGGATGTAAATCAGTAAAGACAAGAAACAGCGGCATAATGATCTGTATCATAATTACGAATTCTATACGGGAAAAGGGTTTATCTTTGTGATAAGTCTTAGATCAAATAAACAGAAGATAATTTTTTTTTCTTTTGGTTGTTATTGTTACTTAAAAGTCAAATTATTTTTATGTATTCTAACTGCATAAATCTTGATGTCCGTCTCAGCAGATAAAATAATGTATGGATATCATTTGTTGGGATGCTCTGCTGATAATATTGACTTGTCCTGCCTTTATTTATAAAGGACAGATGTATACTGGGTTTAATAAATGAACTGTTTCAGGTTTGCTGTCTTTTTAATTTGAACAAAAGTCTTTACATTAAGAATTAAAAGAGAATGCTGACAAATTAAGATTACTTTCTATCAAAGGTGAAGAGTTTTGAAAAGACAACATAGATAGAGGACACAGTGAGAGACAGAGCATGGTCTTCTGGCTGTGGATGCATGTATCTGTGTGTTTTTAATTTTTCTGTACTGTGGGGATTCTATACTCTTTCAGCAAGGAGTGCATTATGTCACTTATGAACACCATGTGTCTGTCTGCCCTTTGCACATGGGGAACTTTTATTAAATCATGGCTGTTAAAAATGAAGACTGCACCACATGTAGGTTTTATCATTGTCTGAAACTGACCAAAACCGAGTCTGCCAGCTTCACTCTTCTGAAGCATGTGAAATTTAATTCCAGCTGTGTGCCAGTCTAATGCAAAGTACACATATTGTGATAGATGTTTCTGGTTAGGTAAGGTTGATTATCTGTTCTATCAAGACCAGATGCATTGGCTCTTGTTGGTCTTGGTTGAGCTTCAAAAAAGCTTCAAGTAGAATTTGCATGACTTCGGACATAAACTTGGAGGAGTCACCTGAAGTTTGCACCTACAGTTAATCTCAACTCAGGGTTTTACATTCCTTTAGTTTAATAGTACAATATAAGATGATTATGAAAAAGAAGGTAGAAAGAAATCAGCCATGCTCAGGTCAGCATAGACAATGATGATTTTTATTAAAAAAATATAAATGTGAGTCTGTCCTCACTAATTATGATATAATATTATTGAAAAGGTCAGCTTTTATTACAGAGCAAGAGCAAAGAAGGAATGCCATTGCCATCAGGAAGCAAGAATATAGCCTTGATGATTTATACTCAACCAGTTTCACAGAATTAGTGCCTGAGGCAGGTTACACTTCTGTATACAGCATGTGAAAAGTGCTGGAATTCCACCCCATAATTTGTGAATGTTAGTAATTGTAAGTGCACCACAAGACTCTGTCCCCTGCCACATTCCTGTGCCACCCAGACTCCAAATTACTGTAAACTAAACCAAAACTACACTACAGCAACTGAAGGGTGTCAGTTTGGACAGGAAAGAATTTATTTGAACGTGACTAGAGTTTCCTTGGCTCAGCTCCCTGGTGGGGATGTGGAGAAGTCATGTCTCTGATTACTGTGTCCCCTGACGTATATGACACATGCACCCAAAACAATAATACTTTTATACATACTGTAAATCTTTGTCTGTGGAAGTAAAGGAAAAACTCTTTCTTCATGCTGATATAGTTAAAGTAACACATGCATGACCTTGTTGATATTGTTGCCTTATCTTCCAATGGAAAATTCTGAGGATAGATGCATTGGATAGGGGCCACACAAATAAGATCAAAAGGCACTAAAATGATTGGCTGCTGTGGTGGTCCAGATGTTGAAGCACTAGCCATGAATGTTAATGCTCTTGGTTGGCATCCCACAGAGGACCTTATTTTGATGCACCCATTATATTACTGTCCTTGTTTCCTGTCAGTTTGCTCTTATTCATCCATGCATGATTTTTTTTTTTTGCTTTATCATCCTGTTCACACCTGGACAGTTCACCAGTTAATCCCAACTGACCAGCTCAGGGTGCGCTCACACAAGAGTAGGGATGCAAATTATCGATTATTTCATTAATTGACAGTTGATAACCTTATCGATCGATCATCGATTAGTTGATAAGCGGCATTTTTCCCCCATCTGAGATACAAACATAATTTTTTTTGCTTATATAAAATACAGAGGACATTTTAATGTATTCCTTAATCAAATATTTATTTGATACAAAAGTAACAAAAAGACATTTTTGTACCACAAGGAATATAATATAAAGTGCACTTCAAGGCTATTAGTAGTAGCAGCAGCCATAATAGTGTCATTTGTGTCAAGCAAATTTTAAGTTCTAGTTACGTTTTAAGTTACAGTTTTGGCAGTGTTCAAAATAAAATGATGAGACCTGCTGTATTGGAGCACATTTTCTTTTAGTTAAAACTGTAGCGGGGACAGATGTTTAGAGAAACCTATGTATGTACCGGGTGAAGGCTGATTTATGGTTCCGCGTTACAACGCAGAGCCTACGCCGTAGGCTACGGCGGCGGCTCTGCGTCGATTTAAGGCGGAACCATAATTCAGGCTTTAGGGGAGCATATCGGAGAACAACCAGAAGAATATAGAGTGGATTAAAAATAAAAGTTAAGCACTGAGCTACATGTGTCTCCCGTCTGGGCCATTGCAGACTCATTGCCTGAGCATGATATTACTAAAACCAAACATATCCGCCGTCTCTTTCTTCTAACTTTATGTGCGCGACGCAGCACGTTGTGTCGCATTAAATGTGGTCCGGGCGTAATACCAGCTGGTGAAATTAAACGAAAAAAATAAATAAATAAATAGATTAATTGTAATCGTTAATTTTAATCGGGTAATTTCATAACGGCAATTAATCGAAAATCGATTAATTATTAACATCCCTACACAAGAGCTGTTTGGTCTGCTTTATAATGGACCAGAGTTTCCTCATATTTTTTGGGCAAGTGTGAAAGCTCATCCGAACTGCGTGATGGACCACACAAGCCAACTCTGTTCCACCTGAAAACATGGGTCTCAGTTCGCTTACAAGTGAACACCATAGTGAACACCAACTGACACCGTATTAAAAAACAGAAACTTCTCCATATGTTTGGTGTTGCTCCATTGTTTTCTTTTGTGATGAACAAGCCAAGTTAAGGGGATGGATTTCCATTTTCGGTCCTGGCCAATCGATGAGTCAGGTTTTCTTCTTCCTCATACTTTTTCTTCCTGGTCATTGCTCATTTCAAAACCATCCCCAAACAAGCAGCTACTGTAATTGTTTAATGTTGTCCAGGCTGTTTAGTCCACTTTCAAAAGTGCAGTGTGAAAATGGACCAACTCATATGAAGGTGTGACATTTTTTTGGCACTTCCCACCCAATAAAACCAAGCCCTTCGGACTATCCAGGTGTGAATATGCCCATAGAAACCAGTGAGACAGCAAACCTCACACTCACCCCTACGGTTAATTTAGTATGATTTTGCTATCAAAATTGATAATAATTAACTATTTATATGACGTAATGTTATTGTTTTATATATAATCTGAGTTTATTTTTCATAAAAGCTAAAATTTGCACTGAATTGCTAATTATCATCTGCAGATAGTCTGAGCTGCTGCTGGAATTGAAAGGGAGAAAATTATCCTTTTTAGTGCCCAATGTGACCTCAGTAAAATGATTCTTGTGAGTATCATATCTCTGTGTTTTAGAAATACTTGTGAAGCCAAGAAACACTTATACACAAAATGTCATGTTCCTGAAACAGTAACACTACAACTCACTAGCGAGATACACATGCAGGCTTGGGAGTTTTCTTTTTGTAACTTAGGTGGCACAGAAAAGGATTTGATTCACTACATTTTGCATGCACACATAGCGTAAGTTCTTCAGACGGTGGGGCAGCGGGCTCAGGTCACACTCTACAATAATAAACCAAAAGTGTTTTTGATGTGTGTGAAATGTACTGGACAGTCCCCTCTTCTTTTCCACATTTTTCCCTCCCCCGGTCTCTCCTGCTCAGGGCAGGCCACAGAACTGAGGTGATGATGGGCCTCCATGTTCCCCAGTAGGCGTTTCTTACTGGTCCCACTCTCAATGGATGTCTGTTCCCCGACATCTTCGTCTCTCATCAACACCCCATCAATACCATGACTCTGTGACCATCCCTGCAGAGACAGGACTCCACTATGTCCCACCCCACTTCCCCACTAGTCCCCCTGCCTCAGAGACCCCCACTGTGCATGAAGTGTGACAGCTATCTGACAGCAGAGGCCCGTAAATGACAGAAATTATAACCAGTCAACTTCTAGCTCCCAAATGCGTGAAAATGCCATTGCATGCCCCTGAAACATCTGTATTCCCGAGCATACCCAAATACCAAGTTTGGGAGACCATTCCCCTCTTCGTAATGGAGCCACTCTTACTTTGCTTTTATCCACATCATGGTCCCCATGACCCATTAAATGCCTGTAATATCAAAGCCCCTTCAGGGAATGGAGATGGATGTTATCATAGCATACCAGCGTATGTGAAAGTATTGATATCACTATTGCTGGAAAATGTTTTCCTAGCTTTTTTCACTAAGCCTGCTTCCTGCTGGCAAGTCCTCCCCATGTGGCTACTATTGGCCCTTGCAACTGAAAATGCATATTTTGTTTTGCAATATCCATTAGATTTACTGCACTATTTGGACAGAAATGTATCTTAAAAACCGGAAGAATGCCATTTTTTTTCATTCTGAATTGTGATTTGACAGCAGGGTTTGAAACTGATTTGACACAGCAAGGTTTGCAGACCTGGGCAATTCTGGTCTCACCTCAAAAATTTAAGAGAAGAGCTGAAGAAAAGTTTACTAATCAACAAGGTTTTCAGGAAATCAAGAAGATATTTACAGGACATTTTACAGTTAATAGGATTATATACTTGTGGAAAGAAAAAAATAAAGTTGATGGATTTTGTTGCGGCTGCAGAGCGGAGGTATGAAGACCTGGAATGTCCCTGAATGCTTTTAGCTTGTCAGCAGACCATTTAAAAAACAGTCACCAAATAAGCATACAGTAATCCCTCGCTATAACGCGGTTCACTTTTCACGGTCTTGCTGCTTCGCGGATTTGCATGGTGCATCGTGTTCTGCATTCTGATTGGCTATACAGTCTCCCCGCTTCTTCACTTCCTGTGTCAATAACGTTGGTCGCTTAGCAACAATGCTGCGAACGGCCAATGAGCTTCAGCAAGCAGCTCAAGAATGGGACCCTTTGATGAATTGTTCATTACAGTTCTCAAATAATCGATGGTGGCATGTCGGTTTATAAGAATCCTTTTGCCCAGAAGAAAAAAGAGTGACAACAACTACCCATAACTATGTTCTCTCTAAAAAACACACCTGCACCGCGGCTTTAGAAGAAAAAGATGCTACAGAGCGGAGTCGGGATGCAGCGGCACCGTCAGAAGAGCAGTGAAATAACCGCAACTCACAATTTGTCCTACTGTACTTGTATTTTTTTTCATAATCCTTTTTCATTTTCTCCCGTTCAAATCCAATTAATCGGGTCGCAGTGGGGCGGTGCTGATCTCTGCAATTTGAAGCCTTGTATAATAATAACAAAAAAAAAGTTGCTACTTCGCGGATTTCACTTATAACGGGTTCTTTTTGGAACGTAACCCCCGCGAAAAACGAGTGATTACTGTACACTGGGAATGTCAGTCTTTGGCATTTGACTGAGATGTTTTGTGAAATGTGCATCCAATCCATTGAGTTCTATCATCTATTTCTACTGCTTGTGACCCTGCACATCTTGCGGTCAGTTCCACTTCATCGCAATCTTCCAGGTCTTTTTACCGCAGCTCTGCCGGTGCAATAAAATATTCTCTTTGTATATTGAGTTTTGCTGTTAAATGCCCTATAAATCTCCTTTATTTTCTGAAAGCCATTTTGAGTAAACTTTTTTCAACTCTTCTTCGTCTCTTCAATTTTTGAGGTGAAACCGGAAATGCCCATCCCTGCAAAACCCCCTTTGGCACCCCCTCACGGGATGTTTTGGCGCTCTCGGGTTGACTGTATTCTATACATTTTTTGTGTTATGTATATTTTATTTTTTTCTTCTTTTCTGTATCAGCTTCCTCTGTTACTTTCACATCAAAGCCTGTGGTTAGGACGTGACCATATGCAGAGTGTGTGGACCAGTTTTTGTCCAGTTGAACATCTACATACAGAGATTAGCTCAACTTGATTGTTATGACAACATATAAACAACATTTATATATATATGTGTATATATACACTCACCGGCCACTTAATTAGGTACACCTGTCCAACTGCTTGTTAACACGAATGTCTAATCAGCCAATCACATGGCAGTAACTCAATGCATTTAGGCATGTAGACACGGTCAATATGATCTGCTGCAGTTCAAACTGAGCATCAGAATAGGGAAGAAAGGTTATTTAAGTGATTTTGAACGTGGCAAGATTGTTGGTGCCAGACGGTCTGTTCTGAGTATTTCAGAAACTGCTGGTCTACTGCGATGTTCATGCTCAACCATCCCTAGGGTTTACAGAGAATGGTCCGAAAAAGAGACAATATCCAGTGAGCGACGGTTCTGTGGGTGCAAATGCCTTGTTGATGCCAGTGGTCAGAGGAGAATGGCCAGACTGGTTCGAGCTGATAGAAAGGCAACAGTAGCTACTCAAATAACCACTCATTACAACCGAGGTTTGCAGAAGAACATCTCTGAACGCACAACATGTCAAACCTTGAGGCGGATGGGCTACAGGAGCAGAAGACCAAACCGGGTGCCACTCGTGTCCGCTAAGAACAGGAAACTGAGGCTACAATTCACTCAGGCTCACCTAAATTGTACAACAGAAACGTTGCCTGGTCTGATTAGTCTCCATTTCTGCTGCGACATTCGGATGGTCGGGTCAGAATTTGGCGTCAATGACATGAAAGCATGGATCCATCCTGCCTCGTATCAGCGGATCTGGCTGGAGGTGGTGGTGTAATGGTGTGGGGGATATTTTTCTGGCACACTTTGGGCCCAAGTACCAACTGAGCATCGTGTCAACACCACAGCCTACCTGAGTTTGTTGCTGACCATGTCCATCGCTTTATGACCACAGTGTACCATCTTCTGATGGCGACTTCCAGCAGGATAACGCGCCATGTCATAAAGCGCGAATCATCTCAGATTGGTTTCTTGAACATGACAATGAGTTCACTGTCCTCAAATGGCCTCCACAGTCACCAGATCTTAATCCAATAGAGAACCTTTGGGATGTGGTGGAACAGGAGATTCATATCATGGATGTGCAGGCAACAAATCTGCAGCAGCTTCGTGATGCCATCATGTCAATATGGACCAAAGTCTCTGAGGAATGTTTCAGGTACCTTGATGTATTTATTCCATGAGTCCCCTTTGCCATTTCTGAAGGCAATAAGGTGTCCAACCTAGTACTAGCAAGGTGTACTTAATAAAGTGTTTGGTGAGCGTCTATATCATTCCAGTTTTCAATAATAATTTGGCTTGACACATTCACTTTCACATTCACATTCCCAACTTTCACATTTTTCCTGGCTGTCTGGGAAGCAACCTTCTTGTCCCAGACTAAGCCAGGTCTGCTATTTTTCAGACTGCAGATATTTGAATAAAAAGGCATAGAAAGATGTGCACTGTGCTCAGCCACATGCTCTAACCTCAAACAATGTGGTGTAAATAAAAATCATTGTTGAAAACACAAGGCACACTCTTCGGGTGGGCTTTGAGCCCAATGTTATGTTGGATTATACTGCCATAGCAAATGCTTTCGGTTCCCACAAGAAATATAGACCTGGCCCCTCTCCAGGTCTAGCAAATGCCCTTCCTACAGCAAATACCCACTTGAGTCGATTTGCAGCGCACTCTAACCAGTATTACCTGTTTCATCCACTTTCCATTGAATGCTCCTGTAATCAAAATTAAAACAGGTATTTCCATCTCATAGTACTTTTAATATATTGTTGCAGATAAACCCCCTCATAAACTTAAAGGGGACCTATTATGAAAAACACATTTTCTCTTGCTTTAACATATATAAAGTGGTCTTCCCTCAGCCTGCCAACTCAGAGAAGGAGGAAAGCAACCAAATTCTGCAGTGTCTGTACAGCCGCCCGGATGAGCCGTCCAGTGTGATGTGGCTTCTACAAGCCCCATCACAATGCTCCCTTTCGTTACGTAACGAAAATGCGATTTACATCGGTTGGCCTCCGATGCGTGAAACCACGCCTACAACTAACTCTGGCCGGAACAACAACTAACTCCGCCGGCCGGAGCTTCCGCCATTTTTTGGTAGCGGTGTACTGTCATTCAGGCAGCCAATCAGCACAGAGCCTCATTATCATAGCCCCGCCCACTCAGAATCCCACATAGAGAATGAGGTTAGAGAATGGGAAGATAAAGACATGGCTCAGAGGCTGAATTTCTAATTTATTTAGCAGAAACAATCAAAAGCTTGTTTTTAAGACATTCAAGGCCTGTTTAAAGGTATTTTAGGTATTAGATATCATAATAGGTCCCCTTTTTAATTTCTTGGCAGAACTACCTGCAACTAAAAAGACAGTTTTGGTGCCTGACAAGCAGTTCTAACTAAGCCATAATATCCAGTAGCCAGGACGGGGGCCGGAAAGGGTTGGTGCGCGAGGTTGGATGAATTTTTGCATGCTGCTGTGGGCTTGAATAGTAATCTCTTTTTCCAAAAACTGTCAGTCCAAAAGGAAAATGATACCACAGCTTTTCTTGGTATAAATCAGTTGAATTCTGGTTTGGACCACAAAAAGACTCATTTTCCGAGTTCACAACCCAATGATGTATTTGTATATATTATTATGTACAAGTATTTCAAGGTGAAATCATACATTCACTTTGAATTTCACTGTCCTCAATTCTGTTGATGATTTCTAATTCTAGAAGTACTGATTTCTCGTATGGAGTAAAACATTATTGTTTCATGTGTCTGGATTTTATTCATTTTAACCTGAATCCTGAGGGTCTTGTGGTTTAGTGTTGGTTCCTTTTCTGCTGGTGGAGGGATATGTGATAGGATATGTTGTGGTGTGGCTGGTGATAGTGTTTGTGTTTCTGTGCTGACTTGTGAAATGTTTTTATTCTTGCGTAAGTGTGAATTGGACTCATGATGTCAAGGTTACTGGTTTCAAGTACAACGTTAGTTTTGATTACAGCACAATCTTGAAGCCGATTCATCATGCAGATTTCTTAGATATAAAACATACATCAAAATGCTGGCTATATCTTATTGACGATTTATGTAATTTAGCGAGTTGGCATAAATCATTGACTGCAGGTAAATACTGGTAGAGCAAATACATGTGCCATAAAGAACTGGATCTGGAAACGTATACATGTTATTTGTTGAGTTTTTCTCCTTAGCTAAAATTACTTATGATTATCTAATACACTGGTGATGATCCTTCTTTCATTGAACTTTCAGTCAGGATAAACCTGAAAGGTGGTTTTTATGTTAAGCTACTTCAAATGTTTTAAAATCACCTTCTTACTTGTGTGATTTATCACCGATAATGCTGTAGCAAAGCACAGACAAAATAACTGGAAAATTATTATACTGTAGTGAAGCTGTTACTTGCACATATAATAGGGTTGTTTCTTTTTTATTGATTTAAATGGCATTGTCAACATATTTAATGTTTTGTTTTCAACATTATTTCAGTTATGTTTGTATAAATGTTAAATTTGCATCATGTTAAAATGGTCAAGGGCCACAATTGCAGTTAGGTTAAAAATCATTAGCCCCCTTCATGAAAAACCAATAAAAACTGCCAACTTTTCCTTGGAAAGTGTTGACTGTATGTTTGGTTCCAAAGAACCAAGACACATTCAATAAGTTAATCTATGTATTTTAGTGATGTGTTAAACTAAAACAAGAAAAAATAAAGACAAAATATCCCTGTTCAATTTATTAGCCATCTGACAACTAATAATTAATTGCCTCTGTGACTCACTGACAGTAATCTCTTATGATAGTTTCCACCACAGTTGGCAAATGTCTGTTGGGGAATCTCAACCTATTTTTTCAGTTCAAATTGTTCCATCTCGTGAAAATTCTGAGGTTTCTAAGCATGGTCATTAACCTTTAGCTCTGGTTACAGATTCCCAATATGACTGAGATCTAGGATCTCTCCCAAAACTCTGATTTTGCTCTCCTTTAAGAGAGTTTGAACAGATTTAGATGTATGCTTTGGGTCATTGTCTGGTTAGAAGAGTCAGTGGTCACCTGAACCTACACTGGAAGAAGGTTTCTTAAATGTTATTCCTCTGAATATCAGTTTAATCTTTTTTTTTATGATCCCTTGCACCAAAATAGCTTCCCTGTGTCTCAAACATACAAATGGCCCTGCAGCATTCACATCCTTCCATTAGATTTAATTGAGGAAACTGTGTTTTTGGGGTTGAAGGCCTTTCCCTTACTTTACCAAACAAAAGCAACATCCATATACATCATCAGACCAAAGGACAGACTTCCAAAATATATCCCTGTGTTACAGACATTGATGGGCAAACTTCAGACAAACTTTGACGTGCCACTGTGAGGAGTGGAGTTCTTCTCAGACGGTAGCATTGAACATTCAGAAACCATAAGCCTTAAGGTTTACTTAAAAAGTAAAGATCCTTTTTTGAGTACTTCACAGACGCTATGTTAAGTAATAAAATTGTGTGGAACCACTTGCATATAAAATTACATGAAAACTGCTCTATGAAGAACCAGACTGATGACTCTTCCTCCAATAGCTCTGAGGTTCAGAACATTATCTTATATGACTTATACAGACTGCTCAATGAAAAATTCCGTAATTAGGCATGTTCCATGTACAGAATTTGATCCATGAGTAAAAGGATGCACCAAAGCCAAATCATTCAAGTGTAGTGAATAAGCCTTACCATTAAAGTATGTTTTTTTTAAAGATTTATTTACGGCTCTAGCGGCCTTTATTCAAGGTGTAGACAGGAAGGGGGTAGAGAGAGAGAATGGGGACAACATGCAGCAAAGGGCTGCAGCCCGGGACTCGAACCCACGACCACTGCAGGGCGACTGCAGCCTCAGCACATGGGCCGCCTGTCCCAATCACTGTGCCACCCAGCGGCACCATTAAGGTATGTTTGACGATATAAAGCTTTGATAATAACCCACCCATTGGTCAGTATTCTGGGGAAATATTCCACAACTCCTTAGAAGCTAAGAATTTTGGACTTATCTGTAGGTTTAACATTTTTGTTACTAGTGCAGATGGCAAAGTAGGATATGATAGATCAATCACACAGCGCAAAAAGATTTTGACCTAATTTAAAACAGGAGCAACAATAACTCATACTGGTTCAGTTGAGGTTTCGGCAGGTTGAGGAACTTTAATTATCCAGTTACATCTTGGCCTGACCTTTGGATCAGTTTAATGGGATTTGATTTACATCAAGGTCTTGTTAAGATCAACTTTCCTCACATGTACTTGTGACAGTTATTCATTATGCACAGAACTTTAACCTGTGCACTGATTGGTTCTAATCTGTGAACAATGTTTCAAGTTGAGCCTGCTGTGCAAAGTAATGCCCTGCCAGTTGGAACATTTGTTTTCATCTCTGTTGGTGAGACTGCACTCTCTGGGTTTTGCATGATTGTAAGTCTTACAGTTTTGGTCATGAAACATGAAAGCAATACAGAGAGAGCAACACAGGCACGTTTATCAGGGTAATTATAGATATGGTATTACATGTATTTAAGAAACTTCATCATTGAGCTGTGTTTTCTTTTTTTTCTGTTTAATCACCTTATCTTTCGTATTACAAACCTCTTAAACCATCACCACAATGGTGTCATAGTTTACAGAACAAGACATTCACACCAAAAGTTGCAGTAAAAAAATCCTTCTTTTCTTATAAAGCTTTTCTGTACTGCGACCACAGCTCCTCACCAGTAAACTTTTCTTTTAGAATGAGATATAAATTCGGCGAGTACACAAATCAAAATACTCGTACTCGTGTGAAAAAAATGGTATCGGAGCATCCCTTATCTAGATATTTGAATATTTTTACTTAGCTCTTTAATGCCTGACACATTAAGTAATACAAACTTAAAAACATTTTTTTTTAATGATTTAATTTTTGGTTCTTGATTATGGGAGTGGTACAGAGGTTTCAGAAATGCATGCATCAAATATGATAAATCTGGCATAATATAAATGTCAACTGAATAAAGTGGATGTGAAACAGCAAATCTCTTGACAAATTTAAGGATCATAGTAACATATGTCATTGATTCTTGTAAGACTGTAAATTAAGATTATATGAAAGAAAAGAAAAAACAGACTGTGGCCTGTTTAACTTCTTCTCTGTTATCATTCTAAAAAATGTATACTGACATAATGATTGCACCATTGAAAGGTTC
Source organism: Cololabis saira (assembly GCF_033807715.1). Classification (NCBI taxonomy): domain Eukaryota; kingdom Metazoa; phylum Chordata; class Actinopteri; order Beloniformes; family Belonidae; genus Cololabis; species Cololabis saira. Next base: position 41,522,712 of record NC_084591.1, on the reverse strand, counting down.
TCTGAACAGGAAAGCACTGCTTCATAACAACCATTTCCTGGAACTGGTTTGTATATAGTATAGTGTCTCTTCAACAGATGTAAAACACAAGTTATTACTTTATTTTTTTCTTCTTGGAAAATATTTATATTTTGAAGTCCGGCTCTATATCTGAACATAGAGCACTTTCATCTGCAAATACTCTTGATACTGATGTCCTTAACCTGTGTGGTATAGTGACACAATCCTAGACAGTTTGCAAGTTGGGAAGGACTATAAACATCTACAGAAACAACAAATTGCTCCAGAAGTTTTGCTCAAGCACCCAGTTTAATATCCAAGGCTGTAATTCATCTAGAAAAATCTGGCAGATTCTGTAGAAAAATGAGACAAGACAGGCTGCAATTCCTGGTTTGGAAAGATCGCAAAAGGCTCTGAATAAGACCAGATTCATGGGCAGTTATTATACGAAACTTGTTAGAGGAAAACAAAACAAACAAAAAAAACAATTACTACTAATAACTTTTCTACTGTACATTAGGTCGTTTTTTTGTTCCAAAACTTCTCACTGTCAAATGAATTTTTTTTTTTAATCCTTATATATTGCAATGGGAAAAAAAGAAAATAAACTTTACCGGAACATATCTTTAGCTCTCTCTTTTTTCTTTAGATTTACACTGACATCCATCGATTTCCGTTGTTAAACTCCTGATAAAGGTTAACCATTAAGGTGAAGTTTGACAAATCTTATAAAGACATTGTGTTTACAGAGAACAGGATGCCAACATGTAAGAGAGATATGACATTTCCTGTGAAACAACGTTGCATAACACCAAATGGTGAAATTATTTCCAGTAGGTGTAAGTCAGGTTCAGGTTAATTTCACAGGTATCATAATACCATTTGAAAAAATTGTATTATAATACCCCCCCCCCCCCCCCCCCCCCAACAAAAAAACACAAAATATAAGTGGGAATCGCACATCCAAGTATAAAATGAAGTTAAGGGCTAGTGGTCTCTTATGATGAATTAGCTCCATATAAATGAAGAAAGGAGTTATGACTATGGGTCTTTGGAGAGTTAACGCCAAAATTTACACAAAAACAAAAACAAAAAAAAAACAAAAGAAAACACCTGCCAGGACACAACATTTTATTATAGTGCCAGTAAACTGTCTTGATTCAGCAAGAGGCTGTTTCTCATTTATTCAGGTTTTCCATGTGTGCGTTCCAAGGCTTCATGCACAGCAACAATCTATTACAGTCTCATCTCCAACACTCAATCACTTGCCTATCAAAACAGCTCTGCACAGGGTCTGCCTGACACCATTTTGCCTGAATATGTTTTAGATGGGTCTCTGAAGAATGCTGTACGTACAGTCAGTCCGGAAAGTATTCAGAACACTTCACTTTTCCCACATTCTTTTATGTTACAGCCCTATTGATAATAGGAATAAATTCATTTTTTTTCTCAGAATTCTACACAAAATACCCCACAATGACAACATGAAAGAAGTTTTGTTATGATTTTTGTAAATTTATAAAAAATAAAAAACTATAAATATCACCTGTGCATAAGTATTCAGAACGTTTGCCATGAAGCTCAAAATTGAGCTCTTGTTCATTCTGTTTCCACTGATCCCTCTCAAGTTGTTTCTACAGCTTAATCGGAGTCCACCTGTGGTGAATTCAGTTGATTGGACTTGATTTGGAAAGACACACACCTGTCTATATAAGCTCTCACAGTTGGCAGTGCATGTTGCAACACAAACCAAACATGAAGTCAAAAGAATTGTCTTCAGACCTCCGAAACAGGATTGTTTCGAGGCACAAATCTGGGGAAGGGTACAGACAAATTTCTGCTGCTTTGAAGGTCCCAGTGAGCACTGTGGCCTGCATCATCCTTAAATGGAAGAAGTTTGGAACCACCAGGAATCTCCCTAGAGCTGGCCGCCCGCCTAAGCTGAGCAATCGGGGGAGAAGGGCCTTAGTCAGAGAGGTGACCAAGGACCCGACGGTCACTCTGTCAGAACTCCAGCGTTCCTCTGTGGAGAGAGGAGAAACTTCAAGAAGGACAACCATCTCTGCAGCAATCCACCAATCAGGCTTGTATGGTAGAGTGGCCAGGCGCAAGCCCCTCCTTACTAAAAAGCACATGGCAGCCCGACTGGAGTTTGCCAAAAGGCACCTGGAGGACTCTCAGACCATGAGAAAAAAAATCCTCTGGTCTGATGAGACAAAGATTGAACTATTTGGCATGAATTCCACGCGTTGTGTTTGGAGGAGACCAGGCACCGCTCATCACCTGGAGAACACATCCCTACAGTGAAGCATGGTGGTGGCAGCATCATGCTGTGGGGGTGTTTTTCATCAGCAGGACCTGGGCGACTAGTCAGGCTTGAGGGAAAGATGAATGCAGCCATGTACAGAGACATCTTGGATGAAAACTTGATCCAGAGTGCTGTTGACCTCAGACTAGGACGACGCTTCATCTTTCAGCAGGACAACGACCCAAAGCACACAGCCAAAATATCAAAGGAGTGGCTTCAGAACAACCATGCCAATGTCCTTGAGTGGCCCAGCCAGAGCCCAGACTTGAATCCCATCGAACATCTCTGGAGAGATCTGAAAATGGCTGTACACCGACGCTCCCCATCCAACCTGATGGAGCTTGAGAGGGTCTGTAAGGAAGAATGGGCAAAACTGCCCAAGAATAGGTGTGCCAAACTTGTAGCAACCTATTCAAAAAGACTTGAGACTGTAATTGCTGCCAGAGGAGCTTCTACAAAGTATTAAGCAAACGCTATGAATACTTATGCTCATATGATTTCTTGTTATTTTTATTTTTAATAAATTTACAAAAGTCGCATCAAAACTTCTTTCATGTTGTCATTATGGGGTGTTTTGTGTAGAATTCTGAGGAAAAAAATGAATTTATTCCTATTATCAATAGGGCTGTAACATAAAATAATGTGGGAAAAGTGAAGCGTTCTGAATACTTTCCAGACTGACTGTATGTCCTCTACAAGTATATGTACTCTGCCTTGATGGGATCTTTTGAAGCCATAGATTTAGGCTTGTGCCATGTTGTCATTTCTACAGTGCACTGCTTTATTGCAGACACTTTCCCTAAACCATGTTAAAATGGAATATGTTCAGCTGTTTGACAATTAAGTTAAGATCCATCCATCCATCCATCCATCCATCCATCCATCCATCCATCCATCCATCCATCCATCCATCCATGCTGGTTGAGTGGCATCCTAACCAGATCCCAAAACCACTAGGGGTGTGAAAAATATTGAATATTGATGCTTTTTTTTCTTGATCTACAAACCACCTATGCAATGCAGTTAAATAAAATTTAAAAAGAACAGTTGTTTAAAAACAAAATTTTGGCTCAGTTTGTCCTCTGATCAGTATCCTCCAGTGTACATGTACTCATGTTTTGACAAATTTAAGTATTTGTTAAGAGGTTTCTGAGATATTTGGGAGTGTTTTATTTATTTTATTTTTCTTAAATTAAAGGATATTTGGATTTTGCAGAAATCTAGCGGCAATGGAGACGTGACTGGAGAAGGTTCAGCAACAAAGATAAGCTACAGTTAACTCTGGCCAGAGTTATTGATCACAAAGTCAAGGTTTATAGCCTAGTGTTTCTATAATAACAACAAAAAAAACACAATATATAATGTATGCTAAATAATAAAAACCATTATGCAAAAAAGAAAAAAAGAGCAGATATTTGAAGTTTAAAGAATTGGATAATTAAAGTTCTTCGGAGAAATCGGAACCAACAAAATGGGTATTGGCAGGTCCCAGTCACTTAAAAATATTGGTAACTGGGATCAGCCAAGAAAATTACATTCGGTGCATCTCTACATGTAAGCCATTCAACAACTATGCATGCAGCTACAACAGGTGGGAAAACCACAAATACACCACCATTGGGGCTGACTCATGGAAGAAAGACATTTGTCTCAGCTGATTAGGGTTAAGGAACAGGAATTGAAAAAAAAAAAACAGCAGTTGAGAGAGTGGGGGGGAGAGAGAAACGGGAAACTGAGACAGCCACCTGCAGCTCTTCTTTGGCCTCATAACTGACAAGGACAACTGACAACGCGGAAGCAGCACAACGCGGAAGCAGCACAACGCGGAAGCAGCACAACGCGGAAGCAGCGCAGCGTTTGACAGCGTGGGAAAACGCTGAGAAAATTCTCACCTCTACTGCCGAGCTTACCGGATTGCTTACCGGATACCTTCTCACCTCACCGGGCCCTTTACTGGGCCCGCGCCGGTAAGTGCCTGTTCCTCAGGCTGTCCTTAAAGGATACAGCCATACCTCTCCTGAAACCTCAACGCTGTGGACCACACACCTTGCTGCCGGAGCTCTTTTTTCTGTTCTCCCCAGCTACACAATGCCAGCCCTGCCGTGTGAGGAAAACAAACTCCTCACACGAGCTAACAAAAGGATCACCGACCTGGAGGATGATGTCAGACGACTCTCCGAAGATCTGAAGCAGAAGGACTCCCTGCTCTCCAGCGTCATGGAGGTGGCGGCCGGGCAGTCCAGGAAGATCTCAGAACTGAGCGCGGCCCTCCTGGATACAGCCGTGTGGGATCCTTCCACCTGTCCACGGCCCTCCTCCTGCTCCACACCGAACCGCGAACCACCCTGGTCTGAAGTGGTGGTTCGCGGCCGCAAGAAGCACTCAGGCGGGGCCGCCTCTCCTCCTCCGCCGCTGAGCCTCTCCAACCGCTACACGGCTTTGTCGCCGGATGAAAATCCGGTCCATCCGGCTGATGTCCCGCAACCTGCGGTTTCAGCTCTACACCCGACGACAGCGCCGGCCGACACCACAGCCCCTCCACCGTCAGCTGGCGACACCCAGGAGCCCCAGCGACGCTCAACCTCATCCCGGCCGACGACCTCCTCCTCTGCCCGGCGGGAAATCCTGAGGGAGGCGGTGCTCCGGCGCTCCGGGGGCCCTCCTTGTCCTCGTCCGGAGCCGGCAGGAAATCCCCGTTCCTCGTCTGATGCCGCGGCCACAGCCTCACCACCTCACCCGTCTACCCGGGCACCCAGCGGGGACCCTGCATCCTCCAACCGTGAGTCCCCACAACCTTCTTCTCCTCGCCCCCTCTTCTCCCCAACCGCACTGATCGTGGGAGACTCAATATCCCGGAACATTAGGTTCTTCAACGCAGCCACGCATTGCTTCCCTGGAGCCACAGTCCCGGTGATTCTAGGGAAACTCCCCGCTCTGCTACAGTCTGCTCCATCCACCATTGCTCGCGTCATTGTCCATGTGGGATCCAATGATTGCTCCAAACCGCGCTCTGAGCTTTTAAAAAATGATTTTAATGAGCTGTTCACCTTCCTTAAAAACTGTGGGAAGTCCATTTTTATCAGCGGCCCGCTTCCAACGCTGTCCCGCGGAGCATGGCGCTTCAGCAGGCTGCTCTATCTGAACTCTTGGCTTCAGAACACCTGCAGGGCTCTTAACATTGGTTTTATCGACAATTTTAATCTTTTCTGGAATCGTCCCTCCTTTTACAGACCCGACGGACTTCACCCAAATAGGCTGGGGGGCCGCGTGCTGGCTGCAAACATTCAGCACGCGGTTCTGTCGGCTCCACGGGAGTGACTATTTTCTGGCCACACCCACACTCCCAGCTCTGGCCCGGAGTCTTCCTCTTCACCTGTGGAGCCAGCCGCTCACAGCACTGCCCCCCTCTCCAATTTCCCCCACAGGTCACGGTCATCATTGCCACCCCCACCAGATAATTATTCCATAAAACCAGCTACATCTGGCGCCACCCACACACCAGATCCTCAACCAATTCATCCCCTGGTCACCGCCCGTTTTCCCCGTCAGATCCACAGACCCACTGGTTTTAACAGAGACAATCTTGTTTTTATCAACCCGGTACGTTGTGGTCGTGAGCGCACGTCCAACACAGACATTAACTTGGCTGTGTTGAACGTGCGCTCTCTTTTAAACAAAACCTTTATTTTAAATGATCTTATTGTGCATCATAAACTTGATGGTATTCTTTTAACAGAGACATGGCTTGGCACGGACGCTGCATTTTCCCTCATCCAGGCTTCTCCACCAAATTTTAATTTTTTATTTACTACACGGGGTGTTAGAAAGGGAGGCGGCACAGCTTCAATTTTTAAAAACATATTAGCTACAAAGGAGGTCCCTTTTAACAACTACTCCTCATTTGAACACCTTGCCTTTGTTTTTAGCAGTCCTCCTATTCTTTGTTTAACTGTTTATAGACCACCCCATCACTCCACTGTTTTTATCAGTGAATTTTCAGAGCTTTTATCAATCATACATACCACTTACAACAGAATTTTAATAACTGGTGATTTTAATCTACACATTGACAATACCTCCGACCCACTGTCGAGAGAATTTTTAAACCTTTTAAACTGCATGGATTTTACCCAACATGTCACACAGCCGACTCACAACAGAGGACACACCCTGGACCTAGTCATAACCTATGGCCTGTCCACCGGTGTGTCCTCTGTTGTCGATCTGGCTGTGTCTGACCATTACTGCGTGTTTTTTAACATCACCAGTCTTAATCATCAGGAAGCCTCGATGAGAACGGTGAGGAAACGCTACCTAACTCCTGAAGTGGCTGCAAATTTTATTGAGATTTTACAGAGCACTCCTGCTGATGTGTTACCTGCATCATGTGATTTTATTGTTGATAATTTTAACAGGAAACTAGAATCCACTCTGAACTCAGTTGCTCCACTTTTAACAAAAACCATAAAAACTAAGCCTACACCCCCATGGAGAACTGAGGAAGTCAAAAAATCAAAAAGAAAATGCAGGAGTGCTGAGAGAAGGTGGAGAAAAAGCAAACTTACAATACATTATCAGATATTTCGTGATCAACTCAAATCCTACAATAAAACCGTCAAACAAGCAAGAATTGCCCATTTCTCAAAACTCATTACAGACAATAAAAACAATTCTAAATTTCTTTTCTCCACCTTCGATCTTTTAACAAATGTACATTTTAAGAATTCCTCACAACCACCAACAGACAATCTTTGTGAGGATTTTGCAGACCACTTCAGAAGTAAAATTGACAACATTAGGTCCAGTCTTTTACCACATCAAAATGTCATTTTTAACACATCTGGACAGTTGCTTTTATCCGAGGAAACACTGGAGAGTTTTGCCCTGGTTGATGCGAGGACACTTGGTCGAGTTTTCTCCCAGGTAAACCCAACAACCTGCCTTTTAGATCCCATTCCCACATCACTTTTAAAGACATTTTATGAATTCTTTGAGGAACATATTTTAAATATAGTAAATTACTCTCTTCAGACGGGTGTCTTCCCTGCCGCCTTTAAAATGGCGGTGGTGAAGCCCCTTCTGAAGAAGAGTAATTTAGATCACAGCATTTGTAATAACTACAGACCTGTATCCAACTTACCCTTTTTAAGTAAGATTTTAGAAAAGCTGGTTTTTAACCAAGTAAATTATTTTTTAATAAGAAACAATATTTCAGAGAAATTTCAGTCTGGCTTTAGGATGAACCACAGCACCGAGACAGCCCTTTTAAAGATTTTAAATGACATCAGGTGCAATTTAGATAACCGCAAACTGACAGTCTTGGTTCTACTGGATCTTAGTGCCGCCTTCGATACAGTGGACCATCACATTTTATTAAACAGACTGAAGCACCTGGTGGGCCTCTCTGGTGCTGTTTTTAACTGGTTCCGCTCCTATCTCACAGATCGATCTTTCTTTGTAAGTTTGGATACATGTTCCTCCAGAATGCATGAAATTAAGTGTGGGGTCCCCCAAGGGTCAATTTTAGGTCCGCTTCTTTTTAACCTTTACATGCTTCCCTTGGGGGACGTCATCAGGAGACACGGCATCAGCTTCCACAGTTACGCTGACGACACACAGCTGTACATCGCCGTGTCTCCTGATGACACAGGGCCACTTGATGCCCTTTTTAACTGTATTTTAGATATTAAGTCATGGATGGCAGATAATTTCCTACAGCTCAACCAGGACAAAACAGAGGTTTTAGTTATTGGTCCTGAAGGCCAGAGAGAGAAACTTTTACCAAAACTACAAGATTTTAAACCTTCGCAACGTGTAAAGAACCTGGGTGTTATTTTTGACTCTGAGCTCACTTTTATTCCACACATAAAGAATATTACGAAAATAGGTTTTTACCATCTTAAGAACATAGCCAGAGTCCGCCCGTTTCTCTCTCAGGCCAGCACGGAGGTGCTGATGCATGCTTTTATCTCTAGTCGTTTAGATTATTGTAATGCCCTGCTCTCTGGTCTTCCTAAAAAGAGTATTAAGAACCTACAGCTATTACAGAACTCAGCCGCTCGCGTGCTGACGAGGACCAGAGGGCGGGAGCACATTACACCTGTTTTAAAATCGCTGCATTGGCTCCCCGTCCGTTTCAGGATTGATTTTAAGGTTCTTTTACTGGTTTTTAAGTGTCTTAACGGTCTTGGGCCATCTTATTTATCTGATCTGCTTTTACTGTATCAACCCTCACGGACCCTGAGGTCCTCTGGCACCGGCCTTTTAACCATTCCCCGAACCGCGACCAAAACCCACGGTGAGGCTGCATTCAGCCATTATGGCCCCTCTTTATGGAACAGCCTGCCAGAGAACCTCAGGGCCGCAGAGAATGTTGATATTTTTAAAAGGAGGCTCAAGACACACCTTTTTAGTTTGGCTTTTATCTGATCTCATTTACCTAGTGTTTTTAGCTATGTATTGTGTGTATTCCTTTAGCTCTTTTATCATCTCTAAAACTTTAATCCATTTTAGTGACTTTTTACTTTATGTTATTTATTATTCATCTTAAGTTTTATATATATTTCTCTAAAATTTTACACTTTTAGGCATTTCTTACTTTCTTTTAATCTTTTAGTTTTTAGCTCCAGTGTTTCCTCAGGGGGGTCGTTCACACTGGGAGGTGTGCCTGCTCCGCCCATGGGGGTGTCGTCATGGGGATCCCTCAGGCCTGGGTAGCTGGGGGGGGGGCTCCACCTTCTGTGTGGGGTCTGCCCCGGTCTGTCCGGGTTGGGGGGGTCTCTGTGGGGATGCTTCTGGTGGTCGTGGTCGGTGATGCCTCTCGGTGTGGACGGCCACCCATAGGTAGTGTTTTCCTCACCTGGATCGTTAGTGCTAAGCCATGTCACCAGTCCACTTATTGTGTGTGTGTGTGTGTGGGTGTGGGCGTGTGAGTGTGTGCACATGTATATGAGTGTGAGTGAGTGTGTGTGTACGCGTGGGGGGTGGGGTCGTATGGAATGTTTTAAATTGTGTTTTTTTTTTTTTTATTGTTATTTTATTCTGCATGTAAAGCACCATGTGTTGCATTTTATATTGTATGATTTGGCGCTATACAAATAAATAAAGTTTAAGTTTAAGTTTATATCATTTTAAGCCTAAATGACAGAACAGATTACTTGGAATAAACTGTGTCTTTTCTTCATGCTGCTCAGCATTCATATTTATTTTCTGAATAAAATAGGGGACCTATTATGGCATCTAATACCTATTTTAAACAGGCCTTGAATGTCTTAAAAACAAGCTTTTGATTTTTTTTGCTAAATAAATTAGAAATTCAGCCTCTGAGCCATGTCTTTATCATCCCATTCTCTAACCTCATTATCTATGCAAGATTCTGAGTGGGCGGGGAGGTTATGATAATGAGGCTCTGTGCTGATTGGCTGCCTGAATGACGCGTAGCAGGGGAGGACACAAAGCAAGTTTTAACTACCAACAACAGAGCAATTCGCACGTCTAGCTCGAACAGATCATCACGATACACCGCTACGAAATAATGGCGGAAGCTCTGGCTGGCGGAGTTAGTAGTTGTTGTTCTGGCCAGAGTTAGTTGTGGGCGTTGTTTCACGCATCGCTCCCGTCGTTACATAACGACGGGAGCAGAATCTGAACGGCTCGTAGAAGCCACATCACACTGGATGGCTCATCCGGGCGGCTGTACAGACACTGCAGAATTTGGTTACTTTCCTCCTTCTCTGAGTTGGCAGGCTGAGGGGAGAACACTTTATATATGTTAAAGCAAGAGAAAACCTGTTTTTCATAATAGGTCCCCTTTAACATGTGCATAGATGAGCCAATGTGTAGTGTAATATTTGTAAAAGTAGAGTTACAATATAATAGACACATGAACCACAGTCAACCAACCAGTAACAAGGAAAAAAAACAGGAAAAAAAAACACAACACACTTGATGCACGCAGAGACACACAAATACACACACGCACAAAACTCTTTGAGTCTCCACTGACCAGGCCCAGGAATGTCTTTTAACTACACCTTCGCAGGTGCAGTCATTCAAAGCAATCAAAGACATAATTAAATCTAGGCACCACTCAAAGACTTGAGCTGTATAACTGCAATGAGAGACTGGATGCAGCAAGGCATAACCCCACTACTACCTCCACCCACCCCCACCCTTCTCTCTCCCCTTGATCCCACCCTCACCCCACCCCACTCCACCGTCAACCCAAGACCACAAGGACCACCAGCAGCATTCTGGATTCCTCAGTTAAAGCACCCTTTTTTTTTCTCCGTCCTTCAGCCACCTGCACAAACTCATAAAAAAAAACTCACATCACCTAATGAAGCCATGAGCAGCTTGAAAGTAGTTTGAGCCACAGTATCTTAAACAACAACTTCACTTCAATGCAAAATCAGTCTGTTACAAATACATGAAGATAATTTGACAAGGAAAAGAGAGATTCTGTGGATTATGAGGATTTTAGACCAAAAAAATGACTGCCTTTACTCAGCTACCGTAGTTACATTCACAGATGACTCACCAGTGATTTTCTGCCTCACTCATAATACTAAAGACATATCACACAAAGAAAGAATATTTGTTGTAAAGACATCCATACATTTTGATAAACGTATGCATTCTTTGTCAAAAAAGAAGCCAATGTGGCGGTTCCCTAAATGCAATTCCATTGAAAGTCACCATGTTCTGGTTCCAATTCAAAAACAACTTATCTCATGGGCAATAGGTATATCTTGGAAGCTAATGTAGTGAAACTCACTAAATTCTGTCCCTTGAATCAACAGCCTGATGGTCCTTTTAAGAATAGATAGCCTCAAACATAAAGTACATATTTTCATCCAATCAGTGATACTTTTCAACACTATGCTCTTGTGCATATGTGGTGACTTCTGGCTGGGTTTCTGGTAGCCACTAGATGCTGAATTTAAAGCTTCAAAAGAGCGGTTCGAAACCGTTGTGTGAGGCGATGGTGGTTGCATCCATCTGTTAATCTCTTTAAAGGAAACATCTTTTAGAAAATGAAATGGAAAATAGAAGTAAGAGAAGAAGAGAAGTATGTGAACAGAGACTCACACATAGCTACATGTAAGATAGCTACAGATGCAAAGATGCACAGTCCTGATCTTAAGTGAAGGAAATCCTTTTTTAGGACACACTGTTAATGTATTAATAATATGTATGTATAGATAATGGATGAACAGATGGATGGATGTTTCCCAATACATCAAATATTGGCATTGAGAGAACATGGCTCCATTGTAAAATAGTCCAGATCCAGAACTCCTAGTAGACCAGACATGGCATGAAGAAGGAGTCCATAGAATTTGAGATTCTATTTCATTCAAGAGTAACAAGCTCTTTCATTTTTACAATCATTTTTTTGTCATAAACTCCCCAAATATTTCTAGGGTTGATAAATATGTTTTAGGTGATGCAACACAGTGATAAACATGCCCCTCACCCCTACCCCTTCTAAATTATGTATTCTTGACAATAAAGTCAAAATGTTACACTAATTTTTGAAACTGTCTAAGCCAAGTGCACTCTCAATTAGCACATAGCTATTAACTTTATTCTTCTGCAATTTAGCAGAAGACACAGAAGACACAAGAAATCACATAGGACAGTTCAGCATGGAAATGCTGGTCAGACTGCTGAGAGTCCAGAGGTGCTGCCATACTAATTCTAGGGTTTTTTTTATTTTTATTTTTTGTGTTCCCTTCCCACCCAACAGTCCCTTTATAAGGAAAACTAGGTCTAAAAATACACCATCAAAATATCATCTTGGCATAAGTGCATGCAGCTTTCTCAGTGCTGAGTCATGCAAAGAGCTGGATAAATCTCCATCTCATTCACATTCTGATGAGCAGGGAAGTTTACTAAATGCTGAAATTCTTCCTAAAGAGCTGAGTCTTTAGCTTGCTCTTAAAAGTAGGCAGGAGCCGTATGGGTAATTTTTTATTTAACCAGGTAAGTCAATTGAGAACAGTTTGTCATTTACAATGAGGACCTGGGCAAGAGGCAGCACAAAGAATCAAACACATACAACAACAATGAAACAAACAATCAAACACAATATATAAAACACACACAACACACAAAAAATATGAATAAAAAGTGGTAGCGCTGGTCCGGAAGAGTTACAAACATGTGCAATGATCACAGATGAATGTTGGGAAATGACGATTCCATCTCACTTATGTAATAAATCATGTGCTTGGGTCACATTTAATGACATGAACTGACACTTTAAGGGCCATTTGTCATACAAACTAACAAGACATAAAATATCATCCCAACAACCTCAATTAGCAACTAAAATTTGTTGCGGGATATTGCAATTTTAAGGGGACCTAATATGGCATTTAATGTATATTTTAAACAGGCCTTGAATGTTTTAAAAACAATCTTAAGCTTGTTTTTTCTACATAAAACAGAAATGCAGCCTGTGGGCCATGTCTCTAGTTTTACCGCTTCTAACCCCATTTTCTGTGATTGATCCTGAGGGGGCGGGGCTATGATAATGAGGCTCTGTGCTGATTGGCTGCTTGAATGACGTGTAGCAGGGGAGGGAACAAAGCCTCGCTCTGGGCAGAAGAGCCGGCTGCGTACACAAAGCGTCTCCCATGCTAGCGAGCTTCAGTGACAAAATAAAATCCATTGCTTTATTTTTTTTGTATTGGACAGTCCTAAGTGGCCGCGAGTTAAACGGTTTCAACGTGGACAGAGAGCGGCCGATGTCAGGGTGCATTGCTTGGAAGATCTGAAACCATAAACAGAAGAAAAATGTATTATTAATAGAGCTCCGGTGTTACCTAACGAGTGAGTGGCTCCGTTAGGGAACACCGGGGCCACCGGGGACACGGTGAGCAGCTCCGGCAGCTCCGTGAGCAGCTCCGGTGCTAAGCTAAATACTTAGCCCATGCAAAGATCATACTTGTAGACAAATATAAATAACATAAAAAAAATAACGTCACTTACCGCTGACTCGTGTGCAGTTGCCGGGTCCGTGCTGTTGCTACTGATCCTTTTATGAGGGTAAATGTTGATGCAAAAACTGTCCCTCGCTGTGGAAACAGTCACCGCTTCTAATATATAAACAACAACAATAATATAAACAATGGCGGAGCTCCAGCCGGCGGAGTTAGTTGTGGGCGTGGTTTCAGCAGCGGAGGCCGAACCTCTGCGCCTATGGTGACGTCACCATAGGCGCAGATTCTGAACGACTCGTAGAAGTCACATGACACTGGAAGATTCAGCCGGGCGGGGTGAACAGACCCTGCAGAATTCGGTTGCTTTTCATCTTCTATGTGTTGGCAGGGTGAGACCACTTTATATATGTTAAAACAAGAAAACAAGTTTTTTTTCATAATAGGTCCCCTTTAACCAGAAGACAAAAGTCATAACAGGAACAACACAATATCATTGGGCTTAAATTAGTATCACTAATGGTCCCTAGGTGACACAAAATGTCATACCCATGCCCATTAAAAATCAGTCAAAGATCAGACCATCTACCAACTTGAAGGCTATAATAAAAATCTAAAGTTGTACTGAGCTTGTAAAGAACTGTGAGTGGCAGAGCCACCAAGCCAAAACCATAAAAATCTGTGATGCGCATGAAGGTAGACTCACCAGCCCCTGACCAAATGAATACTGCCCTGGAAAGAATAAGCCAGAAAAAGTCACTGCTCCTTCTGAATCTTGTTAGGGCAAAAATAAGAGTTTCCCCAAACAGTTCATTATTGTTAAACATCATGTCACGACCAGGCTATACACAAGACGCAAATGCAGGGTATCAGTCTTTAATAGCAATTCCGGTTTAATCCCAAGGCAGAGAAAAAAGCAGGCTATGAAATATTATCTATAAACGTGCTTCTTCCCAAAGAAGAAGGCTTAATCAATACCAAAAAACAAAATCACTCCACATGGAGGAAACACAAGGCTATGCAAACATTAACTAGAAAACTCAACTAAGATATAAAATTTACAACAAAAAATCTCTCACTTGGAGGAAACCGATAAGAACTATGGCAATGACTGTGATCCAAAAACTGTGAAGACGGCTGGGGTGAACGCACATGGACCAAGACGAACACACTGGCACAAAACCAGGGGAAACGTTGACTATTTGAACACATGAGGGTAATGAGGAACAGGTGAAAACAATCAGGAATCAGGGAGGGCAATCAGACCGGTGACACATGAGGAAGGGCAAGTGACCTGAAACGAGAGGAGAGTTACTTCTTAATAAAAAATAAAAAAATAAAACAGGAATTGACAAGACAAAAAAGGCTGAGGACAAGACAACCCCACCACAGTGTGACACATCATTTATCAAATCAAACCAAACTTTATTTATATAGTACTTTTAATACATGAGTAACGCAAAGTGCTTTACAGAATAAAATCAACATTTAACCCACACACTCAACCCCCCCCCCCCCTTGCCCCCACATAGACATTAAAACATAATCACAAACATCATAAAAATAAAAAACCTCATAAATAAATACCTAAATAATAAATAAATACCTGGCTTGACATTGAGGTGATATCTAGGGGATCTATTCACACAGGAGCCACCCCACCAATGACCAATGAGGGGATCACCACGGGGTAATTGCACAGATCAGGGCTGGCCGGCGTCCACACCACAGCCAAGGCTGCAGTCTAGGACTCCCCAGAGACCCCAAACAAGGCGACCTCCACAGCAACGACCCCACAGGGCAAGTAGGCATAGTCCCCTGTGTGGAAGATCCACATGAGAAAAAAAACACTGGAGTTAACATATGAAAAAGTAAAAACAACATTAAAATAAACCTAAGAACAAAACAAAAACAAAAAAAACATGCTGTGGGCCACATGAATACACACGCCTAATGCAGACAAATATGTATTTTTGTGTTGATGTCTTTAATTTAGACACTTTTAATAGTTGATGTTACTGATTTGTTTCGTTTGTCTGGGACTGCTGGCTGCAATCCAAATTGGTGTCTCTAAATCCTCATAGTTTGTACATCAATAAATCAAATTCTGAACATTTATCTACACTTTAAAGCCCTGCTAAATGTTTACTTTAGTATAATATTACACACCCTACCTTAATACATCCTAAAAACAGAAAAAATTAATTTATGAGGAATTAATGTTCATCATTGTAAACAAAATGTATTTGCTTTTTTGTCCAATATTCACAATTTCTGAACAGTAAACCAATGTGACTAAATACATTGATTTAATCACATATTGCATAAACATAACTCAGAGATCAGACAAAATTAATTTAAAAACTCCAGAAATCAGCATAGCAAATTTCTGTGAGTGCTTGGAGGATGACCTACTTCACAGGTACCGTCTGGCTAAAGTTGTGTAATATTCTCCTTTTGTGGTCCCCAGGATTTTATCCTTGACCGGACCAGTTTGCCAAGCCAAAGGCCACACAGGTATGAACTGTACAGGACAATACTGTGCATGCACACTTATTGTCTTTGTCTGCCTGTTAATCATGTCCATCATAAAACCATAATCATTCTTTTTCTGCACACATCCTTCTCAGAGCTGACATAGGTGTATTCAGTTACATGTGTGTTTTACTCTTTGAGATACAATATATTGCTATTTTTCTCTGCATGAGCGATTGTATTATTTTGGTTTATTGGCCGAGGTAATACACATATAATAACAAAGCAGTAAAAAATTTATTTTTGTTACAGCTCAGTAAGCTTTCAATAGCAGGACTGACAAGAGCAGGCCAAATCTGTTGTAGTCCATTCTTATTTTTGATGCGTTTTCGTTTTCACTCTCTGCAGCTAATTCTGGTTCTGTTCTCACCGGTTTATTCCTATGGCCTTCAAGACAGCGCAAAACAAAGACCAGAAGATTAGTAAAAGAAGTATAGCATGTCTATGGCTCTGCGGCCTTTGCTGCAAGGAATAGGCCTGTACTGTAGGTTTGGATATATGCATGGATGTGAGCATATGCGTTTGCAAGCATAGTGTGATTCAAAGTGTCCATGCCTACTTAAGAGTACATGCAACTTAAAAAAGCCTTGTTTAAAGAAACGAGTAAGCCCTAGAGGCTTGTCAGTCTCCAACACTCGGTATAACATTGGGACCATGAAGAGCTCTGCTTTCCTGGCCAGTTCATTACGATATTTAAATTATAATTTTGCTTAATTTGAATTGTGATTTATGCTTGGCATCATACTTCCTGATCTGTGAGCCACATCTAGCACGGGCAAACATTGGCAGTGCAAAGTAGCAATAGATGAGCATAGGAAAACGAACAGTGGACAGATGGAGGTTGAAGCCTCTGTGGAGGCTGCACTGAATCTGGCATTAGTGGCGTTTGGATTG
The DNA here is from genome assembly GCF_033807715.1 of Cololabis saira. Lineage (NCBI taxonomy): Eukaryota > Metazoa > Chordata > Actinopteri > Beloniformes > Belonidae > Cololabis > Cololabis saira. The sequence goes on along the minus strand of NC_084591.1, from coordinate 41,506,029 downwards.
AGCCTGAGGAGGAGGATGTGAGAAGGGTAGGTTGGAGTGAGAGCAAGAGAGATGAGAGAGGGAGGTGTATAGACAAGTCTGGGTCTGAGTGGAAACTTGAATGGAGTGGAAACTGGGCTGGAGGCCACTCAGCAGATCCACCTGAACCCTGCCAGAGACATCATTTATCAGGACTTTAGAGAAGGAACCATTTACCCCATAAGTAAATTCAGTAGGGTTTTGTAGGGATTTGGTCTGCCTTTTGGCTCTAATGCAGGGATATTTTGGTAAGTGAAGACCTCTTGTTTGCTGAAGAGGGTGCCAGAGCCTGTCTGCCTTTTAATGGGATCACAGCAGACAGCTCAGGAACCACCACTAGGTGAAGTGATTCTGCTCTCTACTTCCAGCTGTGTAAATACTCCCTTGTGCGCGTGTGCACACACGCACGCACGCACACACACACAATCACAACAAAGTTCTTTCTGGCTCACATCGGGGGGAAATGCTCATGTTCCCTTTTGCCTTCACATGGACACTAAGCTTATTTTGTTGCTTTTGAAAAAGTTCTTGGCCTTCTTAAAAACAGAATTGCTTGAAAGAGTAAACAAATTTAACAAGAGCTGATGTTGTCTCTTTCATGCTGGGAATGTTCAAAGCGTGACAATGTCCTTCCTCTCTCACTGCCTTCGATGCTTGTGTATTTGATTTTCTCGTTAAATCCTTATTTAACTTTTTCTGTTAATGTTAATTCTGTTTGTAAGCTTTTCTTCCTCCTCCTTTGCAATATACGTAGTGAGTCTTGCAGCCCAATCAGTGCAAGTTACATAAATCTTAGGCAAAGCATTTTATTTGGGGGAAGTAATGGTGAGAGTGTTTGCCGTTATGCAAAACGTAGTGGCAAACCTTCTTGGAATTTTGGCTCTACTCAGTCAAGACTGTGAGCAATAGGGAGCAATCTTAGTGACAAGGCAGTAGCTCTACTGTTAAAGGCATTTGGACTTTGAAGCTCTATTGTTTATGTAACCAAGAGAGTCAAGATTCCCTTATGGCCCTTTTGAAAAGCAGATGCCGAAGATTTTTTCCTCTATGTTTTATGGTGTATTTGTTACCAAGGAGACTCTTATGAGACTCAGTCTGCTCTCTCTTTTCTCGTGTCATTCTGCAGTTATCTCTAAGCAGGAGCTTACCTGGTGCCATGTGTGCCTAAAGTTCGTCTTTGAATGTAAACCTATAATTGTAACAATCTACCTACTTTAAATACTTTGAACCTTTCAAGAATTGTCTTTGAAAAATGTCTTGTGAAACAGAACTCTTTTTCAGTGGGAACAAGGCCTGCAATAAGACCCTATTAAGTATTTAATCACGGCTGTAGCTGATTTTCCAGTCCTAGTGGTGGTTGCGTTGTATCATTTCTCAGCTGTTTTTACTTAACCATCAAGAGTGCCCACACTGCAAAAAACACCTCTCCTTAACAAGTCCTTTAGTTTCCCATTCATCATCCCGCTTCATCAGGGCTCATTTTTCATTAAATAAGAAAAACATACGATGCCATTTGCTTGAGAGGATTCTGCTTGCTACAGCAGGTTGTTGAACTAGGATCAATGGTAAATACATCCTCACAAACACAAATCCATCACGGTTGACCTTGTTGGTCTCTGAGCCTCCATGCTGAAGCATTGAAGCAGAGTAGCTTTCGCTATAATCTCAGTGGAGCCATTCTGTTGACAGAACTTTTTTTAAATTTGTTTTATTTGTCACGTGTCCAGCAATGCTTGGAATCCCAGCTGGAAGGTATGATGTTTTTAATTATAGCTAATCCACTGTGTCTTGCAGCCACAAGAGGAAGGTCCAGCCTAACACATCAATCAAACAGTATCTCATGCCAGAACCGACAAGCTTGTCTAAATGACACCACAGCAACCCACAAATGAGTTCATCTGTTCTGTTTTCTGCCTGATGTGTGACCACCCGCAGTGTGTTATGCATCTGCAACCAGGGTGAGCTAACATTAATAGGAAGAACATTTTTACATTCATAGAGAGTTTGCTCCTCAGACAAACTCACTTTCTAAGTGACAAGTCTCTAATAAAGTAAATTTCTTGAGCCGAATCGTGTATTTTCACATTCTAACCTCTTCAATATCATTTCTTTGAAATTTTAATTTAAAGGATATCTGCAGTCTGTTTCCCCTTTAAACATTATTTTGAACAAACTAGTTGTAAAACTTGCAAACCTTTGTCAGGATTATACATTATAATAGCTTAGCAAACTTGTGGGATCCTGAACATGCTTTAGCTCAGAGCTCACACTTGTTAAATACGCAGTCTGCAACTATTTGCTCAGCTGGATGGCTCAGGCTTCCTTGGAGGAACTGTTAGCTGTTGTCTCTCTGAATATGCCATTAAGTCTTCAAACATCCACTATAAAGATATGTAATGTCTGCACAGTCCACCTACATGAGTTAGTGTTGTGGTTTATGTAAATATATAAAATGGTTACGTCATACATTTGGAGTTTACATCTGTTCTATGGATTGTGGTGGAGAAACCTCATGTGCTGCTGAACTATGTAGGTTGTAGTGTGGCGTTAATGAGGTGGTAATGTGTATGTGTACGTGTATATTTATAGCTAGTTTTCTGCTCTAATGAGATTCACGTTGGGCAGAGTGCCTCACTGGTTTTGACCCACATGTGTCTGCTGTGCTAGTATACTGCAGCCGTCAAACACCTCCATCTCAGTTTTGTAAGCTCATTCTTTTATTTGTTTTGTAATGTAAATATAAATCCAGTCAGCTAAGACTTTTCGAATCAAACATTTGATAATTGTTTTATAGTAATACTCATATATAACATTAAAACCAGATACAACAGATAAAATGAAAATAAATAACCAAAGAGGGTATAAGTTTAGTATACTAAAACTTCTTCAGACCTTAATTTTCTTTTCTAGTTATTTTCAGTGGCTTTTGCAGTCTGTATTTTCATTTGTGTTGTCATTTGCACAGAGCTCAAAAGAAAAAAAAAAGTTAAGAAAATAATTAGCCTATACACAGAGCAAATTTCAACATTTCCACAGGAAAGCTAAAACAGAAATAAGCCCACACATGCACACTCACTGTATTCTCTGAAATATCTTGCACCTGACAAATGTTAACGGTTTCTGTTGCATTGATTTCCCATTTCTCAAATATTTGATCTACTAATAGGTTTTGATTCAGCTGAATATTGTTCATGATAACAACAATATTCATAAATAAATAAAGAAATACATATCATTTCAGCATCAGTGGTCCTGAACCTTGAAGGTTAGAATGTCATTAGGCAGAAAACTCAGGATCTATGCACAGAGGTGTTTATTTAGTAAAGATAAACTGTGAACAGATAAACTGTCTTTTAATTAGAGTAAAACTTTATTTTGATCTGAGCCAAGGAAATACATATTTTTGATTACCTAAATGGCAAGCACAGCCACCTTTATGTCTGTAGCCGAAGGACGGTTTGTCATCTAAATTACAAGGAGTAATTTTTGTTGTGTTGTTACATTTATTACTGTAAGGTCTGCATTACCCACAGAAGTGATTACTCTCACGATAGTTGTAAATTGCCCACCTTATGGCACTTTTGCACTAGTCTCACTTCAGCCCGGCTCGGCTCGGCTCGCCTCGGCGCGGCTCCACTCGTGTGTTTTTCCACAGCCAGGTGAGAAGTGGGGGGGTTGGGGTGAAGCTGCTGTGACGTATTCGATTGCGCAACCGTTTTGTTCATGTCGGCGCTGATCAGAAATCAGCTGGAGCCGCGAGCGGCTGAGAGTAAAACAGCCCGTCTACATCCCTTTTTTAATTATCTCGTCAGTCACCAGGTTTATGAACATCTACACCTCAGAGTTAGATCACCAAACAGACGTTTTGCGCTTTATAATAAAATCGCCGCGGGTCGCTCTCGCTCTGACTCCCGCTTCCTGATTCAAACGTCTGACGGCCCCGCCCCCCGACCAATCGGTGGCGAGGAGGGTGGTGACCTCAGAAATAGTCCCTGCTCAGCCCCGTATAGAACCTCACTGAAATGGTTACAGAAAAAAGTATCGACTTGGAGCGGCTCTACCCGTCTCAGCCCTAGTGCGAAAGCGCAAAATGGGGCCGTGCCGGGTAGAACCGAGGAGAAGCGATACTAGTGCAAAAGCGGCTTTAGTAAATCAGACCCACTATGGATGACTGAATAATAAATTGATAACAAAGTTAATCGTATGCTACAGTCCTAGAAGTTACTGAAAAATATGAGAGGATTCTCACCTGTAGTGTTAATAACATCCCTTTATGTATTTTTTTTATTTCTTTTCCATAAGGAGTGGAATAGTCTATACTGTGGCTGCACTTACATACGAGTCCAGCAACATTCAGGCATTGTTTGACACAAGTATTTTTTGTGTGATTTACTCATTCTGGGATTGAAATCCAGCACTGTTTTTGCCCTGACCGATGAGCCCCTCCTCCAGTGACATTCAGGGCCTCCACTGTGACCCACTGGTTCTCTGGCCTACTACATTAGTTGTGCAGTGAGCTGAGAGGCAGCTGAGTGATATATTGTGTGTGTAAAAGTTAAGAGCGTTAAGTGGAACACAAGCGAACGGCAGTAAAAGCCACAATATATCTGGCAAGACTTGTCTTTTTTAGAGCACATTCAACCCTGCTGCAGAAGTACCCTCAGTATCGTCTTTTGAGGGTATATATGCATATTAACCCCATGAACTGATTTATGTTTAGATTTTATTCTGTCTTTTATACTGGATGGGTTTTTAGAAGCAGCTGTAAACCTGTAAATCACCCAATGAAATGTGTCTCACATGTAGCTGTTATTATAAGTAACATTGTAAGCTGGACGTTACTGGCAAGGTAAAGTACTTCATCCATTAAATGTCTTGGGAGGAGGTTCTTGAATAGAAAGCCAGAACTGAAAATGTGCTTGTGTGTGTTTGTGTGCGCATGTGTGTGGGTTGGTGTCTGTTAGAGAAGGAAAAAAAAATAACAGTAGCCTAATTTGTGAAGATAGTGGAATCATTAGTCCCACGCTTTGGTAATGGAGACTAATGTGGGATTTAGCAGACATAATGACATGGACTTGTCTGGAATGATTCGGCTGCAGAAATCAATGTGGAAAATTGAGTGATATGGAATTTCTCTGACAAGCTTTCATTCATATTCATAAACGGATACTAATGTGGAAAATTATAGAGGCAGCTTACTTTTGGAAAATGAGCACTGGGTTTTTGGAAAATTGTCTGACTTATCAAATATGATTATTCTGTCATTCATTCACTGATTTTCCATACGTACTTTAATCCTGTTCATAGCCATGAGGGTTGCTGCAATACATCCCTTGGGTGTCCGGGAGAAAATTGGAGATCACGGACGCTCCATCACAGGGCCGTACAAAGATAAACGAGAGAAACAACCACCCATGCTCATGCGTTCTCTTGAAGACGCATGAGAATCACTAGTTAACCTAGCATGCGTATTTGAGAGTGTTAGTGGAAGCCAGAGTATCTTAAGAAAGGCAAAACACTAGGCGGAGCCACACGCACTTTCGCGTTGGCATTCTTCGGTACAATTAGTAAACAGGTGTGAAGGAAGACAACAACATGCGAGAAAATGGACACAAATGATGCAGCAGCTCTGTAAATTTCGTACATACTAAGCCTGATCATGTTGCAGGTAAGATTAGCACAAAGTCCCCCTCTTCTTGTTCTGTTACCGTGTTGTTGTGATGCCGTGACTGTTATTATTCCCGCTCCCGCGGCCCGTCACTTCTGGAAGGGGGAATCCCGGGGCAGTCAGTAGCTCGGTTTAGCGTAGGTTACATGCCTAAATAACTCGAATTAGGACCACATTATCTGGCACTCATGGCACTTTTGCACTAGTCCTTACTCGGCCCGACTCGCCTCGTCACGCCTCTACCCGTTTGTTTTTCCACAGCCAGGGGAGAAGTGGGCAGGTTGGGGTGAAGCGGCTGTGACGTACTCGATTGCGCAACCGCTTTGTTCATGTCGGCGCTGATGAGAAATCAGCTGGAGCCGCGAGCGGCTGAGAGTAAAACAGCCCGTCTACATCCCTTTTTTAATTCTCTCCTCAGCCACCAGGTTTATGAACATCTGCACCTCAGAGTTGGATCACCAAACAGACGTTTTGCGCTTTATAATAAAATCGCTGCGAGCCGCGGGTCGCTCTCGCGCTGACTCCCGCTTCCTGATTCCGGGATGGCGCGGAGGGTGGTGACCTCAGAAATAGTCCCGGCTCAGCCCGGATAGAACCTGGCCAGAATGGTTACAGAAATAGTATCGGCTTGGAGCGGCTCTACCCGCCTCAGCCCCTAGTGCAAAAGCACAAAATGGGGCCGTGGCGGGTAGAACCGAGTTAAGGCGGTACTAATGCAAAAGCGCCATAAAAGCTTGATCTCAAGAGCTTCAGTTCGGCCCGGCTAAGGTGTCTACATGGCTTCTAAAGATTTGAAATTCGACTTTCTGTTATTGCATGTAAACGTACTCACTCACTAATGTTTCCTACCAGACTTGTGTTTTTCCTGTTGTTACTAAACTGTATACTCAGTCCATATGAATCACATGTATTTACAGTCCTTTTTCTCCATATATTTAATTTGTCTTCGTCTGTTTCTTCGAGACAGCGTTTGTACCATGTTTCAAGGGTTCCAGTATTGCTGGACCCTAGTTCAGTCTCATGTTTGTTGATCCTGTTTGTTTTTCCCTTTTCTCTACTGGTGTCAAACTTGTGTAAACATTTAGCTTGAACTCTTGTGTATTGACCGTTTTAAAGACAACTGTTTCAGTCACAACAGTGTACAACACTAAGTCTACACCTGCTTTCACCTTAAACAACAGTTACTGATCATTCCCTTGGTTGTGTATCTGAGGACTGGAGCATCGGTGTACCAGCAGAAGATGAATGGTGTATTTATGTTTTTCTTGGAATCAGTCTGTCAGAGAGAAGTAATACAGCCCCCATTTACCCCCTGGACTGAGTCTTCTGACTCTGGACTGTGCCGCCTTCAGCCTGGACTTTTTCAGTGGTCGTGTTGCTTGGTCCCCCCCCCCGGCTCTCTGACTGCACTTATAAATGGATCTCTCTTCTCCAGCATTCCATGACTTCTTACAATTATGATTCCATGTGTGATTCCTCCTCTCCCCTGCATTTTGCTTCCTCAGCTCCCTAGTTTATTTCCTACCCCTCTATTTATGAGAACTTTCTCCATCATCAGCCCCTTGGTCTTTAAGGCTGTTACTCAGTGGTGGCGTGGTCATCAGTCAAACTGGCTGTTTAAAAGAAATACAGTGTGAATTTGTATCTCTTATAGTGAAGTAATGGTTGCGTTAGGCTCTAGTTACCATGGGTTATTGTCAATAAACCTGTGGAAAAAGAAAAATATTGCATTAGCAACACTGTTGCTTTCACAGAACTATTTAGACATCATTTTGAAATTGTTTCCAAATGCTGACGTTTTTACTCTCTTTTACTTGGATCTATTGAGCTTAGTTTGCTCAAACTGTGCAAATGTCTGATATTTTAAATATGCTGTAAACGTTTAAACATGCTTCAAGGTAAATGTAAATTAGAAACAATATTTGTAGCTTCAGCAATTAACCCATTTTTAAGAAATACAGCACTCAAAATAATTAAAAGCAGTATGCTGAGCTGCATATGAGCATAATCCATCTATAAACAAAGCCTTTGATTTGTACATTGTTGCTTATTTTACCACTTTATCCATTTCCTGTTCTACATCTTTCTAATGACATTGATATGATGAAAACTGTTTTGTCAAATAATACTATACCAAAGAAGATTTATTTTTGAAGCTATGTTGTACACAGTCCAGTTTTTTCTTCTCTCCTGCCATGTCAGCTGATATTCTATAGGACTGAAAAGCAAACACCTCTGATTTCTCCTGTGTTAGTCGAAAGGTCTCTGTCTTCATGTCAAAAAGGAAGGCCACGTGGCGCTGCCAGTTCAAAAACAGTTTCTTCAGATACACAACGCTTGCTCACTGACGGTTATTTCTTTAAACACTTAGGTCAAACAGTTTGTATCCCCACTTTTAATAATATGGTTATGTGTAAAAACCTGATAAAAAATCATCTGATCATTGTGTGTCTTATTGGTGATATTGGTGAAACACGGCTTCACGTGAACAACATAACTTTTTTACACAAGACCATTGTTTATTTCACAAAATGGAAACTAATAAGAGGGATGCTGATTTGGGGTTCCAGCAGCAGTTTTACAAACCTCAGTCTTGTTTTTAATGTACTTTTTAGATAGAAGACGCCCTGGTAAACCATACTTGTTCAGTCCAAACAACCAAAACATCTGCTTTTATAGAGGTCTGCACACCGGCTGATGAGCTGATGATCAGTCCATCAACAGTTTATGATTAGCAGAACCTGCAACTTAGCCTCTTAAAACCTATAGAACCAGAAGGTCATTTAGTATTGCTTGTATTTTTTTTCTTCCTTACATTTGGCTTAATTTTTTTTTAAATAATGATTACGCAAACATGTTACATGTTTATTTCAGTGTATAGTTGCCTGATTCTAAGACCCATTTTTTTATTGATGATTTTACACAAGAAAAAAAATTATTAAAGACCACACATGACTGTAGTAACACACAGTATAAGGGTTCAAACCAATTCAAACTTTAAATTTTTTGTTCAATAAAAAAAACCTTCATCATTTTCTGCACATCTGTAAGTGTTTGTCACAAAGCAGATTTGGCACAGTATCAAATATAGGCAGTATAGTCAAACTAAAATAAACAAATTTAATATTTTATCAATTATACCATTATAATGATAGGAATTGTAATTAAAAAGATAATAGTATTTGGGTCGATTGCTGCTCGTGTTTTGGTTGGCTCTGTGTCGGTTTGTGTTTCGTTTGTGGTTTTTGTTGCAGATTTCCAGTGCTCGACGTGTGCTTCCGTGTGTTCTTGCTTCCTGGGTTAGCAGTGGATGTCACCCCCCCCCCCCCCAAAAAAAAAAAAAAACACAACTCACTGGGTTTGTATGTGTATGTGTATGTATGCGTATATATATATATATATATGTATATATATTAAATATAGTAATAATGCACATATATATGCCTTAGGTTTTTACCGGCATGGTATAAACCATTATGTGTGCAGACAAGGTAAAAAAAAATAATAGTAATGCCTTTTTTAGTCCTTCTGCACTTTTAACACATGTACATTTTTGCTCTATATTCCTTCATAATGGCGCTTGCCAAGGTTCTGTTCTTAGAAAAAAGGCAATCCTCTCTTAAGTGTTACTGACATTCCACTGATGTCATGTGATATGACATCAGTTATATGATTCCTACTGAAAGTTTGCACCCTTCAGTGTATAGTATATATTCATCTGGCTGCCAACACTGGAAATAGGTTTTAGTTATTCCTCCTGAGTGACTTACACTTTCAAACAACTAGATTTGCGTAATGATGGAAAAATGCTTTATACTTACAGTTTATGAGCTGTATGAATTTCAGATACTGTTTGGCACTGGTAGAATTGGATAAGAAACAATACAGTCCATGTCTTCTTTTTTTTTTCATAATGGTACTTTTTATTGGTCATATGGGACCGTGCTGACTCCCAAGAGGGGAGTGACTTGGTGAAAAAGACTTACAAACATCACATTATTGGCCTGTTGTGACACAGAATGGAAATTTAAGATGTGTATGGTTCATGTTGTGACCGATGGGTTCTTATGTAAATTCATCTGCCTTGATGATCAAGTGCCACTTTTGTTTGTGGAATATATAAATTTGGTCAGAACTGCTTCAGATTTAGTTGAATTGTATTTTCTTTTCTACTTGATAGAATGTAGGCGTCTCCCAGCTTTGGGTGATGCCTGCTGTGTATTTTAGTTTTCCTTTTTCCGTGTTGGCTCATTCTGTTTCGTCCTGTTTCTCATTTCCATACTTACTGTGAAAAGTAGAAACATAGAGTTCAGCCTGCTTCGTTTTTTGTCTGGATTCTATTGACACTTGCCAGTGTTTTGAGTGCATCATCCACCACGAAAGCAAAACTGCCCAGCTCCTTTCTCCAAGTCTTCCTCAACTCTTGGTGAAGACTGATGTTAATAATTTTATTGCTGGAGTCCTTCCTACAGGCCCATGTGGTTTTACTGGAATGGATCTGGATTGATAATCGTGCTCTGTCATCTGTAAAAAATGAATCTGATATCCTTGTATTACAACAAGGTCTTGTGTGTGAAATGTCTAACCCACTTCACTTGAATGAAACCACTATGTTAAAGACTCAACAGGTGACATTCTTTTAAACCTGTTATGGAACACAAAATATGTGAATTTCTGTTCTTTGTGTACAATAGGTTGGTGTTTCGTCGTCAGCCTTGCTTCACTACAATCACACAAAAACAGAGAAAATGATCGAACTCTTGATGTAATTATGGAGAATGCAGTTAAATTGGAGTCCAGTCTGGCTCTTACACCGGAGTTCAGACCTTGTTTGAAAGTCAAATTGATTGTTCTCATATATCCCACACTGACACTTGAGTATTTGACTGGTTGTGATGGCCCATTTACATCGTTGTGATTGGCTCACAGAGTGAAATGTACAGTGTAAATGTCGCCAAAATCCATTACCTGTTTCCCATAGCCCCAATTAGTTGTGTGTTTGTACTTTGTGTGTGAATATATCTGTATGCCTTATTCCTTCTCCAATATTTTTGGGCCAAACTTAGATAAAAAACAAAAACAAAAAAATACTTTTTTAGCAATCAATTTTAAGAAATTTTAAGAAAGAACTAATGATTTTCAATAGGTTGTTTCTCAGAGTGCTACTCCCTTATGAGGAAATTCACAGATTACAAACCCTCAGCATAGTTAGTTATGTATAATGCAGTATTGTTATTTCACCTTTTACTGTATGTTTGAGTTTTTGAAGGTACCCTTTAATCTGACCACTTCTTCAAAATATGCACATCAGTGGTTCTTACAAATGCATTATAAGATGGTATTTTATTGTGTGGCCACAGGAAACCAAAAGAGCACTAACATTCAGTAAATGAAACCATAGATCTGACTGTTTTAGTGCTGACATGGCCCTTGAAAAACATTTCAAACACCCTTTGTAATTGAAATGTATCTTTAACGACGCAAATAGTTAAATACGTGACTTAACTAAACAGCCTGAATAGTCATCATGGATATAACAACCAGCACACAAAAAACATCACAAATATAAAATGGAGCACAATATTGTAGTGATTGTGTCTGACAAACCAGCACAAATGAGTGAAACACCTGCGAGTCAAAATGTAAGGCCCATTGACAGGGCAGCCAGCAGGAGTCCACAGTTCTTAGAGAAGAGCCAAGAAATGAACCGAGGCAAATCCCACAGCAGATCATCTATCTGCAAAATGATGCAGAATGCGGACATTCCCACTCAATCGGCCTTTACACAGATGTGCACATAATCAAACCTGAAAATTGCAATGTATTGGTGCTTCCAATGAAAACATTAAGAAACACTTAAGTTGTGCTTTGTAATGCAACAGACTCATTCAAAATGGTCACTCTCTATAGCATTGCGCCAGTGTGTTGCTGTATTTCCATGATCTTCCTAAAGAAACACAACATAAACCAAGACGCACCTGCAGTGCCATCCTCACCGACAGGAGGTCTGGGCCAGAACCCGAGGGTGCAGGGCCTATATAGTATGAGGGGCTGGGCCCTCCTGACATAGACGTCAGCGGTGCCAACCATGCTTGCCTGGCGTAATGGTATTTGAGCTTCTGAAGGTGTCACATAGAAGGCGTTACCAATAGTGAGACACTCACTCATGCCAATCAGAGAACTGGGGTTATATGCATAACCTTAAGTTTCAACAGTTTTGCTGCAGTGTGGAATACAGCCAACAACAAATAAATGCTCTTTCTAAGGAAAACACATTTCTGCAACTTTCAGTTAATGACCTAACACCACTCAGCTTTCCTCCATTAACAATGAGGTAGTGTCCGTTAGGGATGGGCGGTATGGACTAAAAAATGTATCACGATAATTTCTGGCATTTATCCTGATAACGATAAAAATGACGATTAAAAAAAATACCAATTCAACTCCATCTTTTTAACTATAAATCTATCACACAATAAAGGATTTTATGACAAATCACCTCAAACACCACAAAACTGTCAGCAACATCACTTTCCACTGTTTGGGACCTCACAGACCCAACAACACCTGACCAAGACCGATTTGAACATTATAAACTGAAAAAACTTTGCTGGATATATTAATGCACCTTTGTCTCACCACAAGCAGCCATCATATGTTTAGACTATTTTTCACTTCACTTTAAGATGAAGCTATCTAAAAAGGCATCTATGTTAAACACAAAAATATTGTTAGAATGACTAAACATGGGATGGCTATAAAAGTGTTTTTAACTAATTTTATTGTCAACCTAAAATCTGGTGCTTTGGCAAGCCTGTCTGCTTGGGACATCATAGAAAGTTACCGTAATGAGCTAATTCATTTATTTATTTTTTATATGTCCTGACAAAGTGTGTACATACATACATTGGACATAGGTATTATAGATATCTGTGGAAATGAAATTCCTCACCCAGGTA